>NW_024070211.1:81783541-83021041 GCF_014754425.2 Oryx dammah
TCAGCATTCTGGTAAATTTAGTTATCCAGAATGAAGCATACCTCTGTGTTTCAGATGATCATGTTCTTACCTCTTTCTGCATATGTATGGATTTGAAGAAAAACAAACTCAATTTGTATGAACTTTATAAATAACAAAATATTTTATAAGAAGATATTTTATTATTTGTAATAATGTTGTACACTTTTGTACATGGAAAATATAATTAGGTAAATGAAGTTTTTATATCATGACTTATTACTGGGTTTTATCTTATTTAATTTTTATCACCAGTCAAGTACTGATTTGCCTTTATCTTCAATAAGCAGCATTCATATCCTAGGCAATCCATACATGTTTGCAAAATTCTGCTGATGGTGCTATTCAATGCATTAGGCATGTGTAGTTTATTGGAAGAAAAATCAACCCTGTTATCAAACTATTACCAAGACTATATATTTTTTCTTAATTGAAATGTACACAAATGCATTCTGCAAAGGGGTTACAAATGAGGTAGTCTGTCAACAGTAAAATTTGGGAATTGGAATAGGGTGTGAGATGGTAAGAAAAGAAGTATTTAGAAAACATCTGACTTTAATCATTTTACTATTTTAAAGTTTTCTTTCATGTTTATGTCTTTTCCCCCACCTTTTCCTTTTTACTATATGCAAAGAACCAGGGTTAAAAAAATGTTTGAAAAAGTACTTGTGTCAGACTTTCATAGCACTCATATATAGTTGGGAGATCAAATCAAAGACTTGATACACTTTTCAGCTTCCAAATGCAGAATAAAGCCTGGAAGAAAAGGTTGTGTTTTTCTGTTTTTGGTTTCTTTCTCTTTTTTGCATACCCACAGAAAAGCAATATGGTGAAGAAGCCGTTGTTGAAACTCATGTTCTGCATCTTTTAAATGAACTTTGTACTCAGAGGAAAGCAATGGTGCTTTATTTTAACTAATGTATGACATGAAATTTCCAGTTGAGTCATGGAAAGTGTGAAAGAGAAAAAGAAAAATGAGCCAGACAGTGAAACAATGCTGAATGCACAGATAACAAGGAAATGGTTTCCTTGGCAACGAGAGTGCTTTGGAAGATTTCAGAGAAGAGTATAACTGGGTACAAAGTATTCAATTAAAATTTATTTCAGGAGGAAATTATGCAAATTTAAAGGTATCAAAACATGCACTGCAAATCTGAATGTGATTGTTGAAAGTTGATATCTATCATTTGTCCAATTGAGATTATTTTATGTGTTTTGGTACTAAGAAGCATTAGAGATGCCATTCCAATCAAGCAAAGAAAGGTTTAGTGTATCCAAAGGATATTTATGCTTGATTTGTGACCTAAGAATCAAAACACATTGACAAAAGCAACAAAGTACACATCTAAACTGTAAATTCAGTAACCTGTTGAGGAACTCTAATATCTCCTTTAAATCCCATTTCTTCAGAGAAGGATAATATTAAGTTTAAGTTTTACACATTTTCAACCACCAAAAGTCAGAATAATCATGAGTCATGTTATATACACTTAAAAATAATCTATGTATAGCATTTGAGCTTCCTAGGTGGCACAGTGGTAAAGAAACTGCCTGACGATGCAGGAAACACAAGAGATGCAGGTTTGATCCGTGGGTCATGAAGATCCTCTGGGAATCCACTCCAGTATTCATGCCTGGAAAATTCAAAGGACAGAAGAACCTGGTGGGCTACAGTCAAGGGGGTGGCAAAAGTGTTGGACATGACTAAGTGCCAGGAGCCACCGTGGATAATCCCACCCATGGCAAAGGTCATGAGGAAGAGGCCTGATGGGCAAAGGCGAAATCAGGCCTCGAGGGGCCCCCCTTCTCGAGCATCTACCCCAAAACCAGAATCTGTCTGTTTTTTCATGACTTTTCATCAACTCCTCTGACATTAACAGGGGGTGTCCCCGACCACCTTTCTCTGGAAAGAGTTAACTTAGGGCTCTAGTTGATAAATCTCCTGGGCATGAAAGGAGTGTTTCAAACCCCCTGTTAACATTCTAGCTTAACTTGGCAGGTTTATCCAGACTCTTGCGACATTGTTGAGCCAATGCTTGCTGCCGAGTTCTCACATTCCTTATCCATTGTGTTCCTGGGAGTGCATATAGTCAGGATGTAGAAATAACAAACAGTAGCTTTAGCATTAACAACATTAGACTTTGAGTTAATAAGTTCTTTCTTTGCTGTAACCCGCTGAATCTTTGCTCCATAAAAATGTAACTCTGTACTTTAAGGGTGATGCAGGCTAAGAATTAAAAAAAAAAAAAAAAACTTTAAGGGAAAATTATTGTTCTGGCTGACCAACCTTTATCAAAAAGAGGTCATAAAATATCAACAGGCCTCTGGGCCAGAAGATAATGTACAAAAAATAAGACTACTGCAGGAAGGAACCTGGTATCAATAAAAGTTAATACTGATGGAATGTTGAGTTGACTCTGCATTTTTCACCTTGCTGTATGTACAACTCAGGGTATAAAAGCCCTCTCTAAAAATAAAGTAAGTGGGCCTCGCTCACCAAATAAGCTTGGTCACCCCGTGTCATTCTTTCCTTATCTCTTTCTCTATCTTTCTTCATTCACCGATGTTGTCCACCCTGAGGATATCCCTGGACTATGCTGAGGCTGGACCCCAGCAACTAAGACACAACATGACCTGTACAGTACTTAGCTAACAAAGCTAACATGGGACTATAGATAATCATGATTAAAATTTATTTTACACACTCTGGAAAAACAGAGTCAATTGGTCACTCAAATGGAGATAGATATGCCCTTACATTTAATGCTGACAATCTAGTAAACCACTTTCTTGAGTAATGTCCTGCATATTATGTTCAGTTCAGTTCAGTTCAGTTCAGTCACTCAGTCTTGTCCAACTCTTTGTGACACCATGGACTGCAGCATGCTAGGCCTCCCTGTCCATTACCAACACCCAGAGTTTACTCAAACTCATGTCCATTGAGTCAGTGATGCCATCCAACCATCTCATCTTCTGTTATCCCCTTCTCCTCCTTCCTTCAATCTTATTTAGCAACAGGGTCTTTTCAAATGAGAAAGCTCTTTGCATCAGGTGGCCAAAGTATTGGAGTTTCAGCTTCAACATCAGTACTGCCAATGAATATTCAAGACTGATTTCCTTTAAGATGAACTGGTTTGATCTCCTTGAAGCTCAAGGGACTTTCAAGAGTCTTCTCTAACACACGGTTCAAAAGCATCAATGCTTCGGTGCTCAGCTTTCTTTATACTCCAACTATCACATCCATACATGACTACTGGAAAAACCACAGCCTTGACTAGATGGACCTTTTTGGCAAAATAATGTCTCTGCGTGTGATATGCTGTCTAGGTTGGTCATAACTTTTCTTCCTAGAACTAAGCATCTTTTAATTTCATGGCTGCAGTCACCATCTGCAGTGACTTTGGAGCCCCAGAAAAATAAAGTCTGACACTGTTTCTGTTTTTTCCCCATCTATTTGCCATGAAGTGATGGGACCAGATGCCATGATCTTCATTTTCTGAATGTTGAGCATTAAGCCAACTTTTTCACTCTCCTTTTTCACTTTCATTAAGAGGTTCCTTATTTCTTCTTTACTTTCTGTCATAAAAGTGGTGTCATCTGCATATCTGAGGTTATTGATATTTTTCCAGGCAATCTTGATTCCAGCTTGTGCTTCATCCAGCCCAGTGTTTTTTATGATGTACTCTACATATAACTTAAATAAGCAAGGTGACAATATACAGCCTTGATGTACTCCTTTCATGATTTGAAACCAGTCTGTTGTTCCATGTCCAGTTCTAACTATTGCTTCCTGACCTGCATACAGATGTCTCAGGAGGCAGGTCAAATGGTATTCCCATCTCCTTCAGAATTTTCCACAGTTTGCTGTGATCCACAGAGTCAAAGTTTTTGGCATATCAATAAAGCAAAAATAGATGTTTTTCTGGTACTCTCTTGCTTTTTTGATGAGCAAGAGGATGATGGCAATTTGATCTCTGATTACTCTCTACCTTTTCTAAAACCAGCTGAACATCTAGAAGTTCACAGTTCGCACACTGTTGAAGTCTTGCTTGGAGAATTTTGAGCATTACTTTACTAGTGTGTGAAATGAGTGCAATTGTGCAATAGTTTGAACATTGTTTGGCATTGCCTTTCTTTGGCATGGGAATTAAAACTGACCTTTTGCAGTCCTGTGGCCACGGTTGAGTATTTCAAATTTGCTAGCATATTGAGTGCAGCACTTTCACAGCATCATCTTTTAGGCTTTGAAATAGCTCAACTGGAATTCCACACCTCCCCTAGCTTTGTTCGTAGTGATGCTTCCTAAGGCCCACTTGACTTTGCATTCTAGGATGTCTGGCTCTAAATGAGTGATCATACCATTGTGATTTTCTGGGTCATAAAGATCTTTTTTTGTACAGTTCTTCTGTGTATTCTTGCCACCTCTTCTTAATATCTTCTGTTTCTGTTAGGTCCATATAATTTCTGTCCTCTATTGAGCCCATCATCACATGAAATATTCCCTTGGTATCTCTAATTTTCTTGAAGAAATATCTAGTATTTTCTATTTTGTTGATTTCCTCTATTTCTTTGCCCTGATCAATGAGGAAGGCTTTCTTATGTCTCCTTGCTATTCTTTGGAAGTCTTCATTCAAATGGGTATATCTTTCCATTTCTCCTTTGCTTTTCACTTCTCTTCTTTCCACAGCTATTTGTAAGGCCTCCTCAAACAGCCATTTTTCATTTCTGTTTCTTCGGGATGTTCTTGATCCCTATCTCCTGTGCAATGTCATGAACCTTCGTCCATAGTTCATGAGGCAGTCTGTCTATCAGATTGAATCCCTTGAATTTATTTCTCATTTCTACTGTCTAATTGTAAGGGATATGATTTAGGTCATAACTAAATGGTTTTCCCTACTTTCGTCAATTTAAATCTGAATTTGGCAATAAGGAGTTCATGATCTGAGCCACACTCAGCTCCTGGTCTTGTTTTTGCTGACTGTATAGAGCTTCTCCATCTTTGGCTGCAAAGAATATAATTAATCTGATTTCGGTATTGACCATCTGGTGATGCCCATGTGTAGAGTCTTCTCTTGTGTTTTTGGAAGAGGGTGTTTGTTACGACCAGGGCTTTCTCTTGGCAAAACTCTGTTAGCCTTTGCCCTGCTTCATTTTGTTATCCAAAGCCAAATTTGCCAGTTACTCCAGGTGTTTCTTGACTTCTTACTTTTGCATTTCAGTCCCCTATAATGAAAAGGACATCTTTTTTTGCATGTTAGTTCTAAAATTCTTGTAGGTCTACATAGAACCGTTCAACTTCGGCTTCATCAGCATTACTGGTCAGAGCATACTTGCATTACCATGATATTTAATGGTTTCCCTGTAAACGAGCAGAGATCATTTTGTCATTTTTGAGATTGCATCCAAGTACTGCATTTGGACTCTTTTGTTGAAATAGATGAGAGATACTCCATTTTTTCTCAGGAATTCGTGCCCATAGTACTAGATACAATGGTCATCAGAGTTGAATTCACCCATTCCAGTCCATTTTAGTTCTCTGATACCTAAAATATCGATATTCACTCCTGTTTGACCACTTCTAATTTTCCTTGATTCATGGATCTAACATCCCAGGTTCCTATGCAATATTGCTCTTTATAGCATCAGACTTTGCTTCTATCACCAGTCACATCACAACTAGGTGTTGTTTTTGGCTCCATGTCTTTGTTCTTTCTGGAGTTAGTTCTCCACTGATTTCCAGTAGCCTACTGGACACCTACCAACCTGGGGAGCTCATCTTTCAGTGTCCTATCCTTTTGCCTTTACATCTGTTCATGGGGTTCTCAAGGCAAAAATCCTGAAGTGGTTTACCATTCCATTTTCCAGTTGACCTCATTTTGTCAGAACTCTCCACCATGACCCATCTGTCTTTGGTGGCCCTAAATGACATGGCTCATAGTTTCATTGAGTTAGACAAGGATGTGGTCCATGTGATCAGATTGGTTATTTTTCTGTGATTGTGGTTTTTCAATCTGTCTTCCCTCTGGAGGAGAAGGATAAGAGGCTGTGACCAACCTAGACAGCATATTAAAAAGCAGAGACATTATTTTGCAAAAAAAATGTCCATCTAATCAAAGCTGTGGCTTTTCCAGTAGTCATGTATGGATGTGAGAGCTGGACTGTAAAGAAAGCTGAGTGCTAAAGAATTGATGCTTTTGAACTATGGTGTTGGAGAAGATTCCTGAGAGTCCCTAGGGCTGCAAGGAGATTAAAGTAGTCAATTTTCAAGGAAATCAGTCCTGAATATTCATTGGAAGGACTGATGTTGAAGCTGAAGCTCCAATACTTTGGCCACCTGATGCAAAGCACTGACTCACTGGAAAAGATCCTGATGCTGGAAAAGAATGAAGGTAGAATGAAGGTAGGAGGAGAAGAGGACGACAGAGGATGAAATGATTGGATGGCAACACAGACTTAATGGACATCAGTTTGAGCAAGGTCTGGGAGTTGGCGATGGACGAGGAAGCCTGGTGTGTTGCAGTCCATGGCTTTACAAAGAGTTGGAGATGACAGGGCGACTTAACTGATCTGAATATTGATGGGCAATTTCTAATGAATAAAAAGCAAGAAAGAGAATTAAAGTGTTTTACAGAACAGTATATGACCATCCACATTTTCTTTGCATTTACTTCTATTTTTGGTATATTACATTTAAAATACCACTGGTGAAATATCAATGGGAAATCTAATAACATATCTTTCATAATATATTTTGGCTATAAAAATGTCCTTTCCTTTGGCCCTAAACTTTCACCATTAATTTTTTAATTTATACAGATTCCCACAAAAAAGACTTCTATTTTGAGAGAGAAAAGTTCTATGATCTTGCAGAATGCAAACCTTTAAAAATTTAATACAGTGCACAAATCATTTTCACCAATGCTAACTGTCTTGCCATTGAAAATCTCTTGATATTATGGTGATAATTACTAATGCACATGCACATTTCCAGTAATTTTCAGCATGATGTCCAATTCATTGCATTAAAACTTTTCTTAAAAAAAAAAAAAAAAAAACTTTCCTGAGGTCCTACTATGCCCTTAATATTTGAGTGGATATTTAGAATCTGAAAAAGAAATATAGAACAAGCACTTTGTTCTGAAAGTGATTACAGACTTTCTAGAGGGAAAATATAAGAATGCCCAATTATTTTTACATATTCAATGCTGTCACATCTCTTGGACTAGGTATAATTTCCTACTTAGTTATCAAGATCAATTTGAAATGTCAGTAACTGTATACCTGCTCTGATTCCCCCAACTGGATATAGACTTTTGGACCATATCTTCACCTTAGAAGTATTTCTGAATTGATTATCAGTTCTAAGATGTGTGTTTTTCCACATTCATCATGTAAGATCAATCATAATTTAAAATTATAGCTAAAATTAAGCTCAAAATCCTTTAAGCTAGGCTTCAGCAGTATGTAAGCCAAGAACTTCCATATGTGCAAGCTGGATTAATAAAAGCCAGAGGAAGCAGAGAACAAATTTCCAAATCTGTTATATCATAGAAAAACCAAGGGAATTTAAAAAACAAACAAACAAAAAAAAAAAACTGCCTCAGTGACTACATTAAATCTTTTCACAGTGTAGATCACAACAAACTGTGGAATATCCTTGAAGAGATGGGAATACCAGCCTACCCTATCTCCCTCCTGAGAAATCTGTATGTAGGTCAAGAAGCAACAGTTAAAACTGGACATGGAACAACAGATGGATTCATAATTGGGAAAGCAATATGACAAAGCTTTGCATTGTCATCCTGCTTATTTATCTTACATGCAGAGCACATCATGCAAAATGTTGGGCTGTATGACTCAAACTGGAATCAAGATTTCCAGGAAAAATGTCAACAATCTCAGATAATGCAGGTGATAACACTTTAATGGCAGAAAGTGAAGAGGAAATAAAGAGCCTCTTGATGAAGGTGAACGAGGAGAATGAAAAAGCTGGCTTAAAACTCAACATTCAAAAACAAAGATCATGGCATCTGGTCTCACCACTTCATAGCAAGTAGATGGGGAAAAGGGGGAAACAGAGTCAGATTTCATTTTCATGGTCTCCAAAATCACTGCAGATGGTCACTGCAGCCACAGAATTAAAAGATACTTGCTCCTTGGAAGAAAAACCATAACAAACCAAGACAGTATACTAAAAAGCAGAGACATCACTTTGCTGACAAAGGTCCATATAGTCATAGCTATGGTTTTTCCAGTAATAATGTATTAATGTGAGATTTGGGTCATAAAGAAGTCTGAGCATTGAAGAATTGATGCTTTCAAACTGTGATGCTGGAGAAGACCCTTGAGAGACCTTCAAATGGCAAGGAAATCAAACAAGCCAATCCTAAAGGAAATAAACCCTAAATATTCATTTGAGAAGGAAATGGCAATCCACTCCAGGACTATTGCCTGGAAAATCCCATGGACAGAGGAGCCTGGTAGGCTACAATCCATGGGGTCACAAAGAGTCAGACACGACTGACTTCACTTTCACTTTCATTCATTGGAAGGACTGATGATGAAGTTCCAATACTTTGGTAGCCTGATTAGAAGAAATGACTCATTGGAAAAGATACTGATGCTGGGAAAGATTGAGGGCAAGATTAATAAAGGGCAACAGAGGATGAGATGGTTGAATGGCATCATTGACTCAATGGACATGAGTTTCAGAAAACTCAAGGAGATAGTGAAGGACAGAGAAACATGGCGTGCTGCAGTCCATGGGGTCACAAGGAGGCGGACACGATTTAGTGACTGAACAACAATAAAAATATTTAGCCCTTATTATATTCCAAATATGCTGTGCTTAGTCGCTCAGTTGTGTCAGACTCTTTGTGACCCCATGGACTCTAGTCTTTCAGGCTCCTCTCTCCCTGGGGATTCTCCAGGTAAGTATACTGGAGTGGTTTGCTGTGCTCTCCCTACAGGAGATCTTCCCAAATCAGGGATGGAACACACGTCTTCTGCATTGCTAGTGGATTCTTTACCGTCTGAGCCACCAGGGAAGCCCAAGAATACTGGAGTGGGCAGCCTATCCCTTCTCCAGGGGAACTTCCCAACTCAGAAATTGAACTGGGTCCTCCTGCATTGCAGGTGGAGTCTTTACGAGCTGAGCTACCAGGAAACTCTCTGTCGAATATAGTGTTGGCCAAAAAGTTGGTTTGGGTTTTTGCATAACATCTTACAGAAAACCCGAACCAACTTCTTTGCCAACCCAATATTGTCTAATTGATTTACATGTTACTCCTTCCATCCTATCCGCACAATAGCTTTATATGATAAGCTCTCCCTTGTTACACACATTTTTCACATGAGGACAGGTAAGTATAGAAAAGTTCAATGCCTTTTCCAATAACCTATCTCGAGGGAATGGTACACCCAAAACTTTTGGTTTCAAAACTGCATCCTTAACTATTATATTCCAATGCTCATTCTAAAATGAGGATATTGCTTACCCTGAGGTAATGAGTTTATTAATTGTTGTTCAGTTGCTCAGTCCAATTCTTTGCAACCTCATGGACTGCAGCATGCCAGGATTCCCTGGCCTTCACTTTCTTCTAGAGTTTGCTCAAACTCATCTGCACTGAGTCAATGATGCCATCCAAACATCTCATCCTCTGCTGTCCCCTTCTCCTCATGCCCTCAATCTTTTGAGGGCCTTTTCCAACAAGTTGGCTTTAACATCTGGTGACCAAAGTATTGAAGCTTCAGCACCAGACTTTCATTTCCTTTAGGATTGACTGGTTTGATCTCCTTACTATCCAAGGGGCTATTAAGAGCCTTCTCCAGCACCACAGTTCCAAAGCATCAATGTTTTGGCTCTCAGCTTTCTTTATGTTCCGACTCTCACAGTTGTACATGACTACTGGAAAAAGCATAGCTCTGAGTATACAGACCTTTGTCGGTACAGTGATGTCTCTGCTTTTTAATATGCTGCCTAAGTTTGTCATAGCTTGTTTTCCAAGGAACAAGTGCCTTTTAATTCCATGGCTGCAGTCACCATCTGCAGTAGGAAGTCAAGATATACATGGAATAATAGTCAAGTTTGGCCTTGGAGTACAAAATGAACTAGGGGAAAGGCTAATGAAGTTTTGCCAAGAGAACACATTGGTCACAACTAATACCCTCTTCCAACAACACAAGAGATGAACCTACACATGGACATCACCAGATGGTGGAAACTGAAATCAGACTGATTGTATTCTTGCAGTCAAAGATGGAGAAGCTCTATATAGTCAGCAAATGTAAGACAGGGAGCTAACTGTGGCTCAGACCATGAGCTCCTCATTGAAAAATTCAGACTTAAATCGAAGTCAGGAAAACCACTAAGCCAATTAGGCACTACAATCAGATCCTTTATGATTATACAGTGGGAGTGACAATTAGATTAAAAGGATTGGATCTGATAGAGTGCCTGAAAAAATATGGATGGAGGTTCCTAACACTGTACAGGAGGCGGTGACCAAAACCATCCTTGAGGTAAAGAAATGCAGCAAGGCAAAATGGTCGTCTGAGGAAGCCTTATGAATAGCTGAGAAAAGAAGGGAAGTGAAAGGCAAAGGAGAAAAGGAAAGATACACCCATGTGAATGTAGAGTTTATTAACTGGCTTATTATGACCAACCTAGATAGTATATTCAAAAGCAGAGACATCACTTTGCCAACTAAGGTCCGTCTAGTCAAGGCTGTGGTTTTTCCTGTTGTCATGTATGGATGTGAGAGTTGGACTGTGAAGAAGGCTGAGTGCCGAAGAATTGATGCTTTTGAACTGTGGTGTTGGAGAAGATTCCTGAGAGTCCCTTGGCCTGCAAGAGATCCAACCAGTCCATTCTGAAGGAGATCAACCCTGAGATTTCTTTGGAAGGAATGATGCTAAAGCTGAAGCTCCAGTACTTTGGCCACCTCATGTGAAGAGTTGACTCACTGGAAAAGATTCTGATGCTGGGAGGCATTGGGGGCAGGAGGAGAAGGGGACGACCAAGGATGAGATGGCTGGATGACATCACGGATTCGATGGACGTGAGTCTGAGTGAACTCGGGGAGATGGTGATGGACAGGGAGGCCTGGCGTGCTGCGATTCATGGGGTCGCAAAGAGTCGGACACGACTGAGCGACTGAACTGAACTGAACTGAACTGAACCTAAATGTCATAAATCAATGGTTTATCATACAATGATTGCATTACGAGCCATGTGGAAATATGGTATATCATGTTTTTCTATAACTAGGTATAAATAGATGTGTATTTCCCTATCGGATAAAATTTTGCCTATGGATTATCAAAATTACTCTAGAATGTCTTACAGAATCAAACACAGGATCTTCGTATGCTAGTGTTTAATGAATATTTACATATGTGTATGCTGCTGCTGCTGCTGCTGCTGCTAAGTCGTGTCAGTTGTGTCCGACTCTGTGCGACCCCATAGACGGCAGCCCACCAGGCTCCTCTGTCCCTAGAATTCTCCAGGCAAGAACACTGGAGTGGGTTGCCATTTCCTTCTCCAATGCATGAAAGTGAAAAGTGAAAGTGAAGTTGCTCAGTCGTGTCTGGACTGTAGCCTACGGGGCTCCTCTGTCCATGGGATTTCCCAGGCAAGAGTACTGGAGTGGGGTGCCATTGCCTTCTCTGACATATGTATATAAAGAACAGTTTATGTCAACTATATGCTAGCACATAAATAAAGCACCAAAAGGGAATTTTAATCATGCATGAATTTTGTGTAGAAAATGATAATGAATTAGGGTGGATGTTCTTTGGGGAAATATTTAGAAATAAATCATATTGAACTGGATATTATATAATTTAAATTTTAATTGAAGTATAGTTAATTTAAAATGTTAAGTTTCATCTCTACAGCAAGGTGATACATTTATGTATATATATATTTTTTTTTCAGATTCTTTTCAATTGTAGGTTATTGTATATTATTGAACATAGTTCTCTGTGCTACACAGTGGGCTTCTCAGGTGGTACCAATGGTAAAAAACCCGCCTGCCAATGCAGGAAACATAAGAGATACTGATTTGATCCCTGGTTTTGGAAGACTCCCCTGGAAGAGAGCATGGTCAACACACTTCAGTCTTCTTGCCCAGAGAATCTCATGGACAGAAGATCCTGGTGGGCCATGGTCTTTAGGGTTTCAAAGACTGGTACAGGATTGAAGTGACTTAGCACACATGCATGCACACAGCTACTATAGTGTAGATCCCTTTTGCTTCTTAATTTTATATATAGTAGTGTGTTTCTGTTAATCCCAATCTCCTAATTGATCTGTCTCCTCTCCCTGCTACCCCTTTTGGTAACTGTTAGGTTTGATTTCTATGTATCTGAGTCTGTTTCTGTTTAGTAAGTAAGTTTATTTGTATTATATTTTTTACATTACACATGTTAAGTGCTAATCATATAGTGTTTGCCTTTCTCTGTCTGACTTACTTCATTTATTACGATAATATCTAGGTCTGTCCATGTTGCTGCAAATGACACTATTTCATTCTGTTTTATGGGCAAGTAACTTCCCAGGTGGCACAGTGGTGAAGAATCCGCCTGTCAATGAAGGAAATGCAAGAGATGTAGGTTCAATCCCTGGGTCAAAAAGACCCCCTGGAGTAGGAAATGGCAACCCACTCTAGTAATCTTGCCTGGAAAATTCCATGGGCAGAGGAGTCTGGTGAGCTACAGTCCATGGGAGTCACAAAGAGTAGGACACAGCTCTTTGTGTTGAGCAACTGACCACAACAATGTACAATGTTCTATTGTGTGTGTGTGTGTGCATATCACATGTTTTTTATTCTTTCAACTGTTGATGGAAACTTAGGTTATTTCCATGTCTTAGCTATTATAAAAATTTCTGCTAGGAACACTGTGGAGAACACTTTCCCAGATATGTGCCCAGGAGTGGGATTGCAGAATTATGTGGTAACTCTATTTTTAGTCTTTTAAGGAACCTCCATACTGTTCTCCATAGTGGCTGCATCAATTTACATTCCCATCAACAGTGTAAGAAGTTTCCCTTTTTGCCACACCCTCTCTAGCATTTACTGTCACTAATCTTTGATAACAGACATTATGAACTGTGTTAAGTGATACTTTCAATATGCTTTTTATTTGTATTTCTCTAATAATTAGGAATTTTGAGCATCTTTTCCCATCCCTGTTGGCCATCTGTATGTCTTCTTTGAAAAAATGTCTATTTAGGTCTTCTTCCCTTCCCCCCCTCCACTAATATTAGCTGTATAAGTTGTTTGTATATTTTGGAAATGAATCCCTTGTTGGTAGCATCATTTGCAAATATTTTCTCCCAGTCTGTAGGTTGTCTTTTCATTTTGTTCATGGCTTCATTTGCCGTGAAAAAGCTCTCAAGTTTAATTAGGTCCCATTTGTTTATTTTTGTTTTTATTTCCATTAGTCTAAGAGACAGATCCAAGAAGATATATTGCTTTGGTTTATGTCAGAGTGTCCTGCCTATGCATTACTATAGGAGTTTTATAGTATCTTGAATTATATTTAAGTCTTTAATCATTTTGAGCTCATTTCTGTATATACTGTTAGAGAATGTCCTAATTTTATTCTTTTACATGTAGCTGTCTAATTTTCCCAACACCACTTACCAAAGAAACTGCCTTTTACCCATGGTATATTCTTGCCTCCTTTATTGAAGATCAATTGACCATAAATGCCTGGATTTATTTGGGGTCTTCCTATCTTGTTCCATCGATTTATGTTTGTTTCTGTGCCACTACTATACTGTTTTGATTACTGTAGCTTTGTAGATGATCTCCAGCTTCATAGTGCTGTGATCAAAAAGATGTTTGTAGGAGGTGAGATGCATAGAGAATTTGGTATAATCCCAGGGCAAATGACTGGATACAGTAGTAAGGCGTCAAGTGGGCCTTAGAAAGCATCACTACGAACAAAGCTAGTGGAGGTAATGGCATTCCAGTTGAGCTATTTCAAATCCTGAAAGATGGTGCTGTCAAAGTGCTGCCCTCAGTATGCCAGCAAATTTGGAAAACTCAGCAGTGGCCACAGGACTGGAAAAGGTCAGTTTTCATTCCAATCCCAAAGAAAGGCAATGCCAAAGAATGTTCAAACTATCACACAATTGCACTCATCTCACACGCTAGTAAAGAAATGCTCAAAATTCTCCAAGCCAGGCTTCAGCAATATGTGAACCATGAACTTCCTGATGTTCAAGCTGGTTTTAGAAAAGGCAGAGGAACCAGAGATCAAATTGCCAACATCCACTGGATCATGGAAAAAGCAAGAGAGTTCCAGAAAAACATCTATTTCTGCTTTATTGACTCTGCCAAAGCCTTTGACTGTGTGGATCACAATAAACTGTGGAAAATTCTGAAAGAGATGGGAATACCAAACCACTTGACCTGCCTCTTGAGAAATCTGTATGCAGGTCAGGAAGCAACAGTTAAAACTGGACATGGAACAACAGACTGGTTCCAAATAGGAAAAGGAGTACGTCAAGGCTGTATATTGTCATCCAGCTTATTTAACTTATATGCAGAGTACATCATGAGAAACGCTGGACTGGAAGAAACACAAGCTGGATTCAAGATTGCTTGGAGAAATCTCAATAACCTCAGATATGCAGATGACACCACCCTTATGGCAGAAAGTGAAGAGGAACTAAAAATCCTCTTGATGAAAGTGAAAGTGGAGAATGAAAAAGTTGGCTTAAAGCTCAACATTCAGAAAACGAAGATCATGGCATCTGGTCCCATCACTTCATGGCAAATAGATGGGGAAACAGTGGATACAGTGTCAGGCTTCATTTTTTCCGGCTCCAAAATCACTGCAGATGGTGACTGCAGCCATGAAATTAAAAGATAATTACTTCTTGGAAGAAAAGTTATGACCAACCTAGATAGTATATTCAAAAGCAGAGACATCACTTTGCCACCTAAGTTCCATCTAGTCAAGGCTGTGGTTTTTCCTGTGGTCATGTATGGATGTGAGAGTTGGACTGTGAAGAAGGCTGAGCGCCGAAGAATTGATGCTTTTGAACTGTGGTGTTGAAGACTCTTGAGAGTCCCTTGGACTGCAAGGAGATCCAACCAGTCCATTCTGAAGGAGATCAGCCCTGGGATTTCTTTGGAAGGAATGATGCTAAAGCTGAAACTCCAGTACTTTGGCCACCTCATGTGAAGAGTTCATTCATTGGAAAAGACTCTGATGCTTGGAAGGATTGGGGGCAGGAGGAGAAGGGGACGACCGAGGATGAGATGGCTGGATGGCATCACTGACTCGATGGACATGAATCTGAGTGAACTCCCGGAGTTGGTGATGGACAGGGAGCCCTGGCGTGCTGCTATTCATGGGGTCGCAAAGAGTCGGACACGACTGAGCGACTGAACTGAACTGAACTGACTGATGCGGGAAGAAATACACTGAATTTCAAACAAGAAAAAAAAAATGTTTGATATGATATGTGGTTTTTTTTTTTTTTTTTTTTTTAATTTACTGAGGCTTTCTTTGTGGCTCAGCATGTGATCTATCCTGGATAATGTTCTGTGTGCACCTAAAAATAATGTATATTCTGCTGCTTTCAGTTGGTATATATGTGTGCTCAGTCATATCTGACTCTTTGCAATCCTATGGACTCCAGCCTTCCAGGATCCTCTGAAATGCTTTATAAATGTCAGTTAATTCCATCTGGTCTAATATGCCATTTCATTTAAGGCCTATGTTTCCTTATTTATTATCTGTCTGGATATACTGCCATTGCTCTAAGTGTGATATTAAAGTCCCCCACTATTATTGGGTTATTTCAATTTATCCTTTTATGTGTGTTAGCATTTGCCTTATATATGGAGAGGTGTTGCTATGTTGGCTGCATGTGAAAGTGAAAGTTGCTCAATCATGTCCAACTCTTTGCAACCCCTTGGACTATACAGTCCATGGAATCCTCTAGTCTAGAATACTGGAGTGAGTAGCCTATCCCTTCTCTAGCAGATCTTCCTGACCCAGGAATCGAACTGGGGTCTTCTTCATTGCAGGCAGATTCTTTACCAACTGAGCTATCAGGGAAGCTCAGTTGGGTGCATATATACTTAACAATTGTTATATCTTCTTTTTGGATTGATCCTTTGATCATTATGTAATGTCCTTCCTTGTCTCATGTAATAGTCTTTTTTTTTTCAATCTATGTGGTCTAATGTAAGTATTGCTACCCCAGCTTTCTTTTGAATTTCATTCCACCCCCTTGCCCTCAGTCTCTAAGAGCTGAAGTAAGTCTCTCACAGGCAAAGTAAATACAGGTTCTCTTTTCGTATTATTCAGCCATTCTATGCCTTTTTGTTGGATTATCCAGTTAATTTACATTTATGGTAATTATTGATATCTATTTTCCTACCGCCATTGTTTTAATTGTCCTAGAACTGTTTTTGAATGTCCTTCCCAACCACCCCACCCACCCCTTTCTTATTTTGTCCTTTCCTCTTCTGACTTACTGATTATCTTTAGTGCTATGTTTGGGTTCCTTTTTCTTTTTTGTGTGCATATTTATTATAGGTTTTTTGTTTGTGGTTACCATAAGGTTTTGCATAGCAATTTGCATATTACTTTTTTGGTTTGGATAAGCAATTGGGATAAAATAAGGCATTTCCCAAATGGAGATATTTGTTTGAAATGACTTGAAGTGAAGATTACATATTCACAATAAAGTAATGTGGCAATTGATGTAAAGTAATGGGTTCTCCTCATGGAGATAAACTAGATCACAGAAAACCAGTTAAGGAGCTGATATGATGATAAAACAGATAGGAGGAAATTATACACAATGGGGTTTGGGATGACTAATCTAGCAGCACAAATTTAAAAAAAAATTCTGGCTTCAAGATGATGGAGTACAAGGCTGTGTGCTCATCTCCTCTTGCAAAAGCACCAAAATTGCAACTAGCTGTTGAACAACCATCGACAGGAGGGTGCTGGAACCACAATATTGTAAAGTAATTAGCCTCCAATTAAAATACATTAATTAATTAAAAAATTAAAAAGATACCCCACATCCAAAGATAAAGAAGCTGCAGCAAGACAGTAGGAGGGGCACAATCATGATCAAATCAGATCCCATACGCACCAAGTGGGTGGTGCACGGAATGGAGAACAATAATACTAAAGAAGTTTCGCACTATTGTGGAGGTTCTGAACCCCATGACAGGCTTCCCAGCCTGGGGATCTGACAAAGGGATTGGGAATTCCTGGGGAATCCCTTGAGGGCCAGTGGGATTTGATTACAGGCCTTCCAGAGAACTGAAGGAAACAGAGACTCCTGTCTTGGAGGGCACAAACAAAATTTCTCACGCACCAAGACCCAGAGGAGAGGAGCAGTGACCCCACAGGAGACTGAACCAAAACTACCTGTTAGTGTCGGTGAGCCTCCTGTGGAAGCTTGGATTGTCAGATTGTCAGTGGAAGGTCCCCCTTGGAATAAACCCTTAGCATAAACCCTCCTGGAGTTCTCTGTTAACCCTACCATAGAGTCCATAGACCTCAAGCCAAACAACTACCAGAGAGGGAGTGCAACCCCACTAATTAGCAAATAATTGGATTAAAGCTTTACTGAGCAAGGCCCTGTGGAAGCAAGACCCAAAATAAAATATTTTCAGTTAATAAAAATTTAATTACCATTTATAAGGAAATTACTCATGCCTGCCAATCTGTAAGAGGTGACACCAAGAATTAACTCTACATGTGTCTGACTCCAAAGCTTATTTTGTCATTCATACATGTCAGTAACTGAGATTTTGGTGAGATTCTAGTGTTTTTCTTGGTGCACAGGAAGTATATGATTGATTGAATAAGTTAATTTTCATATTTTGTTCACTAAAATATATATTTGATTTTGAAAAGTATCAGATTTTTTATGAGAATTTAGTATTTCTAAGGGCTTTAAATATATTATAGAAGTGCTAATATTATAGGTATATTTTGGAATTTGAAGTTTTCAACTAGAGGAATTTTACCTTGATCTTACACTATACTTTCCCCTAACCTTTTACTTTTAATAATTGGTTTTAAATATTTCTGGAAGATACAGGATATGTTAATGGTTGCCCTACATTAAATTCAATGTACTTCCCACTAGTTTTGAAGATAAATAAAAACTGCGTGAAATTCAGTCCCAGTGAAACTCTGTACTCAAGGGTTTCTTGAAAGTGACTCCATTTATAGTACGTCCTTCTGGAAATCAAAGGCAACCTCTAAATGGCATAAAACTTCAGAAATATTGTTAAAGGTTTCTTTGTCATTGTTAACTAAATACAGGTAAGCATCAGGATTTTCCAAGGAATCTTTACACAATTAATATTAATAAAGTCTAAGTAATTCATTTAGTCTTAAGACATTGGATTGAAAGATATATCAAATCTAATAGAGGTAAAAAAATGATTTTGTTTATTTTGATATTCATTTTTTTCAAAAGCCAATGTATAAAATTAGATTTGTATTAGTTCTCAGGAATGACAGAATATTACATTTTGACTTCTCAGTTGGTTCTACAATTTAATCTGGTCTAACATGATGCTGAAAATTAACCACATATTTTAAATATATCAGTATATGTGTCTCACTTTTCAAAAAATTAATATAACTTTTACCTAAAATCTTTGGTATTAGCTTAATGATCCTTCATTTTACTTAAGCTCATTTTCAGCATTGTTCTACCCAATAAAAGGCAAAACAGACATGACGTGAAACTGCCTTTTATGCTTTGACTACTGGCCAAATATTAAGGTTTCTCTTTGATTTCTAAATTTTCCTCATAACTCTGTTCTTTGATTATACAAACAAAGTGGCAATTGAATGTGGATAGTGCAATTATTTTCTTAAAGGTATTCTTACTCATTGTTTTGTTTCACATTATTTTACTGATAAATTTACCAAGCATAAGGAACAACTTATCTTTGCAGTCTCATCAATTTAAAAGCTACATCTGATTTAATTAATAGGGGGAGTTTATGGGAAAAGCTTTTATCGATGGGCATTGGTTTAAGATATCTTGGCCTTTTGAGAGTGATGCACTATAATAATTGGTGTAAGATCAGTTAGAGAAGCCAGGTCACTTTATATTCTCTCCCAACTAATAGAGAAGTCAGGTGAGGTTGTTTCCTGACACAGCTACTATTTCATTATTTTGGCTGATATTGCTGACCCTAAGAAGCTATTTCCAGTATTACTTGGACCAAGTAGATACAGTCATTGACAGGCACAATGTAAATATAGAAAATAAGCCAGTCTATTCATATCAGGACCCAAATTTTCCATTAATTTTCCACTCTTGATTAATGATAGATTACATCAAATATATCATTTTGTGATATAAAAACAAGATAGGCAACTATGGTGTAGGGACCAGGGTAATTACTGATCTGAGTGTAAGGGAAACTGTTCTAGCCCAAGTTTTGACACAGTGAGCCTTTGGTTAAATAATTTTATGCAGTGATTCTCAATTTCCATTGCACACTACAGTCACTGGAGCACCTTCAAACAAAACAAATTTGAACTCTGATGACTGGTCCCAATGCTAGAGGTTTATCCTTATTTTTTTTCAGGATATTAAATAGTCCAACTATAATCTTAATGTCTTTGTTTTTGTTTTGCAAATAGAGGGTAGCACAACTAATATAAAATTGAAAAGTCACAAATAAATATCTTAACCCATATAAATTTTTATAAAAAAGTGCTTCTGTTTTCTAAGTGATTTTGAAGTTGTATATATATATATATTTTTTCCCCTTATGGATATTTTTCTTATTTTATTCTTTAATAAAATCCATATTATCTAATATAAAAACAAATAGAATAAAATTCAGTCCTGATTCTTCTAGAAGATACAGATTCCTAATTCCTTAACCATTTCAGATAAAAATAAATGCTTAACTGAGGATATAAATACATTTTTCAAATAATTAACCCAAAAAATGCTTCATTAATTGTTTATTACATAATATATACCTTATTACTATTATCCTATTAAATTTCTTAGTCTTGTAATATATAAATTGCAAATGGGAGGAATTATCAATCTACAGCAAATCTTCCATTTGCAGTCTAGTAGACAAGATTTACCTTAATTACCTTACATATATTATTACTGCTTGAAAGTTGAAGAGAGGATGGATTGAATCACGTGAATTTCCAGAAAATGAAATAAAAATATTTGATTCATTAGGTGGCTACTTTAATAAACAAGGGGTCAAATCTAAAGATTTATAGTTTCAGAAAATAGCAAAGATAGCAGAAGGAAACTGAGAGATGAGGAGGAACAGTTCTCTGATTTACATTCTTGTGTCTTTGACTCTCTGGCATGTAAAGTTATGTATATCATCCTAACCTCATGACTTCTGGCTGTCATTTTTTCCTTCCCTATACCCAACAATGAGAATCTGCATAAAATATGCATCTCAATCTGCCTTTTGATGGTTCTAAGGTCCCTTGAATTCCAACTGAGTTTATATACAAATCAATGAGGGTGATCAAGTATCATATTTTCACAGTTTATGCCAAAGGAATTAATTTAAAGTTGAAAATTAAACATATAAGGTTAAAACAATGGGGCCATCGGAAGCTATGAGAATCTCCAATGTAGAAGTTGCTGAACAGAGATATATTATTTCATTTTCACCTGATGGAGACATTTAAGACCCTCTGGAGATGAAAATGTCTGACTTTTTGCTATGTGTCCATAAGTTCTGTCCCTTTTTTTGTCTCCCAGGTTCATTTTGTCAATTACTATTAAGCTTTTTCTTAAAAAAGTATATTTTATGCAACCATAATTTATGAGACCAAGCAAGATCTCCAGAGTCTCAACTTTGTTTCTTGTTTCTCTTTTCTCCTTCAGCAGGATTCTTTCCTCACAATCATGGGTGTCAAGAAATACAGAATATTTCAGTGAGGAGGAGACTGACATATACCAGCATCAGAGATTGTGTCACCCCTTTATTTCTACTGTCTTTAACAGAAAAAAATCACACTTTATATCTACTTTAGAATCTACTTTTTTTGGATATGAATTGATTTTGTGGCATATGACCTCACATATTTATTCCTTAACTTCATTTGAATCTATTGTTTTATGTTATTTCATCTTTTTAAATATATCTTTGCTTTCTACTTAGTGTTTAATTAATTGCCTTTAGATTTGTTTCCTCACATTGCCCACCAATAAAAATCTAGAAAGCTTTTTTGTTTATTGCTATTTTAGGACTTAGAGATTACTTTTATGATATAAAGTAATTTAATACAAAGTACTAAATAATATAAAATTAAATTATATATACTATTTCAAAATTCTATACCTTATATTTTGATTCTATTGTTTTTTCTTCTTTTATCAGTTTAATTAAATTAGTACTTATTAACCCCTTAATAATTGATGACATTGCACTATAGGTAAAGAGCATAGAACTATTCTTCCTCAGGGATTTTATAATTATGACCCCAAAGGTCAATATGTCACAACCATCCATCAATTTAATTTGACTTAGAATGGCTTTTGCTACTTACTCAGATACACTAACAGTTAATGATTCCCTTCCATGAACTAATGTGAATAGTTATTATCCCATAAGCACTGTTGCTGAGGTGAGAGAAATATGAGCTCTTATCACAGATGCCTTCGCCACCCTTGCTCACAACCTTCTGAAGACCTGACCCTACACATATTTGAAATATATTTTACCATCTTTTCTAGTAGATAAGAACTTAAATTTAATTATAGTAAGTCCAAAATTATAGCTTTTGGGAAAGAGTCACACAGTAAATCCAGGTTTATAGAAAACCATAAAACTGAAAAACTCAGTACCTATATCAAACTTAGAAGTGACTTTTAATAGGAAGTTACTGAGCAGCCCATTTAGATTAAGGGGAAAATCAAAACATTTCTCTTATGGATTGCTATCACCTTTTGAAGCTTGATGGCTTATTTCTTGGTCTGTTTCCTCCTAAAAGCTGTTGTAAAATAGCATTATTATAAGATGTTTTTATATATAATTGGCCAGTGTAATAAAAATGCTTGAAAGCAATTCACAGTTATTTTTCAAATGCACCATTCCTAATGTAATATTCCACAGATTGTAGCACCAGTAAATAATATGAGTAAAATGTACTCAGTCCAAATTTGTATTGTTTTCTATCATATTAATTATAAATTTTATAATATGGACATACTTTGTTCTTTATACTATTAAAACTTTGTTTTGAATATACCTTGTTATTTCTGAGGTATGAATTTGTTTACTTTCCAATGGATAGTAATATTTTGAAGAAAAAAAAAAAGCAAAACTTACTACACACTTAATAGTGAAATAAAATTCTGCAAAAGAAATAATTTTCCAGAACAGAAAGTAGGAGAAACTTGACGTTTCCATCAAATAGCTTATTTTTATTTTTTCTGTTTTATTTTGAAAACTAAATACTGTTTTTATTATTGCTTTTATTTTCTTATTGTCCATTTCTTTCCTCTTCATCTCAATCATCATCATAGAAAACAGTAGTTTCTCTAATCATGTTCCAGACACCATTCTTAGTGCTTTCCTGCATTTTTTATTTTATTATTCATACCTACCCAGCAAAGTAGGTGTTTTTATTACCACCCCCCAGCATGGCACAGATTAGACAACTGAAGCACAGAGATTTGGTTTTTCTTCCCACATCTTTATTTCCTAGAAACCCTCGGGCATCTTGGACAGATGAATTCTGCTGAAGCTATTCTTAAACAAAACACTTAGGATTTTAAATGGGAAGTTGTTAATGAATAAAAACACAACTTATACATTGCTCCTTCCTTACTATTCAGATATGAATCAGGTTCTCATCTGAAAAAAATTCAAAAACTGTGTTTCAGCTCACTCAAAAAATGAGCAGACCACCTTCTCTAGCATAAAAATTCAATGACGCTAATCAAATATAGAAAGTATCTCCGATACACCAAAATGTAAATGAATTAATTTGCAGAAAGAAATTCAATTCCCTGAGGCACACTGGTGTTTGTACTGACCAATGTAAAGATGAGCACCAGTTAGCAACACTTATCAACAACGTCAGTGTTTACTCAGCTTCTGAGATTTATCTAGGCACACAGCTGCCCTCTTCTGGCCTCAAACTGCTTCACATCTTATTGGCTTAGTTCTTAAAATACCTTTACATCATTATCTCAATTTAGCTTTCATTCTAAAAGAAGTAATTTGTTTATTTATTTACTTATTTTCTCTCCTGTCTTTCTGAATCTCTTTTTCCATAAAGGTAAGACTTAATTCTTCCTTTTCTGTATTTGTTCTAACCTATCTTGTTTTCTACTCTTAATGTTATCACTCTTCTAAAAATGTCACTATATCCTGTCTAGTGTTTTAATAGTTTCTGAATTGGAAAATCCAGTAAATAATCTCCACTGTTAGAAGATTAATTTTCTTAAATTATAGCTCAAATAATATAATTTTTCTTCACAGACTCCCCCATTGACTACTGAATTAACGAATAAATATTTTTAAACCCATAGTTAAAGAGCCAAGAGCATTCAGTACTTCAAATATCCCTTATATTTCACTCATGGTCCTCTAAATTAACTCTACATTTTATTAATTTACACATTCAGTTCTTTTTCCTGGAATAATTCTCCTTCCCACTTCTTACCTACTAAAATTTTTAATCAGTCTATGAGGCCATTTAAATGTCACCTCCTCCATGCAATCTTTCAGAGCTTCAGTCATAGATATCATATCCCTCCTCTGAATTCTCAGACAACTGCATTTTTACCTTTCTTATCACTTAATTTTTTTTCTTATAATAGAGTAGGAAATGGCAACCCACTCTGGTATTCTTGCCTAGAAAACTCCATGGACAGAGGAGCCAGGCGGGCTATAATCCATGGGGTTGCAAAGAGTCAGACGTGACTGAGCTTGTACACACACACATATAATAGAGACACTTTTGTAATTATTTACGTCTGGCATTCTACCAGATCGTAACTTCTACAGATCGGGATCTTGTCTTACTCATTTTTTATTCTCCATATTATCTATTTAAAAAATTAAGTATTTAATGAAGGCCTGTTGCACTAAAATTAAATATATCAAAACAAAGCACTAAGTGCCATTATTTTTAGTTTTATTTCATCTTGAACTTTACTTCTCTGACATTTACCCAGAAAGGTGTATGCTCAGTCTTTCAGCATGTTTGCTGAAAAATAGAGCATTAAGTCAACAGTTTCAACTAGTATAGGAAAAGGTGAAAGGCAATAGTTTATGTCCAGACAATACTTCATGATCTTCACTAAAATTTGTGTCTAAGATCTGCACTAGGTGGAAATGCAGTTTAATGGAAAATTAGTCAATGACTTAATTTGATATGGTTGAAGAATACTATCATAAATGGTTACTCTCAGTATACCCTTAACAATGTCTAATGTCTTTCAGTTGTTCAAATAATTTAAAAATTAAATTTAGTCACACTTTTACTCAGATACCATGAGATCTGTTGAATACTTTTTTAATGGCTTTAGTATGGTGGATATTTTTTGTAGTTTTCAAAGTAAATATTTAGGAAGAGAACATTGCTGAGGAGACCCACAGCATATATGAGCAACTGAGATGTACAAGCTCTGTGCTGGGCATCTAAATGCTTAGTTTATGCTCAGATACAGGGCAGTTTCACCAATGAGGAAAGCAGAATGGGTATCTGGCATATTCCTTTCCAATCTGCTTCAGAGTATTTTACTTATGGCATGGACAATTTTTAAATTTTTTGTTGAAGTGATAAAATCCCACTGTTCACAAACATAGGATTTATAACATGTCAATTAATTTAGAAAGATGTCACACTAATAAATGTACCTTCTATTACAAGCACATATGGAGAAAAAGCCTTCTTAACAATTTAATTTCTTTGCATTCTCTTAACCTGAGGGTATGTTTTCCTCCTAGAAAAACCTTGATTATGTGTGTTGAAAAACCCTGTAGGAGTCTTCCTATAATGATATTCCTTATTGGGTTAGATCTGTTTTCTCTTTGCACCTACAAAAATAAAATTAAGGACTCAAAGTATACTTTGTTCCTCGTTCTGAAAAGACAGTTTAAGTAATAAACATATGTCCAATTTTGCTGATTTTTTCTGTTCATTTTTTGACTTAGATACAAAATTAATAGAATAGATTTTTTTTTTTAAGTTTTAGGACATCAAACTAAAATTGTAAAGTACCAAGGGTCAAGGTAAGTTAGGGAATGGCAGAATATTTCATAATATCTAGACACCTGTTTCCTTTTCTTGCTTGACTTGTGCTACAAAGTAAGCAGGAATTAAACTCCTGCAAGTTTAATTTGTGTGTGTATATATATATACATGTGTGTGTGTGTGTAGATGGCATTATGTATACATATATATGTATGCATATATGCATCATCAAATTCATAGTACTGTATATTTGCTTCAGGTTTTTATGAGTTTCAACTGAAATGTTGAATCTAAAAACATTGTAAAAATAAGCCTATATACTATGCAAATTTAGGTGGAAACAGCTAGTTGTATTACAGAGTAGAGGAGAAAAAATTAAACAGTTGGGAGGAAGTAGGTAGATGGAAAATAGTTGAGAAAATCATGAAGGAGAAATTCAAGGTAGTGCAAATTCTAGATATTTTCCTTCAGAAATATGTTTCACTGATTTTATAAAATAATGTATCTACTTGTGACTGCCTTGCCAGTGCCGAGAAGAACTTTCAAAAACATTCTTTAAACATTTTTCTGAAGCAACTTCTTGCTTTCTTTTAACATGCTTTTTGGCTTATATGATCAAATGCCATATTCAGGTAGTATTTTTATTTTGAATTTAAAAATAAAACCTCCATGTAGTTGATGGGAGCTGAAATGAAGTCATCAAAAGCAGGATATTTCTGCTGAGTTCTTGATGTACTGCAATGCTGTGTGGAGCAACAGTATCAAATAGAAAACTTATAGTATTAAAAATATTAAAAATGATAAATACTTCACAGAACTTCAAAAAATCATCTTGCAAAAATGAATTGCTGAGTTGTATGTGTTCTGTGTTGCTTTACCATCTTGCTCATCTGAAGCTTATGCTTCATATGGATCCCCTTAGTCACCTTTGCATCCATACATTGCTAAAGACAACTTTTTGATGCTTTTTCAGATAGTGTGCTCTCTTTTCAGCTTTAAATTTAGTTTTGAAAACACATATTTCTAATTTATAGGTTGACAATGGAGGCATTTAAATTCAAATTACTCTATTGAGATATTCAGAGCAAAATTATAAATCTATTTTTTACATTGTCTTTTCTTTTGGCATCTCAGGAAAACCCACGTCTCTGATACAATCCACAGACTGAAAGGAAAAAACAGTATGCCATCTCAGTAATTTATCACTTTCTGTGTGATGGAAAGCCTTATTTCCTAAAAGAAATATCAGAAATGTGAAGGAATTTGTTACATGATTTTACCATTTTATCAAGAACAAAAATAATGGTTTAACACTTCCCATAATTCCACTTTCTCGGTCTGCATACAAAATAAGTTGCACAAGTTCAAGATTAACAGATCCTAATTGAAATGCTAAAATACAAATACACAGTGTTTGAAGTTATTTCAGTGTGGAAAAAAATCTGTTCAGAGAGTTCTTAACACATGTCATATTACAGAAGGAAATGAGCACTGATTTTTCTAGATATTTTCAGTGCCTCACAAAATACAGTATTTTATCTTGACTTTGCAACTAAGCACCATATTTTTTAACAGATGCTATTTCTCTTCTGATTACTGTATCCCACTATGAATTACCTCTCTTGGGAAAACAGGAGGGGGAAGCTTTTCATCAAAACATAAATCTATGCACCTGAAATACACTATGTTCTAAAGACAATAAAAAATTATACACATACAATAATCTATCCTTGCCAATTTGAAAAATCATCAAACCTTTAGAGCAGAAATCGTGAGGCCTTGGGAGACACTATAAAACCATTAGAGCAGTATATTTATACTTTCAAAGTTGGTATTATTCTACCCCAATAAAACCTTTCCATATATGCAAATAGCAATGGCAGCAAAGTAAATTGAATTATCTATAAAATATTATGTTTTTCTTACAGGACTGCTGAAAAGATGTTTTAGACTATGATGCTGTTAGAAAGTGCTATCATGTTGCACACACCAAGGATTCTAATTAGACTTGTCAATCACTGATTGATTACCACCATAAGATGAAAGAGCAATTGCATCCTGGCAATTATGTTATCTTAAGGGTACAAAATGCAATGTTCTGCTCTTAGCTGTCAGCGAGATTTCACTGAACGAAGGCCTGTTCTATCACCACAGGCTATTCAAAGGCCCTTCTGAGAACCTAAATGGCACATTAAGCTCTGAGAATATTGCTACTCAAAATAGAAAAATGTAGTAGAGTGAAATTGACTAAATTTTAATTGATGAATGAGATCACGTGGCTCTCTGGCCTCAACATTCTGTAATTTTAGGAAAATATGGTCCATAGTAACATGCAAAATTGGCCTGTGTTTCCATATTTCATATACTTCATCTGCTTCCACATCTCTCTCTTTTGACTCCCTCTATGTACAAACACCTCCACTTCTATAAGTAGGTACATGTGTTTTGTGTACCTACTTTGGTACACGTTGCTTTTTGGTTTATAAGACTTTTTAAATATTCAGCAGATACTAATTTTTCTAAATGTGTTCTAGCTAAATTGGAGGAAGAAATGGCAACCTACTCCAGTATTCTTGCCTGGAGATTTACATGGACCAAAGAGCCTGACAGGCTATAGTCCATGGGATCACAGAGTCAATGAACACACATTCTAGCTAAATAAGTATTTTTTTTTCTTTTCTTCCTAAGGATATTATATTGTCAAGTCATTAATTATTTAATAATGGCATTGCCAAATACTATTTTTCATTCCAAAATACACTATTTTGGAAAGATTATAATCTTTCCAATAGCATATTTTTAAGAGTCTCTTTCAAATTCCAAATTCAGGAGTATGGTATATAAGAAAGCTGTGATTTAGGAACTCTACAAATGTAATAGTTTCAAATATCTCAGGAGGGGGGGAGAAGAAACAGTTAACTGATTTTGAATAGAGGAAAAGTTTTAAATTAGAGTTTCATTTTAAATTTAAAATTTTTAGTGTTTTTAATAAGGAATATTGGTTGAGCTTCTAATTACTAGTGTTACCAAAAAAACCACTCAAAACTCGGGAGTGGCAAATATCACTATTTCATTATGTTCAAGGATTGTGTAGACCAGCAATTAGGGTAGGACACACTGATCACAGCATTTCTGCTTCACAGGATTTGGGGCTCTTCTAGGAAGAGCTCAAGTCCAGCAGGGGACTGGAATCATCTAGAGTTTTCTTCTCATGCTTTTCTTGTATCAGTGATGAGATTACACTCAAAGGACAGGCATTGCTGGATGCATCAACTAGGGCACCTAAGTAAGGCTTTCCACATGACGTGATATTCTCACCATATATTGACTGGCTTCTAAGAGAGAATATCTTGAGTGAGTATTCCAAGTGAATCAGGAAGAAGCTACATGGACATTTACAAACTAGCTCCAGTCACATAGGATCAATTCACCCAGGCTCTGTTACTTGAAGCAAATATAAACCTCACTTATTCTCTTGGCAAAAAGACACAGAATTACCTCTCATATGAGGAGAGTCAAATAATTTCCCATTATTTTAAAAATTCATCAAAGTGTCATCTGACCACAGTTTATGTACATTTACCAGATTTGCACAATAGACTTAGGCTATCCCTAAGACTTCTCAAATGTCGCAACTATTTTCATCTGATTATATTTTTTATTAGAGTATAGTTGATTTACAATGTTGTGTTAGTTTCTAATAAGGCTTACTTAAGGATACTGGACATAGTTCCCTATGCTATGAAATAGGGCTTTGTTGTTTATATCTAGTAGTTTGTACCTGATAAACCTAAACTCCTAATTTTATCCTTCCCCATCCCCTTTCCCCTATGGTAAAGTTTGCTTTCTAAGTCTGTGAGTCTGTTTGTTTCATAAATAAGTTCATTTGTGTAATGTTTTGAATTCCACATATAAATGATATCATATGGTATTTGTCTTTCTCTATCTGACTTACTTCACTTAGTGTGATCATCTCTAGGCCCATTTGATGTTGCCGCAAATAACATTTTATTCATTCTTATGACTGAGTAGTATTCCATCACATGTAGATATCACATCCCATTCCTCTGTCCACGGACATCTAGGTTGCTTCCATATCTCTTTAAGTATTGCTGCTATGAACAATGGAGTGCATATATCTTTTTGAATTATAGTTTTGTCCAGATATATGCCCAGGAGTGGGATTACTGGATCATAAAGCAACTCTATTTCTAATTTTTGTTCTTTTTTTTTCTTTTAGGAACCTCCATATTGTTTTCCATAGTGGCTGCACCAATTTACATTCTGTCCAATTCTGTAGTAGGGTTTGCTTTTCTCCACATCTTTTCCAGCATCAAATGTTTCAATTCTTTATGGAATTAGGTTCAGATTCAAAATCCAGGATTCTGTCAACTAAATAAGGTCCAGCGATAGATGAAACTCCTCAGAGTGATTCCTCTAGTAAAGTTTGTGAATATAGTTTCTCTCAACCTGAAGACTGATGAACCAAAGAGTCTCATTATCTCCCCCTGCCACATACCCAAAGTACAATACTCTTGGATAACTGCAGTGGCACTCATGCTCAAAAATGGATGTGAGATGGGGATAAAGAAAGGGACAAGAAGTATACAGGAATCACTGGCACATAACATTTCTGAAATCCAGCCAGCATGAGCTTCTAGTGTCTAGATTAGAGCCCAGTCTTATTTCTTTACTCCTGGATTTGGAATTCTCTGTGTCTGTTAGTCCAACTTCCAGGCCCTTGTTCTGCTCTCTGAGTCACCTTTCCTTTTCTGTAAGAGGCAGCCCACTTTTGAATTGAGTAGTTGTTTCAACTTGATTCCTATTATTCCTGCTCAGGTAACAGAAGTCATCATATTTTCAAGAATAATTTACCCTGTATAGTAGAAGGAAGAGCTACCTTTATTAAATGAGAATACATACTGGATTTCAGAAGCATATGACAGCCAAGGATTCAACTACTTGAGAATGGAAGTTTGGTCACTTTAGTGTTCCATTAAGGTCAGGCAAGAAAAGGCTGAGAGCAAGGGGGATTTAGAATGGATAATGGAGGAGGAAAAGAAAGGGTATTGCTTATGGCTCCAAGCTCTGCTGCAGTAATGGGGGCTATATTACTCCCCTTTCTAAGTTTACTCTCAGGAAAAAGGTCCTGGGGAACCATGGAGGAGTTGCTCTTTGAACATGAGTAGACAAATGTATGTGTTCAGGACAAACAGTGAATTGTGGTGGCTAAATCCAAGACTCAGATTATCTTCTGTAGGAATATGATTGATAGATGAAGCTGCTGTATTCTTGAAGATACCACCATTTTTGTACACACAATCTTTTCTATACAATCTTGATTCCCAGAAACTTTGGCTGTGTTAAAACTTATTAGAACTGCACTGTAGTCTAAGACTCTGCCTATTCAAATTTCCTTTCTTCTCTCTCTCCTTTACAGGTGTTGTACCTGTATCATGGTCCAGCAGCTCTCCCTCCCTCTTTGGGCTCCTTCCTCCTTTTTCTTCACAGGTGTTTTCCCCTAAAAACTTATTACAATGTAATCCTGTCTTGACATTTGATTCTTGAAAGACCTGAAATAATGCACTGGGGGTGGGTTGATTCATTTTAAAGCCAGGAATCCTGGCTCTTATAGTTTCTTTAAGCTCTGCCTGAAAAAATAAATTGGTTCTTCTTTAGCTTATTTCTCTCTAGTCTCATCATATGAAGCACAAAAAGACCATTAACACCTTAAACACGTTGCCCAGAAATGTCCTTAGTCAGATCTATCTGTTCATTAGGTACATAGTCTATTTTCTATGTTACTGCAGGTGCTAGCTGTGCTTAATTCTTCATCACTCAGTCAGTTCAGTCACTCAGTTGCATCCTACTCTTTGAGACCCCATGAACTGCAGCAAGTCAGGCATCCCTGTCCATCAAAAATTCCCAGAGTTTATGCAAACTCATGTCCATTGAGTCAGTGATGCCATCCAACCATCTCATCCTCTGTCATCCCCTTCTCCTCCTACCTTCAATTTTTCACAGCATCAGGATCTTTTCAAAAGAGTCAGCTCTTCTCATGAGGTGACCGAAGTATTAGAGTTTCAGCTTCAACATCAGTCCTGCTAATGAACATCCAGGACTGAACTCCTTTAGGATGGACTGGTTGGATCTCCTTGCAGTCCAAGGGACTCTCAAGAGTCTTCTCCAACAACACAGTTCAAAAGCATCAATCCTTCAATGCTCAGCTTTCTTTATAGTCCAACTCTCACATCCATACATGACTACTGGAAAAACCATAGACTTGACTATATAGACCTTTGTTGACAAGGTAATATGTCTGGTTTTTTATATGCTGTCTAGGTTGGTCATAACTTTCCTTCCAAGGAGTAAGTGTCTTTTAATTTCATGGCTGCAATCACCATCTGCAGTGATTTTGGAGCCCCAAAAAATAAAGTCAGCCACTGTTTCCACTGTTTCCCCATCTATTTCCCATGAAGTGATGGGACCAGATGACATGATCTTCATTTTCTGAATGTTGAGCTTTATGCCAACTTTTTCACTCTCCTCTTTCACATTCACTTTCATCAAGAGGCTCTTTAGTTCTTCTTCACTTTCTGCCATAAGGGTGGTGTCATCTGCATATCTGAGGTTTTGATATTTCCCCCAATAACCTTGATTCCAGCTTGTGCTTTGTCCACTCAAGCGTTTCTCATGATGCACTCTGCATATAAGTTAAATAAGCAGGGTGACAATATAAGCCTTGATGTACTCCTTTTCCTATTGGGAACCAGTCAGTTATTCCATGCACAGTTCTAACTGTTGCTTCCTGACCTGCATATAGGTTTCTCAAGAGGCAGGTCAGGTGGTCTGGTATTCCCACATCTTTCAGAATCTTCCACAGTTTATTGTGATCCACACAGTCAAAGGCTTTGGCATAGTCAATAAAGCAGAAATATATGTTTTTCTGGAACTCTCTTGCTTTTTTGGTTATCCAGTGGATGTTGGCAATTTGATCTCTGGTTCCTCTGCCTTTTCTAAATCCAACTTGAACATCTGGAAGTTCATGGTTTACATATTGCTGAAGCCTGGCTTGAAGAATTTTGAGCGTTACTCTGCTAGCGTGTGAAATGAATGCAATTGTGCAGTAGTTTGAGCATTCTTTGGCATTGTTTTTCTTTGAGGTTCAAATGAAAATTGACATTTTCTAGTCCTGTGGCCACTGCTGAGTTTTCCAAATTTGTTGGCATATTGAGTGCAGCACTTTCACAGCATCATCTTTCAGGATTTGAAATAGCTCAATTGGAATTCCATCACTTCTACTAGCTTTGTTTGTAGTGATGCTTCCTAATGCCCACTTGACTTCACATTCCAGGATTTCTGGCTTTAGGTGAGTGATCACACCATCATGATTATCTGGGTCATGAACATCTTTTTTTTTTTTTTTTTTTGTAAAGTTCTGCTTATTCTTGCCACCTCTTCTTAATATCTTCTGCTTCTGTTAGGTCCATACCATTTCTGTCCTTTATTGTGCTCGTCTTTGCATGAAATATTCCTTTGGTATCTCTAATTTTGTTGAAGAGATCTCTAGTCTTTACCATTCTATAGTTTTCCTCTTTTTCTTTGCATCGATTGCTGAGGAAGGTTTTCTTATATCTCCTTGGTATTCTTTGGAACTCTGCATTCAGATGCTTGTATCTTTCCTTTTCTTCTTTGCTTTTAGTTTCTCTTCTTTTCACAGCTATTTTTAAGGCCTCCTCAGACAGCCATTTTGCCTTTTTGCATTTCTTTTTCTTGGGGATTGTCTTAATCACTGTCTCCTGTACAATGTCACAAACCTCCGTTCATAGTTCATCAGGCACTCTGTTTATCAGATCTAGGCCCTTAGATCTATTTCTCACTTCCACTGTATAGTCATAAGGAATTTGATTTAGGTCATATCTGAATGGTCTAGTGGTTTTCCCCACTTTCTCCAATTTCAGTCTGAATTTGGCAATAAGGTGTTCATGATCTGAGCCACAGTCAGCTCCCAGTCTTGTTTTTTGCTGACTGTAGAGAGCTTCTCCATCTTTGGCTGCAAAGAATATAATCAGTCTGATTTCAGTTTTGGCCATCTTCATCACTACATAACAAGAAATATATTTTCCTCCAGTTTCCAATAATAGCTTTTTCAGTTTCTTTTTATGCCTTCCTAATAGCTACCTGAAGACTCATTCAAGCATCTACCCATGACCCAGTCATAAATCTAACACCACATAAAGGTAAATATAATGTTTTATATTTTCACTTTATATTTTAGATTTAGTTTTGTCTGTTTTTTTAATTTCACTTTTGTTTCATAACTTCAACCTCCCTCAAGTTACCAAACTTCATTTCACTTACTATTGCTGCCTAGAAATCATTCTCAACCTGAGGGTATGAAACCACAATTGTACAATATACACTCATTCACTTTTTTTCTATTACCATGTTCACTGGCAATGGCAACCCACTCCAGTACTCTTGCCTGGAAAATCCCATGGACAGAATAGCCTAGTAGGCTGCAGTCCATGGGGTCGCTAGGAGTCGGACACGACTGAGAGACTTCACTTTCACCTTTCACTTTCATGCATTGGAGAAGGAAATGGCAACCCACTCCAGTGTTCTTGCCTGGAGAATCCCAGGGACGGGGGAGCCTGGTGGGCTGCCGTCTATGGGGTCGCACAGAGTCGGACATGACTGAAGTGACTTAGCAATAGCAGCATGTTCACTGGAGGTACCAAACCCATCCACTTTCAAAGTGGAAAGTGCATGGACTCAACAGGAAAAGTGACAGCAATTTTGGAACTATATATTAAAGCTTCACAGAGTCAGACATGACTAAGCAACTGAACAACAACACCAAAACTTCTACATATGATAGTCATCAGTTCATTACCAGAAAATGTGTAAAATTAATGAGATAAAATATGTGAAGCAAAATAATATTCTAACATCCTGGGAAATTTTTTCAGAAATCTTTAGAGTTATAAAAGTATTCACTAACACTGCCTACATTTAGGAATTTTTCTTCTATGACTCACTATTATTTTTTTCAGTACAAAAGAACAATTGTCTTTACAACTGCTGCTCTCCTGTACAGTGATGTATATTTGTTCCCGGCTAATGAAACTCCAGTACTTTGGCCACCTCATGCAAAGAGTTGACTCATTAGAAAAGACTTTGATGCTGGGAGGAATTGGGGGCAGGAGGAGAAAGGGACGACAGAGGATGAGATGGCTGGATGGTATCACTGACTCGATGGACATGAGTTTGGGTGAACTCCGGGAGTTGGTGATGAACAGGGAGGCCTGGCGTGCTGCGGTTCATGGGGTCGCAAAAAGTTGGACATGACTGAGCAACTGAACTGAGCTGAACTGAATGAACCTAGTACTTTTCCTATCTGCTAATGCAAATCCAAATTTCTCCAACTTTCATTATCTCTGTCTTGAATTTTGATTCTTATTTTTTTGTTTTCCTTAACATCAATTCTTTATTCCAGAGATTTCATCCTCCCCATGTGCCATCATAATGTCTGAGTCCCCATCACCTTTCCACTTCTGATGAAATGCAATTTGTCTTTATTCACCATCAGTTCAAATCTTATTTTTTCTAAGCATATGTTTAAATACCTAACTTTCCCCCAAATGCTCCACCATCTATAGATCTCATTTTCTTTGATTTCTAAGTCTCCTAGGACATATCTTTGAATGTCTAAGTCTCCTAAATAAGAATGAGACAAATATTTTTATTTATTTTGTGTTACTTAGATTCAACTTCTGGATTGAAGAATTAAGTTTTATCTCTTTGGAAGTTTTCATACACTTGATTTTTGTTTTTTCTCATTCATGGTATTGATCTCCTTCTGATGTTTGCTGATTATTAGTTGTGTGCCTTAATTTTGTGAACAGAATTCTCACATAGTATCCTGGGCTACCTAATCTCCCTTGAGGGTTGTGACATGCCATTTAGGTCCATTTTAATTGTTGTGGAAAATTTCAGTTGGATGCATTTTTTTGCACAAATCCAGTGCCTCTGAAAGTTTCCCTTTTATTTTAGTTGTAGTTGTGTGTTCACTAATTTGTTTTCACATTTTTTCCCTATACTTTGTAGATTTGAGGTGGCAATGCAGTGATTTCAATGTGTGCTTGGTCTGCCACTTTGATAGTAAAATTATGCACAGTACACTTGGCTGCCTTTTCATAATTGACATATGTCATATTTTCATCATTTTGGCTTATACAGTAGCTTAAAGGGTATCTTAAGTGTGATAGGTACTCAATTAAAGATTTTTGAATGACTCTAAATGCTTTGGTTCTAACATACAGTTTTATTTTGACACTATCTTGGGATATAGTTTTAAACTGAACTGAAACCACAATATCCTCTAAAATGCAGTCTATAGGAAAATATATATAACAAGAGGCAAATATAAGAATTAGGTTTCATTTTGGAGAAAACTATAATTTTAGATTCTATCTAGGTTTCTGTAGGCTTTCAGCTCATACTGGTTTATTCCTTTATTCAAAAACGATTACAGAGTAAATGGTTTTTCAAGTATTGTTCTGGATGCTAAGTTTGTAGAAATAAGGTGAAAAACTATCCTGCCATCAAGGAGTTTTGACATGTGTCAGAGCCCTGAGATATAACATACCTCCCATTTTCAAGGAAGCAAGTATGTTTGGAACAGGAGTGATGGGAAAAGCACCTGATGATGCAGGCAAACAGTAATGAGAGAAAAACTGTGCAGAAAATTTTAGGCTCTGGTAAATATTTTGGTTTTTACTCTGAACTATATGGAAGACTATTGGAAGGTTTTATTAGGGGAGTAATGGTATTTTACTTATTGTCTTTTTTAGAAGTGTCACCCTGGTTGCTACTATTATAGATGTCAGCCTGCTATGCAGATATCAGAATAGAAGGGTAAATACAGAAGCCTGGAATCCAGTTAGGATAATATGTCATTATATAGGCAAGAAATGATGGAGAGTTGGTTCATGAGTAATAGTCATACAAGGTGATAAGAATTGGTTAGACTCTGAGGTATAGACTACACTGCAAAGTCTGAAAAAGAAATAAATTTTGGGAAAAGATCAGTATGCATTTTTAAATGTCCCAGGATCAATGCCAGTTTCATTAAAATCATAAGGGTACAAGGAAACTATTTCAGAATTATTATTATACCCACAAGATGATCTCTCTCATCCATTTTGGATAGAAAGTTCAGTCTTCAAATCTTTAATAGAATGGGTCTGACTTATTGCCAGTGGGGCAAGTACTTCAAATGATATTGTTCCCTGGCCCCTCTAGGCAGTGACCACCCACCTTTACTTACTTTACTATGTCCTATAGCAATCATTTCAAATTTTTGGTTCCAGGACCCTTTGGCCATCTTAGAAATTATTTAGGACCCTGGGTCAGAAAGCACACAGTAATTTAAATAGGTGAAGTTTATGCAAACAACTATTATAAAGCTGTTATTATACAGTAACTATAAAAGAGGAAAGATGACTCAAGTGTTCCCAGCGTCTGATGGGAAAAAATGACCAACTTGAAAAGAAAATGATGTTCCCAAGGTTGGGGCTCAGATCTTTAGAAGGTCTGGTGTAATCTACCGGATGGTAGAGAACTTTGCTGAGCTGTCTGAGCAGAGTTGGTCCAGATTCAATGGGCAAGTGATAGGACCCTCTGAGGTACAGGAGAGTTGAAACTAGTTATCAGGCTCTCAAAAAGAGTCAGAACACCATTATGGGTGCTACTAATGAAAACATGCTCTACAGGTCTCCCTGTTTATGAATCTGAGATGCTGTGCACAGCCTATGCAGTGTGAGATAAAGATTGTGTTGTCTGCTCATTAGAAGTAAGCCTGATTAGACCTTGACCATGGGAATATATGCAAGGGGCTGAAGAGAAGGATTCAGGGAACAATTACCTGGGCTGGGCTCCAGATCCCAGAGAATCTGAGGGTCCTGGCAATGCTACTGCTGCCTAACATCGAAAGCTACAGTAAGAATGTTCTATAGAATCCTGGCAATAAAGTCACACCAGAAGCTGGAAAGAAAGCCTCCTCCACCTCTAGTGTCACTCCAGTGGCGTTATAGACTGAACTGAACTTTCTGCTGCTTGGCAGCAAAGAAATATTTACAAACCATAGCTCCATTCTCACAGGTTAAGGGAAAAAAAAAAAATCAGAGTGGAGAAGCAATACACTGATAACTGGCACAAAGCCCCCAAAGAGCTTTTCTTTATGTGGGATAAACCTATTATAAGACTACAGATGTTTAAAAATATTTTATTAACTTACTTAAACAGGTAATAATAAATCCACTTCATATTTAATGTATGTTTGCTCAGTAGCTTCAGTAGTGTCTGACTCTGTGCACCTATAGCCCACCAGGCTCCTCTGTCCATGGCATTCTCCAGGCAAGAATACTGGAATGGGTTGCCATTCCCTTCCCCAGGAGATCTTCCCAACCTAGGGATGTAAACCGTGTCTCTTATGTCTCCTGAATTGGCAGATGGGCTCTTTACCACTAGTGCCACCCAGGAAGCCCCATGTTCACATACACACATATTTTATCACCAATGCTATATTTTTAAAATGGTGGAAAGAGTGATATTATTCACATCTTGAAAATTTCTTTGATGTCTGCTTTAAAAAAAAAAAAACAATTGAATTCATATCTGCTTATTCAATCAGTTGCAATACATTGTTTCAGCTGTATTATATACTGAAAAAATCATTTTTCCTCATAAATATATATATAATAAGTAGAGGACTATATTAATAAACTTTACATATGGTTATAGATAGTCTTCTCTGCTACATCATCATTATTCAACAAGAGATAGTTTCTTAAGGCTGTTTGCACTATGAAACCTGAAACTGTATCAGTGAACTTTAAACACTACTCCACCAGTATTTGTTGATTAATCTGCATTTTGAATAGATGTTATCAATACATGATTTTATTATATTGTATTGGTAATTTGGTAAATACTAGTTAGTTGATTTATGCAGACATGTTTCATGATATGTTACATATCATGCAACAGTTAGAACTGGACATGGAACAACTGACTGATTCCAAATAGGAAAAGGAGTGTGTCAAGGCTGTATATTGTCACCCTGGTTATTTAATTTATATGCAGAGTACATCATGAGAAATGTTGGACTGGAAGAAACACAAGCTGGAATCAAGATTGCTGGGAGAAATATCAATAACCTCAGATATGCAGATGACACCACCCTTATGGCAGAAAGTGAAGAGGAGCTAAAAAGCCTCTTGATGAAAGTGAAAGAGGAGAGTGAAAAAGTTGGCTTAAAGCTCAACATTCAGAAAACGAAGATCATGGCACCCGGTCCCATCACTTCATGGGAAATAGATAGGGAAACAGTGGAAACAGTGTCAGACTTTATTTTTGGGGGCTCCAAAATCACTGCAGATGGTGACTGCAGCCATCAAATTAAAAGATGCTTACTCCACCTAGATATCATATTCAAAAGCAGAGACATTACTTTGCTGACTAAGGTCCATCTAGTCAAGGCTATGGTTTTTCCTGTGGTCATGCATGGATGTGAGAGTTGAACTGTGAAGCAGGCTGAGCGCTGAAGAATTGATGCGTTTGAACTGTGGTGTTGGAGAAGACTCTTGAGAGTCCCTTGGACTGCAAGGAGATCCAACCAGTCCATTCTGAAGGAGATCAGCCCTGGGATTTCTTTGGAAGGAATGATGCTGAAGCTGAAACTCCAGTACTTTGGCCACCTCATGCGAAGAGTTGACTCATTAGAAAAGACTTTGGAAGATGGCGGAGGAATAGGAAGGGAAGACCACTTTCTCCCTCACAAATTCCTCAAAAGATCATTTCAACACAGAGCAAACTCCACAAAACAACCTCTGAATGCAGGCAGAGGACATCAGGCAACCAGAAAAGCAGATCACTGTCTTCAAAAACAGGTAGGAAAAAATATAAAAGACGAGAAAAGAGACAAAGGAGGTGGGGAGGGAGCTCCGTCCCGGGAAGGGAAGCCCGTCCCAGGAAGGGAATTCTAAGAAGAGAGGTTTCCAAACACAAGGAAACACTCTCCCTGCCGAGTCTGTGGCGAGCCTTGGAAACACAGAGGGCAACATAACAGGAAGGAAAAACGAATAAATAATTAAAACCAACAGATTACAAGCCCAACAGTAACTCCCCCAGTGGAAAAGCAGCACAGACGCCTGTATCCACCACTAGCAAGTGGGAGCAGGGCAGGGAAGTGTGGGAGGCGCCGGCTGCCGTGCTCGGTAAGAATCAGGCAGAAACGCCCCACGTGTAACCAGAGCGATCGAACTTGGGCTAGCAAACCAGACTGGGGGATAGCTACCACACGAAAAGCTGGAACATAAGACCCCGCCAGGACCGCGCACAGAACAAAGGACGAAACGGAAATAGCCGGCTGCAGACCATCCCCCGCCAGGGACAGGCAGCCAGAGCCATAAGGGCTGGAAAGGGGCAATCGCAGCCCCGGAGAGACTTTACCTAACAAACTGCAGGCAGGCTTCTTTGCTGAGACTTCTGGGGGTGCTGGACAGTCACCATCCGCCTCACAAGGAGCGCCAGCAGTACACCCAGAAAACTGAGCAGTAGAGACAGAGAAGGGGACAAGTCGTGGCAACCGTGCTCGCCAAGCTCCTGAGCTGCTCGGACCTGGGAGGGGTGCAGGGCACAGTCCCAACCAAGTCTGTGCCTCTGAGGGCTACCTGGGCGCCAAACCTGAGCGGCTTGGACCAGGGAGGTGTGCAAAGCCTGGGGCTGGCCTCGGATGGTTCCCGGCTGAGCACCGTGGAACCGGAGTGGTTTGTGCATCGTGGGGGGGGACAGGTCCAGCGGGGCTGAGACTCTGTGTGCCCACGACAGTGCTATTTGTTTGCAGCACCTCCCCGTCCCCACAGCGCAACTGAACTAGTGAGCCTTAAAAAAAAAAAAAAAGTGTCCACCACCGCCCCCCTGTGTCAGGATGGAATTCAGACACTGAAGAGACCAGCAAACAGAAGAAGTTAAACAGAGGGAACCGCCGTTGAAGTGACCCCACACGGCCCATAACATCAGAGAAGGGCCAGATATATCTTCACTATTTTTACAATCATTCCTTATTTTTTTTGTCTTTGTTTTGCTTTCTTTTTTTTTTTCTAACTTTTTTTTAATTGTTAAGTCTTCTATTTCTCTACTTTTTATTTCTATAACTTACTATTACTTTTCAAAAAAAAAAAGACTCTACTTTTTTAAGGGAACACCATATATAGTCTTCGCGTGGTTGTTGCTGGTATTTCTTTTTTAATCTTGTGTGGTTTTTTTCCTTATTATTTTTTCTTTTTTCTTTTTTTTCCTTTTTTCTTTTTTTTTTCTTTTTTCTTTCTTTTTTTTTTCTTTCTTCCTTCTGCTTCTTCTCTTTAATATTGTATTTTTGAAAATCTAACCTCTACTCTAGGTTTTTAATCTTTGCTTTTCGGTTTTTGTTGTCAATCTTGTACATTTCATAACCCAATTTTACCTGACAGTGAGATTACTAGCTTGACCACTCTCTCCTCCTTTTGGACTCTCCTTTTTCTCCACCAGGTGGCCTCTGTCTCTCCCCCCCCCCCCCCCCCTCTCTTCTATATCCAACTCTGTGATTCTCTGTGTGTTCTAGATGGTGGAGAACACCTAAGGAACTGATTACTGGCTGGACTTGTCTCTCTCCTTTTCATTCCTCTCTCTTACCCTCCTGGCCACCTCTGTCTACTTCCTCTCTCTCCTCTTCCCTGTATAACTCCATGAATACCTCTGAGCGGTCCAGACTATGGAGCGCACATAAGGAAGTGACTATTGACTAGCTTGCTCTCTCCTCTTTTGATCTCACGGCATCTCATTCCAGTCACCTCTAACTACCCCCTCCCTCTTCTCTTCTCCATGTAACCCAGTGAACCTCTCTGGGTGTCCCTCAATGTGGAGAAACCTTTCATCTTTAACCTAGATGTTTTATCATCAGTGCTGTATAGATGGAGAAGTCTAGAGACCACTGTAAAAATAAAACCGAAAACCAGAAACAGGAGGCTTAAGTCCAAAGCTTGAGAACATCAGAGAACTCCTGAATTCAGGGAACATTACAATAGGAGCTCATCAAATGCCTCCATACCTACACTGAAACAAAGCTCCACCCAAGAGCCAACAAGTTTCAGAGCAAGACATATCACACAAATTCTCCAGCAACACAGGAACACACCCCTGAGCTTCAAAATACAGGCAGCTCAAAGTTAGTCCAAAACTTTAGACGTCTCATAACCCATTTCTGGTCACTCCACTGCACTCCAGAGAGAAGAAACCCAGCTCCACCCACCAGACATCCAACACAAGCCTCCCTAACCAGGAAACCTTGACAAGCCACTGATACAACCCCACCCACAGTGAGGAAGCTTCACAATAAAGAGAACTCCACAAATTACCAGAATATAAAAAGGCCATCCCAAACGCAGCAATATAACCAAGATGAAGAGACAGAGGAATATTCAACAGGTAAAGGAACAGGAGAAATGCCCACCAAACCAAACAAAAGAGGAAGAGATAGGGAATCTACCTGAGAAAGAATTCTGAATATTGATAGTGAAAATGATCCAAAATCTTGAAATCAAAATGGAATCACAGATAAATACCCTAGAGACAAGGATTGAGAAGATGCAAGAAAGGTTCAACAAGGACCTAGAAGAAATAAAAAAGAGTCAATATACAATGAATAACGCAATAAATGAGATCAGAAACACTCTGGAGGCAACAAATAGTAGAATAACAGAGGCAGAAGATAGGATTAGTGAAATAGAAGATAGAATGGTAGAAATAAATGAATCAGAGAGGAAAAAAGAAAAACGAATTAAAAGCAATGAGGACAATCTCAGAGACCTCCAGGACAATATGAAACGCTCCAACATTCGAATTATAGGAGTCCCAGAAGAAGAAGACAAAAAGAAAGACCATGAGAAAATCCTTGAGGAGATAATAGTTGAAAACTTTCCTAAAATGGGGAAGGAAATAATCACCCAAGTCCAAGAAACCCAGAGAGTTCCAAATAGGATAAACCCAAGGCGAAACACCCCAAGACACATATTAATCAAATTAACAAAGATCAAACACAAACAACAACTATTAAAAGCAGCAAGGGAAAAACAACAAATAACACACAAGGGGATTCCCATAAGGATAACAGCTGATCTCTCAATAGAAACTCTTCAGGCCAGGAGGGAATGGCAAGACATACTTAAAGTGACGAAAGAAAATAACCTACAGCCCAGATTACTATACCCAGCAAGAATCTCATTCAAATATGAAGGCAAAATCAAAAGCTTTACAGACAAGCAAAAGCTGAGAGAACTCAGCACCAACAAACCAGCTCTCCAACAAATTCTAAAGGATATTCTCTAGACAGTAAACACAAAAAGGGAGTATAAACCCGAATCCAAAATAATAAAGTAAATGGCAACAGGATCATACTTATCAATAATTACCTTAAACGTAAATGGATTGAATGCCCCAACCAAAAGGCAAAGACTGGCCGAATGGATACAAAAACAAGAACCCTCTATATGCTGCTTACAAGAGACCCACCTCAAAACAAGGGAAACATACAGACTGAAAGTGAAGGGTTGGAAAAAGATATTCCATGCAAATAGAGACCAAAAGAAAGCAGGAGTGGCAATACTCATATCCAATAAAATAGACTTTAAAACAAAGGCTGTGAAAAGAGACAAAGAAGGCCACTACATAATGATCAAAGGATCAATCCAAGAAGAAGATATAACAATTATAAATATATATGCACCCAATATAGGAGCACCAAAATATGTAGGACAAATGCTAACAAGTATGAAAGGGGAAATTAACAACAACACAATAATAGTGGGAGACTTTAATACCCCACTCACACCTATGGACAGATCAACTAAACAGAAAATTAACAAAGAAATGCAAACTTTAAATGATACATTAGACCAGTTAGACCTAATTTATATCTATAGGACATTTCACCCCAAAACAATGAATTTCACCTTTTTCTCAAGTGCTCATGGAACCTTCTCCAGGATAGATCATATCCTGGGCCATAAATATAACCTTGATAAATTCAAAAAACTCGAAATCATTCCAAGCATCTTTTCTGACCATAATGCAGTAAGATTACAGGAGGAAACCTATTAAAAATTTCAACATATGGAGGCTGAACAACACGCTTCTGAATAACCAACAAATCACAGAAGAAATAAAAAAAGAAAAAATATGCATAGAAACTAATGAAAATGAAAACACAACAACCCAAAACCTGTGGGACACTATAAAAGCAGTGCTAAGAGGAAAGTTCATAGCAATACAGGCATACCTCAAGAAACAAGAAAAAAGTCAAATATATAACCTAACTCTACACCTAAAGCAACTAGAAAAGGAAGAATTGGAGAACCCCAGAGTTAGCAGAAGGAAAGAATTCTTAAAAATTAGGGCAGAAATAAATGCAAAAGAAACAAAAGAGACCATAGCAAAAATCAACAAAGCCAAAAGCTGGTCTTTGAAAGGATAAATAAAATTGACAGACCATTAGCCAGACTCATCAAGAAGCAAAGAGAGAAAAATCAAATCAATAAAATTAGAAATGAAAATGGAGAGATCACAACAGGCAACACAGAAATACAAAGGATCATAAGAGACTACTATCAGCAATTATATGCCAATAAAATGGACAACCTGGAAGAAATGGAAAAATTCTTAGAAAAGTACAATTTTCAAAAACTGAACCAGGAAGAAATAGATAATCTTAACAGACCCATCACAAGCTTGGAAATTGAAACTGTAATCAGAAACCTTCCAGCAAACAAAAGCCCAGATCCAGAAGGCTTCACAGCTGAATTCTACCAAAAATTTTGAGAAGAGTTAACACCTATCCTACTCAAACTCTTCCAGAAAATTGCAGAGGAAGGTAAACTTCCAAACTCATTCTATGAGGCCACCATCACCCTAATACCAAAACCTGACAAAGATACTACAAAAAAGGAAAACTACAGGCCAATATCACTGATGAACATAGATGCAAAAATCCTCAACAAAATTCTAGCAATCAGAATCCAACAACACATTAAAAAGATCATACACCATGACCAAGTGGGCTTTATCCCAGGGATGCAAGGATTCTTCAATATCCGCAAATCAATCAATGTAATTCACCACATTAACAAATTGAAAAATAAAAACCATATGATTATCTCAATAGATGCAGAGAAGGCCTTTGACAAAATTCAACATCCATTTATGATAAAAACTCTCCAGAAAGCAGGAATAGAAGGAACATACCTCAACATAATAAAAGCTATATATGACAAACCCACCGCAAACATTATCCTCAATGGTGAAAAATTGAAAGCATTTCCCCTAAAGTCAGGAACAAGACAAGGGTGCCCACTTTCACCACTACTATTCAACATAGTTCTGGAAGTTTTAGCCACAGCAATCAGAGCAGAAAAAGAAATAAAAGGAATCCAAATTGGAAAAGAAGAAGTAAAACTCTCACTGTTTGCAGATGACATGATCCTCTACATAGAAAACCCTAAAGACTCTACCAGAAAATTACTAGAGCTAATTAATGAATATAGTAAAGTTGCAGGATATAAAATCAACACACAGAAATCCCTTGCATTCCTATACACTAATAATGAGAAAGTAGAAAAAGAAATTAAGGAAACAATTCCATTCACCATTGCAACAAAAAGAATAAAATGCTTAGGAATATATCTACCTAAAGAAACTAAAGACCTATATACAGAAAACTATAAAACACTGATGAAAGAAATCAAAGAGGACACTAATAGATGGAGAAATATACCATGCTCATGGATCAGAAGAATCAATATAGTGAAAATGAGTATATTACCCAAAGCAATTTACAAATTCAATGCAATCCCTATCAAGATACCAGCGATATTTTTCACAGAACTAGAACAAATAATTTCAAGATTTGTATGGAAATACAAAAAAACACGAATAGCCAAAGCAATCTTGAGAAAGAAGAATGGAACTGGAGGAATCAACTTGCCTGACTTCAGGCTCTACTACAAAGCCACAGTCATCAAGACAGTATGGTATTGGCACAAAGACAGAAATATAGATCAATGGAACAAAATAGAAAGCCCAGAGATAAATCCACCCACATATGGACACCTTATCTTTGACAAAGGAGGCACGAATATACAATGGAGAAAAGACAATCTCTTTAACAAGTGGTGCTGGGAAAACTGGTCAACCACTTGTAAAAGAATGAAACTAGATCACTTTCTAACACCGCACACAAAGATAAACTCCAAATGGATTAAGGATCTAAATGTAAGACCAGAAACTATAAAACTCCTAGAGGAGAACATAGGCAAAACGCTCTCCAACATAAACCACAGCAGGATCCTCTATGATCCACCTCCCAGAATACTGGAAATAAAAGCAAAAATAAACAAATGGGACCTATTTAAAATTAAAAGCTTCTGCACAACAAAGGAAAATATAAGCAAAGTGAAAAGACAGCCTTCCGAATGGGAGAAAATAATAGCAAATGAAGCAACTGACAAACAACTAATCTCAAAAATATCCAAGCAACTCCTGCAGCTCAATTCCAGAAAAACAAAAGACCCAATCAAAAAATGGGCCAAAGAACTAAATAGACATTTCTCCAAAGAAGACATATGGATGGCTAACAAACACATGAAAAGATGCTCAACATCACTCATTATTAGAGAAATGCAAATCAAAACCACAATGAGGTACCACTTCACACCAGTCAGAATGGCTGCGATCCAAAAATCTGCAAGCAATAAATGCTGGAGAGGGTGTGGAGAGAAGGGAACCCTCCTACACTGTTGGTGGGAATGCAAACTAGTACAGCCACTATGGAGAACAGTGTGGAGATTCCTTAAAAAATTGCAAATAAAACTGCCTTATGACCCAGCAATCCCACTGCTGGGCATACACACGGAGGAAACCAGAATTGAAAGAGACACATGTACCCCAATGTTCATCGCAGCACTGTTTATAATAGCCAGGACATGGAGGCAACCTAGATGTCCATCAGCAGATGAATGGATAAGAAAGCAGTGGTACATATACACAATGGAGTATTACTCAGCCATTAAAAAGAATACATTTGAATCAGTTCTGATGAGATGGATGAAACTGGAGCCGATTATACAGAGTGAAGTAAGCCAGAAAGAAAAATACCAATACAGTATACTAACACATATATATGGAATTTAGAAAGATGGCAATGATGACCCTGTATGCAGGACAGCAAAAAAGACACAGATGTGTATAGCGGACTTTTGGACTCAGTGGGAGAGGGAGAGGGTGAGATGATTTGGGAGAATGGCATTGAAACATGTATAATATCATGTAAGAATCGAATTGCCAGTCTATGTCCGATGCAGGATATGGCACGCTTGGGGCTGGTATGCAGGGATGACCCAGAGAGATGTTGTGGGGAGGGAGGTGGAAGGGGGGTTCATGTTTGGGAACGCATGTACACGCGTGGTGGATTCATGTCAATGTATGCCAAAACCAATACAGAATTGTAAAGTAAAAATAAATAAATAAATAAATAACTTTAAAAATTAAAATAAAATAAAATAAAATACTCATAATGAAAAAAAAGAAAAGAAAAGACTTTGATTCTGGGAGGGATTGGGGGCAGGAGAAGAAGGGGACGACAGAGGATGAGATGGCTGGATGGCATCACTCACTCAATGGACGTGAGTCTGAGTGAAATCCGGGAGTTGGTGATGGACAGGGAGGCCTGGCGTGCTGCAATTCATGGGTCACAAAGAGTTGGACACGACTGAGCAACTGAACTGAACTGAACTGAATTTGGTAAATACTAGTTTGTTGATTTATGCAGACATGTTTCATGATATAACATTTTAAAAATCACATTAATAGCACCGTTGATCTTATCATAAAATTCTTTAAATATTGTAAAGGTGACAGGCTTGTAATGGCAGATTAAAGGTGTCCAAAAATTTAAGTTTCTCTTGAAAATTCAAATTTATCTTGTTAGCATATGTTTTCAGTGGCTTTTGTTGGCTGTTTGATTTTGAGCAAATACCCGACAAATACCCAAGTCAAAATATCTATAATTTTTGTCACTCTTATGGAAAAATGATGCTCCATGCAAAGAATTTTAGTTCTGTTCACAACAGAATCATACAAGGGCTTCTCCTTCAGGCAAATATACTACTCTAGTATGCCGCAGAAGGACTTTATGTACTCATCCCATTTCGTCACTCAGAAATTAAAATGTATACTTAAAGTTTGAGATTTAATAAAATTAATACATTTTACAACTTCTCCTAGGACATTTATAAGTGAAATTGTCATTGCTGCACTGCAAAACTGTAGCAGTTAAAAATACAATGATTACTGGTATATGTGTGATTCCTATTAAGGCACCAGTTAAGTTTACTCTCCGGAGAAGGCAATGGCACCCCACTCCAGTACTCTTGCCTGGAAAATCCCACGGATGGAGGACCCTGGTAGGCTGCGGTCCATGGGGTTGCTAAGAGTTGGACATGACTGAGCAACTTCACTTTCACTTTTCACTTTCATGCATTGGAGAAGGAAATGGCAACCCACTCCAGTGTTCTTGCCTGGAGAATCCCAGGGACGAGGGAGCCTGGTGGGCTGCGGTCTATGGGTCACACAGATTCGGACACGACTGAAGTGACTTAGCAGTAGCAGCAGCAATTTTATTCACAGTTGCGATGGTCTCCCTTTTTTGCACTCTCATGGCTCTTTCAGTGTACATCTTTTAGTATGTACACCTCTTTTACCCTCAAATTATTACCAATCATGTTTCTGCCTCAGCCATACTTCGAAGATTCTTGAAACCAGGATTTATATGTGATTTGACTCTATACTCCAATCACCTGTCCCAGTGAGTTCCATATAGCAGTAGTCTAATACACATTTGTTCAATGGGTAAGTTAGTATTTTTTCTGCATTAAAAGGAGACAATATACATTTTAATCTTGTTCATAATTATTTCCACTGAACCCTTCTCTTGTTATATGCAATGTCAAACTGAATTTCATATTTACCAATATATAAGAATAATCATTTGCCTTACAGGAATATGCAAGGGTGATTTTATATTAAGATTGTTATACTTCTCTGTATCCCTTATGAAAACGAAGCTGTTTGCAGGCAAGGAATATGTTTCATTTCTCATTCTGAAAGTTCAGTCTCTAGCATGATGTCTGGTATGTATGAGTTATTAAAAATTAATTGTTGATGAATAAATGCATCAATAACTGATTTTCAGGTGAAAAGATTTTTCACACATAAAGAAGAAAAGCAACAAACAGTGCTAGAATAACTAAACATCCACACACACAAAAAAACATGGAAATCTAGACACAGACCTTAAACCATTAAGAAAAAATAATTCAAAGTAAATGACACAGCTAAATGCAAAAGGTAAAACTATAGAACTTTTAGAAGATAACAGAATAAAATCTAGATGACTTTGGGTTTGGTGATGACTCTTTAGAAAAAACACTAAAGGCAAATTCAATGAAAGAAATAATTGATAAACTGGACTTAGAAAATTCTGCAGTGTGAAGGACCAGTCAAGACAATGAAAATATAGACTGAGAAAATATTTGTAAAAAGCATATATGATAAAAGATAATTATCCAAAACATTCAAAGAACTCTTGGAACTCAACAGTAAGAAATCACTTGATTAAAACATGGGCCAAAGACCTTACCAGATACCTCACCAAAGAAGGCAATACAGATGGCAAGTAAGCATATTAAAATATGCTCCACATCACATGTCATAAGACTTGTAAAGTAAAACAACCAAGGGATGCCACTACCTATCTATTGAAATGAACAAAATCCCAAACACTCGACAACACAGAAAGGTGATGAAGATGTGGGGCAATGGGAAGCCTCAATCATCAGCTAGTAAGAATGTAAACGTCACAGCCATTTTGAAGACAGTTTGGCAATTTCTTGCAAAACTAAACATATCCTTAATCATATAATCCAGCATTTATGTGACCTGGTGTTTACCCAAAGTTAAAAATTTATGTCTTTTCAATAACCTGTATACAAATGTTTAACATCAGCTTTATTCATAATTGCCAAAACTTGGAATCAATAAAGATGTCCTTCATAAGGAAATTGATAAATAAACCATCTTACATCCAGACAACGGGATATTGTTCAGTACAAAAAATAAATGAGCTATTGAGCCATTAAAAGATGTGGAATTTTCGAGGTAAGAATACTTGAGTGGGGTGTCATTTCCTACTCCAGGGGATCTTCCTGGCCCAGAGGTTGAACCTGTGTTTCTTTCATCTCATGCATTGGCAGGTGGATTTTTTAGCATTAATACCACCTGGGAAGCCCAAAAGAACTGATACATTCTTTGCCATATAAACACTTTAGACAAACTATAATCTGTGTCAGTTCAGTTCAGTTCAGTTCAGTTCAGTCGCTCAGTCGTGTCCGACTCTTTGCGACCCCATGAATTGCTGCACACCAGGCCTCCCTGTCCATCACCAACTCCCAGAGTTCACTCAGACTCATGTCCAGTGAGTCAGTGATGCCATTCAGCCATCTCATCCTCTGTCGTCCCCTTCCCCTCCTGCCCCCAATCCCTCCCATCATCAGAGTCTTTGCCAATGAGTCAACTCTTCGCATGAGGTGGCCAAAGTACTGGAGCTTCAGCTTTAGCATCATTTCTTCCAAAGAAATCTCAGGGCTGATCTCCTCAGAATGGACTGGTTGGATCTCCTTGCAGTCCAAGGGACTCTCAAGAATCTTCTCCAACACCACAGTTCAAATTGTGAGATCTGTAATTTAGAAGTCTCACTAAACTTTCAGAGAATAACTAGGAAACTGCAAAACTTTTTGTTAGAACAAATGGCCTTTTGATTAATGCTCTAGTGCATAATTCTAACTCTGCTGAGTCATTTTAACAAGAAAGCACTTAAGTTTTCAACTAGTTGGCCAGTCAAATTAGCAGCAGGTCCTGGACAGTAAAGAATCCTACTGCAATGCAGGAGACCTGGGTTTGATACCTGGGTCAGGAATATCCTTTGGAGAAGGAAATGGCAACTCACTCTGGTATCCTTGCCTGGAAAATCCCATGGACAGAGGAGCCTGGTGGGCTACAGTCCATGGGGTCGAAAAGAATCGAACACAACTGAGCAACCAGCCCTTTCACTTTAACCATACAAAGTATAAACCACTACCATAAATCTATCTAGTACCTATGTGTGTACATGAACCCATATCTGCAACAGAGTCTTTCTATTAATACTAAAGAAGATTGTGAACTTTGATTTCAGAGAGCTGCATTAAAAAAAAAAAAAAAGCTCTCATTGATTTAAATTTCTAGCCAGTGACAATTATTACATGAGACAGGTGTATTTTAAAAATGCTTATCCAGATATTTTAAACAAATGACAAATAACTGAATTTTTAAAAAGTCTTTTAGATTTTAGTCTTACAATGTTCTGAAGTAATATAATACTGCCTCAACCTCAGCACCAGAATCAAGTCAGCTGAAATGAATGAAGAAGTAACATTTTAAATTCACATATTCATAGTTTGTAAGGTTTAATAGTATACAAATATTATATTTAGAACATCATTGGTAATATCTATACTTCCTTTTCCATGAGCAACCAAAATTTTGCATTAAAATAATTATTGTTAAAGACTTGAAATTTGAAATGCAGTTTTTAACTCACTTATCTTCTCTTAGAATCATCTGAAATCTCCTGTAATTTATCCATGCAATTTCAATGTAGTTCACTTCAAAAACCCTTTTACAAAATGAAATCCTTTTAGAGTAAACTTTCCACAATTGTTGCATTCACAGTTTTAGCATATAGCATAACTTTGATTAAAAAAAGAGAGCCTCAAACTTTCACCCCTGTACTATGGGTTCAGTAAAAAGTTACCAGTAAGTTGCTTATGCTCTTCTATATAAATTGGAAAAAAAAGAAAAGACATTGTATATATTTAGACTCTTCTAAGAAAGTTGATTACTTCGGTATGCTAGTGGATCTGTTTGATTCAAAGGATAAGGTAAGAGTATATGCTATATACAACTTCCCTGCTTTTTAGCTCAATCCTTGTTAATTTCATCTACTATAATTACTTAATGACAAATAATCACTGAAGACTATTGATCCTCCTATTTGAAGGACTGATGCTGAAGCTGAAACTCCAATACTTGGCCACCTGATGAGAAGAACTGACTCACTAGAAAAGACGCTGATGCTGGGAAAGATTCGAGGAAGGAAAAGGGGACGACAGAGGATGAGATGGCTGGATGGCATCACCAATTCGATAGACATGAGTTAGAGCAAGCTCTGGGAGTTGGTGATAGACAGGGAAGCCTGGCATGCTGCAGCCCATGGGATCACAGAGAGTTGGACATGACTGAGCAACTAAACTAAACTGAACTGAATTGATCCTTCAAATCCCTCAGTTCTCTTTCAGCAATTTATTCATATTTTATAACTTAGGCTTCCCTGGTGGCCCAGGGATAAAGAATCTGTCTGCCAATACAGGAACCATGGGTTTGATCCCTTCCTCAGGAAAATACCCTGGAGAAGGAAATGACAACCCACTCCAGTATTCTTGCCTGGCAAATCCCATGCACAGAGGATCCTGGCAGGTTACAATACATGGAGAAGCAAGAGTCTGACATGACCATCAACTAAACAATAATTTTGTAACTTACTTTAATTTCTCAAGTGTACTTTGGTATATTTGCTGAATGTCTACATGGACAAACTAATCATCAAGTGATGTAATAAGGAGGCCATCATGCTAACATCTCAGAGAATAGTCAGTCAGTACAGAGTAGGCTATGCTGTGCTAACAAACATCCCCAAGGTCTCTGTTTTAACAATAACAACAACAACAAAAAGATCTACTGCTCCCTTCAACATAATCTATTATAGATTGGAGCTAATGTTCAGATAACTAGGGCCCCATCAATTGAGACTGCAGTGATCTTACAGCTCTACCATATCAGCATGAGGCCTTGTCGGCTGTTGCCTTAGGTGAAGGAGAACTAGAGAGTTGTGTGCTGGCTTTTCCCAGCATTGGCTGGAAGTGACACAAATCAATGCTTTCCATAGTCCACAAGTTGGATTCTAACTCATTAAGGCCAGAGAGCATCACACAGTCAGGAGGAACAGATATGCGGCGGTGCAGGTGGAATGTTTGGCAAATGCAACTCTGGATTCCATTGTAGGAATCTGAATCTATCTGTGCTTTTATAATAACAGCAACAACAAATTCTGCTAATATCCCAGAAAGGAGTAGGAATAGACAAATTGAGGCCGTAATAGATGTAATTAGTTATTACTTATTAAACTGAAACCTTTCTGATTTATTGATTTTTATATTTTCTAAAGTAGGAAATAAGTTAAACTTTAGATTTGGTGAACAAAGAAATGTTAATAGATCAGATATTAAATATATGCTAATCTTCCACTTATTCTCCCTTTCTTTTATCTTTTATTTATATTATTCATAGAACAAAATTCAAAGAATAAAAACTTAAGAAAAAGATTTTAAAAGCATACATTTATATATTTAAAAACATACATTTTCTAGATAGGTTTAGTAAAGTATGACTTTTACATCTTCAATGTAGCTTATGATTATAGATCTCATTCCAACTCTCTATAAGAAAGAAAATCAAGGAAGCTCATAGAATTGAATGAGCACCATTACTCTTGAATTTAAACACACAACCAGCTCTATGCCTTCGGACTCCAAACCCTACACTCATATCTTACTTCTTTTGTCTTAAATATTTCTATGTTGTATATATCTCACCCACTAGACTGAGATTCACTTAAGGTCAAGAAAGAGCTTTTTGGCATACACTTGATCTACATTGTAATGGATTTATTACTTCTTTGATAGAAGTGATATGACCAGGAATTCACAGACTTAGACACTCTAAAGTTCAAATGAGGCACTGGGATATATTCACACTTATGTATATACACTGATGACATCAAGTCCAGTTTCAATAGCTTGAGAGATATCTGACATTTATTACTGTTTAACATTCATACCACTATTATAAATCCCTAGGTTTCCAGTATAAATCACTGATCATAAAAAGAAGAGAAATATAAGGATGGGAGAGACCCTGTTCTAGGCATGATGCTTACATTATATTATCTAGTAGTCACAACCATATTGATAAATAAGTTAACTAACTCAGAGAAGTAACTCTCCAAAGTTAGTGTTAAAGCTTATCTAATTCTAAATGCTATGTATATCCTCAATCCCACAATGACCTTCTGACAATGAAATATTTAGCAGTTTACAAATAAACATCATCATGGAAACTGCACTTCCTACATCTCTTCCTTTCCTCTTTTCTTGACATACTATTTACTTTCATATCGGATAAGGCTTTCATCCACATATACCAACAGTAAGCCCATCAGGTGACTCACTTTGTTAAATAAAGTAATAGGGCATGTGGATTACTGTTGAAGTATTTTCCCTAGAATAGGCTTCTGCATTTTTCTTACTTGATTGAAAACAATCAAGTATTCCTTTTCTCAGGCTAGGTAAACATGTTTTGGGGAATCTTTAAGTTTGTGAGAATGGTTATATATCTTACACGTGTATCAAAATATTCTAAAATGGAGTATATTCTGGAACTGTAAGAGGAAAGGGCCTACTATGTTGTTCAGTGAATTTTCCAGCCCTCTCTCTATTCCAAAAGATACTTTCTTGTAGAAATTTCTTTGCAGTTTCTTCACTGGAGGTCAGAGACATACCTGACAGCAAAGAGAATTCAAATATTTTTTAAATTTATTCATTCAGTTCATATATATTTATTGAATTTTTCAGAGCCAGATATTGTAGGTATTATGTACAATGGAAAGCATATTTACTATTTTCTTTCAATTTACAGTCAGAAAAGATGGAGCAGATAGAAACAGGAGATGGGAAGTAGAAAAAGTACTTATCTCCTATCTATTCAACATAACAAAATGAACAATTTCAATGTTCTAATAGAATTTTCAATTCAAGGACAGTATGACAAAGAATACATTGAAAGTCTTTTATTGTAACAGTCTTGGCTCTTCTTCAGCTCCCTAAGTCTTGGATCATACCCTGGATCACAGGAAGAAGCCAAATACTCTTTCTATTCACTACCCACATTATTGGTGTCAAGTTTATGTGTCAGTCTTTTACACTTGTCTTTCTATCTAAGTAGCCTGTTTGTTTAGTCGATAAAACTTATTATTAATTTGAGGAGGGGGCTAGGGGTGGAAAGGAGACAAAAATATTTAAGTAGATCTTTATGCTGAATGGGAAATAGCTTTTTGGTATAAACTTGATCTATATTCTAGGGGTTACTTATTTCACACAGGTGATCTTACCAGGAATTTACTACCTTACATAATCCAAAAGTGTAAGGAAGCACCAGGGTGTGTATATATACATTGACATCATTAGGTTCAGGTTCAATATTTTTTAGCCAGGGTAAAGAAGTAGCCAGAAAGCAGTTTAAAATACAGAAGATGTTTTCAAAAAAATTAAAACAAAAACAATTACAGACGACATTTCTGATTATTGTCTCTGGGTATAACTTGAATGGACTTCCCTGGGCTAGTCAATTATTCCTGTATGCGTTTGAGCTTAAGTTGGATTCTAACCCATTAAGGATGTTGTCAAGGGGTTCAAGCTTTACACATATAACTGGACCATTCTAATGAGTCCATCCTAAGATTTGCAGGGTCAGAAAATCCCAAAGTCATAGAAAAATAAAGATTTAGAAAATACTTCTTCACTAGTATAGAAGAAACAAATTTTATTTTAAACTTGAAAAAAAAAAACACAGTCCATTTGTAAGAACATATATACTTTGTTAAGTTAAAAATCTGTAAACATCAAATTGAATGTATTTATAATTAAAACATGCCCTTACAGTTTTGTGTTGACATTTATAATTTGGATGTAACTGAAGCCTACTTTCAATTGGAAAACTTAATAAAACAACCACAGTAAGAACTGTCATGGTTTTTTTTATATTTCCGAATCAAAGGTGAAATTTGTGTCTTTTCCTCTGCAACTGAGTAGTCTTTGTGCCTGCCTGGAAGAAAAGAACGTGGTTGAAGTGATGCCTTATGACTTTTAATGTTAGTTTAGGAAAGACCACGCACATTCTGCTGTTTCTCTTGGGACACTGGCCTGAGGGCATTAAGCTGTCATGTAGGAAGTCTCACTACCCTGAGCAGCCCTATGAAGATAGAAAACAGGTAAAAAGTTACAGGCTTCCTCACATAACCCAGCACCAGATGCTTGTAAAAAGTCTTCCCTGTGTCCCAGTCCTACCCTGAGACTGGCTTGGCTGAGTCCTTTCAACCTCCACATTTGTGAGCATATCAGTGGTTGCTACTCCACTGTTTTGGAGTAGTTTGTTATACATAGACATCTCACTATCATGCCTTTATAAAATGATTACCTCGAAAAGGGGAAAATTCTGTCAATTAATTCTGTTTTTTTATTTTCTCAGCTCTAAAGAAGGTACATTTTGGGGACTACATGAACTGTATTTCATGTGTGAATTTAAATAATAGACCTTTCCCTTTATTGTTAGTTTGTAATATATGATATATTAAGTGCAAACAATAATATATGTGTATATGTATCTATCTAACTTTCCAAATATTAATCAAATCCTGTGTTAAAGTGTTTCATTATGAAAGTAAACTCTGTGTTGCTGAGAAAAATAAACAGCTTAGCTCAATCAGAAGCCAGCAATACATAACCATCCCTAGAAGCAACGAATAACAACAACAACAAAAAAGAACAGTGAACAAGTGCCAGAATTATTTGTGGAGAGGTAAGGTTTGTTAAGAGAGTCCCTTCTCATCTGATGCGATCCAAATGACACTTCCCTTTCAACATGTCATAACACTAACGAGAGTTTAAAGAATTAAAATTTCTCTAAGCTTTTAAAGCTCTAGCATATTAACATACAGATGAAATCTAATTGTTATTATTTACTCATTTCATGTAAGGCAAACATACTGTTTTAATATACTGATCTATTATTAATTGATCAAAATTTGATAAAAATTAACATTTTAGTTTTATATTTTGCATGTTACAATGACATATTTCCTAATAAAAACATTAAAATATCTTATGTGAAAGTAACACTAAAACAAAGAAAGTGAAAGTGAAGTTGCTCAGTCATGTCCGACTCTTTGTGACCCCATGGACTGTAGCGTACCATTTTCCTTTGTCCATGGGATTTTCCAGGCAAGAGTACTGGAGTGGGGTGCCGTTTCCTTCTCCAGGAGATCTTCCCGACCCAGGGATTGAACCCAGGTCTCCCGCATTGTAGGCAGATGCTTTACCATCTGCACCACTGGGGAAGTTTACTTCTATTGCACTGTTTTGTACATTCTAGTTTCACAGTAAAGTAGAAAAGAGGTAACACATATATGCTTCCCTATGTGATATTCGGTATCTTCCAAATATATTTGAAACAAAAAAGGGCATGAACTTTGAACAATACATATACTTTGCATATGTAGAAGGAATTTATATTAATTTTTAAAATAAATTAATGTTATAAAATGCTATAAAAATGAGAATACCTCAAATATTATTTCTTTCTTTAAAAATTTCTTACCAAAAGTTAGTAGCTATAAACTTTAGTTTTCCTGTGCAAACCCATTTTAATATATAGCCTGTGCATGTTGTTATATTTTATTTGATGTTATTATAATCCTGTTAATTGAATATATTCCCCATAAAAATATTTAAATGATTGATGAGATTAGTTCTCATCAGTATTTTCTCTGGGACCTCACTGACCTTTCTGCTTCACAAAACAGTGACTTCAAATGAACACAATTTTAGTAAAAATTCTTAATTTGAAAGACACATTAGTTTGTAAACCAAAATTTATCCTCAAATGAATTAATAGGTATTGTCCTAAAACCTTTCTTTCATTCTTATAGGAATTAATGGAATCTGTTTTATAGGAGGAACAAGAGATTATTTATAACAGTAAAAAACACAGGATGATAAATATGAATAATGTCAAAGTTTAAAGACCACAACTAATGTTAATTACACATTCCCAAGTGATTATTAGGATTAAAAAAGGAAACAAAAACTGAAATTTCATTATATGACATTCTTATAGTATAAATTGTACAGAACAACAGTATAAGAGTGCCTCCAAGTGGTATTTGTCAAAATTCCATATGAAAAATTAAAATACAAGATGTGAAATTTAAGCTTTAATAATAACAGACCCTAAAAAAAAAATCCCTCTTTACTTTCTGTGTACTTATGCTCTAATCTTCATATTTAAGATTCTATTTAGTATAAATCCTTATAATTAAATACTCTCAATCCCATTAAACTTTAGAAATACAGCCTATTTTCAATACATTAATTATACTGTCTTGATATAGTGTTTTGATGGCTGACATGCAAACATTTCATTTCCATTAAATTTGTACCTTAGAATTTGGGTTGTTTTAGTTATACTATGCCTCTCTTTTCAGTACTCTTAAAAATATCAACCATATTTACTAAACCTTAAAGGAGAAGAGGGACAAAAGACTTGTCTCCATCCACAGAATCCTAGATTTGCAGTATTATCTAATTCTTCCTCTCTACTTTACAATTAAACATAGGAGTTTAAGCAATTTATCCAAGGTCATCCAGGTTAGTGACTTAACTAATGGAATCTGTCTCCCCAAACTTATAATTCAGGACTCTTTCAAATGTATTTACTATGACATCACAAACAGAGCTTTCCTACATACCTTAAACAAACACATAATTAGTACACAATCTTTATAAAACTGAACCAACTCTAGAATACCAAATAAATTTCAGAAGTTACCTAAAGCAAAAAGCGCTCAAGAACTGACAAATAACTGATGGGTTCTAAACACACTTTACTGTTTATTTACCCTTCTTCTGGAAAATATAAATGATTCCAGTAAAGCATCTTTCTCTTTTCCCAAATGTGTCATACCAATGGTATTCTTTCCTAATTCTTATCCTTTTCTACCACTTAATTGGACTTTATGGTTCTTATTCTTTTCGTCATGCGACTTCATCTAAAACTGTGAGTTAGTCAACACTGACAAAAAGATTTAAAGTTCAATCTCTGAGGAGCTAAAATGTACTTATATCAAGAGTATTAAATATAGAAAAGTGTAAGTAAAGTTGGTAAATAGATATGCGGATGTTTCTATACATAATATGAACTATTAACTCGTTAAACTTTTACTGTAAAACTGTAATATTTATGGAATTATTTTGCTCTGAAATTAGAATAAGTGAAAGTGAAAGCGAAGTCGCTCAGTCGTGTTTGACTCTTTGTGACCCCATGGACTGTAGCTCACCAGGCTTCTCCGTCCATGGGATTCTCCAGGCAAGAATACTGGAGTGGGTTACCATTTCCTTCTCCAGAAATTAGAATAAATTGTTCTAATTTACTGTTTACTCTGACCTATCTTAAGACCCTCCCTGGTGGCTCAAGGGTAAAGAATCCTCCTGCCAATGCAAGAGACCCGGGTTTGATCCCTGGGTCAGGAATATCCCCTGGAGAAGGAAATGGCAACCCACTCCAGCATTATTGCCTGGAGAATTCCTGGACAGAGGAGCCTGGCAGGCTACAACTCAAGGGGTTGCAAAGAGTCGGACACGCCTGAGCAACAAACACTTTCACTTTCACTGACCTACCTTAAAACTGCCATTTAAAGATTGAGCCCCTACTCTATTATCTATAGTTTCCATTAATTTCTTTAGGTATATCACATTTTGAAAATTATATGTGTACTAATGTTCTTACCAAGATTTTACCCATTCAAGGTAGTTTCAAATTTTGACTTTTTAAAACTTTCTTTTAGTGGGGCTTTCCCTATCTGCCCATCTGAACTCATCTCAGAATTTCACTGGTACTCTATTTATTCCATCTCTGAGGCCATTAATGAAGTTTCAAATAAGACCAAGCTGACATTCATCTCTATGGCACCCAGAGAACGTGACACTATTTATATTCATGATTAATTCAAGTTCATTGGCCAGATTTTAAACATTATGACAATGCTCAATGCAAAGCCTATTTAAATTAGCTTCTGTGAATTAAATCTGTGACTGAAATTTAATGAGAAATATCAAAGCTTGGTTTAATTAATACAAAAGTTCTTCTATATTTCTAAAGCTGTTAATCCTGCTTGTTCCTCCTATCATTAACTATTCATATGTTTGTTTTTCCCACAGTGAGTCCTTCAGATATTCTCCTTGTTATTTGTTCTGATTTTGTTAGTGATGAAAGATACATGTCAACTTTCATGAATACTTCAATACCTTTTAGTTTGGTAAAAATTATTTAAATTTTCATATTTCATGCCAAATAAATCCAGATAGTATGCATGTATCAGGACTAAACACACATAATTATAAAATCCAACTTAATATTTTGCCACATTTTTGATGACTTACTTCTAGAATTCGAAAAAGGGATAAATTGAAAATGAGTAAACCACGTATTTTCTGGACTTTATGCTAATTAAATATAGCAATAGATAGAATCACTTTTAAAAGACAAAAACTAAGACATTCATGTTAAATTGAACTATAAATACTTATTAAGTCTACTAATAATTATTTACTTATATTTACGCACTATTTATCTTTCAACCAGCTGACAATAATTGTAGGAAGAGATGTAAAATTACTTATATCTTATATTCACTCTGAAGGTGGATGGTTAGAAAAAATTATGTTGAAATAAAGATAATAAATAATATGTATTTGAAAATTTATGGTTATTAGAAACTACTAAACAATTTAGTGATTGTTTTACACATGTCCTAAAATCTGTGTGTATATATTATCTCTTTAAAAAATCTTAAAAGTATTTGAAGACCAAAATGCATGTTATTAAAAGCAATACAGCATTTTTCACTAAATAAATATTTTGTTATTAAAAAAAGGCAAAATTGACTTCATTTTCTAAACCTCACATCAGCAAACCAAGACTTAACTCCTCACCAAACTGCAGCTTCAGCCTCTTCCAAGAAGGTAACATTTAGCCATTCAACCTTGAATTACATGACCAGCACAGATGCAAGTCTTCCTCCAAAGCAAAGTAACTTCCTGAAATAATATTTTCTTTTGCTCTGGTTTCTTTATTCTGGCCCCTCTCTGTCCCTAAAATCATTTCTTTTTCTGCAGAACTTGGGAGCCCCTTTCTATTTGCTAGATAGAATGCTGCCAGATCAGTGGATCATTGAATAAAGACAATTAGATCTTCAAATTTACTCATCTGAATTTTGTTTTTTAACATTTTTCAAAGTGACTGATGTTAGTGAGCTGCATTCCCTATGACAGTGTGGTCTTTGTGTTAATCTGTTTCAAAATTATCAGAATATGTTTGTCAATTACTGAAACAGAATCTATAAAATGGGAGAAGTTATAAACTCCCTAGATCAGTTGTGCATTCAATAGTGTTTGAAAATAATTCTTCTATAAGCAACATAAGCAATAAGTGAATGAATAATTGAATGGATGATGAAAAAAAGAGCAACAGTATTTCTATTACACTAAGAGAGGGTAACTTTATAGAACTCAAGTTGATTATCAGCATTAATAAAATTAAATGACAAGAGAATTACTCACTTTATCTGATTGTGCTGTGTTGACTGAATATGACATATACTGTTGCTATTTAATTACATAATCAAAATGTCAAATTATAAACAATATGCCTTAAATTAAAGACAGTGAAAACTAGAAATAATCAAAACATATTTTATATTTATGCCAAAGAGATATCTAAATTGGTAAAATTGATGTCAATTATTGATTTGGAAAACTGTCAAAACACAGTCACAAAAGATTAATATCTTAATTCTTAGGCAAATTGTCTTAAGATTCCAAAATTAATATTCTAAAGTAGAAGTTAACTAATTTTTTCGATTTCCCAATAAGTTAAAAGTAAAGAGTAAATTTGTAAATATTTTGAAAATCTGGCATTATTTCAGTCAACAATGTGTATTTGAAGACATATTTATGTTTAAATTCTCATCATAGGATAGTTTGTGGAGTACCCAAGCCACATTATTTTCATTTGTAGTCTCTAAAATGAATAATAAAAAGGGGGTGATAATAAGACAGGCTCTAAAACCTGAGAGGCTTTGTGAATGATTGTTATTATTTTAAACCTTTGTAACTTAAAGTAGTCACAATTATAGATATTTAAAAGTACTACATTTAAGAGCCTGGTAGCAGAGAGCAACTGGGATTCTTTCTTAATGTCACTAAACACATTACTCTCCTGTGTGGGCCAGATTCAGTAAGTACACAGCTTCTTATTTGATTCAATAAAAATTTGGATTCATGATTTTGTCCCAGCAGAAACGTTATACTGAAAAGCACATGTCAGGGAAATCTCTATACAACCCATGAATTGTAACCTCTGGAGTGAATACCTAAACAGAAGAAAAGTGGTTTTGATTAGAGAGTCATGGGGAAAAGGGTTGCTTTTGCACTGAGGCAGATAGCTTAACTAATGTTTTAATTATTAAATAGTAGATGACCAAAAATTTTTAAATGGACTGTTTCCACATTTCTGAGATGCTAAAATTAAATCACACAACTTTGCTGTCAATCTTAAATATTATTATTAATATGTAAATTGAATAAAAATAACTAATGTTAATAAATTTTCAATTACCTTTGCTCATGATGCCTCAAACATGGTTCATGGAAGTCAAATTAATAACATTCTACACAAATTATTGTTTCAGTAATGTGCTGAGTAACTACAATATATAATCACATGATGATAGGCATTTTCAAATATTGAAAATATACCAAGAACAGCCTTAACCATATTTTCAAAGATTGTACCATCTTATCCAATTTTATATTGTGTGTGTGCTCAGTTGTGTCTGATTCTGGGATGCCATGGACTGTGGTACTCCATGGAATTTTCCAGGCAAGAATACTGGAGTGGGTCATCACTTCCTACTCTAGGAGATCTTCCTGAAACAAGGATAGAACCTGCATCTCTTGCACTGGCAAGCAGATTCTATACCAACTGTGCCACCTGGGAAGCCCAAGTTTATACTAATACTTGAAAAAAACTAGAAGACAATATAAGAAAATACATACATAAAAATTCTATAGGAATTTAATGGGTGTAACCTGGAAAAAATTTCACAAGGAAATGAGACTTTTAAAAATTAGTTCTAAGGTTGTTTGTGAAAATGAGGGCCACATAAACATTTTTAAATTTAATATCCTGATTTTGCACTTATATTCAGAGGATTACTTCAAAAATTTACAATCTGAAGAACTATTTGACTTTGAGGCTCTTAAATTAAGCATTACAAAGTATAAAAATATTATACAGATTTAATAAAGAAGAAATAATTATTCAAGTTCAGACCCAAAAATGAGAAAAAAGTAAACTACCACATTTTAAGTGCAAGAACAAAAGTGGCAATATAATAGAAGTGAAACTCATAATTCTAATACACAAGTAGTCATACTTAAGATCAAATTCCAATTACTGAAAAAATCCAGCACTTAAAGACATAAAAGTAAAGGATGAACAAAGCATAAGATATAAATTTTAAATAGTAATAAAACTTTTCTAAAAGCAAATCTAAATGGCATACTTTTCAGTATGAAGAGAGGTAAACATGTACTGACAGTAAAAAAATATCTCTGGCAATAAAATATTAAGGGAAGGCTCCATTGTTGTTAATGAAATGTTATATTCACAGATTAATTATTTAATATAGATAAATAAAGCTATTTATAACAGAAAAATTGTGATTTTTTTTTTAATTTTAAGAGAATAACTTTGTGTCTATGCAGAAAGAACCATTTTTGGCTGGGTAGCGTATCTCCAAGATATGGCAAAACAATTTACCTGCAAAAAAAATACCATTTTGACATCACTAAATTTGGCAGAATTTATTCTATTTAGCCTTCATTTTCATTTTAAAGATGTTAGAAATTCTCTTCTGTTTAGTTTTAGACCATTAAATTAAGATAATGAACTCTTCACTGGAAAATGTAATATTTATTTGTTACCTTCCTTTCAAACCATAAAGTTAAAACTCTTTTAATGAGAAGATCTCAAAACATCAAGGTCAGAGAAGAAATCCCTTCAGGATACATAGCATAACCACTGTTTTATAGTACATGAAGTGAAAAAATAAACAATGATGCTTTAAATTATCTGGTTTTATAATGGAATCAAAAAGCAAGAGATTTTTGATGGTATTAATTTAGTCATTAGTGAACTCATATAACAACATATATATTTATCAGTAGTAATCATGCCTGTGCTCTGCAAATAAAAACAGCCTCAAAATTCTAGTCAGGAAAGAGCTAGTCTTATACAGCAGAAAACATACTTTCAATAGCTTTCAAAAGCTATGACAATGGAGTTGCCACAGTTCAATTATTTATAGTCATTCTCGGGACTGGGAAACACATCAATATGATAAATTAATTTTTAACAGACAGTATCAACCATTTACATATACACAGCAGAGATGATTTGAGTGAAGACCACCTAAATTGCTTGTCTTCTATAAATTAGCAACGAGGAAGCAGTTTTCACTCCTCATGACATCTATTTATGTACAGTTTTCTTCTTCATTTCCCAGGTCATCTTGTTCTACCTCTCACTAAATTGATTATTTCCTAAGCATACTAACCTCATATTTAAACACTTGAATAGTCTTAAATATTTTAGTGTAAATTCAACACAACACACATTTACTGAAAAAATATTATTGTAAAGAAATATTTTGGATAATGTGGGAACTTCAAAGATTAACCATAAAAGTTCTTTGCTTTCCATGATATAGGAAGGGGAATATAAACATATGCAACAAAATTTAATTTGGTATTGATCATCAATGTGTCTTTAATTGTGCACTTCCCTCATAGTTGAGTTGGTAAAGAATCTGCCTGCAATGCAGGAGACACTGGTTTGATTCCTGGGTCGGGAAGGTCACCTGGAAGAGGAAATGGCAATCCACTCCAGTACTCTGGCCTGGAGAATTCCATAGACTATATGGTCCATGGGGTGGCAAAGAGTCGGACATGACTGAGAAATTTCACTTTGACACAGAAGTATCTATGGAACCTCAGAGAAAATTGTTTTGAATGCACTGAGTAGACAACGCAACAGTCCTGGCATCCATGCCATCTGATATGGCACTTAATGGAAGTGAAGCATTGGGGCTGATTGACACAAAGGATTCAGATTTGAATCTGAAGGTATGAAGAAAAGAGGAAATTTAGAACATATTTTTAAAGGTGTGGAGATAGAAGATGGGAATTATCTTTTGAGGTAGAAAGGAGGAGTCTGAATTATATTTTAGAGCAAGTTCTATTAGCCATTGTATATTGTTCTCCTGTAGGGCTGACAGGACTCAATGTCTTACTCCTTACTTCGAAATACTGCTGACATCTGCACTGCACTGCTCTAACTCTTTCAAATATAAACTCCCATTCAGAAAGCTGATTTTCAAGTTGAGCAAATTCGGTTAGGTTTTCTTTCATCATATATGTTTTTATTTTAGCTAAGATTCAGAATTGTCTTTGGCTAGATCGAACAAAGGGAAAATTACAAACCTTGAGTCAATTTCAATTAGTTTAGCTTCTCAAAATACCCATTTCTTTTTTCTTTCCAATGAAACTTTAAAAAATGTTTTTCTTCTATTACTAGCAGTTTTCATATATCCATAGGCTATCTAGATCAAATAATTTGCATTTAGCCATGAAAAGGTGATGAAATGCTCATTCAAAAATTAAAGATGTCTTACTTTTTAGAATCCAATGTCTACCAAATCTTAATAAGAATTAATCTGTAAGGTTATAACTAAACTGTCTGAAGTCATAAGATATTTCATGGGTGCAATCACAATCTGCCGTGATTTTGGAGTCCCCCAAAATAAAGTCAGCCACTGTTTCCCCATCTATTTGCCATGAAGTGATGGGACCAGATGCCATGATCTTAGCTTTCTAAATGTTGAGCTTTAAGCCAACTTTTTCACTCTCCTCTTTCACTTTCATCAAGAGGCTCTTTAGTTCTTCTTCACTTTCTGCTATAAGGGAGGCATCATCTGCATATCTGAGGTTATTGATATTTCTCCCGGCAATCTTGATTCCAGCTTGTGCTTCATTCAGCCTACTATTCCTCAAGGAAATATAATGAAATAATATCTATCTTTGGGATAATAAACAGCAAACCTTGGTTCTCAAACTTTAATGTGAATGGGAACCATCTGAGCATATTATTTTGACTCAGTAATTCTGCGGGTCTTAAGATTCTACATTCTTAACAAGCCACTGACAAAATATGCAAATACTGCTCATCTGCAGATGATACTATGAGCAGAAAGTAATAATGAGAAGACACCCAGAAGCCCTCAGGTCACCCAGTAAGGCATGGTGACAGAGAAAGTATTTTAAGGTATAGGTCCAAGTAAATAGATGACCCAGGATCTGAGCTTTGACTCTAGACATAACCTTTCTGTTGATTCTTATAGACAGTCTAGCTGAATATCTAAAAAGACCCAAGTCCAAAGAAGAGACAGGAAAATGAAATGTAGAGAAGGAAGATATTAGAAAACATGAACCAAAAAAGTGGCTATCCATTTTCTGGAGAAAATATGGTGGAAAGATAAAATTGGGAACGTAATTGCTTTGGTAATCCAAATATTATTTTAAAAATAGTTGTTTCTTTGATCTCCAAAATGGCTTTTTTGGTACTGCTCAGCTATATTTCTTTAAAATTTTTCCAAACATAGCTCATTTGCTTCAAATAATTTTTTTTTCCTTTTCCTTGATTCATAGCTACTGTTCTGTTTTAATATACCATGAGAGTACAAAGTCTATTAAACACCAAGCAGTGGATGGAGTTGGGCAAGTTAAATTTTGGGAGCTTCAATTTTCTCCATGTAAATTCCTAAGTCCTTATCTTAATTCAACATTGAGTTAAAGATAGGATGATGGTAAATTCAGGACCAAAATCCAGGTTTTTAATTCCTAATTCACTTGTCTCTCCACATTATCATATCATTTTTTATTTATGTTATTAAGTTGTAATGTAAAACTGAAGACTCTGAAGTTAAAAAAAAATGGTTCAAGTTTTTATTTAAATAGCCTTGGAAAATTATTTAATTTTTTTGATCCTCAGTTATCTCATCTATGAAATAAGGATAACTGTAATATCAATTCCAAGAGATGGTTTGAAGATGATATGACAATGTTTGGCTACCCATCAGTTACTATGCAGCCACCTCATAAAAACAAGAATTATTATTAAGAAATTTTGCTGCTTTATTCAAATAATCCATTGGGGATCATAAATTACTATTTTATAATGCTATCTTAATACATTTTACTACTCATATTTCAAAATGAATCTGTCATTAATGAATTTTTATTCCAGATGAACCATTTGCCCATAATTATTTTATAAAACAAAAAAGTGTGTATAACTGACTAGTCAATAATTATAATAACCTTTTATGTCAAATGCATTTTAAGGATTTAATACATTTTTAAAAACATGGTATCATCCCTTTCTCTCTTACTTGGAAGAGTTCTGTCAGCACGCTGTTCTTAGGCAACCCTCTTCCTAGGGTCATGGTGTCTCAAACTAAAAATCTGTCCCATCAACCCACAGGCCAACAGTGAGGTTAACCATTTTTATCTGATATTTTAAAACATCAATTTCACTTCTTAAAGTTCTCATTTAGTATTAGACAAGGATAGAAATGAATATGGTTTGACACATATAGCATTTTAATTTTTGAATCACCACTAGATTCAAACTTTTCTTTCAAATAAATAATTTCAACAATTACATTATATTTCCTAACCTTTAATGGCAATTTAATTCAACAGTCAAAGAACTGGATTCTGACACCTTTGAAATATCTTGCCAATATCATATGCAGGACTTTTCTTTTCTAAGTGAAGGGAAAAAAACACAACAGGATCCCAGGAGCCTGTGGATACTGAACTAAAGAGAGGAGAGCCAAAAGGAGCTATGTGGATGACAAATAAATTGGCACTTGTTTTCACTTTTTCATGGAAATGTAACAGAAAGAAAGAAAAGTGTATGAAGAATCCTCCACTCAAGGAAATATAAAAGCCAAGCTATTTATAGATTTTTGATAGCTATTTATTTCTAATCCAGTGAGATGGAAACAAACTTTCTCAGTGCCTTACTTCTCCTCCCTCTCTCAACCACCAAAGACAATGAAACATTTTTAAAAATATCTCTTTGGTTAAAAATGATGATTTTAAATAAAATTTTCTAACCTATAATCATAAAGATAGCATTTCCCATAGACCATAATTAATGGATCTTTTGATGAGTTTCTCTGAAACAATAAAAGTAAAGGAAATAAATTCAACAATTACTGTATACCTGTCATTTTCTTTTATACAAATCTACAAAGTATTCATTATCAACATAGAGCAAAAGAAAAAATTGGGCCAGACAGGTTATAAAACTTGCCAAATATCAAATGACCAGTATGTTGAAGAAGCTTGGATTCACCAAAAATAATGCTTTGATGGTAAGGTCTCATTTCTTTTTAATAGCAGATAAGTCATTAAATTTGCAATGCCACAAAATCTTTAATCTTTCTGGACTATAATATATGCTTCTCTAAAATAAAGCTGTTTGAGTAAAAGCTCTCATTCCATTTAGTAACTCTATGATATCATGAGTCTAGCTGGGCATACATTGATAAAGTAATTGGCCAAGAATATAGGGTCCTGCCATAATCTCCAAAGCTTGCCATACTGCTACTGCTAAGTCGCTTCAGTCCTGTCCGACTCTGTGCGATCCCATAGATGGCAGCCCACCAGGCTCCCTCATCCCTGGGATCCTCCAGGCAAGAACACTGGAGTGGGTTGCCAATGCCTTCTCCATAAATGATCTGAAAAAATAAAATCCAAATATAATAACAGCTGTATTATAATTCACTCAATAGTGTTTCTTTTGCCTGGAGAGTTAACATACCACACTGAATGTCTCATCTAATATCAGACAGTAAATGAAGCATTTGGGAGATGGAGATCAATGACATCCCTAAATGCACATCAATTGTAGTATAATTAACTAAAACCTAAAACCAGGAAGTTCAAAAATTGAAATGCTCTCCTGTGCACTTTTATATCACCAATCATTGTTGTACATTAATGTACAGGATGTACTTGTGATTGAGGATAGCAGCCTTGACAATTTAATGAAGAAAAGATAAAACACAGTAATACTATAGAGCAAAGTTGGTATCCTATTTATTAACAAATGCATTAAGAATCTTCTATCATTAAATTACACATCAGTAATGGTATGAAATGAAAAGAAATAAGTGCCAAATAGGTTCATTGATATAACAAAAGTGTTGGAAACATCAGCCATATACTGAAGTTAAAAAAAAAAGTAAAAATCCTACTATTCTATGATCTAATTGTATAGTGATATTAATAGGAATGGTTCTACAGTTCTTAATCAAATAAAAATTCCATTGAAATAAAGGATGTGTCTTAGAACTACCTCATAAGTTCCACCAGACTATACAAATAATATGCAACATATTTTAACTCTTAAGGACATATATATAGAAAATAATATGGCTCTTGAAATCACAAGGCTCTGCAACATGGGAAGTAAAATAGCTTAACATTCAGAAAACAATCAAGACAAACAATAAAAGTTATATAATTTAAATATATGTAGTTTCATCAATTAGGCTTTTGGGAAAAACAAAGCAGAAAATTCTGGATTAAATTTCAGAGATTACAAGGTAATTTTCTAACAGCATTCTATAAAATCAACAGATAGGAGAGAAGATGTAGATTTCTTTAACCTCAAATTGTCTATATTGTCATTATTAAATTTAAAAAAAACAATTTATTAGAAATCTTTTTGCTTTGTTATGGAAGTAAGTATGAAGGCAACCCCATGGACTATACAGACCATGGAATTCTCCAGGCCAGAATACTGAAGTGGACAGTCTTCCCCTTTCCAGGGGATCTTCCCAACCCAGGGATCTAACCCAGGTCTCCAGCATTGCAGGCAGATTCTTTAGCAGCTGAGCCACAAGGGAAGCCATTGTTTTGTTCAATAAGTATTCAATTTTATGTTTGAAATCATAGTTATGACAATGATCCATATGTAGAACTAGGTGGTAAGAATAATAAAAATATCAAATTTGTCTTTAAGAAATTACTGGAAATGTATGATTTACATTGTATGTTAGTATTAAAATGAGTAGAATCATTTTTGAAGTAATTGTTCCAGTAAATTTTGTATCAACTCTTAGAATACAACAAATGCTCCAAACCTTTGCATTTTACTTTACAACTTTAACTGAGAATCACAGAGAGATAAAACTTCTGCTTTTCTTCATTTTGTTTCCAGTAATTCACTAATCATTCTGATATACTTCATTCAAAAACTTAAACCAACATAGAATTTTTGAGAGAATGTGTTTAATTTCAATGAAGATGTAATAGAACAGGTGTGTAGTAAAAGAATCTTCTACTTTCTGGCTTACATAATGCTGGGCAAGTTGCTTGAACTTTCAGAGACTCTATTACTTTATCTTCCAGAGGAAATAAAATAGCTACTGAAATCAAAGAGTTGTAAGGATTGTACAAATACATAGTTGGCAGCAATACCTTGAGATCTTTAATGATATATTAATGATAGTAATTAATATTAAGGAAATATTTTTCCCATTTTATGGATTGATAGTAGGCATATACTTCTTCACTCTAAGAATTTTTTTTTCTTCCTAATACTGCTCAAGGAGCACAACTCCCAGACTCTTTCTTCTCCCTGTATTCACTCTTCTGCAGATAGAAAGTAGATTATCCAGTAGTTAAACTGGGAGAAAGACATTGATTCTGGGGAAGATTGAAGGCAAAAGGAGAAGAGGCGGGCAAAGGATGATGCAGTTCAATAGCACCACTGACTCAGTGTACATGAATTTGAGCAAACTCTGGGGGTAGCGAAGGACAAGAAAGCCTGGCATGCTGCAGTCCATGAGGTCACAAAGAGTCGGACACAACTTAGGGACTGAAAACAACAACAAAAACTGGGGAAAACTAACTAGAAATGGCTATCCCAGCACTACTTGCTTTCCTCCTCTTGCTGGCAGAGAATAGATTCTTGCTCCTCTGTTATTTGAGATTTTAGATGGGTTATTAGAAGGATTGTTGTGCACATGGAGTTCTGCCTGGAACTCCCAGAACCTCTACCCCTAGGCTGGGAGAATCTGCACAGTTCTGGAATTTCAAAGACTGCTTTGGCTCACATAATATGATATTTCCTACAAATTTGACATTATCAACTCTAAGGTGAAAATCTGGCATCCATATTAATAATTTAAAATATAAACCATTTTCTTCAAATGCAGGTAGAACCTATCCACATGGACTTGGAAGAGAATAGACCATAAACTCTGAAGGTAATTTGTAACAAAAATCACAAAATGTATAAAAGCAACATCCTGGAATTCGTTGAGGCATCTCTAAGTAACCATTTCTAAGTTTAACACTTATATGCAGTGTATGTACTGGCAGAATTGCTACAAAACTAATTCATAATTAAAGTGACCTTTCATTTTGCACAGAGATATAAACACTTTTAGAGCCCTCTATTCAAAAAACTAAGAAAATACTGTAACATGTTCTGAGCATTCTTGTAACTGTTATTTGTGTTCCAAAATGACAGAAAAATAGTGTTTTCCCTAAATGCGTATTTAGAATTTAAAGCCACACAACTTAGATTATTTAGAAGTCACTTTTTAAAACGTAAAACAAAAAGATCAAATTTAAATTATTTAACTAAGTATAGCCAAAATATTAGCATTTAACATCCAATCAATATGAAATATTGATTAGATTTTTATATGAATTCATTGATAGTCTAGTATGTATTTTACATTCATCTCAGTTTGGAGTAATGACATTTCAAATGTTCAATAGTCATATGTGTTTAGTGGATATTGCATTTGATAACAGTGCAGCTGTAGACCATCAACAGAATGCTATGTCAAGACATGTCTCTCTCTCTCTCTCTCTTTCTCTCTCACACACACACACACACACACATTCATGTATATTAAAGTAAAACCTTCATTAACGTTAATAAGTGAGAAGTAGAAAAATCCAAATGAATCTTTTTGATTGTTTTATCTTCAGGATAGTATTTTTTTTTTTTTGTTTTTACTATGTATATCAGCTTTTTTTTCCTCTCAGTTAGGCATCATTTAGCAAAAAGAAAATTATATTTTTTTAAGCAAGTGAGATACTGAATGGATTTTTTTTTTCTTTAAAGAGAAAGAACAGATACATGTGGACTAATTTCACTTACCTTGCAATCCTAGCCCATATGAATTAAATATGTATTTTCCTTAAATTTCCTGCAACACAACTAGTCACTCAATGTCAGAGTGTCTTAAAGCAACTCACAGAGAGTTAGCATAGTGAAGAATTGTCTGTTAAGTTGTTCTGATTCATATCTTGAGGCTTATTATTGTATTGACTGATTCACTCAACTTTGTTTCACAAAATTTTTAATTTTCTTAAAGCAAATGTATGTAGAAAACAAAGCTACAAATATATCAGACTTAAGGACACTACAGATGAAGTCAAGGCTGAGGATCCTTAGAATATAGGTGTTTTTGTCACAGTGTTCCACAATTACTCATGCTGAGTACAAAATTTCACTCTCTTTTTGGCAGCTCATGCAAAATAGAGACTTTGATCACTTACACAGTATTTGCTAAGGAAAAATGTTTCAGTCTCTCAGAGCATACAAAATTTTCTTCCAACCTGAATCTGAAATTAAGCTTAAAACTCAATTTCTCTGATATTTTCTTTCATTTTTTAACTACTTTTATTCCTAAGCACCTCTTCCAAGAGGACTGAAAAGGCAGAAGTGAACACCTGCCAAAGCCTTTCCTTGCTTTGCCTAGGTCCAAGCTGCTCTTGCCACGTAGCCATAAGAACAGAGAAAAACCCCAACTGCAGTACTTTTTTTAGTGCACGTGCATGCACATACACACACACACACAAACACACACATTTCTGGATCTCTAAGCATATATAAATAATCATGTCATTTTCTAATTCAAACTTTTCCCTAGTTCTCACTACTGTGATCCAAATTCAAAAACAAATATATAAATACTCTTAAAACTAAATTTAAATGCTAAAGTCTATCTTCTGGGAATAAATCTCAAAATAAACGTTAGAAGCTGTGAAACTTGATTTATGTTATCATTGCAATTATGCTAAAAAATAAAGGTATACATATAAAAGTACTAAAAGAAGCCAAATGTGTTAACAACAGTTGGTTTTTCTGAATTATGGAATATGACTGTTGTTTCCTTGTTTATTTTGGAGTTTGAATTTAATTATTTAATAAGTGCTTGTTACTTTTAAAAACACAAAATTACTTCATAAAATGAAATGAAACAGACATGACTATACAGCCTCAAATACACAGGGGGAAAAAAAAAGCAATTTTGGAACTTTTAAATGTACAGAAGCCTTCAAAGGATTAGGTAACAGTTGACTGAGTTTTTTAAATACATTAGAGATGAACACTATAGTGAATCAGAAACTGTAAAAGCAAACACACCCTAAATACAGGCTGATGCTAAAATATAAAATTGCTACAGAGGAAGTTAGGCATGAGCAACAAGGATGGCCTAGCCAAAATGGATGCAAGATGTTCTCTAAATTCCATACCACACATGCCCAGGAGAGCTCACAGATATGCTACAAAAATAACCATAGAGACTTTTTCAACTCCTGAACATGTGCCCTAGGCACACAGTGGATACAAACTAACCACAAGGGCTTCCTAAATTAACCTTAGGCAGGAAGGAGACAACTAAGGGTTCATAAATATTCTATACATACATACATCTGATTATAACAGACTAAATTATGGAAGACATACACAGCATAGCCTGTTGTTATGAAACTTGCAACTGTCAAATCTTTGTTACAAGACAAGAACCAAGGGAGAGAAATAAGCTCTCTTGACAGAATCACAGTTTGAACATCTCCTAGAAACTATTTTGCTACTCCTTGAAAAGTTTTCAACATGTCATTGCTTAGGTTCAAAAAAATTAATCCCCATCTATTGTACTTTATTTTGGTTGGACTCTTTTGACTTTGCTCATGGATGTATATGTATATGTGTATATTCCATTATTTTGATTATTATTTGTGATTGCCATTTGTCTGGGGTTCAACTTTGATTTCTCATTTTTGGACATTTGTTTGAATCTCACAACATGACATAACAAACCACTTGTGGAATCTTCGTTCCTGACGGGAGATCAAGCCATGAGTGGGAGCTCCCTGAGTGGGAACACTGACTCCAAGACCTTAGACTACCAGAGAACTAACACTAGGGAGTATCAAATAGTGAGAATGCTCACAAGGAACCCACTTGAATACAAGACCTGGCATCACCCAATCAGCAATAGCACCCTACGCAGGACAACTCATCTAAACAACAACCAAAACAAAATACAAACCCAATCATCAGCAGACAGAAGTACCACCTCACTCAGCCTTGCCCATCAGAGGAAAAACAAACAAACAAAAACTCAGCACAAATCTCACCCTATATGAAGCTCACACAAACCACTGGACCAAATTTAGGAGGGCAGAAACCAAAAGGAAGAAAAAATTCAACCTTGAAGCCTGGAAAAAGGAGACCTCGAACACAATAAGTTACAAAAAAAGAAGAAGAAAGAAAGAAAAGGCAGAGAAATACTACAGAAATGAAGGGAAAAACTAAAACCCAGAAGTCCAAATTAATGACAAGGAAACAGGCAAACTACCTGAAGAATAATTCAGAATAATGATAGTAATCATCAAAAACCTTGAGAAAAATGGAGAAAAATGCAAGAATCAATTAACAAAGACTTAGAAGAATTAAAGAATAAACAAGACAATTACTGAAATTAAAAATATTCTAGAAGGTTTCAATAGCAGAATATCTGAAGCAGAAGAATGAATCAGTGACCTGGAAGATAAAATGGTGGAAATAACTTCTGAAGAGCAAAATAAAGTAAAAAGAATGAAAAGAACTGAGGATAGTCTCAAGACCACCAGGACAACATCAAATGTACCAAAATTTGAAATATAGGGGTCCCAGAAGAAGAAGAGAAAAAGAAAGGGTATAAAAATTTTTTGAAGAGATTGTAGTTGAAAATTTCCCCAACATGGAAAAGGAAATAGTCAATCAAGTCCAAGAGGCACAAAGAGTGTCATACAGGTTAAACACAAGGAGAAACATGCCAAGACACATACCAATGAAACTAACAAAGACTAAACACAAAGAAAGAATATTAAAAGCAGCAAGTAAAATGCAAGGGAGACTGCATATGCTTAACAGGGATCTTTCAGCAGAATCTCTGCAGGACAGAAGGAATGACAAGATGTATTTAAAGTACTGAAAGGGAAAAATCTACAACCAAGATCACTACCCAGAAGGGATCTCATTCAAAGCTGATGGAGAAATAAAAAGTTTTTCAGACAAGCAGAAGTTAAGAGAATTTAGCACCACCAAACCAGCTTGACAACAAATGGTAAAGGGACTTATAAAGTCAAGAAATACAAGAGAAGAAAAAAAGATCTATAAAATCAACCCCAAAACAATTAAGAAAATGGCAATAGGAACATGTATACCAATAATTACTTTAAATGTAAATGGAATAAATGCTCCAATCAAAAGACAAAGATTGACTGAATGGATATAAAAACAAGACCTTTACACATGCTGTCTACAAGAAACCCACTTCAGACCTAAATACACAAATAGACTGAAAGTGAGAGGGTGGGGAAATATATTCCATGCAAATGAGAAGCAAAAGAAAGCTGGAGTAGCAATCCTCATATAAGACAAAAATAGACTTAAAATGAAGATTACAAAAAATAAGAAGGACACTACATAATGATCAAGGGATCAAACCAAGAGAAAGACATAACAATTGTAAATATCTATGAACCCAACCTAGGAGCACCACAATACATAAGACAAACATTACAGACATAAAAGGAGAAATGACAGTAACACAATAACAGTAGGAGACTTTTAACACTCCACTCACACCAATGGACGGATCTTCAAAACAGAAAATTAACAAAGAAACACGAGTCTTAAATGATACATTAGATGAGATGAATCTCATTGACATCTTCAGGACATTCCATCCAAATGCAGAATACACCTTCTTAAGTTCAATGTTCTCCTGGAACATTCTCCAGGATAGACCAACTCTTTGGTCACAAACAAACCTCAGTAAATTTAAGAAAATTAAAACCACATCAAGCGTCTTCTCCAACCACAATGCTATGATACTAGACTTAAAAGACAAACACATGGAGATTCAACAATGTTTCTAAATAACCAACAGATTACTGAATAAATCAAAAGGGAAAGAAAAAAAATTTCTAGAAACAAATGACAATGAAAACATGTCAACTCAAAACTTGTGGGAATGCAGCAAAAGCAGCCCTAAGAGGGAAGTTTATAGCAGTACAATCCTGCCTCAAGAAATAAGAAAAACATCAAATAGACAACCTAATTTTACACCTAAAACAACTGGAAAAAGAATTAGAAAAACAACCCCCAAAAAAGCAAAAACAAAATTATTAGAAGGGAAGAAATCATAAAGATCTGAGAATAAATAAATGAAAAAAAATGAAAGAAACAACAATAAAGATTAATAAAATTAAAACCTGATTCTTTGAGAAGATAAACAAAATTGACAAACCTTTAGCCAGACTCATCAAGAAAAAGAGAGAGGAATCAAATCAGCAAAAGTAGAAATGAAAAAAAGGAGAGTTTACAATAGACAATGCAGAAATACAAAGGATTATAAGATACTATTATGAACAACTATGTGACAATAAAATGGATAACCTGGAAGAAATGGACAGATTTTTAGAAAAGTTCAATCTTCCAAGACTGAACCAGGAAGAAACAGAAGTTATGAACAACCCAATTACAAGCACTGAAATTGAAGCTGTGATAAAAAAAAAAAAAAAAACTCCCCAAAACAAAAGCCCATGACCAGATGGCTTCACAAGGGAATTCTGTCAGGCATTTAGAGAAGAGCTAATGCCTATCCTTCTAAAACTCAAAAAACTGCAGAAGTAGGAACCCTTCCAAACTCATTCTACAAGGCCACCATCATGCTGATACCAAAACCAGACAAAGATAACACACAAAAAAGAAAACTACAGGCCAATATCACTGATGAACATAGCTGAAAAAATCCTCAACAAAAGTTTTGCAAACAGAATTCAGCAACACATGAAAAGGTTCATACACCATGATCAAGTTAGGTTTATTCCAGGAATGCAAGAATTCTTCAATATATGCAAGTCAATCAATGTGATATACCATATTAACAAACAAAGATTAAAAACCATATGATAACCTCAATAGATGCAGAAAAAGCTTTGATAAAATTCAACACCCATTTATGATTAAAACTCTTCAAAAAATGGGTATAGAAGGAAACTAGTTCAACATAGTAAAGGTCATCTATAGCAAACACTATTCAGACTATAGCAAACATTATTCAGACTATAGCAAACATTATTCTCAATGGTGAAAACCTGAAAGCATCCCCTCTAAGATCAGGAACAAGATAAGGGTGTCCACTTTCCCCAGTATTATTCAACATAGTTCTGGAATCCTAGCTACAGCAATCAGAGAAGAAAAAGTAATAAAAGAAATCCAGATCAGAAAAGAAGAAGTTAAGCTCTCACTGTTTGCACTTGACATGATACTATACATAGAAAACATTAAAGAGAGTATCAGAAAATTACCAGAGCTAATCAGTGAATTTAGCAAAGTTGCAGGATAGAAAATCAATACACAGAAATCACTTGCATTTCTATGTACTAATAATGACAAATCAGAAAGAGAAATTAAGGAATCAAACCCATTCACCATTGCAACCAAAAGGATTAAGTATCTAGGAATAAACGTACCTAAGGAGAAAAAAAGAACTGTACACAGAAAATTATAAGACACTGATGAAAGAAATCAAAGATGACTTAAATGGATGGAGAGATATTCCCTGTTCCTGGGTAGGAAGAATTAATACTGTGAAAATGACTAAACTACCAAATGCAACCTAGAGATTCAATGCAATCCCTATCAAATTACCAATGGCATTTTTCACAGAACTGGAACAAAAGATTTCACAATTCATATGGAAACACAAGACACCCAAAGTAGCCAAAGCAGTCTTGAGAAGGAAGAATGGAGATGGAGCAATCAACCTTCCTAAATTCAAATTATATTACAAAGCTACAGTTATGAAGACAGTATAGTACTGGCACAAAAACAAAAATACAGACCAGTGGAACAAGATAGAAAGACCAGAAATAAACCATGTACCATAGGCACTTTATTTTTGAAAAAAGAGACAAGAATATACAATAAAGCAAAGACAGACTCTTCAATAAATGATGATGGGAAAACTGGACAGCTACATGCAAAAGGATGAATACCTTCCTGCTGCTGCTGCTGCTGCTGCTGCTGCTGCTGCTAAGTCGATTCAGTCGTGTCCGACTCTGTGCGACCCCATAGACGGCAGCCCACCAGGCTCTGCCATCCCTGGGATTCTCCAGGCAAGAACATTGGAGTGGGTTGCCATTTCCTTCTCCAATGCATGAAAGTGAAAAGTGAAAGGGAAGTCACTCAGTCGTGTCCAACTCTTTGTGACCCCATGGACTGCAGCCTACCAGGTTCCTCCATCCATAGGATTTTCCAGGCAAGAGTACTAGAGTGGTGTGCCATCGCCTTCTCCGGAATACCTTCCTAATACCATACAAAAAAATAAACTCAAAACAGATTAAAGACCTAAATGTAAGACCAAAACCTATAAAACTCTTAGAGAAAAACATGGAGCAGTACACTCAATGACATAAATCAAAGCAAGATCCTCTATGATCCACCTCGCAGAGTAACAGAAATTTTAAAAAAGTAAACAAGTTTGACATTATTAAACTTAAAATCTTTTTACCACAAGGGAAACTATCAGTTCAGTTCAGTTCAGTCACTCAGTCATGTCTGACTATTTGCAACCCCATGAATTGTAGCATGCAGGCCTCCCTATCCATCATCAACTCCTGGAATTTACTCAGACTCATGTCCATCGAGTCAGTGATGCCATCCAGCCATCTCACCCTCTGTCATTCCCTTCTCCTCCTGCCCCCAATCCCTCCCAGCATCAGAATCTTTTCCAATGAGTCAACTCTTCACACCAGGTGGCCAAAGTACTGGAGTTTCAGCTTTAGCATCAGTCCTTCCAATGAACACCCAGGGCTGATCTCTTTAGCATCAGTCCTTCCAATGAACACCCAGGGCTGATCTCTTTTAGAATGGACTGGTTGGATCTCCTTGCAGTCCAAGGGACTCTCAAGAGTCTTCTGCAACACCACAGTTCAAAAGCATCAATTCTTTGGTGCTCAGTTTCTTTATAGTCCAACTCTCACATCCATACATGACCACTGGGAAAACCATAGCCTTGACTAGACAGACCTTTGTGGGCAAAGTAATGTCTCTGCTTTTTAATATGCCATTTAGGTTGGTCATAAATTTCCAATGGGAGAAAATAGCAGCAAATGAAACAACTGACAAAGGACTAATTTACAAAATATACAAGTAGCTCATACAATTCAATGCCATAAAAACAGCCCAATTAAAAAGTAGGAAAAAAAAAAAAAACCTAAACTGACATTTCTCCAAGGAAGACATATAGGTAGCTAATAAGCACATGAAAAGATGCTCAACATGACTCATTATTGAGTTCAGTTCAAATCAGTTGTTCAGTCACGTCTGACTCTTTGTGTGTTGATGTGCTATCTAGGTTGGTCATAACTTTCCTTCCAAGGAGTGAGCATCTTTTAATTTCATGGCTGCAATCACCATATGCAGTGATTTTAGAACCTCCCAAAATAAAGTCAGCCACTGTTTCCACTGTTTCCCCATCTATTTGCCATGAAGTGATGGGACCAGATGCCATGATTTTAGTTTTCTGAATGTTGAGCTTTAAGCCAAGTTTTTCACTCTCCACTTTCACTTTCATCAAGAGGCTCTTTAGTTCTTCACTCTCTGCCATAAAAGTGGTGTCATCTGAGTGTGTGAGGTTATTGATATTTCTCCCAGCAACCTTGATTCCAGCTTGTGCTTCTTCTACCCCAGCATTTCTCATGATGTACTCTGCATATAAGTTAAAATGCAGGGTGACAATATGCAGCCTTGATGTACTCCTTTTCCTATTTGAAACCAGTCTGTTGTTCCATGTCCAGTTCTAACTGTTGCTTCCTGACCTGCATACAGGTTTCTCAAGAGGAAGGTCAGGTGGTCTGGTATTCCTATCTCTTTCAGGATTTTCCACAGTTTATTGTGATCCACACAGTCAAAGGCTTTGGCATACTCATTACAGCAGAAATAGATGTTTTTCTGGAACTCTCTTGCTTTTTTGATTATCCAGCAGATGTTGGCAATTTGATCTGCCTTTTCTAAAAGCAGCTTGAACATCTGGAAGTTCACAGTTCACATATTGCTGAAGCCTGGCTTGGAAAATTGAGCATTACTTTGCTAGCCTGTGAGATGAGTGCAACTGTGGGGTAGTTTGAGCATTCTTTAGCATTGCCTTTCTTTGGGATTGGAATGAAAACTGACCTTTTCCAGTCCTGTGGCTACTGCTGAGTTTTTCATATTTGCTGGCATATTGAGTGCAGCACTTTCACAGCATCATCTTTTAGGATTTGAAATTGCTCAACTGGAATCGATCACTTCCACTAGCTTTGTTTGTAGTGATGCTTCCTAAGGCCCACTTGACTTCACATTCCAGGATGTCTGGCTCTAGGTGAGTGATCACACCTTTGTGATGATCTAGGTCATTTAGATATTTTTTGTATGGTTCTTCTGTGTATTCTTGCCACCTCTTCTAACATCTGCTTCTGTTAGGGCCATACAATTTCTGTCATTTATTGAGCCCATCTTTCCATGAAATGTTCCTTTGGTAACTCTAATTTTCTTTTCTCATTATTAGAGAAATGCAAATCGAAACCACAACAAGATGTCATCTAACACTGGTCAGAATGACCATCATCAAAAAGTCTACAAACAATAAATGCTGGAGTGAGTGTGGAGAAAAAGAAATGCTCTTGCACTCTTGGTGGGAATGTAAATCAATACAGCCACTATGGAAGACACCATGGAGATTCCTTTAAAAACTAGGAGTAAAACCACCATAGGACCCAGCAATTCCACTCCTAGGCATATACCCTGAGGAAACCAAAATTGAAAAATACAGTGTATTCCACATTTCATTAGAGCACTATTTACAATAGTTAGAACATGAAAGCCACCTAGATATCCTTCTACAGTTGAATGGATAAAGAAGTTGTGGTTCATCTACACAATAAATATTATTCAGCCATAAAAAATGCATTAGAGTCATTTCTGATGAGATGGATGAACCTAGAACCTATTATACAGTGAAGTGATTCAGAAAGATAAATATAGTATTCTAACACACATATACAGAATCTAGAGAATTGTTACTGAAGAATTTATTTACAAGGCAGCAACGGAGAAACAGATACAGAAACAGAGAATAGAGTTATGGATATGGGGAGGGGGAGGAGAAGGTGAGATGTATGGAAAGATTAACATGGAAACTTACATTACCATATGCAAAAGAGATAGCCATCAGGAATTTGCTCTATGGCTCAGAAAATTCAAACAGGGGCTCTGTATCAATCTAGAGGGTTGTGAAAGGGAGGGAGATGGGAGGGATGTTAAAAATGGAGGGGATATATGTACACCTCTGGCTGTCTCATATTGAATTTTGACAGAAAACAGCAAAATTCTGTAAAGCAATTATCCTTCAATAAAAAATAAACTTAAAAAATTATCTCTACTGCAAATAACCTTCCAAGCTGAGCTTGTCTTGCTTATCCTCACTCTTTTGCTTCTAGCAAAATGCTGCCTTTCAACTGATATATAATATTCTATATTTCATGATTTGATTAAAATTTAAACAAACATGAAAACAGGGCTCATGATCAAAACTAATCACTAATATCTTGTAAGTACATTTACTGAATAAAATTTTAATACTTCCATACGCATTAATTTATTCAGAGAGGCAGGCAGGCAGGTAAAGCACTAATATGTTGTATGTTTTTTAATATTGAAATGTTTTAAGCATAGAGTTTGAAATGATATTGTGATAGATATCTATATTCCCACCCTCGAGATTTAGCAATTAACATTTTGCCATAGTTGCTTCAAATCTTATTTTAAAGAAATAAAACATTTCATAAACAGTTAAAGCTTTCCATTCTATTTTATTCCCAAATTTTGTTCTTTATCTAAAGGTAATAACTATCCTCAAATTGTGTTTTTTTCCTGCATATGGTATCAAATAACTACCATTTTATATTGATAAATAATAAATTATGTTCAATATTTTTAATTTGCATACATGGCATCTATTTTTCTTAACTTATTTTTACTGTGCACTAGATTTTTAGTATTATCCCAATGGATCTAAATAAAAATTAGACAATTTTAATTTCTAGTTAATAACTTATTTGTCCATTCTAATATTGATAAGCATTTAGAAATTTTTCCAAGATAAACAGTATCGCTGAAGCATCACATTGTGAACATCTTTATGTATGGAACTGGCCAGAAAGTTTGTTTGGGTTTTCCCATAAGATATTATGGGAAATAATAAACAATTTGGCTAACCCAATACCTAAAGAAGAGTTTTACTAAGGTAGACATATTTTTAAAAGAAATTCTGAATCATACAACATAACTGTCATCAATTTCACAAAATATAACCCAATAAAAATCCATACTAATTCTTCAATACACATTCCTTCTAGCTATGTATGTGTTTTCATAATCTCAAATGAACTTGAGATTTTGATCAGACTTGCAGTAGACATAAATTAACTTGGAGAGGATTGATATATTTGTATAATTCTGTGTACCTCTATACATATAAAATCATATTTAGACATACTATTCATAAACATAGTACCTGTTGGGAGATTCACTCTTTGACATTTTGTATTCTCCAACAAATCTTGCTGCATATGACTGCTCTCTAAAGAACTGGAACATTTCTCTGTTTTGTTTATGTTGTGGTTACTATGAGATAATGTTTGCCCTCAACTGAAAAACAAAAACAGGCTTGCTTATTACTTGCTGTGAAAGCAGTTGATTCCCCAAAGTCAGTGTTCTTCACCTATAATCCAGCCCACTGTATATGCAGGCATCTACCTAGTCCCATCACATAATCCTGTGATCTTGGGAGATGGGGAACAAAAGCACCAAAGCAAGTATGGCAACACTAAAGCTGCTTCTTTAGCTGTGAGTAGCAATGTCTCTATTTTTCTATTTCAAAAGTCTTCTGTCTTCTTCCAGCATATATGAAATATACATGATAATTTGTCAGCTTGATGCTTTTGAACTGTGGTGTTGGAGAAGACTCTTGAGAGTCCCTTGGACTGCAAGGAGATCCAACCAGTCCATTCTGAAGGAGATCAGCCCTGGGATTTCTTTGGAAGGAATGATGCTGAAGCTGAAACTCCAGTACTTTGGCCACCTCATGCAGAGTTGACTCATTGGAAAAGACTCTGTTGGGAAGGATTGGGGTCAGGAGGAGAAGGGGACGACAGAGGATGAGATGGCTGGATGGCATCACTCACTCAATGGACGTGAGTCTGAGTGAACTCTGAGAGTTGGTGACGGACAGGGAGGCTTGGCGCGCTGCAATTCATGGGGTTGCAAAGAATGGGACATGACTGAGTGACTGAACTGAACTGAACTGAACTGAACTGAACTGAACTGAACTGAACTGAAGTATGGTAAAATTAAATTTCAGTGCTAACAGTGCACATTTTATTTATTAAAGATTTTATTTGTAGCCCATAATACAGATTTACAATGTTCAGTATAGGGGTCTTATGCATCTGTTGGAAGAAAGGAAGGAAGGGGAGGATGGATGGAGGGAGGAAAGGATGGAAGGAGGAAAACTATGACACTGAATTTGGTCAAATAAAACATATTTTTCTATAAAATTTGGTATTATGGTCAGCTAAAATGCCACCACTCTTCTAAGCTGACCAACCTATGTGCAACATGTGCTTTGTGCAAATATGTATTATTCCCAACTAATTTTATTGCAGTTATTTGGTTGCATTTGTTTGTCTTACTGATCATCAAAGAGTAGATACTTCGTATTAATCGTCATAATTTATATGCTTGACATTTGGTATATGATGTGCATATGTTATCTTTCATTCACTCTTTTAAGATTATCATAGGCCCCCCTTCAAACTGTGAAGTCTTTCAAAAGACACAGATCATATATTTTCCTTCCTTTCTGCCTCAACATTTGGTATAATACAGAATTCCGACCGTGCATTCATACAATAAACGCGACTGACTGATTATCTTGGTTGGAAGCATATTTTAAGATGGTCACAGTTACTCTCAATATTTAAGATGATTATAATCATAATAATCACCTTCATTTGTATAATGCTTTATATTTTCCAAAACCCTTTTCATATACATTATTTAATATGAACTCATAACAAGTTCAGATCTACAATAATCAACATAAATAGTATCCACTTGGCAAGATAAATTGATTATATACTTCTCACATATAAGGTTAAAATAAATTAGCATTATGAAAAAATAAAAAGGCAAAATATGTGTTTGCTTGTGTTTTACTTATGATGAGCATTAATCCATATCATTTGTGTTGACTTTGATCAAGGTACATCTGTTTGTGAAAGTTCTTTTATCTGCTTTATAAAGCAAGTTGTGCCTAAGGTATTAATAGACCAGGCAGAAGACGGTAAATTGTCTATTCTTTTCAGATTTTGAATTAGATAGCTTTGCTTAGTTAAAATGTCTCAAGTCTGGGGATATTACCATTCTCAATTTAATTTACAAATGTGTTCATAAGTCTTTCCCCCCCCCTTCTTCTTAACCCATTTGTAATATTGCTTACTGCACACCAGGTCTAAAACATTTCCATGCTTAATCATGTTAGAGTGTAAAATTGTCTCTCAATTTGAAGATCACTAAGATGGACTGTGTCTCTGAAAATAATTAATGTCTGGAGACCCAATTTAGTTCTTTTTGTTCTAATGTTCAACAAAGATCCTCATTTATCAATGTATGATTCCCATGTGTCACATTGCTATGTGGAAAGTAGGTCATAGAAAGAACACTATTGACTTTTAAGATCGTATTCAAAAATGCTGTTGCAGTGAAATAGCATGTTTTCAAAGCAATGACATCTAAAAGGTTATTTTAGGGACAACCAAAACCACACAATAATGATGACAAAAGCTCAAGAAATGTTTCAAGTAGTAGAAAAACTGTTTTCAACTGAATAATGTACTATTATAAAACCTAGCACATACATTTATGTATGTGCAATACCCTTCAAACAGCCCAATCTGCTTAACAATACTATAATTGGTTACTATGATGACTATTAAAATTTTAATTTAGAGACTATGTTTTCAGTAATATAGGTGAGGCTATTGAACAATATAGTCAAATTAGTTGATGAGGATATGTCTAAACATAAAGGTTGCAACCAGGGATAACTTTGACATAAACAATTGTAAATTACAGGTGAAAGAAATGTTTAAAAAAAAGACATGAAGGAACAAGTGGAAAATGGGAAGGAAGGGAAGTAAGAATATTAAAAGTAAAGAGTTGAAAACCTGAATTGGCATATATTTTATCAAAATACTGAGATCAAATCAAATCAAAACAGCTCTATGGAGGTCTAGTTTACATACAGTAAAATTCACCAATTTAGCATAAAATTCAAAGAATCCATACATGTATATTCTTGGGTATCCATCACCTTTACCAAGATGTAGAATGCTTCCAGAAGGTTCTGCCAAGCTTCCTTGCAATGAATCAGCCCTTACCCATCTCCAGGGGTCAACTAATCTGCTGTGTGGTGTGACAGTTTAAATTTTCAGTTTCAGAACCCCCCTGCCCCCCCACCCCTTGGGATACCATACCATATCAACATTTTGGGGTCTGTCTTTTTTTGCTCAACATGGTAGTAGCAAGTTTTAGTAGATAGTGTGTATCTATACTCTGTTCTGTTTATTATAATTATACACTGGATTGTTTATCTTTCATGAGTTGATGATCAGTGAGCTATTCCAGTTCCTGGTGCTATATGAGTCTCTTCTGGGTACTGGTTACCCTTTCGCCTAGAAGAATAACTGGGAATGGAATGACTGCTTTGTATGTTAACAGTATAGTGAGTTTGTAACAAACTAATTATTCTAAAGAACAATTTTACATACCCCATCAATGTGTAAGAATTTCAGATCTGTATACTTGCCAGTACTTGGTAATACTCATCTTTATTTTTAATTTTTTGTTAAGGTACAGTTGATTTACAATATTATATTAGTTTCAGGTATACAACATAGTGATTCAAATTTTTAAAATAGATACTATATACATATAACTAAAAGTTATTTATACAATAACTACATTTATAGTTATAAAATATTGGCTATATTCCCTATGTTGTACAATACAACCAATAAACGTAGCTTGTTTATTTTATACATAGTAGTTTGTACCTCTTAATCTACTACCCTTATCTTGCCTCTCTCTGCTTTCCTCTCTCTACTGGTAACCACTAGTGTTCTCTCCATACATGTGAGCCTGAATCTGTTTTGTTATATTCATTCATTTTATTTCTAGATTCCCCATATAAGTGATAACATCTATCCTCTCTCTTCCTTCCATTCCAGATATGAGACAATTCTTGACTAGTGCTTTGTATGGGAAGTTCTAGGATTTAGACTGCAGAGAAATACATGGCATTAGCAAGTTCTTTTTACTTATGACATACAATAAAGATATGCTGTCCAAACAGCTTTATCAGTATCACAGCTGACAAAGTGAATTTTATATGCCTCCTAGAAATTGCTACTAAAGTGATTCTAAATTCAGAATAGAAAAAGAAAAGTATATTTATTTGTGTTCTAAAACCATAGCACCTTGGTCTTTTTCTATGACTTTGAGAAATACAAACACTGGCACTTAGTGACCAAAATAACAAATGGATATCAAAGTTTGTGGTAGACATGTGAGTCACTTTATTTAGGTTTTCACCTAAATTAGCTCAGGTGACATGGGTTTGATTATCCATAATGGTTTAATGCAATTTATAGGCATTTTGAGTGGAGTTCATATATCTCATTATGAAGAATGCTGATGTAAAGAATACAGTACCTGGTCTTCTTTGAGGAAAGAAAGAGTTTAAGAAAGATATTACACTAAAACATGAATAAGCAACTACATAGACCTGTTGGGAAATCTCAGTTTCTATCAAACAGATTTGCTCAGGTATTCAAATGGTAACTGGATTGGTTTTAAATATATATATATATATATATATATATATATATATCTCAATACAACTCTCAGGACAGGAGTGGTGTGAGAACAGTAAAAACAGCAGAGGAATGAAGACTAAGAAGAGATTTTCTTAAAAGTAAGGCCATAATCTTAAAGGACAAGCCTAAAATAAGTAAAAACACTAAAGATGTTCTTGGGTTTAACTGCTTGTAAAGATGTGCTAAAATAAAGGGGAGCTATTTTAATATTACTATGAATGAAAAAAATGAATGGCAGTGGGTGGGATAAAGGTACATAACAGAGACAGAAAAGGCAAGATCTCAAAGAGGAGACTGAAATGACCAAGTACAGTTCAAGGTACCAGCCACATGGAACCAATGAGAAATAGAAATTTAAAAAATTTTGAATATGCTGACCAGGTAGGAAGGCATACCGAATAAGTCCTGGTAACTGTAGTGGTTAAATTACAAATTACTCAAATTTGCAAAAAAACGTAGGAGCCTCTCAGTGGCCACACTCAGAGAGCAAATACAATATACAAGGGTTATTTTTTCCTAAGGAAACACTAAATATAGTAACTGTAGTGTCATTAACAGTCTTTTTAAAAAGATATTTATTCCTCAATGAGTTTCAGTTCATAAATCACAATCTCTGGACAACTGTGATATGCTGAACAGTGAGGCTGGTCCCTAAAAAGCTACTGTGGCTTGATCCTTCCCACAGAAATCACTAAGAGCTCCCTGTGCTTTTCTGCAGGATGAACATGGTTTACCTGTAGAATTACATCTGGGAACATCATTTTTGCCTAGGAAAGTTGGAAAAAAAAAAAAAAAAAACCTCTAGTGACTGTGAAGTGAGGGACTTGCATTTCTAAAATTTATGATAGGGGTTTGTACTGTGCATCTAATTTACCCAATTACAAGAGATAATACTATTAATACTCTTTAAAAATTAAAGAACATCTGTGAATTTTGGGTTAGATTAATTCAAAATTTGAAAGTACTGAAGAAACTGAACTTAGTCTGTTTAGAGGGAGCTGATGCTGGAAGAACACCAAAACTACTCAGGCTTCAAGTAAATGAATCCATTTCTGGCTGATACAGAGCAGAATAAACAACTGGGGAATATTTTCAGACTTTACTTTTTAAATCTGTAGTTAATTACTTTGGACTTTTACTCTCACTAAGGAAAGGAAATTATATTTTGGGTTCTAATTTTTTTACTCAGAAATTAATTTAAATCATGCATTTCTTTATGTGGTTGACACTTCTGTTGCAAAACCTCTGATAAATTTGAATGTACATGGTAAGTGGGAATATTTTGAGGTGTGAATTAGAAGAAAGAACACAATTTCAGTCTTGGAGTTAACTATACTAATGCCATTTTATGACATAATTTAGAACTTTCTGGTGATGATAAGTAAATTGAACACTATCATCGTTGTCCAGTTGCTAAGTCAAGTCTGACTCTTTGCAACCCCGTGAAATCCAGCACACCAGGCTTCCTTGTCCGTCACTATCTCCCCAAGTTTGTTCAAGCTCATATCCATTGACTCAGTGATGCCATCCAACCATATCATCTACTGTCACCCTCTTCTCCTCTTGCCCTCAATCCTTTCCAGCATCAAGGTCCCAACAAGTATGTTCTTCCAATCGGGTGGCCAAAGCATTGGAACTTCAGCTTCAGCATCAGTACTTCCAAAGAATATTCATGGTTGATTTCCTTTAGGATTGACTGATTTGATCTCCTTGCTGTTCAAGGGAGTCTCAAGAGTCTTCTCCAGCATGACAGTTCAAAAGCATTAATCCTTTAGTGTTCAGCCTTCTTTATAGTTCAACTCTCACATCCATACATGACTACTAGTAAAACCATAGCTTTAACTAGATGGACCTTTGTCGGCAAAGTGATGTGTCTGCTTTTTAATACAATGTCTAGGTTTGTCACAGCTTTTTTTTTAATTAGATTTTTTTAAATTTTTTAAATAAATATATTCATTTTAATTGGATGTGAATTACATTACAATATTATAGTGGTTTTGCCATACATTGCCATGAATCAGCCACGGGCATACATGTCATAGCTTTTCTTCTGAGGAACAAGCTTCTTTTAATTTAGTGGCTGCAGCCACTGTAAGCAGTGATTTTGAAGATCAAGAAAATAAAATATGTCACTGTTTCCACTTTTCCCCCATCTACCTACCATGAAGTGATGGAACGGAATACATGATTTTAGTTTTTGAATGTTGAGTTTTAAGCTAGATTTTTAACTGTCCCCTTTTGCCTTCATCAAGAGGTTCTTTGGTTTCTTCTTCACTTGCTCCCATTAAAGTGGTATCATTTGCCTATCTGAGGCTGTTGATTTTTCTCCCAGCAATCTTGATGCCAGCTTGTGAGTCATACAGCCTGGCATTTTGCATGATGTACTCTTCATATAAGTTAAATAAGCCCAGGGTGATAATATACAGCCTTGACATACTCCTTTCCTAATTTTGAATACTTGTATACCCAGAAATGGAGAAGGCAATGGCACCCCACTCCAGTACTCTTGCCTGTAAAATCCCATGGATTGAGGAGCCTGGTGGGCTACAGTCCATGGGGTCGCTAAGAGTCGGACACAACTGAGCGACTTCCCTTTCACTTTTCACTTTCATGCATTGGAGAAGGAAATGGCAACCCACTCCAGTATTTTTGCTTGGAGAATCCCAGGGACAGAGGAGCCATCTATGGGGTCGCACAGAGTCAGACACAACTGAAGGAACTTAGTGGCAGCAGCAGCATACCCAGAAAAACACTCCCCACAAAAGGGTATCTTGGAGAAATCTGAAGAACTGCTGATTTCTTTTGCTATGAGACCAGTTATGTTCTTGATTGACTAAAAACCTAATAGTCTCTAATAAGAGACAGGAAACTACAAAGTATTGGCTAGGGATACAGAGCAGGGAGCAGGCCACTTATTAATCATTCCTCTTGCACATACACCAGATGGCAAAATTTTACTCTACTGCCTAAGCAGAAAAAATAATGGCAGAAACATTCCCAGGTGCACTATGGCCTCATTCACCACTCACTCCTCCCCCAGGGGAATGGCCTATGTGAAAAATGACTGTGGCAAAAGAATCTTTTATATCCCAGTTTATTCCCATATTTGCTTTTTGAGAAGAGGTTGCATTTTGACCATTCCTTTGGGGCAGGATATGTTCGTCTAAAGTCAAAGTGTTAGTTGCTCACTCATGTCTGACCCTTTGCTACCCTATGAACTGTAGCCCATCAGGCTGTGCTGTCCATGGAATTCTCCAGGCAAGAATACTAGAGTGGCTAGGCATTCCCTTCTCCAGGGGATCTTCCCAACCCAGGGAACCTGGGATTGAACCTGCATCTCCTGCATTGCAAGCAGATTATTTACCATCTCAGCCACCAGAAGAGTCAGTTGGGTAAATAACTGGGTAAATGAATCTGCTGAATTTAGGGGAGTTACCCACTTTATTGTTGATTCAAAATCATGCTCTTCAATCAATTTTAGTAGCAGTAAATATAAATATAAGCTTGGTCTCCAAATGCTTGATCCATATATACATTTCAATTGGCTGTGAACGCAGGAGTTGTTTCTATCCAGAACAAAATATGGCAGTTTGGGTACTGTACATCAATGAACTGGGCTTAATGGCTTTCTTGTATCTTAAAAGTCCCATTGTTTCCATGTCAGCCCTGCGTCTGTTCTTTAATTCTGTCAAGATCATTTTTCAATGATAGAATATAGTCAGTGTAAAACCTGATGCTTTCTGCACAGAAATACTAAAACTATTCATGAATAATAATGGGGGGAAAATAAAAATAAAAGCTTAATACAGAGGAATCTTTAAGCAATATTTTAAAATGTTAGCAATAGAAGTAACTGATTTTTCAAATATGAAATATAAAAAGTAGATTTATTTCCAAGAAGTAATATTTTTCTTTATTCATCTTACCCCAAAATAACTAGCATTAGATGATATTTTTGGATAATTAAAGTCTCTGATTTAAATTAAAAAATAATATTTTACAAATTTCATCGAGTTTCTTTCAAAAAGACAATGATCACATCTAATATTCTGTTAGAATTTTTTTTTAACTACAAATAAAGTAAATCACAGCATTTGCAATCATTAAATGACTAAGTGGAATTTTTTTTCCTATTGAATACATGTACAATCATTTTAAACTAATGACTTTTAGTCTTATTTATAATTATCATCCTTTTGCTTCTTCACATTTTGCTTTCTCATCAAGAGACAGAGTACTTTTTAACATACTATGCTATTTGAATAATCCAGTACATCAGTTAAGATGATTCTGGCTACCAGGAAAAGAATAACTCTATGAAGAGGAGCTTAAAAAAATAAGCTCATGTAACATGAGCTTATGTAACATGAGCTCATGTAACAAAAAATCTGAAGGCTGTGTGATTCCCCCAATATAGTGCTCAACAATATCAGCAAAGTTCCAGATCCCTTTCATGTCTCTGCTCAGCTAGTAATTAGCAGTTTATCCTCTTAAACTAACTCCCCTTTTGATCCAAAGGTAGCTTTTCACATGCACATAGAAGACTAGACCCAGATCCAGAAATGCCTTTCCTCCCAGGCATTATTTTCAAAAATAAGAAAGTATTTTCCAAAAGTTGTCAGTAAGATAATCCATGGCTCAGTGATAAAGAATCTGCCTGCCAATGTCGGAGATTCAGGAGACTTGGGTTCAGTCCCTGGGTTAGGACGATCCTCTGGAGGAAGAAATGGCTACCCACTCCAATATTCTTGCCTGGGAAATCCCATGGACAGAGGAGCCTGGCGGGCTGGAGTTCATGGGGTCGAAAAGAGTCAGACAAGACTGAGCATGTAAATGCATGCACAGAAGTAGTCAGTAGAACTCTTCTCATTGCTATTAGACAGAACTGGATCCCATGTACTTTTCTAAGCCAATAAAGAAACAGATGAATTATTGTGGAGTGATATTTGATTATTTTAAAACCACCTTGGTTAACTATCAGTTAGAACAGAAAATTATTAATTAGAATGGACAGTGATCATAAACCACTATGCATGAATATTTAGATTTCTACTATCTATCTGCATAGCACTAGGAATTACTATTATTGGCTTAGACTAAAGGCTTTTAAACTGTATTCTCTTTAGTACCTTTTGAGGAACTAGTTCAAAATGGAATCTCTCAGGCTCCACTTCCGATGAACTGAATTAGGAAACAGTGAGGATGGGACCCAGCAATATATATATTAGCAAGTCCCCTTGGTAAATCCAATTCATGTTACAGTTTGAAAATAATAAATTTAGCTCAATGATCATCCCTAGTCTGAAACATTAATTCAACATATATAACTGAATTAAATATTTATTATAGGCAAGTATTATAAAGCTAGAAGTAAATGTTCCCCCCAAAAAGGAAGAAACAGGGACCAAATAATGGATAGGAAACCATCAGTGTCTCTGCCATATCTACACTCTCCTTTTTATCTTAAGAAAATATGCTCTTTCTCCCCTTGCTCTCCCTCTCTTTCCTCACTTAACATAATATGATCTACACTCTATCATGCATACAAAATTGTAAAAGAGTTATAGAAGAGTGGTCAGATAATTTAAAATATATAATTGATTTTACATTATGGTTTATTTATATTATATTTGCTTTTTAAAGTGTTTCCTTTATGGCTCAGAAGTTAAAGAATCTGCCTGTAATGAAGGAGACCCAGGTTAGATCCTTGGATTGGGACCATCCCCTGGGGAAGGAAATGGCAAACCATTCCAGTGTTCTTGCCTGGAAAATCCTATGGACAGAAGAGCCTGGCTGGCTACAGTCCATGGAGATGCACAGAGTCGGAAACAACTGATTGACTAACATTTTGCTTTTTAAAAAGCTTGTAGTGAAAATGAACATTATCATGGTTATTTTTCTTGTGATTATTATAAACTGTGTGGTGTTTAGTCATTCAGTTGTGTCTGACTCTTCCCAACCCAGGGATTGACCCTGGGTCTCCTACATTGTGGATGGATTCTTTACCATCTGAGCCACAGGGAAGCCCAAGAATATTGGAGTGGGTAACCTATCTCTTCTTCAGGGTATCTTCCCAACCTACAAATCAAACCAGTGTACCCTGCATTGCTGGTGGATTCTTTACCAGCTGAACTACCAAGGAAGTCCTAGAATATGCTAAAGATAATTTCAAATAGAAGTGAATAAATTATCTAATTATACAAAGAATTATTGAGCACCTACTACTCTATATGCCTGGCTCCATGGTGTATATTAACTATTTTACATCTCTACTTAAACCAGTTTAAAATATGTTTTCAATGTGTATTAGTAGGAGGGCAGTCTTATGGTGAGGGAATCTTTTGGGTCCAAAATTATTTGACTCTTATCATCATCGATTTAGTTAAGGGATAAAATAGCATTAACAGTCTTGGTATAGCATGATTCAATGATGAACATGTATACAGACAACAAATAATATTTTACTACTCTATCATCCCTCCTGTGGTTTCTGTCATCTTTTATGAACTCTGTGGAAGGAATCACCTCTGATAATGCTTTTTAGGCAGATAATATCATTTTCAGAAGTTCAGATTTGCACTTCATTGACACTTTCCCTATAGAGATAGGAGGATTGTAGTTATTTTCTTTAAAAAAAGATTTAAGCTAAAAAAAAAAAAAGCAAACTTTTTAAAGCTTTCAGGACATCAAATAGAATAACCAGCTATTTTATAAAATATATATCTTGATATGTCAGACAATATATGTTTTCAACAGAAAAAAAAATTTGCAAAAACCCTCAAACAACAGTGCTTCTTGTGTACATAAACGTACATATTAAATTAAGGCTTATTTTAATTCTATTGAAATATTTAAACTAGTTTTTTTTTTCAAATTGCTTCTTATTTTCTAACCCTTCTGACAAACTTTGTACAAAAAGTGAGACATTTACAAGCTGATGAATCATTATCAATTCATGAGGTATGAATATGCAGTGAAATTTTCAACTAGAAGATATTAATAACTTGAAATTTTGCAAGGATCTATTATATTTATTTCACCCAGCAGATAAAAGTGCTCTGAACATTTTGGATTTATTATATGTTATATAAACTTACTAGAATAAAACCAACATTTCTGTATATTTAGTTAAAATATCATAGTTACTTATGCATTTGCCCCTCATGTAGTCTTATTCCCACTTTTCAATTTTAAGAATTACTTCTGAGTTAATTTTATCTTTTTCTCTTAAATTTATTTAATATAAAAATGTAAGAGTCTTTCCGAACTTTCAGCTATCACATGACTACTATTGTTATTCTGCTTGAAAAATCATTAAAAAATCAGACAGCTGTTAACAGTTGACTCTGTACTCTCTAACCAAATTTTAGAGACTACACTTGAGTGAAAACCTTGCTCTTAAATGTAGAAGCTAAATACATAAATGTTGCTCACCAGATACAGCAACTCTACTAAATCTGAGAAGATGGATGTATTGTTATTTTATATAGTGCTAAAAAAGGGGTGAGGAAATTGAGATTAATGTTGCAAACATATTAATTAGAAGACATGTTCTGAATTTGGAGATATTACAATGTGTAATTAAGTTGGTATTACTCCGAACAAATAAAGTATCATGGATGTTTTCCTTACTCTTGGCATTACTTCCAGAAGTGAAAGTTTACACAAATTAAGAGTTCACTGCTACTAGAAAGTGTATTATATCTTTTGAAAATGTTTTATTAGAAAAAAATACCAAACTCTACAATTCAGAGTTCTGAGTTTAATTCATTACTTTGGCTAAAACCAATACTAACTACTAAATTATTTTGTTAAAAGGAGTTATCTCAATGTTCAGATCTGAAAATATCAGAATATGTCGGGAGTGCATTAGGCATTACTGACAAAATGGAGGCACGGCCTCAACCCCCTTTCCTCATCCTGCAGGCACAGTTCCAGGATGAAGGAGTTAGGTTTTGTGATTCTGACTTGTTCTTTCCTTTCTTTGGTTGATTTGGCTGGAAAGAATGTTAAGGTGCTTATTGTTCTTGAGAGAAAGCACAAAGCCATCTGCAGTTGTGCACAGAAAATAATCTATAAAGTAACCATTGACATTTGTTCAAGCTTCTTTATAAAAAAATGTTCCAGGATGAGCACATAGGCCACAGCTTGAGGCAATGGGAAGGATTGTTATCTGAGATCTGTTTGTGAGGAGAATGTTTATGGCAAAAGAGTTTGCTGAGCTTAGGGTTTAGGAATAATTAAGAACAGCTAGAAGCCTTTTTAGGAGATAGTAATCTTAAGAAGGAAATGGCAACCCACTCCAGTATCCTTGCCTGGAGAATTCTATGGACAGAGGAGCCTAGTAGGGTATGGTCCATGGGGTCGCAAAGAGTCAGACAGCACTGTGCAACTAACCACATAACCACAATATTAAGATGAGGAATGTAGCATGAGTTACAATGTAAACACAAGTTAAGTATAGGACACATAAGAAGAATTAGATAATAGATAGTAAAGCAGATTCTGAGAGAATCTCTGAAGCAGGAAATCTGTAGGGCAACAATGATTTCTGGAGACAATAAATCTGGGTGGGGGAAACTAAAAATGTTAAACCTCTGACCTAATGCTTTTGTCAAAGTATAAAAGAAAACCTGAAGCTTGAGATAAACATGTAGTCCTGTACCTCGAGTCGGAGGCTACATCACTGTCCGCCAGCACCGCTCACCCCTTCAGGCTGATTCGCTGGCTGCTGGAGCTGGACTCCGGCAAGAATAGTTTATCAACAATTGAAATCTGAGATTTTAACTTACTTATTAAATAGCTTGGACATAGCTACCAATGGTTCAAGTACCTATTTTACAGAATTATAGTGTGTTAGTGAGTGTGTGGCAACCAGTACTCTTGCCTGGAGAATCCCATGGATGGAAGAGCCTGGTAGACTACAGTCTATGGGATCGCCAAGAGTCGGACACGACTGAGCGACTTCACTTTCAATTTTCACTTTCCACTTTCATGCATTGGAAAGGGAAACAGCAACCCACTCCAGCGTTCTTGCCTGGAGAATCCCAGGGACGGGGGAGCCTGGTGGGCTGCTGTCTATGGGGTCGCACAGAGTCAGACAAGACTGAAGTAACTTAGCAGCAGTAGCAGCGAGTGTGTGTGTACATTTCTTAAGAAGCATTTATCATTAACTCCGTTCCTCCCAAAACAATCACAGTGCTATGCACATAACTGTCATTCAATAACACTTTGTTGAATCAATAATTACTTAGTTAAATGGAATCTACAGAAACATGTGTACTTTGGTCAAACAAATTAGACTAAAGTTCCTCTTTAAACCTTTTTTTTTCTTTATTTATTTATTATGGAAATAATGAAACAAGGGCTTTTGTCACTGAGTCCAAACTCACTCTGCTTACCACACAACAGGCCAATGATTCAGAGAGATGAGGTATTGAGGCAAGGAAGAGACTTTGATTGGGGAGCCAGCTGACTGAGAAAATGCCAGGCTAGCGCTTCAAATAACCATCTTTTTGGGGTTTGGAATCCAGGTTCTTTTATAGATCAGAGAGAAAGATGCAATGAGGAACTAAAGTCAAAAGGCAAAACAGAAAGGCAGATGCAGTGAGGAAGTCAAGTGAAAGAGTCTTCAGTCTTGCAAAACATCTCCAAGGCAATGTCCAGTCTTCAGAAGGAGTGTGTTAATCTCTTCTATTCACAGGAGCCCAGGAACAAACTGTCTCTTCAGGAGCTGAACAAAAGCACTTTAGTTCACTGTCAAGCAGAAGGGCAAGGTACTCCAGGCAAGCCAGTGAGTATGATAATAACAATAAAAGCAAGTCAAATAAAGTTTCCAAAATGGAGTCAAAATTGTTTTCCTCCCTGCAATGCTTTCTTTTATTTCTATATGTGATCCTTTTCTACAGGAAGAGTGAGATCCTTCCTTAGGACCTCATTTTTGAAAGATAACTTAGAATTTCTGTTCTTGAATTTTCTATTTTTTTTTTTTTTTAATTTACATGGTATATCAGTTAAGTTCAGTTAAGTTCATTTCAGTCACTCAGTTGTATCCAACTATTTGTGACCCCATGGACTGTAGCACGCCAGGCCTCCCTGTTCATCACCAACTCCCAGAGTTTACTCAAACACATCCATTGAATTGGTGATGCCATCCAACCATCTCATTCTCTATCCTCCCCTTCTCCTCCCGCCTTCAACCTTTCCCAGCATCAGGGTCTTTTCCAATGAGTCAGTTCTTCACATCAAGTGGCCAACATCTTGGAGTTTCAGCTTCAGCATCAGTCCTTCAAATGAATATTCAGGAATGATTTCCATTAGGATGGACTGGCTGAATCTCTTTACAGTCCAAGGGACTATCAGGAGTCTTCTCCAACACCACAGTTCAAAAGCATCAATTCTTTGGTGTTCAGTTTTCTTTATAGTCCAACTCTCACATGCATACATGACTGCTGGAAAAACCATGGCAAATAAATGAGGAAACAGTGGAAACAGTGACAGATTTTATTTTCAGGCTGAGACAGTGCAGGAGCAGCTGAGAGGAGCTACCCAAGGTCCAAGGACAGAGGTGGCAGCTGGGAGGAGCTACCCCACGTCCAAGGAGTGGTGGCTGCGCAGGTGCAGGAGGGCCTAGAGGAGCTACTCCACATTCAAGGTCAGGAGGGGAGGGGCGGTGGTGAGGAGATAGCCCTCGTCCAAGGTAAGGAGCAGCAGCTGCACTTTGCTGGAGGAGCCATGAAGAGATTCCCCATTTTGAAGGTAAGAGAAACCCAAGTAAGATGGTAGGTGTTGCAAGAGGGCATCAGAGGGCAGACACACTGAAACCAAAATCACAGAAAACTAGTCAATCTAATCACACTAGGGCCACAGCCTTATCTAACTCAATGAAACTAAGCCATGCCTATGGGGCCACCCAAGATGGGTGAATCATGGTGGAGAGGTCTGACAGAATGTGGTCCACTAGGGAAAGGAATGGCAAACCACGTCAGTATCCTTGCCTTGAGAACCCCATGAACAGTATGAAAAGGCAAAATGATAGGATACTGAAAGAGGAACTCCCCAGGTCAGTAGGTGCCCAATATGCTACTGGAAGTCTAATAGAGTTTTGCCAAGAGAACGCACTGGTCATAGCAAACACCCTCTTCCAACAACACAAGAGAAGACTCTACACATGGACATCAGAAGATGGTCAACACCAAAATCAGATTGGTTATATTCTTTTCAGCCAAAGATGGAGAAGCTCTATAAAGTCAACAAAAAAAGACCAGGACCTGACTGTGGCTCAGATCATGAACTCCTTATTGCCAAATTCAGACTTAAATTGAAGAAAGTAGGGAAAACAACTAGACCATTCAGGTATGACCTAAATCAAATCCCTTATGATTATACAGTGGAAGTAAGAAATAGATTTAAGGGCCTAGATCTGATAGGTAGAGTGCCTGATGAACTATGGAATGAGGTTCGTGACATTGTATAGGGGACAGGCATCAAGAACATCCCCATGGAAAAGAAATGCAAAAAAGCAAAATGGCTGTCTGAGGAGGCCTTACAAATAGCATTGAAAAGAAGATAAGTGAAAAGCAAAGGAGAAAAGGAAAGATATAAGCATCTGAATGCAGAGTTCCAAAAAGAGCAAGGAGAGATAAGAAAGTCTTCCTCAGCGATCAATGCAAACAAATAAAGGAAAACAACAGAATGGGAAAGACTAGAGATAACTTCAAGAAAGTTAGAGACACCAAGGGAATATTTCATGCAAAGATGGGCTCGATAAAGGACAGAAATGGTATGGGCCTAACAGAGGCAGAAGTTATTAAGAAGAGGTGGCAAGAATACACAGAAGAACTATACAAAAAAGATCTTCATGACCAAGATAATCACAATGTTGTGATCATTCACCTAGAGCCAGACATCCTGGAATGTGAAGTCAAGTGGGCCTTAGAAAGCATCACTACAAACAAAGCTAGGGGAGGTGATGGAATTCCAATAGAGCTATTTCAAAACCTGAAAGATGATGCTGTGAAAGTGCTGCACTCAATATGCCAGCAAATTTGGAAAACTCAGCAGTGGCCACAGGACTGGAAAAGGTCAGTTTTCATTCCAATCCCAAAGAAAGGCAATGCCAAAGAAGGCTCAAACTACCACACAATTGCACTCATCTCACACGCTAGTAAATTAATGCTCAAAATTCCCCAAGCCAGGCTTCAGCAATACATGAACCATGAACGTATATTCAAGCTGGTTTTAGAAAAGGCAGAGGAACCAGAGATCAAATTGTGAACATCCGCTAGATCATGGAAAAAGCAAGAGAGTTCCAGAAAAACATCTATTTCTGCTTTATTGACTATGCCAAAGCCTTTGACTGTGTGGATCACAATAAACTGTAGAAAATTCTGAAAGAGATGGGAATATCAGACCACCTGACCTGTCTCTTGAGAAACCTATATGCAGGTCAGGAAGAAACAGTTAGAACTGGACATGGAACAACAGACTGGTTCCAAATAGGAAAAGGAGTACATCAAGGCTGTATATTGCCACTTGCTTATTTAACTTATATGCAGAGTACATCATCAGAAATGCTGGGCTGGATGAAGCACAAGCTGGAATCAAGATTGCTGGGAGAAATATCAATAACCTCAGATATGCAGATGACACCACCCTTATGGAAGAAAGTGAAGAGGAACTAAAAAGTCTCTTGATGAAAGTGAAAGTGGAGAGTGAAACAGTTGGTTTAAAGCTCAAGATTCAAAAAAAGAAGATCATGGCATCTGGTCCCATCACTTCATGGGAAATAGATGGGGAAACAGTCGAAATAGTGTCAGACTTTATTTTTGGGGGCTCCAAAATCACTGCAGATGGTGACTGCAGCCATGAAATTAAAAGATGCTTACTCCTTGGAAGGAAAGTTATGACTAACCTAGATAGTGTATTGAAAAGCAGAGACATTACTTTGCCAACAAAGGTCTGTCTAGTCAAGGCTACAGTTTTCCCAGTGGTCATGTATGGATGTGAGAGTTTGACTGTGAAGAAAGCTGAGCACTGAAGAATTGATGCTTTTGAACTGTGGTGTTGGAGAAGACTCTTGAGAGTCCCTTGGACTGCAAGGAGATCCAACCAGTCCATTCTGAAGGAGATCAGCCCTGGGATTTCTTTGGAAGGAATGACGCTAAAGCTGAAACTCCAGTACTTTGGCCACCTCATGCGAAGAGTTGATTCATTGGAAAAGATTCTGATGCTGGGAGGGATTGGGGTCAGGAGGAGAAAGGGACGACCGAGGATGAGATGGCTGGATGGCATCACTGACTCCATGGACGTAAGTCTGAGTGAACTCCGGGAGTTGGTGATGGACACGGAGGCCTGGTGTGCTGTGATTCATGGGGCCGCAAAGAGTCGGACACGACTGAGTGACTGAACTGAACTGAACTGAACTGAAAGTCATTGCAGATGGTGATTGTAGCCATGAAATTAAGACCCTTGTCTCTTGGAAGAAAAGCTATGGCCAAACTAGACACATATTAAAAAAGCAGAGACATTCTTTTGCCAACAAAGATCCAATTAGTCAAAGCTATGGTTTTTCCAGTAGTCATGTATGGATGTTAGAGTTGGACTATAGAGAAAGCTGAGCACCGAAGGATTGGTGCTTTTGAACTGTGGTGTTGGAGAAGACTCTTCAGAGTCCCTTGGACTGCACCGAGATCCAACCAGTCCATCCTAAAGGAAATCAGTCCTGAATATCCATTGGAAGGACTGATGCTGAAGCTGAAGCTCCAATCCTTTTGGCCACCTGATGCAAAGAACTGACTCATTTAAAAGACCCTGATGCTGGGAAAGATTGAAGTCAAAGGAGAAGGTGATTACAGGGAATGAGATGGCTGGATGGCATCGCTGACTCAATGGACATCGAGTTTGAGCAAGCTCCGGGAGTTGGGGATGGACAGGGAAGCCTGGCATGCCAAAGTCCATGGGTTTGCAAAGAGCTGAACACAACTGAGTGACTGAACTGAACTGAAGGGACCAAGAGCTCTAAGAAATGTCTTAACAAATATCCTTTATCAAGACCACAATTAAAATAGCTCCCTGAGGTTTCTCTAAGTGAGTTTTAATTAAATTTTTACTTTTATTTTCTCCTCCCTTTTTTAATAGATATGCAGATAACAGAGGATGTCAGGTAGGACTCTCCATTCAATACAAATGTCAACCATTCACACTTGCTATAACTATTAACAGATTTGGCTTCATTGCTTTCCAAATGTGATTATATTTCTTTAACACTCCTGAAAAAATGTTTTTCTTCAGTCAGTGTATAAAAACCACCATTTATCCATACAAACTCTCTCATTTTATATATTTTTTCCCTTCCTACAGGAAAAAAAAAAAAAAGACTGATTTTTTTTTTTTTTACTTTCCTACATACATCCCTACAAAGAGAGAAAACTATGGAAAGTAGTTTATTTCCTTTTCTTCTTCATCCCCATTTTGCTATAATTGTTTAGTACTTTTAGTTCCTGTACAGCAGTTTGTATCATTTATATCAAGAAACTGTAACTAGGACTTATTGTATATAGTTACCATCCTTACCCACTACTCACTAATGTAGTTTCTCTTCTTCCACTACCTTTCCACTGAGACTCCTGATCTGATTTGCTTGATAAGAATTTTAGCTTGAATATTAAATATGAGAATGATATGGTTTATGAAGGCTTACATATTTTTCAGTATTTCACTACCAAGTGAAAGCTGTCTTACCTGGGATGGAGATCAATTTTATGTTGCTGATAAAACATTATTTATTTTCTATTTAACTTCAGCCTTCTGAGTAGCAGACAAGAGCATTTTCTTTTTACTTTGTATTTTAGGGATTTTTCCATGATATACCGAGGTCTGTGTTCCACCAATCCTGCCTGGAATGTAGTGAACAATTTTAATTTGCACTCTAATTTTCTTCACACCAGGAGAATTTCTTTTTTTATTTGTCTAATTATAGTCCTTCCACCATCTGTTCTTTTTTCTCCTTCTGAAATCATATTATTCATGTGTCATGTCTTCTGTATCTGTTCTTCTTCTTCCCCCCCCCCCCCGCCCCATTTCATGATCTTCATCTCTTTATATTTTTCCTCTGTGTTTTGAGACATTCTTCTACTTGATTTCCCAGACCACTAATTCAAATCTCAAACAACAGTGCTAATCTTTCCTTTTTATTCATTCTCTGAAATTTTGGTTTAGAGCATGTTCTTTTATTTCTAGTAAGTTATTATCTATGTTGTGGTGACTCTTCAGTAATAGACAGGTAGATAGATAATACTTAGATATTATCTATCTATCTATTTAATATACAGATGGACTTCCCTCATAGCTCAGTTGGTAAATCATCTGCCTGTGGTGTAGGAGACCTGGGTTCAATTCCTGGGTCAGGAAGATCCCCTGGAGGAGGAAATGGCCACCCATTCCAGTATTCTTGCTTGGAGAATCCCATGGACAGAGGAGCCTGGCAGGCTACAGTCCATGGGATTGCAAGAGTCGGACATGATGTAGTGACTAAACAACAAACCAACAACAAATACAGATATAAATGTATGACCCTGGAAGCGTAATGTGAGTTTATTATCTAGATCTTGCAAGGATGCTGTATATGCTTTTAAAATATCCTTTTAATAGTTGCCTTGCATTTTATCATTTAGCTACATCAAATTTAACTAGTCATTTAGGAAACATTACTGAATTTTTTTGAGTATTATAAGTGTTAATTGTTGTGGTATTCTTCCTAAGCATGAGTATTTTAAAAGTCAATATACATATTTGTTAAGATGAATGGATTGGGAAAGATTATGAGTGTTTATTTGCTTCATTGTCTACCTTATGAAATATTTCTAAATAAAATGCATATTGCTATTGCTAAGTCACTTCAGTCGTGTCTGACTCTGTGCAACCCCATAGACAGCAGCCCACCAGGCTCCCCCGTCCCTGGGATTCTCCAGGCAAGAACACTGGAGTGGGTTGCCATTTCCTTCTCCAGTGCATGAAAGCGAAAGGTGAAAGTGAAGTCACTCAGTCATGTCCGACTTAGCAACCCCATGGACTGCAGCCTACCAGGTTCCTCCATCCATGGGATTTTCCAAGTAAGAGTACTGAAGTGGGGTGCCATTTACTTTTATAATAGAAAAAATGTATATAAAAGTTAATGAAAAACTTGAAAACAAATTTGTTTATAATGCAAATTTAGCTACTTCAGTGTTTCCATATTTCTCAACTCACTTTCTGAGTATATACTCCTTTCTCTTTGATTACTTCAGTGATAACTGTATATAATTGCAGAGTATCTTTAGAATAATAAAAATCTCTTCAAAGGGAAGAAGTGGTTTTTTTTTTCATTTACACTCATCACACAATGTTAAAACAAGCGCTTGAAAAATGCTGATAAAATATAATAAACTGATAAAAAATATTTAAGTTCCATTGCCAACATTGTGTTCAACTTCATGAAAACTTTTGTCACTCAATATAGACGAAATGCAGTGCTTAAACACTTCTTTTAGCTGATGGACTAGGAAAGTGCACTCATATATTTATTCATTTTTTTTCCATTCCTCATTTATTCATTCCTTCATCTAGCATTTATTTAGAGTTAGTTTTGTTCCAGTTCCTCAGCTTAAGACTAAGTAGTCTTCCTTGATCTTTTATAGGTTTCCCTGGTAGCTCAGATGGTAAAGAGTCTGCCCACAGTGCAGGGAGCCTGAGTTCAATCCCTGGGTTCGGAAGATCCCCCTGGAGAAGGAAATGGCAATCCATTCCAGTATCCTTGCCTGCAAAATTCCATGGACAGAGGAGCCTGGTTGGCTACAGTCCATAGGACGGCAAAGAGTGAGACAAGCCTGAGCGACTATGATTTTTTTTTCCCTTTTGGCCTTTTATAATGAGAAATGGATTTATTCTTCTCTCTTCTATACCTCACTTACCTGGTTTAAAAGGCAATAATATTAGCTTCCACAGCCCACTCTCCTCATTTAACTTATCTTTCAGTTAGGACATCTCCCAACTCTTTTGTTGATATACCATTCTATCATCTATTGTATACGCTGATACAACTATTTTGTTTATCAAAGAAAGAATTCTTTAACCTGATACATGTGATACTTGGCCCTTATTGTTAGAAAAAAAAGAAAAAAAAAATCTTACTGTTTATTCATTCCTGCCTTCACCAAGCCTCTAACAAAGATTGATGCTTTGGGAAAATATTAACTGTTAATGAAGCCAGCATGAAGTTTTGAAAAGATCTTTAGAATTAGAGTTAGAGAGTCTATTCAATTTGGATGAACTAGATGGGTTCAAAATGGAATGCATCTTATTTTTTGCCATCAATTGAGAGCTGCAATGCTATTCCTGTGTGCAGATGGGCTGTGAATAGTCTCAAGCATTACAACAGTAATGCCAACTAATGAGAAGCAATTGTTGCTATCAGACAATGAGTAAGCAAAATCATAGAGATAAATATATTTTAATAATCAAAAGTGTTTTAACATTTACAAGAATATTTCTTTGCATCCTGCTTTATACATAGATTTTTCCTGATTAAGAAATACTGAATCAAGCCTTTGGACAAAATTCTCCTTTAAGGCTAGCAGGACATCAGTCTGAACTATTTGATTTTATTATTCTCATGGATTCTTAAAATTGAAAGCAGAAAATTTTCACATATGTAGTATGAAGACAACAGATAAGAATAATCTTTAATAAAGGCCAATGTGTAAGAGTACTTTTTGGTATATCTACTTTGTGAGAATCAACATTTTAAAGGGAAATTATGTGTTGGATCTACCCAGACAATTCTCATTTATATTAGATGCACTTGAAAAGAACAAAATACAAAACAAAACATACATCACATATAAAATACTAAAATAATTATATTAGAAAGACTATATTCCTACAATAGAATTTCAACCATGAAGTTAACTTGAGTGAAATTCGTGGAAATCTGCCAATTCTATGCAATGTGATTTTGTCTCACTAAGTAATAAATGAAACTCTCAGCAAAACTACAGAATCACGGGACTTCTCTGGTGGTACAGTGATTAAAACTTCACCTTCCAATGCACGGAGTACAGTTCAATCTCAAATTAAGGAGCTAAGATCCCACATGCCTTGTGGCCCAATAACCAAGATATAAATCAGAAGCACTACTATAAAAAAAGTCAACAAAGACTTTTAAAAAGGTCCATATTTAAAAAAAAAAAAAAAAACTAGATTTTTTTTTTTTCCCCTCCTAAGGACTCAGCTTAGATTATCTCCTTGATTAGTTTGACATCTCATATTCTTCTAGAACCAGTGCATTTTCTGTTGGAATGGTAGATTGCACATTATATCAGTGCTTTAAACTAAATGAAAATAATTTCCATACTCTGAGTTTGCAGCTGTTCAGAATTCAAATTCCAAACGTTGTTATAACTCCAATTAGATACAATAAAGTCCCTTGCTTTCTGTTCACTCTGCAGAATGTTAACCACTTTTAAAACTTTGAAATCATCTCTTTATGCATAGTTTTAGTCCTCAGGTGTGTCTCTGTGGGCAAGTAACAAATTACTTCCATGTTTGATACCTGCTGAAGAGGAAAATGTCTGAAGTCCTTTGCTTTTTAGATTCAGACTGTAAAGTTTTCCAAATTAAACAGAAGTTGTTATAATATTAATGTAAGTAATGTAAGTATAGCTTTATTAAATTATCTTCCTTTAATTTTAATATTTATTCTTTATTTTCCCATTTCCCTGGTTGTGTGTATGGGTTAAAGTTATTTGGTTTGTGAGTATCAGAAATCTGCTCGGGTTCACTTTTAAAAAAATCAGGAAATGTATGATAAAACTAAAGCTGTAGCTCATGGACCTCAGAGGAAGATAGTGAGGCAGGCCTTGGAGGGGAGAGAACTAAGAAGATATTAGTAATTAAGGCAATTCCTCTACAGTCCCTCTGCTGCTGCTGCTGCTAAGTCGCTTCAGTCGTGTCCGACTCTATGCGACCCCATAGACGGCAGCCCACCAGGCTCCCTGTCCCTGGGATTCTCCAGGCAAGAACACTGGAGTGGGTTGCTATTTCCTTCTCCAATGCATGAAAGTGAAAAGTGAAAGTGAAGTCTCTCAGTCGTGTCCAACTCTTGGCGACCCCACGGACTGCAGCCTACCAGGCTCCTCCATCCATGGGATTTTCCAGGCAAGAGTACTGAAGTGGGTTGCCATTGGTTCTTCTCATTCATTTCACACACACACACACACACACTCTCTCTCTCTCTCTCACACACACACACACACACACACACTTCCTTTCCCTCCTTCTTCACTCTTAGGGTCACAGAGTCTTTCAAATCTAATTCATTCTGAGTACCTTAAATTCCACTTTCTCTGCCTGAAGTCTTTTCCTGTTCCTCTTTCATAAGGGAAAAATGTTTCTCCAGCTGCTTTGTGGTTTGTAAGTTTCTGTTTTAAAAAGACCCCAAATTTACTAGTATCTCTGAATTCTTATTTCTAAATTCCTGCTCGATTTGTTGTCTAAACCATGCAGATAGGTCCAGCCCTGCAGTCACCAAAAAAGAAAAAACCAGTCCCAGCTGCCAGGGGAGCATGACAGATAGTCTAAAACCTCTCTATTACACTATCTAAAAACAAATAAACACAATGTTTTCTCAAAATATATCCAAATAAACTCTCCTGGGTCATGAAGGGGGAAAAAAGAAGAAGAAGAAAAATATACTTTTTAGGATTATTATAGTCAAAAAGTATGTCAATCAAGTCAGTTTGCACACACTGAATTTACCAAAAAAAAAAAAAAAAAAGGATAGCTTTGTAGCTTCTTCAGCATTTATAACTAGGCAGTCTAATGTAACAGAAGGCTAACATGTAAAGATTAAGGATCTCATTGCACCCATAAAGAAATAGATGAAGAAATAAGGCAAGAAAACAGATAATAGCTTCTTCTTTTACAAAGTCCTTGCACTCTATACAGAGTGTGACACAACTGATATATCCAGAGAATTGTACCAGCTGTTTAAAGTCAAGTGTCAGGCAACATGATCTGAATTATTAGAGATACTAGAAATCAGAGAATTCAGTTATTGATGCAGGTTGGAAGAGTAAAAAAAGTTTCTTGTTGAAGATTAGACTTTATCTCAGCCTTTTGCTTTAAGTGAAAGATTGGTAATACAGGGCGGAAGAGGTGGTGGGGCTAAGGGTGGGGATGAGAATCTTTTGGAAAATGACTAGTTCAGTTCAGCTGCTCGGTTGTGTCTGACTCTTTCTGACCTCATGAACAGCAGCACGCCAGGCCTCCCTGTCCATCACCAACTCCTGGAGTCCACCCAAACTCATGTCCATTGAGTCGGTGATGCCATCCAACTATCTCATCCTCTGTCGTCCCCTTCTCCTCCTGCCCTCAATCTTTCCCAGCATCAGAATCTTTTCCAATGAGTCAACTCTTCACACCATGTGGCCAAAGTATTGGAGCTTCAGCTTCAACATCAGTCCTTCCAATGAACACCCAGGACTGATCTCCTTTAGGATGGACTGGTTGGATCTCCTTGCAGTCCAAGGGACTCTCAAGGGTCTTCTCCAACACCACAGTTCAAAAGCATCAATTCTTCTGCACTCAGCTTTCTTTATAGTCCAACTCTCACATCCATACATCACCACTGGAAAAACCATAGCCTTGACTAGACGGACCTTTGTTGGCAAAGTAATGTCTCTACTTTTAAATATGCTGTCTACGTTGGACATAGCTTTCCCTCCAAGGAGTAAGCATCTTTTGATTTCATGGCTGCAATCATCATCCACAGTGATTTTGGAGCCCAGAAAAAGAAAGTCAGCCACTGTTTAAACTGTTTCCCCATTTATTTGTCATGAAGTGATGGGACCGGATGCCATGATCTTAATTTTCTGAATGTTGAGCTTTAAGCCAACTTTTTCACTCTCCTCTTTCACTTTCATCAAGAGGCTCTTTAGTGCTTCTTCACTTTCTGCCATAAGGGTGATGTCATCTGCATATCTGAGGTTATTGATATTTCACCCGCCGATCTTGATTCCAGCTTGTGCCTCCTCCAGCCAGCTTTTCTCATGATGTACTCTGCATATAAGTTAAATAAACAGGGTGACAATGTACAGCCTTGATGTACTCCTTTTCCTATTTGGAACCAGTCTGTTGTTCCATGTCCAGTTCTAACTGTTGCTTCCTGACCTGCATACAAATTTCTCAGGAGGAAAATGAGTAAAGGAGATAAATTATTGTCAGAGAAAGTGTTGACAGAGGAAGCCTGTTGTAAGATATATTGATTACTCAAGCAAATGTTTAACTTGCTTCTTTCCCAAAACAATCAGAAAAAAAAAAAAAGAGGGAATTTTTTTTCTTATCAGAATAAAGTGGTAGCTAGTTTCTAACATCAAAGTGCCAAAATGTCATATATAAAATGTTGCCAATATTATTTCAGTTATTATCGACAGAAGTCTGAACATGGATAAATATTTTCATAATTTTCAGGATGGGAAAGTGATATATTAAAGTAACCAAAACAAATTGTATTCATTATTATAGTCCCCAGAAAAATTATAGATGAATTTACTATCAAACACAGTTTGTAAGCACTTAGAAAAGAATGTAGTTCTCATGGAACAAACCAAGTTGAGCCCATGTTTAATATCACTGGGTAGAAAGACAAGAAAAGTGCTACAATATAATACATCCTGATCACAGCATAACATACTTCAGATGAGCCTATCAGTCTTAGCTGTAAACAGAATCAAATTCTGACTGATTAAGAAACTAAAAGAAATAGTATAAAGGTTATCCTAAAAATAGCTGATTCAAAGGAAACCAATTTTTCCAAAAGACTAAAGCATCAGTCAGAATTTGGGAGGAATGGAGAATCAGACTTGAAGATCAGGTGCCAGGCATCTAGCCCAAAGCCAAGGCATAGGTTTAGGCTTCTGAAGAAATCTCTCTTGCCAGAAGTACCTATGTGAGATCACTGTCATGTAAAAGTTCTCAGTATTTTAATTTGTTGTTCAATCACCCACTTGTGTCCGACTCTTTGCAACCCCATGGACTGCAGCACACCAGACCTCTCTGTCTGTCATCATCTCCCAAAGTTTGCCCAAGTTCATGTCCATTGCACTGGTGATGCCATCCAGCCATCTCATCCTCTGACACCCTCTTCTCCTTCTTAATTTTAGTTTAGGAATGCACTATTGTCTAGTGGCTAAGCATATGAGCATGGACATAAGAGAGTTTAGACTTTCAATCACTCTCCTTTGTAGTTAAGTAATCTTGAGAATCATTGGTTTCCCTGTCTGTATCACATGAATCGAAATAACTCACCTAACATGGTAGCTATAAAATATGTCAACCTGCTTTACATAATACTTGACATAATAACTGGCAAGGAGAATTAGCAATATAGTTGTCAATTTACCCAATTTTTACCAGCGAAGTGGCTGAAGCAATGTTTAGCATTAAAATGTATCCATGGTCCACAGAAAAGTGAATAATATTGTTACCCATTTCATTTGTTAGGTGATATAGAATACCGTGTTCAACTCTGGGTGTTATTTTTCAGAAACAATTTTGAAATCTGGAAATTTAATGTTAATATTTAAAGGAATGTCATGTAGAAATAGAATAAAACAATCTGTATAGTTCCATATGTGAAAGTGGAAACTAAAGTGTTGGTATTACACAGAGATAAACTTCATATCAATATAAGAAGTAATTCCTAATGATTATGGAAATAAGGTGTTCTTTCATATTCAAAAAGGAATATAAAAGCTTTCTTTGAATAACTGATAACTACACACATCTTCCCAATGGATCAGAAAGTAAAGAATCTGCCTACAATGCAGGAGACACAAGAGATGGTGGGTAAGATCCCCTGGAAAAGGAAATGGCAGCCCACTCCAGTATTCTTGCCTGGGAAATCCCATGGATAAAGGAGCCTTGTGGTGTGGCAATGAGTCAGATGAGACTGAGCATGAAAGCACACCACATCCTGGTAGCACTATGTAGAAAAACAGTTGACTTTTGTATCTTGATCTTGTATCTTGCATATGACTGAGCCGCTAAGCACACACACAGCATCTGCAACCAAGAGTTAAATAAGTATTCTTAGATATATTATGGAAGTTCCTATATTTTATTGGATTAAAATTCCCTAAAATAATTTCCCATGATGAGTGAGTCGTTTTAACAATAGTCACCTATATCAGTGAAACATATTATACCAGTGAACTTTGAGAAAAATGAGATCAGTGCAGCAAATTACCAATACCCCATAAAATACACTTACATTTTTAAAAGTGTTTGTAACACAGCAATTATCCCTTCTCTTAATTACAAATTTCTAGTAATGCTTCAGGAAAAATAATGATAAAATAAAACAACTCTAAAATTATTTTTTGCTTAGGTGGTTAGCTTTGGAGTTTTCTGCTAAGAGGAATGAAAGACAACCTTTTATACAAAGATAAAGATCAGTGAATCTTTTAAATGTTTCATAAAAAACATGAAATTATATCAGAAATTTAAAAAAAATTATTGAGGATTTCAAAAATTTGGAACACTTTAGTGTTGATATTCATACTAAAGTTGATATTCATAATAATTTTACTATTTTCAAATAGCAGCATAACTTAAGAAAAATAAATTCCTAACATGATTTTTAAAAATTTCTTTCTTTCTACTTTAGTGACTTTTTAAGAAAGAAATTTTTTTCTATCACATGCAAAAGAATTCTGGTTTCAGAAAAGTAAAACTGTGAGTACATAAAATTAGTATCCTACTGATTTTCAAGCAAGGTCCTTTTCAAGTGAAGAAAGTACACAGCAAGTTTGTTTTAGTGTATGGGAAGTCCCATTTTCATCAAACTTCTTTGGAAGGAAATGTGTTTAAATCTAAGAATATTTGGGTAAATACTAGAAATAAACATGAAAGATTATTCTACCAATCTACTAATTTAGGGGAAGTTACTTCTCTACAAAACAAAATCAAAGATTTCAAAGAACAAACAAACTATGCAGAATAGAGGCGAAAAAGCTTAGTAAAGTATGGTGTTTCTACCTTGAATATTGCACTCAAAAATCCTGTGGCTTTGCATAATTTGCTTTTTTTCTCTGAAAATTGTACATAAAATATATTCTGATTACACTATACCACTGTAAAGATATTAGCATTCTGTGAGTCACTATGCAAAAATAAGAGTATTATTATTTTGTATTATGATTACAGAAATGAAGTATCAAAGCTACAGATTGGGTTAGTGCAGCAATTTTCTGAAGCTGCTTTCCATGTTAGTAATTCAAGTGCTCAGCATTTCAGAGAAATGAAAAGCTTAAGGTGAAAAACAATTACCAATCTTGCTAAAGTTAAACTCCACACCTAGCATGAACATTTTTCTGATGTTATTTTAGTGCATCAAATATATATTGAGAAACATGAAAACATAAGCATAAACATTAAAGTAAGCATCTGACCTTCATCAGAAATGCCACACTACTGTCATTTATCTCACCTTTTCTGATCAATAACAATCTACGGGAAATCATAAAAATAAAGAACAAATTCAATCTCACAATATAGTCTCTATGTGCATTGTTTCTAACATCTCAACAACCTTCAAGTACAATACTACTATGTTCATTTTGGGAAGGAGGAAATAGGTTCACAGTAGCTATAACTTGCCTTAGAGAATATAAACACCAAGGAAGAGAAATGTGTTTTACTTCAGGACTCTGTTACTTTAAAACCTAGGTTTGTCTTACTTCGAGTTTTATTATTTTTTAAGATACCATAGTATATCCATATCCAGCTCATGGATTCTCATCTCTGACTGTATAAAAACCAGTGTGAAAAGATAATTTGCTTCTCTAGCCCTTTATACTCCATGTCATTCTGTTCCTAAAGGCATCCTTGAAGATACTCAGCCATGGACAGAGTTGTCTGTTTTTCTTTCTTTTTTTTTTTTTTCTAATTGTCCATTAGAAAATGTAGTAGGATGACTAATTCTTATTCTAAAACAACATCTACAGTCCCAAATGTTGAGATATTAAATGCTTTACTTTCAAAGATATGGTACTCGTTACTAAAAATGTTTGTGGATGTGCCTATCAAATTTATTTATAAGGAAAGTAAATTTGAAAAGTAAAGAAAAGGAAAATAATCATAGAACATAATCATGAGCAATAAGACAGATATAAAGAGGATATAGACTGGCTATCTAACAGAAAGACAGTCTGGGGATGTAGGCCAAAAAAAGGTGGAGGACAAAAATAATAAAGACGAGCATATGGTAGGCAAGCACTATTAAAGATATGTCCTGGTGCCTAAGTGTCACCATAGACTGTCACTCTACACTGGAGTACAATGAAAATTATGTGCAAGGATAGCTGCTTTGCTGTATATCATTTTAAATAAGGACATCTTTTCTGAACTTAACATTATTATTTCTAACATACAACAATTCAAATAGTTTTTGTACATAGCTATATATTTATCTATTGATCAATCTATCTTTACACATAACTGATAAGTTCAATTTGATCATAGAATCTAAATAAGTTTTTAATTATTAATAACATTTTTTGTTTAAAAGTAAAAAATAAAATTATTCATCCAAGTCAGAAGCATGAGCAGGAAAACATTTTGTTTTGTTTTGTTTAAAAATATGGACCTCTTTTCTATAATAAACAAATATCACTCAACTCAAGTTAAATAAGTTTTCTTTCAATCATCACATAAGGTACTAAGACAACCAGACATATGATTCTTTTCTATATTTGGTGTCATCAAAATGCTCCAATTGACTGAATATATTATGGAATCTTGTTGGCAAGAACTTATCCTACAACCTCCAAATTCCTCACCCAACCATCTGTTTTTCTTGGTCCTTAGTCATCAGGGGAAAAAATACAATTTTTTTCAACACTCATATCCAGCTAAACTAATAACAGATTTCCACTGACTTCAGAGAATACTCAGCATTGGGATTCTTACCCATGGTGTGCAAAGTAAGATGTGAAAATGATTCCTAGAACTATAACAATGAAATAGTATCATCACTGGGAGCAGATACAGATACCTTCACTTTTCTACACTCCATTTTCCAGTAAACTAAGGCCAAGCAGTCTCAAGTACTGAAACACACTGCAAAATAAGTTATTTTCCAGAATAGATTAGATGTACAATGATATACTCTAGTAAATATGTTTCTATATATCACCCAGTTGATTTGACAGTATATACATACTGCAAATCAAGTTCACCGTTGTAAATCTATCAGTTCAAACTATTACTGGCCTATATATCCATGATTTAATCACAGTCAACACACTGGCCTTTATTCACATCTACTAACTGTTTTCTGCTAACTTTTTGTAACCTATTCTTTCTCTAAAAATATCATTAATTTTCATATACTCAACACTTACAAGTATGAGCCATACAACAAAAGTAATTAATTTTTATATAATTAATATAAATTTATATAATTAAATTTATAATTATAAATGTATAATTATTTTAGTTTTTATAGAGATTTATAATTATTTTAGGTTCATTCAGTCACCAGCAAGCTAATGAAGCCCTTCTATGTCATCTAGTTGTGCTTAAACTAAGATATAATTTTGGTACTTAAGCAACTTCCACCTCTTTAAATAGGAATTATATGAGCTTATATATTTTTCTCTTCAAATGAACTGGAAAGGCTTCTTAAATGATAGAAGTTGTTATTTATTCAGTATCCCAAAGTTTCTTTAAAAACTCAAGCACCATCCCTATCCTGATGGTGAAAAGCATAAATTGATCATGGGAATGACCACAATCATACCTTCTTTCCAGCCATGTTGTACTCTTTCTTATCAATCATGAGTTCTTCTTCACCTTTGAAATAATTTTAGGGCAGATACAATTCTATTCATCTTTATTTCCCTCCAGGATTCAGCATAGTGCTTGGCCCATAGAACAAAATATTCAAGAAATATATTTTCTTGACCATGAAGGAGAGAAATTAATTCAAGTAGGCCTCCAAATGGATGTTCTTTAATCATCTATATGTTAAATAAGTTTTGTGATTCTGTCATATTTCTATATGTCTTATTCTACATAGTAATAGCATACTTTTTGTTATTTTTCCTCTTGAGTAGAGGCATTTGATCAAAAATATCTAGAATTACAAACAAGTATTTAGCACTCTGACAAAAGAACATTAGTATTCCATTCAGATGGCAACCTTTATAATTGAGAATTACAATAAAGTTCTGCAAAAATAATCCACATCAGTTCCAGTCAAGGCATTTGTGGATTTATTGGAAACACTTTCAAAATGGCGCCACTGGTATATGGGAGAGTGATAATTGTTGGACCAAGTGTTTATGGTTTTCTGCAGTCTCAACTACTTTAGAGAACTTACTAATCATCCAAAGTTACTCCTTATGAAGGATTACAGCTTTCTTTCAGGCATCCAATGCAAGCCTCATTGATTCTCTTCATGATTTATTAAGCCAGGGCACTTTTGTGGTTAAGAGATAGAATTCAGATTTCTCTGTAATATCTTTTGTAATGGTTTTGTAAAAAGCTTTATGGAAGAATATGAAGATGTATTTTGCCTGAATTAACTGTTTACATATTCACACAAATGTGACTTGTTTTAAAGCAATTTCAAAACTACTCATAGCTGATGCTTGCATCAAAAATAGAATTATTTGACTTTAGAATATGACTAAAGCATTTGTACAGATGTACTGCCTATTTGGTCTATTGTTTTCACAAGGGCTTGGTTGGAAAGAAGATGCTCCAACCAATAATCAGCAAGCCCTGGCAATCAGGTGGATTAGAATACTTGAGAAAGACCATGGAAAACAAGCATTTATCCTTCAAGAGTATACCTTTATACCTTTTAAGCAACTTGATACACCCTTGGCCTTAGAGGGATTGAGAACGAGTAGTGAAGGAAAAGTATCAGGAAAGGAAATATATCCCTGGAAGGACATAAAACAGTAGAAAGAAAGCTTTTGGCTCAGTAGAACTTGAATAGTCCCTCAAGAACTAAAGAACAACCCAACTGTTTGCTGATACAGCAGAGCAGCAATCATTATAAATGTGTAAAGTAAGCTCCTGATCATAGTCAATAAACAGCTCTGTTACTAGGCCTATTATATAACATCAATATTAGACCAAAAGCCTGGCTGAATTTATCTTAAAAATAATAATAACACCCCATAGATTTCTTTTTAACCTATCAAGGATTTCAAATTCTGTAAAGGTCCTCCATTTACATAGGAATTTAAATGACTCCAACAGCAAAGGTCAGAGGTCTATAGAAGCTGAAAACCTGGCATAATTTGCAATCACTGCCTTTACTGTTTCCATGAAGATTATGAATACCTAAGGCAATGGCACCCCACTCCAGTACTCTTGCCTAGAAAATCCCATGGACGGAGGAGCCTGGTAGGCTGCAGTTCGCGGGGTCGCTAAGAGTCGGACACGACTGAGCGACTTCACTTTCATTTTTCACTTTCATGTATTGGAGAAGGAAATGGCAACCCACTCCAGTGTTCTTGCCTGGAGAATCCCAGGGACAGGGAGCCTGGTGGGCTGCTGTCTATGGGGTCACACAGAGTCGGACACGACTGAAGCGACTTAGCAGCAAGGGCAGCTAAATCTGAGGAGAAAGAGATAGTAAGATTGTAGTGGCCATCTAGAATTTTTGTGTGAAAGTATGCAAAAGAAATACATATTAACTTTGCCAATATGTTTTGCTTTTTTAGAAAAGAAACAAAGGAATCAGGAATTTACTGGCCTTTCCAACAAGACAGAATGTTGGATAGAGGAAAGATTTATACCTAAGGTAGAATAATGATGGAAGAGATGGGAATTCTGGTATTTTCTCTATTCTTGAGTTATCAATGGATTTAACTCACTGTCTAGAGAAAGAAACTGAAGGAGAGAAAGAGGAAGAGGCAGAGAAAGAGAGAGAGACAGCCTGTGGGTTTTTCCCTTCCCTTTAAGTACACTTTATTATTTATCTTGATTATTTTACTTGATATCACTGTATCCCACCCTTTCATTTACTGTGACTTTTCTTTTTATAACTTTTAAAATGCCACTGTCTTTGGAATGGAAGAAAACCTAAAAAACGTGGAAAATAATACTTTGAAAAGACCATCAATAACTTTATTAGAGAAAATATCACCCTTTTTCTTCAACAGTTTAAATCTGAAAATCAAGCCACAACTGCACATTGGCCCTTTTCCCCCTAGAAATGAAAAGTAAGTGTGTAGTATGAGCACATAATTCAGAAATAATATTGAGATCACTGCTTCTATGAAAAAGTTAATGAAGGTTGGGCCTGCTGTGAAGAGAACATTACTTTATGAACAGTAGATATAGGGAAACTTCATAATAAATTATAATTAGCCTTTTCATACATTTCACAAATAGCACTGATTTAGATAGTCATTTTCTCTGAGGAACAATATGCTTCACTCAAAATATCTAAAACATATAAATAAAGCTGAATAAATTTGAACTGACCATTAGATCTAGGCTATGCAAAAAACTGAATGTAGAATTCAGTAGGAGCAGAACCAAAGAAAGAGGACTTCTGATATTTTTGTGAGTTTATAAACATTTTATAAGCTGATTAAATTGCTTGCCATTCTTGCCAGCTGTCATGAATTTTCTTTCTTCTTGCAGTCACAACGATATAAATATGGCAGTCTCATTTTGGATGCAAAAAATGAATCCAGGTCACTAAGTAATATACAGTTAGGGCAGATTACACCCTCTGGAACTCTTTAGGAAGAAGCTCAATTCCTTGCTTAGGTTTTGACCAGTATATGTCCTCTGAGCCAGTGTCTTAAATTGTCTGAGTCTATTTTATCATTTTTAAAAGCAGACACAACAAAACTATTTTACTATTTTTATGGATGTGTCAGCAAACAATAAGAGTGTACATTATACAGCTAGAATATATTAAAATTTTATTAAATATAAGATATCAGGATTAGTTTTGGCATTCTAAATCACTTGCTTCTCTAATACTGAGGCCACTTGAGTCTACTCCTGAAAATTATGAGAGAATTTTGAGGATAGAACTGCTACTGCCAGCTTCTAAAAGGATTTTAATTAAACCCTAAGAATGCAAACTTCATTTATTCAGTAAATATTTACTGAACACCTACTATTATGTACCAGGTATTGTACTAGTTGACGTGTATAGTAATAGATGAAATAGACATAATTTTTACCCTGATGGAGATGTCATCTAATGGTGAAGTAAACTATTTATAATAATTTTACTTAATTCCTCTTGTGAGAAAGGTTTTCCTATGAAAAGTCATTACATTTTAAATTTAAGCCTATGAACAATTTATAAAACCCCAGAAAATTTAGAGTCATTCAGTTCTCTTCTTTGGATTAGATTTTTGATTTCCTAGTATGTAAGAGACTAGGACAAAGCGTAAAGCAAACAATTTATATATGTATGTTATCTAGACTTGGACAAATTTTTCCAGCTAACTTGTTTCTCTACCAAGACAAAGGGGAAAAAATCACGGAGGCTGATTTATAGCTTATAAAATCAGCCTACTAGTAGAGATTCATCAAGATCAACTGAGCAGTCATCCAACCAAGTTAGTGAAAGTCAAAACAGTGCTGACACAGAGCATCTTAAACTCAAGAATGATAGCTTTGGATTGGTGGCTAAGAGAAGGGATAGTACATTTGCCTCAGTAATACCTCAATTAACCAGAAATTAAAAGAAAGAAGGCTACATACAATCCGTTTGTCTGATTAACACAAGGCTAAACAGAAAATTGTCACAGCAGGGAATTTCCCATCTTTCTTTTTTACTAAATGATGATTGAATTTTTTGTGTGATTCGGGTTCCTGCTGTGCTTCAAATTCCTTAATTTGTCTGTGAACACCCACTGAAAAAGCAATTTTACATTAAAGACAAAAATAATATTCACAGGTATTTCATACCTTGTGAAAAAATGGCTGATAATTTTGAAATATAAGATGTGAGAGGCAACATAATGTATTAGTTAAGCAGGTACTACAAAGCCAGACTTCTTGAGTTCAGTGTAACTCTCTAAATTCATAGGTGTGTAGTACTGAACAATGCTTCAGTTTCTTTATAGACAAAATTAAGATTATTGTATTAACTACCTCATGAGGTTATTATAGGAAATAAGTTAGTGAACACTTAGAAAGGACATTGCCGAGGACAATAAATGCATCATATTTATTATATATGTTCTTAAAAATGATATGCACAGAGACAACGAATTCTCTTAGGTGACTCACAAATGCATTTCTGGAGCTGAATGAAAACAAAACAAATAAAAACTTCAAAAATATTTTGAGTAATAACAGTGTCTTTAGAATAAATAAATGGCTCTTTCAAAAGTGATCACCTGGAGGAAAACATTAATTTGAATGTGTAAGTAGAAACATAATATTTAGATGCTATTTCATTTCTCTTGAATCACACCTTATATGATGCCCTAGATCTGTCTGCTAATCATATCAAAGATTTTGTTTTGTTGTTTAACTTTATCTGGAACAAAAAAGAAACTTTGAAGTTAGATGACAGAAGTGAAACTTAGTACATTAGACACAATAAAAGATTCCTATTTTTCAAGCTAATAAATTGTCATTAGCTTTGTAGCTAAAATAAAAAATAAAAGAAGATAAAGTTCAATTATTGGGGATCAGAGTTGGAATTCTGGAGAAGGCAATGCAACCCACTCCAGTACTCTTGCCTGGAAAATCCCATGGATGGAGGAGCCTGGTAGGCTGCAGTCCATGGGGTCGCTAGGAGTTGGACACGACTGAGCGACTTCCCTTTCACTTTTCACTTTCATGCATTGGAGAGGGAAATGGCAACCCACTCTAGTATTCTTGCTTGGAGAATCCCAGGGACAGGGGAGCCTGGTGGGCTGCCGTCTCTGGGGTCCTCTGGGGTCGCACAGAGTCGGACAGGACTGAAGCGACTTAGCAGCAGCAGCAGAGTTGGAATTCATGAAAAATATACAAAAATATAGGAAGACTAGAATCACTTAGTTGTTGAAGGTAAAAGAATAAAAATTTTGGAAGCTTAATGCTAATAACAAATTGTGAGAAACTGGCTAATTTAGAAACTTTTTGTATTTTAATTTCTTGTAATCTATTTTCCCATGGCCAGAAAAGCAATGGGGAAAAAGGGAATTTATTGAAATACCTGTGTGTGGGGGGGTGGGGGATGGGGGACTTTGTTTTGTTTATTCACATAATGCTAAGTAAACAACTATTTCCTTAATTTTAATTTTATTTTATTTGACATGTTAGTTTGTGGTTTTATCACTATCAGAGCCAGATTTAATTGGAGGATTTTTAAATGTGCAATTAATACATGTACTTTATCATATAAAGATATCAAGGCATGAAAATTATTCTAAAGGAAGAAACAACATAGAACTCAGGAAGAGAAAAATGTTAAGTGGATTTAATGGTTGTCAATTTGCTTAATGACCCACTCCTACCACTTGACACATAAAAGTCTTGGGACTATGAGGCAAGGCTAGCAACGCTGCCACCATATTCTATCATTCTCTTCCCTCACTCGCTCTTTCCCAGTCACTTTTGCTTGACTCATTGCTGTTTCTTGAATTCACCAAAAATCCTGCTATTTGAGCCAGGGTTCTCCAGGAAAACAAATATACTCCTAGTAGTGTGTGCATGTATGTATGTATGTGTGTGTGTATTTATATTATATATATATATATACACATACATATATACATGTGTATATATACACAGAAATATATATGGTGACAGAGGAGAAAGAGAGGGAGAAATGTTAATGAACTGGCTCATACAGTTGTAGAGATGCAAGTCCAAAGTCTTCAGGGAAGACGGTTGACAGAACCCCAGAGAAGAGCAGCAGTTTAAGTCCAAAGGCAGTCTGCTTGCAGAATCTCTTCTTGCTGAAAGAGGTCACTCTTTGTTCTTTTAAGACTTTCAACTGATTGGCTAAGGCCCATTCACATTATAGAGGGAATCTGCCCACTGATTTAAATGTTCATTCAGTTCAGTCTCTCAGTCGTGTCCGACTCTTTGCAACCTCATACGCTGCAGCATGCCAGGCCTCCTTGTCCATCACCAACTCCTGGAGCTTGCTCAAACTCATCCATCGAGTCATTGATGCCATCCAGCCATCTCTACCTCTATCATCCCCTTTTCCTCCTGACTTCAATCTTTCCCAGCATGAGGGTCTTTTCCAATGAGTTCTTGGTATCAGAGTCCCAACGTACTAGAGTTTCAGATTCAGTATGTCTTTCCAATGAATATTCAGGACTGATTTCCTTTAGGAGTGATTGCCTTGATCTCCTTGCTGTCCAAGTGACTCTCAAGAGTCTTCTCTAATACCACAGTTCAAAAGCATCAATTCCTCAGCCTTCTTTATGGTCCAACTCTCACATCCATACATGACAACTGGAAAAAACACAGATTTGACTAGACAGATAATTGTCAGTAAAGTAATTGCTCTGCTTTTTAATATGATGTCTAGGTTGTTCATGGCTTTTCTTCCAAGGAATAGACTTCTTTTAAATTCATGGCTGCAATCACCATCTGCAGTGATCTTGGAGCCCACGAAAATAAAGTCTGTCACTGTTGGCATTTCTTCCCCATCTATTTGCCATGAAGTGATGGGACTGGATGACACGACCTTCGTTTTCTGAATGTTGAGTTCTAAGTCAGGTTTTTCACTCTTCTCTTTCACCTTCATCAAGAAGCTCTTTAGTTCTGCTTCGCTTTCTGCCATAAGGATGGTGTCATCTGCATATCTGAAGTTACTGATATTTCTCCCAGAAATCTTGATTCCAGCTTGTGCTTCATCTAACCTGACATTTTGCATAATGTACTTTGCATATAAGTTAAATAACAAGGACAATATGCAGCCTTGATGTACTCCTTTCTCAGTTTGGAACCAGTCTGTTTTTCCATGTCCAGTTCTAAGTGTTGCTTCTTGACCTACATACAGATTTAACAGGAGGCAGGTAAGGTGGTCTGGTATTCCCATCTCTTTTAAGAATTTTCCACATTTTGTTGCAATCCACACAGTCAAAGGCTTTAGTGTAGTCAATGAAGCAGATGTTTTTCTGGAATTCTCTTGCTTTTTTGATGATCCAATGGATGTTGTCAATTTGATCTCTGGTTCTTCTGCCTTTTCTAAATTCAGCTTGAACATCTAGAAGTTCTCAGTTCACACACTGTTGAAGCCTAGCTTGGAGAATTTTGAGCATTACTTTGCTAACGTGTGAGATGAGTGCAATTGTGCAGTAGTTTGAACATTCTTTGGCATTGCCTTTCTTTGGAATTGGAAAGAAAACTGACCTTTTAAACTCCTGAGGCCACTGCTGAGTTTTCCAAACTTGAGACCATATTGAGTGCAACACTTTCACAGCATCATTCATCCAAAAAACAGATTCACAGACATATCCATCATAACTTTTTAACAAGTATCTGGGAACTATGACTTAGCTAAACTGACACAATTAACCATTACATCTATCATATCCCACTCAAGGCCTTTGCACCATCCCCTCTATCAGCAATCACATTCTTTCTCCAGCCAACTGTCATATAACTTGTCTCCATCCTCTTCTAGTCTCCTCTATCCCCATTATTTGCTCCATGTTACTTAGACTACTTCACTAGTACTAGAGATCCTTGTTTTTTTGTTTCTTTGTATGTTGGTTTTAGAGTAGTGTTCATTTTCCTCTACTGAAATGAAACCAGAGATACTGTCTGTTCCATTCACTGCTGCTCATTCCCTACAGGGCATTTCCCCAATGGTGCTAGTGGTAAAGAACTCGCCTACCAATGCAGGAGATATGAGACCTGAGTTCCATACCTGGGAGGTGAAGGTCTCCTGGAGAAGGCCATGGCAATCCACTAAGGTATTCTTGCCTGGCGAATCCCATGTACAAAGAAGTCTGGTGGGCTACAGGTCTCAAAGAGTCAGAAATGACTGAAGCAACTCAGCACACATGCACATAGACTCCCCACATATAAGCAGTCAAATAGTCATTCAAAAATAATCATGATGAACTAATATGTGAACCATAATAAGCTGTATTTCATACAAATGTTGATGAATAAATCAAACAACTCTCTTCAATACACTGCGTTGTCACTGTGACAATAGGTCCATAGTTTAAGCTATGCAAGAGTCCCCCAAGGAGAGCCCTAATGGAAAATTTGTACTGTTCTGACAATTCTCTATCTCAAATACATGACATAAGAATTACAGTGATTGGTTGAAATGATCACAACTTTTACTGGCTTAAACAAAAGGATCATATTGGCTCATGTACCAAGTCACCTCACTCATGTCTGATTCTTTGTGACCCTATGGACGGTAGCTCTCCAGTCTCCTCTGTTCATGGGATTCTCCAGGCAAGAATACTGGAGTAATATGCTGCCCTCCTCCAGGGGATCTTCCTGACCCAGGGATTGAACCTGAGTCTCTTATGTCTCCTGCATTGGCAGGTGGGTTCTTTACCACTAGCATCACCTGGGAAGCCAGTAGTGGCTCATATATATATAGAGAGAAAAGAACAAAAGTTACAGTTATTTAAAAATTACTAGATCCAGGAGCACAAACAATGTGGTTAAGAATTAACCTTTCACTCTGCAAAACTCAATCCATGTTTTCATTTGGTCCTTTAACAGATTTTTGTTCTTGTAATCACAATATGGCTCTAGGCCTACATGCACACAGCTCAAGTCTGGTAGAAAAGACAAAAAAAAAAAACAAAAAACTCATTTTTAGTCCTACCACAAAACACTTCAAGATTTGTTCTGATTGAAATGATTTGGATTATATGTCCATCTGTGAAACAAGCTCTGTTTTTGTGTAGGAGGTAATGCTCAACTGAGCCAAGCCTGCTTTACATTTCCACTACTGGGCCTGGGCACTGAGCCAGCTCTACCAAAGTGGTATCATCTCAGAATGAACAAGTAGATTTTTAAAAAAAAATTTATTTTTGAACACTTTAAGATTTACAGAAAAAAAAAAAAAATGCAGAGATAGTAAAGAGCATTCCCAGGACCCCACGCCTCATGTGTGTACTCAGTCATGTCCGACTCTGTGAAATTGTGGCCTGCCAGGCTCCTCTGTCCATGGGATTTTCCTGGCAAGAGTACAGGAGTTGGTTGCCATTTCCTGCTTCAGGGCATCTTCCCAATCCAGGGATCAAACCTGGGTCTCCAGTGTTTCCTGCACCGGCATGCAGATTCCTTGCCACTAGCACCGCCTACCTAATTTCCCCTATTATTACCATCTTATATTAGTCTGGCGCATTTGTTACAATTAATGAATCAATATTGATAAGTTATTATTAACTAGAGTCTATATTCAACCCTGAATATTCATTGGAAGGACTGGTGCTGAAGCTGAGGCTCCAATACTTTGGCCACCTGATGCGAAGAGCTGACTCATTGGAAAAGACCCTGATGCTGGGAAAGATTCAGGGAAAGAGGAGAAGGAGGCGACAAATGATGAGTTGGTTGGATGGCATCACCGACTTAATGGACATGAGTTTGAGAAACTCATGAACATGGTGAAGGACAGAGAAGCCTGACATGTTTCAGTTCATGATGTCGCAAATAGTCAGACGTGACTGTGATTAAACAACAGTAATTATTTCTTCAGACTTCTTCAGTTTTATTTAATGACTTGTATCCATTCCAGGACCTCATCCAAGATACTTTATCATATTTAGCCATCATGTCTCATAGGATTACTCTTGACTGAAAAGGTTTTTCAGACTTTTCTTGTTTTAAAAATCACCCTGACAGAGTATTGACAGGCTATGTTGTAGTACTTCTCTGAGTTGGAGTTTATCTAATATTTTCTCATGATTTGAATGGGGATATGAGTTATTGGGAGGAAGACCAGAAAGGTAAATTGCCATTTCAATGCATCATATCAAGAGTATATACTATCAATTAACATCACTATTGATGTTTACCTTTATCACCTAGCAGGGTACTGTTTGTCAGATTTCTCCACTGTAAAGTTACTCTTTTCTCCCTCTAACTCCATACTGTGCTCTTCACAAGGATACTATACTCAATCCCGAGTCAAGGAGTAGGGAATTATGCTCCACCTCTTTGAGGACAGAATATAGACATAAATTATTTGGTACTCTTCTGCATGAAATATTTGTCTAGTCTCTGCCATTTGTTTATTAAACCATTTATTTATATAATATAAATTTGTGGATATTTATTTTATAATTTAGGTTATAATCCATTGGCATATTACTTATTTTGCTTATGTTAATCCAGTTGTGGCCATTGGATGCTCTTTCAGCTGACTCCTATGTCCCTTTGTCGTAACTCCAACACTGTGGTACTTATTTTTTAGTATTTTTTTCCTGTGGCAAAATTATTATTGCTTGTTAGTGATGGACAGGGTAGCCTGGCATGTTGCAATCCATGAGGTCGCCAAGAGTCGAACACAACTGAGTGACTGAACTGAACTGTTACAATTTTTTATTGGTTTAAGAACGGTCTTAACATCATTTATTACTTTGGAGCCAGTTGAAAGAGAAAAGACAGTGCATTTTTGGATTCTTGGCCATAGGGATTATTTTCATAGAAATTTATAAGCTTGTGGAATGTTAAGCTCCATGTATGTGGTACTCTTACAACTGCACGTGTCTCCAAGATCATGTTATCTCAGTGTCAACGATGTGTGGGCTTATAGTCACATTTAAAAATTCACACGATGTGCCCTCCCTCCTTTGTTTGTTTCTCTTTCTGAGTATTGTAACATAAATGCTTGGTTGATGCCTTATAGCTCTTCATTTCCTGTTTGGTATTTGTTGGCGATGTTCCTTGCATGACTGACCTTAAGTGCTCTTATCTTTGATAGCCAACAGGAAAGAACCTTCTGTTGTTATGGTCAGATCCTTCAAAGGGTTTTACCAAACCAAGGCATTTAAAAGACAAAGATCAAAGATTTTACTCTGTGTGTGTGTATGTGTGTAATTGATACATTTAACAAAACATTATCAAAATATGAGGTCAGAAAAAATGCATTACTTATTCCTTCACTTTAAAGTGGATCTAATAGCAAGAATATTGGGGGTGGGATGATTACATTTTCTACACCCATGAATAAAGAATCAAAATGATCCCATGGTTTCTCCTATCACCTAAAAGTGTCCATAGGGTGATATCACAACCACAATTTCAATTAAGCAATTTAAATTATAAAAGCCTATGTAACAATCAAATCTTAAAAATTTACTCCAGTGATTAACTAGCTGTTGGATGAGGATAGTGGCCAGCAAACTCTTCATCCCTATTAGAAATATTCTCCCAAATTTCAGAGGCAACATAAAATACCAAATAAGATTAGAATGTTCAGACCTGAAGGTTAGTAAACAATAGCTTTAATTTATAGAAATTTGAAGAAAGTGATAAAATTTGAAGCAACAATTAAATCTTTTATCATATCTCCCTCATCCAGCTTAAAATCCATCAGTGACTCTTTAACATCAAGAGAATTATAGTCAATTTGCCTATTAAATTATAGAGGCTATGGCATGATTTGGCTGTTTATGGCCATTTCACTACTTAGTAAGAAAATGCAGAGATAGGTGTTTATTATTATTAGTCCATATCTTGGCACTTCCACCCTTTCTTAGTTTACTTTCAATAACTCAGACTATGGAAAATATAAGGCTGAGCAGAGGCCTTTTCTATGAACTTGAATGCAGCAACAGTTTAGCCTTAACTCCAAAACCTGTTTCTCACCCATGGAGGAGGGAGATTTTTTTTTTTAATATGAAGGTAGGAAAAACATTTGGAAATAAAAACAAATCAATAATATACTGCTGTAATATTTCCTATCTCATTATTAGGTTAAGTTATAGAAAGGTTAAATTTTGCCCAGTGTCCCTGGTTACAGGAAGTATGAAATTTACTTCCATAAAACCACTCCTAACCAAAATGTACTGAATAAATCAAGCAGTATTGTGGAGTATCTGCCCTTTTATATCCAAGCACAACACTAGCCCCATAACTCACAACAAATAAATATTTATTGAGTTGAAAAAAATGTCTAATGATTTCATAAACTATCAAAATATGGCATCAAAACCATTAACTGCAAAGTCCAAGGAGCCTGGGCCTTTTCACAGAGCCACTAGAGGAGCCCGGGTTGGAGCACTGTGATGACTCACCGACACTGTTTCAGAAAAGAACATGGATTTTTTAGGAATCCAATTTGTTGGAGGTTAATAACATTTAGCATTTGACTGCAGAGGTCTGTTAGCGTAGAATTTAGAAAAGGTACTGATAATTTAGACACTGATGAAGGGACACTAAAGAATGCCAGGTTCAGGTGTTGCTTCTTCAGCAAGCCATGTTTGCTAAGGAAAGACTAGAAAGAGGCAGTGAGTGTAGTTATTAGGGAAAGGCTGAGACTCTAGAACCACCACACTTTCCCAAACTGAGAAATGTGACTTGGCAAGTTACTAACATTTTCACATTCTGAAATGGGATTTTTATTTATTTATTGACATTCTGTTCAGACAACTTTAGGTCTTCAGTTGTCTCCCCTGTATTACAAGCTCTTAAATGCCAAGTAGGAATTGAAACTGAAAAAATTCAGGATCTGTATCTTTAACATGTTAAAAATTAGCTAAAGACATCAACAGTACTGTACAACAGAGGAAATCTTTAAAGAACATTTGTATTATTTAAAATAATTTCTAAATAAAATGCAAAGGAACATTCAAAAATAGATACAACATTGATTTCAGTACCAAGCTTGAAATCCACAAAAGTGTAATTGCAATGATGTACTGATATTGAAAAAATAATCCTAATGTTGTTCTCTTTTGTTAAAAAACATTAATGCTTACAAGTTAACACAGAAAAAGATAGCGTGACATGGCAATTCACTTCAATTATTATTCAACACATTGACCATGCACTACCAACACTTTGCTAAGTAAACCTTATTGAACATCTGTCTTAAAAATGCTTAAATCAATAAGAAAGACAAAGTTTATTTGACTTGTAGTCAGATTCTAATTCTAATTTCACTTTTTCTGCAAGCTTAATAATTACAATTAGGCACTGATTAATGTTGTAGTTAATGAGAAATTAAAGGATTCTTCAACTTTCTCTCCAAAGTGAAAACAACACTTAGTTCAAATATATTTCATTGTTGACAGGGAAAATAGAATAGTGAGCAAATCTTTGTTAAAGTTATATACTAATTTCAATCTCTTTCCTTTTAATTTCAAAATATATTTTAAATAATATTTTCTCTACAGGAGTGCTTTTTCTTAATTCTAAGAAAGTGATTAGATGGCTTTAGAATCATTCAAGACACTTATTTTTTTCAAATAAAAGTCCTTTATCATCAAAACAAAATCTTTGGAAAAGGTAATGTAATCTTTAAAGGCATATATTTACATTCTACTCCATTTTCTTTTTTCAACTGATATAAATGCACTGTTCTCCTTAACTACAACATCATTTTAGCTGGTATAAAGTTGAAAGAAAAAATGTGGGAGATTTTGAAGATTAAATTCATGTACCAAAGCAACTATTTTAATTATCACAGGAAAATGTTTTGTCCTAGTTTAATTAATTGGAGAAAGATCATGAACTTAAGATAGTTTCTTCATTATAACCTTTATAAAATTTGACTAAGCTGTTTGCCATGAAAATTAATTATCTAATTTCAATGACAGGATTAGATGAATGGATAACTTCCAAACAGCATTTTTAGCACCAAAATTTCTTATCACTATTAATCCCACTGTACCACTTATCCTAACAAAAGTCTAATTTGATATGTGGCGTGGAAGAGTTAAAAATAACCTGAAGGATTAAACTGATCATTTGTTCTTCAAGATGAGCAGGGATGAGGATTGGTATTATTCTTTTTTCTTTTTTTTTTTTTATTATAATTACTTTTATTTTTTTTATTTTATTTTTTTAATTTATTTATTTATTTATTTTTAATTTTTACTTTACAATTCTGTATTGGTTTTGGCATAGATTGACATGAATCCACCACGGGTGTACATGCGTTCCCAAACATGAACCCCCCTCCCACCCCCCTCCCCACAACATCTCTCTGGGTCATCCCCGCGCGTCAGCCCCAAGCGTGTCATATCCTGCATCAGACATAGACTGGCATTTCGATTCTTACATGATATTATACCTGTAAAATTTCATATTCACACTTATTGAGCAATTTCAGGAGCTTGCCAGTCCAGTGCTGGGCAGATTTTGACACAGGAACGATTAGCATTTGATGTCTTTTGACATTCTTACACCATCTTTATTTTCTGTGATTTATTTTTACATCAAGTGCCTGCACCTTTCGTTCTGCTCACTATTACCCAGAATTCCATTATAATGCCTCTTAAATAGCCTTTCCTCTTAAAATAGAGCTCTGCTTTTCCTGGTTTCCCAGGAGGCACACTGGTAAAGAATTCACCTGCCGATGCAGGAGACACGGATTCAATCCCTGGGTTGGGAAGAGCTCTTGGAGTAGGAAATGGCAAACCATTGCAATATTTTTGATTGGAAAATTCCAGGGACAGAGGAGCCTGGTGGGCTACCATCCCTGAGGTTGCAAAGAGTCCGACATGACTGAGCACATGCGCACACACACACGCCGACACATGCTTTTTCTGTGCTTTTCAAAAATTGCCTGCCTTATAATTATTCTTACAAAGGATAAAATTTAAGTCTCAGAAATATTAAATATCTTACCAGAGATCACCCTAAAGATATACATTTTGTGGATTATCAGATTCCATACTCTATGAACTTTTCCTTCTCCCCTATTGCTGTTCTTTCAGTAGAGAGGAATGAGTCAGAGAAATGCTCTAGGGAGATAACTCTACATAACTCTAGAGGGTACTATTCTCATCACAGAATATGTGAAGAGGAGTCCTAGAGTTGTGCAGTGCACAACATGAGTGACTGTACACAATGGTCCTGATGTTGATTATTTACAATGGTAAATGGAGGCAAATAATACATACTCCTTTAGTTAAAGTCTAGTGACTAACATCTGTAATTGTTAAAAAAGTATTTAGTCTTGGACGAAAAGTTTTCATCCATTCTGATTTTTACCTTACTAAAATTCAAATCAAATACTATTCCAATGAATTCAAAACTTATTACCAGAGAGATAAGGATCACTCTATTTCACTTTTATGAAAATGTATTTAAAGAACATGAAATCATACATTTCTTGTTATGTGGTATAATATCATAAATTATTGACAGTCAGCTTTCCGTTTACTTGTTAAAATATGCAGCATTTGGTTCTGATATTTTAAGTGTTTTACACATTTACAAAAATAAAATTGTCAGCACTTTAAAGTTGTTAAGATCCCAACCTTATCCTAATGCAAATGTATAAGTTCCCTTCTTGCAAATTAATAAGAAAAACACATAAAAAAACAAGCTAATTTGAAACCTCTATCTTACTCCCTTTAGCTATTCCTAGTTCTTTATACTTTTTTAAACGTTTCAGAAGTGCTAGCTCTCTTCATGTGGTACTTAATCTGTTAGGCTTCTTGTTCTTCAGTTTACAGAATATTAGTTTTCTGATATAAAACAATATTACTCTTGTGGACACTTAAAATGTCATCATTATTTTTCTGATGTATGAATAATCAGGTCAAAGATCTATCTAAAGTCCTTATGAGATAATGGCTGTTACTTTCAGATTCACTTTCTTCTCCTTTCCACAGTGGTTAATTCCACACAATATGATGGGGATATGTATAAACTGTGATTCCAGTCCTGTTATTCCTTTATTTTTGTAATCTCTCTAAGTAGTTTGCATTTATGCTTTGGTAATAGTGAAAAGTGAGGCTTTGTTTTAGTAAGGAAAGAGATCTTTTTGGCTTTTTCCATGGACTCATGCTACTCTTCCCTTTTTCTTGATAAACATATTCAAGTGCTAATTTGAGGCCCTTTTGCCTATTGAAAACCAGCATTACATATAGAACACTGCACTGCATTTATCAACAAATTCCTTCAGTCTTGTTCTCAGACTAAAGGATTTAATCAGTGGACCTCCAACCATATGTTCTCCCTTAAATTCACATTTTGCTATTTTAGGTGCTGCCTTGAACCTACCTTTTAGACACTGTAATTTTCTCTACATTTACTCTCTCCTCTTGCATTACACACATATTTTAACATACTATAATTCCTTTGACTGGTTTCTTTAAAATATTTTATACTTCTTAATATTATATAATTTAAATCCTACAACAATGTTATAATTGCCACCAGTGTCAATTTAAATTTATCCTTAGATTCAAACTCTTTGCTTTTTTTTTTTTTTTTCTCTTGTTTTATTTCCAAGATTCCATATGGACATTTTCCCCCACCTGTGGTTCTTACATTTTCCTTTGGATTTGTCTGTTGGAGGTAAATTCTTTATTATTTGTATGCAAATTCCTTTATGCTACTTTCATTCTTAAAAATATTGTCTATAGCAGAAAATTAGGCTCAATAATTGTAGCCCTTACCATTTTGAAGACATTTCTTGGTTCTGCGGCCTCTAATATTCTTGAGTAGTCAACTCAGTCATTCCTTTGAGGTTAATCTTTGGCTACTTTTAATAGTTTTATGCCCTGTTTCCTTCATGAATTATGGGAAATTCTCAGACAGTATTTCATGAAAAAATTCTCTGTGGCCCATATTTGCTCTTCTTTTTTTCTAAAATTAGTTTAAAAGTTATTAGACCTCTCATTGTCTTCTCCTTCCCCTTCATCTTTAATTCTATATTTGTCTCTCCTTGCTTCTTTCTAGCTCAGCTGTGTCCAAGTGGCTATTAACATCATATGTTGTCTACTTGGTTTTAGTTATAGTTTTCAACTTCACAGTTTTAGTTGATTTCTATTTATATATATCATATCACTTTTCATAGTTTCCAGTTCTTTTTTTCTAAATTTTACATATACTTTGGGACTTCCCTGGTGGTACAGTGATTGAGATTGTGCTGCAGGAGGCCCAAATTTGATCCCTGATCAGGGAACTAAGATCCCATACACCTACTACATGCTGGGTGGTGCAGCCAAAAAAAAAAAAGTAAAAATGCATTTTTATTCTGAACATAATGGATCATTGTATTATAATATACATCTAGCATATTCCCCTAACTGGACTTGCTCACAACCAAACTTCTATTGAATATTATTGCTCTATTGATTATTGTTTGTGCATTTTTATTCTGCTATTGCTTTAACATCTTAGATTGTTTTTTGAAGTAATTAATTTCAGAAATAATTTGAGTCTTAAGATGTTTCTATACTCTTTTGGAGATGACTTTTGTTTCCTTTTGCCAAGCTAAAGTATGTGCTAGCTGACCAAAACCAAAAACTTAAGAAGTGCTTGTGTTACCTAGATGGACTGCCAGAGTCTAGTCTATACCCTACCTCCTGAAGTTAGTTTGTTCAGGTTTCTATCTTTGGTGATCACTTAAAGTTAACTTTCATCTTTTCACTTCAGTGGGTCTCCTAACTTATAGGTTCTCTCTCAGATGTGTCCTGGGGATTGGCAGAAGTTCCCAGTACTAAGGTAACAGTGCAGTCCTAGCAATCAGAGAAGGTTTCTGCTCCTGGAGATTCAGGACTCTGCTGTCTGCAGCCTGTTAGCTGTCTGGTATGATTGAAAGTACTTCTACTGAAGAAGCGGCTCATTTTCTCCCTTGTTATTACTTGAGGATCTCAGCATATAAAACAGCTCAGTGTATTAGAATGTATTAGTAGGTCCAGCTTTTTAGGTGCCTTTGGCACAAAGTGCTTTGAATCACCTAGGTGACCACTTAACAAAAATGGATTTCTCGCAAATGTTAGTTTTTCACAGATTTTATTCACAGTCACACTATATTTAGGAGAAGTTAAGATTTTGTAAATCTTTATTGGAACCCTTAAAAATATTAATAACTCCTGCCTTTATAATCTCACTCTGGCAGTTTAAGAAAAGAGACCAAAGGGAAACACACACAAAAAAAAACTATAGGAACACTTATACAAAAATATAACAGTTTTTAAACTCCAATAAAATGACAACAAATGAAATATCAAATAAAATGGAACAGATGCGCTATGATTCATCCATATAATGGATTGGTATTTAGCAATTAAAAATAATAATTTCTATAACCATGCTGCTGCTGCTGCTAAGTCACTTCAATCGTGTCCGACTCTGTGCGACCCCGTAGACTGCAGCCCACCAGGCTCCCCTGTCCCTGGGATTCTCAGGCAAGAATGCTGGAGTGGGTTGCCATTTCCTTCTCCAATGCATGAAAGTGAAAAGTGAAAGTGAAGTTGCTCAGTCGTGTCCGACTCCTAGCAACCCCATGGACTGCAGCTTACCAGGCTCCTCTGTCCATGGGATTTTCCAGGCAAGAGTACTGGAGTGGGGTGCCATCGCCTTCTCCAATAACCATGCTAGCTAAAATGAAAATATAAAATTTCATATATGTTGTGGTTAACATTATATAAACTTTATATGAAGAAACAGGACTATAAATTAGAAACATTAGACAAATCACTAAAAATCTATAGTAGCTTATTATTATCATGAATGCTGATTTATACACTTATTTATATTTAATGTATTTCTATAATTATAAAATAAAATCATACTATTTTTAAATTGAAAGAAAATATTATTTAAATAAACCCAAAGGAAATACAGCAAAATATAATCAATAATTTTATTCAAGAAGTGGGAATTTAAGTTTCCACCATTCTTTCAATTTCTTTGCATTTCACAAATTTTCTAAGATTGTTTTTATGATAAAAATAAAGTAATTCTATTTCTAAGCTAAATTTTTTTTAAAAAAATCAGTTTTTACACCTGTTAGTGTTAACAAAGGGAGAAGGCAATGGCACCCCACTCCAGTATTTTGCCTGGAAAATCTCATGGACGGAGGAGCCTGGTAGGCTGCAGTCCATGGGGTCGCTAAGAATCAGACGTGACTGAGCGACTTCGCTTTCACTTTTCACTTTCATGCATTGGAGGGGGAAATGGCAACCCACTCCAGTGTTCTTGCCTGGAGAATCCCAGGGACGGGGAGCCTGGTGGGCTGCAGTCTATGGGGTCGCACAGAGTCGGACATGACTGAAGTGACTTAGCAGTGTTAACAATAATAGTTCACAAAGGTAATCAAAGTGAATTGACAGGAATTTTTTTTAAGTTCTTTTTTTAAAAACAATTTGGCTGTTAAACAACACATTGTTAAATAGGGATGAATTACAGGATAATTTCATATGGCATTAACTTTTCAGTCATTTCCTCAATGTAAAATACATCTTTATAAAGGAAAGCAGTCTTTAAAAGCTTTATATTAGAAGTAAAATACCATATGCTATTTTAAAAAAGCAAGCTTTCTAGAGTGTATCTTTTGTGTAATAAATACCATAACATGAAAAGGTAATATAAATTAATTGCATAAAAGTACAGCCTCTGACCCATGTAATGTGCTCCTTTCTCTTTCAGCATTGAATTGCTTTCTGCAAAGGATTCTTAAGTACTTTACCTCATTTTATACGGTGAAAGAAAAAGGACTCAAGTTCCTCCCATTAGTGTCTTGATGTCCCAATCTAATGTTCTCCTAATCAATCACTTCCCATGAATTCTGGTTTTGTTTCTTTAGTCATTCTTGGCAATATTCACAACTCTGTTTCTGATGCTGTGATAGCTGTTATGTAATATTCATCTTACATAGTTTTATGAAGTATTATATTGTTTACAATAATCTAGTTATAGAAATAAAACAGATTAAACAAAAATGCATTATGCGAGTTGTTTCTTGACTGCTCAGCAGGTTAACTGTGACCTCAGAATAGGGAAAGGATGGCTAATTTAGTGGATAATTACATTAGGAAGGTGGCTTGACTTGTTTGGAAAACAGTGTTGCTCTTTGCAAATTTATCCTGTAAAACTGTAATTTTTACTTGTTTCACAAATCAAGGACTCTCAAAGACACATTTGATAACTCCTGGTATCTGGATAAGCAAATAAGAAAATGTTTTCTTATTCCAAATTTGTCAAGATTTTTAATCTTATTCTCCTCAAAAATTTGTTAACCAGATGATCTTATGCCAAACTTCAATATAAAAGTTTTAACAGAAATACCTTTAATGATGACTTAAGATATTTCATAAAATCAGTCTTTTCTTTTTAATACCCATTCATTCATTTATACCTCACATTGTCTGAAAGGTTTTGAGATATATAAGTGTGTATGTTTGCATGTAATGAAATGAAACACTAATGAAATTAATTACTGAAGAAAGTAAGACAAAGAGAAAATGACAAAATGAAAGGTAAGGTGAAACAAACATGGCATTACTACATGAAAAGCTCACTAAGGGTTTTGGCTCCATTGGCTTCAGAATAAATATTTGACCCTAAGTTAATTAATGAATATGAAATTCATTCTAGTTTTTAATATGAAATGAGAAATATGATGACTAATATATTTTAGTAAGAAAAAACGAGTTGTATAAGAGAAGTATCATTCTCTCTGACACTAAGGCCAGAAAGAAATTACTTCTGTGAATTCTCATGAAAAATATGCTATATTATTCAAATGATTTTTTTTTATTGTAAACAAATTAACTTATCAATGGTTCTGTTTCCTATCTAAAAGGGTCATTCTGGGAATGGAAAAAGACCATCATTCAAACTTAGGAGAAGCAGCGAGATAAGAGGACATGAAATGAAGCCAAGTGTATAGTTTTCTGGCCTAACTTAATTCAAAGCTCCTTCAAACATGTCTTCTATAAATAAAAGATCTCTTTACTGAGACTTTCATATTAAAACAGCAGTGATTCCAAGATTCTAATTTTTGACCAGTAGCTGTGTTTCAAGTTAAGCAAAGAGACACAAGCAACATAGTCAGTTGAGCTGGAATATGTGTGATATCCACCTAGTAGGGAGCTACAAAAACAAAAGGCCACTGTCCTGTCATCCCAGAAATGAAAGAACACTCATATACTGGAGAAAGTCTCTCTTAGGAAGTAGTTGTGAATATTGTCACAATTTAGAACTATGAATGTCGTGCTCTGCATAATGTTCTCATTGTCCTATGTCCTCTAAAGAATGACATCTATGAGGGTTTGAGAGTACCTTTTGCTAATTCACATCAGTTCAGTTCAGTTCAGTCACTCATGTCCAAGTCTTTATGACCCATGGACTGCAGCATGCCAAGCTTCCCTGTCCATCAACAACTCCTGGAGCTTGCTCAAACTCATGTTCATCGAGCTGGTGATGGCATCCAACCATCTCATTCCTGTCATCCCCTTCTCTTGCCTTCAATCTCTCCCAGCATCAGGGTCTTTTCAATGAGTCAGTTCTTTGCATCAGGTGGCCAAAGTATTGGTATTTCAGCTTCAGTATCAGTCCTTCCAATGAATATTCAGGACTTACTTCCTTTAGGATTGATTACTCAAAGTGGATTAAAGATCTAAATGTAAGACCAGAAACTATAAAACTCTGAGAGGAAAACAGGCAAAACACTCTCTGACATAAATCACAGCAGAATCCTCTATGACCCACCTCCCAGAGTAATGGAAATAAAGGAAAAAATAAACAAATGGGACCTAATTAAACTTAAAAGCTTTTGCACAACGAAGGAACCTATAAGCAAGGTGAAAAGACAGACTTCAGAATGGGAGAAAATAATAGCAAATGAAGCAACTGATAAAGTATGATCTCAAAAATATATAAGCAACTCCTGCAGCTCAATTTCAGAAAAATAAACAACCCAATCAAAAAATGGGCCAAAGAACTAAATAGACATTTCTTCAAAGAAGACATACAGATGGCTAACAAACACATGAAAAGATGCTCAACATCACTCATTATCAGAGAAATGCAAATCAGAACCACAATGAGGTACCATCTCATGCCAGTCAGAATGGCTGCTATCCAAAAGTCTATGAACAATAAATGCTGGAGAGGGTGTGGAGAAAAGGGAACCCTCTTACACCGTTGGTGGGAATGCAAACCAGTACAGCCACTATGGAGAACAGTGTGGAGATTCCTTAAAAAACTGGAAATAGTACTGCCTTATGACCCAGCAATCGCACTGCTGGGCATATACACTGAGGAAACCAGAACTGAAAGAGACATATGTACCCCAATGTTCATCACAGCACTGTTTATAATAGCCAGGACATGGAAGCAACCTAGATGTCCATCTGCAGACGAATGGATAAGAAAGCTGTGATATATATATACACAATGGAATATTACTCAGCCATTAAAAAGAATACATTTGAATCAGTTCTAATGAGGTGGATGAACCTGGAGCCTATTATACAGAGTGAAGTAATCCAGAAATAAAAACACCAATACAGTATACTAATGCATATAAATTGAACTTAGAAAGATGGTAATAATAACCCTATATGCGAGACAGCAAAAGAGACACAGATGTATAGAACAGTCTTTTGGGCTCTGTGGAAGAAGGCAAGGGTAGGATTATTTGAGAGAATAGCATTGAAACATGTATATTATCATATGTGAAACAGATCACCAGTCCAGGTTTGATGCATGAGACAGGGTACTCAGGGCTAGTGCACTGGGATGACCCAGAGGGATGGGATGGGGAGGGAGGTGGGAGGGAGGTTCAGGATAGGGAACACAGGTACATCCATGGCTGATTCATGTCAATGTATGGCAAAACCACTACCATACTGTAAAGTAACTAGCTTCCAATTAAAAAAAAAAAAAAAAGGATTGATTGCCTTGATCTCCTTGCAGTGCAAGGGACTCTCAAGAGTATTCTCCAACACCACAGTTCAAAAGCATCAATTTTTCAACATTCGGCTATCTTTATGGTCCAAATTTCACATTCATACATGATTATTGGGAAAACCATAGCTTTGATCAGATGGACCTTTGTCAGCAAAGTAATGTCTCTGATTTTTAATATGCCCTCTAGTTTGGTCATAGTTTTTATTCCAAGGAGTAAGTGTCTTTTAATTTCATGGTTGCAGTCACCATCTGCAGTGATACTGGAGCCCCAAAAAATAAAGTCTTTCACTGTTTCCAATGTTTTTCCATCCATTTGCCATGAAGTCATGGGACCTGATGCCACGATCTTAGTTTTTTTGAGTTTCAAGTCAGCATTTTTACTTTCCTTTTTCCCTTTCATCAAGAGGTTCTTCAGTTCCTCTTCACTTTCTGCCATAAGGATGGTGTCATCTGTGTTTCTGAGGTTATTGATATTTGCCTGCAATCTTGATTCCAGCTAGTGCTTCATCTAGCCCATCATTTGCATGATGTATTGTGCATTAATTTAAGTAAACAGGGTGACAATATACAGCCTTGACATACTCCTTTCCTAGTTTGGAACCAGTCCATTGCTCCATGTCCGATTCTAACTGTTGCTTCTTGACCTGCATACAGATTTTTCAGGAGGCAGGTCAGGTGGCCTGGTATTCCCATCTCTTGAAGAATTTTCCACAATTTGTTGTGATCCACAGAGTCAAAAACTTTGCCATAGTCAATAAAGCAGAAATAGATGTTTTCCTGGAATTATCTTGTTTTTTTCTATGACCCAACAGATGTTGGCAATTGGATCTCTGATTCCTCTACCTTTTCTAAATCCAGCTTGAACATATGGAAGTTCTTGGTTCATGTACTGTTGAAGCCTTGTTTGGAGAATTTAAGCATTAGTTTACTAGCACGTGAGATGAGTACAATTGTGCGGTTGTTTGAACATTCTTTGGCGTTGCCTTTCTATGGGATTGGAATGAAAACTGAAAAAGATTGGAAAACTCAGCAGTGGCCACAAGACTGGAAAAGATCAGTTTTCATTCCAATCCAGAGAAAGGCAATGCCAAAAAATTCACATAAAGGCTCTCTGTAAACTGCCTAGCATTGGCCGGGTTAAGATGTATTAGTAGATCAAGTACAAGCACTCCCTGCTTTTGCATGATTCTCAATGTACAACTTTCAGTAACTATGATTTAGTTAAGTAACCCAGTCCCCCAGGACATAGTTTAAATGTTGTCTATCATGGTATGAGTTGTGAGTAATTACATAATGATACAAACTTCACTACCAGCATTTTGATCCAGGAATCACTCAGTAAAGGACATGCATCATGATGTGATCTAATCTCATCACTTGTTTCAAAGTTCATTGGCAGCTGATTTCAAAGCATCTGTTAACAAGTCCTCACACAGACAGCAAGGTATGGAACTGAGTTGCCTTTTTGTCTCCTAGTGGTAAATCAATGTAGCATTTTACAAATATAGATAATTGATAGAGAAAGAGAATTCATCAACAAAGATGAATGTGCAGAGTCAAATAAACTAGGGAAACAAGAGGAAAAAGAAGAAAAGGAAGGAAAGGAGGAAGGGAGAAAAGAAAAGATTGTTTGTGTAAGTGAAATGCAAATCAAATGTAAATAGAGTTAGAGTACAAACAGCTGAGTGAAGGAATGTTGATAATGGCACCATTCAAGAGACTCTAAACATGTGCTACAATAAGTTAGTGAGGGTGAATTTCTTAACATAAATGAGTAAGTAGTTGAGATGGAAAAGAAAGAGATGCCTCAGAGGAAGTGATGCCAGAAAAACTTCACCCTGAAGGAACTCTCAAAGATATTTCACAATATTGAAAGCACAAAGGTAAAAGTTGGAATCTGCCACATTTGAAAGGTGTAAGGAACTTATCCAGAGCACAGAAAAATTAAAATAAAATTCTCACTTGCATTTTAAATTATATGAAGAGAAGAAAAGGGAGATGATGTTCAAACTCAACTCTTGATAAGCATTTTTACAAAATAATAAAATACTTTAATTTTTAACATCTCCAATGTTTTAGTGCACTAAATAAATAGTAAGTTTTTACTAGGTTTGTGTATATATGTGTGTATATGTGTATATATATAGACTCATCTATAACCAACAGTAAAAAAGTTTTTAAGGTTTTGACAACAATTTTTAATGTCATGGAACAATCATAATTTTCCCATTGATTATTAAAGTTGCATTCATATTTTGGGGCTTCCCTGGTGGCTCAGATGGTAAAGAATCTGACTGCAATGCGGGAGACCCAGGTTCAATCCCTAGGTCAGGAAGACCCCCTGAAGAAAGGAATAGCTACCCACTCTAGTATTCTTGCCTGGAGAATTCCAGGGAGAGAGGAGCCTGGCAGGCTACAGTCCACAGGATAGCAAAAAACTTGACATGACTGAGTGACTAACACTTTCACATTCATATTCTTAGTGTGTATGGTTATGTTTACAGTCTCACACTACTGTGCAAAGAGAGGATTTCTTGTACTAAATACCTCAGGTATGTAAAAATGTAAGTAACATAGAATACATAACTGGTAAGACACAAATAAATGTTATGCATGAAAGAGTTTTTTGAAGTATTATAAGAAAGGAAGAAAACATAAAAGAAAATATATTTATTTAATAATATTGATAACTTCTTCAAAAATGAAAAGCAAAATTAAAAGACAACAAATTTGAAATATATTTATAATGTGTATAGAATTTAAAAAAATAACCAAGAACAAGAATTCAAGCTGAATTTAGAAAAGACAGAGGAACCAGAGATCAAATGGCCAGCATCCGATGGATCATAGAGAAAGCAAGAGAGTTTCATAAAAACATCAGCTTAGGCATTATTGACTATGCCAAAGCCTTTGACTGTGTGGATTGCAACAAACTGTGGAAAATTCTCAAAGAGATGGGAATACAAGACTTGCCTCCTGAGAAATCTGTGTGCAAGTCAAGAAATAATAGTTAGAACTGGACATGAAACAACAGACTTGGTTCCAAATCAGGAAAGGAGTACATCAAGGCTGTATACTGTCACCCTGCTTATTTAACTTATATGCAGAGTACATCATGAGAAATGCCAAGCTGGATGAAGCACAAACTGGAATCAAGATTTCTGGGAGAAATATCAATAACCTCAGATACACAGATGACACCACCTTTATGGAAGAAAATGAAGAACTACTAAAAAGCATCTTGCTGAAATGAAAGAGGAGAGTAAAAATATTGGCTTACAAACATGACATTCGGAAAACTAAGATCATGGCATCCAATCCCATCGCTTGTGGCAAATAGGTGGGGAAACAATGGAAACAGTGAGAGACTTTATGTTCTTGGACTCCAATATCACTGCAGATATTGACTGCAACCATGAAATTAACAGACGCTTACTCCTTGGAAGAAAAGCGATGACCAAACTAGAGGGCATATTAAAAACCAGAGATATTACTTTGCCAACAAAGGTCCATCTAGTCAAAGCCATGGTTTTTCCAGTAGTCATGTATGGATGTGAGAGTTGGAGTATAAAGAAAGCTGAGTGCCGAAGAATTAATGCTTTTGAACTGTGGTGTTGAAGAAGACTCCTGAGAGGCCCTTGGACTGCAAGAATATCAAACCAATCAGTCCTGACTATTCACTGGAAGGGCTGAGGCTGAAGCTGAAGCTCCAATACTTTGACAACCTGATGTGAAGAACTGACTCATTGGAAATGGCCCTGATGCTGGGCAAGACTGTAGGCAGGAGAAGAGGGGGACAACAGAGGATAAGATGGTTGGATGGCATCACCAATTCAATACACATTAGTTTGAGCAGTTCCAGGAGTTGGTGATGGACAGGGAGGCCTGGCATGCTGCAGCCCATGGGGTCGCAGAGAGTTGGACATGACTGAGTAACTGAACTGAACTGAAAGAATTCAAACCAAAAAATTAGCAAGTATCCCAAGAGATAATGGAATAACTGGGAAGAAAATAACTCTAGAAAAGACATGGTTATAAGACACCAAAGTACACATTTAGCTTGCATGAAATGAAAGGAAATAAATGAAAAGCAAGAATTTCATGTACTCTTAGGGATTGAAGCTTAGAGATGGAAAGTCAGGAATGCAAGCCGTTTTGTTTTTCTTCTCATAAATTTTCTAACTTTCTGTTTTAAAGCCAATGAAGCTTTTTCTTTTTCTTTTTATGCAGCTTCTTCACAACTGCAAAATGGCACCTAAAATAAAATCTCATCACTTTTTGGTTCATGGGACTACTGCAGCTGACTTTACTTTCTGATATTTGTTTGGTTCTCAACAAGATTCTGATCAATCGCCAATTGTGTGGTCTCAGGGAAGCCTTTTTATCAGAAGAGGATATAATTTGTTGGCTATTTTCAGCAACTCTGGGTAGGGCAGATGCATTTGCTGACATATATAATTTACTTAATTAACAAAAGAAGAAATTTTAAAAATATAATGGTCATTTAAGGCTTCCTTAGTAGTTTAGCGGTACTAAAATCTGCCAGAAATGCAGGAGCCACAGGAAACGCAGGTTCTATCCCTGGGTCAGGAAGAGCTCCTGGAGGAAGGCTTGGCAATAACCACTCCAACATTCTTGCCTGGAGAATTCCATGGACAGAGGAGCTTGGTAAACTACAGTACATAGGGTGGCAGAGTTGAACAAGAGTGAAATGACTTTTATGTACACAATAATTATTTGAAGATATTTTAAATACTAAATAATTGATCCATAAGATGGTGAAATATGTTTCAAGGAAAAATAGACAATAAAGAAAGAAAATTGATACCTTATGAGCACTGCTTGAGAGATTACAAATCAGTACAATTATTTCAAGGAAAAATCTGCCAGTATACAATAAAAACCTCAAAAATCTGGACTTCCAGTGATTTAATTTGACTTTGGAAAATTTATCTTCAAGAAATAATTATGAGTTTGTGAAAAGTTGAAACATAGAACTCATTTTTATATTATTTAAGGTAGAGAATGAAATTACTAACTTCAATATTCAAAAAGAAAGAATGGTCATATTTTCAAATAATGTAATATTATTCACTCATTATAATTCATAGAAGTTCCCAAATTTATTTTTGAAGACATCTAAGGTCCATCTAGTCAAGGCTATGGTTTTTCCAGTGGTCATGTATGGATGTGAGAGTTGGACTATAAACAAAACTAAGCACTGAAGAATTGATGCTTTTGAACTGTGGTGTTGGAGAAGACTCTTGAAAGTCCCTTGGACTGCAAGGAGATCCAACCAGTCCATTCTAAAGGAGATCAGTCCTGGGATTTCTTTGGAAGGACTGATGCTAAAGCTGAAACTCCAATACTTTGGCCACCTCATGCGAAGAGTTGACTCATTGGAAAAGACTCTGATGGACATGAGTTTGGGTGAACCCCGGGAGTTGGTGATGGACAGGGATGCCTGGCGTGCTACAATTCATGGGGTCGCAAAGAGTCGGACACGACTGAGCAACTGAGCTGAATTGATTTTCACATGCAACAACATGGAGAAATGTGTAGGTTCTGTACACTCTGAGAGAATATTTTACACTATTTGAAATAATTTATAAAAATCACTTTAAACAAAGAATAACTGTAGGCAAGTATTTCTCAAACCATATGTGGTAAAAGACCAGTGTTATTGATTCCAATTCTATTCTTTCCAATTCTAATTCACTGTAGACCAACAGCTTAAAAAAAAACTGTAATAAATTAAATCAGTATAAAAATAAAATAAAATGACATTATATGTTTTTTTATAATATTCAGTAAACAAAGTATGTCATTTTACTATATATGTTTCTAAACACTTTCAATTTCTATACTTATCACAGACTGGTAACCAATCTGCAGACCAAGAAACTGTGGGATACAACTTGAATAGCACTGCAACTGATCTTCATTATACTATCTGCTTATATGGTTGGTTTTATTAACAGCAAAGCTTTTGATTCACTAAATGATATGCAAATTTATTTTTTAAATAATCATTTTAACTAATATATATTGAAGACTTTTTGTCTGTCACTGCTTTCAATAAAAAAAAAAATTAAACCTAAAAATAACCATGTACAATAAGCGAAATTACTTCATTCACTTACAGACACACGGAAGAAATTTTCCCAGATACATAGCCAGTCAGTAGCAGACCATGGATTTGACCTAGAATTTGCAATGTGACTCCAAAGCCCACTTTGTAATGCACTCTTCTATCTCCTCTCACACTGAACTGCCTTGTAGCCCAAAGCTTAACTGGTTAGAATCACGGAATAGAGGTTAAGCACTAAATTCAAACTCTGTAAGATGGGGCCCCTCTGGTGACATAAAAGGATTCACAGACACAACTTGAAACAAGAATTAAGAGAATTTAAGACCCTGATGCTGAGAGGGATTGGGGGCAGGAGGAGAAGGGGGCGACAGAGGATGAGGTGACTGGATGGCATCACCAACTCAATGGACATGAATTTAAGGGAACTCTGGGAGTTGGTGATGGACAGGGAGGCCTGGCATGCTGCGATTCATGGGGTCACAAAGAGTCAGAGACAACTGTGTGACTGAACTGACATGAACTGAATGTGAGATGAGCTCTAGGAATTCCTTTGTCTATTCCAAAACACCTTTAACAAAATTTGGGCATTCTAATCCCCTGAAAATACTGAGTATAATTGGATATTTCTGTAAAATATAAAAGAGATGAGGTATGCTTCAATGTCATAGTTGTCACTACCTTTCATCAACTGCCATAGACAACACACCAAAATTTAACTGTTGAAAGTTTACTTTATTTTTAAGATTAGGAATTTATTATTTCTTTTATTTCTTTCCATTTTGTTTCCCTGAAACTCAGACACAAAATGCTGAATTAACCACATGCCTCAGTAATTCACGATGACCTGGGCAGAACTACTCTTTTGTTTTAATTTTGATTCTCTTTTGTCTGAATTCCTTAGCCTCATTTCTCTATGCATCAAAAAAACAATAATCATTTTAATGTTATAGATACAAAGATAGGTAGGTAAGCAGATTAGATAGACCTATAGTATCACTTGTTTAGTTTTGAGGTTTTTTTTTTTAATATTTCTTTTATTTATATACATTCTTATAAACCACATACCTCCTCCCCTCTCCTCAACTCAACACAATGTTTCTAAGATTTACCTACAATGCTGGGTACACATCTCCCTTAATTTCTCTAAATATGTCACAGCGTTTCTTCAGTGCACATTTTAGCTTCAGAGGCCCTTTTCTAGAAGCTCTGGGCCAAAATAATTACAAACCACTCATCTAGAATAATTCAACATAACAAAACAGAAATCTTTTTATATAAAATTATGTAAACAAAGCTTTTTTTTGTAGTTTTTAGCTTACTTATATGACATGCTCAAGTAAGAAATGAAAGTTAAGATTTATTTAGTTCTGGTGAATTAAAACAACTTTAAAGTGGTTTTCCTTTATAGAATCAGGTTTATAAGGCACTTGCTTTCCTACATGCAAAGTTCTGAGAGAAAAGGGTCATTACAGGTATTATTTTATGGACATTTGTGTCATTTTTAGACTGTTACTTTGAGAATTAAGCATCCTAGTTAAGAACCAACTATATCCAGGTATGCTTAAAATTTTAATAAACTAGATTAAAAAATGATTTAAATTTACCAAATTTTGACCAATCAGGCCTTGGTGGGGAAAAAAAAATGGATGATTAAATCCCCATGTACATGTTTTTTGTTTGAATTTAGATTAGTGTTCATCATTGTTTTATAATGTATTTTAAAAATAATATCTCAAATAACATGTGGCTAGGAGTACATGATTGTTTCCATTATATTATAAAAGGAAACAACTCTTTGAAAACATTAAGAAATTGACTGTGGATAAATTAAAAATTAACAGTAGTGCCAGGATTAAATGTTATTGAGCCCACTAGACCATGGGTTCCTAAGGAGATATTAGATTCTTATCTTCATTCACACAGCATATAGTATCTAGAGGAGCACCACTTCACACAGTGACGTTTGATAATGGAAAACAATTTAGCCTCCTTAGTAATATTTCTCATGAGACTATTCAGATTTTAGTAAAGAGCAAAAAATGTACAAAATGATGAAAAGGAAGTATGCAATCTTCAGGAATATAGTATTTAATGATAGAGATAAACTAACATAAGGTCAAAATAACTCTTAGAAAGTGAAACTGAATTTTACATACACATGTGCAGAGTAGAGTATAATATTTCAAGTAGAGTATAATATTAAAACTAGTACCAATGCAAATGCATACAATTCATTATGTACAGGCTAGCCCATCATGAGTAAGACATAGCTATAATAAGCTTATAAGTGCTAATTTTGTATGTAAAGATGACACTCCAGACGTCACAATTTTTAGGTCTACTTTTAATTTTCTAGGAAGAGTGAGGTAATGTAAGCCTATTCACAAACCTGTCTCTCTTGTAAATTTATTCATTACTTTATTTTGATGAGATACAGTTTGAAAGAATTTTGAATCCAACAGTCACATATAAGCATGTGACCACATGGGGATTAAACCCGACCAATTCATATAATTTGTGTCCTACTTTAGTGAAGTGTCTTTCCAGCTACTGATGTCTACTTAGTAATTAATTTTCTTATTCCATTAATGTGTAATCTGTGCCCATCAATTCCAGGCATTCTAATCAGGGCCAGAGAAAAAAACATAATTGACTTTTATTATAGTACTTAAAATGAGAGAAAAGGCAAGTATATAATATAATAAGATGAGAAAACATTAATTAAAGAGCAAAAGTAATTTAGGAAAGTGAGTGATCACAACTGGCTACACTGATAAGAGGATTTCTTGGAAGAGGTCATATTTAAGCTTGTAATGAGAGTTTTATGTCACAGAACATGATATAATAGAATATATTAAAATCTCAGTTATCTCCATAATTTCAGTTCAGTCCAGTCTCTCAGTCGTGTCCAACTCTTTGCAACCCCATGAACCACTGCACGTCAGGCCTTCCTGTCCATCACCAGCTCCCGGAGTCCACCCTAACCCATGTCCATTGAGTCGGTAATACCATCCAGCCATCTCATCCTCTGTCGTCCCCTTCTCCTCCTGCCCTGAATCTTTCCCAGCATCAGGGTCTTTTCCAATGAGTCATTTCTTTGCATCAGGTGGCCAAAGTATTGGAGCTTCAGCTTCAACATCAGTCCTTCCAATGGATAATCAGGACTGATCTCCTTTAGGATGGACTGGCTGGATCTCCTTGCATTCCAAGGGACTCCCAAGAGTCTTTTCCAACACCACAGTTCAAAAGCATCAATTAGCTTTCTTTATAGTCCAATTCTCATATCAATACATGACCACTGGAAAAACTATAGCCTTGACTAGACAGACCTTTGTTGGCAAAGTAACGTCTCTGCTTTTGGATGTGCTGTCTAGGTTGGTCATAACCTTCCTTCCAAGGAGTAAGCATCTTTTAATTTCATGGCTGCAATCACCATGAAAAAAATCATCTGCAGTGATTTGGAGCCCAGAAAAATAAAGTCACCCACTGTTTCCACTCTTTCCCCATCTATTTGCCATGAAGTGATGGGACGAGATGCCATGGTCTTAGTTTTCTGAATGTTGAGCTTTAAGCCAACTTTTTCACTCTCCTCTTTCACTTTCATCAAGAGAAATGGTAAAGAGGTCTGCAGACTAGGAAATTTGAAGTATGCAGGTAGCAAGTTAACTTATACAAATAAACCATCTCTCACTAGAGTTCCAGACCTGAACCACAAAACATAGAAAATGTCTGAGTGACTACTTTACTTATCTCGATGAGTATCATTTGAATGCATAGGTGAAAAGATAATTCATAACCTCCAAAAATGCCTTACTGCAATAGAACTTAATTATCTCATGATATTCCAGTCAAGAAAGATCCAGTGCCTGATAGTTATATTTACTGATGGATACATCTATATTTACCTATATTTTATATCCATATCTCTATATGTAAATATTTATATAACTATTTTTGCTGTTGTTCTTGTCTAGTCACTAAGTAGCATCCGATTCTTTTGCAACCTTATGGACTGTAGCCCGCCAGGCTTCTCTGTCTATGGGACTTCCCAGGCAAGAATACTGAAGTGGGTTGCCATTTCTTTTTCCAGAGGATATTCCCAACCCAGGGAAAAAACCTGCATCTCCTCATTAGCAGGGCAGGTTCTTTACCACTGAGCCACCAGGGAAGCCCCTACATATCTATATTCATCTATATATGTATATATTTGTATATACCAAACTCATCTATTCTTTCTTTTTTTTCTCTTCCTTTCTAGAGAGAGACACAGAACTTATCTATTAATAATGAGAAACATGGCTACTGAGTTTACCAGATACAGAGCAGCATTTTCAATCCCTGAAGGCAGACTTACATATGAAGACTGATTATTACCAGAAAGATTTTTTTTTTAAGTAGAAAATAATAGTACCATTGAGTCATAAGGACTTGATTTATTTCTCCCTCTAAATAGAGACAATCTCCATACAAAGACTAGATGATTTTCTGTGGCCCAGAACACATTGTCTCCCCTGAGCCTTAGCCATGGTACCACTGTTTGCTTCTCTCTCTCATTTTACTCCTCTCCAAAAAATCTCTCTTCCCATTGAATCATTCTCTCTTGGATATTTCTCATACATTTTACGCTAAAAATATGTTTGACTTAAAAACTTTTAGAGTCATATGGCTTGTATGTTTTAAAGAAGGGGATGCTCTTCCCAGGAGCTTAAAATACTATAAAATTTCTAAGTGCATATCACATTTTAGATGTGATCTTGCTGATATATTTCAAGCATTTCATACCGTTCCTACTTTGATCTTTCCCTTCACAACTGAACACACAGTTGACAGGCTTAGTTTTAATGAGCATCCATTTGAGTCAGAATAGTCTCTATTTTCAACTTTCCTAATGAGTTCCAAGTTTTACCTCAAGTGTATCAAGGTTAGGAGATCTGTATTTCTCATCTTTAGAACCAGAATCTTCACTTTGTGTATTTTCACTCATTTAATATTATGAACAAAGGAAAATGCAATAAGATAATGGTTTTAAATTTTCATGCGCATAATGCTTCATTATTCAAAAGACCTGTAATGGAGAACTATTGCATTTGAAATGTATTGAATACCAGGAGACCCACTTGCCTGTTCCCTCCTTTCCTCTAGCATTTGCTGCAAAAAATTTCTAAGGTATTGAAACATTTGTGATACCCATGCTATGGGGTTTAAAAACCATGGCAAAGACAGGTGATAGATACAGACACATATTGACAGAAGGGATAAGAAGCCATCTGGTCTGTAGTGCAGAGTACTTGTTTCTTTTTGCTGCTGTAACAAAACAGAGTCAACTTTAGAAACTTAAACAATAAAAATGTATTCTTTTACAGTTCTGTAGGCTAGAAGTTGGCTTCCCAGATGGCTTAGTAGTAAAGAATGTGCCTGCCAATGCAGAAAACACAGATTCGATTCCTGGGTTGGGAAGATCCCCTGGAGAAGGAAATGATTACCCTCTCCATAGTTCTTGCCTGGTAACCCCATGGACAAAGGAGCCTGATAGGCTACATTCCATGGGGTCATAAAAGAATAAGCCACAGTTTAGGAACTAAACAATAAAAAGGCTAGAAGCTGAATACAAAGCTCACTGAGCTAAAATCAAGGACTTCATTTCTTTCCAGAGGCTCTAGGGTTTTTAAAACATTTCTTTGATCCCTTGGATCTTGGCACAATTCAATTCCTAACAATTGTAGGAGTGAGATCCCCATTTTCTTGCTGACTATTAGTTGAGAATCCTTTCTAGCTTCTAGATGTATTGGCTGATGGCCCGCTTCTTCCATCTTCAACGCCATCAGCAGAGGTTCCATCTTTTTTATGTTTCCTTTCTCTTCTTCTTTTTAACTCAACCATGAAAGGTTGTTCACCTTTCAGGATTCATGTGATGAGGTTGGGTCAACTGGATAATATAGGATAATCTCTCCATCTCAGGATAACCTCAAAGTCTGTACTCATGATCATAACTTAAAATAATGTCTGTCATGCAAGATAGCATTCACAGGTTCCAGGGATTAATATGTGGACAGGTTTGTAGGGGGAGAGGTCATTATTTCACTTATCACAAGCAGTGTTTATATAGTTATTTGCATTTTATTTTAAGAAGTTTTGACCAACAGGCAAGGCTACTAAGAAATATTCTGGTAAGTCATTTTGTATTCAAATTGCCTCTTTAATCAGTTTTTAATGAATGATTATCATTCTGAACTTCAAGGCTTTGCATATCACAGTTTGTGTAGTTATACCTTGCTTTTCAGTTAATTCCTAGAGGAGAATCTTATGCCTCTATTTATAATATTTCAGTTGAACATAAGTGGGAGAACCTCACTATTGCCCTATGTACCATTAACATAATAAATGGGGCTGTATTTTAGAGTGTGGCCTATCTGACTGATCAATAAATTATAATCTAGCTTGCCAGCAATTTACCCATAAAACACATACTCACAAAACAAAAGTAAGGAGCTACTGAAGTGAAAGAACTGACCCACAGCCAGGCTGACCAGAGTTTTGAATACTTTAGTCTGAAGGACTAAATTTTGTCAATCTAAGTGTCTTATTTAAATCTAATTGGAAATTCAGATCTCTATACAGTCATTTATCCTTAAGTTCTAAACCATTGCATTTCATCTGTTATTTATGACCTCATTTAGATTTCAGAAAAAATCCAATACTTCATGACACATCTTAATTTATACTTTACCTTTAAGATCTGGCTACTCTCTGAGCCAAGAGCATGTTTATTCAAGTGCATAGGAGTTATGAACCACCACCAAAGGTGAATAAATGCACTCATACAATGAAGATAGAGTTATTAGTCCACCTTGGTATCTGAGGTGATTTGAATAGTGATAAAAAAAAATGACACTACTCCTTCTTATAGTTCCAAGGGAGAATCTTCCTATGGGGTCATGATTTTTGGCTAGTCATTTCCCAAATCACCAAGAGTAGCAGAGGAAGATGGGGATACTTAATAGCCATCCTGGTGTTCCTTCTGCTAGTTCTAGTCACTGGAGGCTGATGTGATTGCTAGCCAAGACAGAACTTCTGTAAAACCCAGCAGCAAAACACTACACATACCTAATGTGTTAATAACAGAGAGAAAAACTTCAAGTTTCTTTTCTCTCTCACTTGGGATTCTAAAGGGCAACAGGGCAGCTACCAGCAAAACATCCAGAGGCACAAGTCTAGTAGCACAGAATTCAAAACGTACATTTCACAAATGGCAGACCCAAGATGTATTTTCTTTGCATTCTCTAGGGTCAGGCTATTTCTCAAATGCCAATTCCCATCACAATGGGAACCTCTGGCAATTATGAGTCTTCTGCATTCAGCTAAGGGATTTGTGTTCAAGAAACAGAAAGAATGCAAGTATCTGGTCAGCTAGTGTCAATCACTATTCTCCACTCCACAGGGATTTACTCAAAGGAGAATACAGCTTTCTGTCTCCCTTTAGTGAAGTTTCTCTCTCAGTGCCAGAGATTCTTGACTGTTGTCTAAACTCCTAATAAGCAATATGGGGAAAAACAATAGCATATTTCTGAAAATGGAGAATGTTTATAAATAACAACTTTAGATAAGGTTAAATCACAGAACTTACTGAATATAAAGCAAAAACACGACATGTCTTTGGAAATAACACAGTTCAAAGGCTTTCTGTGCCTGGATTTAATGAATCTCACAAGTACAATAAGTACATTAGTGAATGCATCATCATGTTCAGAGAGTTTGATCCATTTCTGAACAGTAAGAATGACAAAACAAGCTCCTGGTCCCAAAAGGTCAAATTCTGGAGCATATTACAAATCCTTTGCAGATTCACCTCTTGACAACTGCATTTTAGGAATGATCAAATCAAAGTGTCACCATACAGAGAGGAAAAATAACAAGTTCCCTGTTAAACCTGTCATAGCTGAGAGAAGAATAGGCTATGGTATGATCTTAGAAACTGAAGTAGTTTTAATGCGTTATGGAGTATACCATTAGCACAAGATGAGAATGAAGGAGTAATTATCAAAATCCAATCACTGAGTATTTTCCATTCACTGAGCAAAAATGTTTCTCATATTCTTATGTAAGAAAACACAATAATTTTTTTCTTAAGTTAGATTATGCTGCTGCTGCTAAGTCGCTTCAATCATGTCTGACTCTGTGTGACCCCATAGAAGGCAGCCAACCAGGCTTCCCCATCCCTGGGATTCTCTAGGCAAGAAACTGGAGTGGGTTTGCCATTTTCTTCTCCAATGCATGAAAATGAAAAATGAAAGTGAAGTCGTGTCCAACTCTTAGCAACCCCACGGACTGCAGCCTACCAGGCTCCTCCATCCATGGGATTTTCCAGGCAAGAAGAGTACTGGAGTGGGGTGCCATTGCCTTTTCCATAGATTATGCTAGAATTTTACAAACAGTAGTCACTATTAGCACTTAAAGGACTTTTTTTCTTTAAGAAATGGCACTAGCTACACCACCATCAATCAGGTACCTGGAGATAAGTGTACAAATACAAACCAACTTCATGAACAGCTGGAAGGTCTGAAATTTCTCTGGCTTTTGTATTTGGTAACTGACATAATCGCTTACTTCAGTGCACAGCTGCAGGAAAGAAATCAGACTCTTTTTACTTGTGCAAACTTACACTGTCTCATTTGTGAAAGCCCAAACTGTCCTATACTGAAATAGTTTTGGAATACTCTCATATCTAAGGAAAATCTATTTGGCTTGCAAAGTCCATATGAGCCTTGCATACAAATTCTGTATGTTTTCATTGCTTCCACAACTATTTTCTCTTTTCCCATTACATTATAGGTTGAGAGCACATAAGTATGCACTGCCAATAAATAATTTCAGTATAATATGTGTTAGCATTTCCTCACAAATTAATGTTCCCCTGAAGAAACAAACATAGTAGAAAGGACAGGCAGAATGCATTACACTTACTCAGTTTCATTGCATCATTTTATTTAGGGCTCCAAGCTGATCCCCTTAGTGTAGCTATAATTTCTTTTGGTCTTACCAGTGTACATTGGGTTAATGAGGTCAACTTGATCACTGTATGGTACCCTAAACCCATTGCATCTCTTAGAAAAGCATAATTTTCTAGTGACAAGAAGGAAATAGAGAACAGATTTACATGAATCAAATTGAGATCTGGAAGCATTTTAGATTTTTCCTTTCCTGATTCTCCATCTTTATTTGATAATAAAAAAAATTATCTCAGGTTGGCTTCCTTTGCTAAATCTCCTGCCCCCACTATAATTCAAGCTATTATTATTTCTACCCTGGATTATGGCAGCAATCCAGCCAATCCATCTGCCTCCAGTCTGTTTCTGTATTTACTCTATCATCTACACTACTACAATTATGTGTAAAGCACAGATTGGATCTTTTTTATATCCTGTTCAAGTCTTATAATGGCCTGACTAGTTAACTGCATGCTAGTTAACAGCATTAAATGTCCCTTGGGCAAATAGCTTCTGAGCATCCAACAAGGAATCATGGAACCCACTCTGAGCTGTGTGGACTTAGAACCCTCAAAAGAAAACTTTAACATGGTGCACAGTAAGAGTCCAGATCAGTACAGAGATGTCTGATGAATAGGAAGACCATACAATAACCTGATTTTAAGAAGTACCAACTGTGTGTGGCCCTGAGAAAAAAGTCCCCAGAAAAATGAATTTACAAAGGTAGACTATGAGCAGCAGCAGAGACAGGAGTTTGCTAACGACTACTCACAATATTTTGAGATGCACAGTAAAACCAAACTTGAGTCCACTAAATCCAGCTCTGTGCCCCACCCTCAAAGCATCTATGCAGTCAATGAGGATGAGTACCATATACTAAAACCCATATAATTATGTCAATATGAGTCTCAAAATACCTCAGACTGGACATCATCCTTTCTTACTCAAGCATTTTAAAAAAAAAGTTATTTCTATACTGTAAACCTGAGAGAATTACACAGTTGAGATAAGCAGAAAAGATGGGAAGAAAATCTACAGATGAAAATGGAAAGAATACAGATATGCATGGTATTTATATACGGGTTTCAACAAATTCATAGATTCATCAAGAGCTAGATATATAGGATCATTGGCAGATATAGTAAGTATCCTGGGATAGAAAGACAAAGAAAAGTGAGACCAAAATTCATAGATGTGTCACTATGGAAACATGTTTAAGTCATACCCGGCCATTTTTTTAAATGTCTAAAGAGATACAAGTTGTTGTCATTGTTCAGTCACTAAATTGTGTCCAACTCCTTGTGACCCCATGGATTACAGCACACCAGGCTTCCCTGTTTTTCACTATGAAGTCCACTGAGTCAGTGATGCCATCCAACCAACTCATCCTCTGTTGCCCCTTTCTCTCTTACCCTCAATCTTTCCCAGCATCAAGGTCTTTTTCAGTGAGTCAGCTCTTGCCATCAGGTAGCCAAAATATCGGGGCTTCTGCTTTAGCATCAGTCCTTCCAATGAATATTCAGTGCTTAGTCACTCAGTTGTGTCCAACTCTTTATTGGACCCAAGGGCTGTTGCCTGCCAGGCTCTTCTGTCCATGGGAATTCTCCAGGCAAGAATACTAGAGTGAGTTGCCATGCACTCCTCCAGGGGATTTTCCCAACCCAGGGATCAACCCCAGGTCTCCCATATTGCAGGCGGATTCTTTAACCATCTGAGCCACCAGGGAAGCCATGCATATTCAGGGTTGATTTCCTTTAGTGCTGACTGGTTTGACCTCCCTGCTGTCCAAGAGACCTTCAAGAGTCTTCTCCAGCACCACAGCTTGAAAGAAGAAATTCTTTGGCACTCAGCCTTCTTTATGGTCTAACTCTCACATCTGTGCATGACAACTGGAAAAATCATAGCTTTGACTATATGGTCCTTTGTCAGCAAAATGATGTCTCTGCTTTCTCATATATTGCTTAGGTTTGTCATAGCTATTCTTCATAAATTCATCAAGAGATAGAGATATAGGATCATTGGCAGATATATACAAGGAGCAAGTTTCTTTTAATTACTTGGCTGCAGTCACCATCTGCATTGATACTGGAGCCCATGAAAATGAAATCTGACACTGTTTCCACATTTTCTATCTATTTGCCATAAAGTGATAGGAGCAGATGCCATAATCTTCGTTTTTTGAATGCTGTATTTTAAGCCAGCTTTTTCCCTCTTCTCATTCACCTTCATAAAGAGGGGTCTTTAGTTCCTCTTCAATTTTTGCCATTAAAATGGTATCATCTGCATATCTGAAGTTATTGATATTTCTCCTCGATAGCTTGATTTCAGGTTGTGCTTCATCCAGGCCAGCATTTTGCATGATGTACTCTGCATATAAGTTGTATACAAGGTGATAATAAACAGCCTTGACATACTCCTTTCCCAATTTTGAATCAGTCTATTGTCCCATGTCCAGTTGTAAATGCTGTTTCTTGTCGTGGAACAAATTGAGAGTGGAGCATTGAAATATATGCATTATCATATGTAAAACAGCTAGTGAGAAGATGTGTATAATATAGGAAGCTCAACTGGTGCTCTGTGACAGCCTAAAGGGTCGGATGAGGGTGGAGAGGGAGAGAGGTTCAAGAGGCAGAGGATATAGGTATATTATGGCTGATTTACACTGTTGTATGGCAGAAAACAATGCAACATTGTAGAGCAATTATCCTCTAATTAAAAAAAAAGACTAACATGTTACATGGTTTCTACCAAAGTGTCCCAACATGTGGTTCACATTTGTTGACATTTCTATTAGTGTTGTCATTGAGTCATTTGATTCGTTGCCATTAACACCAAATTTCTACTCAGATTTCAAAAACATATTTTCAGATTTGATAGTAACAGATGAGCTGGCTATGAGATCAGCATATAATACTATACTGTGAATTCTTATCATTAATTTGAATAAATCATATAGAATACATTAAGACAGAGTATTTATATTATTCCTATACAAGAGGGAGTTGATAACATAAAAAACTTTAGTTTGTCTAAAGATATATATATTCTTTCAGTAAAATCATAGCCTGAGACTAAGTAATCAAATGTAAGAAAAGGAACCTAAATAAATTTAAATTTTAAAAAAAGGAAAGGAAGGAGATAGTTTACAAGAGCGTGTTACTCTGGCAAGAATACTGGGTAGTCTCTGATATTTAATATCCATGACACATGGAAAAATCACTAACAATATGCCCAATGTATTTCTTTTTAAAAAGTTTTGAAAAAATTTTGAATGAGTAATTTATTAAACTCCATTAAAAGAGACATTGTTACATAATTATAGTATAATCATTAAACTCTGTGAGTTTTTCATCTCAAACATGTTTCTAAAAATTTGGGTTGGTTCATTTTTATATCTGGCAGATTTCTATTTAATTTCTTAAATGTATAAAATATAGTTAAAATACTTCTTAATGACATTTGCTGCTAATTCTAACATCTCTGTCAGTTATGAGTAAGAATTTTAAGTAAACTTTGTACCTTGAAAAAATCTAGTAATCAGAAGGACTTGCTAAAATAGTGCAGAGATTCCCCATGTACTTGCCCTTTAACTTTCCTCAATGATAATTTCTAACACAGCCATAGTATGCTGTCAACATAAGGAAATTTACATTGGGACAATATTATTAACTCAATGACAGACCTTTACCGAAATTTCTCGTTTTGCATGTACTCCTGTGTGTGTGTATATGCACATGTGCACACACTGAGCAAGAAGTATGTTTATATGAAAACTTGTCACATGTATAGATTTGAGTACAAACACCACAATCAGGACACAGACTGTCTCATTACACACACACACACATGCACACACGCACACACACAAAGCTCCTTAATGTTACCATATTTATGTTACCATATTACTCAATAACCATACCCTTCTTCCACCTCTAATTTCTGGCACTCATTGATGCATTTACCATTTTCACTTTGAGGCTGAATAAACACACACAGATACATAGAGAAAAAATAGTTTCTATATCTATTATCTATACCTGTATGAAATCTATTTTTAAAAATCACTTAGCTGAAGAATGTCATTGCCTTTACTAATAGATTTGGAAGATATTGTTATATTACTGTTTTTGCTTTCTTATTATTATTCTAGTTGACTGTAAATGCAGGGGCTATTTATGTCTTTGTTTTGCACTAAATATTAGTTGGTGAGTTGGCTTTGAAGAAGATTGAAGTTTGACATGAATATAATTTGGTACACCAGTCTCAAGAACTTCTCTTAATTACTGTCCAAAAACAATCACTGAACTGCATTTCAATAAGAGCTATCAAATCTGAAAGAAGAGACTGTATTATATTCTGAAGCGATGGCAAAAGCCAAAATAGTTTCTATCCAACAGGAACCCCCTTGCTGCATATTGTTAATGATTGGCACAAGACTGGTAAATTCTTTCACAGATAATGTTTATTACAATATTTCATAATTCAAAGTTTAAATATTTAAAAGTTAAGCAATGATATTTGTAATAGTTTATATTTGTAGCAATCAAACCATTGTGAATATATTTTAGAGGATTACATAGTTAAGTTAAAAGTGTTGAATTTTCAAGAGTGATAATCAAACTGCTAAATATTTGAGACACTTTTTACTTCTCATCACTGCAGATGGTGATTGCAGCCACGAAATTAAAAGATGCTTACTCCTTCGGAGAAAAGTTATGACCAACCTAGATAGTATATTCAAAAGCAGAGACATTGCTTTCCCGACTAAGGTCCATCTAGTCAAGGCTATGGTTTTTCCTGTGGTCATGCATGGATGTGAGAGTTGGACTGTGAAGAAGGCTGAGCACCAAAGAATTGATGCTTTTGAACTGTGGTGTTGGAGAAGACTCTTGAGAGTCCCTTGGACTGCAAGGAGATCCAACCAGTCCATTCTGAAGGAGATCAGCCCTGGGATTTCTTTGGAAGGAATGATGCTGAAGCTGAAACTCCAGTACTTTGGCCACCTCATGTGAAGAGTTGACTCATTGGAAAAGATTCTGATGCTGGGAGGGATTGGGGTCAGGAGGAGAAGGGGATGACAGAGGATGAGATGGCTGGATGGCATCATTGACTCGATGGATGTGAGTTTGAGTGAACTCCGGGAGTTGGTGATGGACAGGGAGGCCTGGCGTGCTGCGATTCATGGGGTCGCAAAGAGTCGGACACGACTGGGCGACTGAACTGAACTGAACTATTAATAATTATAGGAAGAAGAACTATAGCAAGGAACAGAAGTATAGTGTAATTATAGGAACTTTTGCCCTACCTGGCTCTGTTCACCACAACACACTGTGTTCCTTGTGCTTCTATGGGCACCAGTATGTAAATATGCTCTGACTGTCTCTTTTTCTTTACCTTGCTGGGAAAGGTAAAATTTAATAGAATGTTTAAATTCTCCAGAAATGGTTTTCACAAATAAAGTTGTAGCTTATGTTTCTATGACATGGTCAGTCAAATAGTCCATATATTTTTTTAATGTAGGTTTCTGAACATTGACTTTAAAACAAAGTAAAATGTAGAGTTTATCTCAGGATGTGAAAATATTTAGTTTGTAGTGTTCCAAGTGTACTGAATCTATTGTGTTGATAAGATTTATGTGGTACAGGAATATTTTTTCAATGTTTGTAGAGAAAATGTATGTCAATACTACCATTCGTTCATTTTTAATTCTACAATACTGTTTATAAGTGAAATGATAATGTACTTAATTTTTTTCTATTATTACAGAATTATTTTCTAGCAAATTAGACATGTAATATTCAGAAATTCTGGTACTGTGGATTCTAGTGTGTATATCATTCTGCATTTCTAAATGTAAAACTTCCCAGTGTAAATCTCTTTGCTCAACTATACTTGGCACAGGAAATAATATATTTGGTTTCCTTTCCATGATTTTTTTTTCTTGCCACCTTGATCTTCTTCCATTAGCTTGGTGGCATCTATTACATTGGCAGATAGGATTTGGGTGATAGGAATACAAATAAAAGTGAAGCAACTTGCCAAAATTCTTAAAGAAATTACTTTAAAAACTCATGGCTCACACTATGGTCTTAAAACAAAGCATCTTTGTATTAGAATTGCTGGATTGTTTGAAAGAAGTTTTAATTTTTTACACAGTTTTCCATTTTTTCTTCAAAATTCAAATCATAGTTTATACCATAAAAAATAAGTAAAAAAAATGATAGAAGGGTAATTTCTTGTTCCAAACTAGATAAAGATATATGGTTTGAAATGAGAGAGCTCTGAAAGAAAACTAAGAAAATTAGATGACTATCTAAGGCCATGAAAGCCTTCAAAACCTTCTCCACCCATCTTCAGTCCCCAAGCTGCCTACGAATGTTAGGAGTGGATAATAAGCAACCAATTGTTCAAAAGGAACCTAGCTGCACAAGAACTGATGTTTCACTTTCTTATATTGGAGCTTGTAAGGAGAGTACGTTAAGGCTGTATATTGTCACCCTGCTTATTTAACTTCTATGCAGAGTACATCATGAGAAACGCTGGACTGGAAGAAACACAAGCTGGAATGAGGATTGCCGGGAGAAATATCAAGAACCTCAGATATGCAGATGACAGCAGAAAGTGAAGAGGAACTAAAAGCCTCTTGATGAAAGTGAAAGTAGAGAGTGAAAAAGTTGGCTTTAAGCTCAACATTCAGAAAATGAAGATCATGGCATCCGGTCCCATCACTTCATGGGAAATAGATGGGGAAACAGTGGAAACAATGTCAGACTTTATTTTTTTGGGCTCCAAAATCACTGCAGATGGTGACTGCAGCCATGAAATTAAAAGACGCTTACTCCTTGGAAGAAAAGTTATGACCAACCTAGATAGTATATTCAAAAGCAGAGACATTACTTTGCTGACTAAGGTCCATCTAGTCAAGGCTTTGGTTTTTCCTGTGGTCATGTATGGATGTGAGAGTTGGACTGTGAAGAAGGCTGAGCACCAAAGAATTGATGCTTTTGAACTGTGGTGTTGGAGAAGACTCTTGAGAGTCCCTTGGACTGCAAGGAGATCCAACCAGTCCATTCTAAAAGATATCAGCACTGGGATTTCTTTAAAGGAATGATGCTGAAGCTGAAACTCCAGTACTTTGGCCACCTCATGTGAAGAGTTGACTCATTGGAAAAGATTCTGATGCTGGGAGGGATTGGGGTCAGGAGGAGAAGGGGACGACAGAGGATGAGATGGCTGGATGGCATCACTGACTCGATGGACGTGAGTCTGAGTGAACTATGGGAGTTGGTGATGGACAGGGAGGTCTGGCATGCTGTGATTCATGGGGTCACAAAGAGTCGGACACGACTGAGTAACTGAACTGAACTGAACTGAAGGAGAGTTTCAAGAATGAAAGCCATGGCACGAATTGGCAGAAAGAGATTTCTACTGCTTCTAAATCTTTATTGCATTCAAAGTAAAACAAGAATTGTAATCTTCCTTCACATCCAACTCAAGAAGAGCAAACAGACAAGTAAAGGCTATTTATTTGGGATGGGGAGGGAGGAGAAAGTTCAAACATTCACAGTGATAAAGCCCACAGAAACCAAAACTTGAGCTAATATAAGTCCATGATTAAAACTCAGTGGTAATTAAACACCACAACAGAAGCCAGGAAAATGCTTGGTGACCCAAAGATAGCACATTTTCTCTCTATCTGAGAATAATGTCTGAGCCCTTAACTGACATTCCTTATTTATCCCAACAGAGCTATTTTTCTTTACCTTGTTTCAGACCCAGAGGCTTATTTACAGGACTGCCTCATTTTGGCAGATTCTGTCTCCATCTGGACCATGGTTGGCTTTGAACAATAAGAAACACTGAAAAGAGATAATAGAGAGAAGTAAGTCAATGTATTTACTTATATGCCCAACCTACTCTCTCAATACCTCACCCCACTCGATCTGTTGCCTGCCAAGACAAATTTTGGCAGTGGCTGCCTTCTTCTTTATAACCTATGACTATTTTCACTGGGTTCCTTTGTTGCCTCTCCTGTTCCCTCTTTGTGTATAGGGGTAATAACTATGCCCTCCTCTTTAGAATCCCTCAGTCACTCATCTTCTCTTATTGTTATTTCTAATGTTTTGACTGTATGGTTCATAGCAAACTGTGGAAAACTCTTTAGGAGACGGGAATACCAGACCATCATACTTGTTCCTGAGAAACCTGTATGCAGGTCAAGAAACAACAATTAGAACCTTATATGAAACAACTGACTGGTTCACAATTGAGAAAGGAGTATGACAAGGCTTTTCATTGTCACCCTGTTTATTTAACTTATATGCAGAGCACAGCATGCAAAATTCCAGGCTGGATGAGTTACAAGCTGGAATCAAGATTGCCTGGAGAAATATCAATAACCTCAGAGATGCAGATGATATCATCTAATGGCAGAAAGTGAAGAGGAACTAAAGAACCTCTTGATGAGGGTGAAATAGGAGAGTAAAAATAAAAATAAAGCTGTTTAAGCCAGTTTAACTCAATATTAAAAATTCACTTTAAATCAATATTAAAAAAAAACAAAACACACAAAACCCAAAGATCATGGCATCTGGTTCCATCACTTCATGGCAATCAGAAGGGGAAAAGGTGGAGCAGTGACAGATTTCTTTTTCTTGGGCTCAAAAATCACTGAAGATGGTGACTGCAGCTATGAAATTAGCAGATGATTGCTTCTGGGAAGGAAAGCTATGACAAACCTAGACAAGGTATTAAAAAGCAAAGACATTACTTTGCCAACAAAGGTCTGTCTGGTCAAAACTATGGTCTTTTCAGTAGTCATGTATGGATGTGAGAATTGGATCATAAATAAGGCAGAAGGCCAAAGAATTGATGTTTTCCAACTGTGATGTTGGAGAAGACTCTTGACAGTCCCTTGGACTGCAAGGAGAACAAACCAGTCAATCCTAAAGGAAATCAGTCCTGAGTATTCACTGGAAGGGCTGATGCTGAAGCTCCAATACTTTGACCACCTGATGCAAAGAGCTGATTAACCAGAAAAGACCCAGATTCTGTGAAAGATGGAAGGCAGAAGGTGAAGAGGGTGACAGAGGATGAGATGGTTGAATGGTATCTCTGTTTCAATGGACAGGAACTTGGGCAAATTATGGGAGATGGTGAGGGACGGGGGGCCTGGAGTGCTGCAGTTCATGAAGTTGCAGAGTTGGACATGACTTGGAAACTGAAAACAACAACCTTGTCTATACCTTTATAAATAATCTTATCTTCATACTCTATTTCTTTGCGTGTGCTGTTTATCACCTGATCATGAGTTTTACCCTCTGGCAAAATAGAAGGAAAATGTAAGGTAAAACTTATGAAATTTATTAAATATTTACCTCTAAAATATTAGAAGCTATGAGATTCCTTAGAACCAGTAGATGATTTTTCCATCAATAGAGAAAGTGCTATACAAAAACTAAGTAAAATGGTATTCAGTTCAGTTCAGTTCAGTCGTTCAGTCGTGTCTGACTCTTTGCAACCCCATGAACTGCAGCACGCCAGGCCTCCCTGTCCATCACCAACTCCCGGAGTTCACACAAACTCATGTGCATCGAGTCGGTGATGCCATCCAGCCATCTCATCCTCTGTCATCCCCTTCTCCTCCTGCTCCCAATCCCTCTCAGCATCAGGGACTTTTCAAATGAGTCAACTCTTCACATGAGGTGGCCAAAGTACTGGAGTTTCAGCCTCAGCATCAGACCTTCCAATGAACACCCAGGACTGGTCTCCTTTAGGATGGACTGGTTGGATCTCCTTGCAGTCCAAGGGACTCTCAAGAGTCTTCTCCAATACCACAATTCAAAAGCATCAATTCTTTGGTGCTCAGCTTTCTTCACAGTCCAACTCTCACATCCATACATGACTACTGGAAAAACCATAGCCTTGACTAGATGGACTTTAGTCGGCAAAGTAATGTCTCTGCTTTTTAATATGCTATCTAGGTTGATCATAACTTTCCTTCCAAGGAGTAAGCATCTTTTAATTTCATGGCTGCAATCACCATCCACAGTGATTTTGTAGCCCCAAAAAATAAAGTCTGACATTGTTTCCACTGTTTCCCCATCTATTTCCCATGAAGTGATGGGACCGGATGCCATGATCTTCGTTTTCTGAATCTTGAGCATTAAGCCAACTTTTTCACTTTCCTCTTTCATTTTCATCAAGAGGCTTTTTAGTTCCTCTTCACTTTCTGCCATAAGGGTGGTGTCATCTACATATCTGAGGTTATTGATATTTCTCCTGGCAATCTTGATTCCAGATTGTGCTTCTTCCAGCCCAGCATTTCTCATGATGTACTCTGCATATAAGTTAAATAAGCAGGGTGACAATATACAGCCTTGACATACTCGTTTTCCTATTTGAACCAGTCTGTTGTTCCATGTCCAGTTCTAACTGTTGCTTTCTGACCTGCATACAGAGTTCTCAAGAGGCAGGTCAGGTGGTCTGGTATTCCCATCTCTTTCAGAATTTTCCACAGTTTATTGTGATCCACCCAGTCAAAGGCTTTGGCGTAGTCAATAAAGCAGAAACAGATGTTTTTCTGGAACTCTCTTGCTTTTTCCATGATACAGCAGATGTTGACAATTTGATCTCTGGTTCCTCTGCTTTTCCTAAAACCAGCTTGAACATCTGGAAATTCATAGTTCATGTATTGCTGAAGCCTGGCTTGGAGAATTTTGAGCATTACTTTAATAGTGTGTGAGATGAGTTCAGTTGTGCTGTAGTTTGAGCATTCTTTGGCATTGCCTTTCTTTGAGACTGTATTAGACATATTAAAAAAATTCTCATTTTGTACACTTGAGTTTATGACCTTTAAAATTCAACCTGCTACATACAAAGATGTTCTTCAATTTTCTTTTGAAAGCAATTTCAAAAAATAAACTTCTATTCATCCAAAAAGTGTAATTTTAAAGGAATTCTCTAGATCATTGTTAAAGTCTTATAATTGAAAATTAGCCTCAAACCAAATATTCACAGACTAATTTTCTTAACTACTCTATAGCTAATTTGTAAAACTGATATCAGAGTTTAATCATACACTGATGGAGTCATTTTTAATCTAGAAGTATTATATATATAACTATTATTTTCAGCATGAACTAGTTTTACATTTATAAGCCATAATTTTTCTAGGCTTTATTCAATTATAGGCTTCTCCAGTGACTCAGTGGTAAAAAAAAAAAAATCCACCTGCCAATGCAGGAGAGGTGGGCTTGATCCCTGGGTCAGGAAGAACCCCTGGAGAAAGAAATGGCCACCTGCTCCAGTATACTTGCCTGGAAAATCCCATGGACATAGGATCCTGGTGGGCTATACTCCATGAGGTCGCAAAGAGTTGGACACACCTTAGTGACTAAGCAGCAGCAGCAACAGCATTCAATTGTAGGACTCACAAAGATTGAAAATCAAACCCAAACTGTCTTTAAATTCAATATCTTCTAGCTGTGTCCTGTCTCTTAAAGGAGATCTGTGAGTACACATGCATGTGTATATTTGTTTCCCTGTGTGTAGCCAGGTGGGGCAAAACTCAAATAGGGTAAGTCCAAAGAAATCCATGACAAGACACATCATAATCTAACTTCTAAAATCTAAAGACAAGAAAAAATTCTTGAGAGCAGCAGAGAGAAATGATGCATTGCTTATTTGAAACACCAATTCGAATGACAGAGGATTTCTCATCTGAAACCATAAAGGCCAGGAAATACTGGCACACCATTTTTCAAGTGCTGAACAAAAATAACCACAGATTCCACATCTGATGAAAATATCCTTCAGGATAAAGATAGTCTCAGGTGAATGAAAACTGACATGATTTGTCCCTAGCAACTCTATCATTAAGAAATAACTAAAGGAAACTATAAACAGTAAGGAAATAATCAGAGAAGTGGTTTCAGAACTTGAGGGCAAAAAAGAAGGAACACTGAAATGGACGAAAACAAGTGTAAATACAAAAGACTGTCTTTTTTTCTCATGAAGCTTATGACATATTTGATGAGTGAAGAACAAATTAGAATATCACATGATGTGGTGCTCAGTGCATGTAGAAGAAACACCAAGGGCTATTATATTTTAAAAGTATGGAGGGTAAAGGAATCTAAATGAAGGTAAATTTTCCACATTTCATTTGATAAAACATCAAACCAGTAGGCTATAAGTTTTATAAGTATACAATAACACATTGAATGGCCACTGAGAAACTATACAAAGATTTTACACATATAAATAAGGACATTTTTAAAAATAAATCAATATGAGCCTTTTATTTTCTCTTTTAGTTGTTAAAATACAACAGTCAAGTGGAATAAGGGGGAGATATCTAAATGTTTCTTTTATAGGCAATGTATACCGGGGCTGAGATGCCCTAAGTAGCTGACCTTGGGGTTAGAGTTATACTTGGCCTCCATCAGGCCAGATTCAAAATTGAAGGAGGTTCCCACAAGAGAACACACTGGGTAACATGTAATCATAATTATGTTATAAACTCAATTATAAAAATTCAATATATAAAAGATAGTCTGACAAAAACCTTTACTGGAGTTACAGAAATTAGGGAAGAAAAAGCCTGGTTCATGGTTTGCTGCTACGGGCTAACAACTGTGTAACGTATTATGCTGAAGGTTTCTGACTCATTTGAAGTACATGGGACAGGAAATACAGTGTAGAGAAGATAATAACAATTTGTTTTCTATCAATATGCCTTCAAGGACCTTTTCCTGTATCATCTAATATAATCATCTCACAAGGCTGTATAACAAGATATTTTACCCTCATTTTATAAAAGGTATAATATATTTGAGACTTTAATATATAACTATTATATATAATAATATATAACTATAATATAATTGAGAATTTAATATCTTAGATAAATCATTTAGCCCAATATGACTGAATCAAAATATACAACTGATCTAACTTTCACAGATTTTGCTAATAGGATTCCCAGCTGGACTGAGCAAAGGATCTGGGTTGGTTAGAAAATAATAATCTCTCTACTACTTCCTTCCTCCTATAGTATGCAGCATGGACTTGTTTAGTCCACAATTAAGAAACTTTTATCTTATTCAATTTTTAAATTATAAGAGTGGGCAAATTTTTAAAATAAAATAAAACATGACTTGTTGACTGAGATCATAAGGAGATTTTTTTTAATGAAACAAAAGCAGAAGGTAAAAAGAAAAGATTATGGAATGAATTTTTGTTAAAATATTAGTCTGTTTTTATTACTTTCTAAATGATTAATCTTGTAAGAAAGTGATGTATGTCCACTATTCATATTTGTTCTGAGAAATCATTTTTTCCAGTGTTTAAGAATATAGGCTCAAAGTCAACTGACATAGATAATGCATCATCTGCTACTTCTTAACTGTGCAACCTTGGGGAAGATATTTAAGCTATCTGGAGTTTAGTATATTAATTTATAAATTGAGTATAATCATTGGAGTGCTCAGAGATTAAATTAATGATATGTATAAAAAAGTCCAGCAACTTCTTGGCAAAATATTTCTTGGGGAAAAAAGAAAAATCAACTTTTTAAAATGAGTAGCTGGCAAACAATGTCTGCTTAAAAACATGGATAGAGGATAATACTGACAAGGTCATAGTCATGACCTCCCACTGGAAACTTACTTCCACTTCTATCTACTCTTTGAAACCTAAACAAACAAACAAATAAAAATCCAGCAAACAACTCATTATAGTCATTTGGGATCTGGGTGAAAGGGCATAGGGGGGTCAAAGAAAATGCATCCCTGCTTTGGAAAGAGTATTTCAAAGTCAATCCCCTACCTAATCTGAGTCAAGGCTATCTTGTGGAACCTAGAACTGCACATTGTTAAAGAGTATTTTTATAACCTTTAAAGAAAACCAGTGTAGCAAAACATAAAATAGTCTGAAAATACAGTAGAAATATAACACTTACTCAATATTAGAAAGATAGACTAGTATTTGGAAGGAAATGGTTGAAAGGGAAAAGAAAGAAAAAAAAGAAAAAACAAAAACAAACTGTAGCTTTACTTACAGCTAAAGACCAAGGAATCCTACTGGAAGGACAGATGCTGACGTTCTTAGTAACTTGATAACTAACACAAAGAACCAGCACATTGGAAAAGACCCTGATGCTGGGAAAGATTGAAGGCAAAAGGAGAAGGGGACTGCAAAGGATGAGATGGCTAGATAGAATCACCAATTCAATGGACATGAATAAGAGCAAACTCTGGGAGACAGTGAAGGACAGATGACCCTGGCATGCTGCAGTCTAAGGAATCACATGATTTAGTGACTGACAACAATGTTTTATAATCTTTAAAGAAAACCAATATAGCAAAACAAAATAATCTTAAAAATTATAAGTAGAAATATAATACTTATTCAGTATCAGAAAGATAGTCTTATTAGGAAGGAAATGATTGGGGAAAAAAAAAAAAAACAAGCTGCAGTTTTTCTATAGCTAAAGATCATGGAATAAAAGATGAAAGTTAAGCCTGTTAGGTGGAAGGCTATGAATTCCAACTGTGTACAGTGGAGGAGCTGACAGAAGACTAATTCCTAAAGAAAAAAAAATGCTTTAAAAATTAAGCACTTAAATCAATATATCATTCTGGTTTAAAAGAAAAGAGTGACATTTGGGAAGTGGATTTTTATTTTTTAATCAAATACAAATATAAAAACAAGACCCTTTACAACTTTAAATGGTCAATGTTACCATGAGTAATTGGTGTATTTTATTTTTGTAAGTCACATATTGATTAAAAAATTATTTGTTTCTGGTAGTTACTTGTCAGTTCAGTTCAGTTCAGTTCAGTCACTCAGTTGTGTCCGACTCTTTGCGACCCCATGAACTTCAACATGCCAGGCCTCCCTGTCCATCACCAACTCCAGGAGTTTACCCAAACTCATATCCACTGAGTCTGATGCCATCCAACCATCTCATCCTCTGTCATCCCCTTCTCCTCAAAATATATTATTTTTATAAAGTATTCTGTAGTGATAGAATCCTTTGTCATTATAGAAAAAAATCTTATACATTTCAAACAATTTATAAACCATCAACTCTATAACAAGGGCATAAACTTGTTTAGAAGCCATTAAAAAAATTAAAACTTCAAGATTAGGATTTCCATTTTATTACACAATATATGTCAGGTTAATTAATTATTCTTGTCCATTCTCCGATATTCAACCACCACTGAAGTGTGAATTGGTGAGTCATATTCACTTATTCATGTCCTAAGGAAACTACTTCTGTTTTAATTAGGTTATGTAATAAAAATAAGGAAAACGTTTCCTCAAATTTGACTACTACTTAGTCCTTTCCAAGACTTTTAGTACAATATATTGTTCTTTATTTAAAGGTATTTCAAAATTGTGAGATTCATGGGATAATTCTTAAAGTTACTTGGATAGAAATTTCTCCTTAACATTTTTCAATTTTTTCTACTGTGAAGTGAAGTCGCTCAGTCGTGTCCGACTCTTTGCCACTCCATGGACTGTAACCTACCAGGCTCCTCCCTCCATGGAATTCTCCAGGCAAGAGTACTGGAGTGGGTTGCCATTTCCTTCTCCAGGGATCTTCCCGACTCAGGGATCAAACCCAGGTCTCCTGCATTCCAAGCAGACGCTTTAACCTCTGAGCCAAGTATGTGTTCTATTTCCTTGTATTAAATTTCATAAGTAAGAGAATAAATTTTCTATAAGAACTTCTGAGGACAAATCTGAGGTGAATTTTATTTTGAAGAACTGTCAGTTACTACTGTGTTTGCTTAGAAACATAAGGTTAGTACTAAGCAAAAGAATAAGTAAAATTTAGACAACACTGTTCTCTCTGCATCTCTTTTCATAGGACAGAGATCAATCCAATGCTTTGGATTTGATTTGGATATTATTGTTCAATTTTGTTGTTATTGTTTAGTCGTTAAGTCATGTACAACTCTTTAGGACCTCAAGGATTTCAGCATATCAGGCTTCCCTGTCCATGAAATCCCAGAGTTTTCTCAGACTCATGTTCATTGAGTTGGTGATGCTATCCATCTCATCCTCTGTTGCCCTCTTCTTCTCCTGCTAAATCTTTCCGAGCATCAGGGTCTTCTCCAACTTTAAGAAACATTCATTGTACCTATAACCAGAGAAGCCTCATGGTGTCTAGCTGCTGAAATTAGTCTCTTCTTTACTGTCTAAATAAAATGACTCAAGCTGAATCCTATATGGTTGCAGAAATTAGAGTCCTGCTTTGAAAATTCTCAAAGATGATTTCAGGGAAGTAATGTGAACAGTTGTTTCTTTACACTTCTCACTGCTGAATTCGCTTATCAATAATGCTTTGGTTACCTCTCAGAATGCTGTATCAGCTTACTCCAGTTTTCAATAGCCATAAAACTTGGGGGGAAAAGTATATCTGATTCTCCACAGCAGAGAAATGACAAGACTAAAATCAAATTTAAAAGCTAATAAAACTTTTTTCTTTCTTTTTTTTTTAGGTTTGGGAGATGGAGTGGGAAGCTGGTGAGGGCAACCACAGCATGAAATAGAAAATAACCAAAAAGTAGAGGGTACATAAAAAGTAATGAACTATAAATATATACAACCACAGAGATAAACGTCAAGTGTCTCATATTAGGAAATAGAAGCCAGACTCAAATGGCATGATCCAATTTATATTATAGGCAAAGCTCAGTAGAAGTCTACAGAGACAGTACAGACCAGTGGTTGCCAGGTGCAGAAGAAAGGAACAGCTACAAAGGGGCATGAAGAAAATTTATGGAGTGAAGGAACTGTCATACACTGGTTGTAATCATGTTGTAGTTCAGTTCAGTCACTCAGTTGTGTCCAACTCTTTGTGACCCCATGGTCTGCAGCACGCCAGGCCTCCCTGTCCATCACCAACTCCCAGAGTTAACCCAAACTCATGTTCATTGAGTTGGTGATGCCATCCAACCATCTCATCACCTTTCATCCCCTTCTCCTCCTGCCTTCAATCTTTCCCAGTATCAAGGTCAAATGAGTCAGTTGTTCATATCAGGTGGCCAAAGTACTGGAGTTTCAGCTTCAACATCAGTCCTTCCAATGAACACTCAGGACTGGTGTCCTTTAGGATGTACTCCTTGCAGTCCAAGGGACTCTCAAGAGTCTTCTCCAAAACCACAGTTCAAAAGTAATCATGTTTACTTGACCATAAATAATTATCAAAATTCATAGAAATTTGTACATGTAAAAAAGAAAATTGTACTACATATAAAATTTCCTTTAGATACATACAATTGATGGTTTCTTAAAATTGGAGAAGATCCTGATGCTGGAAAAGATTGAGAGCAGGGGAAAGGGGCAACAGAGGATGAGATGGTTGGATAGCATCACCGACTCAATGGACATGAGTTTGAGAAAACTCTGGGATTTCATGAAGGACAGGGAATCCTGATATGTTGCAATCCTTGAGGTCCTAAAGAGTTGTACACGACTTAATGACTAAACAGTAAAAACAAATTTGAAAAATAATATCCCAAATCAAATCCAAATGATCTCCTTTAGGTTGGATCTCCTTGCAGTCCAAAGGGCTCTCAAGAGTCTTCTCCAACACCACAGTTCAATAGTAATCATGTTTGCTGCTGCTGCTGCTAAGTCGCTTCAGTTGTGTCAAACTCAGTGCGACCCCATAGACAGCAGCCCACCAGGCTCCTCTGTCTCTTGACCATAAATAATTATCAAACTTCATATAAATTCATACATGTAAAAAGGAAAATTTTACTACATATGAATTGTAATTCATAAATTTCACTTTTAGAACTGGATGTTGTGCAATATTATTCTTCACATTCCTTACATAATGTTGAAAGAATTTTCTTAGAAGTTCTCTTTCCACATAGCCCTCACTTCCAGATTTATTCTAAAAGCAGAAATTCTAGCTCCTCTTTATCTTGTTTCCCACTTGAAGGATGCCTAAATGCCTGTCTTCCTCATCCCTCCAAAATATTTCACAAGTCTCTTAAAACTGAATGAATCAATTCACTAGAGTAATAATTAGCAGGAAGAAACATTTTCACTTATTTATTTAAGCCAAATCATATATTTTAAAACTAACCTACATGTGTTCCTTTCTTTCTTTTAACATAAGGAGAAGAACCATTTCTCAAAGAGTGATTTGCTGTCCCTCTTTGGTATCTCAAAAACCTGTGGCTACATTTTGAGTCTCTTATCACCATCCCAGTTCCAGATGTACTTTTAAACAAAGACCCTGCTCAGCAATTACCAAGAAACAGAGAAAAGATTAAGTAATAGAATATTCATCTCTTAATTGAAATTTATTTTCAAACTGTAATTTTTGGTTACCTAATCTCTATTTAGTTACTAGGCATATTAATTCTTCAAAGGATAAATGAACATATTTTATCAACAAGGTTCAGGTAGAGCCAACATAATGTAACCAGAAGGATCTATCCCCTCCAACTCTTAAATCCTATTGTTAAGTAAAGCACACTCTCTTCCCTTAGCAGAACAGATAATCTACGGAGAGTCTAAAACCACTACTAAATTAACTGGGATACTGTTATGAACTGAAATTTGACCCCCCCAGTCCCTGATATCCACATATGGAAACACTAACCCTTTAGTTCAGTTCAGCTCAGTTCAGTTGCTCAGTCATGTCCGACTCTTTGCAACCCAATGAATCACAGCACGCCACGCCTCCCTGTCCATCACCAACTCCCGGAGTTCACTCAAACTCATGTCCATCGAGTCAGTGATGCCATCCAGCCATCTCATCTTCTGTCATCCCCTTCTCCTCCTGCCCCCATTCCCTCCCAGCATCAGGGTCTTTGCCAATGAGTCAACTCTTCACATGAGGTAGCCAAAGTACTGGAGTTTCAGCTTAAGTCTCAGTCTTTCCAATGAACACCTAGGACTGATCTCTTTTAGGATGGACTGGTTGGACCTCCTTGCAGTCCAAGGCACTCTCAAAAGTCTTCTCCAATACCACCATTCAAAAGCATCAGTTCTTCAGTGCTCAGCTTTCTTCACAATCCAACTCTCATATCCATACATGACCACTGGAAAAACCATAACTTTGACTAGATGGACATTTGTTGGCAAAGTAATATCTCTGCTCTTGAATATACTATCTAGGTTGGTCATAACTTTCCTTCCAAGGAGTAAGTGTCTTTTAATTTCGTGGGTGCAATCACCATCTGCAGTGATTTTGGAGCCGCCCCAAAAATAAAGTCTGACACTGTTTCCACTGTTTCATCATCTATTTGCCCTGAAGCAATGGGACCAAATGCCATGATCTTCATTTTCTGAATGTTGAGCTTTAAGCCAACTTTTTCACTTTCCTTTCACTTTTATCAAGAGGCTTTTTAGCTCCTCTTCACTTTCTGCCATAAGGGTGGTGTCATCTGCATATCTGAGGTTATTGATATTTCTCCTGGCAATCTTGATTCCAGCTTGTGCTTCTTCCAGCCCAGCGTTTCTCATGATGTACTCTGCATATAAGTTAAATAAGCAAGGTGACAATACACAGCCTTGACATACTCCTTTTCCTATTTGGAACCAGTCTGTTGTTCCATGTCCAGTTCTAACTGTTGCTTCTTGACCTGCATACAGGTTTCTCAAGAGGCAGTTCAGGTGGTCTGGTATTCCCATCTCTTTCAGAATTTTCCACAGTTTATTGTGATCCACACAGTCAAAGGCTTTTGGCATAGTCAATAAAGCAGAAACAGATGTTTTTCTGGAACTCTCTTGCTTTTTCCATAATCCAGCGGATGTTGACAATTTGATCTCTCATTCCTCTGCCTTTTCTAAATCCAGCTTGAACATTAGGAAGTTCATGGTTCATGTATTGCGAAAGCCTGGCTTAGAGAATTTTGAGCATTACTTTACTAGCATGTGAGATGAGTGCAATTGTGTGGTAGTTTGAGCATTCTTTGGCATTGCCTTTCTTTGGGATTGGAATGAAAACTGACTTTTTCCAAACCTGTGACCACTGCTGTATTTTCCAAATTTGCTGGCATATTGAGTGCAGCACTTCCACAGCATCAACTTTCAGGATTTGAAATGGCTCAACTGGAATTTCATCACTTCCACTTGGAGATGAGGCTTTTAATGATGTAATTAAAATTATACAAAGTCATAAGTGTAGGATCTTAATTCCATAGGACCTATGACCTTATAAGAAGTACCACCAGAAATCTTTCATTCCTCATGTATACAGAGGAAAGGCCATCTGAGGGCACTGAGAAGAAGCAGCTGTCTACAAGCCAAGAAGAGATCCCTCAAAAGAACCAATTCTGATGGTGCCTTTATCTTGGAATTCTAGCCTCCAGAACTGTAAGAAAATAAATATCTGTTGTTTAAACCATGCAGTCTGTGGTATTTTATCATGGCAGCTTGAGCTGACTAAACAGAAACTGCTGTATCATGGCTTCCCATCACCGTCTCATAGTTCGACTACCAGGGCAAACCTTGAGTGAAAATAATTGCTTAACAAGTGACTCTGGTTTTGGGGGATGCTTGTTGTCAGAACATGGACTACTGTGGTTTCTATTTTCCCAATGTGGGACATAGAATGTTTGTTGATTTTGATTTTCTTTTGATAAAGCCTTTTATGCCTTCAACATGGAGATATTTGAGGCAGTGGGCTATAAAGCCATATCTAATATTTGATTCCAGTTAGGAAACAATGCTGCTATATTAATTTTTATAATTACAGTTCATTTTTATCATTTTACATACTTTTGCTCTTTATTTTACACCAAAATTATATTTATACAGGCAAAACATTTTATGTATTTTATAGAACTCTTATATTAACAGCACAATTTTTATCTAGTGAGCTGTAAAATCATGACCTGAATTTCCCTGAGTAGAAATCTGTATGACTCAATGGGCTATGTTACAACCAGTCACTAAGGCAAGAGGCTTGATGACTATTGGCTATACACTAGCTCTACACAATCCACATTGACACATCAGATGTTTAAGGGTAATATTGGTGACAATTTTCCCAAGCATAAAAATCTCCTTAAATTTATTAGCTCCTCTTTAAGAGCTAATTAACATCAAACTTATTAATCTTCTTTTAGTATGTTTTCCTAGCATTTGGTCCTGATGGTGAAACTTTCTTAAGCATTATATATTTGAGTGAACTGAAAATTTACCCAACATTAAGCTCTGTCATAAGAAAAACATTTTTTATAGTAATCTATAAGAATGAAGCATAATGCTAACCCTAACCCTAATCATACAGAAAATGTATGATTTATTGTTTCTTAGTAATATATAGATATCAGGCTAATGTGGACAGAAACTAAAAAATTAAGTATGTGTGTATTTAAAATGTATTTAACTGCATGATATTTCAAAAGATAATCATCATATACTCAATATCCTTATTTTATAGGTGAGAAAACTGAGTTGTAGAGAAGTTAAATAATTTTCCCAGTATACAAAAATAGGAAGTTACAAAGTTAAGGTTTAAATCTAATCTTTGAAGTTATAGCTCAAGATTTTCACTACTATAATATCCTAAAACAAATCCATATGAATAAAAATCCATACCATCCATGAAGTTATGGTAAAACAATGCATAGAAAACACCAGTGATAAAATGTGATTTCTAAGGGAAATAAATGGATTTTAGGTACCTCAAATATGAAACATATAAGCAGCCAGTTTCGGAAACTTTTGACAGAAAAAAAAATTAGAAACTGTGTGACCTATTTAATGAATATAAGCATCCAAGTGCAATAGATACATTTAATAACCCATAATCAGAAACTGTGTTGGCTATTCCTGCTAAAAAGATAAATTTCCAGTAAAACGCCCAATGAGGTTACAATTTAAATGATAATGCTACTAATTATATTCTGGTTTCACATTTCATTGACTAGCATAATTTGTTTATTGCACATTTCCCCTGTGGCTAAAAGAAAAATGTTTTTGTTTCTGCTAGAGTTCTTGATTATCATTTTTGAAACCTTCTTTAATAACCAGTTTGAATGGAATAGCCCACATCATTTCTATGGAGGGGGTTTCTGAAGCAAAATAATATATATGTTCTATTTATTATGAAGGTATATATCCTGGCAAATAGCATCTCCTAAGAAATGTGTGCCTGCTCAGTCGTGTCCAACTCTTTGCAATTCCAAAGTCTGTAACCCATCAAACTACTCTGTCCATGGGATTCTCCAAGCAAGAATACTGGAGTGGATTGCTTTTTATACCCCTAGAGGATCTTCCCAACCCTGGGATGGAATCCACATCTCCTTCATGGCAGGCAGACTCTTTACCACTCAGTCACCTATGAAGCCCCCTCCTAAGTAACACTATCAGGTAAAATCTTACAATTCTCAGGGGGAAAAAAAAAAAAGCTGTCATGTGTAACTGCAAGGTATTCTTTCACTGGTGGCTAGAATTCAATATCTACAATCCTTAATCTCTGAAGTAAATAATAACTTTTATGTAAAATTGGATTTATTTTAGTTTAACACTCTATGTGTAGAGATTGGACTACATTTGCCTTTGGCATATGTCAAGAGATGGTACTTTTTATATTTCATAATTGAGACATGCAGATGTATTTTGTTTGTCATAACAGTGAAAAGATGCACAGACTAAACTGTGCAAATTTTCTTTTACCTCTTAATATTCAAAACAAATACCTCCTAATATTCAAGACAAAAAGATGATTTTGTACATCTCTGGAAGAAATGCCTCAAAAGCAGAGGAACATCAGTTGCTTAAATAAGCAGCAACATTGGCATGTGCTGGTTTTGAGATTTTTTTGTTTTGTTTTCAAAAAACATTTTGTCAGTAATTTAGCATCATTACAAAAAAGAGCTTGTGAACACTGATTTACAAAGTTTGATTTTTGGTAGATTTTTATTTCCTTAATAGTCTGTTTTTGAAATGTATCAAGAAAGAAAGAAGGGAAAGAAAATATGATGGAAGGGAAGGAAAGAAATGATGGAGGGAGGACGAAGAAAAGAAGGAAGAAAGAAAGAAAGAATTATCAACTACACAATAAAAAGACATTTTTCTAAAACAAATAATAACAACAACAAAATGCACTCAATACTCTCTACCTTCAGCAATTCTTTCCCACCCTTCCCATTTAGTGTCACATTTTCTTAAGTGGTTGCTAATAGAGCAAAGAGCACGACTAAGAAAAGACAGGGTAGAGTTCGTTAGCTGTGCATGTTTCATAGAACACCACTGCTTTCTTTCATTGTTGGAAACAATTTGGTTCAAACAAAAGGGTGGCCTGTAAAGGCTGTCAGCATGGCTGCTCACTCAGTCAAAGACACAGTACGTTTCTCTTTTACTTTGAGTGTGGCTGAACTTACATGCACTGTGAACACACCAGAATTCTGGGCTCTCAGAGCATCACCTATGAATGAGAGGGACAAGGAATGACAATAAACATACACATGTCATCTATTTGCTCTACTACTGTGCATATTCCATTCTCCTATTGGACTTCATTTACAAAATATAAGTTCAAAGATAAAATTACGAAGAATTGCAAGATGGTGACAGCAGAACCCTAAACTAAACAGTCGCTCAGTCGTGTCTGTCTCTTTGCGACCCCATGGACTGTAGCCTACCAGGCTCCTCCATCCATGGGATTCTCCAGGCAAGAATATTGGAGTGGGTTGCCATTTCCTTCTCCAGGGGATCTTCTCAATCCAGGGATCGAACCCAGGTCCCCCGCGTTGGAGGCAGACGCTTTAACCTCTGAGCCACCAGGGAAGCCCAAACTAAACGTCGGTCCTATAAAACCTAGGACTCTTTGAGACTACAGAGATTGCTCATACAGAAAGTCAGCCCTAACTTCATAGGTAGGTGGGTAGCAAGGTAGGTAGATTAAGATAGAGGTAGATCTTAGGGAAAAAAAATACTTTTTTAAAAGGTAAAAGAAACCGCAAGTGAATAAAAGTGATGAGAAGTGATCAAAAGATGAATATATTTTTAGGAGACAAAGGAATTTGGATGTAGGCTTTAAGAGAAAAAAGAAATCAAAAAGAATTAAAGGTTTTAGGCCTGAGAAACTAGAAAGATGGAGTTATTATTTAATTAAACAGGAACTACACCAAGAGATGGTTTGAGAGATGAAAGACATCGGAAGTTCAATTTTGGATGAATTAAGTTTAAGTGCCTGTTTTGCATCCCAATGTAAATATCAATTATGCAGTTGGATATGTGAGTATACAGAGTAGAGAAGATATCTGAACTGGAGATTTAATTTGAGAGGAGTCAGCACAGTGGTGACATGATATTTAAAGCTACGAGAAGTGAGAAAAGCTAATAAAAGAAGTACAGATGAAGAAGAGAGAGGGTTAAAGACTCAGACTTAGCACCCTTTAATATTTAGGTATCAACAAAATGACATGTGAGCTACAAGGGAAACTTGAAAGCTAATTTTGACAAATTATAATCTACTTCTTAAGATTGTTAGGTGATGAAAAATAAAAATAATATTATCTTAACAAAATTATGAACAGTGTTGCCCTCTCACTCCAACTACAGTTCTCCTTGTTGATCCTTTCTTATGCCTTTCCCATAGAATTCACCAAACAATAAAAAAAAAAACAATGGTAAATTTATTCATATATTCATTTGTATTACCATTGTTTGCTTTCCTAATACCTTCAATTACTGTTCGGTTGTCAAGGACAAGAAACATGTCTTACTAATCTCTGTATCTTTACCATTAAATTAATTGCCTGCACATGAAAAATACATTTTTTTTCTTAAAAAATGAATATATTCTCAGCAAACAAGGTCATTCCATGGCTGTAGAGTAGACTTTTACACTAATGATGACTTATATAATTGTCTCAAAGGACTAGATACTGAATATAGGAGAATATGACATTTACCCCTGTTCAAAGCTGCTAAGATTTAGATTGTATATATCTATATCTATATCTATATCTATATCTAATCTATATCTGTATCTATCTATCCCCACTAGCCACTGAAAGTATATAGGACTTCCTGGCAAATAAGAGTCAACAAATGATAATATTTCTTTCAAATGACCTTTGATTCAAGTAGGTTTCCTTTGATTAAGGCGAGATCAGAGGCTGATGACATCTTGGAATACTGGCCATCCTAGAGATAGTGCCAGGACACAACTGGGGCTAAAAAAGAAATCACTTTGAATATATAAACCACAGGAATTGAAATGGAAAGAACTGGCTAGAAAATAATGAAATACTCAAACAACAACAACAACCAGCTAACAGGAGACCAACAGGACTCCAGACAAAACAAAAGGAACACCTTACAATGCCTAACACTAGACTGAAGGAACAAAGTGAGAAGGTGGTTTTAGCAGGTCTGAGGACGTTATCTGGTGAAAGCAGACTTCTTCATAGTAACTGGTCAGCACAATCTTTTTATATAAGACAGTGTTTCTCAAATTTTTTATGCACGAAAGTTGCTTAAAATGAAGACTCTTTGGAATTACCACCAGATTCTGATTCAGTAGAATCTGATTCAGTGGTATTAGGTCTAGGAATAAGTATATGTAACAAATATTATTTGTGGTTCCAATATAAGTGGTCCACAAGCCACATTATTAAGTATATTGTTAAGGAGACATTTTCATGGAAGACCAAATTATAACAAAACTGTATGCTGAGAAAGAAATCAGTCCACTGTTAGATGAGAGAGATGCAGTTAAAGATTGTTTAGAATCAATTAATTTCATATATCCTTTAAAACCAAGCTCTTCCATTTCTTTTTCTTACACCCTGTGCTAATCCCCTTCTGTTTATCTCAAACCATTTGTAGATAAAGGTATACATAAACTATATTACATTCCAAGTAATAGACACAGACATAAATCACTGCAGGATTTAGAATCAAGTGATCCAGGAGGGTGAGGAGCAAAGAAAACTATTTTAACAGCTGCACAACTGTTCCTATAAAATTTGAAATTTAAATATTTAGGACATCATGTCTAACACCAACCACGGTGATCCAATTAAAGATCTAGTGACCTAGTCTATTTTATATTTTCAGAAGGGTCTTCATCTCTATTTCCTTAGCCATTCTTAGACTAAACTGCTCTTATTATCTCCTTCTTTCCATGTCTGCTTTACCTTTTCTTCAAGTCTGTATCTTTCTAAAATGATACAGTCACTGCTAACTCTGATCTATAGTTTCCAAGCTCTGCAAAAATGTTGCAATCAGGTAAATTAGGTAACATCCTTCATGAAGACTATTAAGCAGAGATCTGAGATTTGTTTAGACTCTTCAGTAAAAATCATACTCCACAACCTGCTTTTATTAAGACTACACATCCTCATATATTACTGCACAGTCACTCAAGTAATTTCAGCAAATGACTATTCTGTCAATTTCATTTTTATTTTTTCAAAAATTCCCTCTCAGAATTATGGAAACCCCACTGTTAAACCCATGTGTTAACCAACCATTCCCTACAGACAATGAATTGGGTGCTACTCAAATGTTTCAAATAAAGATGTCTGCCTAGTCTATCATTACAGATCATTCATTATGCAAAGAATTTTCCTTATAAGAAGTAGCAATTGCTTCATTAAAACTTTAATGAATATTTACAAGTTCTATATATCTGAAAAACATATAAAATACATAGAATCTAATTTTCTCCAAGAGAATAGCTACTCAAATATTTAAAAGCATCTACTGTGGCTCACCTAAACCTTCTTATCTCTATCTCCAGACTAAAATCCCCCACTCCCTTTCATCTTTCTTAAAGTGTCAAGAGTTTTCAGATACCTCACTGTTCTGAATACTTCTCTGTCAATATTTATTTTATAATATTTATAGTGTATAGCATCAGAGAAATTATTTCAAGTGTGAACTGCATAGTAATTGTTGACATGAGACTGAAAAACACAATGGATAATTTTATTTATCTGGACATGAGTCTTTGATAAACATAATGTATTACCATGTCATGCTAATATTTTCAGAGGTATGATCAGAGTGTTGACACATTCTGAGCTTGTCATAGTCAGCAAAAACACAAACATTTTCTATTCAAAGGTGCTATCATATCATTTTTTCCCCAGTCTTTATCTACATAATTGATTGTTTTATCTAACTAGTAAAGGTGGAAACTGGCATTTGTTCCTTTTAAATTGCATAATATTGATTTAGTTCTCTTGTTTTTAAAATGATAATTTGAAATGTTATAGACACTGAACCTGAGGGGGAAAAAAAACAAAACAAGTTTTATATTCAATTCAGTTCAGTTCAGTCACTCAGTCATATCTGACTCTTTGTGATCCCATGAACTGCAGCTCACTAGGCTTCCCTGTCTATCACCAATTTCCAGATCTTGCTCAAACCCATGTCCATCAAGTTGGTGATGCCATCCAACCATCTCATCCACTGTTGTCCCATTCTCCTCCTTCCTTCAATCTTTCCCTTCATCAGGGTCTATTCCAATGAGTCAGTTCTTCAAACCAGGTGGTCAAAGTATTGGAGTTTCAGCTAGCATAAGTTCTTCCAATGAATATTCAAGACTGATTTCCTTTAGGATTGACTGGTTTGATCTCCTTGCAGTCCAAGGGACTCTCAAGAGTCTTCTCCAATACCACAGTTCAAAACCATCAATTCTTCAGTGCTCAGCCTTCTTTATAGTCCAACTGATATATCCATACATGACTACTGGAAAAACCATAACTTTGACTAGACAGACTTTTGTTGGCATACATACATATATGTATATGTATATAAAGCTTCCAGGAGGAGGACACGGCAACCCATTCCAGTATTCTTGCCTCGAGAATTGCCATGCACAGAGGAGCCTGACTTGTTACAGTCCATACTTTCAAAGAATCGTACACAACTGAGTGACTAAGCACAGCACAGCACACATATATAAAACATGCAGAATGGACAAGATAGTCTCCACAGTCCAAGGTTAACTAACCTTCCCTATACATAAATTCTGTGATTCCCTAATCTTATATTCCAGCCATGCATGTGCCATGTGAATATTTGATAATTAAAATTAGTGAACCTAATTTGCTTCCCAGTTATCAAAAACCTGAAATAGAAATAATACTGGCTCTGATGAGCACTTAAATATTGATGCTTTTGAATTGTAATGCTGGAGAAGACCCTTGAGAGTCTCTCGGACTGCAAGGAGATAAAACCAGTCAACCCTAAAGGAAATCAACCCTGAATATTCATTGGAAGGACTGATGTAAAGCTGAAGCCCCAATACTTTGACCACCTGATGTGAAGAGCCAACATATTGGAAAAAACCATGATGCTGGGAAAAACTGAAAACAAAAGGAGAGAAGGGCAGCAGAGGATAAGATAGTTAGATATCATCACCAACTCAGTGAACATGAATTTGAGAAAACTCTGGGAGGTAGTGAAGGACAGGGAAGCTTGGCAAGCTATAGTCCATGGAGTTTCAAAGTCAGACATGACTGAGCGATGAACAACAATGACAACTGAAGTTTATATCATCTCTGATGCAGACAGCTGAGATTGCTACCCTAGTACTGAGATTCACTGATGTCAAAAGTTTGCTTAAGAAATTAGAGTTAGAATACTACACAATAGGAAACAGAACCGAACAAGGCAGACAAAAATTAGACCTAGGAAGAGATGAACATATTATAACAGGGCATGAGGAACCTTTTATTATGCTGGTATATTTATTATCTTGAATGTGGTGGTAGATTCATCAGTTCAGTTCAGTTCATTTCAGTCGCTCAGTCGTGTCCAACTCTTTGCGACCCCATGAATCACAGCACGCCAGGGCTCCCTGTTCATCACCGTCTCCTGGAGTTCACTCAGACTCACGTCCATCGAGTCCGTGATGCCATCCAGCCATCTCATCCTCGGTCGTCCCCTTCTCCTCCTGACCCCAATCCCTCCCAGCATCAGAGTCTTTTCCAATGAGTCAACTCTTCGCATGAGGTGGCCAAAGTACTGGAGTTTCAGCTTCAGCATCATTCCTTTCAAAGAAATCCCAGGGTTGATCTCCTTCAGAGTGGACTGGTTGGATCTTGCAGTCCAAGGGACTCTCAAGAGTCTTCTCCAACACCAAGCTGAAACGCATCAGTTCTTCGGCCCTCAGCCTTCTTCACAGTCCAACTCTCACATGCATACATGACCACAGGAAAAACCATAGCCTTGACTAGACAGACCTTAGTCGGCAAAGTAATGTCTCTGCTTTTGAATATACTATCTAGGTTGGTCATAACTTTTCTTCCAAGGATTAAGCGTCTTTTAATTTCATGGCTGCAGTCACCATCTGTGTGAGATTCATAGGTGCATTCTTATGTCAAATTTATCCATTTATATTATATTAATATTTAATAATTTTTGTACACCAGTAATATCTCCCAAAAGCAGTTAAACCATATTACTGAAGAATCCAAAGTTCTTTGTTCATGTCAATCATATCTACAAATGTTACTGAATAGGTGATTAAAATTGAGAAAGTTTAAAAATATTTTTATTATTCATTTAAAATTGTTATAATAATTTTATTATATGCTAAAACTAGTAACTAAATAATTTAATTTAAAACTTTCTAAAGTTTTAGAAAATTTAAAAATTTCTAAAACACTAAAACCTAAAAACATTATATTCTAAATAAACTTTTTCAAGATTAAAAGTTAGTGAAATTAGGGATAATAATTTACATTTTTGCAAATCTTTTATTACATTTGACAATAGAAGGGGACTCAGTTTCATACGCTTTGACACTCAAGCTGGTGCTAAATTCTGTATCAGTTTATATATCTCCAGAAACCACAGCTTCACACACATGCATAGCTGGAAATGAGAGGAACATTTTAATAGCCTTTTCAGATAATTGTGTATATTCTTTGATGTTATGCTAAAACTCAACAAATGACTGCTTCTTAAAGGTGCACTGAAATATTAAAAATCAAAATGTATCAATAACCTTTATATGCTCTGTTACATTAAAATCCATTGGACTTCATTGCACATTAAATAGATTCTACCCATGAAAAAATATTTTTCATGCATTGTAAATCTGAAAAAAATACTGATTTTTGAAGACTTTCACTTATTCCCAAATTATGACCCATGTCATTTTGCAATAGCAAAATGACAAATCCCAGTTTCATCTTGAAAATGGAGACTACTTTAATTTGTGTCACTATTGCTTTCTTGGTCCTAGATGTGATATCTTTATTCAGTAAGGTAAAATATGTAATTAAATCTTTTACTTATGGTACAGTTATCTATCTTTTATCGACAGATACTGTTTCAATACAAAATGTACACTCATAACATATTGCTATGGAAATTGAGGGCTTCAGGATCTACTTTTTTACATATATCTGCAGCCTCTTCATCATCTTATTTTCTGTACAGAAAGATTCCTGACCTCAACTTGTATGTGCACATTCTTTGACATTCCACAAAGGTAAGCAATGTACTCCTTTTGACCAGAGAATTCTTGCTGTCTGAAAGGATGAGATTCTTAGCCATTATTTTATATAAGCCTCTTTAACCATGTAGAATGAGGTAAGGGTTTATTTTCTGTGATGTATATCTGCTGATCCTACCACTTTCTTAGCCTTTTAATGTATTAAGGAAAGATGCTTCTTGTGCAGTGAGAAACAGGCATATCTTCCTCCCATTGGACACAACCTCCTAAAGGCACAGGGCTGAGAGGAAGAACTGGCTTGGATTTTAACCACACAGTCTGCAAAATACACAAAATTATTTCTGGATGTCCTGATCCTCTCATAGCATTTTTAATTTGCACCATATAAAGTCATGTCTCCAAAGTAAACTCTAATACTTTCTGTATTGAGTAAAGTCTTTCTGCTTTATTCACACCCTGAAGATGCAGCACGGCATCTGACACACCAGAAGTGCTCACCAAATGGGTACTGAATGAGTGAGTATTTGGTGAAACATGTCAAGATGGAAATCTATACACAAGAAGAAATGAAACTCATAGGGACTTCTTTTTGAAAGAAGTCTTTTTATGTCACGGCATGTACCCTCCACTGACAAATTTATCACACCATCAGTCTTTATAGGATAGATTCATGTAAAAAGATTGTCCATTAATATGAAATTATTTGGACTTCACTGGTGGTCCAGTGGTTAAGAATCCACCAACCAATGCAGGGAACAGAGTTTCAATCCCTGCTCTGGGAAGATTCTACATGCCACAGGGTAACTAAGCCAGTGAGCAACAACTACTGAGCCAGCACGTTAGGGCCCTTGTGCTGCAACTACCAAAGCCCATGCACCCTACAGTCCATGCTTTGCAACAAGAAAAGCCACTGAAATAAGAAGCTCATACATTGCAACTAGAGTAGCCCCTCTCACCACAACTAGAGAAAGCCCACATGCAAATAAGACCCAGTGTGTCAAAAATAAATCAATACATTAAAAAAATTAAATTATTCATGGGAAAGAATTTGCTTTTCTTTTCAAAATGAGAATGTAAAACATGAAAAAAATAGATAAATGTATTTAGAATATTAATTTGGCTAGTGATGGAGGAAAAAAAGACAGCAATTTCCAAATCTGCTTTGGATTAACAACGTTCAGAGGAAGTGAGACATCATGAAAAGAACATAGATTGTTGTCCTCAACAAGTATGTGTAGGAATTCAGCCTCAGTCACTTTCTAACCACATGGATTATAGTAGATTGCTTAACCACTCTGATCTTAGTTTGTCATCTGTAAAATAAAATATATATTTACCTCATTGAGGGTTGTAGCAATAATTCAAAAAACAAACCATACATGAAAAATACCTAAAACAGTATTTGTTACATTATAGACACTAAATATTTGGTGCAATGTTCTCGCTGCTTGTCGTGTCCGACTATTTGTGACCCCATGGACTATAGCCCACCAGACTCCTCTGTCCATGAGATTTCCCATGCTATATTGGAGTGTGTTGTCACTTCCTCCTCCAGGGGATATTCCTGACCCAGGGAACTAACCTGCATCTCCTATATCTCCTGTATTGTCAAGTGGATTCTTTACCGCTGAGCCACCTGGGAAGCTAAAATATTTGGTAGTCCTTCATAATCATTTATATTTTCATCATATTATTAATGGTTAAGATACTCCATGGAAAGAGTAAATAAATTTTACATATGAAATTCAAAAGCTGGAATTCTTGATTACATTGATGTGCCATTTCTGTATTGAACATTTCTTCAAATTGCATTTTCATATCAGTGACATTTGCATGGAAAGGTGTACATTTTAAAAATTATCTAAATATATAGTGCTTAAAATGCATATTTTCTTTATTATTCAGTAGTGCATTTGGTTGCAAATAACCAAAACCATAACAGCAACCTTAAAAACTACAGTTTGTTTCATATAACAAAAAATTTTGAAGGGAGGTAGTCTAGAGCTGGTGAAGCAGCTCACCATGGCAAGAGGAACACACGACCTTTCTCCCCATCCATCACTTGCTTTGTGGCACTCATCTCTGTGCTGGTAAATTATGCATAAGTATTGTTTGGCTGCCCCTGGCTACAAAGGTGGATGGGGAATTTAATTTTTAGCTCTCCAAAGTTACAGTAGAGGAAGATAAATGAAAAACATATTAAGAAGGTCTTTTGACTGAGACCAACTATAATGTATACTTCAGCAAACAATCAACCACATTTACCTATTTTCATATAAATGAGATTAAGTTTAAATACATTCACAATATTAAACACAATATTCTACATTGTATACCTTGCTCAACTTGTCTTTGTCCATTGAAAAATGTCAATTGACAAAAAATATACCTATTATGTCAACAAGTATGCAATTAGAATATTGTGGATTTAACAAATATTGAAATAGATATTAGCTTATATTGGTAGATCTAGTCATTCAAGGTTGATTTTAATTTACATGAATTATTTATTGTCATTTCAAATGGCTTACAAAAATTACAATATATCTTGGATTTAAATACACTAAATATTTGTAAAACAAATCATGTAGATTTTTATTAGCTCATTAACTTGTGAGTAATATGTAGATAATTCCTTTTGGTATAATCATCAATATCATATAACAATATAACAGCCCTTAAAATAGTTGCAGATGAGAGTAGGGAATATACATATCATGAAAATAAATTAGGTGACTGTAGATTCTGATGCCACTAGGGATGGAATAGTTTCCTGACTAAATTTCTGAAAGACTTATCAATAGATCACAGAGCTTTATAAGTGGGCATGTCTTGTATTAACATCAAATCTTTGCATAACAATTTACAATATTTATAATTTGCTTTATATATGCTTTCAAAGTGATTTTGATCATATTATTTGTCAAAAATGAATATATTTTAAGCATATTGCAATAAAAGAAGACAGTCAGATTTGAAATATGATGTAGACTTTAAAACCTTTCAACAATGTCATATCCTTTCTTTAATCAGCCAGACTTCTTTGTTACTTTTCTAATATCCATAGTATTTTCCTGATCATTCATTAATTTAACCCTTATTTAAGTAGGAATCAGTATGAACATATTACAGTTCTCTTCCCTTGAGTGTAGCAGTTCAATTTGTCCCATAATTTCTTTAAAATATGTTACATTTACATGATTTTCCTTGTATTTTTTTCTTTTTTCTCTGATACTACATTTTATACCTTGCTCAACTTGTCTTTGTCTTTTTTCTTTTTTCTCCTATGCTACATTTTAAGATATTTTAAATCTTCTTTCAATTGCTTTATTAACTTATAAATTAGCTATTCTGTTCCTGATAACTTTTTGTATTCTGGAGGAAAAAAAAGAAATATGAAATTGGATGTATAGAAAATAGTTCTGGAGATAAGTTATCAATACATGCAGATGACATGTTACTACATATAGAAAACCCTAAAGAATTCACACAAAAACTATTAGAACTGATAAATGAATTAATTGAGGTAGCATGATACAAGATTAACATACAGCAATCAGTTGCATTTCTTTACACTAACAATGAAATATCAGAAAAGAACTGGAAAAAAAAAACTTGCAATTTTAAAATTGCATCAAAAAACAAAATAAAGCACCTAAGAATAAGCCTAACCAAGGAGGTGAAAGACTTATATGCTGAGAACTATAAAACATTAATAAAGGACATTGAAGATGCTTCAACAAAATGGAAAGATAGCCCATGTTCGTGGATTAGCAGAATTACAATGCCCTAAGCAATCTACAGATTTAATGCAATCCCTATCAAATTACCAATACATAGAATTAGAACATATCATCTTAAAGTGTATATGGATTCAGAAGAGATCCAGAATTGTCAAAACAATCCTAAGGAAAAGCAAAAGCAAACGGCATAATCCTGACACACTTCAGTTCAGTTTAGTTCAGTCGCTCAGTCGTGTCGAACTCTTTGCAACCCCATGAGTCACAGCTTCGCAGGCCTCTCTGTCCATCACCAACTCCTGGAGTTCACTCAACTCGTGTCCATCGAGTCAGTGATGCCATACAGCCATCTCATCCTCTGTCGTCCCCTTCTCCTCCTGACCCCGTTCCCTCCCAGCATCAGGGTCTTTTCCAATGAGTCAACACTTCGCATGAGGAGGCCAAAGTATTGGAGTTTCAGAATCAGTCCTTCCCAAGAACACCCAGGACTGAACTTCTTTAGGATGGACTGGTTGGATGTCCTTGCAATCCAAGAGACTCTCAAGAGTCTTCTCCAACACCACAGTTCAAAAGCATCAATTCTTCGGCGCTCAGTTTTCTTCACAGTCCAACTCTCACATCCATACATGACCACAGGAAAAACCATAGCATTGACTAGATGGACCTTTGTTGACAAAGTAATGTCTCTGCTTTTCAGTATGCTATCTAGGTTGTTCATAACTTTCTTTCCAAGGAGTAAGCGTTGTTTAATTTCATGGCTGCAGTCACCATCTGCAGTGAATTTGGAGCCCAAAATAATAAAGTCTGACACTGTTTACACTGTTTCCCCATCTGTTTCCCATGAAGTGATGGGACCAGATGGCATGATCTTCGTTTTCTGAATGTTGAGCTTTAAGCCAACTTTTTCACTCTCCACTTTCACTTTCATCAAGAGGCTTTTTAGTTCCTCTTCACTTTCTGCCATAAGGGTGGTGTCATCAGCATATCTGTGGTTATTGATATCTCTCCCAGTAATCTTGATTCCAGCTTGTGCTTCTTCCACCCCAGCGTTTCTCATGATGTACTCTGCATATAAGTTAAATAAGCAGGGTGACAATACACAGCCTTGACGTACTCCTTTTCCTATTTGGAACCAGTCTGTTGTTCCATGTCCAGTTCTAACTGTTGCTTCCTGACCTGCATACAGGTTTCTCAAGAGGCAGGTCAGGTGGTCTGGTATTCCCATCTCTCTCAGAATTTTCCAGTTTATTGTGATCCACACAATCAAAGGCTTTGGCATAGTCAATAAAGCAGAAATAGATGTTTTTCTGGAACTCTCTTGATTTTTCCATGATCCAGCGGATGTTGGCAATTTGATCTCTGGTTCCTCTGCCTTTTCTAAAACCAGCTTGAACATCTGGAATTCTGTGGTACATGTATTGCTGAAGCCTGGCTTGGAGAATTTTGAGCATTACTTTACTAGCGTGTGAGATGAGTGCAATTGTGCAATAGTTTGAACATTCTTTGGCATTGCCTTTCTTTGGGATTGGAATGAAAACTGATATTTTCCAGTCCTGTGGCCACTGCTGAGTTTTCCAAATTTGCTGGCATATTGAGTGCAGCACTTTCACAGCATCATCTTTCTGGCTTTGAAACAGCTCCATTGGAATTCCATCACCTCCACTAGCTTTGTTTGTAGTGATGCTTTCTAAGGCCCACTTGACTTCACATTCCAGGATGTATGTCTGGCTCTAGGTGAGTGATCACACCATTGTGATTATCTTGGTCATGAAGATCTTTTTTGGACAGTTCTTCTGTGTATTCTTGCCACCTCTTCTTAATAGCTTCTGCTTCTGTTAGGTCCATACCATTTCTATCCTTATCGAGCCCATCTTTGCATGAAATGTTCCCTTGGTATCTCTAATTTTCTTGAAGAGATCTCTAGTCTTTCCCATTCTGTTGTTTTCCTCTATTTCTTTGCACTGATCTCTGAAGAAGGCTTTCTTATCTCTTCTTGTTATTCTTTGTAACTCTGCATTCAGATGCTTATATCTTTCCTTTTCTCCTTTGCTTTTCACTTATCTTCTTTTCACAGCTGTTTGTAAGGCCTCCCCAGACAGCCATTTTGCTTTTTTGCATTTCTTTTCCATGGGGATGGTCTGGATCCCTGTCTCCTATACAGTTTCCTGAACCTCCGTCCATAGTTCATCAGGCACTCTATCTATCAGATCTAGTCCCTTAAATCTATTTCTCACTTCTACTGTATAATCATAAGGGTCATACCTGAATGGTCTAGTGGTTTTCCCTACTTTCTTCAATTTAAGTCTGAATTTGGTAATAAGGAGTTCATGATCTGAGCCACACTCAGCTCCTGGTCTTGTTTTTGTTGACTGTATAGAGCTTCTCCCTCTTAGAGCAATGCAAATCAAACTTGCCATGAGGTATCACCTCACATCTGTTAGAATGGTCATCATCAAAAGTCTACAAATAATAAATGCTGAAGAGGGTACAGAGAACAGGGAACCCTCTACACTGCTGGTAGAAATATACATGGGTACAGCTACTATGGAAAACTGTATGAAGGTTCTTCAAAAAACTGAATATAGAGTTGACATACAATCCAGCAATCCAACAATCACATTCCTGGGCATATATCTGGACAAAACTATAGTTCAAAAATAAACACGCACTGCTATATTCATAGCAGCACTATTCACAATAGACAAGACATGGAAACAGCCTTAATGTTCAACAACAGATAATGGATAAAGATGTGGTATATAAACATAATGGAATACTAGTCAGTCATAAAAAGAATGAAATAATATAATTTGAAATAACATTGGTAAACAGACCAATGGAACAAGAAAAACACCCACACATAAATATTTAAAAAAATATCACTGCAATCCACTTGGAAAATATGCAGTTTCCAAAATATTGCTAGGTTAATTTAAAAAAAATAAGCAAGCAAAATTCTAGCTGTATTGTTGATCTAACACATGTTACAAATGACTATTTAACTTTGTGTTAAAAATTCACTTTATCAGTAGTGACAGCCACATTTCAAGATGTGTTATCCACATGTTGTTAGTGACCACTGTATTAATACAGATTTGAAATATTTCCATCATGAAAAATTCCAACAACACTAAAGTATTTTCAACATCACTAATCATCAGGGAAATTATTTAAAAATAGATCCACAGATCCACTCCAAACACACACATACTCCCTCTCTCTCTTTCTCACACACATACAAGTATACACTTCCGAATGACTGTAAACTGAAAGACTGGCGGTATCAATCACTGAAGAGGACCAACAGTGATTGTAATCCCATAGTTGGCTGCCAGGGAGTAAATTCATAAAACCACTACAAAAAAAAAAATTATAATCTGGCAGTATCTAAGAAAACACAATGTATGTCTCTTCTATGACCAAACAGTTTCATATAAATATTTTTTTAACAGTGATGTTTACATGTGTGTTATGAAGGACATGCATTCAAATGTCCATGGCAGCATTATTTATAATAGCTCCTAACCTGAAACTGTTTAAATGCATGTTAAAATAAAATAACAAAATAAATTGTACCATATTCACATAATGAAATGTTAATCATTAATGAAAATTAATGAACCACTTTTACATGTAACTACGTGGATAAATCTTACAAACATACATTGAATGAAATACATGACAACAAAATGTTACTGTACAAAGTTTTAAAACAGGAAAAACTAATCCTATGCTATTAGAAGTCAAGGAAGATAGTTTCCTTTCAACACTGTAATGACTGGAAAGTAGGACAATGTGGCCTTCTTTAGTCTGGTTGTATATCTTTTTGTGTGTGTGGTGGTGGCTAAATGAAGTTGGTGGCAATGCAATATTTATTTATTTAGTTGTGTACTTATTATTTGGGTGATTTTCTGTGTGTTTATTATGCTACAATAAATTAATTGTAAAGCTACATCATATAATGGGACTTCCCAGTAGCTGCAGTGGTAAAGAATCTACCTGCCAATGCAGGAGACACAAGAGATGTGGGTTCAATGCTTGGATCTGGAAGATCCCCTGGAGTAGGAAATGACAAGTAACTTCAGTAATCTTGCCTGGGAAATCTAATGGACAGAGGAGCCTGGCATGCTATAGTCCATGGGGCCTCAAAGAGTCAGACAGAACTGAGCAACTGAACACACACACACACACATCATAAAACTGGATATTAGCTCCATGCAGAGAATATTTTGCTAAAGAAGCTTCACTCGAAGCAAATCTTCAGAGTAACACAGAACTAATTTATAATGAACACCACACCAAACTCCCTACCTCTATAACTTGTAAGAAACTAAGAAAGCTCTGTTTGTGGAAATTTGGAAGTATTATTTTAATTATAATTGGCAATGTAGATATTCCTACCGACCATGATGACTAGATGGATAGATAGAAAAATACATATAGCTTTCATGATATTATGACATTACTCTCTCTCTCTCTCTCTTTCTATATATATATATATATATTTATATATATTTAAATATATATATATTTATATATATATAAATATATATATATTTAAAACATTTTAATATCAGGTGACATCACAGCTATATGGCATTATGTTATATTATGTATAATTTATTATAATATTCTAAAATAAATTTTGTGTTAATGAACATTAAAGCACAAAGCTCAATTTCTAAGCAAGCAAAATGTTTACAATGACCTTCATTCTAGTTTTTCCTCCTAGATTCCCCTGAGGAAATAACTGCTGTGAACATTTTCTTGTTTATCCTTTTACTCTTTCTATATATTTTCCCAAACACAATATTCTACACTTTATCCCCCCAAATAAATAAATCTAGTGCATTTTTATACATACAAGTGTGTTTCATTTATTTTAATGGCTACTTAAATTCTATCATATTAAAATGCCATAATTCACTTAACTAGTTTTTTGCTGATGGATATTCAGCTTTTCCAAATTCTTTTCTATCATTGATGTACTGCAACATATAGTCTTACACATTCAACATTTTCATAGTTGAATACAGCTATAAGATAAATTCCTAAAAGTGAAATTGCTCAGTTAAGTGATATGTGAATTTTAAGTTTTGATTGATATTGCCACAAAGCTGCCCATTAAGGTAGAAGCAATTTATATTCTCATCAAGTATGTATGATTTTAAGTGTTTCTGTTTTAGAAAAATGACTCTGTGAAAGTTGGAAGATGGACTATGGCAGAGAACAGTGATATGAGGGATGCTAGTTTGGAAGCTAAAATAATAATAGTCTATGTAATTATTCAGGCATGAACAATAAGAGGTGAGAGGAACTAACGTTTTCAAGAAGTACTACAGTAGTAGAGTTGAGAGGATTGAGATAATGACAACTTTGAGTGCTCTATCCATAATGGCCTTAAGTGCATCTTTTATTAAATCATCCAAACTGAAGTCCCAATAATTCAAGCAACGTTTAGTCCATTACCACCTCAACCTTTGACGTGTCAGCCTCTCAAGTTTCTTTTGCCAAGTTCTCACTTCATTAAAGTGCTACTAAAATGAATTCCCTTTGTCAAAAGTCTCCATTAAGCCATTAACATGGGGTCTTCTCTCTCAAGAGCTTTGGTCTTAAAGGTTAGGAAACTAGAAGTTCAAGTGTTTGGCCTTTATCATTAAAAGCTTAAGGGAAAGATATTCTTAACCTTCCTTCATGTTTAGCCTCCAAATTATATCTAGTCCAGCAATAACAACTCTATATTCCCCTGAGGAGAGTTTCCTCATAATTTACAAGTGAAGAAATATTTGAATTTCTTTTAGAGAAACTGAAATTTATTGGGAATTATTAATACAAGCAGAACTCTTGATTATTTGCATAAATTCTTCGCCATAGACAACAAATTTCCAAAATCCTTTTGATATGCAAAAAAATGTTTGTTTGTTTGTTTGTTTGTTTTTCTAACATGAGAAAATCATAATCCCTCTGTCACTTTCAAATGTCATGAATTTATCAATTTGGAAAAAGGCAACTAAAGCTAAACCTGTGAAGCAGCCTCTCCTATTGAAGAACAGTAAGACAAATACTAATTTTTGTGATAAATTAAACTCAGCAGTCTTGCCTGGACCTAGATTCCACTTAAAAATCTTACTTTGGCATGAAAATCTCTTAACAATCCTCCCACATTCTTTCCCCAGGTGATATAGCTAGCTAATTGCAACATAAGAACAGGTCAGGAGAAAGAAAAGGAGTGATACCTAAAAATTGACTTTCCAAGTGATGCTAGTGGTAAAGAATCCACCTGCCAATGCAGGAGACATAAGAGATGTGGCTTTAATCCCTTGGTTGGGAAGATCCCCTGGGGGAGGATATGGTAATCTGGTCCAGGATTCTTTCCTGGATAATCGAGGAGTCTGGTGGGCTACAATTCATAGGGTGGTAAAGAGTCAGCCATGACTGAAGAAACTTAGCAAGCACACAGGGCATAAATAGATTTTTTTATTTGTAGAGATCTCTGTAGAAGACGGGCGTGCCAGAAATGCTGATTCAGACCTAGATGTGAACTTCATGCTAATAGCTTTGAAATCTAAATCTGGCATAAGCAAAGTTGAGGGCATGGTGAAACAAATAAATACAAACTAAACTCAACAGACCTCAAATCTGCCCTTTTAAAGCAGTCAGGATATTTTATGTATTCAAATTGTTAGAGACTTTTATTCTACTTTCATGGAGGCTGTTTTATTGTTCCAGGAAAACCATGAACTAAAAACGTGCTTTTTAATTTTGAAGACATAAAGCAAAGATGTGACTCTAAGGGATGCAATTGCTCTGTTAGATAATATAAACAGGATGGCTATGCTGCAAGTAGAGTTGCATATCTGCAGATTGTGCTCCCCTTAGAGCAGGGTTTTTTATTTTTTCCCCCCCACGTATGGATTTAGAATGTGCTGTCTCTGAAAATTACAGCAAGCCCTTGGGGGAAATTCTTATGGAAACAATGACCACAAGACTTAAGCAATTATGACCTCTAAGGACTTAAAGAAAGATGGGAAAGCCCAATTAACTTGAGCTAGAAAAGAAACTACAGTGGAAATAAATCAGGCTTGGATAATCACTGGACTATTGAATTGGACTGCTGATGCTCCACAACATTATTATTTAGGACAAAGAAATTGTTCGGAAAGGGGCTGATAAAAGATTTGAATACCGTTGTATTCAAATAAACTTGTTCTTTTGAAGACAATGCTCCAGACTGCACCTCTGTGGTTGGAGACAGAGTTTTCCTAAAGTAAGTAGAAATGCTCATGACAACCATCCTGTGATGAGGTCAAACTAGAGATATAAAATTAATTTGGTAGGTCTCAGATTAGAAGAAAAGAAAGACATTTTCTATCCTTCTGTTGGTAGTAGAGCAGTCAAGTTCAAGAACACTTCTTTAAGTATGTGGTTAACAGATGAATTAGGAGGGAGGGAAATTGGCCACTACCACACAGATAGAGACAGACTGCTAAACAGGACCCATCCTGTTAGAAATGTCTTAATGGTAAGTTTAGGTTTGCATGCGTGCTAAGTCTCTTCAGTCATGGCCAATTCTTTGTGACCCCATGGGTTGTAGTCCACCAGGCTCCTCTGTCCATGGGATTTCCCAGGCAAGAATACTGGAGTGGGTAGCCATTTCCTTCTCCAAGTTTAGTTTAGGTGGTACCTTTGAGCTCACCTGTCCAGTACCAGTTATAAATTACTCCTTGAATACTGTTTCTTTTCTGCTATATTTAATTTCCAATGCCTTCAGTGGGAGATTAAGGGAAATTTGATGTCTGTGCTTGAGAGATGGAGCAAGAGAGAAAAACACATTCAGAGACAACATACTCATTTGTTTGTTCTGTAAATGTTCATCACATGTTCCCAACACCAGGGACCATTCTGTATGTGGAGAACAGATTGGTGAGGAAAACAGTCTTGATGAGTAAAAGACTGTCTCTCATAAAGGTAACATTTAATACTAAGAGATCAAAGAAGGAGAATTGACAATTTAAAAATCAACAAGCAAATAATACCAATGCTTATTAAAACAGAAAAATAAGTTCATAAATAATAAATTACTGCATGACAGGGACATCATTTAGATACGCTGGCCAAAGACAGCCTTTATTAAGATATGACTTCTAAACAGAGACCTGAAACAATAAGGAGCCAGCCTCCTGAGGCACTGGGCTTAAAAAAAAAAGTATTCAGGGCAAAGGAACACAAAATACCATGGTCTTGAAGAAAAGCCAAGTAGTAATGTCCAATGGGTGAACAGAGCAAGAAACAACAGACTAGAACCAGATGTGGAGGTAAACTAATAAATGAAAACCAAGGGTGCTCTGTAGAATGTGTAAGTGCAATCTAAATATTTTTTGATATTCAGCAGAAAATAAATTCATTGGAAAATATATTGTTAGCAATGAAATCTGACTTACCATTACTGGAATGTAATTTTGAGGGAAAATATGAGCTAACTGAATACACATAGGCAGGCCAGCCTTAGCCATACCATTCACTTACATCTCAAAAAAATAAAATAATTAATTTATTCTGAATAAACATGCAATTTTAAAGTTGATAAGTGTGTGTGTGTATGCATATGTGTGGGTATGTATATCTATACATGGACATTACCAGATGGTCACTATTGAAATCAGATTGAGTATGTTCTTTGCAACTGAAGATGGAGAAGCTCTACGAGTCAGCAACAAAAAGACCTGGTGCTGACTGTGGCTCAAATCATGAGCTCTTTATTGCAAGATTCAGACTTAAATTGAAGAAAGTAGGGAAAACCACTAGGCCATTCAGGTATGACTTAAATCAAATCCCTTATGATTACACAGTGGAGGTGACAAATAGATATGAGAGATAAGATCTGGTAGACAAGAGTGCCTGAAGATCTGTGGACAGGGGTTAGTAACATTGTACATGACACAGTGACCCAAACCATCCCAAAGAAAAAGAAAATGCAAGAAGGTAAAGCTGCTGTCTGAGGAGGTTTTGCAAATAGCTGAGGAAATAAGAGATGTGAGAGGCAAGGGAGAAAGGGAAAGACCCAACTAAATGGAGAGTTCCAGAGAATTGCAAGAAGAGATGAAATTGAGGCATTCTTAAATGAACAACACAAAGAAGGAGAAGAAAACAATATAAAGGGAAAGGCTAGAGATCTCTTAAAGAAAATTGGAGCTATCAAGGGAATGTATTACCTAAAGTGGGATAGATGTCCGGTGAGTGTAATCTCCTCGTTTCTGTCTCACCTCAACACAAATTTGAAGCAACGGATGTTAAAGCCCGCCCTCGGCACGTCACGCTCTTGGACAGTCCATGTTATAGTTCTTGGACAGATCAGTTTTATCTAGAAAATAAAGGGAAATACATGCTCAAGGAGTGAGGGCATGCTGACCCGAAAGATGCAAAGAGAAAGAGAAACAGAGAGCACGTGTGTGCAGGAGAGAGAGAGACCTGGCCCTTTGGCTCCCCTTTTTATATGTTTTTTCCTCCCCCAGGCCTGCCTTATGTAAATTGGGCTAGGCAGGAGTGCTGTTTGTCCCACCTGAGGTCCTCACTCCTGTCCTCAGACCTTCCTTTGTTCTATTTTTGTGGGCTTTCCCCTTCCTTGTCTTTTATCCACCACCATTTTAGACTCCTGTTTCCTATTCTAACTACCTAACAATTCCATGCAAGGATGGGTGTGATAAAGGACAGAAACAAGGACCTAAAGGGCATAGAGGAGATTAGGAAAAGACGGCAAGAATACATAGGAGAACTATACAAGAACGGTCTTTATGATCCCTTAATGCTAGCCATGATGGAATGGTCACCCACCAAGAGCCAGACATCCTGGAATGTGTAGTCAAGTGGGCCTCAGGAAGCATTACCACAAACAAAGCTAGTAGAGGAGGTGCAATTCAAGCTGAGCTAGTTAAAATCCTAAAAGATAATGCTGTTAAAGTGCTGCATACATTATATCAGCAAATTGGGAAATCTCAGTATTGGCCACTGGACTGGAAACAGGCAGTTTTCATTCCAATCCCAAAGAAGGGTAATGCTAAAGAATGTTCAAACTACTGTACAATTGTGTACTATATACTTTCACATGCCACCAAGGTAATGATCAAAGTCCTTCAAACTAGGCTTCAGCAGAACTTACAGAGGTACAAGCTGTATTTAGAGATGGCAGAGGAACTAGAAATCAAATTACCAACATCTGTTGGATCATGGAGTAAACAAAGGAATTTCAGAAAAACATCTGCTTCATTGACTACACTAAAGCTTTTGATTGTGTGGATCACAACAAACTGTGGAAAATTCTTAAAGAGATGAAAGTACCAAACCACCTTACCTGTCTTTTGAGAAACCTGTGGGTCAAGAAACAACAGTTAGAATTGGACATGTAACAAATGACTGGTTTCAAATTGTGAGAGGAATACAAGACTGTATATTGTCACTCTACTTATTTAACTTATAACCAGAGCACATCATATGAAATGCCAGGTTGGATGAATCACAAGCTGGAATCATGACTGCCAGGAGAAATATCAACAACCTCGGATACACAAATGATACCACTCTAATTGCAGAAGTGAAGAGGAAGCAAAGAGCCTCTTTATAAATGTGAAAGATGAGGGTGGAAAAGCTGGATTGAAACTCAACAATAAAAGAGAGAGAGAGTACGGTATTTGGTTCCATCACTTCATGGCAAATAGAGGGGGATAGAGTGGAAGTAGTGACAGATTTTCTTTTCTTGTGCTCCAAAATTACTGTGAACAGTGAATGCAACCATGAAATTAAAAGATAGCTGCTCTTTTAAAGGAAAGATATTAGAAACTAAACATATTACAAAGTAGAGACATCACTCTGCTGACAATGATCATCATAGTCAAAGAGATGATTTTTCCAGTAGTCATGTATAGGTGCAAAAGTTGGACCATAAAAAAGGTTGAGTGCCAAAGAATTGATGCTCTTGGACTGTGGTGCTGGCCTACAAAGAGATGAAGCAGTCAAGGCAAATGGAAATCAACCCTGTATATTCACTGGAAGGACTAATGCTGAAGCTCCAATACTTTGGCGACATGGTACAAAGAGCTGACTCTTTGGAAAAGGCCCTGATACTGGGAAAGAACATTTCATGCAAGGATGGGCACAATAAAGGACAGAAGATATTCAGAAGAGGTGGCAAGAATACACAGAAGAACTATACAAAAAGATCTTCACAACCTAGATAATCACGATGGTGTGATCACTCACCTAGAGCAGGATATCGTGGAATGCAAAGTCAAGTGGGCCTTAGGAAGCATCACTATGAGCAAAGCTAGTGGAGGGGATGGAATTCCAGTTGAGCTACTTCAAATCCTAAAAGATGATGCTGTGAAAGTGCTGCACTCAATATGCCAGCAAGTTTGGAAAATTCAGCAGTGGCCATAGGACTGGAAAAGGTCAGTTTTCATTCCAATCCCAAAGAAAGACAATTCCAAAGAATGCTCAAACTACCACACAATTGCACTCATCTCACATGCTAGTAAAGTAATGCTTAAAATTCTCCAAGTCAGGCTTCAACAGTACATTAACTGTGAACTTCCATTTGTTCAACCTAGATTTAGAAAAGGCAGAGGAACCAGAGATCAAATTGGCAACATCTGTTGGATCATCAAACAAACAAGAAAGTTCCAGAAAAAAAATCTACTTCTGCTTTATTGACTATGCCAAAGCCTTTGACTGTGTGGATCACAATGAACTATGGAAAATTCTGAAAGAGATGGGAATATCAGACCACATGCCTTGCCTCCTGGGAAATCTGTATGCAGGTCAGGAAGCAACAGTTCAAACTGGACGTGGAACAAAAGACTGGTTCCAAATAAGGAAAGGAGTACGTCAAGGCTGTATATTATCACCCTGCTTATTTAACTTATATGCAGAGTACATCATGAGAAACTCTGGGCTGGATGAAGTACAAGCTGGAATCAAGATTGCTGGAGAAATATCAGTAACCTCAGACATGCTGATGACATCACTGTTATGGCAGAAAACGAAGAAGAACTAAAGAGCTTCTTGATGAAAGTGAAAGAGGAGAGTGAAAAAGTTGGCTTCAAACTCAACATTCAGAAAACTAAGATCATGGCATCTGGTACAATCACTTCATGGCAAATAGATGGAAAAGAGTGAAAACAGTGACAGATTTTATTTTTTCGGGCTCCAGAATCACTGCAGATGGTAACTGCAGCCATGAAATTAAAAGACGCTTGCTCCTTCAAAGAAAAGCTATGGCAAACCTAGACAGCATATTAAAAAGCAGAGACATTACTTTGTCAACAAAGGTCCATCTAGTCAAAGGAACATTTTTTCCAATAGTCATGTATGGATATGAGAGTTGGACTAGAAAGAAAGCTGAGTGCCAAAGAATTGATACTTTTGAACTGTGATGTTGGAGAAGGCTCTTGAGAGTCCCCTGGACTGCAAGGAGATCCAACTGGTCCATCCTAAAGGAAATCAGTCCTGAATTTTCATTGGAAGGTCTGATTTTGTAGCTGAAACTCCAATACTTTGGCCACCTGATGAGAAGAACTGATTTACTAGAAAAGACCCTGATGCTGGGAAAGATTGAAGGTGGGAGATGAAGAGGATGACAGACTATGAGATGGCTGTATGGCATCACCCACTCAATGGACATGAGTTTGAGTAAACTCTGGGAGTTGGTGATGGACAGGGAAGCCTGGCGTGCTGCAGTCCATGGAGTTGCAAAGAGTCAGACACAACTGAGTGACTGAACTGAACTGAACTGGGTAAGGTTGAAGGCAAAAGCAGAATGGGAAGGCAGAGGATGAGATAGAGAGCATCATGACTTCATGAACCTGAATTTGAGCAAACTCCAGGAGACAGTGGGGGAGAGAGGAGCCGTGCATGCTGCAGTACATGGAATCACATAGAGTTAGACAAGACTTAGTGACTGAAAAACAACAATAAAAATGTCTAATATGTGTGTGTGTATATATATATATGTATATTCATAAAAACATATGTATATATACGTATATTCATAAAAACAAAACATTGTGCCACAAATTTGCATATAAATTGTGAGACTAGCTTGTAGTTCACCAGAGTGCAGTGACTGGAAACATTTGTTAAATGTTGTGGAATTCTATGAGCAAAATACTTAAATCAGAATGCACAGAGTTGAATATTATAGTATCTTTTTAAATTTTTATTTATTTTCTATTGAAGGACAATTGCTCCACAGAATCCTGCCATCCTCTGTCAAACTTCAACATGAATCAGCCATAGGTATATACATACCCCTTCCCTCTTGAACCTCCCTCCCACCTCCCTCCCCGTCCCCCTTCAGGCTGACCAGAGCCCCTGTTCTCGTCATTTGCTATCCACTTTACACATGGTAGTGTAAGTTTCCATGTTACTCCTTCCATATATCTCACCCTCTCCTCCCCTCTCCCCATGTCCATAATTCTATTTTGTATGTCCGTTTCTCCATTGCTGCCCTGCAAATAAATTCCTCAGGACCGTTTTTCTCGATTCTGTATATATGTGTTAGAATACAGTATTTATCTTTCTGTTTCTGAGACACTTCATTCTGTATAATAGGTTCTAGGTTCATCCATTTCATTAGAACTGACTTAAATGTGTTCCTTTTTATGGCTGAATAATATTCCATTGTGTATATGTACCACATTTTCTTTATCCATTCGTCTGTTGATGGACATCTACATTGTTTCCATGTTCTATCTATTGTAAATAGTGCTGCAGTGAACAATGGGATACATGTGTCTCTTTCAATTTTGGTTTCCTCAGGGTAAAGACTAGGAGTGGGATTGCTGGGTCATATAGTGGTTTTATTCCTAGTTTTTTAAAAGGAATCTCCATACTGCCTTCCATAGTGGCTGCATCAATTTACATTCCCACCAACAGTGCAAGAGCATTCCCTTTTCTGAACACCCTCTCCAGAATTTAATGTTTCTAGACTTTTTGTTGAGGGTCATTCTGACCAGTGTGAGGTGATATCTCATTGTAGCTTTGATTTGCATTTCTCTAAAAATGAGCAATGTTGAGCATCTTTCAATGTGTTTGTTAAGCCATCTGTATGTCTTCTTTGGAGAAATGTCTGTTTAGGTCTTTTCCTCACTTTTTGATTGGGTTATTTGGTTTTGTGGCATTGAGTTGTATGAGCTGCTTGTATATTTTGGAAATTAATCCTTTGTCAGTTGTTTTATTTGCTGTTATTTTCTCCCATTCTGAGGGTTGTCTTTTCACCTTGATTATAGTTCCCTTTGCTGTGCAAAAGCTTTGAAGTTTAATCTGGTCCCATTTGTTTACTTTTGTTTTTATCTCCATTATCCTAGGAGGTGGGTCATAGAGCTCTTGCTTTGATTTATGTCATAGAATGATCTGCCTATGCTTTCCTTCTAAGAGTTTTATAGTTTCTGGTCTTACATTTAGATCTTTAATCTGTTTTGAGTTTATCTTTGTGTATGGTATTAGGAAGTGTTCTAATTTCATTATTTTGCATGTAGCTGTCCACTTTTCCAAGCACCATTTATTGACGAGGCTGTCTTGCTCCATTGGATATTCTTGCCTCCTTTGTCAAAAATAAGGTACCCATAGGTGCATGGGTTTATTTCTGGGCTTTCTATCTTGTTCCATTGGTCTGTATTTGTGCCATTACCATGCTGTCTTGGTGACTATAGCTTTGTAGTATAATCGGAAGTCAGGAAGGTTGATTCTCCGGCTCTATTCTTCTTTCTCAAGACTGCTTTGGCTATTCGGCATCTTTTGTGTTTCTATATTATTTTTTTTTGTTCTAGTTCTGTGAAAAACGCCATTGGTAATTTGATAGGGGTCACATTAAATCTGTAGATTGTATTTGGTAGTATAGTCATTTTCACATTCTTGCTACCCAGGAACATGGCATATCTTTCCATTCATTTATGCCATCTTTGATTTCTTTCATTAGTGTCTTATAGTTGTCTGTATGCAGTTCTTTTGTCTCCTTAGGTAAGTTTATTCCTAAATATTTAATTCTTTTTGTTGCAATGGTGAGTGGGATTAATTCCTTAATTTCTCTTTTTGATTTTTCATTATAGTATATGGAAATGCAAGTGATTTCTGTGTATTGATTTTGTATCCTGCAAGTTTGCTAAATTCACTGATTAGCTCTAGTAATTTTCTGATACTATCTTTAGGGTTTTCTATGTACAGTATCATGTCATCTGCAAACAGTGAGAGCTTTATTTCTTCTTTTCTGATCTGGATTTCTTTTATTTCTTTTCCCTCTCTGATTGCTGTAGCTAGGACTTCCAGAACTATGTTGAATAGTGGCAAAATTGGAACCCTTGTTTTGTTGCTGATCTAATGTTTGCTGTAGGCTTATAACATATGGCCTTTACTATGTTGAAGTAGGTTCCTTCTATGCCCATTTTTTGAAGAGTTTTATGACACATACTAATCAAACTAACAAAGACTAAACACACAAAAAAATTAAGAACAGCAAGGGAGAAGCAACAATTAACATACAAGGGAAACCCCATACACTTAACAGTTGATCTTTCAGCAAAAACTCTGTAGGCCAGAAGGGAATGGCAGGATATATTTAAAGTACTGAAAGGGAAAAATCTACAACCATGATTACTGTACCCAGCAAGTATCTCATTCAAAATTGATGGAGAAATAAAAAGCTTTTCAAATAAGCAAAAGTTAAGAGAATTCAGTACCACCAAACCAGCTTTGCAAAAAATGTTTAATGGACTTATATAGTCAAGAAATACAATAGAAGAAAAAAGATCTACAAATCAATGCTAAACAATTAGAAAATGGCAATAGGAACATATATATATATCAATAATTCTTTAAATGTAAATGGATTAAATATTCCAACCAAAAGACACAGACTGAATGGCTACAAAAACAAACCTATATATATGCTGTCTATAAGAAACACACTTCAGACATAAAGACATATAGACTGAAAGTGAGAGGATAGAAAAATATATTCCATGGAAATGGAAAGCAAAAGAAAGCTGGAGTAGAAATCCTCATATTAGACAAAATAGACCTTAAAATAAAGAAGATTACAAGAGATAAGGAAGGACACTACATAACGATCAAGGGATAAATCAAGAGGAAGACATAACAATTGAAAATATCTGTTCACCCAACCTAGAAGCACTTCAATACATAAGACAAACACTAACAGACATAAAAGGAAAAATTGACAGCAACACAATAACAGTAGGAGACTTTTAACACCCCACTCCACACCAGGGGATAGATCATCAAAACAGAAAATAACAAGGAGACACAAGTCTTAAATGATAAATTACATGAGATGGATCTCATTGACATCTTCAGGACATTCCATCCAAATGCAGAAGAATACACCTTCTTCTCAAGCGCACATGGAACATTCTCCAGGATAGACCACCTCCTCAGTCACAAATCAAACCTCAGTAAATTCAAGAAATTTGGAATTATATCAAGCATCTTCACCAACCACAACACTATGAGACTAGATATAAATTACAAAGCAAAATCTATAAGAAACACAAACACATGGAGATTAAACAACATATTTCTAAATAACCAACAGGTGACTGAAGAAATCAAAAGAGAAACAAAAAAATTTCTAAAAACAAATGACAATGAAAACATGACAACTCAAAACCTGTGGGATGCAGCAAAACAGCCCTAAAAGAGAAGTTTATAGCAATACAAAAAAAAAAAAAATCAAATAGACAACCTAACTTTACACCTAACAAAAAAAAACATCAAATAGACAACCTAACTTTACATCTAAAGTACCTGGAAAAAGAAGAACAACAAAAAAAAAATAGTAGAATGAAAGAAATCATAATGATCTGAGCAGAAATAAATGAAAAAGAAATTAAAGAAACAGTAGTAAAGATTAATAAGACTAAAAACTGGTTCTTTGAGAAGGTAAACAAAATTGACAAAACCTTTCCAGACTCCAAGAAAAAAAGAGAAGAACCAAATCAACAAAATTCGAAATGAAAAAAGAAAGGTTACAATAGACAATGCAGAAATACAAAGGATTATGAGACTATTATGAACAACAACTATATGGCAATGAAATAGATAACTTGAAAGAAATGGAGAGATTCTTAGAAAAGTTCAATCTTCCAAGACTGAACCAGGAAGAAAGAGAAATTATGAACAACCTAATTACAAGCTTGAAGCTGTGATAAAAAAAATCTCCCAAAAAATAAAAGCCCAGGACCAGATGGCTTCACAGGAGAATTCTACCATACATTTATAAGAAGAGCTAATGCCTATACTTCTAAAACTCTTTCAAAAAATTGCAGAGGAAGGAAAACTTCCAAATCCATTCTATGAGGCCACCATCACCCTGATACCAAAACCAGAAAAAGACAACACACAAAAAAGAAAACTATAGGCCAATATCACTGATGAACATAGATGCAAAAATCCTCAACAAAATTTTTAGCAAACAGAATTCAGCAACACATCAGAAAGCTCATACACCATGATCAAGTTGGGTTTATTCCAGGGATGCAAGGATTCTTCAGTATATGGAAGCCAATCAATATGATATGCCATATTAACAAATTGAAAGATTAAAAGCCATGTGATAATCTCAACAGATGCAGAAAAATCCTTTGAAAAAATTTGGTACCCATTTATGAATACTATAGTATCTTAACAGCATCACATCTTTGATGCCACATTTAATGTTCATCTATTCTTACCATGCCAAAATGTATAATTGTGAGGCTTTTTCCCTCCTGAAAGAAGCTGAGAATTCCTTCTAAGTGCTTCATCAACCCTCCTCATAATGTCTTTCTAAAGTAGTCATATAATAGTATTTCTCATATTTTACATAAGGCAAGAGCAATTTAAAATTTTTATAAACTCGATTATCAAAAAAGATAAAACAACTTATATTAAACAGAAGTAAATATAACACGGCAATGAGATATGGAGGTCCTCAGTTGCATTAAAGTTTAATGCAAAAGCAACTAAATGATTTAGATCTTTAGGTTCTGTTTTTTGTTTATTTTGGAGGAGGAAAAGCTGGTAAGGAAGACACTATCAATTTAACAAAACTTCTCTTATTGGTGTATTTATGTATCTAGTTGCACTGTTTTGAAACAATACTGTCATCCTCTTAAGATTTAATTAATATCTCATTTCACATGCAGAAAATTAACTAATATAATGTCATCAAATAGAAGAAGTTTTGAGACACTTTTAATTAATACTGATTAAGTTTATCCATCCATCCTACTTTCAGTATTTCTTTCAGTTAATAATGCATACTTTGAGAAACTAATCATCAGAATTAGAAAAACAGTATGTGGCAAGAAATTATCTGTGCTAACCAATGGAGATAATTCATTAATTAACAGACAAATAATCACTGTTTTGCTAAGAAAAAGCAGAAAATTATCATGATTTCCCACAGTAATCTGTTCATTTTAGACTTGTTTTATAATATTAAATATTGTGCATATTTGTGGTTATAGTTAGTAAACTCATTTGAGGCACATTATCATTATTAAATAAATATATCCTGCCTGGATAGACTGCCTCAAAATCTGGTGCTATAAATTGAGGAGCTTAATTTTCAACCATTACATGATTTCTGTCCAGTCAACTGTTCTTTAAATTTTTCTAATGTAGGTGAGAAATGGTGGCTTTTCCATAGACTATAGAAGGAACTAAACACATTTTCAATTTACTTTTCACAAAGTCCCATTAAAATGAAGTAATGATGAATTTTTCTAAAAGTAAATTCTTACACAATGTTACTGGAAAATGAATCAACTTTAACTCATATATGCTTTCTAGAATAATATGTTACTAGGAAATTCATTGTGGTGTGCACATCTATCACTTTAAACTACAATCAAAATGTCCTGACCACAACGGGTCACCTTAGGTACTACAGGGTCATGACTCAAAAAGTTAAAAATAGTTTCCAGTAAACTTTACTCCTAAAATTAATAAGATCTCAGTAATTAAGGTTTCTGTAATTCAGATAAAAATCATATTCAATTAAGAATGATTTTAATAAAAGGTAAAAACTGATATATGTGTTTAGGCTATGGTTTTTCCAGTAGTCATGTATGGATGCGAGAATTAGACTGTGAAGAAAGCTGAGCGCCGAAGAATTAATGCTTTTTAACTGTGGTGTTGGAGAAGACTCCTGAGAGTCCCATGGACTGCAAGGAGATCCAACCAGTCCATTCTAAAGGAGATCAGCCCTGGGTGTTCTTTGGAAGGAATGATGCTAAAGCTGAAACTCCAGTACTTTGGCCACCTCATGTGAAGAGTTGACTCATTGGAAAAGACTCTGATGCTGGGAGGGATTGGGGGCAGGAGGAAAAGGGGACGACAGAGGATGAGATGGCTGAATGGCATCACTGACTCGATGGACGTGAGTTTGAGTGAACTCTAGGAGTTGGTGACGGACAGGGAGGCCTGGCATGCTGCGATTCATGGGGTCGCAAAGAGTCGGACATGACTGAGTGACTGAACTGAACTGAACTGATATATGTGTTTAAAGAAAATTATAAGGTGCTTTAAAAATTGAAAATTTCAAATACACACGGTTTCCTTCTAAAATCGTCAAAAATGTTATGGCAATGATTTACACAGTGACTTTTTTGGCAAAAAGGATACAATAAATGATATAAAAATTTAATTTAAAAACAGAAGCAATGTAGAAAGATGAGAAAATATTGAAAATAACAGCATTTTCCTAATTTTGTTGACAGTAAATTATCTAAAAAATACAATGCCTTTACATTTTAACTAATATCACTATAAGAATTCATCATCAAGACTCAACTCAGTATTTTAAATATGAATCTGTCAGTTTTGACAACATTGAAGTAAACAGAGAAAGTAAATTGTTTAACGTGCAATTCAACTGAAACATTCCTAAAGTTCATTTCATAGAGGTAATTTACTGTTATCTGTCTAATTCTTGACCCATATGTGATGTGGGGCTTCACTCATGACTTAGACGGTAAAGAATCTGTCTGCAGTGCAGGAGACACAGAAATGTAGGTTCAATCCTTGAGTTGGGAAGATCCCCTGGAGAAGGGAATGGCTACCCACGCCAGTATTTTTTCCTGAAGAATTCCATGGAAAAGGGAGCCAGGTGGGCTACAGTCCACGGGGTCTCCAAGAGTCAGACACAACTGAGCAACTAACACATATACATACAGACATAAACACAAACACAGCCGTGTAATATTCATGCTAGAGCTTCTCATATGCCTTTTATCATAATGTATGATATTATACTGTTGAAATGAAATTCACATTTGGGTAAGGAATTGAGTAAGTAGCTAAGTAGCAGATATAAGGTAAGACTCAGGTATACAGTGATTTTAAGATGGAGTGAGAAATGAAGCAGATTTCAGTAAAATAATTACAGCAATTTGATATTTAAGAAAGTAAATTGATAAGCCAAATTGTAAGCTCCAAATAAGCTACGTATTTTAAACCCAGTCATCTCATTCTTGAGAACTGATTCTTAAAATATATATATATATATATAATTCATGAGTGGGAGATCAATTATAAAAATAAATATGCTCTTTGTATGGTAACATGTACATTAGCAGATGTTAGAAATAATCTAAAATTCCAATAATATGCAAATAGCTTGTTTATTTCATATACACCTACTTGATAAAATTTTGCACCAATTTATTCATTTAATAAGCATTTACTGAGTGCCCTCTCCATTCCAGGAAATTTCCTAAGTGTTGGAGATAGAGTGGTGAAAATTTATTCATGGTTCTTGTCTTTGGAATTAAGTACAAATCAGTCATCATCAGTTATTGTACTCTTGAAGGCTGTACAAGTGCATGGAACAATGGCTATGAATTATTCAATTACTAACTAAAAAAAAATATTTACAAAGATGTTGCAAAAATAGTGCAGACCACTCTCATGCATCCTTCACCCAGCTGTCCCTAAAGATAAAATTTTACATAACCAAAGTACAACTGTTAAAACGAGGAAACTAAATAAAATACCTAGGTACAAATTTGACCAAGGAAGTGGAAGATCTGCACACTGAAATCCAAGACACTAATGAAAGAAACTACAGAAGATAAATATATGGCTATTATTAAATGCCAAGAAATAAAGAATTTGGAAGGATAGGAAGGAAAAGGAACCCTTGTGCACTGTCGGTGGGATGGTGCAGCCACTGTGGAAAACAGCATATTGTTGTTGTTGTTGTTCAGTCACTCAGTTGTGTCCGACTCTTTGCGACAAATGGACTGAAGCATGCCAGGCTTCCCTGCCCACTGTCTCCTGGAGCTTGCTCAAATTCATGTCCATTGTGTCAGTGATACTATCCAACCATCTCATCCTCTGTCTCCCCCTTCTCCTCTTGAATTCAATCTTTTCCAGAATCAGGGTCTTTTCTAATGAGCTCTTTGCATCAGATGCCCAAAGTATTGGAACTTCAACTTCAGCATCCATCCTTCCAATGAATATTCATGGTTGATCTCCTTTAGGATTGACTGGTTTGATCTCCTTTTATCCAAGGGACTCTCAAGAGTCTTCTCCAATACCACAGTTCAAAATCATCAATTCTTCAGGGCTGGGGTTCAGCCTTCATTATGGTCCAACTCTCACATCCATACATGATTACTGGAAAAATCCTAGCTTTGACTATATGCACCTTTTTGGCAAATTAATGTCTCTGCTTTTTAACATGCTGTTTAGATTTGTAGTAGCTTTTCTTTCAAGGAGCAAGTGTCTTTTAATTTCATGGCTGTAGTCACCATCTGCAGTGATTTTGGGGCCCAGAAAATTTCTTCCATTGTTTCCTCATCTATTTGCCATGAAGTGATGGGACTGGATGCCATGATCTCCATTTTTTGATTGTGGAGTTTTAAGCCAGTTTTTTCACTCCCCTCTTTCACTTTCATCAAGAGGCTCTTTAGTTCCTCTTCGCTTTCTGCCATAAGGGTGTTGTCATCAGGGTGATGTCATCTGCATATCTGAGGTTATTGATATTTCTCCTGGCAATCTTGATTCCAACTTGTGCTTCATCCAGCCTGGTATTTCTTATGATGTACTCAGCTTGTGAAATCAGTATGAAGTTTCTTCAAAAAAGTTAAAAATAGAACTAGTCTATGATCCAGCAATTCTACTTCTGGGTATTTATCTGAAAAGAATGAAACACCAACTCAAATATATGTATACATCCCCGTGATCATCACAGCATTATTTACAATAGCCAAATTGTAGAAGCAAGCTAAGTCTCCACCAACAGATAAATGGATAAAGAAATTGTGGCATATAAGAAATGGAATACTATAAGTGTGTGCTCAGTCATGTCCTACTCTTTGTGACCTCCTGGATTGTAACCCACCAGTTTCTCTGTCCATGGAATTTTCCAGGCAAGAATACTGGAGTGGCTTGTCGTTTCCTACTCCAGAGGATCTTCCCAATGCAAGGATCAAACCCACATATCCTGTGTCCCCTGCACTGGAAGGTGGATTCTTTACCACTGAGCTACTTGGAAAGCACCAGTGGAATGTTAAAAATAATGAGATCCCACCATCTGCAACAACAAGGGTGGATTTGAGGATATCATGCTAAGTGAAATAAGTCAGACAGAGAAAGGCAAATACCATATGATCTCTCTTATATCTGTAAGTTAAAACACAAAAGAAAACAAGCTCATAGATACAGAAAACAGATTGGTAGTTGCCAGAGTCAGGTGAGGCAGGGGGCAAAATGTGTGAAGGGGGTCAAAAGGTATAACCTTTCAGTTATAAAATAAATGTCATGGGGATATAATGTACAGCATGATGAGGACATTGATAGTATACTACATATTTGAAAATTTCTTAAGACAATAAATTTTAACAGTTCTCATTATAAGAAAAATACATTTTGTATTATGTATAGTGATAGATGTTAACTAGACTTACTGTGTTGATCATTTTGCAATATATACAAACATGGAATCACTATGTCGTACATCTGGAACTAACACAATGTTGTGTCAATTATACCACAATATATTTAAAAATAGCAAAATGACATTGGCATGATATTATAAACTAAACTACACACCTTATTTAGACTTCTCTAGGTTTTATAGTCATTCACTGTGTGAGTGTATAATCTATACTTTATCACATGTATAGATCCATAACCCATAATCAGGATACAGTAATATTCCTTCACTTCTAACAAGGCTCCTCTTACTACATTTTGTCACATCTTCTGTACAATACTACCTCTTGACCCACCCTGATCCCCTTCTCATCATTGTAATTTTGTGATTTCAAAAATGAGTGGAATCATACACTATGAAACCTAATGAGATCGAGTTTTTCACTCAGCACAGTGCCCTCAAGATCTCTCCAAGCCACTGAAAGTCCCAATAGTTTGTTTTTTCTTATTGCTAAGTAGTATTCTTTTGTGTAAGTATATCATAATATACATATTTACACACAGAAAAATATTTAATAATAGATTTTTTTATACTATTGGAGAAGGAAATGGCAGCCCACACCAGTATTCTTGCCTGGAGAATCCCATGGACAGCGGAGCCTAGTGGGCTACAGTCCATAGGGTCACAAAGATTCAGACATGACAGTGAACATAAATTATGCATATCTATTGTAAAAGAGGACATGCATTCCCTCAAAGTATCAACTCCTAGGAAGATGAGTAGAACCATGCAAAGATTAATAAATACTTACTGGTTGCATCAATTCCAGAAAAGAAGAATAGAAAAATTACATTAGTTTTTTTGTGAAGTAATGTATAGTAATGATTGTCATAATTTGTTTTCAGTTCAGTTCAGTTCAATCACTCAGTCATGTCCGACTCTTTGCGACCCCATGAATCGCAGCATGCCAGGCCTCTCTGTCCGTCACCAACTCCTAGAGTTCACTCAAACTCATGTCCATCGAGTCAGTGATGCCATTCAGCCACCTCATCCTCTGTCGTCCCCTTTTCCTCCTGCCCCCAATCCCTCCCAGCATCAGAGTCTTTTCCAATGAGTCAACTCTTCACATGAGGTGGCCAAAGTACTGGAGTTTCAGCTTTAGCATCATTCCTTCCAAAGAACACCCAGGGCTGATCTCCTTTAGAATGGACTGGTTGGATCTCCTTGCAGTCCAAGGGACTCTCAAGAGTCTTCTCCAACACCACAGTTCAAAAGCATCAATTCTTTGGTGTTCAGCTTTCTTCACAGTCCAACTCTCACATCCATACATGATTATTGGAAAAACCATAGCCTTGACTAGACGCATCTTTGTTGGCAAAGTAATGTCTCTGCTTTTCAACATGCTATCTAGGTTGGCCATAACTCTCCTTCCAAGGAGTAAATGTCTTTTAATTTCATGGCTACAGTCACCATCTGAAGTGATTTTGGAGCCCCCCAAAATAAAGTCTGACACTATTTCCACTGTTTCTCCATCTATTTCCCATGAAGTGATGGGACCAGATGCCATGATCTTAGTTTTCTGAATGTTGAGCTTTAAGCCAACTTTTTGACTCTCCTCTTTCACTTTCATCAAGAGGCTTTTTAGTTCCTCTTCACTTTCTGCCATAAGGGTGGTGTCATCTGCATATCTGAGGTTATTGATATTTCTCCCAGTAATCTTGATTCCAGCTTGTGCTTCTTCCAGCCCAACGTTTCTCATTATGTATTCTGCATATAAGTTAAATAAGCAAGGTAACAATACACAGCCTTGACATATTCCTTTTCCTATTTGGAACCAGTCTGTTGTTCCATGTCCAGTTCTAACTGTTGCTTCCTGACCTGCATGCAGATTTCTCAAGAGGCAGATCAGGTGGCCTGGTATTTCCATCTCTTTCAGAATTTTCCACAGTTTATTGTGATCCACACAGTCAAAGGCTTTGGCATAGTCAATAAAGCAGAAATAGAAAAAAAAAAATAAAGAAAGAAATAGATGTTTTTCTGGAACTCTCTTGCTTTTTCCATGATCCACCAGATGTTGACAATTTGATCTCTGGTTCCTGTGCCTTTTCTAAAACCAGCTTGAACATCTGGAAGTTCATGGTTCATGTATTGCTGAAGCCTGGCTTGGAGAATTTTGGGCATTACTTTACTTAAAGATATATTTCAAAACCATTATAGGGGCGGTGGTCCTAAGATGGTGGAGGAACAGGATGGGGAGACCACTTTCTCCCCCACAAATTCATCAAAAGAACATTTAAACGTTGAGTAAATTCCACAAAACAACTTCTGAATGCTGGCAGAGGACACCAGGCACCCAGAAAAACAGCCCATTGTCTTTGAAAGGAGGTAGGAAAAAATATAAAAGACAAAAAAAGAGACAAAAGAGGTAGGAATGGATCTCCATCCTGGGAAGGGAGTCTTAAAAAGAGAGAAGTTTCCAAACACCAGGAAACACTCTCACTGCCGAGTCTCTGGTGAGCTTTGGAAGCACAGAGGGCAACATAACAGGGAGGAAAAATAAGTAAATAATTAAAACCCACAGATTATGAGCCCAATGGTAACTCTCCCAGCAGAGTAGCAACGCAGACACCTGCATCTGCCACTAGCAAGCAGGGGCTGGGCAGGGAGGCTCAGGCTGCATTTTTTAGAGTAAGGACTGGGCCTGAATGCCCCAAGGGCAATCAGAGCGAACTAACTTGGGCTAGCAAACCAGACTGTGGGATAGCTATCACGCGAAAAGCCTTAACCGAAGACACCGCCAGGACAGCGCACAGAACGAAGGACTGAACGTAACTAGCCAGCTGCAGACCATCCCCCTCCAGTGATAGGCAGCTAGAGCCGGAAGGGGGCAATTGCAGCCCCAGGGAGACATTATCTACCAAACTGCAAGCAGGCTTCTTTGCTAACTAAGACTTCTTGGGGTTCTGGACAGTCAACATCCGCCTGAGAAGGTGCGCTGGTTGTACACCCAGAAAACTGAGTGGCAGGGACGGGGGAGGCAATAAGTCACAGCGACCGTGCTCACCAAATACCTCATCACCTGAGCTGCTCGGACCTGGGAAGGGCACAAAACACAGGCCCAACAGAGTCTGCACCTCTGAGGACTACTCCAGTGCCTGAACCTGAGTGGCTTAGACCTGGGAGGTGCATGCAGCCCAGGGCTGGCCCCGGACGGTTCCTGGCAGAGCAACCTAGAGCCTGAGCTGTGTGAGCAAGAAGGACACATGCGACTGAGCGGGGGCAGGCTCAGTGAGACACTGTGAGCACATGCCAGTGTTACTTGTTTGAAGCGTCCATCCCTCCCCACAGCACGACTGAACAAGTGAGACTAAAAAAAGTGTCCACCACCGCCCTCCTTGTGCCAGTGCAAAAATCAGACATTGAAGAGACCAGCAAACAGAATTAAAACAGAGGGAACTGCCTTGGAAGTGACAGGTGAAATAGATTAAAACTCTGTAGTTAGTACCAACTACATATGAAGGGGCGTAAAGATCTTGAGAAATATAAGCCAGACCAAGGAACTATCTGAAAATGAACTGACCTCACACTGCCCACAACAACACCAGAGAAAGTCCTAGATATATTTTTTACTATTTTTATGGTCATTCTTTTTTTTAACTTTTTAAATTTTTAAGTTCTCTATTACTCCTTTAATTTTCATTTTTATAGCCTACTATTACTTTTCCAAAAAAAAGACCCTATTTTTTAAAGCAAAATTGATATATATATTTTTTTAATAATTTTTGTGACTTTTTTTTTCTTCTTCTTTTCTTTAATATTGTAGTTTTGAAAATCCAACCTCTACTCTAGATTTTTAATCTTTGCTTTTTGGTATTTGTCATCAATTTTTTACCTTTAAGAACCCAATCTTCAGTACCCATTTTTACTTGGGAGCAAGATTACTGGCTTGACCACTTTGGACTCTCCTTTTTCTCCACCAGATTGCCTCTGTCTCCTTCCTCCCCCTTCTCTTCTCTACCCAACTCTGTGAATCTCTGTGTGTTTCAGATGGTGGAGAACACATAGGGAACTGATTACTGGATGGATCTGTCTTTCTCCTTTTCATTCCCCCCTTTTATCCTCCTGGCCACCTCTGTCTCCTTCCTCCCTCTTCTCTTCTCTGTATAACTCCATGAACATCTCTGAGCAGGCCAGACTGTGGAGCACACATAAGGAAGTGATTACTGGCTAGTTGCTCTCTCCTCTTTGGATTCCACCTCATCTCATTCGGGTCACCTCTTACTCCCTCCTCCCTCTTCTCTTCTCCATGTAACCCTGTGAAACTCTCTGGGTGTCCTTCACTGTGGAGAAACTTTTCATCTTTAACCTAGATGTTTTATCAACAGTGCTGTATAGAAGGAGAAGTCTTGAGACTACTGTAAAAATAAGACTGAAAACCAGAAGCAGGAGACTTAAGTCTAAATCCTGAAAACACCAGAGAACTCCTGACTCGAGGGAACATTGATCGATAGGAGCTCCTCAAACGTCTCCATACCTACAGTGAAACCAAGCACCACCCAAGGGCCAACAAGTTCCAGAGCAAGACATACCATGCAAATTCTCCAGAAACACAGCCCTGAGCTTCAATATACAGGCAGCTCAAAGTTACTCCAAAACCACTGACATCTCATAACTCATTACTGGACACTTCATTGCACTCCAGAGAAAAGAAACCCAGCTCCACCCACCAGAACAATGACATAAGCTTCCCTAACCAAGAAACCTTGAAAAGCCACCAGTACAATCCCACCCACAGAGAGGAAACTCCACAATAAAGAGAACTCCACAAACTGCCAGAATACAGAAAGGCCACCCCAAACTCAGCAATATAAACAAGATGAAGAGACAGAGGAATATCCAGCAGGTAAAGGAACAGGATAAATGCCCACCAAACCAAACAAAAGAGAAAGAGATAGGGAATCTACCTGATAAAGAATTCTGAATAAAGATAGTGAAAATGATCCAAATCTTGAAATAAAAATGGAATTACAGATAAATAGCCTGGAGACAAGGATTGAAAAGATGTAAGAAAGGTTTAACAAGGATCTAGAAGAAATTAAAAAGAATCAATATATAATGAATAATGCAATAAATGAGATTAAAAACACTCTGAAGGCAACAAAAGGTAGAATAATGGAGGCAGAAGATAGGATTACTGAAGTAGAAGATAGAATGGTAGAAATAAATGAGGCAGAAAAGAAAAAAGAAAAACTAAAAGAATGAGGACAATCTCAGAGACCTCCAGGACAATATTAAACACTCCAACATTCGAATCATGAGAGTCCCAGAAGAAGAAGACAAAAAGAAAGACCATGAGAAAATACTTGAGAAAATAATAGTTGAAAACTTCCCTAAAATGGGGAAAGAAATAATCACCCAAGTTCAAGAAACCCAAAGAGTCCCAAACAGGATAAACCCAAGGCAAAACACCCCAAGACACATATTAATAAATTTAACAAATATCAAACACAAAGAACAAATATTAAAAGCAGCAAAGGAAAAACAACAAATAACACACAAAGGGATTCCCATAAGGATAACAGCTGATCTTTCAATAGAAACTCTTCAAGCCAGGAGGGAATGGCAAGACACACTTAAAGTGATGAAAGAAAGTAACCTACAGCCCAGATTATTGTACCCAGCAAGGATTTCATTCAAATATGAAGGCAAAATCAAAAGCTTTACAGACAAGCAAAAGCTAAGAGAATTCAGCACCACCGAACCAGCTCTCCAACAAATGCTAAGGGATCTTCTCTAGACAGGAAACACAAAAAGGGTATATAAACTTGAACCCAAAACAATAAAGTAAATGGCAATGGGATCATACTTATCAATAATTACTTTAAACGTAAATGAGTTGAATGTCCCAACCAAAAGACAAAGACTGGCTGAATGGATACAAAAACAAGACCCCTATATATGTTGTCTACAAGAGACGCACCTCAAAACAAGGGACACATACAGACTGAAAGTGAAGGGCTGGAAAAAGATATTCCACGCAAATAGAGACCAAAAGAAAGCAGGAGTAGCAATACTCATATCAGATAAAATAGACTTTAAAACAAAGGCTATGAAAAGAGACAAAGAAGGCCACTACATAATGATCAAAGGATCAATCCAAGAAGAAGATATAACAATTATAAATATATATGCACCCAACATAGGAGCACCACAATATGTAAGACAAATGCTAACAAGCATGAAAGGGGAAATTAACAACAACACAATAATAGTGGGAGACTTTAATACCCCACTCACACCTATGGATAGATCAACTAAACAGAAAATTAACAAAGGGACACAAACTTTAAATGATACTATAGAACAGTTAGACCTAATTGATATCTATAGGACATTTCATCCCAAAATGATGAATTTCACCTTTTTCTCAAGTGCACATGGAACCTTCTACAGGATAGATCACATCCTGGGCCATAAATTTAGCCTTGGTAAATTCAAAAAAAATGAAATCATTCCAAGCATCGTTTCTGACCATAATGCAGTAAGATTAGATCTCAATTACAGGAGAAAAACTATTAAAATTTCCAACATATGGAGGCTGAAAAACACGCTGCTGAATAAGCCAACAAATCACAGAAGAAATCAAAAATGAAATCAAATTATGCACATAAATGAATGAAAATGAAAACACAACAACCCAAAACCTGTGGGACACTATAAAAGCAGTACTAACAAGAAAGTTCATAGCAATACAGGCATACCTCAAGAAACAAGAAAAAAGTCAAATAAACAACCTAACTCTACACCTAAAACAACTAGAAAGAAAGAAATGAAGAACCCCAGGTTTAGTAGAAGGAAAGAAATCTTAAAAATTAGGGCAGAAATAAATGCAAGAGAAACAAAAGAGACCATAGCAAAAATCAACAAAGCCAAAAGCTGGTTCTTTGAAAGGATAAATAAAATTGACAAACCATTAGCCAGACTCATCAAGAAACAAAGGGAGAAAAATCAAATCAATAAAATTAGAAATGAAAATGGAGAAATCACAACAGACAATACAGAAATACAAAGAATCATAAGAGACTACTATCAGCAATTGTATCCCAATAAAATGAACACCGTGGAAGAAATGGACAAATTCTTAGAAAACTACAATTTTCCAAAACTGAACCAGGAAGAAATAGAAAATCTTAACAGACCCATCACAAGCACGGAAATTGAAACTGTGATAAAAAATCTTCGAGCAAACAAAAGCCCAGGTCCAGATGGCTTCACAGCTGAATTCTACCAAAAATTTAGAGAAGAACTAACACCTATCCTACTCAAACTCTTCCATAAAATTGCAGAGAAAGTAAACTTCCAAACTCATTCTATAAGGCCACCTTCACCCTAATACCAAAACCTGACAAAGATGCCACAAAAAAAGAAAACTACAGGCCAATATCAGTGATGAACATAGATGCAAAACTCCTTAACAAAATTTTAGCACTCAGAATCCAACAACACATTAAAAAGATCATACACCATGACCAAGTGGGCTTTATCCCAGGGATGCAAGGATTCTTCAATATCTGCAAATCAATAAATGTAATACACCGCATTAACAAATTGAAAAATAAAAGTCATATGATTATATCAATGCTGCTGCTACAGCTGCTAAGTCGCTTCAGTCGTGTCTGACCCTGTGCGACCCCATAGACAGCAGCCCACCAGGCTCCCCCGTACCTGGGATTCTCCAGGCAAGAACACTGCAGTGGGTTGCCATTTCCTTCTCCAATGCGTGAAAGTGAAGTCACTCAGTCGTGTCTGACTCTTAGCGACCCCATGGACTGAAGCCAATGCAGAGAAAGCCTTTGACAAAATTCAACATCCATTTATGACAAAAACTCTCCAGAAAGCAAGAATGGAAGGAACATACCTCAGCATAATAAAAGCTATATATGACAAACCCACAGCAAACATTACCCTCAATGGTGAAATATTGAAAGCATTTCCCCTAAAGTCGGGAACAAGACAAGGGTGCCCACTTTCACCACTACTATTCAGCATAGTTTTGGAAGTTTTGGCCACAGCAATCAGAGCAGAAAAAGAAATAAAAGGAATCCAAACTGGAAAAGAAGAAGTAAAACTCTCACTGTTTGCAGATGACATGATCCTCTACATAGAAAACCCTAGAGACTCCACCAGAAAATTAGTAGAGCTAATCAATGAATATAGTAAAGTTGCAGGATATAAAATTAACACACAGAAATCCCTTGAATTCCTATACACTAATAATGAGAAAATAGAAAGAGAAATTAAGGAAACAATCCCATTCACCATTGCAACAAAAAGAATAAAATACTTAGGAATATATCTACCTAAAGAAACTAAAGACCTATATCTAGAAAACTATAAAACACTGGTGAAAGAAATCAAAGAGGACAAAAATAGATGGATAAATATACCATGTTCATGGATCAGAAGAATCAATATAGTGAAAATGAGTATACTACCCAAAGCAATCTATAGGTTCAATGTAATCACTATCAAGCTACCAACAGTATTTTTCACAGAGCTAGAACAAATAATTTCACAATTTGTATGAAAAAAAAAAAAAAAACACAAGAATAGCCAAAACAATCTTGAGAAACAAGCATGGAACTGGAGGAATCAACCTGCCTGACTTCAGGCTCTACTACAAAGCCACAGTCATCAAGACAGTATGGTACTGGCACTAAGACAGAAATATAGATCAATGGAACAAAATAGAAAGCCCAGAGATAAACCCATGCACCTATGGACACCTTATCTTTGACAGAGGAGGCAAGAATATACAATGGAGAAAAGAAAATCTCTTTAAAAAGTGGTGCTGGGAAAACTGGCCAACCACTTGTAAAAGAATGAAACTAGAACACTTTCTAACACCATATACAAAAATTAACTCAAAATGGATTAAAGATCAAACGTAAGATCAGAAGCTATAAAACTCCTAGAGGAGAACATAGGCAAAACACTCTCCGACATAAATCACAGCAGGATCCTCCATGACCCACCTCCCAGAATTTTGGAAATAAAAGCAAAAATAAACAAATGGGATCTAATTAAAATTAAAAGCTTCTGCACAACAAAGGAAACTATACGCAAGGTGAAAAGACAGCCTTCTGAGTGAGAGAAAATAATAGCAAATGAAGCAACTGACAAAAAACTAATCTCAAAAATATCCAAGCAACTCCTACAGCTCAATTCCAGAAAAATAAATGACCCAATCAAAAAATGGGCCAAAGAACTAAACAGACATTTCTCCAAAGACATACAGATGGCTAACAAACATGAAAAGATACTCAACATCACTCATTATCAGAGAAATGCAAATCAAAATCACAATGAGGTACCATTTCACACCAGTCAGAATGGCTGTAATCCAAAAGTCTACAAGCAATAAATGCTGGAGAGGGTGTGGAGAAAAGGGAACCCTCTTACACTGTTGGTGGGAATGCAAACTAGTACAGCCACTATGGAGAACAGTGTGGAGATTCCTTAAAAAACTGGACATAGAACTGCCTTATGACCCAGCAATCGCACTGCTGGGCATACACACCGAGGAAACCAGAACTGAAAGAGACACAGGTACCCCAATGTTCATCGCAGCACTGTTTATAATAGCCAGGACATGGAAGCAACCTAGATGTCCATCAGCAGATGAATAGATAAGAAAGCTGTGGTAGATATACACAATGGATTATTACTCAGCCATTAAAAAGAATACATTTGAATCAGTTCTAATGAGGTGGATGAAACTGAAGCTTATCATACAGAATTAAGTAAGTCAGAAAGAAAAACACCAATACAGTATACTAACACATATATATGGAATTTAGAAAGATGGTAACAATAACCCTGTATGCGAGACAGCGAAAGAGACACAGATGTATAGAACAGTCTTTTGGACTCTATGGGAGAGGGTGAGGGTAGGATGATTTGGGAGAATGGCATTGAAACATGTATAATATCATATAAGAAATGAATCTCCAGTCCAGGTTTGATGCAGGATACAGGATGCTTGGGGCTGGTGCACTGGGATGACCCAGAGGGATGACATGGGGAGGGAGGTGTTAGGAAGGTTCAGGATTGGGAACACATGTACACCCATGGTGGATTCATGTTGATGTATGGTAAAACCAATACAATACTGTAAAATAATTAGCCTCCAATTTAAATAAATAAATTTAAATTAAAAAATAAACAGCATGGGATGAGAAACATAATAATTAAACTTACATTTTTATCTCTTATTAGGTATAAAACTTTGATATTTTATTAATAATTATTTCCACACTCTAGGTTATATTACTTCATTTAATCATCATATTTAAAAAGTCCATGAGTTATAATTGTACCCATGTTCCAGATAAGAAAACTGAGATTCAGGAAAATAATGAAGAATACATACAAATTAATTTTAAAAAGAGATAAATTCTCTGACAAATTAAGAAAGAACATTCAAAATAATACCTAGTAAATATTTTTAAATATTTAACTATCTTAGTTAATATATATATACTTATTAAAGAACAATATTATTTTTTAACTACCAAATTAACAAAGATTTTTTTAAAGGATAAATATCCAGAAGTTGTGACTAAGTAGTTATGGGTTCAAAAGTTGGCACAAAGTTATAGAAGGCAATCGATTATAAATATTTTCACTCAGATGACTTAATGAATACACTTCATGTATTTTCTTAAAGGGTTTCCCTGGTGGCTCACATGGTAAAGCGTCTGCCTACAATGTGAAAAGAAAAAATTATATGTATGTGCACATACATATGTATATATTCATCCACACATATATATACACACACATATATACACTCATTTATAAAGGTATCTGTGCTGATAATAAAAAAGTTAGATGTAATTTATATATAAGGAAAAAAGAATGATTATATAAAGAAATAGCAATATCTATAGAATTTACAGATGCTTCTCAAATAAGTAGTGATCTCTCTAATTTTTATGTTTCCTAGCTTTATGTATATTTTAACATTTATATGTACTATACTTATATTTTAAAATAAAAAATCATATGTAAAAATATTTACTTTGTTAAGCCACTTTCTATGCTTAAAAATCATTTCTCACTCATGTCTCACATGACTTTCACAATAATAATTTAAGAATGGCATATGGTTTCTATTTTTCTGACTGAAGACTGACATAAGCTGATGAAGAAATCTGCCAATATCTCACACAGAGTGAATGCAAAATGTATTTCTAACAATCATGTCTTCCTTTTCAGAGTGCAGTATTCTTTGTACTACATTATGCTGACAGCATTTGAAGAATAATAGTTCATTGGTAACAAATACAATTTACCATATTTATGGATTTAAAAAACTTTATTTGCATAAGTACATATGCCTAAAATGATTATAGCAATATTTTAAATCATTCAATACTTGATAAATTTAAATTGTGACAAATACATTTTCTATCAACAGAGATGTTTTCAAATAGCTAAACACTGAATGGAATGCTGCCATTGAGATTTCCAATATTTGGTTGCTGTGAGGCACATTGGATTTCCCTGTAATACAAGCACAGCCCAGGGGTGCTATATTTAAAACTACATTGGCATTTCTATTAAAATCTCAGCTTTTCAAGGATTTATGCCAAAGCCATAAAAATTCCATTTGATAGAAAGACAGAATTGAAAGTCTCTGTAGAGATTGTTTTCTTCCCTTTTCACATAAAACCAGCCTATTTATTTATTTTCTTCATGGAATCCAAATGTTTTAGCAGAACACGAATCTTGGATAACTAAGAAGCGGTTAAGGTATATCAGTGTTCTACCAATCTCCAACAATGTGAGCTGGCCTTAATGTCTGAAGGCTTGCCTATTCCCAAATTATCTTCTTATAAACCTATAAGAAGCTTTTGGTAACACTAATGCACTGGAAATCCCAAATATTTCAAGTCATTGTGCCAACAGTTTATACTGAACACAAAAATGAAATGTTGGTTTTTCCATGTTGTTAAAAAAAAAAAAAAAAAAACCTATGATTTCTATTTTATTTTTGGAAAGATGACACAACCTACAAGCTATCACTCAGTGACATATGCAGAGAAGGTGATGGCAACCCACTCCAGTACTCTTGCCTGGAAAATCCCATGGACGGAGGAGCTGGTAGGCTCCAGTCCATGGGGTCGCTAAGAGTTGGACATGACTGAGCGACTTCAGTTTCACTTTTCACTTTCATGCACTAGAGAAGGAAATGGCAACCCACTCCAGTGTTCTTGCCTGGAGAATCCCAGGGACGGGGAAACCTGGTGGACTGCCGTCTCTGAAATGGCACAGAGTCAGACACGACTAAAGCAACTTAGCAGCAGCTGCAGCAGCAATGACATATGAATTTTAAAACTTCTTTATAATTATTTTTTGGTTATTCAATTAAATATAATTTACTGAGTCCTAAGATTCTCAGCTTCAAATCATGTTATTACTGCAGAAGATAAAAACAATTACTGGAAATTGTTTTGTCTCAAAGAGCTACTAAATTAACTGAGGAGATAAGATAAACCTATGAAGCATCAAGGTTCAAATACATAGTTGGAATCATTATGAAATATTTGCTAAGAATATAAATGAAAAATCTTCATTTGTTGAATACAACTCAACTATTTTTTGACTACTTAAGGGCTTCATGACTTAAAACAATATGATACAACTGTGTTCATAAGGAACACTAGGAAATTCACAGTTTTTGACTGAACTGAGTCTCAGTTTCCTTAACTATATGGTAAGAATTCAGTGTCTTTTAAACTTAAAAGGGACTATTTCACCCCCTTTAGTGGGCATGAAATCAATTAAATGGGTCACAATTAGCATTCTTTTTATAAAATTAAATAGTGTAGAATAGAAAAAATATCAAAGTGTATCCCATAGTGAGGGTAAGTATTGTTTCATGAAACTTTTTTTAAGTTTATATATTTACTCCAAGATAATACATTTCTTCTGGTGGGTCATAATATGTAAAGTTTAGATTAGATGGATGGGTTTCATTTCATCTCTTAAGCTCTATAGTTTTGTAAGCTATCTCATATTTCATCAGACTATAGCAAAATACTATATCACATTAAATATTAATCTCTATTGGCTCTAAACATTCATCAGCTTAAGTGATAAATTTATCTCTTATAAAATCTCTATTCTTCCATCCTGTTTTTGTAGAGAATATGAAGGTGGATGGTATCTCACATGTGTTATGACAATTCTAATATAATTTTTCTACGTTGGCATTCTGTTTCAGGCATTGGACACATCTGTCCTGAGACAAATTGCCAATCCTTGAAATATTTGCAAGTGCTGTATGTTTTGCAGAGTATCATGATAACCTTGAAACATCAAGGATCATTCCTGGGTTCTCATAGAACAGTTCACAAACTGAATTATCTCAACTTTTTTAATATACAAAACAGAATTTCTCAATTTACTCAAATATTGAATCTGCTCTTTTTAAAAAAACAAACCTAAACTTTGTCCAACTGCCTAATAGGCAATGGATGCTATCATTTTCATATTTTGTCACTTCTCTTGCCTTGAGTATTTCTCAAAATTCCGAGTCTTCTTCCAGTTAAAAAAGAACAGTCCTTTGTGTAGATCACCTGTCTATCTGCTTTTTGTATTCCAAACTCCACCTTTCCTGGCTCTGCTATATAGTTTAGAAGTCTTGGAATCAGTACATTTTCCAAATCTCTTTGGACAACTAGATATTTTATGAGTTTTTTATCAGTAAGAGATCAAACAGGCAGTCAGAAAGTTGAAAAAAGAAAGAAACTTCCAGCTTCTGGCTCCTATAATTCAGCAGTTGCTGAAAATTGCTAGAGATGCAGCAAGGGGATATGATATTGGGCTTAAGCAACTTGGCAAAGGCAATTACCTATTCAGCATCACTCTTGGTTGAGCTGAATTTCTCTGGTGGATAAAACAGCACCTACAACAATTTCCACCAGCTTCAGTTCAGTTCAGTCGCTCAGTCATGTCCGACTCTTTGTGAACCCATGAATCGCAGCACGCCAGGCCTCCCTGTCCATCACCATCTCCTGAAGTTCACTCAGACTCATGTCCATCGAGTCCGTGATGCCATCCAACCATCTGATCCTCGGTCGTCCCCTTCTCCTCCTGACCCCAATCCCTCCCAGCATCAGAGTCTTTTCCAATGAGTCAACTCTTTGCATGAGGTGGCCAAAGTATTGGAGCTTCAGCTTTAGCATCATTCCTTTAAAGAAATCCCAGGGCTGATCTCCTTCAGAATGGACTGGTTGGATCTCCTTGCAGTCCAAGGGACTCTCAAGAGTCTTCTCCAATGCCACAGTTCAAACGCATCAATTCTTCGGTGCTCAGCCTTCTTCACAGTCCAACTCTCACATCCATATATGACCACAGGAAAAACCATAGCCTTGACTAGACGAATCTTAGTCAGCAAAGTAATGTCTCTGCTTTTCAATATACTCTCTAGGTTGGTCATAACTTTTCTTCCAAGGAGTAAGCATCTTTTAATTTCATGGCTTCAGTCACCATCTGCAGTGATTTTGGAGCCAAAAAAAATAAAGTCTGACACTGTTTCCACTGTTTCCCCATCTATTTCCCATGAAGTCATGGGACCAGATGCCATGATCTTCATTTTCTGAATGTTGAGCTTTAAGCCAACTTTTTCCCTCTCCTCTTTCACTTTCATCAAGAGGCTTTTTAGCTCCTCTTGACTTTCTGCCATAAGGGTGGTGTCATCTGCATATCTGAGGTTCTTTATATTTCTCCTGGCAATCTTGATTCCAGCTTGTGCTTCTTCCAGCCCAGCGTTTCTCATGATGTACTCTGCATAGAAGTTAAATAAGCAGGGTGACAATATACAGCCTTGACGTACTCCTTTTCCTATTTGGAACCAGTCTGTTGTTCCATGTCCAGTTCGAACTGTAGTTTCCTGACCTGCATACAGATTTCTCAAGAGGAAGGTCAAGTGGTCTAGTATTCCCATCTCTTTCAGAATTGTCCACAGTTTATTGTGATCCACACGGTCAAAGGCTTTGGCATAGTCAATAAAGCAGAAATAGATGTTTTTCTGGAACTCTCTTGCTTTTTCCATGATCTAGCGGATGTTGGCAATTTGATCTCTGATGCCTCTGCCTTTTCTAAAACCAGCTTGAACATCAGGGAGTTCACGGTTCACGTATTGCTGAAGCCTGGCTTGGAGAATTTTGAGCATTACTTTACTAGCATGTGAGATGAGTGCAATTGTGCAGTAGTTTGAGCATTCTTTTGCATTTCCTTTCGTTGGAATTGGAATGAAAACTGACCTTTTCCAGTCCTGTGGCCACTGCTGAGTTTTCCAAATTTGCTGGCCTACTGAGTGCAGCACTTTCACAGCATCATCCTTCAGGATTTGAAACAGCTCCACTGGAATTCCATCATCTCCATTAGCTTTGTTTGTAGTGATGCTTTCTAAGGCCCACTTAACTTCACATTCCAGGATGTCTGGCTCTATATTACTGATCACATCATCATGATTATCTGGGTCGTGAAGATCTTTTTTGGACAGTTCTTCCATGTATTCTTGCCACCTCTTCTTAATATCTTCTGCTTCTGTTAGGTCCATACCATTTCTGTTCTTTATTGAGCCCATCCTTGCATGAAATGTTTCCTTGGTATCTGTAATTTTCTTGAAGAGATCTCTAGTCTTTCCCATTCTGTTGTTTTCCTCTATTTCTTTGCATTGATCGCTGAAGAAGGCTTTCTTATCTCTTCTTGCTATTCTTTGGAACTCTGCATTCAGATGCTAATATCTTTCCTTTTCTCCTTTGTTTTTTGCCTCTCTTCTTTTCACAGCTATTTGTAAGGCCTCCCCAGACAGCCATTTTGCTTTTTTGCATTTCTTTTCCATGGGGATGGTCTTGATCCCTGTCTCCTGTACAATGTCATGAACCTCATTACTTAATTCATCAGGCACTCTATCAGATCTAGGCCCTTGAATCTATTTCTCACCTCCACTGTATAATCATAAGGGATTTGATTTAGGTCATACCTGAATGGTCTAGTGGTTTTCCCTACTTTCTTCAATATGAGTCTGAATTTAGCAGCAGCATAATCTCATAGACGCAAACATAATGACTATTGCAGCTTTTGATCTTTTTATATCATATCTTTTTTCCCTTTATTTCTCTATATAACAACTATCTTTTCCCTTTCACTCTTCATAGACTCTCAACACTTGCATAACCAATTCTCCAGATTAATTTTCCTCTAATTTACTAGAGTTGATCTCTACTTCTAACTCAATCCTGACTCACACAGCCCTATATAAGTGAAATCCTTCATTGCAATTGGAGATGGGAGACATAAAACTGGCCACTTCACAGAAGAATCTAGGTTCCAGGTTCCAGTTCTGGTTTAAACTATTAAGTAACCAAGGAGAATTTTTGCTTCAAATTTATTAGTAATTTTATTAATTCATCTTCTCTGACAAAACCAATTGTAGTAGATTGGAATATTTTTCAACAAAAAAATGATTTCCCTCTAACCTCCTCATAGGGAATATATTTCTTTGCTCCACAGAAGTTTCATATGTTTACATGATTTTTTTTTTTTTTTTGACCCATAGGATATGACATGAGTCACAATAAAGTACAGTACTGAGCCTAGGCCTTTTGGAGCACCCAAATATTTCTGCCAGCCCCTTGGGGAACTCCTGACATTGCCGGCAGAAATGACACACCACTTGGATTCTACCCCTCTAGAGTAGGTACTCAGCATAAACATGCATGGAACAGAACCATCACAACACACACATGGACCTGAAGCATGAAACTGAGTCACCTGTGCCAACCCACATTATCATGAGCATGAGAATAAAACTATCACTTGCCATCAAGAGTCTGCAATCAGTTGATATGTGTACAAAGCGACATATGCTACAGATTTCTACCATATTTTTTCCTACCTTGTTGACATAATTGCTGACATAGATAATCTCTGCAATCAATATCTGTGTAACTCTGATCTGACCATTCTGACCTGTTGTTCTCATCGAGTCACTCAGTCATGTCTGACTCTTTGCAACCTCATGGACTGCAGCACGCCAGCCTTCCCTGTCCATCGCTATCTCCCAGAGTTTGCTCAAACTGATGTCCATTGAGTTGATGATGCCATCCAACCATCTCATCCTCTGTCACCCCTTTCTCCACCTGCCCTTAATTTTTCCCAGCATCAAGGTTTTTTTCAAAAAGTAACCAAACTATTGGAGCTTCAGCTTCAGCATCAGTACTTCCAATGAATATTCATAGTTGATTTCCTTTAGGGTTGACTGATTTGATCTCCTTGCTGTCCAACAGACTCTCAAGAGTCTTCTCCAGTACCATAGTTTGAAAGCATTAATTCTTTGGCACTCAAGTTTCTTTATGGTCCAACTCTCACATCCATACATGACTACTGGACAAACCACAGCTTTGACTATAAGGACCTTTGTTGGCAAAATGATGTCTCTGCTTTTTAATATGCTGTTTAGGTTTTATCATATCTTTTTTTCCAAAGAGCTAGCGTCTTTTAATTCCATGACCGCAGTCACCATCCACAATGATTTTTGAGCCCAGAAAATAAAGTCTGTCACTGTTTCCATTTTTTTCCCCAATAAATTTGCCATGAAGTGATGGGACCGGATGAATAATCACAGTTTTTTGAATATTGAGTTTTAAGCCAGCTTTTTAAACCTCTTTTTTCACCTTCATCAAGAAGCTCTTGAGTTCCTCTTCACTTTCTGCTATTAGGGTGGTGTCATCAGCATATCTGAAATTAAGGATATTTCTCTCAGCAATCTTGATTTCAGCTTGAGCTTCATTCACTCCAGCATTTCACATGCTGTCCTGGGCATATAAGTTAAATAAGCAGGGTGACAATATACATCCTTGACATATTCCTTTCTCAATTTTGAACCATTCTGTTGTTCCATGTCCAGTTCTAACTTTGCTTATTGACCAGCATACAGGTTTCCCAGGAGGCAGGTAGGGTGATCTTATATTCCCATCTCTTGAAGAATTTTCCAGTTTGTTGTGACCCATGCAGTCAAAGGCTTTAGTGTGGTCCATGAAACAGAAGTAGATGTTTTTCTGGAATTCCCTTGCTTCTTCTGTGACCCACTAGATGTTGGTAATTTGGTATCTGGTTCCCCTGCCTTTTCTAAACCCAGCTTGTATATCTGCAATTTCTCAGTCAATGTACTGTTGAGCCCTACACTGAAGGATTTTTAACATTACCTTGCTAGCATGGGAAATGAACTCAATTGTGCAACAGTTTGAATATTTTTGGCACTGCCCTTCTTTGGGACTAGAAAGAAAACTGACCTTTTCATGTTGTAACCTAACCTGTTGTATCTTTCTATATAACATCTAGTGATTTCACTCGGAAAAGGCAATGGCATCCCACTCCAGTAGTCTTGCATGGATAATCTCATGGATGGAGAAGCCTGGTAGGCTACAGTCCATGGGGTTGCTAAGAGTCGGACACGACTGAGCAACTTCACTTTCACTTATCACTTTCATGCATTGGAGAAGGAAATGGCAACCCACTCCAGTGTTCTTGCCTGGAGAATCCCAGGGACGGAGGAGCCTGGTGGGCTGCCGTCTATGGAGTCACACAGAGTCAGACATGACTGGCGTGACTTAGCAACAGCAACAGCAGCAGCAGCAGCAGTGATTTCACTTAGAACCCTGAGAAAATGAAAATGTGATAAATATTCAGGAATTTGATAACACTGAAAGCAACTACCAAGCTTCATCAACACTTTTAAGAAATAATAATACTCAAAAAACATACTGTACTTTGTTAAACTAAAATGTGGTATTCTTTATTCATTGATTTATTCATCATTGTTGCAGTTATGTGGAATAGAGCAGCAAACCAAGTGAAGTTCCTTGTTCTCATTCTAGAAGTGAAGATAGATTCCAAAATATTAAAACATAAACACATAAATCTTTAGACTGCCAATAGCTGTTTTCAGTCAGATCAGTCACTCAGTCGTGTCCAACTCTTTGCAACCCCATGAACCACAGCAAGCCATGCCTCCCTGTCCATCAAGAATTCCTGGAGTTTACCCAAACTCATGTCCATTGAGTTGGTGATGCCCTCTAACCATATCCTCTGTCGTCCCCTTCTCCTCCTGCCCCCAATCCCTCTCAGCATCAGGGACTTTTGAAATGAGTCAGCTCTTCACATCAGGTGGCCAAAATATTGGAGGTTCAGCTTCAACATCAGTCCTTCCAAAGAACACCCAAGACTGACTTTTTAGGATGGACTTGTTGGATCTCCTTGCAGTTCAAGGGACTCTCAAGAGTGTTCTCTAACGTTACAGTTAAAAGAATCAATTCTTCAGCACTCAGCTTTCTTTATAGTCTAACTCTCACCTCCATACATGACTACTGGAAAAACCATAGCCTTGACTAGACCTTTGTTGACAAAGTAATGTCTCTGCTTTTTAATATGCTGTCTAGGTTGGTTATAACTTTCCTTCTAAGGAGTAAGTGTCTTTTAATTTCATGGCTGCAATCAACATATGCAGTGATTTTTGGAGCTCCCCAAAAATAAAATCTGACACTCTTTCCACTGTTTCCCCATCTATTTGCCATGAAGTTATGTGACCCGATGCCATGATCTTAGTTTTTTGAATATTGAGCTGTTTTAGGCAGGGTAATCAGCCAAAAACTTTTTGTCTTCTGCCAGTTCAGTTCAGTTCAGTCACTCAATCATGTCTGAGTCTTTGTTACCCCATGAACCACAGCACACCAGGCCTCCCTGTCCATAATCAAATCCGGGAGTCCACCCAAACCCATGTACATTAAGTTGGTGATGCCATCCAACCATCTCATCCTCTGTCGTCCCCTTCTCCTCCTGCCCTCAAACTTTCCCAGCATCAGGGTCTTTGTAAATGAGTCAGACCTTCTCATCAGATGGCCAAATACTGGAGTTTCAGCTTCAGCATTAGTCTCTCCAATAAACACCCAGGACTGATCTCCTTTAGGATGGACTGGTTCAATTTCCTTGCAGTCCAAGCGACTCTCAAGAGTCTTCTCCAACACCACAGTTCAAAAGCCTCAGTTCTTTGGCACTCAGGCTTCTTTATACTCCAACTCTTACATCCATACATGACCACTGGAAAAACCATAGCCTTGACTAGATGGACCTTTGTTGGCAAAGTATGTCTCTGCTTTTTAATACGCTGTCTAGGTTGGTCATAACTTTGCTCCCAATGAGGAAGCGTCTTTTAATGTCATTGTGGCAATCACCATCTGCAGTGATTTTGGTGCACAGAAAAATAAAGTTTGCCACTGTGTCCACTTTTTCCCCACTTATTTGCCATGAAATGATGGGACCAAACGCCATGATCTTAGATTTCTGAATGTTGAGCTTTAAGTCAACTTTTTCACTCTCGTCTTTCATTTCATCAAGAGGCTCTTTAGTTCTTCCTCACTTTCTGCCATAAGGGTGGTGTCATCTGCATATCTGAGGTTATTGATATTTCCCCCAGCAATCTTGATTCCAGCTTGTGCTTCATCCAGCCCAGCATTTCTCATGATGTACTCTACACATAAGTTAAATAAGCAGGTGACAATATACAACGTTGACGTACTCCTTATTTGGAACCAGTCTGTTGTTCCATATCCAGTTCAAACTGTGGCTTCCTGACCTGCATATAGATGTTTCAAGAGGCAAGATAGATGGTCTGGTATTCCCACCTCTTTCAGAATTTTCCTCAGTTTGTTGTGATCCACACAGTCAAAGGCTTTGGCATAGTCAATAAAGTGGAAATAGATGTTTTTCTGAAACTCTCTTGATTTTTCCATGATCCAGTGGATGTTGGCAGTTTGATCTCTGGTTCTTCTGCCTTTCCTAAAACCAGCTTGAACATCTGGAACTTCAGGGTTCACGTACTGCTGAAGCCTGGCTTAGAGAATTTTAAGCATTTCTATACTACTGTGTGAGATGAGTGCAATTGTGTGGTAGTTTGAGCATTCTTTGGCATTGCCTTTCTTTGGGATTGGAATGAAAACTGACCTTTTCCAGTCGTGTGGCCACTGCTGAGATTTCCAAATTTGCTGGCATCTTGAGTGCAGTACTTTCACAGCATCATCTTTCAGGATTTGAAATAGCTCAACTGAAATTCCGTCACCTCCACTAGGTTTGTCCATAATGATGCTTCTAAAGCCCACTTGACTTCACATTTCAGGATGTCTGGCTCTAGGTGAGTGATCACACCATGGTGATTATCTGGGTCTCAAGATCTTTTTTATACAGTTCTTCTGTGTATTCTTTCCATCTCTTCTTGATATCTTCTGCTTCTGTTAGGTCCATATCATTTCTGTCCTTTATTGAGCCCATTTTTGCATGAAATGTTCCCTTGTATCTCTAATTTTCTAGAAGAGATCTCTAGTCTTTCCATTCTATTGTTTTCCTCTATTTCTTTGCATTGAATGCTGAAGAAGGCTTTCTTATCTCTCCTTTCTATTCTTTGGAACTCTGCATTCAGATGCTTATATCTTTCCTTTTCACCTTTTCTTTCCTTTTCTTTTCTGCTTTCCTTTTCTCCTTTGCTTTTCACTTCCCTTCTTTTCACAGCTATTTGTAAGGCTTCCTCAGACAGCCATTTTGCTTTTTTGCAATTCTTTTTCTTGGAGATGGTCTTGATTCCTGTCTCCTGTACAATGTCACAAACCTCCATCCATAGTTCATCAGGCACTGTCTATCAGATCTAGTCCCTTAAATATATTTCTCACTTCCACTTTACAGTCATAAAGGATTTGATTTAGATCATACCTGAATGGTCTAGTGGTTTTCTCCACCTTCTTCAATTTCAGTCTGAATTTGGACATAAGGAGTTCATGATCTGAGACACAGTCAGCTCCTGGTCTTGTTTTTGCTGACTGTATACAGATTCTCCATCTTTGGCTGCAAAAAATATAATCTATCTGACTTCGGTGTCAACCCTCTGGTGATGTCCATGTTTAGAGTTCTTTTGTGTTGTTGGAAGAGGGTACTTGCTATGACCAGTGTGTCCTCTTGGCAGAACTCTATTAGCCTTTTCCCCGCTTCATTCTGTACTCCAAGGCCAAATTTGCCTGTTACTTGAGGTGTTTCTTGACTTATTTTTGCCTTCCAGTCCCTTATAATGAAAAGAACATCTTTTGGGGGTGTTAGTTCTAGAAGGTCTTGTAGGTCTTCATAGAATTGTTCAACTTCAGCTTCTTTAGTTACTGCTTGGGGCAGAAACTTGGATTACCGTGATATTGAATGGTTTGCCTTGGAAATGAACAGAGATCATTCTGTCGTTTTTGAGATTGCATCCAAGTACTGCATTTCAGACTCTTTTGTTGCCTATGATGGCTATTCCATTTCTTCTAAGGGATTCCTGCCTGCAGTAGTAGATATAATGGTCATCTGAGTTAAATTCACCCATTCCAGTCCATCTTAGTTTACTGATTCCTAGAATGTCGATGTTTACTCTTGTCATCTCCTGTTTGATCACTTCCAATTTGCCTTTCTTTATGGACCAAACATTCCAGTTTCCTATGCAAAATTACTCCTTACAGCATTGAACCCTGCTTCCATCACCAGTCCCATTCACAACTAGGTGTTGTTTTTGTTTTGGCTCCAGCTCTTCATTCTTTCTGGAGTTATTTCTCCACTGATTTCCAGTAGCATATTGGGCACCTACCAACCTGGAGAGTTCAACTTTCAGTGTCCTATCTTTTTGCCTTTTCATACTGTTCATGGGGTTCTCAAGGCAAGAATACTGAAGTGGTTTGCCATTCCCTTCTCCAGTGGACCACATTCTGTCAGACCTCTCCACCATGACCTGCCTGTCTTGGGTGGCCCCATGGGCATGGCTTAATTTCACTGAGTTAGACAAGGCTGTGGCCAGAGAACTCTGCCAGAGTTGCAAAAAAAAAAAAAAAAAAAAATACTAGTGGAGCTTATGTCTATGCTATTGTACATATGTAATAAAGTAGTTTATGAAATTAGCCCAAAATATGAACATTCTTCTGTTTCATTCAGCAATAATTTTGTCAAATGAGTTCTGATGCCTTAAAGAATACCAGATGACAAAAAAAAAAAAGTTGGCATTTATGACAAAGTTACAAAGGGCATACATATTTCAGAACCTAACAGTAAAAATTGCAACCAGACAATCAAGTGTTTGGAATGAAAACTTTTAAAAATTTCTGAGCTTATTTCTCAATCTCTCTCTTTTCTGAAGCTATATTGTCTTCTTGTTTCTGCTTTGTTCTTTGCTTGGTAAATATTTGATTTATTCCTTGATGGCTGAGAAGTAATGAATTTGCCTGCAATACAGGAGACATAGGAGACTCAGGTTTGATCTCAGGGTCAGGAATATCTTGGCCTGGCAACTCACTCCAGTATTCTTGACTGAAAAATCCCATGAATAGAGGAGCCTGCTGGGCTATAGTCCATGGAGTCGCAAATAGTCATACATGACTGAAGCGACTGAGCACTGCAAAATAACTTCTCTAATTGCACATGACTCAGCCTGGCCACTTCAGCCCCAAACTAACAGATTCAAAACAAAGATAACTGGTAACATTCAGTTCAGTTCAGTCGCTCAGTTGTGTCTGACTCTTTACGACCTCATGGACTGCAGCATGCCAGGCCTCCCTGTCCATCACCAACTCCCGGAGTTTACCCAAACTCATGTCCATTGAGTCAGTGATGCCATCTAACCATCTCATCCTTTGTCGTCCCCTTCTCCTTCTGCCCTCAATCTTTCCCAGAATCAGGGTCTTTTCAAATGAGTCAGCTCTTTGCATCAAGTGGCCAACGTACTGGAGATTCAGCTTTAACGTCAGTCCTTCCAAGGAACATCCAGGACTGATCTCCTCTAGGATGGACTGGTTGGACCTCCTTGCAGTCCAAGGGACTCTCAAGAGTCTTCTGCAACACCACAGTTCAAATGCATCAATTCTTCGGCGCTCAGCTTTCTTCACAGTCCAATTCTCACATCCATACATGACTACTGGAAAAACCATAGCCTTGACTAGACGGACCTTTGTTGGTAAAACAATGTCTCTGTTTTTTAACATGCTGTCTAGGTTAGTCATAATTTTCCTCCTAAGGAGTAAGTATCTTTTAATTTCATGGCTGCAATCACCATCTGCAGTGATTTTGGAGCCCCCAACAAATAAAGTCTGCCACTGTTTCTCCATATTTTTGCCATGAAGTGATGGGACCAGATGCCATGATCTTCATTTTCTGAATGTTGAGCTTTAAGCCAATTTTTTCATTCTCCTCCTTCACTTTCATCAAGAGGCTCTTTAGTTCTTCTTCGCTTTCTGCCATAAGGGTGGTGTCATCTGCATATCTGAGGTTATTGGTATTTCTCCCAGCAATCTTGATTCCAGCTTGTGCTTCATCCAGCCCAGCATTTGTCATGATTCTAAATTCTTAGCAAAGGAAATCTTATTATTCTTGCCCAAGCTGGGAACTTCTCTATATCAGTGATTCCCAGTGTGATTCCTAGGCCAGTAATAGCAGCAGCACCTGTGAATGTGTTAAATAAATTATCAGACCAGGTCCAGTTTATTGAATTAGAAGAACCTCTGGGGTGAAGATTAGAAGTCTGTGTCTTTACAAGCTTTTCAGTTGATCTTGATGCATGCTAAACTTTGAGAATCTCTGTTTTACACTCTGTAGCTGATGAAATTAGCTCTAGGTATATTACGTAGTTAATAAAATAAAACTTCTTCAACTTTAATAACCCATTGGGTGGGGTTTGGGAATGAGTGTTACAGGAAAAATTTATTTAAAATAGAAAAAAATAACGTATGGAATAGAGAAGAAATTATTAACTTCATACTTTTCCCAGGATCATGAACACTTATTGTTCTATTTTGGAAATTGATTATTCATAGATTTCTCTCCACTTAAGAATTAGGCTGTTTCTATTAACAGTAATCAATTTTATTAAGTATAAAAATTTGTTTCGTGTATTTAAGTAATTTATAAATTGGGACACACAAGAAATGTGTTTTTAATTTTTTTATATGGATTGAAAAGACATAGAAAATAAATTTATATAGTTCTTCATTAAAAAGTGGCATATCTGAATTTCCCCAATATTGAATTTGAGATTTTTAAACTAGTATAAATATTGTTTTCCAGGCAGATTGATGGCTAAATTACTCCATGGGAATCCCAACACAATATAGTTCATAAATATTGAATAAAGATGTTTGACACTCAGAAAGTCTTTCCTCTGACATCCTCATATGTTTTGTTAGTATTAAATTCATAAAGGCAGCAGTGAGATTTAAAAGCATCACTTGTTCAGAATTCAGAATATTTTCCAGTAAAACTATGGCCAGAGGTCTTGATATTTGAGTACATGACAGTACAAGAAAAGAAGAAAATTCTGGTGACTTATAAACCATCATTTACTCTAACAAAGTATAAATTAGAGAAAATCCTCATGTCAAATGAACAAAGAAATAAACAAATAAAACTACAAGACATAAGCTTTGTCCTTCAAGAGATTACTGAGAACACTTTTTTTTGTTGTTTTGTTTTAAAGAAACTAACTTAAGTGACCCAAAGCGGAGCAGACATCACACATACAATACCCAGGCAGTTAGTAGGTAGATAGAAAAGAAATGGGAGAGACAGGACTAATTTTATATTGATGGCAATGCAAGCATTCTAAAGTAAGGAAAAACTGATATTTCCTCTAATGTTAAATATTCATAAAGCACAAAATAACTCATTTTATTTATGTTAAAAATCTTTTTACTGTGGTTCACTACCTTTGTTTCTTTGTTTTCTCTATCAACTACCAACTGCTAAAGGAAATCATAGGAAGCAAACCAAAAAATGTATTTGTTCTGGGAATACTCAGTTCAGTTCAGTCACTCAGTCATGTCTGACTCTTTGTGACCCCATGAATCGCAGCACGCCAGGCCTCCCTGTCCATCACCAACTCCCGTAGTTCACACAAACTCACGTCCATTGAGTCCATGATGCCATATAGCCATCTCATCCTCTGTCGTCCCCTTCTCCTCCAGCCCACAATCCCTCCCAGCATCACAGTCTTTTCCAATGAGTTAACTCTTCACATAAGGTGGCCAAAGTATTGGAGTTTCAGCTTCAGCGTCAGTCCTTCCAAGGAACATCCAGGACTGATCTCCTTTCGAATGGACTGGTTGGATCTCCTTGCAGTCCAAGGGACTCTCAAGAGTCTTCTCCAACACCACAGTTCAAAAGCATCAATTCTTCAGTGCTCAGCTTTCTTCACAGTCCAACTCTCACATCCACACATGACCACAGGAAAAACCATAGCCTTGACTAGACAGACCTTTGTTGGTAGGGAGAAGAATAGTCTCCTGGTAGAGACAAGGAGAAAAATAAATCAAGATGTGGACAGTATCTTAATGATGACAGCAGAAAACAGTGATATAAAATGTTTGTGAAAAACTAAAAACTGAAATGGAAAACTAATGTACGACAGTGAGATTTTTCTTAAATACTATGTAATATTTAATACATTAAAAAAAAACACATACATTAAAAAGCAGCCTCTGAGCTGGTCCAATAATAACAACTGCAACATTTCATATCTTTGTGCTCCTATTTGACTTTATCATTATATTGATTTTTTGGTCATCATTTATCTCATTATAAAATGCATTTTATCATATATGCATGTGTCAAAATAAAAGACTGATAAATATGACAGCAAAATTTATGCTTTTATAAAAAAGTAGGAAAAATAATCTTAAAAGTTATACTGTAAGTGATATAACTTACTACGTATGTGTATAACTGCTAAAATGTAAGAATAAAAGTAAAGTGAAAAATCAACAAAGAATATAAATAAGCAGTATGTAAAAAGGGAAACTCAAGTGACCTATACATATATGAAAATTGACTAGTAGTAGTAATCATAAGCATTTAAATTTATCAGAGTCCTATTACTTTATCATTAATTAGATCAGAATAAAATGAAAAAAGTAGTATTAATATGCCAACAATGCCTTGACAGATTGTGAGAAAATAGTGTTTTCTTTCATGTTTGAAGGAAGAAATAAAGCAGTGAATTTGATGAAGAATTTGACAGTATACATTAACACTAAAAATACATGATTATTCAGCAATTCAAATATTAAGCATTTAAGGCAGAGAAAGCAAATTCACATATGCATATGAAAACATTCTAAGGTGTGTAATGAAGCTCTGCTTGCCAAAATTAAAAACTAAACAACCACAGCTTAATAACAGAAAAAGTTAAATCTAGTTTGACCTTTTGGTGGAACAATATATAGCATCTATAAGGTATCAACTAGACATATACAAGTTAACATGGATTGAAAATATTTTGAGTGAAAAATAAGCAAGATGCAAAGTAATATGTGCACTATGGTATTATTTTGTAAAAATTAAAATCTAACTAAATTTTATATGTACTTTCCATCCATGTATTTGGATATATAAATCACAATTTTAGTTTCTATTGGAAAGATGCATGTCAAATTTTGACAAGGATGAGGAGAAAGGAGCAAGGATGAGGAGAAAGGTGATCAAAAAGGACTTAAAAGCATTAACTGTAACAATCTTGCTATTCTTTTAAATGCAATAATACATTACTTGTCTAATCAATTTTTAAATAAACATAATAATAAATAAGATTGAGGTACTTTCAGAAAAGTGGAAGTCCACACTCAATCTGGACTCTAAATGTAATAGAGATTGTATCTTCATGGAAATGGATGCATCAGATAGTCATAATAAGGAACATGAAAATAATTGTTCTTCATTTGAAGTCTATGTTCCTTTAACATCCTATAGTTCTAACATCTGTCTTCAAGAAAGGAACACGCTAAGCTTAACAGAATAAATTCATTTGTTCAGCAAGTACTGCATGCTTATTATGCAACTGTCACTGTTCTGCATAGTGAGACTATAACAGTGAAAGAAACTGACCATGATTCTTGTCCTGTGTAACTTATATTGCAGTGTAATATATAAAAATGTTAGGTAGGAATAAATATTATGGAAAAAATGAAGCAAAAAGGAGAATGCAAAATTTGAGGAGGGAGTTGAGATTGAGAGGTGGATACAAGGATCATCAACTTGTTGTATGTTAGTCTCAAGATTTTGACTCTTACTCTGAGTTAGATGAGAAGAAGTTGGTGAGTTTTAAGTAAAGGTGATTTTATTAGAATTTCTTTGGGAGTTGTGCTGAGAATACACTAAAAAAAGAGCAAAGAGGAAATGAAAAATTTTAATGTTACTACAGAAGGAGAAAAGGGCTACAGAGGATGAGATGGTTGGATGGCATCACTGACTCAATGGACATGAACTTGGGCAAACTCTGGAAGATGGTGAGGGACAGGGAAGCCTCGGGTGTTGCTGTTCACAGGGTCGTGAAGAGCTGGACACAACTTTGGCGACTGAACAATAGTAACTTAGGCAAGAAGATGGTGGTTGGAATGAATATAATAGCAAGGGAGATGATGTGAAATGTTCTAATGCGTTTTTAATGTAAAGTCCAAAGTTTTGCTGTATGTAGAATGATTGTGAGGGTTTAAAGACTTTGATGCTGGGAGGGATTGGGAGCAGGAGGAGAAGGGGATGACAGAGGATGAGATGGCTAGATGGGATCACCAACTCGATGGACATGAGTTTGAGTAAACTCCAGGAGTTGGTGATGGACAGGGAGGCCTGGCGTGCTGCAATTCATGGGGTCACAAAGAGTCGGACACGACTGAGTGACTGAACTGAACTGAAAAGAAACAAGGACGTCAAAGATGAATTCAAGGTTCTTATTTTATGTTATAAGGATCCAGTGACAATTGACTGAAATTGGTAACATTAAAGTAGAAGATTTTGGTTGATGACTGGGTGCTGAACATTTTTAAATTGTGTTTTATATTTCTAATTCTCACTGTAAATTAATAATAAAAATTCTGCTTATCATACCATTGATTCTAAGTTTGACTTAAAAAATAACATAGTACCACTCTCAATGCATAAGTATAATCGTGAATTTAAACTATAAAGAGAAGGAAATGACAGACTTTTTTAGAGTCTCTTAGCAGTCAGCCAGTCTGTCATGCGACATTTTCTAGGGGCATCTATGCTTCCATCTATCTGCTTTAAAACTTTAAACTGTGGTGAATGTAACATGGAACTGAGATTTGATGAACCTAATCTACCACTCACTTAGAAAAGGAAGGAGAACAAGGGCATGGGCTTAACCTTCCAAAGGTATTATTTAGTAAGATGTACTAAGCAGGAAATCAGTCTTGAATGTTCATTGGAAGGACTGATATTGAGGCTGAAACTCCAATACTTTGGCTGCCTGATGCGAAGAACTGACTCACTGGAAAAGACCCTGATGCTGGGAAAGATTGAAGGCAGAAGGGGAAGGAGATGACAGAGGATGAGATGGTTGGATGGAATCACCGACTCAACAGACATGAGTTTGAGTAAACTCTAATAGTTGGTGATTAACAGGGAGGCCTGGAGTGCTGCAGTCCATGGGATTGTAAAGAGTCGGACACGACTGAGGACTGAACTGAACTGAACTGAATGAAGCAGAAAGGAACAAACAGCAAATGAGGAACTATGCTATGAATTTGGATTTGATTGTGGTTGACTTCCTTTCACACATATCTTCCAGAGGGCTGAAACACAAGGAAGTAATCTTATCAAATTCAGTTGCCTTTGGTGGAATTTCCATATATTCTTAAAGACTTTTTATCTTCTTTGCTACTTCAAAAGCTCTAGCAAAAATCAACTAAACAAAGTGTCTTTTGGCAACTAAATTCATCCCAAATTAAAATGTAGTTATAACAGTTGCTACTAAGGATTTTGTATTCTAGAACTTTCATAGATTTTTTTTTTTAAACAAAGAAGTAGATTTCACAGTAGATTTTTCTCCAGAGAATGCAAGGTTTATTAGGACAAATTAGTAATTTTTATATTTAGGAATGAGCTTCAAGAAAGGTCTACTTGTACAGCAACAACAAACTATGCTTACTATATTATTCTGTTTCATAATCACAAGACACTGATTTTTTTAATTTTACTTTTATATTTAATTTTCACAATGGATGTCTATTAAAGTCAATAACATTTCCAAACAGCAGTCAGCCTGTTAGCAATCATGGTCTAATTGCCACTGCCTACCTTGAGAGTCCCTTGGACTGCAAGAAGATCCAACCAGTCCATTCTGAAGGAGATCAGTCCTGGGTGTTCTTTGGAAGGAATGATGCTAAAGCTGAAACTCCAGTACTTTGGCCACCTCATGAGAAGAGTTGACTCATTGGAAAAGACTCTGATGCTGGGAGGGATTGGGGGCAGGAGGAGAAGGGGACAACAGAGAGTGAGATGGCTGGATGGCATCACCAACTTGATGGACATGAGTTTGGGTGAACTCCGGGAGTTGGTGATGGACAGGGAGGCCTGGTGTGCTGCAATTCATGGGGGGTCGCCAAGAGTCGGACATGACTGAGCAACTGAACTGAACTGAACTGATGTATGGGAAACCATCAAAATGCTAGATCAAAACTCACTGAAAGGATGGCAGTGATTTGTAGAAAGGCTGAGAGGTAATTCTGGTGCATACTTTTAAACTCTTAGAAATCATCAGTAAAAACATTGAATCAGATAGTACTTATAAAAATTTCTAACATGGTATTTAAAAGTAATCTGCTGCTGCTAAATTGCTTCAGTCGTGTCCAACTCTGCGACCCCATAGATGGCACCCCACAGGCTCCGCTATCCCTGGGATTCTCCAGGCAAGAACACTGGAGTGGGTTGCCATTTCCTTCTCCAATGTGTGAAGGTAAAAAGTGAAAGTGAATTCGCTCAGTCATGTCCAACTCTTAGCGACCCCATGGACTGCAGCCTACCAGGCTCCTCCGTCCATGGGATTTTCCAGGCAAGAGTACTGGAGTGGGTTGCCATTGCCTTCATAACTGCAAAGTTGTCTCAGGGCCATTTTTAAAAGATTTTAATAGTCTTATGATTTTAAGAAATGCTGTATCATCAATGTTCTTGAGGATATTAATAACTGAATTTAAAATTTTTCTAGAAAACTTAGAGTTTGATCATATAAAACTTTCAGGAAAAAGTCAATGAATTTACTTCAATTATACTTTGTTTATATACATGTATAAGACTGATAAAAGATAAAACCCTACATCTCATTAAGCCTAGATGGGTTCTTTCAATATAAAATTATAAAATATGAATCTAAGTGAAAATAAGCAGTGAATTAGAGTTTAATTGGAAGCATCTTCTTTAAAGATAATAAGGCATCTTAGATGCAATGGTAACTTCAAGTCAATGAAATACATGCATGCGTGCTCAGTCATGTCTAACTCTTTGCAACGCTATGGACTGTAGTTCACCAGGCTCCTCTGTCCATGGGATTTTTCCAGGCAAGAACACTGGAACGAGTTGCCATTTCCTCCTCCAGGGGATCTTCCTGACTCAAGATTGAAACCTCATACCCTGTGTCTTCTGCATTGGTAAGCGGATTCTTTACCACTGCACCACCTGGGAAGCCCTCAATAAAAAACAGTATATTCTTTAAAGTGATGAATTTTTATCAGAAGTAAGGTCAAGTTATCTCTAGAAACTGCGATATCCCAGGAAAAGCACTGAGTGGTGATCAAGAGGTCGAGGTGTGACACTGACTTGTTAGAAGACTTTAAGGAGAAATGAAATTTTGCTTTATTTTATTGGTCATGCATGTTAAGTCACTTTTGTCATGTCTGACTCTGTGGACCCTATGGATTAGAGCTTACCAGGCTCCTCTGTCCATGGGAATCTTCAGGAAAGAATATTGGAGTGGGTTGCCATGCCCTCTTCCAGGGGATCTTCCCAAACCAGGGATCGAACCTTATGTCTTATCTCTTATGTCTCCTACTTTGGCAGGTGGGTTCTTTACCACTAGTACCACCTGGAAAGTCCCATTTTACTGGTCACTAATGCAAAATAGAAACAATTGGTTAGGAAATAAACTATTGGCAGAAGTAACTGTTCAAATTTACTTACTATTCCAAACATTTTCATGACACCTTACATACAAAATGATAATCCTCATGGCACTGAATTTTATAGCAATTCTTTTACTGAAGACATGACCATGCATTCCAAAATAGGAACTTTAGAATTTTCTATAAACTTTCAAAATACAGTGCTTAGTCGCTCAGTCTTGTCTGACTCTTTCCAACTCCATGGACTGCAGCCCACCAAGGTCCTCTGTCCATAAGGATTTTTCAGGCAAAAATACTGAAGTGGGTAGCCTATACCTTCTCCAGGGGAACTTCCCAAATCAGGAATTGAACCAGAGTCTCCTGCACTGCAGTTGGACTTTTTACCAGCTGAGCTACCAGTTCTATGGAATTCTCCAGGCCAGAATACTGGAGTAGGTAGCCATTCCCTTTCTCCAGGGAATCTTCCAAACCCAGGGATAGAACCCAGATCTCCCACATTGCATGCAGATTCTTTACCAGCTGAGCTACCAGGGAAGCCCCAGAATACTGGAGTGGGTAGCCTATCCCTTCTCTGGTAGATCTTCCTGATCCAGGAATCGAACAGGGGTCTCCTGCATTGCAGGCAAATTCTTTACCAGCTGAGATACCAGGGAAGCTCTTAAAATACAGTATCAACTCAAGTCAATGAAGCTATCTCTTCAGGGACTAGAGATAATATGATCCTTTTAGAAAATCTACAAAAACAAATAACATATGTCCCCCTGTTTCTGTGATGATAGAAAAATAGAGATTATTAAAATCAAATAGAAACTAAGTGCTGCCATTTCCTTGACTATCATATATGAAGTATATCCTAGATACTGTTATGTGCTTCTATCTCATCGTGTCATAGCATGTATTATATTAGCATTTTACATTATGTCTTTATCAACTATGGTCCTTCTCTCAATCAAGAACACAATGAAAGCAAAAGACTGGTCAACTTTATTTAATACTGTATCTTTGTTTCTCCTAAGAAGTGTCTGATATATAAGGTATTTTCAGTTTAAAAAAAAAAAAAAAACTGTGTGTAATGGTCTAATAAATTCGATGTTTAAGCAAAAATATTGAGCACTATATGAATACAATATATTGTGAGAATGACACAAAGGATGGCATGAACCTTACTCTATATTTTCAAAGGCACATATGTACAGGGTATATTTATTTACTTGGGAGTAAATCCACTTATCTGCGATGTCCAGAAGAAATGTTTTCAATCCGAAAAGAAAATCAAACTTGATCTTTCTTCTTTATTCTTCCTTCTCTTGTTTTTCATCATCTTCTGACATAGTTTAAAAGAAATTTTAATGTCATATATTCTATGACATGGAACACTTTAGTGATGGCTTTAAGAAGAATTTTGAGAGTAATTTTTATATCATATGTACTGAAAGTTAAATTACTCTGTTTTCTTTTAAATTGCTCTGGTTATGTGTCTCTGTTATAAACTCTCAAAAAGAGAGGTTTTTTACTACCTAGTAGTTCTGTGTCTTGCTTAATTTTGGAATATGTATTTTAGCTCTCAGTGAAATTACTAATCTATTTTCAAAACAATTTAATTTGAACAGCTGTTGTTTAACTTTTTTCTTTAGATTTATATCTTTGCATAATCTATATATATAAATAATTATTAATAATTTTATATGTCTTTGTGTCTGTAGTACATGCTTGACCTTAAGGTAAAGAATTTAGAAAAAGTCGTTACTAAATAAATAATGTGTACCACACTCCAGTATTCTTGCCAGGAAAATGCCATAGACAGAAGAGCCTTGCAGGAGACACGATGGAGTGACTGAACACACACACACACGCACATTTAGAGAACATTGATCTTTGAAATTTTTTGTTTGGTTTGCAATAAATACCAGGTGATGGTATTTCGCTTCTGGATATGTATTTAATCATAATTACAGAACTGGTCAAATTTTTAAACTGTCAGACAAACATTTTTCATGTTTTTTGTTCTGATTATGCAAGCTTATATAGCGAGGACATTAAAGAAGGTCTGCCAGTTAACCTTTATAATTTCCAAAGCTATCTCAAAGTCTCAGTCTCTTCACAGATCATAGCCTTGTCCTGGTGAATGGGCTTTGGTAACTCAATGAAGCTATAAGCCATGTCGTGCAGGGCCACTCAAGACAAATGGGTCATAGTTAAGAGTTCTGACAAAACATGGAGGAGGGAATGGCAAGCTGCTCCAGTATTCTAGCTGCAAGAACCCTATGAACAGTATGAAAAGTGGTGCTGGAGAAGACTTGAGAGTCCCATGGATTGCAAGGAGATCAAACCAGTCAATCCTAAAGAAAATCAACCTTGAATAGTCATTGAAATGACTGATGCTGAAGCTGAAGCTCCAATACTTTGGCCTGCTGATGTGAACTGCCTAATGAGTTTCTAATGAATTCATTAGAAAAGACCCTGATTCTGGGAAAGAGTGAAGGCAAAAAAGAGGGCGGCCCAGGATGAGATGGTTGGACAGCATCACCGATTCAATAGACATGAATTTGAGCAAACTCCAGGAAATACTGAAGGACAAGGAAGCCTGGTGTGCTGAGTGCATGGGTCACAAAGAGTTGGACGTTACTTAGCAACTGAACAAGAGCAAACAAGGTCTCAGACTACTTCCACTGAGGTAAACATTAATACATTAAGCATATTCCTCAAGGATTTAACAAAAGTGGAATGTGCTCTTTCCTCTCATCAAAAGTCTGAATTATTCAGGCCATAAAAATAGTACTAACAACAACCAACATTTGTATGTCCTAACTACTTGTCACTAAGCACCAACACAACTATGCATAATAAAGCACTCAGTACTCTATATGCATTCCTTCGTTGAATCTGCAAACAACCTTATGAAGTAGGATAATATTTTAGAGTCTAGATACAGTGATGTGAAGAGACATATTGAAAAAAACCTATAGATTTCCTCCTTTGTTTTCTCCTTTATTTTTTTTCTTTCTGTTTTATTGAGATATAATTGACATACACTTCTTTACTTATACACAGAACACCATTGCTGACACTTTAGGTCACCAAATGTGTGGGGCTTTTTGCCCCACACCAAAGCAATTCATGACATCAACTGGGTGTCCTACAGTTTAATTCAGTTCTGGAAATGGGACAGATACCACAGGTTAAAGATCAGTTCCACAAGAATGCTTCCACAACACTTTAGATACCAAGGGATAGTAGGTTCCCAGAGTACCCACAACTTTTGTCTGGCTTGGCTACACATTGGAAATTTTCACAATCCCCTCCTTGATTAATAATAATTTGCTAGAGTGGCTCACGGAACTCAGAGAAAGACTTAATTACATTCACGAGTTATTAAAGAATAAGATAAACAATACAGATGAATAGCCAGATGAAGTAATACATAGGCTGGGAGTTTCCCAAGCAGAAGAGTTTTTGTCCCTGTGAAGTTGGGATGTGTCATCAACCTGGGATGTGAACATGGATGTGTTCATCAACCTGGAAGCTTTCAGACCCCTACTCACAGAATTTTTTGGAGGTTTCTTCACATAGGAATAATCAATTATGGGCATAATTGATTGCTACCTCCATCTCTAGCCCCACTCTCCTCTTTGGTGGATGGTTTTAAAGCTGAAAATACCAAGCTTTCAATCATGGTTTGATCTTTCTGATGACCACCCCATATCTAAGAACTATCCAGGGGCTCATCTAGAGTCACTACAGTAGAACAACATGTGTTCCTGGTGTTATTATATAACAAATTACAAGGGTGTTAGGAACTCTGTGTCAGGAACTAGGAGCACAAACCCACATTCTGTTACCGCACAAGAGGCAATGAGACTTACCTTAAAATGACTTGAAATACAGGTACTTCCAATTCTAGATCCCAGATCCTGACATGGGTACTATAAAGAAATATCATGAAATAATTATTTTACAAAATACAACTTTGTCACTTACATAGAAATTTTCATTATAATGAAATGTAACTAGTTAAAACTACTACTATAGTTATTCCTAATAATACTATGTCTCAAACAACTTATTTAAGAGAACTTAAACTGATGTAGACTTGAGAAAATACCAAAGTATACTAGCTATTATAAGCAGATCTTTAAGTTTAATAACAAGAAATCCAATATATTTTCTTTCATTATTCTAAAAAAAAGGCAAATTGTATCTTCAATATATTGTAATTTGGCTCAAAAATTTTAACATAGGTAATTCCATATGTGTTTTTCAATTATTACTTATTTATCTTAAAATTTGCCAACTACCCAAACACACTATGAAGAGAAAGTCAAAGTGTTAGTCACTCAGCTGTGTCCGACTCCTTGCAACCCCAGGACTGTAGCCTGCCAGGCTTCTGTGTCCATGGAATTTTCACACAAGAGTACAGGAGTGGGTTGTCATTTCTTTCTCCAGAGGCTCTTCCCAACCCAGGGATCAAACCCACATCTCTTAGGTCTTCTGCATTGACAGGTGGGATTTTTACCACTAGCATAATATAGTTCAACATAAGTTCATTCAAAGTAAACTACAAAACACACTCATCTTCTTTCCTACAGATCATAACATTCACATGTAGTAAATACTAGGTGAACATTTTAATTAAAAAAGCAGTAATAACTGAAGTATGAAAAAGTAACTATTCAAAAAAATAGAGATAAGGCGTATGCACCTACAAAATATCTACTTGTTAGCTCTGCAGTTGTCTTAAAATGAATTGGAAATGTATGATAAACCAAATGACCAACCCCAAAGATGTCCTTGACTTAGTTTTTGGAACCTGTAACTATGTTACATGATAAAAGGAACATTGCAGATGTGATTAAGTTTAGGACCTTGAGATGGAATATGCTAAAGAATTTGGGTGTGCCCAAAGTAATCTCAAAAGTCCTATAAGAGGGAGGCAGGAGGACCAAAGTCAGGAAAAGGAGTTGTGAAGATGGTAACAGAGGCTAGAGATAGGCACATTTAAGAGGGATGAATGCACCAAGAGTCAAGGAATACAGGACATCTCTAGAAAAGGAAAATGAACAGAAATTGATTCTCATCTGAAGCCTCCAGAAGGCCCTGCCAACACCTTGATTTTAGACCTCTAGAATTATAAGAAAGTAAATGCATGTTCTTTCAAGTTACTAAGTTTATAATCATTCGTTAGAGCAGCCTTTGAAAACTAATAAATTATTTCTGCTACACAGAAAAACTCACACATTTATCTCTGGCCAAGATTTACCAAAATCTGGTTTTAATCAAACATAAGCAAATCAACATATAAAAACAAAACCCAAACTATAATAAGTAGAAAAAAAGTATGAAAAGTAACTTTCAAAACAATGGATATCAAGCGATGAAGGTTAGCCATCCCTGGCAAGCAGGAAACAAAATTAGTCCCACAATTTTTCCAGTTTAATGCTTTAAGAGAATTTTCATGCGACGGCACAATAAGGAGGAAACTAGGCAAGAGAATGGAGAATGCGCAGAGTTGAGGAGACAGAGTCTGAGGAGAACAAGGCAGCAAGATTCCACGAAACAGGGAACGTGAAGAGAAAAAGCCACTGCACAGATCTGGAGCCCTGGAGATCTAGTAAGGAAACTGTCTGAGACTGAAGGAATGACAACCATAAAAAGTATAGTGAACAGGGACTGGAATACAAATATGGCTGGAGTCATGTTTGACTCCTCCAGCCAGCCTGTGTAAACCCCTAATCCACATGAGAGAGTACTCAGAAAATGTTTACCTCAAAAGTGGGATGAAATTAATAAACAGCATAGACACACCAAAAAAAAAAAAAAATGCTAAAAGCATCAAACCTTTTTTGAAGTAACTTCTGAGTTCCCAAGGCTTAATAATTATATAAAGCATATGATAATTAGATAAAAATACACACACAAGGGGCTGCGCAGTACATCCTGCAAGCAGTGGCAGGAAGAAGGACTAGTGCAAAATGAGTAAATTTCCGTCTGCAATTCCACTCATTGCTCGAGAAGCTTCCAAAACCCCAAAGAGCAGGGCTTCCCCAACCAGCCCAGCACGGTACACACTGGCCTTGCACACTGAGCTTCGTGTCTGGGCCATCCATACAGAGCCTGGGCCCCATCAAAATTTTAGATGCCTCTGATGTGGAGTTCATTTGCCTGTGAGACACGGCCACCATCACTGAGAGGAATTTCAGACCCGGTCTGGGCCACCTCCTGACCCTGCTGGATGACAACAGCCTCCATCTTTGCAAGAATGTTCACCACAATGGCTTCTCCCACCAGGAGGGAGCCCTCAGCTACCAGGCCCCAAGGCACTGGGCTTTGACAGGGCCTGTGGCCTGCCCAGACTGGGCTGTATCAGTGATCCTTCTGGTGGCTGCTGGGGACAGAGTGGCCCTGGGCACCAAGGATGGAAGTGTTGTCTTCTTCAATGATATCACCCTGACGCTGCTGAGGGCTGACTCTTGGCATGAAAGAAGTTCCGCAAAGGTGAGAGGCCCTAAGATTCCCAGAATCTTCTCCGCCCCACACTCACCCCTGCTGCTCACTCACCCCTGCACCGGGCCCTGCCCCTGCCATGCTGGGTAGGGGACACACACACAAACACACACACAAACACAATATATTTCAGAATGAATGACATCTAGTTAGATTGATTGCCAGGCATGAAAAATGTAGAAAAATAAAACATTCAATGAGGAAAGAACCAATCAACTGAAATCAGACACAATTTTTACACTGATATTAGAAATTAGAATTTTAAAACCATTGTAACTGTACTGTATACATTGAAAATGCTAAGACCTAGAAAATATTTTTTTAAGACTAAAATCAAATTTCAAGAAATACAAACAACAATGTATATGGTGAAAAATATATAACATTAGCTTAATGCAGTATCAGTTCAGTTCAGTTCAGTCACTCAGTTGTGTCTGACTCTTTGCGACCCCATGAATCACAGCATGCCAGGCCTCCCTGTCCATCACCATCTCCCGGAGTTCACTCAGACTCACGTCCATCGAGTCCGTGATGCCATCCAGCCATCTCATCCTCTGTCGTCCCCTTCTCCTCCTGCCCCCAATCTCTCCCAGCATCAGAGTCTTTTCCAATGAGGCAACTCTTCTCATGAGGTAGCCAAAGTACTGGAGTTTCAGCTTTAGCATCATTCCTTCCAAAGAAATCCCAGGGTTGATCTCCTTCAGAATGGACTCGTTGGGTCTCCTTGCAGTCCAAGGGAACTTCAAGAGTCTTCTCCAACACCACAGTTCAAACGCATCAATTATTCGGCGCTCAGCCTTCCTCACAGTCCAACTCTCACATCCATACATGACTACTGGAAAAACCGTAGCCTTGACTAGATGGACCTTAGTCAGCAAAGTAATGTCTCTGCTTTTGAATATACTATCTAGGTTGGTCATGACTTTTCTTCCAAGGAGTAAGTGTCTTTTAATTTCATGGCTACAGTCACCATCTGCAGTGATTTTGGAGCCCCCATCTATTTCCCATGAAGTATAAGAAATTACAAAAGAAAATACTAATGAACTTAAAGGTATAGTCATAGAAGTAGCCAAATTCTATCATCTAGTAGAATAATCCAAAGTGAAACACAAAAAGAAAAAAATTAAGAAAGTGAACATGAGAGCTGTGTAACAATTCAAATGATCTAATGCACGTAATTGATATTTCTTAATTAGATGAGAGTGGGGAGGCAGAAAAATGTTGAAGAAAAAGTTCTAAATTTGATTAAAACTATAAACCTATAAATCCAACAAATATAATGTGCTGTAAATACAAGAAACTTGAAGAAAGCTACAACCACAGAGAATATAACCAAATAGAAAACAAAGCAAGTGGAGGGGGGGGGCAGGGGACACAAAAGAAACAGCCAGAAACAAATGATACATTATTTACAGAGAAACAAAGATATTGTGTTAGCAGAGTTCTCATCAGACATAATGCATGGTGAGAAAATAACGCATTAATGTCTTCAAATACTGAATTAAAAATAAAATCAACTTATTCTGAGTAAAAATATATTTCAAAAACAAAGGGGAAATAAAGATGTTTAATCAGATATTCAAAGCTGAAATAATTCTTCACTAACAGACCTGTACTATAAAAAATGGAAAAGGAAATCCTTGAGCAGAAAACAGAATCTACACAAAGGTGGCAAAAAAGAACCAGGAATACAACTAAATGGATAAATATATGATTTATTTTTAATATTTATGTCTAAAAAAATAATCGCAACTTCCACATCTAGAAAGATGAAACAAATGTGATTTTTGTCTACTTCTCAATTAAATAGAGCTATGCATTCTGTACATTATATCCACAGCAAATATAGAGTTTCTGAATGATAGAAAAAAAGACAGAATGGCTAGAGATCTCAAGATTGAAGAGATAGATGTACTCAAAAAGAGTGAAGTTATTAGTAAGTAAATCCAATAAAATATGTCCAGAGTTTGTTATTCTGAAAACTGAAAATCAGTGATGAAAATAGTGAACTAAATAAATGGAGAGACATAGTGTGTTTATAGACTGGAGGATTCAACATAGTAAAGATATCAATTCTCCCCAAATTGATTAAGTTAAATGCATTTATTATCAAAATTCAAGGATTTGTAGAAACAGACAAAACTATTATAAAAAATTTATACACAGAGAAACAGGAAGAAACTTAAATTGCTTAAAATGTTTTGAAAAAGAACAAAGTAGGAAAAATCAGAATAAATAACCTCAGATATGCAGATGACACCACCCTTATGACAGAAAGTGAAGAAGCACAAGAGTCTCTTGATGAAAGTGAAAGAGGAGAGTGAAAAAGTTGGCTTAAAGTTCAGCATTCAGAAAACTAAGATCATGGCATCCGGTCCCATCACTTCATAGCAAATAGATGGGGAAACTGTAAACAGTGGCTGACTTTATTTTTCTAGACTACAAAATCAAAGCAGATGGTGATTGCAGCCATGAAATTAAAAGATGCTTACTCCTTGGAAGGAAAGTTATGACCAACCTCAGTTCAGTTCAGTTCAGTTCAGTCAGTCATGTCTGACTCTTGGCGACCCCATGAATTGCAGCATGCCAAGCCTCCCTGTCGATCACCAACTCCCAGAGTTCACTCAAACTCACGTCCATCGAGTCAGTGATGCCATCCAGCCATCTCACCCTCTGTCGTCCCTTTCTCCTCCAATCCCTCCCAGCAACAGAGTCTTTTCCAATGAGTCAACTCTTCACATGAGGTGGCCAAAGTACTGGAGTTTCAGCTTTAGCACCATTCCTTCCAAAGAAATCCCAGGGCTGATCTCCTTCAGAATGGACTGGTTGGATCTCCTTGAAGTCCATGGGACTCTCAAGAGTCTTCTCCAACACCACAGTTCAAAAGCATCAATTCTTTGGTGCTCAGCTTTCTTCACAGTTCAACTTTCACATCCATACATGACTACTGAAAAAACCATAGCCTTGACTAGACACACCTTTGTTGGCAAAGTAATGTCTCTGCTTTTCAATATGCTATCTAGGTTGGTCATAACTTTACTTCCAAGGAGTAAATGTCTTTTTTAATTTCATGGCTGCAGTCACCATCTGCATTGATTTTGGAGCCCAATAAAATAAAGTCTGACACTGTTTCCACTGTTTCCCCAGCTATTTGTCATGAAGTGATGGGACCGGATGCCATGATCTTCGTTTTCTGAATGTTGAGCTTTAAGCTAACTTTTTCACTCTCCTCTTTCACTTTCATCAAGGGGCTTTTTAGTTCCTCTTCACTTTCTGCCATAAGGGTGGTGTCATCTGCATATCTGAGGTTATTGATATTTCTCCCAACAATCTTGATTCCCGCTTGTGTTTCTTCCAGCCCAGTTTTTCTCATGATGTACTCTGCATAGAAGTTAAAGAAGCAGGATGACAACATGCAGCCTTGACATACTCCTTTTCCTATTTGGAACCAGTCTGACAGCATATTAAAAAGCAGAGACATTACTTTGTCAACAAAGGTCCATTTAGTCAAGGCTATGGTTTTTCCAGTGATCATGTATGGATGTGAGAGTTGGACTATAAAGAAAGCTGAGCACAGAAGAACTGATGCTTTTGAACTTTGGTGTTGGAGAAGACTCTTGAGAGTCCCTTGGACTGCAAGGAGATCCAACCAGTCCATCCTAAAGGAGATCAGTCCTGGGTGTTCATTGGAAGGACTGATGTTGAAGCTGAAACTCCAATATTTGGCCACCTGATGTGAAGAGCTGACTCATTTGAAAAGACCCTGATGCTGGGAGGGATTGGGGGCAGGAGGAGAAGGGGACGACAGAGGATGAGATAGCTGAATGCATCACCTACTCAATGGACATGGGTTTGGGTGAATTCTGGGAGTTGGTGATGGACAAGGAGGCCTGGTATGCTGCAGTTCATGGGGTCTCAGAGTCGGACATGACTGAGCGACTGAACTGAACTGAACCGAATGTCAGTTATTTGGTTCAGTTCAGTTCAGTCACTCAGTCCTGTCTGACTCTGCAACACAGTGGACTGCAGCACACTGGGCTTTCCTGTCCTTCACCAACTCCCAGAGCTTGCTCAAACTCATGTCTATCGAGTCACCATGTGCAGTGATTTTGAAAAGATTTTAAAAATTAAAGTCTTTCAAAGTTTCCATTGTTTCCCCATCTATTTGCCATAAAATGATGGGACTGGATGCCATGATCTTTGTCTTTTTAATGTTGAGTTTTAAGCCAGCTTTTTCACTCTCCTCTTTCACCTTCATCAAGAGGCTCCTTAGTTCCTCTTCACTTTTTCCATAAGGATGGGATCATCTACATACCTGAGGTTATTGATATTTCTCCTGGAAAATTTGATTCTGGCCTGTGCTTCATCCAGCCCGGCATTTAGCATCACGTATTCTTCATATAAGTTAAATAAGCTGGGTGCCAATATACAATCTTGACATACTCTTTTCCCAATTTGAAACCAGTCCATTGTTCCATGTCAGGTTCTAACTGTTGCTTCTTGACCCTCTTACAGATTTCTCAGGAGGCAGGTAGGGTGGTCTGGTATTCTGATCTCTTCAGGATTTTCCACAGTTTGTTGTGATTACACAGTTGAAGGCTTTGGTGTAGTCAACTAAGAAGAAGTAGATGTTTTTCTGTAAGTCTCTTGCTTTTTCAATGATCCAGTGGATGTTGAAAATTTGATCTCTATTTCCTCTGCCTTTTCTAAAGCCAGCTTGAACATCTAGAAGACTCATCTCACCTACTGATGAACCCTAACTTGGAGAATTTTGAGCATTACTTTGCTAGCCTGCGAGATGAGTGAAATTGTGTGGTAGTTTGAACATTCTTTGGCACTGCCTTTTTTGGGGATTGGAATGAAAACTGACCTTTTCCAGTCCTGTAGCCACTGCTGAGATTTCCAAATTTGCTGGCATATTGAGTGAAATACTTAAAGCCCACTTGACTTCGCATTCCAGGATGTCTGGCTCTAGGTGAGTGATCACACTAACATGGTTATCTGGATCAAAAAAAAATTTTTTTTGTATAGTTCTTTTCTGTATTATTGCCACCTCTTCTTAATATCTTCTGCTTCTCTTAGGTCCATACTGTTTTTGTCCTTTTTTGTGCCCATCTTTGCATGAAATGCTCCCTTTGTGTCTCTCATTTTCTTGAAGATATCTCTAGTCTTTCCCATTCTATTGTTTTCTTCTGTTTCTTTGCATTGATCGCTGAGGAAGGCTTTCTTATCTCCCCTTGCTATTCTTTGGAACTCTGCATTCACGTGGATATATCTTGGCTTTTCTCTTTTGCCTTTCACCTCTCTTCTTTTCTCAGCTGTTTGTAAGACCTCCTCAGACAACCATTTTGGCCTTTTGCATTTCTTTTTCTTAGGGATGACTTTGATCACCACCTCCTGTACATTGTTAGGAACCTACATCCATAGTTTTTTTCAGGCACTCTGTCTATCAGATCTAATCCCTTGAATCTATTTGTCACTTCCACTGTATAATTATAAGGGGTTTGATTTAGGTCATACTTGAATGGTCTGGTGTTTTTCCCTACTTTCATCAATTTAAGCTTTAGCTATAATAATCAAGACTGGGCTTCCCAGGTCACTAGTGGTAAAGAACCTGCCTGCCAATGCAAGAGCCATAAGACATGCAGATTCAATCCCTGGGGTTGGAAGATCCCCTGGAGAAGGACATGGCAACCCACTCCAGTATATCTGCCTGGTTAATCCCATGGACAGAGGAGCCTAGGAGGCTCCAATCCATAGAGTCCACAGAAGCAGACATGACTGAAGTGGGTTAGCACAGCATGCCCAATCAAAACTTGGGTCAGATAAACAGACATAGACCATGGAATTGAACAGAAAACCCCAAAATAGACCCATACAAATATGTCCAAAGAGATTTTTATCAAGGTGAAAAGCTAATTCAGTGGAGATAGTGCTTGAAGAACTGGACATCTGTAGATTAAAAAAAAGAACAGAACCAAAGTTTATAACTTATAAAATATTAGTTCAAAATGGCTTGTGGATTTAAATGTAAAACCATAAAATACCTAAGGGGGGGAGGGAAAACTAAGGGAGATTTTTTATAGCTAGGACTGGGAAAAATCTTCTTTGACTTGATACCAAAATCACATTTTATAAAATATAAATAGATAACATATTATATCAAAACTTAAAACTTTGGCTCTGCTCACTACCCTGATAAAAGAGTAAACATATATTCTACAAAGTGGGAGAAATATTTGCAAACCATTTGTCTGGCAAAAGACCAATACCTAAAGAACATAAACTTTCAAAACTAAACAGTAAAAAAGCAAGTAATATAGTTAGAAAATGGACAAAAAACATAGAGTCATTTCACTGAAAAGAATATACAGCTGACAAATAAGCACTTGAAAATATGTTAAACATCTTTAGAGATTAGAGAAATGCAAATTAAAACCACAATGAGATATCATCGCACTTCAATCAAAATAACTAAAGCAAAATTAGTGTCAACATATGCTGGTAAAGATACAGATGTGAAAAGGCCAGATGGGAAATCCAACCTCTTGTTCCTTCCTATTGCAAATCAGCTGAAGCTGATCTCAGCCTGGGAGAGTAGAAAGATCTTATGTTAAATAAACTCAAAATTTTGACTATTAAATAGAATTGAACTATTTTCTAAACCAAGATGGTTTCAATTCTAAGTGGCCACAAACTATATTATTCAGAAATGTTCTGGAACTGGACCAAACCTGAAACTGAAGATCTAGCCTGTATTGAATCTATATTGGGAACAGTGAAAGGTAGTTTCTTTATGATTATTTACTTTTAATCATAACTTGTAAAATATTGTGATTCATGTAATAAACACAAGATTGATGAGACATCACTCAAAACAGTTAAAATACTTACTTTTGACAGAGAATTTCAGAAACTGAAACATGAATAAGGTCAAGTATTACACAATTAGTAGATTCACCTCCTATTATTTTTTTAAAAACAATCCCTGTAAAAGAGGTATCCAAATATTCTCTGCAACACAGAGTCACTTAAATGTAGTGCTCCTGGTGATAATGGACCTGTTGATGCATTTTTGTATTTAACCAAGAGCCTTGTATTAGAATGACCTTTAAATATTAAGAACATTTATAATAGAAAAAGTCATTCCCTTTTGTAAATATAATTGAAAGTACTTCAGTCCTTTCAATCTGCAAATAAACATGTCTCTATTGGCAGCTTTATTAGTATTGCTTAAAAGTTATGACCAACCTAGATAGTATATTCAAAAGCAGAGACATTACTTTGCTGACTAAGGTCCATCTAGTCAAGGCTATGGTTTTTCCTGTGGTCATGTATGGATGTGAGAGTTGGACTGTGAAGAAGGCTGAGCACCGAAGAATTGATGCGTTTGAACTGTGGTGTTGGAGAAGACTCTTGAAGGTCCCTTGGACTGCAAGGACATCCAACAAATCCATTCTGAAGGAGATCAACCCTGGGATTTCTTTGGAAGGACTGATGCTAAAGCTGAAGCTCCAGTACTTTGGCCACCTCATGTGAAGAGCTGACTCATTGGCAAAGACTCTGACGCTGGGAGGGATTGGGGGCAGGAGGAGAAGGGGACGATCGAGGATGAGATGGCTGGATGGCATCACGGACTCGATGGACCTGAGTCTTAGTGAACTCCGGGAGATGGTGATGGACAGGGAGGCCTGGCGTGCTGTGATTCATGGGGTCGCAAAGTGTCAGATACGACTGAGCGACTGAACTGAACCAAACTGAAAGTGATGTTTTCACAACTGCCCCTCATGAGAACTCTGCATGGGAAGTCAGCAACTTCAGATTCTTTGTTCACCTTGTTTCTGCCTTAACACATTACTCTAGAAATACTACTTAACCTCCCTCTCTTCTCTTTCCACATTTTTTAAGACATGTATTACAGCTACACCAAATAGACCAGAAAATCATTTTCAAGTGCCAGACATATATTTACGGTGTAGTTTCCCAATATCTGGAGGCATGCTTTATCCTGTGCTTGAAGGAAACTGATGTGAAGATTTAAAGTTTCCTAGAAGCAAGCAATGGAAACCGAAGTTAAAAAAAAAAAAAATCCCATTTCTTCCAACAGAGAATGAAAATAAAGAGCACATTTAATGAAAACTGTGCATGATATCTGTGCAGAAAAGGGCAAAAATCTACAGAATAGATTAAAGAATACCTAGGTAAATTTAAAAGATTTATCTTGTTCATAGGAAGCATTAGTTTCTCAGCCATGTCTGACTCTTTGTGTCCCCGTGGACTGTAAGCCACCAGGCTCCTCTGTCCATGGGATTCTCCAGGCAAGAATACTGGAGTGGGTTGCCATGTATTCCTCCAGGCAATCTTCCCAACCCAGGGATCAAACCAGGTCTCCTGCACTGCAGACAGATTCTTTACTTTCAGGGAAGCCCCTCATAGATTAAAAGCTTCAATGTTTTCTTTAAGCTCTCAATTTTTTCTAAATCCAAAATATAGATTCAATTTCATCTCAATTGAAATCTCAGCAGACTTTTTTTTTTAATTGGCAAGTTGGAAGATGCTAGAATAACCAAGCATTCATATGGGGAAAAATTATAAAAAGTAATTTAATAGGCAAATTCATAAAGACACAAAGTACAACAATAGTTATCAGGAATTTAGCAGGAGAGGAGAACAGAGAGATATTGTCTAATCGATAAGAGTTTCAGTTTGGGATGGTGAAAAAATCCTGGAGTTCGATAGTTATAATGGTAGCTCAGCAGTCTGAATGTATATGATACTAATAAATTGTACACTTAAGATGGCTAAAATCATCAGTTTTATGTCTTTGTGTTTTACCAAAATCTCAGTCAAAAAGAAAAAAAAATGGAATTGAGTCTTTGGAAAACACCGTGGCCCTCATAGCAATCTCTGGTTCTACTAATGTGTGACTTATCAAGTAGAATGAGCTATCAAAACCACTGCCTTTCTTAAAGACTTGGAGTAAATGACTGAATAAAATAATGCTTAAAGACTTTAAAGTATACACCAAACTGGTGGAATAAAAAATGCAAATCAAGTATATGTTAGAAATATATGCTTGGAACTATTTTTAAAAAATGAAACAGAGTAATTTCCATTAGATTGAGACATCAGACTCCCTTGAGATTTCACACTTGGCATCCTACATAATATGGGCATTTTTATGAATGCCTATTGCAATAAAACTGTTAAAAATAATTCAAGGTGAATGATATAATAAAAATGTCAAAAATAATTCAAGGTGAATGATATAAAATAATATATAATTATTTATATTCACCTTGAATAAAAAATAATTCAAGGTGAATGGTTTTACAAGGTGAATGTAAAAGATAAAAATGTGAAACTTCTAGAATTAAAGAGAAAAATATTTTTGTGATATTAAGATAGACAAAGTTTTCTAGAGAACACAGAGACCCCCAAAAAATAGTAAATAAGACTAAAATCACAACCAGATGTATATTCATTGAAAAGAACAATTAAGAAAATAAAAACATAAGCCAAAGAATTGGATATTAATATTTGCAGTAACTATATGTGATATAGTATCTAGTATCTATATGTGATATCTTGTATCTAGAAAATATATATGTATATTTTATACAAATATATATTACATAAATATATATTTATAAAACTCAATAATAAAAAAACAATAACAATATAAATGGGCAAACAATTTGACAGACACTTCCTCGAGAACATACAACTAGCTAATAAACTTGGGCAGTTCAGTATTCCACTCCAGTACTCTTGCTTGGAAAATCCCATGGATGGAGGGGCCTGGTAGGCTACAGTCCATGGGGTCGCAAAGGGTCAGACATGACTGAGTGACTTCACTTTCACTTTTCACTTTCATGCACTGGAGAAGGAAATGGCAACCCACTCCAATATTATTGCCTGGAGAATCTTAAGGACTGGGAAGCCTGGTGGGGTGCCGTCTATGGGGTCGCACAGAGTCAGACATGACTGACGCGACTTAGCAGCAGCAGCAAGGGTTCAGTATTATTTATCATGAAAGTGCAAGTAAAAGCCACATTACTAGGATTGCTAAAATTAAAAAGAATGGCAGTACTAAGGGTTAATAAGCATATGGAGGCACTGGAACTCCCATTGTTTGTTGGTGAAATAGAAACTGGTACCATCACTTGGAAAACTACTTGGCAGTTCATTATAAAGTTAAAATATACCTACCGCGTGATTGAGAAAATTCACTCTAAAGTACTTTTCCCAAGAGAAATCAAAATCTGTGCTCCCTAAAATATTGGTACAAGAATATCTATTACAGGTTTATTTATAATACTGAAAACTGGAAACAAATTAAAATGTGAATGAGTAAACAAATGGTGGATATTTATACAAGAGAATACTAGCTAGAATTATAAATGAAAGTATAATGAAGGCATTCAACAATATGGACAAATTTCACAGAAATCATTTAGGGCAAATGAAACCAGATATTCACATTTTCATTTAAATATAGCTGTAGAACAGGAAAAATTGGTAATAGAAATTAAAAAATTATTACCTTGCATTGGGGAGAAATCAAATATAAGAGACTGAATGTAAAGGTGTAAATGAGGAAACGCTCTGAGGTAACTGAAATGTTTTTGCTTATAGTATGATCACATAGAGATATTTATTTGTCAAAACTCTTTCCACTGAAAACTTCACATCTATGCTTTTTATCCAAATTACACTTTGTGGTGGCTAATTTTATGTGTCAGCTTGAAAGTTATTTGTTGATGAGATTAACATATAAATTGGTGGTTTGAGTAAAGTCAATTGCTCTCCATAATGTGGGTAGGTTTCATTCAGTAAGGTGAAGGCTTGAATAAAGCAAAAAGACTGTTGTCCCTAACAAGAGGACTGCATTTCTCCAGCTGACTGCCTTTAGACTTCATTTGCACCATTGGCTTTCCTGGTTTTCCAGCATGCTGGCCTAACCTGCCAATTGTGGACCTGCTAGCTTCCATATTGTGTGAGCTAATTCCTAACAGTAAATCTCTCTCGTCCCCTCGTATAAATATATACATATACACAAGCACACTTCCTATTTTTTCTCTGGCAAATATTAAGATATAGCTCAAGTTCATTAAATAATATAGAGCAAATTTTCTAGAAATTATATGCTAATACAAAGGAATCCTTCCAAGACAGTAGATTTCATTCCAAGCCAGGATTCAGGGTGTACAACTTGTGTTTGTAGTCAGTTGTATCCAACTCTTTGTGACACTTTGGAGTGTAGCCACCAGGCTCCTCTGTCCAAGGGACTTTTTCAAGCAAGAATACTGTAATTGGTTGCCATTTTATCCTCCAGGGGATCTTTCCAACCCTGGAATTCAACCCACCACATATCCTGTGTCCCCTGCATAGCAGGCAGATTTTTCACCCACTGAGCCATCAGGGAAACCAAAACTATTCCATTTCTCTTTATGAATCTTGCGTAATCCAGCTACTGGGAAAATTAAGTTTGAGCTCTCATTCTGCCAACTTCCTCCTTCCTAAAGGTTCTGACTCACTATCCTCCATGGAATCTACGTCTCCTTAGCTATTTTAGTCTGTCCCTACTCTGAGACCATATTCACTCAGGCTAAGCTCCTACACGGAGAAGACAATGGCACCCCATTCCAGTACTCTTGCCTGGAAAATCCCATGGATGGAGGAGCCTGGTAGGCTGCAGTCCATGGGGTCGTTGAGAGTTGGACATGACTGAGTGACTTCACTTTCACTTTTCACTTTCATGCACTGGAGAAGGAAATGGCAACCCACTCCAGTGTTCTTGCCTGAAGAATCCCAGGGATGGCGGAGCCTGGTGGGCTGCCATCTATGGGGTCGCACAGAGTCGAACACGACTGAAGTGACTTAGCAGCAGCAGCAGCAGCAAGCTTCTACGACAGATTCTTACTGCTCTTCATGAACTTTCTGGGTCATGGCTGGAAGCACTTGGCTCCTCCATTCTGTCAGTGTCTGAATACAATGTCTGCATTTCTAGTACTATGTACCTGAAATTCCCGATTACCTGTTTGGCTTTTCAGTTCAGTTCTGTTCAGTCTCTCAGTCATGTCCAACTCTTTGCAACCCCATGGACTGCGGGCATGCCAGGCTTCCCTGTCCATCACCAACTCCTGGAACTTTTAGCCACTGTTTTTTGCCAACTTTCTTGAAGTCTTGCTCTATGTAGGCATAGTTGAAGAATCAGCCAACTACTTGAAAGAAAATTTGCATACAGATTATTGTATCCACTTTTCTGGAGTTTCTTCTCTTCAAGATGTTTCTTCTGCAAGCTCCATTCATTTTCTCAGTTCTAGGCTCTTTCTTGTAATTGGCCATTTCTTGTTTTGGCTCTATTCCTAGGAACTGAGGGTTTCCCTCGTAGCTCAGTCAGTGAAAAATCTGCCTGCGATGCAGGAGACCCGGGCGCGATTCCTGGGTCAGGAAAATCCCCTGGAGAAGGAAATGGCAACCCATTCCAGTATTCTTGCCTGGAGAATCCCATGAACAGAGGAGCCTGGCAGACTACATCCATGAGGTCACAAGAGTTGGTCATGACTTAGCAATTAAACTACTGAAAATTGCAAAGCACCTTTAGATGAAAAAGCCAAAATACATGAGTAAGATCATTCACTCTCTTTCTCTTAAAGGAAAGAGCCCTACACCCAGCCTGTCTTCAGTTGCATGGCTTTTTCCATATTCAGTAATTATTTCCAGGACACAACTAGAACCAAGTTTACCAGTGCACATTCTTTAAAAACATAAATTTTACTAAGTCTCTTAACAAAGCCTTAAAATTTTTCAATGACTTCCAACTACACTTTGAACAAATTGAGATACCTAGCCTTGACCTAAAAGGATTGTATTATCTGACTCTGCCTGTCTGGCCTGGTTCACCTAGAGCTTCTATTGCATTCTTTTCAGTTACTTAGCCACATGTCCCTTCTTGCAACTCTTAAAAAATAACACTACTATATATGAAATAAAAAAAGGATATACCTTATAGCACAGGGAACTATACTCACTATCTTGTAATAACCTATAATGGAAAAGAATTTAAAAAGTATAGATATGTGCACATATATGTATAACCAGATAATCACTTTGCTGTATACTTGAAAATAACACAATATTGTAAATCAACTATTTTTGTTGTTGTTTAATTGTTAAGTCATGTCTGATTCTTTTGTGACCCCCATGGACTGTAGCTTGCCAGGTTCCTCTATCCATTGGATTTCCCAGGCAGGAATACTGGAATGGGTTGCCATTTCTTTCTCCAGAGAATCTTCCCAACCCAGGGATCAAATCTGTGTTTCCTGCATTGGCAGGTGGATTCTTTACCACTAAGCCTACTGGAAACCCCATGAATAAAATATACTTCAATTAAAAACCAAAACCAGAAAAATGTAAGCTCCTTAGTGGCCTTTATTTTTGCTACCTTCTTACCTCTGCTTGACGGAGAAGGCAATGGCACCCCACTCCAGTTCTCTTGCCTGGAAAATTCCATGGACAGAGGAACCTGGTAGGCTGCAGTCCATGGCGTTGCGAAGAGTTGGACACGACTGAGCGACTACCCTTTAACTTTTCACTTTCATGCATTGGAAGGAAATGGCAACCCACTCCAGTGTTCTTGCCTGGAGAATCCCAGGGACAGGGGAATCTGGTGGGCTTCCATCTATGGGGTCACACAGAGTCGGACACGACTGAAGCAACTTAGCAGCAGCAGCAGCAGCACCTCTGCTTGAAACACTCTCCTCTCTTTTATTAGATTGATTATTTCTTCTCGTGATTGGCCATGATTGATGTCAATGTAGCCTTTTCAGAGAGGCCCTCCTTGATCACATTAGTAATTTCATACTCCTTTGTTATTCACTATTTCTGTACATTATTTTTCACTTTATTCTTTCAGTGTGTATCATAATATAATAAATTACAGAGCAAAATCAGACCTTAAATGAAGAAAGTGAGGAAGAAATAAGTAGGATTTAACTAAGCAGAGAAAGAGAATACAATAACAACATTTGCAAAGTCACTGACATGCAGAGACTAGTGAAGATACTCACGTCTGAGGACTGGAAATTATAGCAAATACATGTTTTTGTTTTTGTTTTTACTAAATTCAAGTAACTTTGCAAAATATTACAAGTTTTGATTAACTTCTAAAATGAACAATAAATATGAAATTATTTTATTTTTATCAATACTTAAATCAAATTTGTTTTTTGTGTCATCTCTTTCTATATAAGTGAAGAAAATTAATATTAGTGGTATCTTTTGTTCTCAAAAACCCGGGTCTCCCACATTGTAGACACATGCTTTACCATCTGAGCCACACTGACTTGCTCAGATGGTAAAGTGTCTGTCTACAATGCAGGAGACCCGTGTTCTATCCCTGGGTCAGGAAGATTCCCTGGAGAAGGAAATGGCAATCCACTCCAGTATTATTGCCTGGAAAATCCCCTGGACAGAGGAGCCTGGTAGGCTACAGTCCATGGGGTCGCAAAGAGTTGGACACAACTGAGCAACTTCACTTTGTTCTCAACTTGCTCATACTCTTAAAGGGATCGTTGTTTTCTACTATAAACTGTCTTCAAAGTATTTTACATGTTCATTTTGCAGTAATATTAGTAAATCTTTATTACATATGTACATATTTTAAAAGTTTTTGACATTTATTTTATCATAAATTTGTGGCCATATTGAAGTTTGAATTTGTGCTGTTAAGTCTTCTTCTTTACGGCTTCTCTTGATATGTCATGTTTAGAAGGTAACTCCCTATCCTAAGGTGCATTCAATCCTTTTGTCATCTTAACATGTTACTGTTAATATGTATTAAATACATGAGAATTTATTTTGATTTATGTTGTAAATAGAGAATCCAAATTATCATTTCTTGAATGTCAATCATCATATAATATATATTTTATAATATTAACCTTCCCATAGCTTTAAGATATCAATAATAAAATACTTTAACAAAATGAATAAATTAATATTCATGAATTCAGTACATACACACATGTACCCTTGGATCTAGACATTGTGCTCTATTTTTAAAAAGTTGATTTATTTTTACTGAAGTATAGTTGCTTTACAATGTTGTGTTAGTTTCTGCTGTATAGCAAAATGAATCAGTTATACATATACATATATCTTCTCTTTTTTTATACTTCTTTCACCACATAGCACTGAATAGAGTTCCTCGTGCTATACCATAGGTTTGCATTATTTATTTAGCATTTTACTCTGTTTAATTGATACACAATTAACTTTTATAATAACTTTTCTTAATTATTTTTCATAAAATAAAATTACATATTTTATTAGTTATTAAATTGTTAATTAATATTTATTTAGTAATCAAATTAAATAGATACAGCATCTCAACTTTACATATATATTTTAATATATTCTAAAACAAAGCACTGTTTTACCCTTGTTTTCAAAAAGTTATTGAATATTTTATTTTATTTATTCTTAAAATAACAATATTAAATTATTATCTCAGACCATATTAGAAAAATGCCACATTTGATGCAAAAAAGAGTCATCTGGAGACTGGTATAAATATACTGAGAGAAATGTTTTCTACAGAACTGGGATAAAACTAGATTTCAAAGATTTGCTCAATCTTATTATGACTCATCCAGTGCCTTACTGAGCACACAGAAACCTTTCAGTAAATATTTTTGATTGATTGAAAAAACATACTTGAAGGCATTTCAAATGTGAGCTATTTGTTCAAACTGTACAAATAAAATTACACAGATAAAAAGTTCCCTTTAAAAAAATTTTATAACACATGAGTTTTCAGCCAGCTGAATTAACAATATGTGTTTATTGGCTGCTTGTAGAAGTCTTGGTTCTTTCTAAAGAGCAAAAGATGTAATCAATCTCTTGTTTCAAAGAGCTTACAAAAAATGGTGACACATGTAATGTGCATGTAAACTTTGGGAAAAAATTAAAAATTCTTAGGGGAGGGAAGTTTGTAAGGTCTGGAATCACATAGTTTTCCCTATGTAAGTTAAAAGTGCTTCCCAAGTGGCAGCAGTGGTCAAGAACCTGCCTACCAGTAGAGATGCGGGTTTGATCCCTGGGTCAGGAAGATTCCCTGGGTCAGGAAGATCCCCTGGAGAAGGAAATGGCAATCCATTCCAGTATTCTTGCCTGGAGAATCCCATGGACAGTGGAAACTGGAGGGCTACAGTCCAAGGAGTCACAAAGAGTCAGACACAACTGAGTACATGCCAATTATCTTAGGTGACATTCTTTTTAAAAATATATGTGACTGGATAAAAGTAAAATAATAATTTTTTTTTTTTACTCTTTACACATAATGTGAATTTCCTTTCTTTTTTCATATTTTACTTTCTTTTTAAAATTCCATTTCCAGGCAAATGGCTTGGGTTCTTGACAGAGGGTATGGAAATATTCAGTTCTGTATGTCCCAGGTCTTAGCACTATCCAGACATTCAGGCTATTTATTTTCTTTCTTTTTTTTTTTTTTTTCTTAACTGCATAGTAACATAATTATAGCATATGCTAACAAAAGAAATAACAGAAAGAAGAATTAAATATATTTAAACTCACTGTGTGTTGTGCCTGTAGACATGATGTTAGGGACCTACATGAAAGCACATAGACCAAGCCCCTGACTTGGTTTGATTTTTGGTGCACTGGCCCAAGACACATGCAAGAAAAAAGTGAAGCAGTTAGCAGGCTAGTGAAAAAATTTTCTTATGGTTAAAGCCTACATAATTAGATGATACTTGCTAATGTTTTTCTTAGTGTGTATATATCATACATCCTTAAATTCTGTGATACGTTATGTTTGCTTGGAGAAATAAAAACAAAAAGAACCTTCACAACACACAAGTCAATGTATCAGTGTAAGCATCACATCTCATATTTTATCCTGAAACGTTTATGAAGTCTCTGCTCCATTAAATCTTCACCCCAATAACCTTAGAAAGCCCTTTGAGTGTATACATTTTAGTGCCTGTTGGTTGATATTTATATCTTTCAGTAATAAGTGCTTTTATTTTGAAATTACTTATGCACCATATGCAGAGAATAAACACATATTTTCCCTCTGATAAAATGTCAAGAAAATGAAAATAAACAGAGGGACTTATGGATGTATGCTAAAAAATCATTAAAACTTAGTTGATTCTGCTTACCAAGCCACCTTAATATTCAGTCAAGATCACTGCCAAATCTATTCAACCATAGCGATTGATGTCAATAGGTAAAGACAGTCAGAATCATTCCTTGAACTATACTGCATCCGACCTCAGTTGTTTAAGCTATGCAGCCATTGTCCAGATACTGAACTTTCTGTCACTCTCTCTCTCTCCTTCATTAATTCTCTTTTATCTACAAATATTTTATAAAAAATAGATTTATGTAGCCCACTTTGGACACTATGCTGTATATAAAAGTAAAAATGTCCTTTCTTTCTCCTATACCCATGTCAAGACGGGAAGGGGAATAGAAGATTCAAGTGTCCTCAGTAAATTTACCTTGGTTTTGATATGTAGTAATGACTACAAGATGGGAATCCCTCGTGACTCAGTGGTAAAGAATCCTCCTGCCAAAGCACAAGATTCATGTTCAACTCCTGGGTCAGGAAGATCCCCTGGAGAAGGTAATGGCAGCTCACTCCAGTATTCTTGACTGGGAAATCCCATGGACATAAGAGTGTGACAGGCTGCAGTCCAGGGGGTCATAAAGAATCTGACAAGATTTAGAGATTAAACATGGTAACAAAGACTGAAAATGGAGTAATCACCAAGGCACCTAGCCTATAACTCTCTCTTCTTATATTCAGGGTGAACTGATCAGCAAGGTTCATGCTCAGCAGGAAAGCTTTTTGAGCAAATAGATAACAATTTTTCTCTTTCAAAACTTTTAATAAATTACAGTCTTGCTGTCAGTATTTATTCTTCTTAGCAAAGAAGCTCTCTGAAGAATGGGAGATGCAGAATGTCCAAGAAGTGAGAAAAAGTCCTTTGGGTTTCCCAACCATCTGGAAAAATATCCTAATCCTAATGGACAGTGGATAGTTCACAATTCTTAGATTTTAATAGATTTTTTTCTCATGGTTTTTTGTTCTAGTCTAGTCTTACCTATAAGCTGTTACAAAGGAGACCTCAATAAATAGGACTTCTACAGTGAGTGTGATGGTCTTCTTCAGGTAATGAGAATCAACTTAGATGTTTATCAGTTACTGTCAACATTATTATAACTCTGAACCACAGAGTGACAGTCTCTTGTTTAATTTTTCCCCTCTGTTCAATGTGGTTATGACACATATGTTAAGAATAGTACTACTTTATTGCTTAAAGTTAATAAACCAAAGCCTCCATTAAATAGAGTTGCAAAGGACTCAGTAAAAAGCCATGGACTCATTATCTACAATAGAACTACAAACATCCTTTACCTCTTTATAAAAGCTTTCTCCTTCCCTTGTGTGATGGGAACTTGAATGTGCCCCGCCATTGTTGCAGACCCCAAACTGTAATTCTCAGCTGATCCAAAATAAATTCATCTTTGAGGGAGACACATCAGGCAATCTGTTTATTTAAGGTCAACCACAGTATTGGGAAAATTAAGTGAATTGATACATTACAGTATTTAGAACAAAAGAAGCATTAACTCCTAATGCTTACTTGACCCCAAGTAAGCATTCAATGAGCAGTAATAACTTTACCTTTTTGCTTCTTGCTGTGGCTGTTGTCATTATAATTATCAATATTGAACACCAGCCTGCATGACTGCCTCATCCTCCCTTTCTGTTTCCAGCCTCCAAATCCTTTGGACCACTGCTGCTGTCAACCTGAAGGCAGGTAGGAGTCAGGGCATAATGGTGGGGAAGGCAGAGCCTTCCACTTCAACATTTTGACATGAGGAATAAAAATAGGTCAATTCCTAAAACTCCCTTGGCAGGATTGTTACTAAATTGCAACTTCTAAAAACATTTAACTGAAAGTGCATGGTTAACAAAGGGGTATAAAACCAGCAGTTATTTACAAGTGCTAATTCATGTGGTTCATTTCCAAGCCCACTAGCCCAAGATTACCCTCATGGATTTCCTAACAGTATAGCCCTCTAGATGACAACTTGCCTACATGCAGCAAGGTTAGTTTAGCTCTCATTATTAAAATAAAAATTAAAAAAAAAACAAAACAGTGGGGCACTCTATTCTACATTTTATTATTATGAGGCCCAGGGAGAAAAATTCTCCCATTATCCCAAAAAAGGCTTGTCTCTCAGTTTCTCATTTCTTTTCCCAGAATCCACCTTTTCCTCTAAATCATGTTCAACAAAACTCTCATCTCTATAATATAACAATATAGTTTAATGTAGTTTAATCCATTCTAAGCCTTCTAAAAAAAAGCATTTCTGCCATCTGTTTCCTGCTGTCTTCTCATCCAGGCAACAAAGTCAACAGGGATAGAAACTCTTCCACAGCCAAATGTACACAATTTCATATTGCAAAGCTGAATATTTACTTATTCATCTAAATCATCTGCATTTAGGTATATGGACATTTCAGTTCTTTCCATAGAACAATAGCTGGGAACATTATGGAATATCATAAACAATTACAGATGCTGTCAATTTATTTCAAAAATTGCTTGGGAAGGGGGTCCTAAGATGGTGGAGGAATAAGACTGGGAGACCACTTTCTCCCCCACAAATTCATCGAAAGATCATTTTAGCGCTAAGCAAATTCCATAAAACAACTTCTGAACACTGGGAGAAGATACCAGACACCCAGAAAGACTGCCCATTGTCTTCAAAAGGAGGTAGGACAAAATATAAAAGATAAAAAGAGAGACAAAAGAGTTAAGGATGGAGTGCTGTCCTGGGGACTGATTCATAAAGGAGGAGAAGTTTCCAAACATCAGGAAACTGTCTCACCAGCAGGTCTTTGGGGAGTTTTGGAATCTCAGAGGGCAACATAACTGGGAGGAAAAATAAATAAATAAAACCCACAGATTACATGCCTAATGCCAACTCCTAGCAGAGAAGTAGCCCACATACTCGCATCTGCCACCACCAAGCAGGGGCTGAACACGGAGGCGCAGGCTGCATTGCTTAGGGTACAGGCCTGAATGCCCTGAGGGCAATCTGAGGGAGCTAATGTGAGATAGCAACCCAAACAGTGGGATAGCCAGAGAGAGAAAAGAGAGAGAGAGAGAGAACTTTCCCAGGAAAAGCTCTAACCTAAGACACTGCTGGCCTGCTCACAGAACAAAGGACTGAGTGAGTATCAGAGGAGAGCTAGTCAGCTGCAGACTGGCCCATCCCCTACCAGAAGCAGAGAGGCAGGCATGTGACAGCCAGAGCCATAAAGGGGCAATCTCAGCCCCAGAGATGGCATCCTCTATCAAACTGCAAGCAGGCTCCCAGTTGCTAACCAAGTCTTCCTGGGACCCTGGCTAGTTGACATCCATCGAGAGGGTCACAGCCAGAGATCAGCTCTCCAGAGAAGACACACAGCATACCTGAGACGGTACTCCAGGTGCACACCCAGGAAAGTGAGTGGCTGGGACTGGGGAGGTCATAAGACTCCCTGCCCCACCTGGGGAGAGTGCGCTCACCAAGGACCTGGTCGCTTGAGCTTCTCGGACCTGGGAAGGGCACAAAATGCAGGCCTCTGTGGAGTACACAAGAACCTGTACCTGAGCAGCTTAGACCTGGGAAGTGCATGCAACCCAGGGCCCACTTTCGACAGTTCCCCTGCAGAGCAACCTGGAACCTGAGCAGTGTAGAATGGGAAAGCACACATGCCATGAGTGGGGACAAACCCATTGTGGCCAAGACACTGCGAACACTCCCCACACATGCCAGTGATATTTTTTTGCAGTGTTCCTACCTCCCCACAGCACGACTGAAAAAGTGAACCTAAATAAGTGACCACCTTCTCTCCCTCGTGTTAGACACTGAAGAGACTTGTAAACAGAAGCCAAAATAAACAGAGGGATCTGCTTTGGTGTAACAGATTAAAACCCTGCAGTTAGCACCTTGGCACATTGGAAGGGCCCTATAGAACTTGAGAAGAATAAGCTGGAACAAGGAATTATCTGTAACTGAACTGACCCCCACACTGCCTGGAACAGCTCCAGAGAAATTCCTAGATATATTTTTACTATTATCAATTTCTTTTAATTTTTAATTTTTTTTATTTTTAAGCCCTTTATTACTCCTTTAATTTTCATTTTTATAACCTATTGTTACCTTACAAGAAAAAAGACCCTATTTTTAAAGCAAATTTCATTTTTTAAAATAATTTTTGTGATTTTGTTTTGTTTTTTTAATATTGTATTTTTGAGAGCCTAACCTCTAGATTTTTAATCTTTGCTTTTTCTTATGTGTTATCAATTTTATACCTTGAAGAACCCAATCTTCAGTACCCATTTTTACTTAGGAGTGTGATTACTGGCTTGATTGCCCTCTCCCCCTTTTGACTCTCCTTTTTCTCCCCTAGGTTACCTCTATCTCCTCCTTCCCTGTTCTCTTCTCTACCCAACTCTGTGAATCTCTTTAGGTATTCCAGACTGTGGAGAGCACTTAGGGAACTGATTACTGGCTAGATCTGTCTCTCTCCCTTTGATCCCCCCACCTTTCTCCTCCTGGTCACTTCTATCTCCTTCCTCCCTCTTCTCTTCTCTAGTAACTCCATGAACCTCTCTGGGTTTTCCAGGCTGTGGTGAGCACATAAGGATTGGATTACTGGCTAGCTTGCTGTCTACCCTTTTGATTCCCCCTCTCTTCCTCCTGGTACCCTTTATTTCTCACCTTGCTCTTCTCTTCTCCATCTAGAACCTTTCTGGGTGTCCCTCACTGTGGAGAATCTTTTTTCCATTAACCTAGATGTTTTATCATCAGTGCTGTATGGATGGAGAAGTCTTGAGGCTACTGTAAGAATAAGACTGAAAACCAGAGACAGGAGGCTTAAATCCAAAACCTGAGAACACCAGAGAACTTCTGACTCCAGGGAACATTAATTGATAAGAGCTCATCCAAAAGTCTCCATACCTACATGAAACCAAGCTCCACCTAAGAGTCAACAAGTTCCAGAGCAAGACATACCACACAAATTATCCAGCAATACAGGAACATAATCCTGAGCTTTAATATACAGGCTGCCCAAAGTCACATCAAACCCATAAACATCTCAAAACTCTACTGGACACTTCATTGAACTCCAGAGAGAAGAAATCCAGCTCCACCCACCAGAACACCTACTCAAGCTTCCCTAACCAGAAAACCTTGACAAGCCACTCATCCAACCCCGCCCACAGGGAGGAACCTCCACAATAAAGAAGAACCACAAACTGCCAGAACACAGAAAGGCAACCCCAAACACAGCAATCTAAAGAAGATGAAAAGGCAGAGAAATACTCAGCAGGTAAAGGAACATTATAAATGCCAACCAAACAAAACAAAAGAGGAGGAGATAGGGAGTCTACCTGAAAAAAGAATTCAGAATAATGATAGTAAGAATGATGCAAAATCTTGAAAAGAAAATGGAATTACAGATAAATAGCCTGGAGACAAGGATTTCGAAGATGCAAGAATTGTTTAACAAGGACCTAGAAGAAATAAAAAAGAACCAATCAATAATGAATAATGCAATAACTGAGATCAAAAACACTCTGGAGGGAACCAACAGTAGAATAACTGAGGCAGAAGATAGGATAAGTTTGGTGAGAGATAGAATAGTGGAAATGAATGAAGCAGAGAGGAAAAACGAAAAAAAGAATTAAGAGAAATGAGGACAACCTCAGAGACCTCTGGGACAATGTCAAATGCCCCAACATTCGAATCATAGGAGTCCCAGAAGAGGAAAACAAAAAGAAAAGCCATGAGAAAATACTTGAGGAGATAATAGTTGACAACTTCCCTAAAATGGGGAAGAAAATAGCCACCCAAGTCCAAGAAACCCAGAGAGTCCCAAACAGGGTAAACCGAAAGCAAAACATCCCAAGACACATATTAATCCAATTAACAAAGATCAAACACAAAGAACAAATATTAAAAGCAGCAAAGGAAAAACAACAAATAACACACAAAGGGATTCCCATAAGGATAACAGCTTATCTTTCTATAGAAACACTTCAGGTCAGAAGGGAATGGCAGGACATACTTAAAGTGATGAAAGAGAAAAACCTACAACCCAGATTACTGTACCCAGCAAGGATCTCATTCAAATATAAAGGAGAAATCAAAAGCTTTACAGACAAGCAAAAGCTGAGAGAATTCAGCACCACCAAACCAGCTCTTCAACAAATACTAAAGAATCTTCTCTAGACAGGAAACACAGAAAAGGTGTATAAACTCGAATCCCAAACAAAAAAAGTAAATAGGAACGGGATCATACTTATCAATAATTACCTTAAATGTAAATGTTTTGAATGTCCCAACCAAAAGAAAAAGACTGGCTGAATGGATACAAAAACAAGACCCCATATATGCTGTCTACAAGAGACTCACCTCAACAAGAAAGGGACACGTACAGACTGAAACTGAAGGGCTGGAAAAAAATAGTTCATGCAAATGGAAACCAAAAGAAAGCAGGAGTAGTAATACTCATATCAGATAAAATAGACTTTGAAATAAAGGCTGTGAATAGAGACAAAGAATGACATTACATAATGATCAAAGGATCAATCCAAGAAGAAGATAGAACAATTATAAATATATACACACCCAACATAGGAGCACCACAATATGTATGGCAAATGCTAACAAGTATGAAAAGAGAAATTAACAGTAACACAATAATAGTGGGGGACTTTAATACCCCACTCACACCTATGGATAAATCAACTAAACAGAAAATTAGCAAGGAAACATAAACTTTAAATGATACAATGAACCAGTTAGACCTAATTGATATCTGTAGGACATTTCACCCCAAAACAATGAATTTAACCTTTTTCTCAAGTGCACATAGAGCCTTATCCAGGATAGATCACAACTTGGGCCATAAATCTAGCCTTGGTAAATTTTTTTAAAAAATGAAATCATTCCAAGCATCTTTTCTGATCACAATGCAGTAAAATTAAATGGCAACTACAGGGGGAAAAAAAAAGCTATTAAAAATTTCAACATATGAAGGTTAAACAACATGCTTCTGAATAACCAGAAAATCACAGAAGAAATAAAAAAAGACATCAAAATCTACATAGAAATGAATGAAAATGCAAACAAAACAACCTAAAATCTATGGGACTCAGTAAAAGCAGTGCTAAGGAGAAGGTTCATAGCAATACAAGTTTACCTCAAGAAAGAAGAAAAAAGTTAAAAAAATAACCTAACTCTACACCTTAAGCAACTAGAAAATGAAGAAATGAAGAAACTCAGGGTTAATAGAAAGAAATCATTAAAATTAGCAAAATAAATAAATAAATAAATAAATAAAATCAACAAAGCCAAAAGCTGGTTCCTTGAGAAGATAAATAAAATAGACAAACTATTAGCTAGACTCATCAAGAAACAAAGGGAGAAGAATTAAATCAACAAAATTAGAAATGAAAATTTAGAAATCACAACAGACAACACAGAAATACAAAGGATCATGAGACTACTATAAGCAACTCTTTGCCAATAAAATGGACAACTTGGAAGAAATGGACAAGTTCTTAGAAAAGTATAACTTTCCAAAATTGAACCAGGAAGAAATTGAAAATCTTAACAGACTTATCACAAACACAGAAATAGAAACTGTAATCAGAAATTGTCCAGCAAACAAAACCCCAGGACCAGACGGCTTCACAGCTGAATTCTACCAAAAATTTAGAGAAGAGCTAACACCTATCCTACTCAAACTCTTCCAGAAAATTGCAGAGGAAGGTAAACTTCCAAACTCATTCTATGAGGCCACCAACACCCTAATACCATAACCAGACAAAGATGCCACAAAAGAAGAAAACTACAGGCCAATATCACTGATGAACATAGATGCAAAAATCCTTAACAAATTCCTGGCAAACAGAATCCAACAACATATTAAAAAGATCATACATCATGACCAAGTGGGCTTTATGCCAGGGATGCAAGGATTCGTCAATATCCATAAATGAATCAATGTAATACACCACAGTAACAAATTGAAAGATAAAAACCATATGATTATCTCAATAGATGGAGAGAAAGCCTTTGACAAAACTCAAAATACATTTATGATAAAAAAAAAAAAAAACCCTCCAGAAAGCAGGCATAGAAGGAAATCAGTTCAGTTCAGTTCAGTTCAGTCGCTCAGTCGTGTTTGACTCTGTGACCCCACAAATCGCAGCACGCCAGGCCTCCCTGTCCATCACCAACTCCCGGAGTTCACTCAGACTCATGTCCATCGAGTCCGTGATGCCATTCATCCATCTTATCCTCTGTCGTTCCCTTCTCCTCCTGGCCCCAATCCCTCCCAGCATCAAAGTCTTTGCCAATGAGTCAACTCCTCGCATGAGGTGGCCAAAGTACTGGAGTTTCAGCTTTAGCCTCAGTTCTTCCAAAGAACACCCAGGACTGATCTCCTTCAGAATGGACTGATTGGATCTCCTTGCAGTCCGTGGGACTCTCAAGAGTCTTCTCCAACACCACAGTTCAAAAGCATCAATTCTTCAGTGTTCAACCTTCTTCACAGTCCAACTTTCACATCCATACATGACCACAAGAAAAACCATAGCCTTGACTAGATGTACCTTAGTTGGCAAGGTAATGTCTCTGCTTTTGAATGTGCTTTCTAGGTTGGTCATAACTTTTCTTCCAAGGAGTAAGTGTCTTTTAATTTCATGGCTGCAATCACCATCTGCAGTGATTTTGGAGCCCCTCCCAAAAAAAGTCTGACACTGTTTCTACTGTTTCCCCATCTATTTCCCATGAAGTGATGGGACTGGATGCCATGATCTTCGTTTTCTGAATGTTGAGCTTTAAGCCAACTTTTTCACTCTCCTCTTTCACTTTCATCAGGAGGCTTTTTAGTTCCTCTTCACTTTCTGCCATAAGGGTGGTGTCATCTGCATATCTGAGGTTATTGATATTTCTCCCGGCAATCTTGATTCCAGCTTGTGTTTCTTCCAGTCCAGCATTTCTCATGAAGTACTCTGCATATAAGTTAATACCTCAACCTAATAAAAGCTATATATGACAAGCCCACAGCAAACACTATCCTCAATGGTGAAAAATTGAAAGCATTTCCCCTAAAGTCAGGAACAAGACAAGGGTGCCCACTTCCACCACTACTATTCAACATAGTTTTGGAAGTTTTAGCCACAGCAATCAGAGCAGAAAAGGAAATAAAATGAATCCAGATTCAAAAGAAGTAAAACTCTCACTGTTTGCAGGTGACATGGTCCTCTACATAGAAAACCCTAAAGACTCCACCAGAAAAATTATTAGAGTTAATGAATGAATATAGTAAAGTTGCAGGATATAAAATTAATGCACAGAAATCCCTTGCATTCCTATACATTAACAATAAGAAAACAAAGAAAAATTAAGGAAACAATTTCATTCACCATTGGAATGAAAAAAATAAAATACTTAGGAATAAATCTACCTAAAGAAACAAAAGACCTATATATAGAAAACTATAAAATACTGGTGAAAGAAATCAAAGATTTCACCAATAGATGGAGGAATAGATCATGTTCCTGAATCAGAAGAATCAATATAGTGAAAATGAGTATACTACCTAAAGCAATCTATCGATTCAATGCAATCCCTATCAAGCTACCAACAGTATTTTTCACAGAGCTAGAACAAATAATTTCACAATTTGTATGGAAATACAAAAAACCTCAAATAGCCAAAGCAATCTTGAGGAAGAAGAATGGACCTGAAGGAATCAACCTGCCTGACTTCAGGCTATACTATAAAGCTAAAATCATCGAGATGGTATGGTACTGGCACAAAGACAGAAATATAGATCAATGGAGCAAAATAGAAAGCCCAGAGATAACCCATGCACCTATGGACACCTTATCTTTGACAAAGGAGGCAAGAATATACAATGGATTAAAGACAATCTCTTTAACAAGTGGTGCTGGGAAAACTGGTCAACCACTTGTAAAAGAATGAAACTAGAACACTTTCTAACACCATACACAAAAATAAACTCAAAATGGATTAAAGATCTAAACATAAGACCAGAAACTATAAAACTCGTAAAGGAAAACATAGGCAAAACACTCTCCAATATAAATCACAGCAGGATCCTCTATGACCCACCAGCCAAAGTAAAGGAAATAAAAACAAAAGTAAACATGGGACCTTATTAAACTTAAAAGCTTTTGCACAATGAAGGAAACTATAAGCAAGGTGAAAAGACAGCCTTCAGAATGGGAGAAAATAATAGCAAAGGAAGCAACTGACAAAAAACTAATCTCAAAAACATACAAGCAACTCCTGAAGCTCAATTCCAGAAAAATCAGTTCAGTTCAGTTCAGTTGCTCAGTCGTGTCCGACTCTTTGTGACCCCATGATTCGCAGCATGCCAGGCCTCCCTGTCCATCACCAACTCCCGGGGTTCACTCAGACTCACGTCCATCGAGTCCGTGATGCCATCCAGCCATCTCATCCTCTGTCGTCCCCTTCTCCTCCTGCCCCCAATCCCTCCCAGCATCAGAGTCTTCTCCAATGAGTCAACTCTTCACATGAGGTGGCCAAAGTACCGGAGTTTCAGCTTTCGCATCATTTCTTCCAAAGAAATCCCAGGGCTGATCTCCTTCAGAATGGACTGGTTGGATCTCCTTGCAGTCCAAGAGACTCTCAAGAGTCTTCTCCAACACCACAGTTCAAAAGCATCAATCTTCGGCACTCAGCTTTCTTCACAGTCCAACTCTCACATCCAGAAAAATAAACAACCCAATTTAAAAATGGGCCAAAGAACTAAACAGACATTTCTTCAAAGAAGACATACAGATGGCTAACAAACACATGAAAATATGCTAAACATCACTCATTTTCAGAGAAATACTATCAAAACCACAATGAGGTACCATCTCAAGCCAGTCAGAATGGCTGCTATCCAAACTCTACAAACAATAAAAGTAGGAGACAGGAAGAATAAAAGAAAAGAAGGCCCCAGCAAGGCCACAAGAGAAATTTATAATTATTGATAAACTGGGTGCTATAAGGCATGAAACTCTTGGAACAAGTCCAGAGGGAAGAGTTCATAATCTTGAAAACAAGATATGATCCTGGGGTCAAAAAACCAACCCCAGACTGTTTCTCAACTGGCATCTCAGAGTCACATGTTTTATGTATTTGGCGGAAAATCTATAGATAAGAATATTAGTCTTAGTTACTGATTTGTTATCGATTACTGTTTCCTAATTACTCAATGGTTAATGATCATTTTGTTCTTTGGCCCTGAAGGCCATGTGAGTTATAGTTTAACTCCCCACTTATTCTTTCATTCACAGCTGAAAGTATAATAAAGTTGCCTTGGATTCAGTTTTGGCACCTTCACCTTGGAGTGGTGTTGGTCCCCTGATCCTCGCTTTTCTCTGAATTCTTGTGTCTCCTTTCTCATTCTCTCACTGTATCATGCTTTCAGAAACCCTGCTTGTCGAGCTAGACTCAAAAAATAAATGCTGGAGAGAGTGTGGAGAAAAGGGAACCCTCTTACACTGTTTTTGAGAATGCAAACTAGTACAGCCACTATGCAGAACAGTGTGGAGATTCCTTTAAAACCTGGAAATAGTACTGCCATATGACCCAGCAATCCCACTGCTGTGCATACACACCAAGGAAACCAGAATTGAAAGAGACACATGTACCCCAATGTTCATCACAGCACTGTTTATAATAAACAGGAAAAGGGAGCAACCTAGATGTCCATCAGCAGACGAATGGATAGAAAGCTGTGGTACATATACACAACAGAATATTACTCAGCCATTAAAAAATATATAATTGAATCAGTTCTCATGAGGTGGATAAAACTGGAGCTTATTATACAGAGTGAAGTAAGTCAGAAAGAAAAACACCAATATAGTATACTAACACATATATATGGAATTGAGAAAGATGGTAATGATGACCCTACATGTGAAACAGTAAAAGAGACACAGATGTATAGAATAGTCCTTTGGACTCTGTGGGAGAAAGCAAGGGTGGTATGATGTGAGAGAATAGCATTGAAACACGTATAATATCTTATGTGAAACAGATTGCCAGTCCAGGTTCAATGCATGAGACAGGGTGCTTAGGGCTGGTGCACTGGGATGACCCTGAGGGATGGGTTGGGGAGGGTGATGGGAGTGGGGTTCAGGATGGGGAGCACATGTACACCCATGGCAGATTCGTGTTGATGTATGGCAAAAACCACTACAACATTGTAAACTAATTAGCCTCCAATTAAAATAAATAAATTTTTTAAATTGCTTTAATTGCTTATGATATGCCTGGAATTGGGAAATAAAAACAATTAAGGAATAAATTTCAAAGACGAATCTGTCTTCTGAAGCTAAAACTCTAGCATTAGATTAATGAATAAGTTAAAACCAAAATATTATAGATGGCTATAAGTTTCATGAAAAAAAGAGGGATCTCTGCAAAATAACAGCAGATGGCATTAGTGATGATATGGCATCCTTTCAGTCACTGTGTGGTTTGCTCAGAAATAGTGTTTTCTGGGTATGATTTTGTTTTTGAAAATATTACTACATTATATCTAAAGATTACAGAAGCTGGGTAATGTTGAAAATACTAGCTTTAAAAAAAATTATTAGACTGTAGTGAAACTAAAAGAGGTATCAATAAAAAAATAATTTAAAATGTAAAGAAAAGTGACAAATTTAGCATGTTGGGTGTGAATTTTTTGAATATAATATCCATTTTGAGAAGCAAATAGCAGAGCATACATCATGTGAAAAGTACTGTGCTTACACAGAAGGCCATAATCAGCAAGAGAGGTCTGCTGTTCCCTCATCCCCCATCTACTCTGTTTTACCAGAATTTTAAACAACATCCAACAATCCTATACCTATAAATAAGTGTTTCTTATTTACCAGGTAGTTTGCTCATTTATTCCCATAAACCATAAGTTTACAAGATCAGGGTTTTCCCACCTGGTAAATTTCAAAGCACCATGAATAGTACCTTATGCATCAAAGTGTTCAATAAATATTAATTAAATCAAGAAACATTAAGTAAATGAGTGCACAGATGAACCAATAAGGACTCTAATAACTAGAAAATGAATACTGTTGGATGAATTCCAAATATAACTCACATTACAGAAGCAGAAGATATTAAGAGGTGGCAAGAATACATAGAAGAATTGTAGAAAAAAGAGCTTCACGACCCAGATGATCACAATGGTGTGATCACTCACCTAGAGCTAGATATCCTGGAATGTGAAGTCAAGTGGGCCTTAGAAGCATCACTAAAAACAAACCTAGTGGAGGTGATGGAATTCCAGTTGAGCTATTTCAAACCCTGAAAGATGATGCTGTGAAAGTGCTGCACTCAATAGGCCAGCAAATTTAGAAAACTCAGCAGTGGCCACAGGACTGGAAAAGGTCAGTTTTCATTCCAATTCCAAAGAAAGGCAATGCCAAAGAATGCTCAAACTACTGCACAATTGCACTCATGCTAGTAAAGTAATGCTCAAAATTCTCCAAGCCAGGCTTCAGCAATATGTGAACCGTGAACTCCCTGAAGTTCAAGCTGGTTTTAGAAAAGGCAGAGGAACCAGAGATCAAATTGCCAACATCTGCTGGATCATGGAAAAAGCAAGAGAGTTCCAGAAAAACATCTATTTCTGCTTTCTTGACTATGCCAAAGCCTTTGATTGTATGGATCACAAGAAACTGTGGAAAATTCTGAAAGTGACAGGAATACCAAACCACCTGACCTGCCTCTTGAGAAATCTGTATGCAGGTCAGGAAGCAACAGTTAGAACTGGACATGGAACAACAGACTGGTTCCAAATAGGAAAAGGAGTATGTCAAGGCTGTATATTGTCACCCTGCTTATTTAGCTTATATTCAAAGTACATCATGAGAAATGCTGGGCTGGAAGAAGCACAAGCTGGAATCAAGATTACTGGGAGAAATATCAAAACCTCAGATATGCAGGTGACACCACCCTTATGGCAGAAAGTGAAGAGGAACTAAAAGGCATGTTGATGAAAGTTAAAAAGGAGAGTGAAAAAGTTGGCTTAAAGCTCAACATTCAGAAAACGAAGATCATGGCATCTGGTCCCATCACTTCATGGGAATTGGATGGGGAAACAGTGGAAACAGTGTCAGGCTTCATTTTTTTGGGCTCCAAAATCACTGAAGATGGTGATTGCAGCCATGAAATTAAAAGACGCTTACTCCTTGGAAGGAAGGTTATGACCAACCTAGACAGCACATTCAAAAGCAGAGACATTACTTTGCCAACAAAGGTCCGTCTAGTCAAGGCTATGGTCTTTCCAGTGGTCATGTTTGGATGTGAGAATTGGACTGTGAAGAAAGCTGAGCACTGAAGAATTGATGCTTTTGAACTGTGGTGTTGGAGAAGACTCTTGAGAGTCCCTTGTACTACAAGGAGATCTAACCAGTCCATTCTGAAAGAGATCAGTCCTGGGTGTTCTTTGGAAGCACTGATGCTGAAGCTGAAACTCCAATACTTTGGCCACCTCATGCGAAGAGTTGACTCATTGGAAAAGACTCGGATGCTGGGAGGGATTGGCGGCAGGAGGAGAAGGGGACGACAGAAGATGAGATGGCTGGATGGCATCACCAACTCGATGGACATGAGTTTGAGTGAACCCTGGGAATTGGTGATGGACAGGGAGGCCTGGCATGTTGGGATTCATGGGGTCGCAAAGAGTCAAACACAACTGAGCGTCTGAACTGAACTGAAATGATTGTGCTTTTTAAAGTACTTTGAAGTAGACTCATTTAACCTTGCCTATTTTCCGTTTCTCCTATAGAAACCTGGTATAATTTCTACATATAAGTAATTTTGATTACTTATTTTTTATTGAAGTAAACGAATTACAATGTGTCAATTATTGCTGTACAGGAAAGTGACTCAGTTATATATATACATTGTTTTTCATATTATTTTCCAGTATGGTTTATCAGATGATATTGAGTATAGCTCCTTGCACTACAGTAGGACCTTGCTATTTATTCATTCTATAAACTGGTATACCAGTTTGCATCAGCGAATCCCAAACTCACAATCCAACTCTCTTCCCCTCCACACCTTGGCAACCATAAGTCTATTCTCTATGTTCCTGATTCTGTTTCTGTTTCCTAGAGGGGTTCATTGTGTCATATTTTTGATTCCACATGTAAGTGATTTGGTGTTTTGTTGTTCAGTCGCTTAGTCATGTCTGACTCTTTGCAAACCCGTGGACTGCAGCCTTCTCTGTCCTTCACTATCTACCGGAGTTTGCTCAAACTCATGTCCATTGAGCCGATGATGCATACAACCATCTCATGCCCTGTTGCCCCCTTTTCCTCCTGCCCTCAATCTTTCCCAGCATCAGGGTCCTTTCCAATGAGTTGACTCTTCACATCATGTGGCCAAAGTATTGGAGCTTCAGCATCAGTCCTTCCAGTGAATATTCACGGCTGATTACCTTTAGAATTGACTTATTTAATCCCCTCACTGTCCAAGGGACGCAAAGTCTTTTCCACTACCACATCAATTCTTTGGTCCTCAGCCTTCTTTGTGGTTCAACTCTCACATCCGTACATGACTACTGGAAAAATCATGGCTTTGATTATACAGACCTTTTTCAGCAAAGTTATGGCTCTGCTTTTTAATATGCTCATGTAGTATTTGTCTTTGTCTTTCTGATTTACTTCACTGAGTATGATAATCTGTAGTTGTATCCTTGTTGCTACAGATTTTTTTTTTTTCTTTTTTATGGCAGAGAAGGCAACGACAACCCACTCCAGTACTCTTGCCTGGAAAATCCCATGGACAGAGGAGCCTGGTAGGCTGCAGTCCATGGGGTCGCTAAGAGTCGGACATGACAGAGTGACTTCACTTTCACTCTTCTCACATTCATGCATTGGAGAAGTAAATGGCAACCCACTCAAGTGTTCTTGCCTGGAGAATCCCAGGGACAGGGGAGCCTGGTGGGTTGCCGTCTATGGGGCTGCACAGAGTTGGACACGACTGAAGCGACTTAGCAGCAGCAGCATTTCTAATTTTGATTACTTATTTATCTTATTAAAATATAAGAAGGTGATGTGAAAAACACTGGGGTAGTAATTTATATGAGCAAATATAGGGATTTTTGTAATATTCTAATATGATGGTCAACATACTCATTCATCGGTTCAATAGATGTGTCTTAAGCATCTGCTATGTGTCAGGAGTATAGTTTTGAAAAGGAAGACAATATTATTGACCTCATGGGAGCAATGTAAACAAGTAAACAAACTGAGTTATTTCAGAGAGTGATAAATGTAATGAAACTTAAAATGGAGGAGGGGTGAGGATCTTGCTTTCAGTCAGTATATTTAGGGAGAGTCTACATTAGAGGTAACTTTTGGATTGAGACCAAAATGGAGAGACTGCACACTCAATGGGAAGATAGGACAAGAGAGTTTCCTAGGAGAGAGGGCAAGTATGAGAGATTAGAGTGAGGCAACATGAGCACAGTTACAGAAAGGAATGAAGGCCAAGATGGCTGGAGACCACTGAAGAAGGAAGAAAACAATGTGTCTTGAAGTCAGAAAGGTCTCAGGGACCTCAATCATGCTGGGCCTTGTTGACTACAGAGAGTGTTTAGCCTTAGTTCACTTGTATTTTGCTGGAAGGTTTCATCTTGCAAGTAACACAATTTGATCTATTTGTGTTAAAAAAAAAAAAAAATACCCCTAGCTGTGTACAGAAAAAAACCTGCACTAGTGGGGAAAAATATCTCCCTCATGTGTAATTTTCTTTTTCCTATGAAATCTCTCAGTGAAAAAGATATTATGTTGAACTACTATTACAGTTCTACATGTCTTGCCTTCCATGCTTTAAAAGTCACAGCTTTGTAATTTTATTCATATGTACCACAATTACAAAATTTTTTACTGATCATTATTGTTTGTCAAAAAGTCCGCACTTCTTTAAAACTAACCTCAGTTCTGCAGAATGTGGGGAGGGGGTTTTAATGACTGTTATTCCAGTCCACTGATATTACTTTTGATAGAAATATTCTAAATTTTGGTTTACTTCAGTCCTTTTCAGTACAATTGTACATTGGTGGAAGGCAATGGGTAAAACTCATAAATATTTCACTTGTCATTCCTCCTAAAAAAAAAAAAAAAAAACCCTGATGGGCTAAAATAAATTTAAAATCTAAACCACAATGTTATATTAAATTCAGTTTTGGCAGTTAGCAGATATTTTTTATCCTACAACAACAGATGTAACTAAAAAAATTGATCTTGTTTACATCCCTACCCTTGTATGGACAGAAATCAATATTAATAATATCATTTACCATTGCATGTTCTGGCCAGGAAATTTTAACCATTCATAAAGTCAGGTTGAGCTGTTCTCCATTTCAGTGTCACAGCCTACTTCTGATGGAAAGCATTTTTATCTGCAATTGGTTAAGTCATTTATCTTAGTGAGACATCACAGGCAGTAGATGGCATCAGCTAGTAGATATAGGGAAACTGCCATCATTAATTATACTGAGGGCTAGAATTGGGGTCACTGTGCTTCCAGTGACAGACTCTCAAAGAAGGTAATACAACTTGTGATTCAAACACAATTAAGTGTAATAAATTAACGTCCATTTAGTCACCTCTTTAAGTTGTAGGATTAACTCTAAGTCTTCATGATGATGACAAGTGTCCAACCAAATTTGGGAGTGTTTGATCTGGATTTAATATTGTCTTTGCAGTTGAGCTTCCTGACAAGATTCATGACAATCATCCATGTGTTATGGGTAACTTTAGCTAGTATTTGCACGCAAAAAAATAAAGTGAAGAGTGAATACTCCAGGTAGTTTTTCTCCCACATTTTGATTATTTACATGAAAGCTGAAACTCCAATACTTTGGCCACCTCATGTGAAGAGTTGACTCATTGGAAGGCTCTGATGCTGGGAGGGATTGGGGGCAGGAGGAGAAGGGGACGACAGAGGATGAGATGGCTGGATGGCATCTCAGCGACTCAATGGACATGAATTTGGGTGAACTCCAGGAGTTGGTGATGGACAGGAAGGCCTGGCAATTCATGTGCTGCAATTCATGGCGTTGCAAAGAGTCAGACACGACTGAGTGACTGAACTGAACTGAACTGAACTGATAGCACTTTGCCATGCTGTTCTTTCTACTTATACTCATTCATCTCCTTTAATATTTTGAGTATATTTAGCATTGAAATTTAATTTTGACCTAACTGTTTCATTTTTTTTCTTTTCCAAAATCACTCCAGTATGTCTACTAAAGCTTAGCAGAACTTTTATATACTGTTTTATCCATTTTTAACTTTCCTAAATTAGAAACTAAACATTTGCAGTAAAATTCACAACCCATTCAGAGAATTCCCTGATTACGTAAATCAATGATCAAACAAACACATACCGTTACAAGTACTGCTTTTTGTTTTTTGGCTTTTTAACTGATTAAATTAAAAATATGTTGCAATATGTAAGGCTGCTTTTGGTAGAAATTCTAAGTTTACATTCAAAAAGATAAAATTTATACATCTTTCAGAGATGAGTATGGTTCTTATAAACACCCATTATTTACCTGTCACCTATCAGTATTCACATTTATAAGTTAGTGTGTATGTGTGTGTGTGTGTCTGTGTGTATTTTAAGGGGTCAGTGGATTGGGGGAATTTGTTTGTTTGGCATGATCACGGGAAAGCCTTGTGTGAGTGCTTAGTCATTCAGTCCTGTCTCTCAGGGACCCCATGAACTGGACCCCACCAGGCTCCACTGTCCATGGGATTTTTCAGGCAAGAAGACTGGAGTGGGTTGCCATTTCCTTCTCCAGGAAATTTTTGCAACCACATGAGAAAACCCACGGCTCCTCTGTCTCCTGAATTGTAGGTGGATTCTTCAACCACTGAGTCATCAGGGAAGCCATGTTTCATCAAACACTGAGGAAAAAATGATAAGTTGCATATGTCCTTTTTGTTTCTGTCTTTCCTTCATTTTACTATTGACTTACAAATATAGACTAGAATTGGAGTGATAGAATAGCAGTTTATTATCTCTAGCTCACTTCATATTATTAAAAGCAAAACAGCACACTGCCTTTGGTTCAAAGGAAACAGTAAAAATTTACTCACATTCTATAGGTGAACTCTTTCCAGATACAGCCCTTCTCCATCCAGACCAATGTTTCTTATCTTCTACATCTATTAAGGGATGGATGGAATATAGGAGGAATAATCCCTGAGCATATTATTATGGGCACACTGTTCGCAGGGCATGACTCATCCAGCAAGCCTCCTGTAGTATTCTTACATGAATATTATCTCATGGAATCCTCGCAGCTGTCTTGTGAGGAAGGGAGACATGATATATTACTACAGATGGGAGGAACCTGAGACTAACAGAGCCTGCCCCTCACAATACTACATACTAGAAGCAGCAGTTTCTCACTAAGGATTCTGTTCTGACTTTAAAATCCACGTTCTCTCCATATCACGTAGCCTCTGAAGCAGATCTCAGCACAGCTGGCAACATCTGCAAAGCACAATGAACTACTGGGTTCTGTTATTTAGCCTCTAAGAACTTTTTGGCCAGATTACACAGCACCAGTTCTTGCTTTAAAATAAAAAAAGAAGATAAGAAAAGAAAGGTAGAAAGCAGTAAGAATCAGTCTTGTGCCCACTGGAATAAATATATAATTTTTCAATTAAAAAATGTTCAAAAGTTAAAAGACTGCTTCAGTGGGCTTTCCCCTGAAAGCTTCAAAGTCCACCAATCTTAATCCATTAATACATGTGAGGCATTTCTTTCTCATGCTCCTAGATGCAAATATATCTGCAACAAATGGGGCACTGAAATTGGTGTTACCTATTTAAGTTTCCTACATAACTGAAAAGAGTATGGTAGCACTGGGGAAACTGAAATGGGAGAAAGAGGAGAATGAAGGAGGGTACCTACAAAGAGCCCTCTCCATTTCACTATTTGTTTATATTTGACCTTGCTCATAAATCAAATATAACTGTACACGTTAAAAATATAAATAGCATCATTAATGTCTTTAAAAAGACATCAATGACAGTTCCACACAGGCTTTCAAGGAAACAATGGTGTTTTGGAAGCTCTTCTTTTTTTTTTTTTTTTAACACTTAGGTTATCATCAGGTACAACCACATCTCCTCATACCAATTCTTTTGTGCCCTACTAAGTGACAGGATTCTGATAGGGGCAGTGCTCAACTGCTCAGACTAGCAAATATCATACTTTTGGCTCATATGCATGGCCTCTGCTTTTATGATGCCATCTGCAGAGAAATAAATCATCATAAAGTTGACTGAGTGTGTCCTATGTACATATGCTTGACTGTGTTTGATATAATTGACTGACAACAATAAAAAGAAATTAGAGAAAAGAGACATCAGTGTTGTCAAGTGATTGGCACCTGACCCAGGACTCCCAAAGGATAGTCAGGATATGGATGGGCTAAGAGAGAAGAAGAAGCCATCTGAGAAGAGTAGGAATAGATAGTACGGAAAGATGATGACTGCATGACATCTGTGTCTTGTGTTTGCAGGGGGTTGCATGTGGTGGAAGAAAAAGGAGAAAATATTTTGCAAAGTTAAAAGGTTAGTCTTATTGAAATAGTTCATGTTGCTAACAGGAAATCATTTTAAACCTGTAGAATTTGGTGAAGTAACTGTATACCATAATATGGGTTTTATCTTTATATCACATTTGACATCTCAGCTCAATAGCACTTTTAGCACACATAGAAAGAATGAAGTGAGCATTCTGTTTAGGTTGTGACTTTCACACTTGTTCAGTCTCTGTATGCATGCATGCTAAGTCATTAAGTCGTGTCCCATGGACTGTGGCTCACCAGGCCTCTCTGTCCATGGGATTTATCAGGCAAGAAACTAGATTGCCATTACCTCCTCAGGGGATCTTCCCCACCCAGGGATTGAACCCACATTTTCTGCATCCCCTGCAGACAGATTCTTTACCACTGAGCCACCAAGGAAGCCACCCAACTTCTTGTATACCAGAATATAATAGAAATTCAGTGTAACCTATCTAAAAGTCAGTGTCCAGCCAAACCAGGAAACTCTATATTTAGAGTAAAATGTTAAGGTGTTTTGGGAACAATTGCATAAAGAGAAAGAAAGAATATATATAAAATAGGTGAACTCATATCTGTTATGAGAGTTAAGTATCAGTCAGTTCAGTTCAGTTCAGTCACTCAGTCATGTCTGACTCTGCGACCCCATGAATCGCAGCATGCCAGGCCTCCCTGTCCATCACCAACTCCTGGAGTTCACCCAAACTCATTTCCATTGAGTTGGTGATGCCATCCAGCCATCTCATCCTTTGTTGTCCTTTTTTCCTCCTGCCCCTAGTCCCTCCCAGCATCAGAGTCTTTTCCAATGAGTCAACTCTTTGCATGAGTTTCAGCTTCAGCATCATTCCTTCCAAAGAAATCCCAGGGCTGATCTCCTTTAGAATGGACTGGTTGGATCTCCTTGCAGTCCAAGGGACTCTCAAGAGTCTTCTCCAACACCACAGTTCAAAAGCATCAATTCTTCAGTTCTCAGCTTTCTTCACAGTCCAATTTTCACATCCATACATGACCACTAGAAAAACCATAGCCTTGACTAGACAGACCTTTGTTGGCAAAGTAATGTCTCTGCCTTTGAATATACTATCTAGGTTGGTCCTAACTTTCCTTCCAAAGAGTAAGTGTCTTTTAATTTCATGGCTACAATCACCATCTGCAGTGATTTTGAAGCCTAAAAAAATAACGTCTGACACTGTTTCCACTGTTTCCCCATCTATTTCCCATGAAGTGATGGGACCGGATGCCATGATCTTCATTTTCTGAATGTTGAGCTTCAAGCCAATTTTTTCACTCTGCTCTTTCACTTTCATCAAGAGGCTTTTTATATGGTACTCTAAATATTTATATGCAATGAACTATATCCACACAGGAGGTTTTGTTTTAATGTTTAGTTGCTCATGTTAAAGAAGTAATGGAGAAAATTAAGCAGAGTTTTTCTGATGATCTGTTTGGATTTAATGCCATATTTCTCCTGCTTAAGGAATCTTATTACTCATCGGATGAGTTGAGTTCTTCCTATTTTGTTGTTAATTCCTTCTATTATTTTTGAAGTTTAGTAACTTTTAACTTTTAACTGCTTTTTTAACTTTAGTGCCCTGCATGTGTCATCTTGTCCTTTGGATAGCAGTGTTCTAAAATGAGAGAGAGAGAGGATTTTTTAAACTTCTCCTGGAGGATCTTTTGAACAGAGTTGATTTAAAAAAATAAACTGCCCATACATCACTTATACATGTTGAGGTCCTAACTTTGAATTATCCCAATCTTATAAATTGATTGGGATAGGAATCTGAATACTTAGAAATCTTAGAAATCTGAATACTTTAAACTTGGTCTTATAAGTAAATGGTTAAGGCAAAGTACTTAATTGCTATAGGGTGGCAGACTACAGACTATGCCATTCCAAAATATGCCACTTAAGTACAGGGGTTATTTTGAACTGAAGTCAACTGTGAGGAATTAGATACAAAATAGCTTTCTGCCTTGCTCTTTTTTTTTCTAGAAACGAAACATAAGTTTTATCTCTATTCTCCTATCAATAGGAAGAACAAAGTTAACCATCAAACAGTAATTTGTACCTCTTAATCCCATATCTCTAGTTTGTCCCTGCTCCCTTAATAGATAAGTAACAAGGCTACAAGGATTTAGCCATTATCTTATAATGACTTTGATAGAGTATAATCTGTTAAATTTTTGAATCAGTAAGCTCTAACCTGAAACTGATATAGTATTGTGCATCAACTATACTGTAATTTAAAAAAGAAGAATGAGAAAGGAAAGTTAATTACAGAAGAAAATTTTAGATAATAGCCTGGAAACAGCATCAGAGGAACCTACATGACAAGATACGCTAACTACGCTTTATCTACCATTAGTTTATCAATAACCTCAGATACACAGATGACACCACCCGTACTGCAGAGAGCAAAGAAGAACTAAAGAGCCTCTTGATGAAAGTGAAAGAGGAGAGGGAAAAAATTGGTTTAAAACTCAACATTCAGAAAACTAAGATCATGCCATCCGGTCCCATCACTTCATAGCAAATAGATGGGGAAACAGTGGAAACAGTGGCTGACTTTATTTTGGGGGGCTCCTAAATCACTGCAGATGGTAATTGTAGCCATGAAATTAAAAGGCACTTGCTCCTTGGAAGAAAAGCTATGACCAACCTAGGTAGCATATTAAAAAGCAGAGACATTACTTTGCCAACAAAGGTCCATCTAGTCAAAGCAACATTTTTTCCAGTAGTCATGTATGGATGTGAGAGTTGGACTATAAAGAAGGCTGAGTACTGAAGAATTGATGCTTTTGAACTGTGGTGTAGGAGAAGACTCTTGAGAGTCTCAAAGGACTCTTGAGAGTCCCTTGGACTGCAAGGAGATCCAACCAGTCTATCCTAAAGGAGATCAGTCCTGGGTGTTCATTGGAAGGAGTGATGCTGAAGCTGAAACTCCAATACTTTAGCCACCTGATGAGAAGAACTGCCTCACTGTAAAAGACCATGATGCTGGGAAAGATTGAAGGAGGGAGAAGGGATGACAGGATGATATGGTTGGATGGCATCACCGACTTAATGGACATGAGTTTGAGTAAACTCCAGCAGTTCGTGATAGACAGGGAGGCCTGGCATGCTGCAGTCCATGGGTTCACAAAGATTCAGACAAGACTGAGAGACTGAACTGAACTGAAGAGATTCTCATGTGTTTACCTTTCCACATTTTCCTGTCCCTAGGGACTTAGGTCCTTTCCACTTCTTTAGAAATGCATATTTTCTTTGTTAAGATGCTCTGTCAATCCAAGTTCTAACCAAATCTTTGAGTTACCCATATCTGAGTACTCCCATGTGCCACATGTGAGGTACATATTAATAAACTTTGTTTCTGTTTTTTCTCCTGTGATTTTTGTTTTCTTTTTCCAGTCTAATTTAAAGGGCTCCAGCTAGAGAACCCAGATGGGTAGAAGAAGAGATTTTTCTTCCTCTACATCAATTAATTCCAAAATTCTGCGAGTTCTATGCAAATGTTTATGGCTATATAATTTTATTCCATGCTTAGATATAACATTCAATATGAGAACTTTGAGTTGCAGCCATATAAACCTGGACAAATCCTTTCTGTACCCAGCCTCACCATATGGTGTAGCTCTAAAGATGGATAGAAGCAATGAACCTAGTGAGCTCCTGTGCAGGGAGTGGAATAGAAATGACAGACAACATGACAAATAGAAGAAACAACCAATTAATCAGTCAATATTGATATATGGTATTCCTACTAGAGTCCATGCCTGGCATCAAACAGAGAGATAACATGGACTTTGCTTTACAATATCTGATTTGGAAATCTCATATTTATTCCCATATTTCCAAATATCTATTCCAACGTTCCAAAATTCCAATATTTATTAAATAATTAAACTTTTAAGAGCCAACAGTGACATTAAAAATAGTTAGATATTAATGTTATATGGAACCATTAGGTTGAAATGTTTAGGAAAAAAATTTTTTGAGTAGGAGTTTGTAGCAGAATTTAAGATGAGGAAGTTTCAGAAACAAACATGCAAAGTATTGTAAGAAGTGGGAACAAATGAAGTCGAGAAAGTAAAGAAAGACTAAAGGTGGAATATGTTGGAAATAGTAAGGTTTCACTCAAGGGAAGACTCCATCAAGGCAATCCAGAAATAACAAGAAGTTCAGTTCAGTCGCTCAGTCCTGTCTGACTCTTTGCAACGCCATGAATTACAGCGCGCCTGGCCTCCTTGTCCATCACCACTCCCAGAGTCCACCCAAACCCATGTCCATTGAGTCAGTGATGCCATCCGACCAGCTCATCCTCTGTCGCCCCCTTCTCCTCCTGCCCTCAATCTTTCTCAGCATCAGGGTCTTTTCAAATGAGTCAGCTCTTTGAATCACGTGGCCATGGAAGACCAGCTTTTATTGGAAAGATCATGAATCACTCAGCAGAGGCCAAGGGGCCACAATTCAAGGGACAGAGTGCAAAAAGAGTTGAAATAGAGTTCATCAATTAAAACAGATTTGAAATTATGTTTCCTACTGATAGTCTGTTGACATTCTGCACATAAGATGTGTCCAAATAATACTAGAGAATTATTGTCTGGGCAGAATGAAATATGTCAGTTTAAAAGTCAGGTTGAGACTTTCCTCCCTGAATATGTTCTGACTTTGGAGATTTAAAATGATCCGTTTCTATCACTGGTAGAGATAGAATACATGGAATATTGAATTTAAGACCTATCATTTGCTTGAGCTACACTATAGTAGTTTAATTTTGAAAACAGTATAGCTGAAATAGTTTTCATACAGGAGCTAAATAATAGACTGTAACACAAAATAGAAGAAAGTATAGTATATTTCTTTAGGGTACAAACCAGGTGCCTTCAAATGTTGGTATATATTAAACATAAATCATTTTCTTTTAAGAGAAAATATTGCATTGAATATTGATGCAAAGGGAATATATACGTTTTATATATATATATATATATATGTTTTATTTTCCTGAGTTGTAAAACTCATTTTCTTCCTCTAATGAGAGTTCTGTGAAATATTCCACAATGTTTGGAACAAATCTGACCTTTAAGGAAATCGATTTATATAAACTATAGCTAAGATTGTTCTGTATTTCTATGCATTTTCTTTCTTTGTAACATTTCATGTAGGCTTATTATGATGTTATCTATAGAAGCATTTAGGCATGTTTTAAATAGTAAGGAAAAAGTCAAAATTTGAAATTGAACAAAGAATTCAAAGTGAGTTACTAGGACTAGAGTTCTTCAATAATGAATTTTAGAAGTAAGATCAAAGTCTCACTATAGAGACTGTATATCTGAACAATTTCCAGTTGTGACCCAGTAATGGAGACTTCCCTATAACATGGCCTATAATTACCATCATTAAGAATTTTATGGATATTATATATAAAAAAACATTAGAGAGGCCTCCTTTGAAATTGATGACCACTATAACTCAGAGGCATTTACACAAAAAACTTTGTAAGGACAAGTCCAGTGGTGTAAGAACAAGTTTATTTCAATCACACTTTGAAGTTAAATCATTTGGGGGGCACAGTGAGTATCTATAATTACAGGAATGTTCTGTAGAATGATGTGAGGAGAGTTTCTGAAGCTATTTCTGAAGAAGATAAATGAAGCATGATGATAGTACTGTTCACTGGTTATTTTTTCAATAGATATTTTGTAATGAACATAATGAAGAAAGTAGGGAAAACTGCTAGACCATTCAGGTATGACCTAAATCAAATCTCTTATGATTATACAGTGGAAGTGAGAAATAGATTTAAGGGACTAGATCTGATAGATAGAGTGCCTGATGAACTATGGACAGAGGTTCGTGATATTGTACTGGAGACAGGGATAAAGATCATCCCCATGGAAAAGAAATACAAAAAAGCTAAATGGCTGCCTGGGAAGGCCTTACAAATAGCTGTGAAAAGAAGAAAAGTGAAAAGCAAAGGAGAAAAGGAGAGATATAAGCATCTGAATGCAGAGTTCAAAAGAATACCAAGGAGAGATAAGAAAGCCCTTCCTCAGTGATCAATGCAAAGAAATACAGGAAAACAACAGAATGGGAAAGACTAGAGACCTCTTCAAGAAAATTAGAGATATCAAGGGAACATTTCATGCAAAGATGGGCTCGATAAAGGACAGAAATGGTATGGACCTAACAGAGCACAAGATATTAAAAAGAGGTGGCAAGAATACACAGAAGAACTGTACAAAAAAGATCTTCACCACCAAGATAATCACGATGGTGTGATCACTCACCTAGAGCTACACATCCGGGAATGTGAAGTCAAGTGGGCCTTAGAAAGCATAACTATGAACAAACCTAGTGGAAGTGATGGAATTCAAGTGGAGCTATTTCAAATCCTGAAGGATGATGCAGTGAAAGTGCTGCACTCAATATGCCAGCAAATTTGGAAAACTCGGCAGTGGCCACAGGACTGGAAAAGGTCAGTTTTCATTCCAATTCCAAAGAAAGACAATGCCAAAGAATGCTCAAACTACCACACAATTGCACTCATCTCAGTTCAGTTCAGTTCAGTCGCTCAGTCATGTCTGACTCTTTGCGACCCCATGAATCACAGTATGCCAGGCCTCCTTGCCCATCACCAACTCCCTGAGTTCACTCAGACTCACGTCCAGCGAGTCCGTGATGCCATCCAGCCATCTCATCCTCGGTTGTCCCCTTCTCCTCCTGCCCCCAATGCCTCCCATAATCAGAGTCTTTTCCAATAAGTCAGCTCTTCACATGAGGTGGTCAAAGTACTGGAGTTTCAGCTTTAGCATCATTCCTTCCAAAGAAATCCCAGGGTTGATCTCCTTCAGAATGGACAGGTTGGATCGCCTTGCAGTCCAAGGGACTCTCAAGAGTCTTTTCCAACACCACAGTTCAAAAGCATCAATTCTTTGGTGCTCAGCCTTCTTCACGGTCCAACTCTCACATCCATACATGATCACAGGAAAAACCATAGCCTTGACTAGATGGAGCTTAGTCGGAAAAATAATGTCTCTGCTTTTGAATATGCTATCTAGGTTGATCACAACTTTTCTTCCAAGGAGTAAGCATCTTTTAATTTCATGGCTGCAGTCACCATCTGTAGTGATTTTGGAGCCCAAAAAATAAAGTCTGACACTGTTTCCACTGTTTCCCCATCCATTTCCCATGAAGTGATGGGACCAAATGCCATGATCTTCATTTCTGAATGTTGAGCTTTAAGCCAATTTTTTAACTCTCCTCTTTCACTTTCATCTAGAGGCTTTTCAGCTCCTCCTCACTTTCTGCCATAAGGGTGGTGTCATCTGCATATAGGAGGTTATTGACATAACTCCTTGCAATCTTGATTCCAGCTTGTGTTTCTTCCAGTCCAGCGTTTCTCATGATGTACTCTGCATGTAAGTTAAATAAGCAGGGTGACAATATACAGCCTTGATGTACTCCTTTCCTATTTGGAACCAGTCTGTTGTTCCATGTCCAGTTCTAACTGTTGCTTCCTGACCTGCGTACAGATTTCTCAAGAGGCAGGTCAGGTGGTCTGGTATTCCCATCACTTTCAGAATTTTCCACAATTTATTGTGATCCACACAGTCAAAGGCTTTTGCATAGTCCATAAAGCAGAAATAGATGTTTTTCTGGAACTCTCTTGCTTTTTACATGATCCAGTGGATGTTGGCAATTTGATCTCTGGTTCCTCTGCCTTTTCTAAAACCAGCTTGAGCATCAGGGAGTTAACGGTTCATGTATTGCTGAAGTCTGGCTTGGAGAATTTTGAGCATTACTGTACTAGCGTGTGAGATGAGTGCAGTTGTGTGGTAGTTTGAGCATTCTTTTGCATTGCCTTTCTTTGGAATTGAAATGAAAACTGAGCTTTTCCAGTCCTGTGGCCACAGCTGAGTTCTCCAAATTTGCTGGCCTATTGAGTGCAGCACTTTCACAGCATCATCTTTCAGGATTTGCAACAGCTTAACTTGAATTCCATCACCTCCACTAGGTTTGTTCATAGTTATGCTTTCTAAAGCATACACTAGTAAAGTAATGCTCAAAATTCCCCAAGCCAGGCTTCAGCAATACATGAACCATGAAATTCCAGATGTTCAAGCTGGATTTAGAAAAGGCAAAGGAACCAAAGATCAAATTGCCAACATCCACTGGATCATGGAAAAAGCAAGAGAGTTCCAGAAAAACATCTATTTCTGCTTTATGGACTATGCCAAAGCCTTAGACTGTGTGGATCACAAGAAACTGTGGAAAATTCTGAAAGTGATGGGAATACCAGACCACCTAACCTGCCTCTTGAGAAACCTGTACGCAGGTCAAGAAACAACAGTTAGAACTGGACATGGAACAGACTGGTTCCAAATAGGAAAAGGAGTACGTCAAGGCTCTATGTTGTTAACCTGCTTATTTAACTTATATGCAGAGTACATCATGAGAAAAGCTGGGCTGGAAGAAGCACAATCTGGAATCAAGATTGCCGGGAGAATTATCAATAACCTCAGACATGCAGATGACACGACCCTTATGGCAGAAAGTGAAGAGGAACTAAAAAGCCTCCTGATGAAAGTGAAAGAGGAGAGAGAAAAAGTTGGCTTAAAGCTCAACATTCAGAAAACTAAAATCATGGCATCTTCATAGTAAATAGATGGGGAAAAGTGGAAACAGTATCAGACTTTATTTTGGGGGGCTCCAAAATCACTGCAGATGGTGATTGCAGCTGTGAAACTAAAAGACACTTACTCCTTGGAAGGAAAGTTATGGCCAACCTATACAGCATATTAAAAAGCAGAACCATTACTTTGCCAACAAATGTCCATCTAGTCAAGGCTATGGTTTTTCCAGTGGTCATGTATGGATGTGAGAGTTGGACTGTAAAGAAAGCTGAGTGCCGAAGAACTGATGCTTTTGAACTGTGGTGTTGGAGAAGACTCTTGAGAGTCCTTTGGACTGCAAGGAGATACAACCAGTCCATTCTAAAGGAGATCACTCCTGGGTGTTCTTTGGAAGGAATGATGCTAAAGCTGAAACTCCAATACTTTGGCCACCTCATGCAAAGACTTGACTCATTGGAAAAGACTCTGATGCTGGGAGGGATTGGGGGCAGGAGGAGAAGAGGATGACAGAGGACGAGATGGCTGGATGGCCTCACTGACTCGATGAACATGAGTTTGTGTGAACTCTGGGAATTGGTGATGGACAGGGAGGCCTGGTGAGCTGCAATTCATGGGGTTGCAAAGAGTCAGACACGACTGAGCAACTGAACTGAAGTGAATGAACATAGGCGACTTGGGAAAAGAAAATCTGTTAGATCTGAAAATATAGGTGCTAGAATGATCCCTCAGTGCAATGATGAGCAAAAAACATAGTTGAATTCATCAGTGTAACATATTCATGGAAAATGGATATACCATGTACTGTTATTGTTAGGAAAAGATCTGGATCTCCACAAACATCAAGTAAAAATATAGTAACACAAAAGGCATTTTGGAAAAATGATGCCTGAATGGATGTTCTGACCATCCAGTCTTCTCAATTACAATAATATCCTCAACTATTGCTTTTATATGAATTACTATTGAATAGATTGTTAAAGTTTTAGACTTTGTTGGGTATTGAGTTATTGAGGAAATAATGAAGAATACCACTATCTAGCAAACCCACTACTGGGCATTTATCCTGAAATGAAATCAAGTGTAGTGACAGCTGCTCAGTCATGTCTGACTCTTTGTGACCCCATGCACTAGAGGGAGCCTGCCAATCTCCTCTGTCCATGGAATTCTCCAGTCCAGAATACTGGAATGGGTAGCTGTTTCCTTCTCCAAGGGATTGTCCCAACCCAGAGATCGAATCCAGGTCACCCTCATTGCAGGTAGATTCTTTACCATCTGAGCCACCAGGAAAACTCATATACCCTGAAGAAACCATAATTGAAAAAGTCACATATACCCAATGTTTACTGTAGCACTATTTATAATAGCTAGAACATGGAAGCAACCTAGATGTCCATGGGCAGATGAATGGATAAGGAAGTTGTGGTTATATATATATACAATGGAATATTACTCACCTATAAAAAGGAACACAATTGAGTCAGTTCTAATGAGGTGGATGAACCTAGCGCCTATTATACAGGGTGAAGTAAATCAGAAAGAGAAAGACAAATATGGTATATTAACACATATATGTGGAATCTAGAAAGATAGTACTGACAATCCTATATGCAAAGCAGCAAAGGAGACATATACATAAAGAACAGACTTTTGGACACAGTGGGAGAAGGAGAGGGTGGGATGATTTGAGAGAATAGCATTGAAACATATGCATTACAATATGTAAAATAGATAGCCAGTAGGAGTTTGATGTATGACTCAGGGAATCCAAATTTGGTGCTCTGTGACAACCTAGAGGGATGGGGTGGGGAGGGAATTGGTATGGGGGTTCGGGAGGGAGGGGACACATGTATGCCTATGACCTATTCATGTTTATGTATAGCAGAGGCCATCATGATATTGTAATTATCCTCCAATTAAAATAAATGAATAAAAAGAATACCACTATCTAAACTCTAAGTTCAGAATAGCTCTATTACTGTTCAGAGCTGGTCTGAAGTGTAGAGGCAGTGTGTTCCTATCCCTTGGCACTGCATCAAATCTATTCCCCTGTAAAAACATAGGTGTTTGCCTTTTTTGCACAAAACCCTGTCCTGGTAAGCTTAACTACATAGGTGAACTGTATAAAATGCAACTCTTGCACAGATGATCACTTGTAAAATAAAGAAAGCGTAGAAGTAGTTGCAGTGAAACAGTAACACAAGCTGAAGTTTTTCCCTATGAAAGCCCGAGGCCAGAAAAACAGAACTCTTGTCTTCAAGTTGAAACTCAAACTTGGATCTGGAAAGAAAGAGAAGCTATATACAAAATATTTATCTTCTTTAGCCAGAAGGATGCCTGGAGACAGAGGACAGGCAGTCTTGTGGTGAGAATTCAGTTCTTAGGTTTTTGGAGAAAGCTCAGTTTGCAGAAATCCATAGACTGCTGGGGAGGGAAGGAAGGTGGCATTTGAACAACTGTGTAGTGCCAGGAATACTCTTGTCTTGGGAGCAATGCTGGAGCAACGTACCATTGGACACATTTTAACCTAAATCTCATAGGATAGCAAAGTTTTCAGCAAAAGAGACTGTGATGGAGCCTCATCAGAGGGCAGACAGACTGTGGGTGGTACATCACCAATACCCAGCTGTAGATACTGCAGCAATTCCCACCACTTGTATCCCTCAGCATAGCTCAACAGCTTGATCTGAGTCACAAAGGCAAATAAAGCTGAGGGTAAATATATCCTCAAGGGAATTTAGCACAAAGCACAGAACACCCAAGGAAAACAATCCAAAAAGGTAGGGTCTTCTAGTGAATCTGAATCTGGAATTTGAATTTGAATATCACTTTGAAATTGAATCTGGAGGAAACAGATGAAATGGTTACATAAACCAAAAGGAATACTGAAATTAATTCAATGATCATAATAAGGCATCATTCAGTTCAGTTCAGTTCAGTTCAGTTCAGTCACTCAGTCGTGTCTGACTCTTTGAGATCCCATGAATCACAGCATGCCAGGCCTCCCTGTCCATCACCAACTCCCTGAGTTCACTCAAACTCACGTCCATGGAGTCAGTGATGCCATCCAGCCATCTCATCCTTGGTCGTCCCCTTCTCCTCCTGCCCCCAATCCCTCCCAGCATCAGAGTCTTTTCCAGTGAGTCAACTCTTCTCATGAGGTGGCCAAAGTACTGGAGTTTCAGCTTTAGCATCATTCCTTCCAAAGAAACCCCAGGGTGGATCTCCTTCAGAATGGACTGGTTGGATCTCCTTGCAGTCCAAGGGACTCTCAAGAGTCTTCTCCAACACCACAGTTCAAAAGCATCAATTCTTCAGTGCTCAGCTTTCTTCACAGTCCAACTCTCACATCCATACATGACCACAGGAAAAACCATAGCCTTGACTAGATGGACCTTTGATGGCAAAGCATCATCATGGAAGTATAATTTTTAAATTTAAAAATATCAGAAATACTGAAAAAGGAGATGGTCATTGTTGAAAATGTGATTAGTATTCTGAAATCTTGAAATGACAAAAAATGCAAAGAGACAAAAAAGGAACCTATTAAGATAAAACCAAGATGTCTGACATGTGGATTATATGAGTTTAAGAAAAAAAGGAAATGAAGAGGTTGGGGAGAGAAAATTTAGTAATTGTCTCTAAATTACATGGAAGAATACACTCATGCATGCTCTTGTGCACACCCACGTAGAAACATTTCATCAAATTTTAATTCATTCCCCTATAAGCACTCATTATTTTATTCATCATCTGCATCTTTTTCAAACCACCATTCATGACTTATTTACATTCATGTGGGTTTAATAATATGTAGTTTGTGTTTGTTTGTTTTATTCTCACAAATTATATTATGCAATATAGCACATTGTGTAATAGCTCAGGAAAATGTCATAATTTTGGTTTTCACTGAACATTTCACTTTTGATCTCTATCTTTTTTGTTAGAGGTAAACCTTTTTCTTCTACTATTATATGTATTCCATCTTATGCATGTCACACATTTGTCCATAATTTCCTTTCCTTGACAGCATTTCCATATCCTTGCTATGCAAAACATGCTAAGATGGACATGAAGATACATTTCTTCATGTAAGTGTGGGAGCATTTAGATAGAGCTGATTTCAAGCTGAATAAGAAGAGCTATATCTTTATCTCAGGGAATGCCTTGTCTGATTTTTGACTTGGCCAAAATAAGGGCAGGCAGCAGAGTATATGATGTTCTGCTTAGAGTATGATCTCCCTGACAATACTCAAAGTTAGCTTCTTTATTGATAGTTTGCAACTGGCCTAACCAGTTTGATGAGCCTGATTATCTAAGTAAAGAACCACTAGGAGGTTTTGGGAGGAAGTCTCCCAAGATATAATTCCTTGTGCATTATCCTGGCAGTTCAAGTCAGAGACTCAGCCCAGTCCCAGAGCACAGAGATTGGGCCCACAAGGGTTCACACTATGGATATCTCTGAGAGTTCTGAGGCTTGCCTGCATTCTCTAGAGAAAATCCTCAAGTGGATACACTCTGTGACTGGGCTAAGTCAGTTCAAATATCCAAAATGGGGGAAAAACATAATTAAAGATCTCTCTTCAGAAGTGAAACTGCTAAATCATAGGGGGTGTTCCTGTTTCATTTCAATAAATTGCCAGAAATGGTCTATACAATGTCTTTTCTAGACCTAAGTCCATAGCACATTGCACTTTTCCTTATTTTCCTCAGCTCTAGATATCATTTGAATTTCTGTCAACATGATAGTTAAAGGTAGCTCATCATTCTGTTACTATACACTTCTCTGATTCTTAAAATGTTTGTGTATCTCTTCAAAATGCATCAGCTATTCAGGTTTTCCCATTGTGAACTGTGTATTTTGATGCCCTGGGTTTTGTGTGTGTGTATGTGTGTGTGTGTGTGTTGGTCATTTTTCCTGAGGAATTCTTTAGATATTCTTAATATTAATCTTTACCTAACTTGTCTTTTCATACTGTTCATGGGGTTTTCAAGGCAAGAATAATGAAGTGGTTTGTCATTCCCTTCTCCAGTGGACCATATTCTGTCAGACCTCTCCACCATGACCTGTCCTTCTTGGGTGGTCCCACACGGCATGGCTTAGTTTCATTGAGTTAGACAAGGTTGTGGTCCATGTGATCAGATTGGCCTGTTGTCTGTGATTGTGGTTTCAGTCTGTCTGCCCTCTGATGCCCTCTCTCAGTGCCTACTGTCCTACTTGGATTTCTCTTACCTTGGATGTGGGGTATCCACCGGATCATGGAACAAGCAAGAGAGTTCCAGAAAAACATCTATTTCTGCTTTATTGACTATGCCAAAGCCTTTGACTGTGTGGATCACAATAAACTGTGGAAAATTCTGAAAGAGATGGAAATACCAGACCACTTGACCTTCCTCTTGAGAAACCTATATGCAGGTCAGGAAGCAACAGTTAGAACTGGACATGGAACAACAGACTGGTCCCAAATTGGAAAAGGAGTACGTCAAGGCTTTATGTTGTTAATCTGCTTATTTAGCTTATATGCAGAGTACATCATGAGAAACGCTGGGCTGGAGGAAGCACAAGCTGGAATCAAGATTGCCAGGAGAAATATCAATAACCACAGATATGCAGATGACACCACCCTTATGGCAGAACGTGAAGAGGAACTAAAAAGCCTCTTGATGAAAGTGAAAGTGGAGAGTGAAAAAGTTGGCTTAAAGCTCAACATTCATAAAAGTAAGATCATGGCATCCAGTTCCATCACTTCATGGCAAATAGATGGGGAAAAGTGAAAATAGTGTCAGACTTTATTTTGGGGGGCTCTAAAATCACTGCAGATGGTGACTGCAGCCATGAAATTAAAAGACACTTATTCCTTGGAAGGAAAGTTATGACCAACCTAGATAGCATATTGAAAAGCAGAGACATTACTTTGTCAACAAAGGTCTGTCTAGTCAAGGCTATGGTTTTTCCAGTGGTCTTGTATGGGTGTGAGAGTTGGACTATAAAGAAAGCTGAGCACCAAAGAATTGATGCTTTTGAACTGTGGTGTTGGAGAAGACTCTTGAGAATCCCTTGGACTGCAAGGAGATCCAACCAGTCCGTCCTAAAGGAAATCCATCCTGGCTGTTCATTGGAAGGAATGATGCTAAAGCTGAAACTCCAATACTTTCGCTACCTGATGTGAAGAGGTGACTCATCTGAAAAGACCCTGATGCTAGGAAAGATTGAGGGCAGGAGGAGAAGGGGATGACAGAGGATGAGATGGTTGGATGGCATCACCGACTCAGTGGACAGGGGTTTGGGTGGATTCTGGGAGTTGGTGATGGACAGGGAGGCCTGGAGTGCTGCGGTTCATGGGGTCACAAAGACTCGGACACTACTGAGCGACTGAACTGAACTGAACTAAACCTAACTTGTCACTTTTCTGTTAGCTGGACCTATAATATTTCACTTCAGTTTCCTCCTCTGTAAAGTAGAAGCAGAAGCAGTAATAGTATCTGTAACATTTGTTTGTCCATCTAAAGATTAAGGGAGAAAATACAGATGAAATACTAGTACATTACTTCACACTCAGGATTAAATATAAACTAGTTATTTATTAAGCTTGTTTCAAATTGAACTGATACTGTGGTGGGGCCTAGATACACATATAAAATGAGATTTAAATTTAATTTTAGTCTAAATGGAAATTGAATAATTTATCTCATCCTCTGTTAACTCCCTCACCAAAGTCTAAGACTAGACCCAGGAAACTGAGAATGTGGACTCTGGTGATAGATGAAGGAAGATGTGACTAAGAAACTAGGAGCCACTTATCTGCTCTTAAACCCATGTTAGCCTGGCACTCCTGCCTCTGGGGCTTCCCTGGTGGCTCAGAGAGTAAGAATCCACCTGCAGTGTGGGAGACCTAGGTTTGACCCCTGGGTTGGGAAGATCCCCTGTAGGAGGGCATGGCAACCCACTCTTGTATTCTTGCCTGGAGAATCCCCATGGACAGAGGGGCCTGGTGAGATACAGTCCATGGGGTTGGAAAGAGTCGTATGTGACTGAGCAACTAAGCACAGCATGCCTGCCTCTGTGAAGAGCAGATTCTGCCCTTAAAGCTGACCTGCCTTTGTGCAGCAAGCATCTGACCTGCTGATGATGAAGGAACTCGTATGTTTTCACCTGTGCCAAATATATCCATTGAATCCATACATTTATAGTTTTAAAACTGCAACATTTTCATCACCATTATTCTTGCCCCTAGTGCATGATTTATCACTCAAACTTTCAAGCCATTTTGAGGAAGGTATCATGAAATAGAGAGTTGTATCTGATTTCTTTACTGATGAAAAACCTTAAGGGGGGGGGACTACACTGTTAATGTCATGATAGAAATTGGAATCATTCATTAAATCATGAAGCAAAATATGTTTTCTAAAATCTATCATAGATATTGGCAAGGAGATATGAAAAGCAAGGGGCAAGTGGAATATTCTTATAAGTGCATGGAGTTTTCTCTTGGTAGAAACTTTTCCATTTAGTTCCTAAACATATTCTCTAAACATTGAAAATATTTTAGAACTTCTCAGGAAATGATCATTAAAGTAAATGGCTAGTGTTTGATAAATTATTACTCCATTGCCCTTCTGTGGCTCCTTCAATCAATACCTCTGTTCTTGGCCAGATTCTTCACTAGCAAGGAATTCTGAGGAGCATTTTATATTCACTTATCTATATCAGGTTTGTCTATGGTACTCAGCCTAGGTTGGTAAAAATATTCCATGCCTTTAAAAATTAGTTCCTAAAGTACTTTGTTAAGGAGATGAAAGACCACAATGAGGCACAGATAAAAGCAGTAGAGTGTGAGCTCCATTAACAGGGACTGCCACCAGCAAGGAAGAAAGGAGGAGCTTCAAGTGGGTATAGACACTTCTTTTAAATAATTGCTCATTTCCCCAAGCAGAATCACCATTGCTGCTGCAGCTGCTAGTCCCTTGTCGTGTCCAACTCTGTGCGACCCCATAGATGGCAGCCCACCAGGCTCCCCCATCCCTGGGATTCTCCAGGCAAGAACACTGGAGTGAGTTGCCATTTCCTTCTCCAATGCATGAAAGTGAAAAGTGAAAGGGAAGTCGCTCAGTCATGTTCAACTCTTAGCAACCCCATGGACTGCAGCCTACCAGGCTCCTCCATCCATGGGATTTTCCAGGCAAGAGTACTGGATTGGGTTGCCATTGCCTTCTCCAAGAATCACCATTACCTCTTCCCAATTCTATGGGGATGTATTTTCAGGATATTTTGAATAATTAAATTGTATTCAAGTTATCTCGTGATTTAATTTGTCAAATATGAAATAGCTACTATTCTTGGAAGCTTTTTAGACCAGTTAATCCTTTATTATATTAATCAATAGATTAAATTAATTAATCAAGTGGATTACCACATACAAATCGTGTAAGGACCATGCATATGCTATGGCTATATAAAATTAGCTAATCCTCTAATATAATTCATTGAACATTATATTTGTTCTCCTGTCATGTTTGGATTATTACAAAGGTATTGCATGCTGTTCTATAAACTCTATATTAATGGACCCAAGTTTCACAAACATAATAGGCAGTATTTCTTTTATTGTGTAATTATACTGTAATCAATATGTAGAGCACAAGAAGCTTAATAATTAAAATATTAGTTGTATCTCAAAAATCATGAATGGGGTCCTTAATAAGCAAAGACTTTGGGTCAACTCTTAGACTAACAGCATGAACTGCAAAAAATAAACTTTTCATAAAGTCTCTTTAGCTGAAAACGTAAAAAACAATCATTCTGTGGTTATACAGGGAAATAATTAATTCTAATTCTGTTGATATGTATGTATTTCCCCAATCATCCTTATGATTGCTTATAACAGAAGCAACTTCATTTTTGAAAGAGTGGGCTGTGAGGTTTTGGTAATGAAGAAAGAAGTTCCAATAAAGCATAATTTTCTTTCTAGTATTTCTATAGCTAGTTTAGTATTTAGTGGGTATTTTTATTCATCTGATGGCTTCTCAAAGAATATTTGTTTTATTGGTGGATTTTCCTTTATTTTAATTAAAATTGCATACCTCTATCATGTTTAACATAATTTTTATGACAATGATGTATACATTAAAATAGTTTTTATGGAGCATTGAGACAAATAGTAATATTTCAACATTGTTTTCTATTTGAAGACCACAAATAGATCTTTGAATATTAGAAAACCTAAAAAATTAACATTCTAAAAATAAACATAACTTTCACCTTTATCAGTTTGTTTTGTGTCTACTTAAGACCTCATGTTCATTTCTGATAATGCTGTGTCTACATGGTAAACAGATCCCCAGAATTATGGTTCAGAATTTTGTTTTGTTTTTAGTTTCATATTCCATTGCCATAATGTGTTTTCCTTTTGCTCTTAATTACAATTAATGATATGTTAATATATTTAATTATCACTGGTTAGTATATATCCTGGTGAATAAAAGCAGTGCAGAGACAATATTTTAATAATTTGAATTCAGAAAAAAATATTATATACTATGAAAAAGGAAGTAAAGAAAGATAAAAGTTTATGCTCAAGTAACAGTACTCTAAAAGGAAAGTAATCATGCATATAGATACATTATGAACTCAGCCTATGCTAAGGGCTATTAACAGTAATACAGAAAGTGTTATAGGAACAAAAATGAAGGCATGCATTTTTATTAGCAGCAGAGGGAAAATAGAATGAGACTGGAAAAGAAAAAGAGGCAAAGGAAAATGAGAAAAAAGATTAAACAGATTTGCACTATAGAAGAACTGATAAGAACAAGAGCTTTCAATGTAGAGGCTGTCAGCAGAGAAGGCAGTTTGGATTTACCAATTAGGAAATCATTAAAGTTGTTACTAGAGAAGAGACTCAGTGACACAGCAGAAGTGGAAGTAAGATTTAAGAGGAGCTCACAGTTAAGGAGGCACTTTAAAGGCATTTCTACTCTATTCTCTTTGAAGCCAAGAGAAAACTGAAAACTTCTTAGAAAATAGAGAAGAAATCTCTCTTTAATAAAATGGGCATTGACTATAATTGCAAACCAAAATTATGATGAATAGCTGCTGAATACACAGTCTCAGACCTAACATGTCTGGGTGCAAAGAGTGCACTCATCTCATTTGAGCCCTGAAGTTCTCCAAAGGCAGGTGGTATGGTCCTTTGGTCCTATGGGTCCCACAAAGAATATCTTATCCAGAAAGTAATTCTGGAAAATTGAATAGGCTGGAGAACAATCTCTAAGCTCTATTCTACTCTGAATATAGAAAAGAGACATAAGAATGGAAGAGAAAGTACATAGATCAGCCATCATCATACAAAATTGCAGTCAGTATGGTAGTGGGAGGAAAGAGGAGCAATTCACTTTACTAATGAGGATAAAAGCTAGTTAAGTCATTTAACAACACAATAACCTGTGTCACCTGGAGCTAAATTCTAAGCCATGTTGATTTACTGCTTCAGCAACAACAAAAAAGAATTGAAACATACTGGGTAGATAAATCCCCTCACATCTCCTAAATACCTTAGTCATGCTTCTGAATTATGGAGGATGTGAACTCTCTCAGAATAATCAGTCAGTTAAATAAAATAAAATAAAATAAGAAGCATTAGAAAACAGACAATAAACTTTAACTGGAATATAAAGAAAATTTTAAGTTAGGCAAAAATATAAGTTCATTTTTGGAAGAGAGCAACCAAGAGAGAAAAGAATATTTCAAATAGAACGAAGAAACTACATAGAGGAAAAGAGAAGTAGGTGGAGTTTGGAGCCATCAGATTCTCAAAGTGAGTTTCACATGGCTGGATTATAGTACCCATGGGGAAGAAGGGCCCAAAATGAGTTTACAGAAGTAGGCACAGGCCAAGGCATAAAGTGCTTCATATGTCATGTCAATAATTTCATGCCTCCTGCATACAATTTTAAAAGGTCTTTAAGTAGCATTTAACACATGAAAGATTGATCTGCGAAGGACAAGGAATTTAGATTACAAGGGAAATATTTATACAAAGAAGCAAGTTAAGACACTATATAAAGGAAAATTTTAACAAGTCATAAAATGATGAGATGTTAGACTCAGACAAACAGTGAGGATAGAAAGGGATAAAAGGAATGACTAGACAACACTTGGTAAAATTGAGGACTCCATAGGTACTTTCTGTAAAGTACCTATAGAGTGACAATTCTGTGATTTCATCAAGAGTCACAGATAAAAGGAAATGAAGAACATTTCTCCTGCACATTGTTTCCTGCTGATGATATTTTTGTTTTCTATTAGTGTCCTTTAAAAATTTAAATTTAAGATCATCCTGCTTGGCTACTAATTGCTGTTAATAAAACAGTAATCTCCAATTGCATCCATCCTGTGTTAGGGCACTGAGTCCAAAGGTCCATTCTTGTAGGCACAATAAAGTTACAGGAGTCTCATGAGAGTGGAATAGTTACAAGGAATTCTTTAGGAATAATTACACCAGATTATCTATATTCTGACAAAGAACAAAGAGAACCAAAGTTAGAAGTTAGAGGATTAGAGGATTTATAAGCTGCCCTGTTGAAAGTAGGTCTGATGTAAGCTGGACAGAAGATGTAGCTAGTTACTGACCACTTTACAGTTATCTCCTGGCTTGGATACCACAGTAAACATACAGACAGTAAAGGCTTCTTGTCTTATAAAATATCTGATCAAACAAGGAGAGCTAGGGAGATATGACCCTGCATTTTGAAGGCTTCCTTGGAGGAAGGACCATGAGGGTGAATATCATAAATAGATTCTCGAGAGCATATAATACTAAATCAATAGATAAGGAGTAACCGAATTACTGAGTAGCAATTAGGAGCCGAAGTGAGACAAGGTAAATTAGTATGGGAGCAATAAATGCCTTCATATTTATTTATTTATCTGTTATTAACTAGGGTGGCTAATTTATATTATCAATAAAAGGTTACATGTAGGCTGAAAAATAAATAAATATATTGATGCCATAGACAGATTATTGTACAGTAAATATAAGAGAAAATTAGAACTGAGTGATGTAAATGAAAAGTCTCACAGAATGCTAAATTGTTAGTTGCTCACTCATGTCTGACTCTTTTGACCCCATGGACTGTAGCCCACCAGGCTCTTCTGTCCATGGAATTCCCCAGGCAAGAATACTGAAGTGAGTTGACTTAGGTAGGGCAAAAAATTGATTTTAACCTCCCCAGCAGCTAAACAGTAGTGCAATTCTTCTTGTTTTTTTTTTTTTAACTAAGATTTGAATGATATTTCTTATATAATTTTTCAAAGAAAAATAAAAACATTGAGGTAAAAAAAAAAAAAAAAAACATAAAATGAAATGCATGATTCTGCTTTTGCTTCTCTCAAGTCACACTAAGGCAGTAAGTCAAATTGGAGTTCTATAATATCCAAATTCATTAAGAGCCAAAAGAAATGACGTTCAAGTGTGAAGCCTTAAAGTAAAGTCTTGATTCTGAAAAGTCATTCAGATGTCACTGATTTCCCCAGGTACTTTTAAATGCTAATGATATCCTTGAATATTCATCCTCAGAATGCCTTCCTTTGTTCCAAGGATATGTGTAGGGGGGAAAATATACTTTTAATCACCTCTTTCCTGTATTCCTATTTTAATAAATACCTTTCTTTTAGTAGATTATTTCAGTCCATTAGAGGTTCTTTCTTTACCAAATCATGATGTGTTGAACACCAACACTATATTTTTTATTTCCACCAAGTATAACATGGACAGGCTTCCCTGTTAGCTCACCTGTAAAGAACACACCTGCAGATGCAGAAGACAGGGTTTGACCCCAGGACTGGGAAAATCTGCCGGAAAAGGAAATGGCAACCCAGTTCAATATTCCTTCCTGGGAAATTCATGGACAGAGGAGCCAGGCAAGTTACACCGCATGGGGTGGCAAAAGAATCAGCTATGACTTAGTGACTAAACAACAGCTATAACATGGACATAAGACTTTTGGCTGGAAATTTAAGTAGAAAAAAGGTTTACATTGTAGGACAGTAATATGAACAATCACTCAGCTTCTTTGTCTCACTCTTCTTTTATCTTCTTGCTTATTACAAACTCTTCCTTCTTGGGTCACCACCAACATTTGATTGTTTTCTATATACTGTAGAAAGGTAACTTATAAAATTAAAAGCAATTGCAACTGTTAATAATAAATACTTGAAATAACTGAGAAAGAATTATGAAATAAAGCCAATGAGATTACATGAAAGAACAGAATACAAAAAACAAGAAATTGAGTAAAAATAAAAAATAATAAATAGTAAATGACACAGCAAATAACAACAAATCCTTGACTATGTCAAGAAAATAATTTAAATAACAAAGATTAAAATAAATAAAAACTAAAAATTAAAAGTCATTTAGAAAATAAAGTAGGGAAAGACATTTTTAAAAGTAAAATAATTAAAATTATAAAAGAATCAATATTGGCATAATAAATAATAAGTGAACATAAGAATCAGATTTGACAAAACTGAAAAGTTGAAGCAAGAAATTTGTTTGGAAAAGATTAATATTAAAAAATAAGTTAGAGGGCTCTGGTGGTCCAGTGGTTGAGACTTTGCCTTCTAATACAGTGGGATGTAGGTTCCACCTTTGGTTAGGGAGCTAAGACCCTACATGCCTTGCAGCCAAAAAAAAAAAGAAGCAATACTGTAAAAAATTCAATAAGGACTTTAAAAAAATAAGTTGAGAAGAAAGGAGTATATGGGGATTCTCTGTACTTTCTGCTCACTCTTAAGGACTTTAAAAAAATAAGTTGAGAAGAAAGGAGTATATGGGGATTCTCTGTACTTTCTGCTCACTCTTGATGTGAATCTAAAACTGCTCCAAAAAGCACAGCCTACATAAAATAAAAAGAAAATAGAAAAACAGATAAATAAGTTGAAAGGAAAAAAAAGTAAAAGCCATATAAAGAAGAAAAAATATACGCTAAAATGTATGTCTTCTGAGGCAGGAAACAAAAAGCAAAAATAAGCAAGTGGGTTTGCATCAAACTAAAAAGGTCTTCACAGCAAAAGCAACTGTCAACAAAATGAAAAAATAACTCACTGAATGGGACATTTACAAACCATGTATCTGACAAGGGGGTAGTATCCAAAATATGTGAAAACCTCATTCAACTCAACAACAACAAAAAACAATAGCCAAATAAAAACATGGGTAGAGAACCCAAATAGACATTTTTCCAAACTACTTCCCCCCAAACAAGCAAAGAAACAAAACAACAACACCAACAACAAAAAAAATAGAGGTGGCCAATAGATACACAGAAAGATGTTCAACATTATTTATTATTTAGGGAAATGCAAATCAAAACCACAAATATCTCCTTATGTCCATTTTTATGACTATTACTAAAAAGGCAAGAAATAACTGTTGGAGAGAATGTAGAGAAAAGGGAAGCCATGTGCAGCCACTATTGAAAACAGTAGCGGATTACTAAAAAAAACAAACAAGTATAGAACTACCATACAAGTCAGCTAATCCACTTCCAGGTATTAATATTTACCTGAAGCAAACAAAAACACTAATTCAGAAAGATGCATACACCCTTATGTTCATTGCAGCATTATTTACATTAGCTTAGATATGGAAACAACCTAGTGAAGTGAAAGTGGCTCAATTGTGTCCGACTCTATACAGTCCATGGAATTCTCTAGGCCAGGATACTGGAGAAGGTAGCCTTTCCCTTCTCTGGGGGATCTTCCCAACCCAGGGATCAAACTGGTGTCTACCAGATTGCGGGCAGATTCTTTACCAGCTGAGCCACCAGGGAAACCCAGAAACAACCTAATTGCCCATTTATAGATGAATGGATAAAGATGTGGTGTGTGTGTATATATGTGTATATATACACATACATGTGTGTGTGTATATATACACACCATATATATATATATGGCTTTGCTGGTGGCTCTGATGGTAAAGAATATGTCTGCATTTCAGGTGACCAAGTTTAGATCCCTGGACTGAGAAGCTTCCCTGGAAAAGGGATTGGTTACCCACTCCAGTATTCTTGCCTAGAGAATCACATGGACAGAGGAGCTGGTGGGCTACAATTCATGGGGTCACAAAGAGTCAGACATGATGGAGCAACTGTTTAAGTTTCAGTTTCATACACACATACATACATACTCACAGAAAAGAATACAGTTCATCCATAAAAAAACTAATATTGTCATTTTTGACAACATAGATGGATGTAGATGGTATTAGGTTAAGCTATTATGATAAGTCACATAGAGAAAGACAAATAACATTTGATTTCACTCACATGTGGAATATAAAAAACATACAACAAACAAACAAAGAAATCAAAATCAATGAACAAACTAAACCTAACAAAAACACACACAGAGAGAGAGCAAAGTAGTGATTAACAGAGAAGGAGTGTGGTGGGAGATCAAAATGGGTAAAATGACACCACTATTATTTTCTCCCATTCTGAAGGCTGTCTTTTCACCTTGCTTATACTTTCCTTTGTTGTGCAGAAGCTTTTAAGTCTAATTAGGTCCCATTTTTTTAGTTTTACTTTTATTTCCAGTATTCTGGGAGGTGGGTCATAGAGGATCCTGCTGTGATTTATGTCAGAGAGTGTTTGCCTATGTTCTCCTCTAGGAGTTTTATAGTTTCTGGTCTTACATTTAGATCTTTAATCCATTTTGAGTTTATTTTTGTGTATGGTGTTAGAAAGTGTTCTAGTTTCATTCTTTTACAAGTGGTTGACCAGTTTTCCCAGCACCACTTTTTAAAGAGATTGTCTTTAATCCATTGTATATTCTTGACTCCTTTGTCAAAGATAAGGTGTCCATAGGTGAGTGGATTTATCTCTGGGCTTTCTATTTTGCTCCATTGATCTATATATCTGTCTTTGTGCCAGTACCATACCGTCTTGATGATTGTAGCTTTGTAGTATAGCCTGGAGTCAGGCAGGTTGATTCCTCCAGTTCCATGCTTCTTTCTCAAGATTGCTTTGGCTATTCGAGGTTTTTTTGTATTTCCATACAAATTGTGAAATTATTTGTTCTAGCTCTGTGAAAAATACTGTTGGTAGCTTGATAGGGATTGCATTAAATCTATAGATTGTTTTGGGTAGTATACTCATTTTCACTATATTGATTCTTCCAATCCATGAACATGGTATATTTCTCCATCTATTAGTGTCCTCTTTGATTTATTTCACCAGTGTTTTATAGTTTTCTATATGTAGGTCTTTAGTTTCTTTAGATAGGTATTTTGTTCTTTTCATTGCAATGGTGAATGGAATTGTTTCCTTAATTTCTCTATTTTCTCATTATTAGTGTATAGGAATGCAAGGGATTTCTGTGTGTTGATTTTATGTCCTGCAACTTTACTATATTCATTGATTACCTATAGTAACTTTCTGGTGGAGTCTTTAGGGTTTTCTATGTAGAGGATCATGTCATCTGCAAAAGTGAGAGTTTTACTTCTTCTTTTCCAATTTGGATTCCTTTTATTTCTTTTTCTGCTCTGATTGCTGTGGCCAAACTCTTATTGGTGAGAATGCAAACTAGTACAGCCACTATGGAGAACAGTGTGGAGATTCCTTTAAAAAATGGACATAGAACTGCCTTATGACCCAGCAATCCCACTGTTGGGCATACACACCAAAGAGACCAGAATTGAAAGAGACACGTATACCCCAGTGTTCAGCACAGCACTGTTTATAATAGCCAGGACATGGAAGCAACCTAGATGTTCACCAGCAGATGAATGGATAAGAAAGCTGTGGTACATATACACAATGGAGTATTACTCAGCCATTAGAAAGAATACATTTGAATCAGTTCTAATGAGGTGGATGAAACTGGAGCCTATTATACAGAGTGAAGCAAGCCAGAAAGAAGAACACCAATACAGTATACTAACGTATATATATGGAATTTAGAAAGATGGTAACGATAACCCTATAAGCAAGACAGCAAAAGAAACACAGATGTATAGAACAGTCTTTTGGACTCTGTGGGAGAGGGCGAGGGTGAAAGATCCGGAAGATGGTGAAAGACAGTGAAGCCTGGTGTGCTTCAGTCCATGGGGTCCAAAGAGTTAGACACAACTGAGCAATTGAACAACAACATCATGAACTCCTACAATCATTTTTTTGGGTAGCATATTCTGCTATATTTCCACACATGAGTTTGAGACTGCAGTTTTTTATCAGTTCATCCTACCTGGCCCCCGAGGTTCTCTTTTATTTCTACAATTCAGTTCAGTTCAGCCACTCAGTCATGAATCACAGCACACCAGGCCTCCCTGTCTATCACCAACTCCTGGAGTTCACTCAAACTCATGTCCATTGAGTCGGTGATGCCATCCAACCATCTCATCTTCTGTCATCCCCTTCTCTACCTGCCTTCAATCTTTCCCAACATCACAGTCTTTTCCAGTGAGTCAGTTCTTTGCATCAGGTGGCCAAAAGATTGAAGCTTCAGCTTCAGCATCAGTCCTTCCAGTGAATATTCAGAACTGATTTCCTTTAGGATGGACTGGTTTGATCTCCTTGCAGTCCAGGGACTCTCAAGAGTCTTCTCCAACACTGCAGTTCAAAAGCATCAATTCTTCAGAGCTCAGCTTTCTTTATAGTCCAACTCTCACATCCATACATGACTAACTGGAAAAACCATAGCTTTGACTAGACAGATTTTGTTGGCAAAGTAATGTCTCTGCTTTTTAATAGGCTGTCTATGTTGGTCATATTTTATTTCTACAGATCACTTCTAATAGTTGGACCAGCATCTTTGTCTTCAATCTCACAATCATTTTTACTTATTGAACATTTAGCATAAGAGTTTCACAGTTGGATCTATACCCTTGGATTCTTACAGGAATAATGTGCCACACTGAATTTAATTTGATTAATAATACCACGAGCTCTCACTGAAATCTACTCTATATCAGGCACTGGTCCAGTCTTAGTGAATAAGCCCTGAAGAGTAAAGATAAAGTTCACAGTTTAAGAATTAGTTTTTGAGAGAAGAGAATAATCTCTTATTCCAAATCTTATTCCAAATCATGAATTTTGATAGAAACAACTGAATCAACTTCTGGAAAAAAAAAAATTCAACAGATATTTTCTTAGCTTTATTCATGGGCAATATCAGAGGAGGATAAAATCAAATTCTTTTTCTTTCAAAAACATATGTTATAGGTGAGATGTCATACACGGAAATTAGTAGACAGCTCTGAATTGGTACAACAGTTTAACCTGGCAACATGTTTCTTCTTTCAGTTTCCAAGAAAGAAAAGATATAAGCTCACTCTGTTCTCTCTTTTCCCTTTACAGCTGGCTCTGCAGTGGATCTTGCATTCACCACTCCCCCACAACTTGTTTTCTCACAACCCTTTATATTTTCAGGTACTTATGGGAATATTCCCTGGAGAAGACAATGGTAATATACTCCAATATTCTTGCCAAGATAATTCCATGGACAGAGGAGTCTGGAGGGATACAGTGGTCACAAGGAGTAAGACATGATGCAATGACTAAACAACAATGTGAATATTATAAAGATTTTATAATGGAAAACCATTATATCACCAATTACAAAGAATATGCTTAATACTGTTTAAAAAATGAATGAAGTGAACATTTTTTTAAAAAAGACAGATTTATAAAATATAAGATATAAGTTGATAGATTAGACCTCCAAATGAGTTCTTTAAACAATAGTTTTTAAGACAATATTTTGATAGAATGGTCTTTACTATTATCAAAAGACTTTATAAGAAGAAGTGTGAAACAAGACACTTTATCTCTACATTTGTATGTATCTATATCTTTCTCCTGTAGTTAAAAAGGAGTATAATTTTTCTACCAAAAAATGACACAGACTTTACCCTCAGACTCACTTCCTGGATATTAGAACTTGGCAAATTATCTACCATTCCTACAGTACAAGGAATAAGTGAAATAGAAAGAAAAAATACAAAATTTGAGATACTCTGGATTCAGTTTTACTCTTCCAACTTAATAAAAGTAAGACATTCCGCTTACTCGATAGTATTATTTTAATGATAAGATTCATGTGATAAAACATATTTTCTTTTCACTGTACAATTACTTGTACAAAAGTAATTTTTTATGTCTTTTATCCCCATTTCTTAGACACTGGAGGGTAATGCTTTTGTTCTGGATCCTTTTTTTTTAAGGATGTGTTACTTATTAACTTGTGTGTCTTGGTACATTGGCTCTCTACATGCATTGCTTTATATATATCTCAGTAATCTCAGTAAATACAAGTGATTTAATTATTTAGCCCCAGTCTCTATCTTTAGTCTTAATTCTGAAACATTTTGCTCGTGGTTTTTAATACCTAAAAGGATGTACAATAAAAGACCCAAGCTTGAATATAAACATAAAGAGATAATGAAGGTAGAATAAGAGATAGCCCACAAGCTTAAAGAAATAATTTCCATTTACAGTTTCCTACGCTAGTTTCCACATGATCTTCTAACACTGACTCTTTCTTCCTTGATTGTTTTGTTAAGCATCTAGATTGATGATTTAGGACTTTTTAAAATCCACCTTCTGTTGCTGCTGCTGCTAAGTCGCTTCAGTCGTGTCCGACTCTGTGCGACCCCATAGACGGCAGCCCACCAGGCTCCACTGTCCCTGAGATTCTCCAGGCAAGAACACTGGAGTGGGTTGCCATTTCCTTCTCTAATGCATGAAAGTGAAAAGTGAAAGGGAAGTCACTCGGTCGTGTCCGACTCTTAGCAACCGCATGGACTGCAGGCACCAGGCTCCTCCGCCCATGGGATTTTCCAGGCAAGAGTACTGGAGTGGGTTGCCATTGCCTTCTCCACCTATTAGGCAATAAAGTATATCCTAGAATTGAGGGCCAATATTAAACTGTCAACTAAAATGTTAATTCATTAAGTGTCAAACTCTGTTTTCAGACTAGAAACTCACAATGCTTTTGACAGTGAGGTACTACCTCAAAATCCAAGTTTTCTGGATTACCTCCAGAGTTAGGAAATAACTTCTCCAGTCCTTAGTGCATTTCATAGCCCAAAGCAAGGAGGAATGTAAATCTGGAAATTTAGTTTCTGGACAAACTAATTGGTTCAGCTCACACACAAAAGAGGATAATCCATTTACTCTACAAGATTATTATAGGATATGGTTCACATTCCCAAAGATCTTAGTGAACAAGAAAGTGTTTACCTAAGTCTAAAGGGCAGAGCTTCATAGAGGACAGTGCCCTAGGCAGAGCCCCTAGTGTTTGAAATACAGAGCAGGAGCAATTTTGTTTACATGTCTGTCAGTGACTGATGATTAACCGTCAGAATACACAAGAGTGGGAAGAACTAAAATTAGCTCACAAATTCCCCATAGGGTGGAGTCTGAGCAGAAGTGATTTGACTTTCTCACTCAGAAGTCTAGCCTATATTTGTAAGCTATTCTTGAGAGGTTTCATTTTGCTGAAGAGAGACACTGGGAGCTGTGGACCCCACAGGAATCCTAATGTAAGTTCTGAGACATTGATATACTCTACACAAATATACATTCAATGATTTTTCTAAAGGGATATTCTCTCTGCTAGAATTCTTGTCATAATGCTTTAGCAGTTTCTTCTGCTAGATTCTTCTCTTTTTTTTTCCTCCAAATTATTTTCATAAAACTAGTGCATCATTCTAAGAATCTTTACCATTAAAGACCCTTTAACCCTGTGGGTTAAATGAAGAGATTAAAATATATATATTATAAAAGTATACAGTATACTTTTATATACTAGTATAAAAAGTATCAAAGTCAATAGTACCCTGCGATTCATCTACTATAAGATAGTTATAGTTGAATAAGTTAATCTTGAGGTTGTGTGGATACTCGCTCAGTCGTGTCCCACTTTTTTGCGACTCTATGGACTGTAGTCTGCCAGGCTCTAGGCAAGGAATTCTCTAGGCAAGAATACTGGAGTGGATTGCCATTTCTTGAGTTCAAATGGTAAGATTAGATGAAAATTCAGATCCTAAAGTAAGCTTTATAGATCCTATATTTTCCGGGGACTCTATTTGTCTTATGTTGCTATTATATTCAATTTTATTTAGAGAAGTAAAAATGTCTGTTTCCGGAATAAGGTTTCTTCCTCTTTCACTTTGTGAAATGTTTGCCTAAGAATGGAAAGTTGAAATATTTTTTTCTATGTAGTTAAAAGAGTTTGCTTATTTCTTTCCTGTTTTTATTTTGAGAAGGGAGAGGTATTTTTTAGGTAGTAATATTGGACCAAATGCCTTGAATTTATTAATCTGAAACTCAGCATGTAATTCATATAAGCTTAAAGTGTGCAACTGTGTCAGTGATGTTTCTTCATTCCTCAGACAACAATACATTTAAAGAACATTGTTCTGTGCACATATATTAAATAGTACTCTCTTTCTCAAGCTACACACTTTCTTTATAATTTGCTTTGCCAGGTTCTAAACTTCTAACTCATGTGAATAATTTGCTTATTTCAGGCATGAAATCTGAAACTGTGTAAAGATTAACCACTGGGTGAGGTGAAAGTCCCTCAGTCATGTTTGACTCTTTGTAACCCCATGTACTATACAGCTCATGGGATTCTCCAAGCCAGTATACTGGAGTAGGTAGCCTTTCCCTCTCCAGGGGATCTTCCCAACCCAGGGATCGACTGTCACTTATTTAACTATTTAATTTGCTAACTAGTTAATTTATTTAATTATCTAACCTGAGAACTTGTGGGTAACTAGGAAATCTTGAATTCCATGATTCCACAAAAATGTGTTTATAACTATAGAAGTTTCTTCTTTAAAATTTTAGCTGTCTAAATAAAATTGAAAACACAATTTACAAAATTTCCACTGAGGGTAAATGGCAATTTCCACCACAAGGTATTAATATGAAAAAAAATATTATGAGACTTTTATCTTTTTATAAAGAAATTTACTTATTTGATCCTACCTATGATCTTCTTGAAGTAGAATTAAAGACAGTTTTATATAAACTGCAGCATGGAAATTTTAGGTGACTTGCCTAAGACCATCTGTGTATATATCCACTTTTTAAATAAAATTAGCTCTAAATATATGAAATATAAAAAATTTGAAAGTTTTAAATTTGCCTTGAATTGCTTTATTTCACTATCAGAGCATGTCAGTTTACAAGCAAATAGTAAACCTAAACAAGGCATAACATCTGGTTTGTGAAGTACTAACTGACTTAGTGGCAAGGTGAGTGCAGAATTTAGCAGGAATCATTTATGATGAGTTAATAAATTGCTTTCTTAGAGTGAGGGTACTGTGAATTTATTTACTCCTGTTGGGGGCTGTTGGCAGGGTGGCACCCTGAGTGCTCTTCTGGAAAGAGTATTTCACCATCAAGTATCTTACTACCAGGGCAGGTGAGGTTTTGCTACTCAGGCTCTGACAGGTTCAGAAGCAGGCGTGGACTTCAACCTTGCCCTCACTAGGACTGAAAGGATTGATTAAAAAGAGTAGATGGATTTATAGCCTGTGGGGCTTTGCAGAGTGAATACAGGGGTTTAAGAAAAGAAAGGAATGAGCCAAAGAAACACTGCAAAAAGAATAAAAAAATTAGATGGAAGAAATGAAAGGTTCAAGCCTTGTGTCAGGAATTCTTCTCTGCACATTCCACCCACATGCCCTGTCAATGACAGGGCATTGACTCAGTTCCTCAGGCAAAGTGCAGTCCCAGATTTTGAGCTCTGTTATGGTTCTCTTTCATTTTTTTGTTTCTACTCTATTGATTCCAGAGTTTGGTCTTAAAATAGGGGAAAAAATGACTCTAATCCCTCAGAACTGGTATAGGGATGAAACAAGAAGCAAATATAAAGAGGCCCATGAGTTAATATTAATATCTTTTTTGTTAAAGAAAGTCAAATTTTACAGGGGATATGACAAAAAAAAATGAATATATGTTTGTCTCAGTTCGGTTCAGTTCCGTTCAGTTGCTCAATCGTGTCCGACTCTTTGTGACCCCATGAACTGCAGCATGCCAGGCCTCCCTGTCCATCACCAACTCCCAGAGTTCACCCAAACTCATAACCCATTGGAGTTTAGGGTCAGCCCTGAGGAATTCACAAAGTGCTGACTCTCCAAAGGAAATCATGCAGAGTCCCACTGAAAAATATCTTTTTAAAATCACTTCCCCTGTGGTTGAAATGAGAAGGGTATTCCTAAAGTAACAGTCATTAATCCTGTCAAATAATTCACCAAACTTATTCAATTGCCAGTTTAAGGGATTACTCTATTTTAAAGGCACTGATCAGGAATGGGATGGCTGCAAAGATAAAGTACATGAGATTCAGTCCCCCGACTAAAATATAGTTCAGTACAATAGACCAGCAATTCAATCAAGCTATCGTAAGTAGCAAGCTTATAGTAAAGACATACTCAGTAGACAGAAAAACAGCTCATGGGATTCTTGGAACAGCCAAGAAGACAACTTCCCAGGCCTTGTAAATAGTATGTTGCACAGAAAGATTCAATTACTTCCTGATTGGCTTGGCTTGTCACCTTTTTAGGAGCCATAGCTATTTTATCTCTTGCCATCCATGTAACTAAGTGATTCTTACTTGCCTTTGAAGTCACTTCATGTTTTAACAATCAGTGGTTCAGTTTGACTCTGACAATACTCCTTCCAAACCCTACCATTTTATTGCTTCTCTCTCTTAAATTTGTGCTTGTTTCTAACTGAATGAATAGCTATATCTCACAGCTCAGATTCCTGAAAGAACTGGATTATATACTCAGCTAAACACCGTCAGGACTGTTGGGCTAGAGCTTTTATGAGCAAGTCACTCACAGACCAATGATAAAATAGTGCATTGTCTTTAGTGCACCAAGTGTCCAGGAAAAGTCTGATCTGCTATGACTAGGCAATTGATAATGCCAAGAAGCAGTGCTATTTAAAAGGCAGGTTCCTTCATCAGAAAAGTATAGATAGAAATGCAGATAAAATCAAGTTGTAGGCATGGCATACATGTTTTTCCCATACATACATATGTATCTAAATAACTACAGTAAGTAGCAGAATGTATTATTATAAGGGCTGTGCTCACAAGTGTTACAGGTATTCAGAGGGGGGAAAAACTACTTTTAGCTCAGATAACATGATGGAACTCATGAAAAACAATGACATCTGAGCTAGGGCTAGAAGAGTGACCAGCATTTGAATATGTAAAAGGAAAAGTAGAATATTTTAGGCAAAGGGATGTTAAAATCATAGAGATAGAAAGTTTTATGAAGATGACAACTAATTTAATATGGTGTCCATCCATCCATCATGTGCTCAGTCATGTCTGACTCTTTGCAATGTTATGGACTGGAACCCTCCACACTCCTCTGTCCATGGGATTTTTCCAGGCAAGAATACTGAGTGGATTGGGATCTTCCCAGTCCATGGATTGAACCCCCAACTTCTGCATCTTCTGCACTGCAGATGGATTCTTTACACCTTGAACCATGGAGGAAGCCCTAGACTGTGTGTATGCATGTGCTCAGTTGTGTCCAACTCCTTGCAACCCCATGGACTTTAACCCACCAGGCTCCTCTGTTCTTGAAAGTTTCCAGGCTAGAATACTGGAATGGGTTGCTATGCACTCCTGTAGGTGATCTTCCTGACTCAGGGATCAAACCTGTGTCTCTTGCTTGCTTCTCCTGCATTAGCAGGCAGATTTTTTACCACTGTGCCACCTGGGAAGCCCCAATTTAGTATGGTCAGGTATTAAAAGAACCAAAAACATTAATAACAAAATCAATTAACATTCTTATAAAAGCATGGATCAGAGCAGTTGAAAACTACAACAAGCACCAAAGCCAAAAAACATACACATTTAAAGCTCAGTATTCTTACCTTTGAATATAAAGGATGGCTCATCAGGGGAAATCCCTGGCAACTGAGAAAGGAAGAGTTCAAACAAATAAGCAGGAGAATTTAAGTACAGAGTACAGGAGGTATGTCTACTTAGCTGGCATTGTAAAACATTGAGATATGCAACTCTTAATTGCCTAACACTGTATGTTGGGTGGGGTGGCAGGAGAGAGAGTGAGGAATAGGAGAAAGATGATTGAACTGCAATCTGTTAGTTTCCATTGATTCATAAGAGTTCTAAACTTTATGTATTGTCTATGAGTTGAAAAGTATCAAACTTATATCTCACGATTCAATTTTCTCATGAGCTACAGACTCAAACATCCAATGCTTGACATTTCTACCTGGGATTCTTAATCATTTCAAACTTAACATGTCCTAAACATAACTCTGATTTTCCTCCTGAATTTGTTTCTTTCCTAGGTATTTCTTATTTCATCACTTTGAATATATTCACTCAGATCCCAAAGCTAAAGGTCGCTCCCTTTCCTGTCCTCGCCAGAGACTTTCTTTACTTTTCTCTCCAAAATATACCGTAAATCCAAACACTTCTTTTCCCCTCACCACATTTAATTTACTATCATTTTCCCCCTGAACTACTAAAATAATCTCTTTTTCACTCTTATAACTCATTAAAAGCAGAAAAATGCTTTTTATTTAAAGTTATATAACTCTGCTATTCAAGACGCTCCAGTGGTTTCCCACTAAATATAGCAAAACAGCCAAACTCCTTCCTGGCCTTCAGAGTCATCATGATAAACTATCACCTCCCCCTCTCTTACATTATAGTCTTCCCTTCTCTCTGCTTCCATGAGTTGAACAACCAAAACCTGTCTACACTTCAGGACCTTTGGACATTTCATCATCTTCTTCCAGGTCTAGGTCTTCTTCACATGTCTGAATTTCTAACAGGATTCAGAAATTCTCCTATGTCCTTACCTAGGAGAGATGCACTTGAACCACCTGCTAAGGTAGCAATTCCATGCTCCAGTGACTCTATTCCATTCTCTGCTATCTCTACTCATAGCTTTTGAAACTATATAAAGTTATATTAATTTATTTATTTTTCCCTTCTTGCACTAAAAATTGAACTCAACAAAAGTCACTATTTATATACTTTGTTAGATGCTGCTGTTCTATAGTACTTGGGGCTATAGTACAGGTGCTTAATAAATATCTGTTGAAGGAGTAAAAAAAAATTAAATACTGTATACATGGGGTCAACAATAGTATAAGTATTAAATAAAACTAGCTTGAGAAAATTTCTTGACACCCACCAGCCTCTAACTGCAGAGAGTGTTCTAGCAGGTTCCTAGATGTGTGTGTTAAATTAGATGCCAACTGCTCAAGCTGGAGTTTAAATATAAGCAGATGAGCCTCCTTGACTAAGTCTAAGCACAATTGGCTGCCTTTGAGCCAGGTTCTGGGACAGATAAGTTTGAGCACCCAAGCCCATTAAGAGCTTACTCAGGCTTCTACTCTTTTGTGCCTTGGGACTTCAGCCCTATTGGTTTTCACAATTTTATGTTTTGGGGGCTTATCTCTTAAATACATGTCTTAAAATTTGAAGTATCTGATGTGGGAGCAAAACCCTTTGCATCTCAGGGAGAAGATCCAGGGTTTGATTTCCTTCAGAAGGTAGGTCACCACACAGGCAAGAGGGGATGTTAAGGCCAGACTGTATCCTAGCCTCTTCTACTCACTTCAGTGCCGGGGTCCAACCCCAGTGGATCCAGGGTGATTCGAAGGTGGGGGGACAGCATCGGCATCTTTGGAAAAATACATATTTAATTACAGATATATAGAGAGATTAGAAATGGATAGTGTAGTAGGAGAATTAGTGGAGAAAAGGAGGCTGAATCTAGATGGGAATTCAGTCAGAGAAATGGGAGCAAGAAAGAAGCGACATGGGGGAATCACTCTTTCCAGAAACTGATCTGATTTCTTTATTTTGGGGTTTGCTTATATACCTTTTGTTACACATAGGGATGAATACAGAGTCACGCGGGGGTCAGCAGTCCTGACCTTTATCAAAATCAGGTGCTTCACATAAATGTATAAAAAAAAGGTCTTAGGGATATTACATCATCTTCTGGCCATGAGTGAGACCTGCTGACATTTTATGATCCTTTCTTTCTGATAACCAAAAACTTATTTTTTCCACGGGTGTTTTTTCTTAAACCAGGCACCACCCTCCAAATAAAGTTACATTCCTATAGGGTGAGGGTGTAGTGAGTTACAATCAAGAAAGGAATTTATTTAACCCAAGGTTAACAGGATTAATCTTAAAGGTTAATACTTATTTCTCCTATATGCTTAAAGGTTAATACTTATTTCTCCTATATGTTAGTTATATTCATTATAAAGGCAGGGAATATGGAGATTTAGCAGCAAACATCAGCCCAACAAATGAAAATCCTTTCATCAATGCTCCCCTTAAGATCTATTTAGTCTTAAGATAGTGATAAAGTTACATTTTTACATGGCAAGGACACAGGGATTTATAATAAAGTACAGTGATCTATTACAAAAGAGAAAATTCATTAACTCAAAAAGTCTAGTATTGCTAACCTTAAAAACTACTATATTTCCTTTTCTATATTCCAAATACATTGATTAATATATTCCCAGGTGCCTAAGGATATGGAGGCTTGGTGGCAATGATTGACTCCACAATGAGAAAAGCCCTATGCTAATTAAGACTCTCAAAATACTCCAAAACTCTCTGTGCTGTTTATGGTTCCTGTCACACAAGCTAGTCTGTCAGCAGAGAGGTTTGACCTAAGACACCCTTGTCACACCCAGGACAGGGAATTAGCAGCAATTATTGACACAACAAATGAAAAACCCTTCACCAATATAATTCCACTATACTAATAATTTCTAACTCCCCCAAAGAATTTGCCTTTAGTAAGTCTAAAACATCTCATGCCTCTCAGATTGGGAGGCTGTAAACAATCACGTGTGGCCTGATGAACATATACAGGCGGGCTAGATAGACTTTAGAGGAGTCCCTAAGCTGAAACACTCTTGTCACGCCCAAGAATTTTTATTGCCTTGGAGCTGCAAGTTAACTCTTTCTCCGAGAGAAATGGTTATGGGGGAGAGCCCCCCATAAAGTCAGAGGTGTAGGTGAGAGCATAAAACAGACTCTGGTTTTGGGGTAGATGCTCGGGAACAGGGGGTTTCCTGAGGCTTGATCACGCCTTTGCGTATGCCAAGCCTCTTTCCTCATGACCTTTGCCATGGGCGGAGTTCTGGCTGGCCCCCGGCGCTTCAGTGTGGTTTTCTCTTTGTTTTTCCAATGTGTATTTGATGCTCAGCCAATCTTTACATTTTTTGTTCAGAGGACATTGCTGCCTATGTGGCTCTAGACTCTGTGTCCATGGGGGTGGATGAGTTCAGTATATACCTGCACTGCCATCTGAACTGGATGCCTGTACAATTCTTGCTCAATTAAAAAAAAAAAAAAACTTTAATTTTCAGAAATATAAATATTTTTGAAAAAAGAAATAGAAATCTCCATTGCCATTGCCATTTATCCCTTTCAGAAATTTAAGTTTTCTTTCCAAAAATGCAGGAAGTGTGAGATGATGATTAAATGAAACAGGATGTGGTTTCAAGTAACACCAGAGGTCCCTGTTTTGTTCAAGGATGGCCTATATGATTGTGAAAGAGGAGAAATATTTCATTATCAGCAGTTCGTAGATCTCATTGGTCTTCATATGGGAAAAATATCACTAACATTATTTAAAATATTTAAATTTTTTCATTGATGTTGTTTTTATTCACAGTAAATAATTTGCTAGGGTTCTATTGTATATATGTCACTATTTTAAAAACAATGATACAAAAGTTATTGGGGATGGGAGAGTTGAGGAGAGCTAGAGAAAAGGAAGATGAGCTCAGTGGAGCATTGCTCTTCTACACTTTCCAAAAAAGCCTCTTTACTCTCACCTCCTAGTGAGATACCTAAAGAAATGATGCCGACATTATATATGTTTGAAAATCATTAATTGGGATCATTTCTCAGAAAATAAAAATGGAAATAGCTAACATTTATCGAAAGCTGACCTTGTCTTGCGCATCATTACCTAATTCAGCTTTTTCAAATCCATAAGTTACTATTCTAAAGGAGATCAGCCCTGGGTATTCTTTGGAAGCAATGATGCTAAAGCTGAAACTCCAGTACTTTGGCCACCTCACGCCAAGAGTTGACTTATTGGAAAAGACTCTGATGCTGGGAGGGATTGGGGGCAGGAGGAAAAGGGAACGACAGAAGATGAGATGGCTGGATGGCATCACCGACTCCAGGGACGTGAGTTTGAGTGAACACTTGGAGATGGTGATGGACAAGGAGGCCTGGCATGTTGTGGTTCACGGGGTCACAGAGTCGGACACGACTGAGTGTCTGAACTGAACTGAAGTTACGATTATTTTCATTACATAAGAAAAATTCAGGCACGGGTTTGAATTCCAATTGTTAGTTATATCATTTGTGAGGTTGGGAAGACTAGAAACTTAGTTAAAACAAAAGGTGTTTTACCTAAAAGGCTAATTTTCTACTGAAGAAAAATGACGGTGGCTTGATTATTTTTAATTTTTTTTTTCAAATGTATTTTTAGAGGAGAACCTGAATGGAGCCTTCACCTCCGGAGTTACCAGCTGATACTTTGCAACGCATTGCATCTGAACTTAGATGTCACCCAACAGATGAGAGAGTCGCTCTCTGCCTCGATGAAGAAGACAAGCTGAGGCACTTCAGGGAGTGTTTTTATATTCCCAAAATGCAGGATCTGCCTCCAAGTAAGAACATGGAAAGGGTTTTACTTTCCTTAATCAATTTGTTATTATTTTTTCTACTGAATCTTTGAAAATCATTGTTCTGTTACATAATAGAGCCATTGCAATCATGTCTGCAAACAGCAGGTTCCTGGTGGCATTAAATCAACCTGTCGGCCTAACTTAGTCACAGATCTTATATATTTCCTCTCCTCTGCTGAAAAGAAAAATACTTACAGTGTTATTATATTGTCATCTAGCTCTCTGAACAATAGAATGCCTGATTGAAAATTATAGCAGACGCATTTACTTGTTCTCTTACTCTTAGAGCTCAAAACAATTCCTTTTCAATACAGTATTAGAATATCTTTTATCTTCTGATACCTAGTTCATGACAGCACATTAGTCTAAGAGAGGATATTATTCTGGAACTTGGATATATTAGGAGGGATATTACATAGATATCAAACTTTGTGCTGTGGCATGTATAAGACTTACTTAATAAATAAATAAAATCAATGCCTAAGAAATGCATATTGCTTTTTAAAAACTTAATACTGAATCTGTTCTTGTTTTGGAAGAAGTTCTGTTTAAAAAAAGAAACTCTTATTTTGTAGGATGTTCTGTTTAAAAAAATAGGTAACAGTTTAAAAAAAATGAAACAATATTTTGTATTTGTCTTTGCTTCGTTTTGTGTCAATGAAAAAGGCTACCAGTTTGAATGGAACTGATCTACCAAATTGGATTTCACATAGTTTCTAATTCAGTCTAATTTCCTTTTTTCTTCAAATTAAGTGTGGCAGGTACAATTCTGGATACTTGTAATCCAAGAGCATTACCTAATATGATTTTAAAATGAGATTAGGTCACATAACTTTCCTATTTGGCTTACATTTCATTATGCAAATTGGGATGGCACCTTGTAGAATTATGGAAGGATACAATAAGAGGAGGGCTTCCCAGCTGGCTCAATGGTAAAGAATCTGCCTGCCCTGCAGGAGACACCAGAAATGCGGCTCAATCTCTGGGTCGGGAAGATCCCCTGGAGAAAGAAATGGCAACCCACTCCAGTACTCTTGCCTGAGAAACCCCATGGACAGAGGAGTCCTGGTGGGCTATAGTCCATGGGGTTGCAAGAGCTGGACAAGACTGAGTACACACACACATACACACACACACACACACATAATAAGAGGAGAATTTATTTCCATTTTAAAGTTGCTTACAATCAACTGAGGAAGACATTGATGAGACCAGATAAAATGGGATTGTAAGTGAAGAGATCTGAGATCATAGGAAAAAAAATCTTCTATGTCTTTCCGGAATCTAGAATGCAAGTGCATTTTGTTTTGAAACTTAAGGGATAAAAAGGAATATTAATGTGTGAAAATGATGAGATTAAGTCTAGGAATATCTTGTCATGATGGGAAGGCAAGGATATGGTAGCATACAGAACACAGTGTGGAAGTCCTTGAAAATTCCAAGGACCCACTTAAGACACATTAGATGGGGTGACCCTGTTGTCCCAATGCACTCTCCAGCCTCTGGGCTACCTGGGGCTTTAATGAGCCCCTATATGAGGGATGCTTCCCTGGTGGCTCAGAGGGTAAAGCGTCTGCCTGCAATGCAGGAGACCTGGGTTCGATCCCTGGGTTGGGAAGATCCCCTGGAGAAGGAAATGGCAACCCACTCCAGTATTCCTGCCTGGAGAATCCCATGGATGGAGGAACCTGGTAGGCTACAGTCCCACGGGGTCCCAGAGTCCGACATGACTGAGCGACTTCACTTTCACTTTCTTTCACTTAGATGAGGGATTACAGCAGAATCCTGGAGTGCCAGAGTTTATGATTGCCCTCCACACACAACCGAACTATAAATTGGGAATCAAGGCTCCAGAACTTTATGCTATTTATTACAAGTTCTAATTTTCTCGTGATTAAAAAAATATTTTGTTCCTTTTCATGAATGATAAGAAAAACAGACACAACAAAGTAAGCAAGCAACAAAGCCTTTCCAGTGAGGGTAGATAATGGTATCAGAGACAAGGAAGAATAAGAAAAGAAAATGGCCAGTGGTACATGGTAGCTGCAGCCGGGGCTGAGATTTCTTGGAAAATAATGCTAAATAATGGCTACATCTAGACACAATGGCTATTTCCTCATCATTGAAGGTGATACAATAGGAGTTTTTACTTCTTTGTTGTCTTTCTTTTCTTAAGATGTCTTTCTTCAATGTAATACCATTAGGGATTTGGGTTTTCAGGGACAAAAGTCTATTGAAATGAATGCACAGGCAGAAAGTTAAAATGCTATTTTGAATTCATCATTTTTTTCTGTTACTGAACTTAAGACTTATTAACTAACATAACTCTCATCCTCATGTTGAGTCACTTACTTTCAACAAACATTTATTAGTTACCTTTACACAGTCCCCTTCATGCCTTGAAACATGCTCACAGTGTTTATCCTGGGAGGCACTGTGGTCTGATTTTAATACAGATCAAGATAGGGCTCTTTTACTAAGCTTTGAGATAATTTAATCAGAAGCCAGATAAATATAGTAATGAATATGTAACCAGTTCATTATACTTAAAAGCTGACTCAAGTATCCTGATTATGGGTATCATATTTTTATAAATAGAAAATAACTTAAAAACTACAAACTTGGTTAAATTATTGTTGATTTTTAAAATATATATAAAGAAAGATGAATTGATTTAGTAAAAATTCAATCAATTTAAACAATTGATTTGTTAAAAAGTAGTTTTGAATGATACAAAGTTTTACTTCATTAACCCCAAGAGTTTTTCTAAATTAGTTATTGTCAAAGTGTGATCTGACCAGCATGTGAAGATCGCCAGGGAACTAACCAGAACTTGCCAGTTCTTGGTTACCACCCCAGAATTACTAAATCAGACACTCAGGAGAATCCAGTCATCTGCACTGGCTCACTTTGGGTTGTGTCACAGAGAGTTAGACTACTTAACTTCTGCTCTCATTATTCTCACTCTAGGAGTTCCTTACTGTCTAAAGTTTCATCCTTTCAACAAATACTTATTAAGTACTTAATCTGTTTGAGACACCATTCTCAAAACAGTTTATCAGTGGACTAAAGAGAAACATTATCACATTCCTGAATGTTTTATTCTAGCATGAGGAGACCTAATAAACAAAATTACAAACAATGTTAGGTGTTCTCTGTCAGGTAGTGCTCTAAGTGTTACAAGGGCTGGGAGGGTGGGAGGAGTTTCATTTTACTCAGGGGGCTCAGGGAAGGAAACACTGCTGAGATGATATTTGAACAGAGGTTAAGAATTAAGTGAAGAAGTGAAACTCAAGAATATGGAGGTGAAGAAAAGCCTGATGGCTCCTTCAGTTCGGCACTGCCAACCATCTTTAGTAAGTTAAATTTAAGCTATCTAAATAAGATCTACTCTTATTCTGACTTTGTCATATTTAGCACTGGTTACATAAAACTGACATAGAAAACTGTCATGCTTGAGTTTGTATCCAGGGCTTTCACATAACATAATGCAGGCTCTTCAGTTCAGCTATTGGTAGTCTCAGAACAGTGATGAGTAGGAGGTAACAGTAAACAAAATGAGGGAAAGTATGCTTTTCAACATAAACTGGAATGTTTTATTTAAGGACAGTTAACACCGTGTTAAACAAAGGCTTTATCCAGATATAAAAGACATGTAGTTAGGACTATGTGATTTTAATAAAGACTTCCCTGTAGCTCAAACAGTAAAGAATTTGCCTGTGATGCAGGAGACCAGGGTTCGATCCCTGGGTTGGGAAGATCCTCTGGAGAAGGGAATGGCAATCCACTCCAGTATTCTTGCCTGGAGAATTCCATGACAAAGAAGCCTGGCAGGTTATAGTTCGTGGGGTCGCAAAGAGTCGGACATGACTGAGCAACTAACACACACACACGTGATTTTAATAATGACTTAAATATCTAATATCCATAAGAAAAACAATGGAGTATCTCTTAATTAAAAGCTAAATTTTGTAGACGTGTTGAAGTTCTAGATGCAGTTGTATTCTGCATATTAGGGAGGAACAATTAAGACTTATTTGTATCCTTCTCTTTTCTTTTGTATTAGGCTATCTGCTCCCTAGAAATAGAGACTGATTTCTCTATGTATGAGTGGGTGTCATCTAGGCAGGCTCCAGTGGGAAGGCAGCCAATAAGGTCTTATCCTTTAGAGGGAAGAACATTTTGCAAGCTATATTTCAAATAATAGGAGCAGATAGGTTCAAAGAAGAAAAGTGTGTGTGTGTGCTCTCCCTTGAAGAAAGCTCCCAGAAGCAGGCTTATTACGTACCTACCTACCTGCCATGACCCCATCTATATGCAGAGAAGACTGAGCGTAAAATATGATTTTTATGCTTGTGTTACCAAATCAGGTTCATCTGCAGCATGACAAACACTGAGATGCTGAGATTTGTAGCAAGAAAAGGGTTGCTCATGAGAGAGTGAAGCAAGGAGCTGCTAAGTGCTGCTAAGTCACTTCAGTCGTGTCCGACTCTGTGCGACCCCATAGACGGCAGCCTACCAGGCTGCTCCGTCCATGGGATTCTCCAGGCAAGAACACTGGAGTGGGTTGCCATTGCCTTCTCCAATGCATGAAGGTGAAAAGTGAAAGTGAAGTCGCTCAGTCGTGTCCGACCCTCAGCGACCCCATGGACTGCAGCCTTCCAGGCTCCTCCGTCCATGGGATTTTCCAGGCAAGAGTACTGGAGTGGGGTGCCATTGCCTTCTCCAAAGCAAGGAGACAGGAGAGCAAATCTCAAATCCTCTTCCCTGAAGACGAAGGTTTGAGATACTATGAGATAAAGAAGCAGCGTAGGCTGAGGCATGGGGGAGGAGTGAAGAAAGGGAATTGGAGATAAGAAAAAGTGAGGTAATGATCCTGCAGAGGCACAGCTGAGCTACATTCTTCTTCGTGGGACACATGTTCAGAAAATGGTGAGCTTAACATAACCTGAGAGTGGACTTTTTGGCCCTCTGACATCAAAAGTTTACCTATCAGATGCTGCCACATGCCCAGTGATCTCAACCAGTTTTAATTGGTCTGAGCTCAAACTGGCCTGAGTTGACTCCAAGTTCCTGAATGAAAACTTGGGAAAACATATTGTTTCAGCTACATGCTGCTTAGAGGATACGCAAGTGTGTGTAAAAAAACAGTGAAAGCCAGCTTAATTGGTAAAGGCAGATTATAGCTTATTATTCATTAAGCAAGTTAGCATTTAGTGGATCTAACTGATGACTGCTCTGTTTCACTTAGAAGCCACAAGTTATTGTTTTGCTTTGTTTTTAATAAGAGGATTATGTCCAGGCCTTCTGAAATGTGACTATATAATAGACTGGCACATACATTATTAACAAATTGAAATACATAAAGATCATCAGTATAGTTCAGCCACTCAGTCGTGTCTGAATCTTTGAGACCCCATGGACTGCTGCACGCCATGCCTCCCTGTCCACCACCAACTCCCAGAGTTTACTCAAACTCATGTGCATTGTCGGTGATGCCATCCAACCATCTCATCCTCTGTTGTCCCCTTGTCTTCCCACTTTCAATCTTTCCCAGCCTCAGGGTCTTTTCAAATGAGTCAGTTCTTTGTATCAGGTGGCCAAAGGATTGGAATTTCAGCTTCAGCATCAGTCTTTCCAATGAATATTCAGAACTGATTTCCTTTAGGATGGACTGGTTGGATCTCCTTGTAGTCCAGGAACTCTCAAGAGTCTTCTCCAACACCACAGTTCAAAAGCATCGATTCTTCAGTGCTCAGCTTTCTTTATGTAAAGATCATAAGGATATGTATATATATATAATTCTTAAAAGTTAACCTTTCATGAATAGATTATAATAACTGGTATAAAGAGTATTACATCCACATATTTATGATTTTAAAATGACTATCTCTTCCAAAGACATAATATCTAATACTGGTATCTACCAACATATTTACAATTAAGATGTTGTTTGGCCTACTCTAATAATATTAGTTGGATGTTCTAAACACACTGAGTGTTCTTTTTGTGGACAGCATTATAGTAGAAAATTTATATATGTTGAAGACATAAAATTCTATTCAAAGACTCTAAAATAGTTACAACTAAAAATTTAAAACAGCTTCATTAGAATGCCAATAATTAATATATTAAGGGGGCATATTTCCTTTCAGGTAGCTGAACCTGGTGAAATATAGTAAAATTTAAATCACTTCAAAAGCACCTGACCTGGGAGGGCTACTTGTTGGCTTATTTTAACTACAGCAGTAAGTCTTGAAATATACTGAAAAAGGTAGCAGGCAGTGATAGTGAATAGGATCAAAAGACATTAGCTGAAGTGTGCATTCACTACTTGAGGCAACTAAATATAGGGAGTCTCCAGTAAGTGGCACTGCTACAGAAAAAAAGTACAAAAAAAGTAACCCATAAAGGAAAGATCTACTAATATAAAGGCACTAAAGCTAGATTAAGTTTTTCTCATCTTTATTTTCTCATTCCATTTACAAAATTAAATGTAGCAGCAGTGAGGAACAAGAACAAACTACAGTCAACATATTCCTCTGTTTCAAACCATACTTTTCTGAATTAGATCAACCCTGAGGTGGTAATGTAGAAAGCTTTGAATTGGAAGTGATGTTGAAATTTTGATTTATATTTAAGAAGGAAAAATGAAATTGGTTCTTGGATTAGGTTTGAGACATATGAATGAACTTAAAGGATATGCAGTTAAGGTCCAGAGTGCTGAACATTTTTGATGCACTGAAATTACTAAGAAGCAAACGAATATCCAGAATCATGAACTCTATATCAATCATATAACAACCTTTGTCAACAGATGAGATTTCCAGACAAATGAGGTGAGGCCTGTTTGTAGAAAGCTGAAACTCTTGAGTTCTTAGACTATTTGAAGTCAAGTGAACCTTCAAGGAGGATGTTATGGGTTGAATTGTATCCCTAAAAGTTTATGTGTCCTAACCCCAAGTACCACAGAAAGCTACCTTATTGGGAGATAGAGAATATATATGTAATCAGGCTAAAATGAGCTCAATAAGATGTACCCTAATACAATATGAAAGGGAATATCTGGAGGCCAATGGCGAGATATGCAAGAGAACTGTTGAGAAATTATGAAAATGTATGTCCAAATTGATATCTCCCTCTCAAAGAAAAGTAATATGAATGCATCATTTCCAAAATACATATTTTGGCAGAATACCAAATCTTCAGTATGCTAAGAAACTGTAAACACACAGAAAATATCCTGAAGAATAAAAATGACCAGTTTATGTCAAACTTGACTTTGGAAGAAAGAATAAATGCAATGAATATTTTCAGAAAAGGAACTCTTCCCAGACCATGAACATACCTGGATCTTATCCATTCTCATGATTTTATTTCAGAAGACTCTAGACTTGGACTTAAGCTATTAGGAAGCAGCAGAAAATTATCAGCAATGATCACCAAGACAATCAAGAATAATTGACATGACAATTGATAATTTAAAGATGGAAAGCAATGAGTCATGACTGAATCTGAGGTCCAGAAAATAATGAACATTCTGACCAAGGGACTTCTCTTGGCACAAATGAAGATCGGCTCCAGACATTCAGTGAACACACAATGGATCCTGTAACTGAAGAAAATTCAGAAGTTGATAACAATTTGGAAATCCTATGTTCAACATATTTCCTTTTTCCTTCAAGTATCAGTTCAGTTCAGTTCAGTCGCTTAGTCGTGTCTGACTCTTTGCAACCCCATGAACTGCAGCACGCCAGGCCTCCCTGTCCATCACCAACTCCCAGAGTCCACTCAAACCCATGTCCATTGAGTCGATGATGCCATCCAACCACCTCATCCTCTGTTGTCCCCTTTCCCTCCTGCCCTCAATCTTTCCCAGCATCAGGGTCTTTTCAAATGTGTCAGCTCTTCTCATCAGGTGGCCAAAGTATTGGAGAGTTTCAGCTTCAACATCAGTCCTTCCAATGAACACCCAGAACTGATCTCCTTTAGGATGGACTGGTTGGATCTCCTTGCAGTCCAAGGGACTCTCAAGAGTCTTCTTCAACACCACAATTCAAAAGCATCAGTTCTTTGGTGCTCACCTTTCTTTATAGTCAAACTCTGACATCCATACATGACCCTTCAAGTATGGTATGTGGAAGAGGTTCCTGGGCTGTAACAAAGAGTTAGAAATTGAAGGGAGTGTTTTCTTTGTGCAATTCTCTATTCTGGGATCTCTATTCTGTTCCATTGATACATGTCTGTGTTTGTTTAAAACCACATTGTTTTGATTACTGTAGTTTTATAAAGTAGTCTGAAGTCTGAGAGGGTGACACCCCCAGCTTTGTTTATTTTCTCAAGATTGCTGGCAATTTGGGGCCTTTCAGAATTTCATATGAAATTTAGGGCTATTTATTCTAGTTCTGTGAAAAAATTCATGGGTATTTTGATAGGCATTGGATTGAATATGAAGATTGCTTTGGGTAACACGGTCATTTTAACAACATTAATTCTTTCAGCTCAACTTCATGAGATAACTTTCCATTTATTTGCATCACCTTCAATTTCCTTCATTAATGTTTTCAGAGTATAGGTCTTTCCCTATTTTAGCTATTTATTTTTTTGTTTTCTGGGTGTTTTATTCTTTCTGATGTGATAAGTCATTGAGTATGAGTTTGGCTTAAATGGCCTTTATTATGTTGAGATATTGTCCCTCTATATCTGCTTTGATGAGAGTAGTTTTTTTTTTTTTAATCGTGTGTGGATATTGAATTTTGTGAAGTTTGTCCTGCATTTATTGAGATAATCATGAGATTTTTATCCTTCCTACTGTTAATGTGGTGCATCACATTGATTTGTGAATGCTGAGCCATCCTTGTGACTATGGAATAAACCCAACTTGATTATGGAGTATGATCATTTATATATAATATTAGATTCCATTTGCTAATATTTCATTGAGGACTTTTATATCTATAGTCATCAAAGATACCGATCTGCATTTTTTTGTTGTTGTTGCAGTTTTTGTTTTGTACTTTTTGTAGTCTGTTTAGTTTTTATATCAGGGCAATTGTGGACTCATAGAATGAATTTGAGAGTGTTCTTTTCAACTTTGGGGGATAGTTTGAGAAGGACAGGTGTTAGTTATCCTTTATATTTTTGCTAGAATTCCCTTGTGAAGCTGTCCTGTCCTGGACTTTTGTTTGCTGGGAGCTTTTGATTTGGTTTTGTTTTTTTCTATTACAAACTCATTTTATCTAATAATGATTGGTCTGTTCAAGTTGTCTATTTCTTCTTAATTCAGTTTTGTCAGGTTGTATGTTTCTAGAAATTAATACAGAACCCCACGACAGCCAAGAGCACCAAATTCCAATACCAAATTTTCTTGTCATTCTTCTGGCACAAGAGAAGCTGAGGCCCCCACAGCTTAAAGGTCTATGGGTCTTTGATGTTGTAAAGATCTTATGGGATTGGGCTGGAGAGTGGAATGTTATCTCATCATTCTTATTATAAAAGGTACTTTCTTGATACTCTATTGTACTTCTTTACCTAATGCCAATGGAATGCTCTTATGATGTCATTAGATGTGCTTTAAGACTTGAAAAAATGCAACCAAGTAAAAGGAAAATAAAGGAAAAGGGGGACCCACTTTCGGAAGACATGTGACAAAATACTTTACAATTCTGCTTTTCTTTCGTTAAGAACACATTTTAAAAATGATTTTCTAAATAACAATAACCCAATACTTCAGTTCAGTTCAGTTCAGTCACTCAGTGGTGTCTGTCTTTTTGTGACCCCATGGACTGCAGTATGCCAGGCCTCCCAGTCCATCAAGAACTCCCAGAGTTTACTCAAACTCATGTGCTTTGAGTCAGTGGTGTCATCTAAGCATCTCATCCTCTGTCGTCCCCTTTTCCTCCTGCCTTCAGTCTTTTGCATTATGAGGGTCTTTTCCAATGAGTCAATTCTTCACATCAGGTGCCCAAAAGACTGGAGTTTCAGCTTCAGCATCAGTTTTTCCAGTGATTATTCAGGACTAATTTCCTTTAGGAGAGACTGGTTGGATCTTCTTGCAGTCCAAGTGACTCTCAAGAGTCTTTTCCAACACCACAGTTCAAAAGCATTAATTCTTTGGTGCTTAGCTTTCTTTATAGTCCAACTCTCACATCCATCCATGACTACTGCAAAAACCATAGCTTTGACTAAATGGACCTTTGTTGGTAAAGTAATGTCTCTGCTTTTTAATATGCTGTCTAGGTTGGTCACAACTTTTCTTCCAAGCAGCAAGTGTCTTTTAATTTCATGGCTGCAGTCACCATCTGCAGTGATTTAGGAGCCCTCTGTCACTGTTTCCATTGTTTCCCCATCTATTCACTATGAAGTGATGGGACCGGATGCCATGATCTTAGTTTTCTGAACAATGAATTTTAAGCCAACTTTTTCACCATCCTCTTTCACTTTTATCAAGAGGCTCTTTATTTCTTCTTCACTTTCTGCAATAAGTGTGATGTCTTCTGCATATCTGAAGTTTTTGATATTTCTCCTGGAAATCTTGATTCTGGCTTGTGCTTCATCCAGTCCAGCATTTCTCATGATGTACTCTGCATATAAGTTAAATAAGCAGGGTGACAGTATACAGCCTTGACATGCTCCTTTCCCAATTTGGAACCAGTCTGTTGCTCCATGTCCAGTTCTAACTGTTGCTTCTTAAGTTGCATATAGATTTCTCAGGAGGCAGGTCAAACTACTGCACATTACATTCATCTCACACACTAGCAAAGTAATGCTCAAAATTCTCCATGCCAGGATCCAATAGTAAGTGAACTGTGAACTTCCAGATGTTCAAGCTGGATTCAGAAAAGGCAGAGGAACCAGAGATCAAATTGCCAACATCTATTGGATCATCAAAAAAGTGAGAGAGTTCTAGAAAAACATCTATTTCTGCTTTATTGACTATGCCAAACCCAATACTTAGTTGTCTATAAAAGCACCACTAAGAAAAAACAAACAAACAAAAAAAAGTGGGAGAATATATCTGGGTGGTTGCCTCCTCTTCCTGGGTTGTTGATAAGGCTGACACACACAGAACATGTTTAGTCCTTAAACTACTTTTAGAATGTTCAGTTGAAATCTAAGCCATGGTGCACTAACTGAAACTTCTGAATTCTGAATAAAATCATTCAAAATTTGTTCTCTAGATTGATAAAAAAAAACTGTTAGATTAATCCAATTTAAATGTATGAACAATATTTACATCTGTTTATTGGGACAGATTTCAGTTCAGTTCAGTCACTCAGTCATGTCTGACTCTTTGCAACCCCATGGACTGCAGCATGCCAGGCTTCCCTGTCCATTAGCAATTCCTGGAGCTTGTTCAAACTCATGTCCATTGAGTTGATAACGCCATCCAACCAGCTCATCCTCTGTGGCCCTCTTCTCTCTTGCCCTCAACTTTCCCAGCATCAAGGTCTTTTTTCAGAGAGTCAGCTCTTTGCCTCAGGTGGCCAAAAGATTGGAGATTCAGCTTCACCATCAGTCCTTCCAATAAATACTCAGGACTGATCTCCTTTAGGATGGAGTGGTCGGATTTCCTTGCAGTCCAAGGGACTCTCAAGAGTCTTCTCCAACACCACAGTTCAAAAGCATCAATTCTTCAGTGCCCAACCATCTTTATGGTTCAGATCTCATATCCACACATGACTATAGGAAAAACTATAGCTTTGACTATGTGGAAGTTTGTTGGCAAAGTAAAATCTCTGCTTTTTAATATTCTGTCTAGGTTTGTCAGAGCTTTTCTTCCAGGTAGCAAGCGTCTTTTAATTTCATGGCAGCAGTCAACATGTGCAGTGATTTTGGAGCCGAAGAAATTAAAGTCTCTCACTGATTTCATGGCTTCCCCATCTATTTCCCATGAAGTGATGGGACCAGATGCCATGATCTTAGTTTTGTGAATGTCTAGTTTTAAGCCAGCTTTTTCACTCTCCTCTTTCACTTTCATCAAGAGACTTTTTAGTTCCTCTTCACTTTCTGCCATAAAGATAGTGTCATCTGCATAGCTGAGGTGTTTTATATTTCTCCCAGTAATCTGGATTCCAGGTTATGCTTCATTCAGTTGGACCTTTCACATGATATACTCTGTATATAAGCTAAATAAGCAGGATGACTATATATAGCCTTGACATACTCTTCCCCGATTTGGACCAATCTGTTGTTCCATGTTCAGTTCTAAATGTTACTTCTTGACCAAGAAAAAGAAATGAAAAAAGGCAAAAATGGTTATCTGAGGAGCCCTTACAAATAGCTGAGAAAAGAAGAGAAGCAAAAAGGAAAGGAGGAAAAGAAAGCTATATCCATCTGAATGCAGAGTTTCAAAGAATATCAAGGAGCGATAAGAAAGCCTTCCTAAGTGATCAATGCAAATAGAGGAATAGAATGGGAAAATCTAGAGATCTCTTCAAGAAAATTAGAAATACAAAGATGCAAAGATGGGCACAATAAAGTATAGAAAATGTATGGACCTAACAGAAGCAGAAGAAACTAAGAAAAGGTGACAAGAATATATGGAAGAACTACACAAAAAAGATCTTAATGACCCAGATAACCATAATGGTGTGATCACTCACCTAGAATCAGACATCCTGGAGTAAGAAGTCAAGTGGGCCTTAGGCAGCATCACTATGAACAAAGCTGGTGGAGGTGATGGAATTCTAGTTGAGCTATTTCAATTCCTACAAGATGATACTGTGAAAGTGCTGCACTCAATATGCCAGCAAATTTGGAAACTCAGCAATGGCCACAGGACTGGAAAAGGTCAGTTTTCATTCTAATCCCAAAGAAAGGCAATGCCAAAGAATGCTCAAACTACCGCACAATTGCACTCATCTCACACGCTAGCAAAGTAATGCTCAAAATTCTCCAAGCTAGGCTTCAATAGTACATGAACTGAGAACTTCCAGATGTTCAAACTGGATTTTAAAAAGGCAGAGGAAGGAGAGATCAAATTGCCAACATCTGTTGGGTCATTGAAAAGGCAAGAGAATTCCAGAAAGAAACATGTGCTTCCTTGACTATGCTAAAGCCTTTGACTGTGTGGATCACAACAAACTGTGGAATATTCTTCAATAAATGGAAATATCAAACCACCTTACCTGCCTCGTGAGAAATCTGTATGCAGGTCAAGAAGCAACAGTTAGAACTGGACATGAAACAATGGACTGGTTCCAATTTGAGAAAGAGTCAGACTTAAGAGATGCCAATGAAAAACAGAGACAGTATCTATAAAGGCTGTCAGGTCGAATTAAATGGTGGCCTTTAAAAAGTCAGCAAAATTTTAAGTAATCTAAATAAAGAGAAGAATACAACCAAATTATTCCAGTAAAATTTTAGCAGAAGTTTAATCTTTCTTTCAATAGAATTAAGATAAAACTTAGAAGAACACAATTATAAACTTGTGCATTTCTAGAAAATACTTTAACCATATGGACTGATTTGCTGCTGAAATTATATTTATTGCAACCAAGGTAGAATTAAAAATTAGTATAGCTCTCATTTATTTGAATAAGAAGTAAATAAAGAAAAGAGCCTTTGCCTAAACATGTATGCATAGAGAGAGAATAAAAATGTACACATTTAATATATCCACTTCATATATATCGAAAATCATTAAATTGTTTCTATATGCTGCAACACCAGTTAATGCAGAATGTCATTACTTGTCAAATTCTTGTAACCTTCTACTATAACTAGATAGGCTGATATAATTTCTGTAAAAATTCTTGTTTTAACTTTTTTCTATTGGCTATTTATTATTGGAAGTACTTGTTCATCTAGATTTCTTCGTGGAGCATAATACATATGACAGATCTAAACAGAAGCATTTAAATATTTAAATTATATTTTAAAATATAGATGTAAAATATTATTTTTAAGAGAACCTGATGCTATACTTGGAAGGAATTGTAAGATATTTCTCATCCTTCTTGGAGTTAAGTACATTTTTTGTTTGTAGTGGGTAAACAATGCCAAATGGACTAATGTTAATTAATTGAATAGTATTTTTTTCATTTTTCTTCTATTTCAGTTGATTTATCTTTAGTGAATAAGGATGAAGAAGCTATCTATTTCTCGGGAAATTCTCTTGGCCTTCAACCAAAAATGGTTAAAACATACCTGGAAGAGGAACTAGATAAATGGGCCAAAATGTAAGTATTATTTCAAAAGCTAACAATCAACATCTCATACAAGAATTGTAAAAATCACTCTAGACTGTCTAATATTTGAAAAGTTGTAAAGCAGAATCTTAGAATATTAGAGCAGAGAGGAACCAGAGGGATTGTGTTCAATGAGTGATAAAATATTCTCATTTTATGGACAAAGTAACTGAGGATCAATAAATAAGGTCATGTGGCAAATTAGTGGTAGAATCAATAGTAAAGCTTTTAAAATATTCTAAAAATTAAGCTCCTCCTCTGAATTGGCACATCTATGTCATAAGCAATTATTTTATTTTTTTAAATTACTAACAAGGGAGTTAATATTTAGGATTCAGTTTAGTGTTTTCATGATTAGTTCTTGGCTAAACTCTAGCACACCAATTTTTATAAATAAGAAAATAAAAATTGTTGAGGGGGGACAAGAGGTTGAGTGAAACAGAAGGTACTTCCCTCACCAAACTGAACTTGATTATTGAGAAGATGCGTATCCCTGTTGGCTCAGATGGTAAAGATTCATGCCTATGCCTGCAATGCAGGAGACCCTAGTTCAATTACTGGGTTGGGAAGATTCCCTGGAGAAGGGCATGGCAACTCATTCCAGTATTCATGCCTGGGGAATCCCATGGCCAGAGGAGCCTCGCGGGCTACAGTCCATGGAGTTGCAAAAGAGTTGGACATGATTAAACAACTAAAATTTTCATTGAGTAGATGCTCCATTGGGGCTTAGTTTAGCAGGTTCACTAACTGTGTAGGAACCTTACATCAGGATTCATGTTTTTCTCCATTTTTCTGTTCTGCTTTTACTCTTCTGCTTATGAAACCCTCCATACTCTCTACTTACCTCAATTCTCACCTCTTAAATATCAACCTTCTCAACCACTCATTACCCCTTGCTGAATATCTAGTGTATTAGTAATCACCGCTCCACAATAGGTGGTTTAGTGGTATCTACTTACATTAGTTTCATAGTTTTAGCTATATTATAAATCCCTTAAGGAAAATAACTTAATCTTATGTACTTAATCTTATCCTTCCCTAATAATTACTGACAGCTAAAACTGGAATTTTTTTAAATATCTAACTATTTAAATATTTATATTATTTGAATATTAAAAATAGTATAAGTATTTAAAAATATTTTTGGTTCTTAGAATCTGAAAAAAAGGATGAGGGGGAAGCTAAACTTAAAGCACAAGGGAAAAAATGAAATTCAGGAATATGAAACCATACCAGATAAGAATTCTGAACAAGATATTTAGTTCTCATAGAAACCCAGAATGACTTTTCCAGCTTTCTATATTCTTCAGGCCAGTGGTCTTTTCTATTGGGAGCAAAACCTCTTCTTTAAAGTTAAGTTTAAACTGACTGTGCCAATGATTACTACCATGGCTATTAGATAACACTGCAGAGTTCTTAATTTTAGTAGTTAAGAATGTAAGTTCACAACTCAGTGCAAGAATAATAGAGTTTTACACAATTTATTAGGTCTATTATAATTTTATTTGCATAACATTTATGCATACTTTGAAAAGTAAATATCACTACATTTGGAAGCATTCTGCACTGGCAGGCTTTGATATTTTAAAATATGAGGGTCATAGTTAATAAAAATGGTTAATATTCATTTTTGGCCTAAATGTAAAATATAGCAGATAATTAGATTGAACTTGAGATTTGGAGAGTGTCTTTGCCTGTTAGATATTTGTTCAGCAAACTGCGCATTTTTATCCTTCATGTATATTCTAAAATATGCTGCTCTGCTATCCTATTTGTATCCTTTCAATTATCCTACTTTATTAAAAGACTGGTTGATTATTCTCAAAACTTTTACTCCAGTTATGTTCAGGCAGAGGTGTCACGACAGGCTGCCTCTCTGTCATAATATCCTCCTATTGTTGCTACCTTTCAATTTTATATTTTACATTGTGACAACAGAAACTTACATACTCTTAACCCCCCCTACCAATTTTTCATCAGACAGACGATTTAGCAAGGAAATATGTTGTAATGCTTCAAGCACTGTAAACTGAACTTTAAAAAGACTTCTTCTGAGTAAAAGATTAGAAAACTAGCTGGTTTTATTTAGTCTTTTTGTTGTAAACTATGGTGTCCCAGTCAACATCATGGTACTGCCAGTCCAGCGATATCAGTAGTATTTGAGGTTCATGAATACTGTCTTGTTTCCTTCCATCCCACCCCCAATCTTTAATCTCGAATGGGTTTTTTCATTCATTTTTTTGCTCCTAAATATTTAGCCTAAAACTCCACTCTAGCCTTTTCAGCTAATGTTGTGTTGAAAGGAAAACTTTTCCTCTATCAACTTACCTTCTAGTGGTTGGGGGCCTGAGGATTAATTGACAACAGATAGATTAGCTTTCCAGGTGGTACTAGTGGTAAAGAATCTGCCTGACAATGCAGGGGACACAAGAGACACAAGATACATGTTCAATCCCTGGGTCAGGAAGATCCTTGGAGTAGAAAATGATAACCAACTCCAGTATTCTTGCCTGGAGAATCCCACGGAGAGAAGAGCCTAGCAGGCTACAGTCCATGGGGTCACAAAGAATTGGACATCATGCAGCAGGTACACACACACAGAGATTAGCAGGAGAAAACTTTATTTTACATGTGTACAGAAACATACTACAGTGATTCACTTACCAGCCAGAGTAAGGGATTATAACCAATTTAACAAAAAGGGGGGAGTTTTAGGCTTTAGTAGGAAAGTATGGTCGGCTCACCTGGGCTTTTCTATCTTGTTAATAACCAGCAGAATCTTTCCTGCTTGGGAGCTCCCCAAGAGAAAGACTGAGGGAAAGTAAATGTGTAACTCCTAGTGCTAAGGGCCATTCTTCTCTGATGGTAGGTCAGTGGTGGTAGTATTTTCAGGAGACTTTCTTAAGTTGGGACAATGTTTCTTTCTTAGGTCAAACTTTCTTTTTTTTTTTTTTTTTAAAAAAGCTTTTTTTTTTTTTTTTTTCCCAAATATGCTTTTAAAGTAATCTTCCTGCCACTCTGGTGGAACATTGTTTCCTTCACTTGCCTTTCTAACTATTGCCTCTGTTTTTGTACTAAATTTCCCTTGAATATGTTTGGTTTGCCTCTAGATCTGGAGCCACTCATTACTGTAGTGAGTATTATCTGGTTATCTGCTCTTCTTCATCTCCTCCAACCCTAATTCTGCCCTACTTCTCCACAGATATCCAAACCAAGACAGTGCCCACCCCCATTCCTGACCAGTGAGAGATTTTGAGAACTGAGTCAAAGAGCTACACAGTCACTAAATAATGTACCTTAAAATTATTTGCTTAACAGAGTAAAATAATATTAAAAATTTATAATCTTAACAGTAACTGAGAAATTTGAGTGGTCTAAGTGAAATATTGCCTTGGGATATTGATATCAAATCTCAATCCAAATCTCATCCATGACCTATAACATAGGAAATGCCATTTGACTTATGTTTTTTATCTTCTAAGTCATCATCTTTAATGGAATATTATAAACATGTGACCTACTTATCTATAAAATAAACCATCACTGGTCATAATGCAGCTCAGTCTTATAATTCATGTGACTGCCATATTTGGTTACTTTACACTAAAGAAAAGTCAAGAATACAGGCACACTTAGAAATATTTTAGGACTCAATTGATTTCTTCTAAAACTTTAAGTGATTCAAGCAAGACTATGAAATTAAAATGCTTACCTCTGTATTTTTTAAATGTCTATTAGTATTTTCCAAATTCATTTTCAACTGTATATGATTTCTAAAGTTAATAATAATACTTTATTTGGAGAATAAATTATTTGTTTGATGAAATGATAGGCAATGGCACCCCACTCCAGTACTCTTGCCTGGAAAATCCCATGGATGGAGGAGCCTGGTAGGCTGCAGTCCATGGGGTCGCTAAGAGTTGGACACGACTGAGCGACTTCACTTTCACTTTTCACTTTCATGCATTGGAGAAGGCAATGGCAACCCACTCCAGTGTTCTTGCCTGGAGAATCCCAGTGACGGGGGAGCCTGGTGAGCTGCCATCTCTGGGGTTGCACAGAGTCAGACACAACAAGCAACTTAGCAATATTTAGATTATTTTAATTTTCTGAAATAGAAAACTTTTAGTGTAATTTTGCTCTTTGATATATAATAAGTAATTATCAGCAAGAAGATATAACAACAATAAGAAGCAACAATATCATATGCTTGTTCATTGTAGGTCTGCTAAGATGGATAGGCAATAAACTTAATTTGGGGGAATATTTAAAATTAAATATTTACTAATGACCCAGATCAATTAAAGGAGAATGAGTTAGTAATCATAGTGGTAAAATTCAGCTATGTCAGTCCTAAAGAGCACATTTGTAAGTTGAAAGATGTATGTTGTGTCCCTAGGTAGTAATCACTATATTACTGGTCTTCTGGGTTATCCCATTTGCTAGATAAATAAATGCCTTTCTTTTTTATAGGAGCAAAAATTTGCCACAGTTTTGTCTTTATAGGGATTCTTATAAAAACTGATACATTTTAAGTAGAATTACTTAAAAAGAAAAATAGCACACTGAATTACACTGTAGGAACAAACTGCCTGGTTTGCAGTGACTTAGCTTACGTGGTAGTATGTGTGCAGAAAGGGTTCTGGTGAAGCACATGGGATACGTATGCTTCTGCAGACCTGCAGTCTCGTTCAATTTAAGGGTTTCTTTGTTTAAAAAGTATAAAAGTGTATTGTAGAGGAGGAAAGACTTGCCCCCTACTCTCATAGGTCCATTACTGGGCCTAGGAAATAAAGTAACAGGCAGATTAACAGAAGAAAAGGCATAAAATTTTATTACTTTTTAATATTACATGCATGAGGGCACCATAGGAAAAAAAGAAATGATATCCGAAAAAAGCAATGAGATTTGAAAGCTTATCTATTGTCTTAATAGGGGCTAACGAGGAGCTATACAGGTCACTCTGAGAAAAGTAAATGATTTTTAGGAAGGATGAATAGGCTGTTAGAAGACTAGATGGGAAGTGTGGTCGTTTGTGACAAAGTCTATCTGGCTGCAGTGCTGACTTCGTCTCCTCTCTTGTGACCTGAGACAATCTTCCCTTGTTGATGAAACTTCCAAAGAGGGAATTAAGGACAAATTGAGTTCTTTTGGAGGATCTGTCTTCAGACAGATAAGGGGAGTTCAGAGATATCCTCCTCTTGCATTTGCTCTTTTTCAAGTACCTCCAGCACATAATAATCCTTATGCCCAAGCGGCAAGTTTTAGTGTGACATAGTCTGCCTCCAGTGTGAATAAGAAAGTACACGGTATGACATGTTACAGAGCTTTTCCTGACATCTCTGTGGCTAATCATCGACTGGGTCACAGAGAAACGTTGTGAGATCATTAAGGGAGACTCTTTAAAGTCTTATTTATTTACTTACTGGGGGGAGCTTTTAAAAGCAGGGGCACTTTTCATTCTGTAAGATGGTTAAAGCGCAGTCCTATTTCAAAGAGGATCCACATTTCTATTAACTTCCTAATTAGATTTTATATCCTGAAATCTAATTTCATGAGCAAATACTGCTCTGCAGACATCTCAGCCGACTCACAGCAATGATTGATGCCATGGTAGTGAGTGAACTCTTTTCTATGCTCTCTTTTCCTTCACAGCATTAGTAAAAGATTTCACCTACACTGCAACTACTTTAAGCAGTTTAGAATGAAAACAACATAAGCTTTCTCTTAAATTGAATATGTATGTTTATAACTGCACTGTGATCCACATCAGCTCTTTCTAATGACAGGCCACTTTGAGTTTATTTGGGTAACACTTCCTAAATACATTTCACTACCCTAGGCTAGTAGACTGGCAAAATGAAGAAGTTGATTCTGTGTGTGACATCTTAAAGAAAGGAAGATGCCAAAAGCATTGCAGGAAGAAACAGATCCTTAAAGATTATTACCATGGTGTCTACCAGGGTGAGAAGTAGGTGGCATAATATTCTGAGATATAAATTCTCTGGGGCAGAACATAGAATTTTACTGCCTAACTGCAATAAGATGTATTGTGCTATCAGCAAGGCCATGGAGCTCTATGTGATTAAAATAAAAAAGGATCCAAGTATCTGCCTTTAACTACTATTTAATGATAAGGATTTTTGTCTTTAGCATTTATATTGGAAGTCAAGAAAGAGGCAAGCTTCAGGCTACCTAACAATAATATGAATAATACTCACTAACAATTGTCTTTCTCTTCCTCTTTAATTCTTATAGTCTGTTTATTCTCAAAGTCTTCTTCCTTCATCTCACTTTATCTGGTAACTGAAGTATTAGTTTAAAAACTGTGTTTTATACCACATGCTGATGTGTAGTGCAGTGTTAGTCACTCAATCATGTCTGACTCCTTGCAACCCCATGGACTGTAGCCCCGTGCCAGGCCCCTCTGTCCATGGAATTCTCCAGGCACACTGCAGTGTGTGCCATTTCCATCTCCAAGGGATCAATCTCCAACCCAGGGATTGAACTGGGTCTCCTGGGTCTCCCACATTGCTGGCAGATACCATCTGAGCTACCAGGGAAGCCTTCACATGCTGATGAAGTGAGTTTTAACATTAGATTTGCATTAGGAAAGACAACTCAAAAAAGGAGTACCATATACCAAGATCTTTCACATGGTACCTTATTTATTTTTGATAGAAATCCTTTAAGGTACATATTATAAACCATTTACTTTTATAAAAGTGGGAAATTAGGTACTGCTGGAAGAAGCACAAGCTTGAATCAAGATTGCCAGGAGACATGTCAATAACCTCAGATATGCAGATGACACCACCCTTATGGCAGAAAGTGAAGAGGAACTAAAAAGCCTCTTGATGAAAGTGAAAGTGGAGAGTGAAAAAGTTGGCTTAAAGCTCAACATTCAGAAAACAAAGATAATAGCATCTTGTCCCATCACTTCATGGGAAATAGCTGGGGAAACAGTGGAAACATTGTCAGACTTTATTTTGGGGGGCTCCAAAATCACTGCAGATGGTGACTGCAGCCATGAAATTAAAAGACACTTACTCCTTGGAAGAAAAATTATGACCAACCTAGATAGCATATTGAAAAGCAGAGACATTACTTTGCCAACAAAGGTCCATCTAGTCAAGGCTATGGTTTTTCCAGTGGTCATGTAAGGATGTGAGAGTTGGACTGTGAAGAAGGCTGAGCGCCGAAGAATTGATGCTTTTGAACTGTGGTGTTGGAGAAGACTCTTGAGAGTCCCTTGGACTGCAAAGAGATCCAACCAGTCCATTCTAAAGGAGATCAGTCCTGGGTGTTCTTTGGAAGGAATGATGCTAAAGCTGAAACTCCAGTACTTTGGCCTCCTCATGCGAAGAGTTGACTCGTTGGAAAAGACTCTGATGCTGGGAGGGATTGGGGCCAGGGAGAGAAGGGGACAACAGAGGATGAGATGGCTGGATGGCATCACTGACTCGATGGACGTGAGTCTGAGTGAACTCCAGGAGTTGGTGATGGACAGGGAGGCCTGGCGTGCTGCGATTCATGGGGTTGCAAAGAGTCGGACATGACTGAGCGACTGAACTGACTGACTGACTGACTGAAGCCTCTAATAAATGTAGCCTCTTACATAGTATTGACCTGGAACTGGCCCATCCCAGGTGATGAAGTCAGTTTTTAAACATTCAGGATTTTCATTGATGGGGGGTATTCATGCCACAGAAATCAGCATGAGCTCCTCCTTTCCAGTTTCCCCACTGCTCTGTAGAGGAGAAACAATCCTTTGGTCTTCTGAGGTTTTAACTGATAGCCTTGTAATAAAGGAGAGGTTAACAAGATAAAAAAATAATTTTGCTTATTAACACAATTTATTAACATTAATACCTAAAGGATACATAGGAAATATTCAAGGAAAAATGAATAACTCCTGAAGGTGGCTGAGAATTCAAGCTTAAATCTCATTTAATAGCTAAAGAGGAAGAAAGATGCAGGCCTCTTAGGGGATAGTTAAGGACTTCTATGAAAGATGGATGGATCCCTGAAGAATAGATAGGAGGAATAGTCTGAAGTTTATCTTGGGGGAGGGGGGTGGTGTTGCTTGTAGTCTCTCCTTGCTAAGAGGCTTCCCAGGTAGCTCAGATGGTAATGTGTCTGCCTGCAGTGCAGGAGACCTGGGTTTGATCCCTGGGTTGGGAAGATTCCCTGGAGAAGGAAATGGCAACCCACCCAAGTATTCTTATCTGACAAATTCTAGGGACAGAGGAGCCTGGTAGGCTACAGTGGACGTAACTGAGCAACTGCCATCTTCTTTAGCTGATGAAACTCTTGGGAAGATTTATGATAACTGAGTTTCTTTCGAAGGATCTGTCTTTAGGCAGATAGCGAAGTTCAGAGAAAGCCTCTTCTTGGATTTTCTGTTTCTTCAAGTGCCTATAGCACAATATGATGAATGTCCCACAATGATGTTTTAGGATGGTGTATTCTACTAGCCTTCATCTCTAAGAGAAGGTTTTTCAGCTCACCGCTACCAGCTTATTTAATTCCAGAATATGTATTCATCACAGTACATAGAGCACATGCTTATTCCTTTCTTCCAAGTTTACATAGTCTTTGGATTCCAAAAGAATTAAGAACAGTCTATTCCAGAGCTTTCTAATATACAAGTTTGTAACAGCACACAAAGTCACTCTCTTCTTGATTTCTTCTACTATTTTTCAAATGTATTTGCCTTCCTCATTTGATAGAAATGAACTGAGAATTGACATTATCTTATGCATTTAGCGTTTTTTTTTTTCCATTATGCCTACTGAGATACTTACTAGAATAACAAAGTTGAGCTAGAATGTGATAGATGAAATTGCTAGAAAATATGGGATTCCCAGGCTCAGTGTGGTAACAAATTCACCTGTCAATTCAGGGAACACAGGAGCGATCCCTGGATTGGGAAGATCCTCTGTAGGAGGAAATGGCAATCCACTCCAGTATTCTTGCTGGGATAATCCCATGGATAGAGGAGCCTGGTTGGCTACTGTCCATAGAGTCACAAAGAATCAGACAGGACTGAACACACAGCAGGTGAAGATATAGTATTGTCTCTGATTATTGCCAAGTTTCACTATTAACTTAAAATGTCATCATGAGTATAATCACACTTTATATACTTCTATTTAATTCATAGATTATACTTATATTTTAAAATGTAATTAATAATCATTTTAATATCTAGCTTCAAGTAGTAGTAAAATGTTGTAGTATAGATACAATTATATGGAATGGTATACAGGTAAGATATTCAAATAGCCTTAAAATTTTCAAAAGAGAAAAAATAATATCTTAGACTCCAAAATAAGGAAAGATAATGAAATATTATATGGTCAACACCCCCTATGCTGCTGCTGCTAAATCCATTCAGTCGTGTCCGACTCTGTGCAACTACATAGACGGCAGCCCACTAGGCTCCCCCATCCCTGGGATTCTCCAGGCAAGGACACTGGAGTGGGTTGCCATTTCCTTCTCCAATGCATGAAAGTGAAAAGTGAAAGTGAAGTGGCTCAGTCTGTCCGACTCTTAGTGACCCCATGGTCTGCAGCCTACCAGGCTTCTCTGTCCATGGGATTTTCCAGGCAAGAATACTGGAGTGGGTTGCCATTTCCTTCTCCAAACACCCCCTATACTCCCCAACAAAAAGTGAAACAAAAATAGTTTAAAATTACAAGTTAAAAAGCAGAGTTCTCAAATATTACTTTTGGTTTTTAAAAAAAGCATGTTTTTTATTAAAGCATTACAAAGACTCACTTAGAAATGTTCAGTCACTAATGTTGATATTTGAAAACTCACACAGACACCCAGAGATACACACTATACACACAGATGCACACCAAAACTAAGATTGTTATATCCCTTTTCATTTCAGGGGAGTCTATGGTCACAGTGTAGGGAAACGTCCTTGGGTTATAGGAGATGAGACTATATCAGGACTTATGAGTGACATTGTGGGTAAGTACAAAGTGAATTTTTTCTAAAAAACTCATAAAGACATAATATTTGGATACACAAAGTGAGGAGACAGAGGAATATTTTCCAGAGAACGGCAGGAAACTGCAAAGAACTAAGTGAAGTGTTAATTAATCTACTCAATAAAAAATGCAAAGTAATGATTATAAAGATGCTCAATTAATTCAGGAGATTGGGTGAAAATAATGAGGAGTTAAACAAAGAGTTAGAAAATATAAAGAAGAACCAAACTGAGCCAAAAGAAACAACTGAAATAAACTAGAAGTAATCAACAGTAGAGTAGATGATACAGAGGAATGTATCAGTGAACTGGAAAACAAGAGTAGTAAAAATTACTCCAGCTAAGCAGAAAAACAGAATAAAGAATTGAAAAAGAAGGACAGTTTAAGAGATATCTGGGACAATATCAAGCATACTAACATTCACATTATAAGGGTCCCAGAAGGAGAAGAAAGGGGGCAGAGAAGTTATTAAAAGTAATGATTCCTGAAAACCTCTCTAACCTGGGAAAGGAAACAGACATCCAGGTCCAGGAATCACAGAGGGTCCCAAATAAGATCAGCCCACAGAGGTCCACACAAAAACACATTTGTAATTAAAATGTCAACAAAAAAAGAGAAAATCTTTAAAAAGCAAGGGAAAAGCAATTTATTATACATAAGAGAACTCCCCAAAAAACAGTAGCTGACTTTCCAGCAGAAACTCTGCAGGCCAGAAGGGAGTGGCATGATATATTTAAAGTGGTGAAAATAAAAAAACCTACAACCAAGAATACTCTGCTTGGCATGACTATCATTCAAATTTGAGAGAGAGGAGGCATTTCACAAATAAGCAAATGCTAGAAGAATTCAGCACCACTAAATATGCTTTACAGGAAATGTTAATGAGACTTCTGTAGGTGGGAAGAAAAGGCCACAAGTAGAAATACAAAAATTATAAAAGGAAAACTGTCTCTTTTTAAAATGTCCTATACACAGTATTCATTTGTTCTGTAATGATTCACATTTTAAATAGTGCTTTCTGACAACATGCCAGTTGGCTATTCTTTAATAGGGTAATAAGAATAGCAGTTCACATTCAAGGTGGCAGTATCACCAGACCACATGAGAAGGGTAAGCAGAGACCCTCTGGGCATGTTTCGGACATGTTGTGTAGGGCAGACGGTTTCTAAAGGAAAGAAACAGGAGAGATTGGGAGAAAGAACACCTTTGTATTTGCAGAAGTCATTACTCTTTCTAAATAGTGGTCATATTAGCTTTTCTGGTAACCCCATGTAGGGAGAAGAGGAAGAAAGCAGCATATCTTGCTTTAGATGCTTGGTTGGGGTTTGCCTGCAAGAAGGAAGTTTATGGACACATTTGACAAGCACCCACATCTATCAGGTGAAGCTTCCTCAATCCTCAGCCACCATTCACACCCTCTGTACTGACAGCAAGACAGGGAAGAAACCTGTAGCTTTTATTCTGTGTTTAGCAAGGAGAGATTCAAAATTATCATAGTCAAAATAATGTTAATATAGTTTGTAAACAGACCACAAATAATTTAGGAACACTATGTTTCTAACTTCTTCTTATGTATTTCTGGGACTCATCCCAGCATAAACAGTCTTCTGCCCCAAATAGACCCCCAAAAATAGATCCACAGGAAATGACTTTGCATTTTCAGTTCAGTTCAGTACAGTCATTCAGTTGTGTCCAACTCTTTGGGACCCCATGGACTGCAGCACGCTAGGCTTCCCTGTCCATCACCAACTCCAGGAGTTTACTCAAACTCATGTCCATTGAGTCGGTGATGCCATCCAACCATCTCATCCTCTGTCGTCCCCTTTTTCTCCCACCTTCAATCTTTCCCAGCATCAGGGTGTTTTCAAATAAGTCAGCTCTTCATATCAGGCAGGCAAAGTATTGGAGTTTCAGCTTCAGCATCAGTCCTTCCAATGAACACCCAGGACTGATTTCCTTTAGGATGGACTGGTTAGATCTCCCTGCAGTCCAAGGGACTCTCTCAAGAGTCTTCTCCAAAACCACAGTTCAAGAGCATCAACTTTTTGGTGCTCAGCTTTCTTTAAAGCTGCCTAAAGTTTCTGGCGTCCCAGAAAGTCTCAACATGATAGAGAACCAGATGGCTCTAGATGGCTCAGTCTGGGCTACAGAGCCACCACCCAAGTTTAAATATTCAGTTGACTATGAATTAGAAGTGATAATACCTGAAAACCTCCCTAACTTGGAAAAAGAAACAGACATCCAGGTCTATATATCAACTGTGTTAAGCATGAATGAGCATGGAACACACTCATTCTTAGCATAGGCCAAACTGCTAGACTTTTAAGGAAAACAAGTTCTTAGTTTAGGAACTATATGAATATGTAACCTGTTCTATTCAAAAAGTTAATAAATAAATAAATAAGCACCTAGATAGAAAGGTTGCAAGCAAAAGCAAGCTCTGTTTACTGCTATTTATTTTTGAGTAATCACTACACTATACACATTTCTACCTCTTTTATGTGGTTATATTACAGGATCAGAATATCAGTTACTAGTTTAAAATAAGAGGTTAAGTACAAACTGAAATTCTCCCTTCTGTTCTAAAACACAGAAAAATAGAAAAAAAATTAGATTAACAAACATATAGCAACACTTAAAAATTAAAAAGAAATCTCTATTGATCAGAAATATAGTATTTGCTGAAGAAAGAAGTACTTGGAAGCTGGAAGCACAGTATTTGAGGAGTAGTGCATGTAGCCAGCATGAGTATGTAGGGTTTGAGTACAGGACTCGCACAAGAAGCCCCAGGGTGAATCTATAGAGCTCTGGATGCTTGGGGCTCAAACCCAAAGTCAGGACATTTTAACCAGGGTGGGTAACGGTGAAAGCTTAGCATCTCCTTCCAAACCAGTCAGGATCTTGGGAGCACTTGATCAGACCGCCAGCATAATCCAGAGGATATGTATATGTACATGTATAGTGTTATGGAGAGGATTCTCACCTGAACAATACTGGAGAGCATTTATAAGTCTGTTGTCTAGTTGTCTGATAATGCTTTTCATCTGTGTTCATTTCTTAGAAGCCAATTATATTCATTCAAATGCCTAACATGTAAATCTAAAAAAAAAAAAAAAAACACACTCAAAAAATCCTGAACTAATTTGACCTGAGCGTTTATCTTTTCCTTAGATGTGGACTGTTTTTCTTTGATAGATTTGCTTTCAGAACATAAATTGCATTCTAATTCTATTATTTTGTGATTAATATTTATCATGCTCTAAAGAGGAGTTAGGATGTTAGGCCAGGGAAGTGGTAAGGCAATTATTTAGTGAGATTTATAAAACCCATAAAACTTGCAAAAAGATTTCCTTCCACCATTTAAAAGTTTATAGCTCCACTGCAACTTATTAAATATGCATGTGTTTTGTTGCCCAGAAAATATGTATATGTCACAATAATCAATGAAATTTCAAACCAGCCCACCTCTCATTATTGTTAACAAGATTATTTTTAAAAAAAGAATATTCAGATTACTTAGATAAGTAACAAAATTGAACTTATTAAAAATGTTTTAAACAATAATCAGTTCTAGCTTTAGGGATTTTTGTGTGTCTTTGAAATACCACACAAAGGCATGTGACATATATGGGATAAACTTCATTTTATATGGAACTCAGTAAACAGTATATGTACTATTTATTTTATATATTTTTTTTTCTCAAAGTGTCTACTCTTAATATGACAAATGAATTATCATATTTAACTGGAAACATTATCAGTGCATCATTAAATATAAAGTAGCTTCTTTATTTTAATGATTTTTTTATTAGATGTCTATTTTGTTCTCTACAATGTATGTTTAATCAGGAGAAATAATTCTACCTTTTTGTTGTTGTTGTTGACAGTATCTGCTAAAGAGGACCATGAGCATGATTTTAAAAGCTCATTTTTAAAATTTTTTTTCAGTAACTAATACCTATCCCCCAATTTATTTACTTTTAAAATTGTATATATTAGTCAAATAAATGGTTCTTAATTTAAGTTTAAAAATGAATGAGTTTACTTTGTTTGCTTTAGGAGGAACTGATTCTTTTATAAGGTATGTGTGTATGTGTTCATGTTTGTCTTTTTTGCTGCAAATCCCAGGTTTCCTTTTTGCCTTGGTTACTAGTAAGTTCTAAGAAAATCTGATAGAATGAAGTAGCAAAAACATTTAATAGCTTCTAATTTGTTTCCCATCAGCATATATTGTACTTTGTTGCAATTTTTCAAAATCATTCTTTCTCACCTTAAATGCAAGAAACCTAATATCCTATTTGGAGGTAGATATTGTATAAATAAAAAAAATTAAATTATGTGGTAACTACAGAAGACAGGAGCAGAAGTCAGATTGATTTTTGCTACTTGTGGGCTGTCTAAATGAGTCAGGAGCAAACAGACAAGCTGTAAGTTTTGGACTACGATTGAATCTTCCAGGTTCTTAAAACCACAGCCTTTATTTTATCATAATACTTCTGAAAAAGAAGGAACAGGAGGATAATAAAAATTATTATGTGTACAAATTGATAGAGTGAATAGAGAGGAAAAGCAGGTAATGAGCAACCCTATTTACTCATAGATAGAGAAAATAATTTCCATTTCATATGAGATGAAAAACATTTAATAAAACATTTATATATATGTTATCAAACATTATATACATTTCTCTCACTTTTCATATATATAAAAGCAAATGAAGCTTATCACATACATGTTACATGCCTTTGTATGGTATTTCAAAGACACAAAAGTCTCTAAAGGTAGAACTGCAAAACATGGAATAACTTTCCCTTATAATTAATGTCACATTATCAGGGTGCTAGAAATAGAATTGCTGAGGAATATTATTAATATTATTATTAAGCCTACTTCTCCTTGGGTACATAAACATTACAGAGGGCTAGATACGTTCATTTTGGCTTATAAAACTATTGTTATATGAACATAAATTTGCTTTATGAAACTTGAGGTTGACCTGCAGAGAGGTAATATCCCTGGGAGCTCTCTCCAAATAGCCATGAATCATCAAGCACACTCGAGACAACTCTAAGGACCACAGGAATTTGCTACTTGTAAAATAGAGTGGAAAGCTCTCAGATTTAGCTTAACTACAAACCTTAGAACAAAACAACATTTGCATCTGCTTAATAGAAACATTACTTTGCGGACTAAGGTCCGTCTAGCCAAGGCTATGGTTTTTCCTGTGGTCATGTATGGATGTAAGAGTTGGACTGTGAAGAAGGTTGAGCACCGAAGAATTGATGCTTTTGAACTGTGGTGTTGGAGAAGACTCTTGAGAGTCCTTTGGACTGCAAGGAGATCTAACCAATCCATTCTGAAGGAGATAAGCCCTGGGATTTCTTTGGAAGGAATGATGCTAAAGCTGAAACTCCGGTACTTTGGCCACCTCATGCGAAGAGTTGACTCATTGGAAAAGACTCTGATGCTGGGAGGGATTGGGGGCAGGAGGAGAAGGGGATGACAGAGGATGAGATGGCTGGATGGCATCACTGACTTGATGGACATGAGTCTGAGTGAACTCCGGGAGTTGGTGATGGACAAGGAGGCCTGGCGTGCTGCGATTCATGGGGTCGTAAAGAGTCAGACACGACTGAGCAACTGAACTGAACTGAACTGAATAAAATATATAGAACATGGCATGGCAGTTATGAGAACCTTCTTATCAAACACTAAGCAGCTAGGGACCCTGTCATTCTTACTTTGCAAAACATTTGAAATTAAATGAGGGTGAGAAAGATGCAGAAGGATATTAGTAATGAACATGGGCTTCCTATATTTGACGTACAGAGAGCAGATAACATAGACAATACTTCTAAATGTTATCTTGAACAAAGATTTCATTTATTTATTTTTCTGAGAGAGAAAGATTTTTGTCTCCTACTTCCTATCTGTGACTAGTTAGTTCATCTGCTTGCACATTAGTTTCCTCATTGATAAAAGTGGAAAATAAAGTAGACACCTCACTGGATTACCATGAAGATAATACAAGTCACACTAGAAGTGTTGGCACATAATAAGGGCTCAATAAACATTAGTGTGCTAGGCATGGATATAAGAAGGTAATGCTTGTATATAAGTTTCACCTTCTGGTAAAGCAAAAAATTGTGTTCAATAAATAAACAAGCAGTTCTCACTCTTCAAATGAGAACTCTGTCTCACACACATTACTGCAGTGAGTTGTACATGATCTTCTAAAGTAAAGTGAAAGTGAAAGTTGCTTGGTTGTATCCAACTCTTTGTGACCCTGTGTACTATACAGTCCATGGAATTCTCTAGGCCAGAATAGTGAAGTGGATAGCCTTTCCCTTCTCCAGGGAGTCTTCCCAATCTAGGGATAGAACTCAGGTCTCTGGCATTGCAGGCAGATTCTTTACCAGCTAAGCCACAAAGGAAGCCAAAAAATACTGTAGAGGGTAGCCTATCCCTTCTCTAGCAGATCTTTCAGACCCAGGGGTCTCATGCAGTGCAGGCAGATTATTTACCAACTAAGCTATCAGGGAAGCTCATCTTCTAAAGTAAAGACTCTTTCAAATCCTGATAAGATTTCAGGATGTTTTTTAGAAATCCTTGGCCTCCAATAAATTTGCTTCCAATACTTGCAGTACTTTCATTTGTAATTTTTATTGAATTATAGTCAGATAGATGAATAAAGAAAAGTAAAAGTATTAGTGTTAGTTGCTCAGCCATGTCCAACTCTTTGTGACCACATGGACTGTAGCTCGCAAGGATCCTCTGTCCATGGAATTTTCCAGGCAAGAATACTGGAATGTCCATTCCCTTCTCTAGGGGATCTTCCTGACTCAGGGATCAAACCCCAGTCTCCTGCATTGCAGGTGGATATTTTACCACCTGAGCCACTAGGTAATGGAATATTACTCAGCCATAAAGAATAATGGAATGATGCTTTCTGCAGGGATGTGCATGGACCTAGGACATATTATACTTAATGAAATAAGTCATAAAGATAAAGACAAATACTGAATATTATATAGTAACAGCAAATTTGGCCTTGGAGTACAGAAAGAAGCAGGGCAAAGGCAATAGGGTTTTGTGAAGCGAAAACACTGGTCATAGCAAACACCTTCTTCCAACAATGCAAGAGAACACTCTACACATGGACATCACCAGATGGTCAACACTGAAATCAGATTGATTATATTCTTTTCAGCCAAAGATGGAGAAGCTCTATACAGTCAGCAAAAACAAGACCAGGAGCTGACTGTGGCTCAGATCATGAGCTCCTTATTGCCAAATTCAGACTTAAATTGAAGAAAGTAGGGGAAACCACTAGAACATTCAGGTATGACCTAAATCAAACCATACAATTATACATTGGAAGTGACAAATAGATTCAAATGATTAGATCTGATAGAGTGCCTGAAGAACTATAGACAGAAGTTCATAACATGGTATAGTAGGCAGTGATCAAGACCATCCCCAAGAAAAAGAAATGCAATAAGGCAAAATGGTTCTCTGAGGAGGCCTTAGGTATGAAAAGAATAGGTATGAAAAGAAGAGAAGTGAAAGGCAAAGGAGAAAAGGAAAGATATACCCATTTGAATGCAGAGTTCCAAAGAATAGCAAGGAGAGATAAGAAAGCCTCCCTCAGTGATCAATACAAAGAAATAGAGGAAAACAATAAAATGGGAAAGACTAGAGAATCCTTCAAAAAAATTAGAGATACCAAGGAAACATTTCATGCAAAGATGGGCTCAATAAAGGACAGAAATGGTATGGACCTAACAGAAGCAGAAGATATTAAGAAGAGGTGGCAAGAATAAACAGAAGAACTATACAAAAATAGAGCTTCATGACCCAGATAATCATGATGATGTGATCACTCACCTAGAGCCAGACATCCTGGAATGCAAAGCCAAGTGGGCCTTAGGAAGCATCACTGTGAACAAAGCTAGTGGAGGTGATAGAATTCCAGTTGAGCTATTTCAGGTCCTACAAGATGATACTGTTAAAGTGCTGCACTCAATATGCCAGCAAATTTAGAAAACTCAGCAGTGACCACAGAACTGGAAAAGGTCAGTTTTCATTCCAATCCCAAAGAAAGGCAATGCCAAAGAGTGCTCAAACTACCGTGCAATTGCACTCATCTCACACACTAGTAAAAAAAAAAAAAAACTCAAAATTCTCCAAGCCAGGCTTCAACAGAATGTGAAATGTGAACTTCCAGATGTTCAAGCTGGATTTAGAAAAGGCAGAGGAACCAAAGATCAAATTGCCAACATCCACTGAATCATCGAAAAAGCAAGAGAGTTCCAGAAAAACATCTACTTCTGCTTTATTGTCTATGCCAAAGGCTTTGACTGTGTGGATCACAACAAACTGTGGAAAATTCTGAAAGAGATGGGAATACCAGACTGCCTGGCCTGCCTCTTGAGAAATCTGTATGCAGGTCAGGAAGCAACAGTTAAAACTGGACATGGAACAATAGACTGGTTCCAAATCGGGAAAGGAGTACATCAAGGCTGAATGCTTTCACCCTGCTGATTTAACTTATATGCAGAGTACATCAAGAGAAATGCTGGGCTGGAAGAAGCACAAGCTGGAATCAAGATTGCCAGGAGAAATATCAATAAATTCAGATATGCAGATGACACCACCCTTATGGCAGAAAGCAAAGAAGAGGAGCCTGGTAGGCTGCAGTCCATGGGGTTGCAAAGAGTCAGACACAACTGAGTGACAAAGCACAATCTAAAAAATAGTACAAAAGATGGTATATGCAAAAACAGAAACAGACTCAGGGATGTAGAAAAGAAATAGTGGTTTCCAAAGGGGAGAGTGGAGTGTGGGGAGGAAATTAGGGCAGTTACAAACTACTATGTATAAAATAGATAGCAATAAATATATATTGTATAGCACAGGAAATTATGGCCCATACTTACAGTTTTCAATGTTTCAACATTAGTTCAAAAAAAGCTCTTAGGAAAAAAACAAAAGGAACAAACAAAAGCAACTTGAGAGAATTTTAACTTGCTTTAAATGAAGATTTATTGTCATATGGAATGCTGATAATATTGAAATATCTTAAAGGTACAAACATGAATTTCAGAAATACAAATTGGACCAAAAGAAATAGGTCAATAGAGTAAATTTTCTTTTGAAAATATGTTAAAAATCCATCTGATTAGTAGCCCATGCATGTTAAGAACATTTGATTCTTAAGGTGCTTTAGGTCATATTTGGAATAAACATTTCTGTTAATGTTCTGCAGCCTTAATACCTGCACCATCCTTAGCTATACAGGGGTGTGCATGTAAATACACTGACCTTCCCCTTCACAAAGTTCATAAGCAGGTGAGGAGGGCATTTGTGAAGAACTTGATTTAATTTAAAGTGCTAAGGTGGGATAATTTTTGTGTATGTGGGCAGACAAATTCAAGTCAATGAAGGATTACTTACAAAAAACTGATCCAAGTTTTAGCAGGCCATTGAGAGTGAAGGGTGCAAAGCACAGGGCCAAGTGTATGTCTAGATTAGTTCAGCCCAAGCACCTGTGGTTCATCACATTCCATGCATGAAAAAAATTAGGTGATCCAAATGAACACTGTATTCTTTGAAAGACTAACATTTCTTCAGTTCAGTTCATTTCAGTCATTCAGTCGTGTCTGACTCTTTGCAACCCCATGAATCACAACACGCCAGGCCTCCCTGTCCATCACCAACTCCTGGAGTTCACTCAGACTCATGTCCATCGAGTCAGTGATGCCATCCAGCCATCTCATTCTCTGTCGTCCCCTTCTCCTCCAGCCCCCAATCCCTACCAGCATCAGAGTCTTTTCCAATGAGTCAACTCTTCACATAAGGTGGCCAAAGTACTGGAGTTTCAGCTTTAACATCATTCCCTCCAAAGAAATCCCAGGGCTGATCTTCAGAATGGACTGGTTGGATCTCCTTGCAGTCCAAGGGACTCTCAAGAGTCTTCTCCAATACCACAGTTCAAAAGCATCAATTCTTCAGCGCTCAGCTTTCTTCACAGTCCAGCTCTCACATCCATACATTTTTTTCAGTTCAGTTCAGTAGCTCAGTCGTGTCCGACTCTTTGCGACCCCATGAATCGCAGCACGCCAAGCCTCCCTGTCCATCACCATCTCCTGGAGTTCACTCAGACTCATGTCCATTGAGTCCGTGATGCAATCCAGCCATCTAATCCTCGGTTGTCCCCTTCTTCTCCTGCCCCTATCCCTCCCAGCATCAGAGTCTTTTCCAATGAGTCAACTCTTCGCATGAGGTGGCCAAAGTACTGGAGTTTCAGTTTTAGCATCATTCCTTCCAAAGAAATCCCAGAGTTGATCTCCTTCAGAATGGACTGATTGGATCTCCTTGCACTCCAAGGGACCCTCAAGAGTCTTTTCCAACACCACAGTTCAAACGCATCAATTCTTCGGTGCTCAGCCTTCTTCACAGTCCAACTCTCACATCCATACATGACCACAGGAAAAAACATAGCCTTGACTAGACAGACTTTAGGTGGCAAAGTAATGTCGCTGCTTTTGAATATACTATCTAGGTTGGTCATAACGTTTCTTCCAAGGAGTAAGCGTCTTTTAATTTCATGGCTGCAGTCACCATATGCAGTGATTTTGGAGCCCAAAAAATAAAGTCTGACACTGTTTCCACTGTTTCCCCAGCTATTTGTCATGAAGTGATGGGACCAGATGCCATGATCTTCGTTTTCTGAATGTTGAGCTTTAAGCCAACTTTTTCACTCTCCACTTTCACTTTCATCAAGAAGCTTTTTAGCTACTCCTCACTTTCTGCCATAAGGATGGTATCATCTGCATATCTGAGGTTATTGATATTTCTCCTGGCAATCTTGATTCCAGCTTGTGTTTCTTCTAGTCCAGAGTTTCTCATGATGTACTCTGCATAGAAGTTAAATAAGCAGGGTGACAATATACAGCCTTGACATACTCCTTTTCCTATTTGGAACCAGTCTGTTGTTCCATGTCCAGTTCTAACTGTTGCTTCCTGACCTGCATACAGACTTCTCAAGAGGCAGGTTAGGTGGTCTGGTATTCCCATCTCTTTCAGAATTTTCCACAGTTTACTGTGATCCCCACAGTCAAAGGCTTTGGCATAGTCAAGAAAGCAGAAATAGATGTTTTTCTGGAACTCTCTTGCTTTTTCCATGATCCAGCGGATGTTGGCAATTGGATCTCTGGTTCCTCTGCCTTTTCTAAAACTAGCTTGAACATCAGGGAGTTCACGTTTCACGTATTACTGAAGCCTGGCTTGGAGAATTTTGAGCATTACTTTACTAGCTTGTGAGATGAGTACAATTGTGGGGTAGTTTGAGCATTCTTTTGCATTGCGTTTCTTTGTAATTGGAATGAAAACTGACTTTTCCAGTCCTGTGGCCACTGCTGAGTTTTCCAAATTTGCTGGCATATTGAGTGCAGCACTTTCACAGCATCATCTTTCAGGATTTGAAACAGCTCAACTGGAATTCCATCACCTCCACTAGCTTTGTTCATAGTGATGCTTTCTAAGGCCCACTTGACTTCACATTCCATGATGTCTGGCTCTAGATTAGTGATCACATCATCATGATTATCTGGGTCATGAAGATCTTTTTTGTACAGTTCTTCCGTGTATTTTTGCCACCTCTTCTTAATATCTTCTGCTTCTGTTAGGTCCATACCATTTCTGTCCTTTATCGAGCCTATCTTTGCATGAAATATTCCCTTGGTATCTCTAATTTTCTTGAAGAGATCTCTAGTCTTTCCCATTCTGTTCTTTTCCTCTATTTCTTTGCATTGATTGCTGAAGAAGGCTTTCTTATCTCTTCTTGCTATTCTTTGGAACTCTTCATTCAGATGCTTATATCTTTTCTTTTCTCCTTTGCTTTTCACCTCTCTTCTTTTCACAGCTATTTGTAAGGCATCCCCAGACAGCCATTTTGCTTTTTTGCATTTCTTTTCCATGGGGATGGTCTTGATCCCTGTCTCCTATACAATGTCACGAACCTCATTCCATAGTTCATCAGGCACTCTATCTATCAGATCTAGGCCCTTAAATCTATTTCTCACTTCCACTGTATAATCATAAGGGATTTGATTTAGGTCATACCTGAATGGTCTAGCGGTTTTCCCTACTTTCTTCAATTTGAGTCTGAATTTGGCAATAAGGAGTTCATGATCTGAGCCACAGTCAGCTCCTGGTCTTGTTTTTGTTGACAGCATAGAGCTTCTCCATCTTTGTCTGCAAAGAATATAATCAATCTGATTTTGTTGTTGACCATCTGGTGATGTCCATGTGTAGAGTCTTCTCTTGTGTTGTTGGAAGAGGGTGTTTGCTATGACCAGTGCATTTTCTTGGCAAAACTCTATTAGTCTTTGCCCTGCTTCATTCCATATTCCAAAGCCAAATTTGCCTGTTACTCCAGGTGTTTCTTGACTTCCTACTTTTGCATTCCAGTCCCCTATAATGAAAAGGACATCTTTTTTGGGTGTTAGTTCTAAAAGGTCTTGTAGGTCTTCATAAAACCATTCAACTTCAGTTTCTTCAGCGTTACTGGTTGGGGCATAGACTTGGATAACTGTAATATTGAATGGTTTGCCTTGGAGACAAACAGATATCATTCTGTCATTTTTTAGATTGCATCCAAGTACTGCATTTCGGACTCTTTTGTTGACCATGATGGCTACTCCATTTCTTCTGAGGGATTCCTGCCCACAGTAGTAGATGTAATGATCATCTGAGTTAAATTCACCAATTCCAGTCCATTTTAGTTCGCTGATTCCTAGAATGTAGACGTTCACCCTTGCCATCTCTTGTTTGACCACTTCCAATTTGCCTTGATTCATGGACCTGACATTCCAGGTTCCTATGCAATATTGCTCTTTACAGCATCAGATCTTGCTTCTATCACCAGTCACATCCACAACTGGGTATTGTTTTTGCTTTGGCTCCATCCCTTCATTCTTTCTGGAGTTATTTCTCCACTGATCTCCAGTAGCATATTGGGCACCTAATGACCTGGGGAGTTCCTCTTTTGGTATCCTATCATTTTGCCTTTTCATACTGTTCATGGGGTTCTCAAGGCAAGAATCCTGAAGTGGCTTGCCATTCCCTTCTCCAGTGGACCACATTCTGTCAGATCTCTCCACCATGACCCACCCATCTTGGGTTGCCCTGCAGGCATGGCTTGGTTTCATTGAGTTAGACAAGGCTGTGTTCCTAGTGTGATTAGATTGACTAGTTTTCTGTGAGTATGTTTTCAGTGTATCTGCCCTCTGATGCCCTCTTGCAACACCTACCATCTTACTTGGGTTTCTCTTACCTTGGGCGTGGAGTATCTCTTCATGGCTGCTCCAGCAAAGCACAGCCACTGCTCCTTACCTTGGACGAGGTGTATCTCCTTACTGCCGCCAATCCTGACCTTCAACATGGGATAGCTCCTCTAGGCCCTCCTGTGCCTGCTCAGCCACCGCTCCTTGGGTTGCTCCTCAATTTAATCAGAAGGTAATCATTAAGCAACAATGGAATGCCTGGCCTTTATAGAAATTCTACCTCTCTTTTTTTCTGCATCTTCCATATCTTTGTTTTCATTTGGTGGTAAATTTATAAATTATTTTATCCTCTTTTGATTTCTTCTCATTACATTATTTCTGGCTTTCCCGGCAGCTCAGTGGGAAATAATCCCCCTGTGATGCATAAGACACAGGTCTGATCCCTGGGCTGGGAAGATCCCCTGAAGTAGGAAATGGCACCCACTCAACTATTCTTGCCTGGGAAATCCTATAGATTGAGCAGCCTGGCAGATATAGTCCATGGGGTCGCAAAAAGAGTCGTATACAATTTAGCAAGTAAACAACAACAACACAGTCTTTCAAATGCTTTTCTTTCTATCAGTTCTGCTCTTTCTTGATACAGTCCCCCCTCAGTTTCTTTGGGGATTGCTTCCAGGAGTCCACACAGGATATTCCCTCCAGAATATCAAAATAGGTGTATGCTCAAGTCCCTAACATAAAATGAGTTGTGCCATGAATACATTCCTTCCTCTATATCCATGGGTTTCACATCCATAGATAAGGATGGTGAAATGTATTATGTTTCCTTCCTTTTCACCTTCCACATTCCCTGCCAGAATATTTTTTATTAAAATTAATAGTTTTCAGAAAAGATGTGTGTAACGAGCTAACAGGAAGTTAAGAATAATATCCGATTTATGTCTTAGATGATGTTTTGTTTTATAAGTAATAGTGAAAATTCATACCATAATGCAAAGAAAGAAATAAAATAAATCTGGCAGCATTTCTTTCATATTTCAAAAAGATGCTCATACCATAGGAGAAGATGTATGCCCCCATATACAACATAAGCTATCTAGCATGTTTGAGACACCTGTTTAGAGTGGAATGCAGTATGAAGAACTTACTTGTGGCTCACAAGGTAAAGAATCTGCCTGCAATGCGGGAGACCTGGATTTGATCCCTGGGTTTGGAAGATCCCCTGGAGAAGGAAATGGCAACCCACTCCAGTATTCTTGCCTGGATAATTCCATGAACAGAGGAGCCTGGCAGGCTACAGTCTATGGGGTCTCAAGGAGTTGGACACAACTGAGCAACTAATATATGTATATATATAGATAGATAGGTGCAGTATGAGGTTGTTATTGTCCTTGGACTTGAGACACTATTCACCTTACAATGACCAGAGAAACATATATAACAGCCACCATTTGTTTACCAATCTTGCACATCAAGTGGGGAAATCCATCCATCAAATGCAACAAGTTTTTCTCTTCTAGATCAAAGCACAGGCCTTTCCTTAAATGGCTATGTTGAAATATAAATTCCACTTATCTCCAGTGGCCTCCCCTCAAGTGAATTTAACCTAAAAATCTATCTAGTTATTAGAATAATTATCCTATTTACAGTCTATCTTTTTGAGTAAAATGGGATTCTATCAGAAGTATCTCATTGGATACAAAGTGCAAGACTTGTATGAAGGGTTTTCTCTTACACCTTGTACAGCCTTACAAATATTAAAGCTCATAGCCTCTTTTTCTCAGTAATAGTAAAGAGATACTATTTTAATTGCCTTCAAGAGCCATCATAAGAAGCAAAAGGGGGGAAGTATTATTACCTTTGTTCGTGCTCTGAGTTCTTAAGTATCCACTGTATGCTTTCTCTCTGGGTCTGTTTCTAGTGGTATGACCCTTGTTAATAGGAATTAGATCAGATTATGGTTGTGTTGTGGTTATCTTAATTTTGCATGTTTTCTTCATCAAACAATACATATTTATATGAATTATCTTGTATCAGTGTGAATAAAGAAAACACAGAGCTATTCAGCATTTACTTTACTGCTAGCTTTTTTTGTCTTAGGAACTACTGTATATTTCACTGTAATAACAGTGAATTATGTTTAGCAGCATTGCCTTCTTTTATTAAAGGTGCATTTTAATTTGATATTAGAAACAACCAGCTTTAAAGATGTGATTGGCCTTCAATTCTTTTTGGATTCCTCTTCGAGATGCACTTACCACAAAAATGTGTTCTGTGGGAATTTGGCAACCTAGCTGATGATAGATCATTTTTAGTTTACAGGAGAAAGCAAATGCTTCACTATTACGTTTTTATTATTTATTATGTCAAAAAGGAAATGTAATTTTTAGCTAGCTATGTGCATGTTAGTCCAAATATCATTTGATAAAATTAGTCAAGTGGGAAAACTTCCATTTCTTTGTGATGACACATCAAATATGGCCTTATCACTAAAAACATTAAGGATGAAAGAGTGATACTTTGTTTTTCCAAGTACCCTTAAAACTAACAGGAAAATCTAAATTATTATATACTTACTTTTCAGGAGCCAATGAGAAAGAAATAGCCCTAATGAATGGTTTGACTGTTAATTTACATCTTCTACTGGTAAGCCTTCTTTCCCACCAGTGTTTACAATACACTCATTTACAGAATCTGATTTTTTCTATCTTTAATTCATGAGAACTTGGAGTTTTACTTACTTAAAAATAAATTGTGAGATTATTTTCAATTATACCAGGAAATGCTTGGCCCTACTAGAATGGCTTCTTCATAATCATGGGAGAGTTGTCTCTTTACAAAGAGCTTTAGAATACTGAGCTCTTATCTTAGAACATAAGGAATAAGAGTTAAAGTTGATGAAAAGCTAAATTGCTGCAAGCACACAAAATAATGATGTAAAACTGGTAGCAAGCAGTGATCTTTTCAGAAAGACAGTTTTCTAATGTGCTGAGTATTTCTGTACATTAATTTTGGGGGGTAGATTTAAAAAAAACCCTGTTGCTGGAAGGGATTGAGGGCATGAGGAGAAGAGGGCAGTGGAGAATGAAATGGTTAGACAGCATCACCAACTCAATGGACATGAAATGGCTCAATCTCCTGGAGATAGTGAAGGGTAGAGAGTCTTGGTCTGCTGCAGTCCAAGGTATCGCAGAGACATGATTTCAGTTATGTTCAGTCGCTCAGTTGTGTGCGACTCTTTGCGACCCCATGAATCGCAGCACGCCAGGCCTCCCTGTTCATCACCAACTCCTGGAGTTCACTCAGACTCACGTCCTTGAGTCAGTGATGCCATCCAGCCATCTCATCCTCGGTCGTCCCCTTCTCCTCCTGGCCCCAATCCCTACCAGCATCAGAGTCTTTTCCAATGAGTCAACTCTTTGCATGAGGTGGCCAAAGTACTGGAGTTTCAGCTTTAGCATCATTCCTTCCAAAGAACACCCAGGACTGATCTCCTTCAGAATGGACTGGTTGAATCTCCTTGCACTCCAAGGGACCCTCAAGAGTCTTCTCCAACACCACAGTTCAAAAGCATCAATTCTTTGGCACTCAGTCTTCTTCACAGTCCAACTCTCACATCCATACATGACCACAGGAAAAACCATAGCCTTGACTAGACGGACCTTAGTCGGCAAAGTAATGTCTCTGCTTTTGAATATACTGTGTAGGTTGGTCATAACTTTCCTTCCAAGGAGTAAGTGTCTTTTAATTTCATGGCTGCAATCACCATCTGCAGTGATTTTTGAGTCCATAAAAATAGTGTCTGACACTGTTTCCACTGTTTCCTCATCTATTTCCCAAGAAGTCATGGGACCGGATGCCATGATCTTCGTTTTCTGAATGTTGAGCTTTAAGCCAACTTTTTCACTCTCCACTTTCACTTTCATCAGGAGGCTTTTTAGTTCCTCTTCACTTTCTGCCATAAGGGTGGTATCATCTGCATATCTGAGGTTATTGATATTTCTCCTGGCAATCTTGATTCCACCTTGTGCTTCTTCCCGTCCAGCGTTTCTCATGATGTACTGTGCATAGAAGTTAAATAAGCAGGGTGACAATATACAGCCTTGACGTACTCCTTTTCCTATTTGGAACCAGTCTGTTGTTCCATGTCCAGTTCTAACTGTTGCTTCCTGACCTGCATACAGATTTCTCAAGAGGCAGGTCAGGTGGTCTGGTATTCCCATCTCTCTCAGAATTTTCCACAGTTTATTGTGATCCACACAGTCAAAGGCTTTGGCATAGTCAATAAAGCTGAAAAACAATAACAAACATTAACTGAGTCACTCTGCTTAGGTATTTCTTACCTTTTAAGAATTTGGTAATATGTATACCTTAAAATATATATTCTTGGTTTGAAATATGGTGCCTAGAGTAACTGATGTCATGAAAATTTTGTATTTCATTTTTAAGTGAGATTTTGAAAGCATGTCTATAGGACAAAGATGGACTATTAAGAACTGATATTTTATTTTTATAATATACAGACATGATTAGTAAACATGCTTGAAGGAAAGTGCTTATGGAGTATGTTAAGTATGATGGTAAACAGCATGACTTTCAGTTCAGACAACTCTCATTTGGCTTCCAGCTAGATTACTTAATACCTGTTTGATTTTGGACAAGGCTATTGTCATTTCTGGGTTTCCCAGGTGGGTCAGTGATAAAGAATCACCTGTGCAGGGGACACAGTTTTGATCCCTGAGTCAAGAATATCCCATTGGCAAGGAAATGGCAACCCACTCCAATATACTTGCCTGGGAAATCCCATGGACAGAGAAAACTGGTGGGCTACAGTTCATGGGTTGCAGAAGAGTCAGATACAACTTAGCAACTAAACAACAATTGGCATTTCTAATTTTAATTTTTTCCTTTGTAAAAAATGATGATGATAATTCTACCTCATACGTATAAAACATGATAATATGTGAAAATTGTTTTAGCACCCCGGCCAATGGTCAACATCCAATTCACAATAGCAATCATCCTTATTGTTATTATTGTCAGTCAGTATTCTCCAAGAACTGCACAGAGAAATGAAAAGGCTCCACTGAACACATGAGCTACTTCTCCCTGGTGAATCTAGAAATCTCAAATGTTTCATTAGGGCAAAGGAATTTTCAGTTGGACCTAAAATTAGATTTTATACAATCATAAAATTTTAGAAATATTATGTACTAGAAACCAAATCTACAGCTCTAGATAAATCACTATGAATAAGACATACATATAGATAGGCTTCCCAGGTAGCACTAGATAGAATATGATATTTCAGTCTCAGAGCAATTGCCATTAAGTGTATTGAGATTTTCAATTTTCAATTAATTTTCAATTAGTGTTTAAGTAAAGTTTGAGAATTCATTTTTATCTGATTCACATTTTTCTCTCAAATTTGCTTCCTATTGATAAACATAGTGAGCAAATATCTTCTTTTTAGAATTCATTGGAAACAAGGCTAATTGGAAAAATGTACCTTTGATAGGCATCTAACTGTGTAGTTAATTAATTCCTTTAAAATACTGGGGATTATAAAATTAAAGTGTGGTATAAAAGTGAACAAATGTCTAAGTTGTACATTAATGCTTTTCTCAATAAATCTATTTCATTGCAGTTATCATTTTTCAAGCCTACACCCAAACGATATAAAATTCTCCTAGAAGCCAAAGCCTTCCCTTCAGACCATGTAAGGATTCTTCAAATGATATTTATATTCTTTCTACTCTTCCTAAAGGAGCATATCATTTGCCTGACTTGAATGTTTATTCACTAGTCTTTTCTAAGTAACCTTATAATAAAAAGATCTGTCAAATGCTTTTGATTTATGCATTTTTATAGATTGTAGCTTTATTTCTTTTGTTCAAGTAAAACATGTGTTAAGGGAGAAAGAATTGAATGGGAACATTGATTTATTAGTCTTTTTAAAGACACTGAACAAACCACTGGTCTAAATCAAGTACAGTTATAAATGTTTTATTAATTCTTGTTGCTGTTTTATTTTATGAAATTAAATCAATACACACCCCAGTACTTAACCCTTTAGCTACCTAAAGTAGGAATATAAACAATTATCTGTCCATTTGCTTTCATAACACACTAGCATAATCATTGGTAGTTTTTAATTTTAAAAATGTATTGAAGACTTTAAGAATGTTTTGTGGTTCAAGGAAAAAAATCATGCTACTTTTTCAGCAATTTCAGTTGATAAGAAATTTGACTGTTACAGACACCAACACAGCTAAAAGCATATTTCAGTTTAGTATTAGAGAATAACTTGATTTCCATCTTTATATTATCACTATTTAAGTTTTCTAGCCTATATCTTATAATTTCAAGGCATTTAATCATTCAAATTAATAGCCATGATCTTACTAAAAAGGATCAAGAATATTTATCTTGAAAAAATTCAGGGTCCCTAAAATTTCTGGTTCCCATTTTCATCTGGGGCTCTCAATGAAGGGAACTTTTTTATCCTTTTCTTATACTAGCTTATTCTTTTTACGGAAAGCCATTTCTGTATCCTGTATTGAAGTCTAACAAGTCTTCACTGCTCACTTTGGTTATTTTGTAAACTCTGTTTTAACTCAAATTAGATTAATTAAATATCTTACTCAAAAATTTTCTTATATTTCTAAAGAATAAATGACCCTTACATTTCTATCCATATAATATTTCTGTTCAGATTGATGCATGTAAATTATGTTAAATTTTTCTCTGATACATTCTGTTTAGTCACTTTTAACCTTGACCTTGAATCTAATATGATAATATGTTTTATTATTATTTTATTACCTTTTTTTGAGATATTCTAATGTACTTCTGTGCACTAGACTTGATTTAATAAATCATCTTTCTTTTCCAGTATGCTGTTGAGTCACAGCTTCAACTTCATGGACTTAACATTGAGAAGAGTATGCGGATTATAAAGCCAAGAGAGGTATATAAGAAAGAGAAATAAATATTCATCATGCTTCTATTTAGTATTGATTTTTTCTTCATTTTGTTCAAAAGCTTATTATCTTCATTACTTTAATGGAACTTTCAAGAAAGTATAAAAGACCTATACTCTGTTACTATTAGGTCATTTTGCTTAAAATAGAAACAACTCAGAGTGTATTTATTTTAATTTTTTCAAAGGCTAGTCATATTATAAGCAAACTATTTTCCTATTAATACCACTAGAGTCTGTGCCACATTCTTCAGTGGGATGGGAGGAGATAGCAACTTGCACATATCATTTTCAAATTTAAATGCCATTGCCTGTGGGTGCCATTAAAATCACGTTACAAATCAGTTATATTTGTTGAATATTTACACAAGTTGAATGATGCCTATCATTTTGCCCCTCTTAATCTAAGTACCACATGTTTGCCTCTGAGTTTAGTCTGGGGTATTGAAAGGGACTTAGTGTAGCAGAAGCAAATTAGGTTTACAATCTCGTTATTACTCCCCAGGGAAATCCCCGTGACTTTGTGTTACGTACTTATCTCTGAGATTTCTTTATATTTAAACAGATAACAAGGGAAACAGTTGGGCTTGACCATATGTTTAAGATCTAAATTACTGTGCCCTTTATATTAATAAAGCTGTAAGGCTAAGTTGTACAGGCTTTGATATCTAAATCTTGCAGCTTGTGTAACTTGGCACCAACAGATCCACACAGGATAAATTTTAGGTTTCATGTATGTACAACACTCCCAAGTCAATGTTTGAACAATTATTTCTTTCAACCCAAAACCAATTTGAGAAATTAAAGATCTACTCTATTCACTTCTTTTTGCCAACATGTTATTAATGGAACAGAAAGTTCTCACAGCTTTGGAATGATATGTTTCATATATTACATATAAATTGCTTATTTCTAGCAAAAATGACTATAGCCATCACAAGTTTTTTGTTTTTTGTTTTTTTAAAGTAATAAGTGTTGTGGAGCTGTATGACTTAATCATATATTTGGGACCACTCTTTAGCATTACTATGAAGCAGGTCAACATGAAACAGAACCATATCTTATCACTGAAAAATAAATTTCTCATTTGTTTAGTACCAATTCTTTAAAGAAATAAAGCAGTAGTATATAGAGCACTTTCCTTACTTTTTTAAACAATTATAATGGACAAAATGTATTAGCTTCCTCTACGGGAAAAAAAAAAGAGGTTGGGGTTGACTAATTTTACTTTAAACTTTTTTTCTTAGAATTACTGAAATCCTTTTCTTCATGCATAAAATACACATCACTTAGAAATTCAGAGATTTCATTGTCAACTCTATTTTTTAATTTAAAATTTATTTTTAACTGGAGGATAATTGCTTTACAATATTGTGTTGGTTCCTGCTATACAGCAATTTGAATCAGCCGTATATCCCTCTCCTTCTTGAACCTCCCTTTCACCTCCCCTACATCCCACCTCTGTAGGTTGTCACAGAGCACCAGGTTGAGCTCCCTGGGCTATACACAAACTTTCTACTAGCTATCTGTTTTATATATGGCAATGGTTATGTTTCAATGCTATTCACACAGCTCCTCTCCTTCCCCTACACAAGTTTGTTCTCTATGTCTTTATCTCTATTCCTGCTCTTCAAGTAGATTGACCAGTACAATTTATCACTCTTATTTTTATAGATTATCATTTTTTCAAACAAGTCTCAGACTACTAGCAGAAATTAGCATATTATTACATATGTGATAATATTACATATGCCTAATGTGGGACATAGTAATTGGCAAATAGTAAGAGTTACTAAAATTAAAAATAATTTAAGAAAAATCCATTAATACTGTAATGAGTTTTCCCCAAATTATAATATAGCTAATGATGCTTTGACTTCAAGACCATGTCAGATTTAGCAGTGTAGAAAACTCATGAAGGCTTCATAAATAGATGAGAATTATTAGGCTACAAATTTATAATTTGTATCTGGCAGAGTTCTTTCACTCAAGTTGTTTATAAGACCAAATTAAATCATTCACAGTATTCACAAAGTAACTGATCACTGAATTATGGGAGAAAAATAACCTTGATAATATTAAATTTTATTGATAGTTTCTTTGTGTTTGGATCATTACCTTCAGATTGGTATGGAATAGATGTTACTCTTAAATTAATAGAAAATATTAGGCTAAGTTTCACTCAGATAATGATGTATGTGTGTCTTTTATCTGGAAAAAAATAATGATTTTAGATTGATAAGTAAAATACTAATTTCCAAGAAATCAGTTTTGACATTTAATATTTTATGGACATCCTATTTTTCTGGTATTTTATTGGATGGAAATAAAAATGAAATAATTTATAAGTATCTAAATAGTAAAGATTAATTGAAAAACTGAAGAATAAAATCAGGCAATAGAGTTTTGCAAAAACTTATACTTTATAAAATACTTGTTACTATTGTATTATCATTTCTTAATAACAAAAAGCATGTTCAGATACATGTTCTTGCCAGATTTTTGAAGATTCTTAACTTGAAAAAAATACCTTTGCTTTTTCTTATGGTAAGAAAGATCCCAAAGTGATTTTTGAATTGGGAAATATAAATAGAAAAGTTGTCATTGTGGATATTATGTAATTTATGCCTACCATGACTTTAGGGGGAAGACACATTGAGATTAGAGGATATCCTTGAAGTAATTGAGAATGAAGGTGACTCTATTGCAGTGATCCTTTTCAGTGGTGTGCATTTTTATACTGGACAGCTCTTTAATATACCTGCCATCACAAAAGCAGGACAAGCAAAGGTATGTGCACCATTTCCTCCTCCCCACTTTGTCCAGAACATATATATATATGTATATATATATATATATACATACACACACATATGATATATGATGGAGAAGGCAATGGCATCCCACTCCAGTACTCTTGCCTGGAAAATCCCATGGACAGAGGAGCCTGGTAGGCTGTAGTCCATGGAGTCGCTAAGAGTCGGACACGACTGAGCAACTTCACTTTCACTTTTCACTTTCATGCACTGGAGAAGGAAATGGCAACCCACTCCAGTGTTCTTGCCTGGAGAATGCCAGGGACGGGGGAGCCTAGAGGGCTACCATCTATGGGGTCACACAGAGTCGAATATGACTGAAGCGACTTAGCAGCAGCAGCAGCAGCATGATATATGAAAGTGTTAGTCACTCAGTTGTGCCTGACTCTTTGCAACCCCATGGATTGTAGCCTGCCAGGCTCCTCTGTCCATGGGTTTCTCCAGGCAAGAATACTGGAGTGGGTATCCATTTCCCTCTCCAGATCTTCCCTACCCAGGGATCAAACCCAGGTCTCCCATGTTGCAGACAGACTCTTTACTGTCTGAGCCACCAGGGAAGCTCCATATGATATATATGATATATATGTGTACATATATATATATATATATATATATATACATATATATATAAAAAGTATATATGTATATATATATAATATATATATTTGCCTAAAGTAAAATATTTATGTTTTAAAATATATTTAATATATATTATTTAATATATTTTAAAATATAAAGTTTATTAAATACACTTTAAAATATAAATATTTAGCTTTAGGTATCTCTATTTAAACCTCTTTTGTTACTTCTTGGTCTTACCTCCTTATTAGCATCTGCTCTTTCAATGTCTACCTCTAATCAGCAGGATGGGTGAGCTTCCTTAAGTGTTGTCATTGGTACAGAACTGCTCAGTCAGCAGAAGTAGCCAATACTTAGAATAGCAACTATATATTAGGACTATTAGAAACTCAACTCTGGTGCTTTGTTGCACTATAACTCATTCTAAATATAATCTACGCTCATTAACCTTATGTACCTGAAGAAGCGGAGATGAAGAATAAAAGTTTATCATAGATGGGATTTTACCCACTTTACTTTAAGGAAGCCATTATACAGCCTATAATGAGTAATTTTCCTTAAATACTACAGAATAATACTTAGTATACTATTATGAAACAGTAACTCTTTATATATGTCTTGTGAAAAAGTGTTTTAGTATGTTTGCTTGAAAAAAATAAGAGGGAAAACACTTAACAGTTACAAATTGTATTTAAAATCTTTAAGTAAGTGTTGTATTTGATTTAGCAATCAAGCCATATATTTAAAAAAAGTAACAATCAAATTATATTCTTAACATTAGTAAATTATGGGATTAATACATAAGTGAGATCTAGTTAATATATTCAGTTATTGAAGCTAATGAATGGAACTAATGAAAAGAAATTTAGCACCATTACCAGCAGTCTCTAGGAATTTCCAACCACAACTTCCAAATGATTTGATAAATATGAAAGTGGTGCATTACAAAAGATATAATGATGTCTTCTTAATTTAGATATTAAAGTTTAAGCACCAAAATAAACATAGTTCAATAAAATATCATATTTTAAAATGTTATGCAAGTAATTAGAAGTCCCTGATCACCTTACTATACATGCATGTCTCATTAACTTTCATAGAAATGAGGCAGGAAGGTAGAGAAGAAAGATGGTGGGTTTTGGAATCACTCAGTCTGAGGATCCAATCTTGGCTAGGTCAGTTAATTTTATATGAACTTGGGCAACTTACTTGACCTTTCTGAGTCTTAGTTTTCAAAAGCATTAGTTGGAATAACAGAACCCACTTGATGAATGCAGTGATGATTATGAAGATTATGAAGTATCTATTAGATTGCACATATTCTGCTATTAAATAGTGGTTACCTCCCACTTTCCACTGTCCTCAACAAGCATGAAGTTAAGAAAGTGGCTTAAATACACATTTTCTTTCATTTCTCATTAAAAAGCAAAATAAACCTGTTTGCTAGATATTATATGTAACTCCCATTCAATTACTTTGATGCTGAAACCATTCTTTCAGTATTTTGCAGGCTTTCTTTCACTTATAAGGTGAAGCCACCTACTAGGTAGGACTCGCATTGAGTTTTCCGTCATAGAAAGCAAGGTAGGAATGAGTAGTTCCATATAAATGCAACTGTACAGAAGTGATGGATACTATGGAAGTGAAATGCTGATCTAGCTGACTTCAGTTTATCCATTATCAAAATTATTTTAACAGATATTTATACTCTTGCTAGACAACTCCCTGCATTCTCAATGAAGATTTAGGAAAAGTATTTAAAAGGTAGATTTACATAGCTCTCTTTGGTGGTCTATAAAAATAAAGCTGAAGAGAGATAAAGAAAATTAAAGGTGTCAATCAAGAGAGAGTTGGGAAATTTGAGGGAGAAAAACATGTCACTAAAGAGTCAGTATTATGAGTGTCTAAGTGAGATTACCTGTCTCTTGAGAAATCTGTATGCAGGTCAGGAAGCAACAGTTAGAACTGGACATGGAACAACAGACTGGTTTCAAATAGGAAAAGGAGTACGTCAAGGCTGTATATTGTCACCCTGCTTATTTAACTTCTATGCAGAGTACATCATGAGAAACGCTGGACTGGAAGAAACACAAGCTGAAATCAAGATTGCCGGGAGAAATATCAATAACCTCAGATATGCAGATGACACCACCCTTATGGCAAAAAGTGAAGATGAACTAAAAAGCCTTCTGATGAAAGTGAAAGTGGAGAGTGAAAAAGTTGGCTTAAAGCTCAACATTCAGAAAACTAAGATCATGGCATCTGGTCCCATCACTTCATGGGAAATAGATGGGGAACAAGGAAAACAGTGGAAACAGTGTCAGACTTTATTTTTTGGGCTCCAAAATCACTGCATATGGTGACTGCAGCCATGAAATTAAAAGACGCTTACTCCTTGGAAGAAAAGTTAGCACCAACCTAGATAGTATATTCAAAAGCAGAGACATTACTTTGTCGACTAAGGTATGTCTAGCCAAGTCTATGGTTTTTCCTGTGGTCACGTATGCATGTGAGAGTTGAACTGTGAAGAAGGCTGAGCGCCGAAGAATTGATGCTTTTGAACTGTGGTGTTGGAAAAGACTCTTGAGAGTCCCTTGGACTGCAAGGAGATCCAACCTGTCCATTCTGAAGGAGATCAGCCCTGGGATTTCTTTGGAAGAAATGATGCTAAAGCTGAAACTCCAGTACTCTGGCCACCCATGGGAAGAGTTGACTCATTGGAGAAGACTCTGATGCTGGAAGGGATTGGGGGCAGGAGGAGAAGGGGACGGCCGAGGATGAGATGGCTGGATGGCATCACTGACTTGATGGATGTGAGTCTGAGTGAACTCCAGGAGTTGGTAATGGACAGGGAGGCCTGGCGTGCTGCAATTCATGGGGTCACAAAGAGTCGGACCTGACTGAGCAACTGAACTGAACTGAACTGAAGTGAGATTAAGAAAAAAAAAAAGGAAAGGTTCCAGAAATATGGTTGGAACCAAAACTGATTGATTAATAAAATCCAACATTAGTAGATTTTCAAGTAGAAACTTCAAATGAAAGAGAAGTGGGAGATAGGATTTTTGAAAAATATGTTAAAGAAATACATATATACCAAAAAGATCACAAATTATAAGTGGCTAGATGAGTTATTCTGAACTCTTATAACCATCACCTAGATCAAGAAATTTCTAGAACATTTATAAAACTCAGAATCCTCCATGTATATAAATATAAACATATACATATTAGTTTTGTCCATCTTTGAACTTCATATGAATGGATTAACATACACTGTTTTATGTCTTTTTATTTGCTCACTACTGTATTTATGAAGTTCATCCATTTTTGTTCAAACAGTAGTTTTGAGTGTTTTCCTTTTCATTTCAGTGTATTATTGTATTATATGAAATAGATCACCATTTAATTTTCTTTATTCTTATTATTTGAGGGCTAATACAGTAAATTCTACTCTATCCTTATAAATTTATATCCTTATAAATTTCTTCGGGTATGCATTCATACCCATTTCTGTTCATTCAGTTCAGTTTAGTTCAGTTGCACAGTCATGTCCGACTCTTTGTGACCCCATGAATTGCAGCACGCCAGGCCCTCCCTGTCCATCACCAACTCCCGGAGTTCACCCAAACTCATTTCCATCGAGTCGGTGATGCCATCCAGCCATTTCATCCTCTGTCGTCCTCTTCTCCTTCTGCCCCCAATCCCTCCCAGAATCAGGGTCTCTTCCAATGAGTCAACTCTTCACATGAGGTGGCCAAAGTATTGGAGTTTCAGCTTTAGCATCATTCCTTCCAAAGAACACCCGGGGCTGATCTCCTTTAGAATGGACTGGTTGGATCTCCTTGCAGTCCAAGGGACGCTCAAGAGTCTTCTCCAACACCACAGTTCAAAAGCATAAATTCTTCGGTGCTCAGCTTTCTTCACAGTCCAACTCTAGCATCCATACTTGACCACTGGAAAAACCATAGCCTTTACTAGACGGAACTTTGTCGGCAAAGTAATGTCTCTGCTTTTGAATATGTTATGTTGGTCATAACTTTCCTTCCAAGGAGTAAGTGTCTTTTAATTTCATGGTGGCAATCACTATTTGCAGTGATTTTGGAGCCCCCCAAAATAAAGTCTGACACTGTTTCCACTGTTTCCCCATCTAATTCCCATGAAGTGATGGGACCAGATGGCATGATCTTCGTTTCCTGAGTGTTGAGCTTTAAGCCAACTTTTTCACTCTCCTCTTTCACTTTCATCAAGAGGCTTTTTAGTTCGTCTTCACTTTCTGCCAAAGGGTGGTGTCATCTGCATATCTGAGGTTATTGATATTTCTCCTGGCAATCTTGATTCCCACTTGTGCTTCTTCCAGCCCAGCATTTCTCATGATGTACACTGCATATAAGTTAAATAAGCAGGGTGACAATATACAGCCTTGATGTACTCCTTTTCCTATTTGGAACTAGTCTGTTGTTCCATGTCCAGTTCAAATTGTTGATTTCTGACTTGCATACAGGTTTCTCAAGAGGCAGGTCAGGTGGTCTGGTATTCCCATCTCTTTCAAAAATTTCCACAGTTTATTGTGATCCACACAGTCAAAGGTTTTGGCATAGTCAATAAAGCAGAAATAGATGTTTTTCTGGAACTCTCTTGCTTTTTTCCATGATCCAGCAGATGTTGGCAATTTGATCTGTGGTTCCTCTGCCTTTTCTAAAAACAGCTTGAACATCTGGAAGTTCACGGTTCACGTATTGCTGAGGCCTGGCTTGGAGAATTTTGAGCATTACTTTACTAGCATGTGAGATGGGTGCTATTGTGTGGTAGTTTGAGCATTCTTTGGCCTTGCCTTTCTTTGGGATTGGAATGAAAACTGACATTTTCCAGTCCTGTAGCCACTGCTGAGTTACATGCCTAGAATTGGCATTCTTAGAACGTAATGTAGGTGTATGTTAAATTGAGATCAACAATGACAACTTTCCAAAGGTTTATATCAATTGGTCATATACTCTCACCATGAATTTCTGTAACTCTACATTCCCACCAATAGCAAATGTGATTAGTTTGTAATCATAATGCATTGCAGTTTTCATATGAACTTCTCTAACTACTGGTGAAATTGAGGATATTTCAAATGTGTACTTGCTAAGTTTGTTTGTTTTTTCTTTTATGAAGTGCTTGTTCAAGTGTCTTGTCCAGTTTTTCATTTGGTTATCTCTTTGTTATAAATAGTACAGAAATTGATTCTGATGGAAGGAGAAGATAAATGATTTCTAGTGATCATCTAAAAGGAAAACTAATAAATTAATCAAACAACAACTGGTAGTGTAGTGTGGCCTTGATTCACATAATGAATTTAGAGAATGCTGAGGCTTTACTTAACTGAGGAGAAGACCTGGGATCATGACAATGGAAACTAAGCATAAGATCAGGTTAGAGAGCCATATTTTAAGGGAAGGCCAGCATGTGAAAAGAGACATCATGTTCATATTTTGTCTCTGAAGCTATCTACTTAATTTTGTATTATTGGCCAACCTACTATCTTGGAGCCCTGCCTTACATATATTTATATATAACTTATTTATATTACTATTTGTAATATTCTATTACTTATTTGTACTAATAATTTCTTCTTATCTACACTCACTGGGTGTTCCCTATTTTCTTCTGAATTACTGTCCCTAGAGATTTTGACTCTTGTCACCAGACAAATTTCACTACCAAGTAAAAGCTACAGGCCACTCCTACACTTGAAAATTATTTACGACCACCTAACTATTACACTCAGAAGTTCTATATGCACCTTGAGATCAGTATGCTCCAGAGTTGTCTCCCTCCAAAATACCACTACTGTTTCACACCATTATCCTTACAGTCCTTTACAGACTCAACCTTGACATCTTCCTGTTCTTTACCTTTTCAACCAATCTCTTCTTAATTCTTTCCTCTCAGAGTTAGTCTTTCCTTTAATATTCCTTAATCAATTATGAAGGTTTTCAGCTGCAAGAAAAAAAAAGTCCCAGAGGAAAAAATAACTGAAAATTAGAAATTTATTTTTCTCACAACAGAAGACTTGAGGCAGGAGTTTGCTAGGATGCACTAAGCAGTTCAGTAACATTGGTATGACATCTCCAGGGCTTTCTGATATGTCCTTCAGATTTCTCACATCATAGTTGCTAGGAGAGTTGTCCCAAATCCAGATATCACAGTTCTCTTTAAAGCATAAAGAAGAGAGGAGAAAGAGCACTACAGTTTTATCCATCCATTTCATCCAAAGTGTAGTCTTTCCAAAAAATCCTAGCACTTTCCAGTTTATGATTCAATGGTTTTTGAAGCAGTAGCTTTGAGAAAGAATGAGTAAAGGAGTTTTTAGCTTTTATGGACCTAAACCAAAGAGAGGCTAAAAACAGAGCTGGGAGGGGGTTTGGGTTAAGAAACACACAGTACTTCTTGCATCTTCCAATTATACCCCCATGGAACATCATTACTTCTATTCTTCTAGCCCTCTTTAATTTTTCCTTCTTTCCTTCTTTTTTTCATATTTGTTTTATGCCCCATTTCATAAAGCATTTGAAATCAGTTCATGGGAAACTTAATAGGCAACATAATGAAATGTAAAGAGAGAGAAATAAAAAGAAAATCTAGATATCTGGTGGAATGAATAATAATTCTCACAAATAATAATTTCTCAACCTGGACTATGATAAGAAACAGGTAATTAGAAATTATTGTCAATGGAAACTCTTGGTAGAGAAGGTAGACTAAGTCTTGGTAACAAGTAAATAGAGCCATAAGTGCCTTCACTGTGATAAATGTTTATCACTTGCTCACGCAGCAATCAAGAATCAGGTTACCAGGGGTTCAGGGTTGTATCCTATGGCTTTCATATCCTAGAACTTCTGTTAATATTCAGCCAAAGGAATGGGATTTATTTCCACATGTATCCCATTGATTAATGCATGGTCATTGTTGGGAAATGAAGGATATCTGTGTGCTCAAGAAAAATAGCTATTAGCTTTGCCACCTGCAATTCAGGTATTTTTGCTTGCTGATGGAGTATTATACTATAATTCTGAAAGTAGTGAAACATTTGCATTGATGAAATATTTAGATAGTAGAGACAGAGCTGACTTGGCCTTGGGCCCATGCCTTTCTATTAGTTTCTAGCATAGTTTAAGTGGCTTAATTCATTTACCAATGTGACTTCATTTGTCCACTTAGTAAATGGGGAAGGGAACAGTGCCTACTTCATGTATTTGCTCTAAGCAGAAACAAGGTACTATTCCCAAAACAGTGCATTGCAAGTAATAAGTAAACATTATCAGCATATATAAAAAAATCACAGTGTAATATCCAACCTACAAAAAAAAAAGAAATAATGAATCCTTAGAAAGTGAAATATTCAGAACTTACTCTACTTGGACACTTCTATGCTAGATTATGAAAGAAAACAAGAAGCAATGTGGTTAGGATTCATCAAACTAGACCGAATTTTTTTTTTAATTAGGTAATGAACTAACAACTATTTTAATAATCTTATCCCTAAATAAACTCATTGCCAAATGCTTGTATTCCACTTTCCCTCTCCAATGCCATACAAAATGTCCTTCAGCACTCTGGAACTCATGGTGCCTGGCAGACAGTGGTTCCAAATAAATATTTTTTGACTGAATGAATGATTAATTATCTTATTTATCATATATTTTACACTATTTTACCATATATAGATGCTGGAATGTTAGTTTCTTTTAGCCTAAAGAAACTTGAAATGCAAATCACAGCCAAAAAGAAGACTAAATTTTGCAACCCTGTGTTTTGTTTTATTAGCTTCTTCTTTGTTGTGTGGCACTCTCCAGTGGGTGTGAGTATGAACACCTCTTAGACCCAACTATAAGCTGCCTAAATTATTAATAAATAATAATTGCAATTATAACCACAAAATTTAAATACAGAATGAATTAATTCTGGATTCAGAATAATATATGACAAAAGCAGAAATATGAATAAAGACATCATTATAATAAAGAAAGACATATTTTAGCTTTAACATCTTTTAATAAAAACTGAGATTTCTAAATAACACTCATATATAAATGGTTACTTCATTGATGCATCCACTTATCTTCAGGGAAGGTTTAAATTATTGTTAAAAATTTTTGAGACTTTTTGGGAGACAAATAATTGATCAAACCTCAAAATTCAACAGGAAGCTTGGCTGAGATGCTTCTAGTACTGAAGACTAGGAGTCAACTCTCACGGACTATTAGAAAAAAATAATATCAATAATACTTGTATGAGATCAAGATTTGAGCAGTGAATCAGTTAGGAAAAATCAGTACCAGATACTTTTATATACAACTATAACATAAACTGGCATGTTGTAGGAAATTTTTATATATAATGAATAAACCCTTTCCGAAAAGATTTAATATTCAAATGCTCAACATTAAGTAATCTTTACTAGAAATTGTAGTACATACAGCCATTATCTTATTAAAGTCACTGCCAGTTCACCAAACAGGATCTTGTCCTTAGTGCATAAAAAGAATCTTGTCTCTATATTCTCTATAATAGAGCAATACATATTTGAATCTTTTATCCATTCTTTCTATCAGTAAATATTTGAAGAGTAAATTATAATAATAGAATTCTAAATAGGAACTCCTTATTTAGCCTGGAGTGTTAGACTGACCTTCTTAGACAAGATGAGACCTCAGCAAATCCTAAAATTATGAGTAGGAATTAACTAGGTAAAAACCCCTTGAGGGCACAGATAATATGGTAGAGCCATTTTGGATATTAAAAAAAAAAGTTAGAATTGCAAGGAAGCAAATATTTCAGTATAATTTGATTGTAGAAAATGCTGTATGATTTGATAGAAAAGGTATGATAAAAAATGAGCAGACAGAGGCTGGGTAAATAAGGGCCCACTAGGCTATATTATATGTCTTGAACTTCTCTTAAAGACATAGGGAGCCACTGAAAGCTTTTAGACCACAAAACAAACTGGGTTTTGTTTTAATTTTAAAAAGATATGCCCTACTTACAGGAATGGGTAGGGATAAGATGAATAAAGGGTCATCTGCAGTCCCTATGCAAAAAAGTTGAAAACTCTCTGTCATGATACAGTTCAAAAGATGGGGGTACCAGAGGAGAGATCCATTTCTTATCAAATGAAATATTTTCTGATCTCTTCATAGATCACTCTTATTTAAACATTTTATCTTAGTGATATTAAAGACAAAATTTGTATAAGCATCAGAAATGAAGGATCTGTATTGAACTCTTATTTCACCCAGATTTTGATCTATCCACAGAACACAAGGATTAAAAATAATAATAATAATAACACACATACACACACGTACATACAGAGTCAGAGACAGAGAGAGAGAGAGAGAGAAGGGAAAAGTGACCTAAATTTTAGATGCATCTCATTAACTAAGCATACTTTACTTGGGGAATAGCAAAGGATTATTCTGTTTAGAAATACAAAATACACTCTCTGTAGTTTATCCAAGTAGGAGCCTGGAGTCAATGTTTGTGAGGATCAATGCCCAAGAATCTAAAAATTTTGAGCTGTCCCTAAGAAGTTTTCATCAGATGTTTTATCTAATTTAAGCTTTTCATTAAATGGACCATGTGAGGAAGATTGATTAATTCTCAATAGAAGAGAAATTTGCACTCAAGATGTTTTAGGATTACAGATCTGAGAAAAGCAAGACTCCAAATTGTCAATCAGGATCGTTGCTTTGGCAACCACTCTCATCAAAGCCATGGTGGATAATTATTTCTTCTGATCTAGCCCCATCCAAACCCAGCATTCCCCAAACGAAAGTGTATACTTAGGGTTTCTTTTAGATGACATGCATTTTACAAAATACTTAAGTTGCCTTAGACTAAGGCTGTGCTTAGTTGCTCAGTCGTGTCCAACTCTTGTGACCCCATAGACTGTAGTCGGCCAGGCTCCTCTGTCCATGGGATTCTCCAGGCAAAAATATTGGAGTGGTTTAAGATCTGTTTTTTAGCCACTTGATAAACAAAGGAAGGGTGATTTAAGTCTTTGTTAAGCTGAAAAATGAAAGTGTTTCAACGTGAAATGTACACATACATTTTAATTTAATCGCTAACCACCATAAGAATGGAAAGAAAAATGTGTGTTTCATGGCAATCAATGTAGGTGGAATTTCAAAAGATCTTTAAGCAGGAAAAAAAAAAAAAAAACAATAAAATGTAATATTTCTCTTAATGTCCTTCTTCATGTTATCCTTATTTAATTGGGTAAATTATGTATGAACAAAATCAAAGACTGAGCTGAGAAGGCAATGTTCATTGTCTTAGGAAATTATCTTAAGTAAGGTGGTGAGCAAAGAGGATAACTATAACATTGTCTATAAAAACTAGATTTAAGGGAAGAAATTAAAGAACGATGTCTTTAAGAATTATTCCATAAACTTCTTTGCAATATTATCAAGTTCAGTATGTAGTAAATTGAATAATATAAGCAAATTTGGTTGAGAAAATGAGAATTCAGATTGACATAGTAATCACTAGAAAACCATATTAGGGAAGAGTACACTTTCATTTCTAATCACAATGGTGCTTTCTTCGATATAGAGCACCATTACCCCATGATGGACAAATTAAATAGTTGCTTTAAAACCATTGTATAACAGGATAGGTAGATAAAACAGATATGTAAAGGTTAAAGGTTTCCACTCACCTGAAAAGTAACTATGCATTATTGGGAAGGTTGTGATTAGGTCCTGGTGTCTCCTATTTGATCCCTTGCCTCATTTTTCTCACATGATGCCCATCACTCTTCTACCATTTGTGGAATGTAGTTCAAACCATTTTAGCCTTTTTATAATTGTGTATATACTTAATTTAACATTGTATTTCCTCTGCTCTCCTTCACAAACTTATATTTAAGCTAAACCAAATGTTTCACATGTTTTTTGTACAGATGTCACACTGTTGCCATGCCTTTATTCTTAGTTTCCCTTACTCTTAGAACTTCCACATCTGAAGATTCTATTCCTCTATCACAGCTCAACCACTATCTGCTTCACAGGTTATGACTGGTCCTAGAGAATTGCTGACCCTCTTTGTATATGTAAATGTGGTACATTAAAAAATTTTAATCACATGCCAATAATGACAGATCAAAAGATTTCATATAAAAACTCCTAGTTTTAAATACCTTCTGGAAATGACATGTTTGGCAACATTAGCCCATCTTTATCCTAGGATAACAAGTGGTAAGACTGAGTCATAGCTCTGCCCACTAGATGGAACTTTAGTTCTTCCACACAACTCCCATTTCTACCTACTGACCTAAGCACTGAAGCAGAGTGACAGCTGGCGTATATATTTCTACTTACATTGCAGCATTCTTACAAAAATGAGTAAAGGGGAGTATTTCTTATAGGCTCAACTCACAATATTTCTTGACTAACTCCTGTGGAAACACGAGGGGCGATCCTTGATCTTTATCATAAAATTTTTCTCATTCCTCTGTGTCAGGCTAAATCTATCTCCCTGTTATATTTCCATAGCATGATAGAAAATGTATTCCTGGTCCCATTTTGCACTATCTTGTAATTATTTATATGCATATCTATAAAATTTAGGAAGCTTTGTAAGTAGAATGTTCAATGACTGATTGAGGGTAGAACTTACAAACTTCACAGGTTCATACTAGTGCTTTTCATATACATAATTACTTATCATTAAATGCGTACCTGCTTGGTCAGTGAATGGATAAGTGTGTATATCAGTAAGAATAGATTAGGCTGTTTTATGGATCACATATTGTATAAAAAGCATAACTATGCTCCCATTTAATTAGAATCAGAAAATTCTGAAGAATTACTTATAATGGTTAATTTAAAAAATCAAAATACTTGTAAAATTTGAGTTCTTTTTCAAATTCCATTTCTAGTCTTTGACATACTTAGGGCATGCAGACAACTCCATTGAGTTATTAAACATTAAATGAACTAAATTAAGCTTGAAAAATTACCTTGAGCTATTTTTCCCATCTTGGGTATCCAAAATAAATCAAACAAACTATATTTCGTGTGAGAACCTTGCCAGCTGGAGAAAGACTCTAGAAGAGAACAGTATTACTCAATTTGTTTTATTTTTCTTCTTTGGTTTTGCACTTACTTCTGACAATAAATAGAGGAGACAATAGCTGTTTTTTCTGGTAAAAAGCTGAAATTTACTCTTGAAAGCACACTCTGTTAGGTAGTAAGACATTTTTACCTGCAAATTACACACTTTAGAGTCTGAAGGGTTTTTTCTCTTTCCTTCTCTCTCAAATCCTTTACTCTTCCTGCCCAAGTAGCTGTTAGCTCTTAGCTCTGTCTCAGACTTTCTTAACGGACACCACCCTTCCCCCGCAACTTAAATTTCATTAGCAAAATGCTCCCAATACTCCTACTTTCTATTTCTCATCTCTGGATTTGCCAGTCTCATCAATCTTTACTTTTTAAAAAGTCAGGCTAAAAGGACGAATCTAGTTTCTGCAAGAGTGCTTTGTACAAAGGTAATAATACTAGGTGCTGCTGATGGCTTACGGTGCTTTAGGTACTTGGGATGTAATATGTACAGTATTCCCAGCTATGCTAACAAGGAGCTTTTCCCATGTTTCACTGAGGGAAACTGAGTCTGAGAGAAGTTAAGCACTTGTTCAAGCTGACTTAGCCATCTGGGAAACTGGACTCTGGCTCCATACCTCTCTTTCCACTATATTTTCTCCTTTTACATCGGCAAACTTAATGTGTAATGACAAAGCAGTCTCAACATTTGGAAAGTCTAAGAAAATATTTATAGCCCTCTTTTTTGGTTATTTTCCCTTGGGAAACTGAGGCCCCTGTCTTCAGGGCTGCATGATCATCTCTTCAGTTTAGAGAATATTGAAAACCACAGTTTTTACTTTGCCCTAGATGTCAAGGATAAGAATCATAATTATTGCTGAATAAGATTCTGTCTGTGCCAGCATTCAACAGTACCCCAGCTCAGAACTTCAAACACACTCCGTCCAACTGCTCTCTTTAAGAGGTGCCCCGAGACACTGAGAGGTCTCCTTCGGATGGGTCTCTTAGGTAGTTCCACTGGTAATAGTTCTCACCAATGACAATGTTATTGCCATTCGTGATAGCACCTCTTTGGGGCTTTTAGATGTGTTTGCAGGAGCCCTCTCTCTAATTAAATGAGCTCACCAACTTCTACATGATTGGGAAGCTAATCTACGTGACACTGGGGAGAATTTCAATAGAAAGTCCACTGAACCCCTTAATGGTAGCTGAGTTACAGAGTACGCTCTTGAAATTTCATTCTGTCACAGGTATATTGACCCCTCACTTAATATCAGATTCCAGGATTTGAAAGAGACAGACAGACACATGGACAGAGAGAATAGATTAAGAAAAACTCCACTGTCTCTGCCTTTAAAGAGTCATATGGGGTATAGAGGCACATAAAAAGGAAACTGCTCTAGACTGTGTTAGTACTTGTCAAAGGTAAAAACAAATCTGTGAAAATGTCTTAGAATATCAATCTAGTCTAATACCACAAAAAGTAGAATTGTGCATGTTCCAATTCATCTTAAAGATTGGGTCAAAACCACACACTGCAAATTGACTCAAGAATAAGTCAGATAGCATGGGAGATGTAGTCCCACTCAAGTTCAGAAACTATCATTTTCCTCCAGGCATCTATTCACAGAACTAGAGCGCATAGCTATTAAGACAGAACTATTCTTCCAGACTCTAGTTGCCAGTGTTCCCCACAGGCTACCTGGTTAGCTCTGTAAACTCTATAGCTAAAACAGTTCTGGAATTTAAACAGAGTACCTTGAGATACAAATTAATTTAAAAACAAATAGAGGCCGTCTTTCCTGTGACATAAATAGAGCCTGGAAAGGTGTCTAAAAATGCACTAGGTTGGCCATCTTCAGTGAGTGGAGTGGAGGTCTACTCATCTTCAGTGAGTGGAGTTCTACCACCCCATTCAGGACTCTGGGCTTTCCAAGCAAACACAAGCTCCTTAGGATGTGCCCGCGTCCATTCTCTTCTTCCCAATATTCCACCTCCTGTCACTTTACTGTTACTTTTTCAACAGAACATATTCTTCATATTTTCTTTTAGTTAACTATAGCTGTAAGCTACTATACTTGCTGAAAATATGCAAGTATGGCTTGATGTAGGAAGGTAACAAAATCCTAATACCATTTTACTCTAATTTGTACAGATTGACACATACATATTTCAGAATGGATTCCGTTTTCACTTCTTAGCTAATTCATAAATCCAAACCAGAGTTTTTAAGTCGCCAAGTGAAAGCATTCATTCTGATTTCAATTTCAAGTTAAAGGTACTCATTTTAATTTAATGAACTCCTTGATATCTGTGCCAGCCTTTGTTATGACTCTTTTTTGATTCAAAACTCCCCCTTGTTGAATATCTTATCTTTTTCAAAATTCAGTTCTCTGGAAACTCCCAAGTATAGTCATGGCTCCCCAGATCCCTAGGAACAGCCCACATGAGAGGCACAGATGTTTGGTTTATTAGTGCTTATTGTCTCCTCTATACAGATTTTTGCATAAATACCATCAATCAATAGCTCTAGGAGAAAAAGGTACTTTTCTTACTCAAATTATCATGTAGTGTAAGGGCTATTGGGGAAATCATTCTTCTCTGTACATTTACATTTTAAAATAATATTTTGATAGAAGATATATTTCAAATGATTACACCTTAACCTTAGGTGGTGTAGGACCTTAACCTTAGGACCTCATATGGTCTAGAGTAAAATCTTGTCTACCCTCCCAGTTTTTCTGTTTCTGTTCTTGTTTGCTGCTGAACTTCAATATGAGCATTTATAATTATCAAGTCACAGCCTCCTGGATGGGATATTATGTGTAGTTTTTCTCTTGCAGTACATATGCTGATTATTTACTTCTGGAATCATATATTATCTTTAAGAGCCTCAGAGCTAAAGTAGCTTTGAGTAGCATTCAGCTTCTGCCTTAAAATTTTAAATGTTGGTTCTAGTTGCCAAGCTACTTGATTTCTAAAATATTTACCACAGCTCCACCTGGAAGACTGTGTTGTGTACTTTTAACTTATGAGTTTATTCTCATTTTGTACTGCTATTTGTTTTAATATTGAGGAACAATATTCCTATCAAACTCTTGCTGTAAATAAGAGAAGGCTTAACATACTAATTCAAAACAACAACAACAACAAAATAGTAGATAGCTCTGTTAGATAATTGGGGGAAGGAAAATGTTATACAGATTACATATTGACTTTAAGTAAAAAATAAACACCATGCAAGAATTAATGCATAGTTCTTGCTTATAGGCTTCCCTGATGGCTCAGACAGTAAAGCAATGAGGGAGACGTGGGTTCGATCCCTGGGTCAGGAAGATGCCCTGGAGAAAGAAACGGGAACCCACTCTAGTACTTTTGCCTGGAAAATTCCAGGAACAGAAGAGCCTGGTAGCCTAAAGTCCATGGGGTCACATGACTGAGTGACTTCACTCCTGCTTACAACCAGAGCTGGATGAAAAGGAAAATAAGTGAGGAAGATACTTGAAAATCATAATAAATCTATGCTGGGTGAAAAGAAAGACTTTCAGGATAAAAATTCACTCTGAAATGATATACTATATTTAGAGGACTGGCAGAGGCCCCTCTTACAGTGTATTTCTTCTTTTTTTGTTTCTAATTTAGTATCTGTGCATTATTTTGAACCATAGCAGTTGAATGAATTTTACAAATTTTAGTGCTTCAAGACAGTGGCAAGAAACCCTACCACCTTTCATCTGCCTCTTCCTCAATCTCACCCCACCCCAGTACAATTCAACATCTCCTTAATTATGAGCTTCTTTGGGAAGTGCCAGGATCAAAACTAACTAGCCAACCAATTGTTTTTAATCTCCACTTTGTCTATCCTATCTATCTAGAGATGAACACACACACACACACACATACATATACACTTCTGTCATTTTGTTAAAAAAATTTCATCCACTGTCTTCAAATTTTCCCACCAGTTTTTCTTTTTAAGGTAGCATTATTCAAATGTATAGCAATGTACGTCTGCAATTGTTTCCTGTGACTTTATATTGAAGCAGAAGTACCATTTAGAAAATATAAAGATCTGCTTGGTATGGTGTGGAAACTGTAGTTCCCATAAACAGTCATGAGAGCAGTCACACTCCTAATACTAGTATCCAATTACTAGCCTTGAAGGAATCTTGCAGGCACCTGTAATTTACCCACCATGATGCTAATGCCACTTCCAAGGGTATCATTAAGTTTGGACATGCACCCAGCTCGCACATAGGAATGGCCACGGTCTATATGACATGCATCCTTTGCAGGTACTGCCAAAGTAACCTAGGTGGTTACTGAAGTGGGCCAAAGGCTACTTACCTATCTTAAGTATTTTATTATTTTAACAATTATATGAACATACAAATGCATACGACCTGGCTTTCAGTTCTGTGTATAGGTACAAGTGCCTTATATAATTACCCTTTTCACATCAAATTTGCTACTTATTGATGATCTTCATAATTTATAGGATTTGGGGGGAGTGAATAAAGAAGAAACTAATGATATCAGTCCAAAGTCAATCTGTTATAGGATAAACCAACAAAGTTATGAGGACTTGAATGCTACAAGGTATGAAATTAAGCCGTACTATTCCATATTTCATTTTAATAGATAAAAAATAATAAACTAAATTTTAGAGACAGTGAGATAGCTACCTAGAAATCTCAACACAGGCCCTATGTGTATTATTATACTGGTTAGAAAAATTCTTAGTATTGTGCTATGGAAGTTATTTTATGATCAAAATCTAAGCTACTCAGGCAAATGGGAAGGGAAAGAATACTCTAGAGACAGAGAATATTTATGCAAGAAGAGGAAAGTAGGTGTAGGGCACGTGAGATAGAAAGCTGGAAAGAATCAGGTCATAAACCATACCAAGGAAAATGAGTTACATTCTGAATTGAATGGGGGATCACTGAAGGGACACAGGAAGTCTTACAATCAAATGTATGGTTTAGAAAGTTCATTGGAAGAAGGCAGGATGGAAAGAATCAGAATAATTAGAAGATTACTTCCTTAGTTGGGCATTGACTATAAAGCCAGTGGACATGGTGGCTGAAAACCGCTGTGCTTGTAATGTGGTTTATCATTTATATTTGTCACTGTCTTTTATCAATGATTGAGTGAAAGTCGCTCAGTCATGTCTGACTCTGCGATACCATGGACTATGAAGGTGACGTCGCTCAGTTGTGTCTGACTCTTTGCGACCCCGTGGACTGTGACCTACTAGGCTTCTCCGTCCATGGGATTCTCCAGGCAAGAATACTGGAGCGGATTGCCATTTCCTTCTCCAGGAGATCTTCCCGACCCAGGGATCGAACCCGGGTCTCCAGCATTGGAGGCAGACGCTTTAATCTCTGAGCCACCAGGGAAGCTACCATGGACTATACAGTCCATGGAATTCTCCAGGCCCGAACACTGGAGGGGGTAGCCGTTCCCTCCTGCAGGATTTACCAATGAGATTCTGAGCAATTGTGGGTAATTAATCCAAATCTGTTGAAAATATTTGATTTCTATTTTAGCATTGCATAAAGTATGCACTCAAGTGTGCAATGTATGTTTTCACATATTCATATTGTTTTCCCTACTATTTCTTTTAAAATAATAAAAATATTAACTGAATGGCTATACAAAGTTTCGGAAAACTCTTAGTGTTTTCTTTAAGATGCTGCCATCTACTGAAACTTCTGTAAAATCACTTTGTGACGATCCATTCAAGTTTGTATCTTAAGGTCATTTACTTAAAATAATCACATTAAATAACTTATGTTCTCTACCATCCATGGGGAAAGAATTTCACTTGCATTAAAATATATTGTAGGAGCCACAAGTGATTTTTTTTTATATTGTGCCACATATGTGACCACAGGGCCTTTAACAACATGGTATGGTGAGTGAAGTTACATAGTTTCTTCATCAGGCTATTCTTTATAAATAGCTGATAATATAAGTGCTGACTTTTTATTCCTTGAGTTTCCTAAGAAAAATTGTGCTATAAAAACTCATTCTTTGTGTTTGGGAAATAAAATACCCGTAAGAACCTTTTTTTCTTTTAGGAGATTCTAGTTTTGGTCACACTATAATGAGTAAATTTTCTAATTAACCGACTCTCCAGTATATTGAGTTTTCTCCATGGAAACCGATGCTATAGGGTTGGGGTCAGCAAATCTTTTCTGTAATGGCCAAAATAGCAAATATTTCAGACTTTTCTTTCATGTGATCTCTGTTGCAATGATTCTTTTGTGCTTGCAAAAGCAACCATAGACAATATCTAAACAAATGAGATTACCTGTCCTCAAATATTACTTTATTTATTAAAAAGGTCATGGTTTGCATCCCTCTATTCTGGGGAAAGCGAACTATAGTTGCTCAGTCATGTCTGACTCTGCGACTCTATGGATTGTGGCCTACTGGGCTCCTCCATCCATGGGATTTTCCAGGCAAGAGTTATACTGGAGAGTGTTGCCATTTCCTTCACCAGGGGATCTTCCTGACCTTAGGATTGAACCCAGGTCTCCCACATTGTAGGCAGACACTTTACTGTCTGAGCCACCCACCAGCGAAGTCCTTGTTCTGGGGAAAGTACCTGTAATAGCTGTTCGGAGTTATTTATTTTTAAGAGGTGTTAGAACAATCAAAAAGTGGGTCCTTCTGCAATTATTAACTTCAAAAAACATCAGTCAATAGATGTATTTCTTCAAAGTTGCGGAAGTCTAATGTTTTAAGAAGGTAATTATTATATGTGCTCTTAGTAAGCTAACAATAGAACTCAGAGGTAAGACATGTCTGCAAAATAAACACCCTCATTTAATGACTTTTCAAAAAAATTCATGTTCATATACAAAGCTGTCTTAATGTGGAATGAATCACTATATTATCTAGCTAAATGTTTTCACATTTTGATCCACAGAGGAAAGTAGTTTTGATGGTAAGCAATTAAATTAAGAAAGTACTACTTGAGTATAGTTTGGATAGTATAAATTTATTGCTCCATGCTTTCCTTCTGGGAATTTAGTGTAAAGAGTCTTACATTGTAAAACACCGAGTTCTATCAGGCAGACATACAAAATACTTGAAACCATACAAGTAAATAATTGAGACAAAATAGAGTCAGTAAGAGATTATCCAGGTCTCAAGTGAATGTACGGGAAGAACACAGCATAGATTCAAAAATAGCATTGTTTTCAGGGGCCTCCTGAGAAATCTGTATGCAGGTCAAGAAGCAACAGTTAAAACTGGACGTGGAACAACAGACTGGTTCTAAAACGGGAAAGGAGTACGTCAAGGCTGTATATTGTCACCCTGATTATGTAACTTATATGCAGAATACATCATGCAAAATGCAGGGCTGGATGAAGCACAAGCTGGAATCAAGATTGCCAGGAGAAATAACAATAACCTCAGATTCGCAGATGACACCACCCTTATGGCAGAAAGTGAAGAAGAACTAAAAAGCCTCTTGATGAAAGTCAAAGAGGAGAGTGAAAAAGTTGGCTTAAAACTCAACATTCAGAAAACTAAGGTCATGGCATCTGGTCCCATCACATCATGGCAAAAAGACTGAGAAACAGTGGCAGACTTTATTTTGGGGGGGCTCCAAAAATCACTGCATAATGTGACTGCAGCCATGAAATTAAAGGATGCTTGCTCCTTGGAAGAAACACTATGACCAACCTAGACAGCATATTAAAAAGCAGAGACATTACTTTGCCAACAAAGATCCATCTAGTCAAAGCTATGCTTTTTCCAGTAGTCATGTATGGATGAGAAGGTTGGACTAGAAAGAAAGCTGAGCACCAACGTATTGATGCATTTGAACTGTGGTGTTGAAGAAGACTCTAGAAAGTCCCCTGGACTGCAAGGAGATCCAACCAGTCAATCCTAAAGGAAACCAGTCCTGAATATTCATTGGAAGGACTGATGCTGAAGCTGAAACTCTAATACTTGGGGCCACCTGATGCAAACAACTGACTCATTGGAAAAGACCCTGATAATATGAAAGATTGAAGGCAGGAGGAGAAGGGGACGACAGTGGATGAGATGGTTGGATAGCATCACTGACTCAATGGACATGAGTTTGAGTAAACTCCAGGAGTTGGTGATGGATAGGGAAGCTTGGTGTGCTGTAGTCCATGGGGTCACAGAGTCAGACACGACTGAGTGACTGAACTGAACTGAAGTTGCTTCAGCCGTGTCTGACTCTTTGCAACTCTAAGAGACTGTGTGCAACCCAGGCCCCTCTGTCCATAGGATTCTCTGAGCAAGAGCACTGGAGTGGGTTGTCATTTCCTATTCCAGGGGATCTTCCCGACCCAAGGATTGAACCTGAGTGTCCTACATTTCCAGCATTGGCAGTTGGGTTCTTTACCACTAGTGCCACCTGCTCAACTTTATGTTAACCAAACTAGGCAGGACTTGGTTGCAGGGATGCTTCTAGTTTAAGCTGACGTCACTACCATGACCAGCTATTGTAAATAGTGCTGCAATGAACATTGGGGTACATATGTCTTTTTCAATTATGGGAAACTTTTACATTCTTATATATTATTGAACTCCTCAAAGAGGTTTTAATATTGTTTATGTATACCTATATTTACTGTATTTGTAATAAAAACAACTTTAAAATATATTATATATTTAGGACAGAAACTCAAACCCGTTACATACTGATATAAATATTACATTGTTAGGGGGTAAAAATGTGGTTTCTAAAAGAGACCAAAAAAAGAATGTTTTATATTTGGCATATATTTTACATAGAAATATAAATCTTTGCTATTTGACTTAATAGAAGGCAGCTGGTTTTATATATCTTCTGCATTAAATCTCTTGATTTTTTTTCTTTGTGAAATATAAGAATAAAATTGGACCTTGTGCAGATATATACTTAGAAAAAGTACAAGTGATATAATCGCTTTTTCAGTTAACTGTGAATATTCTTTGATCCTATACCAGAATTTGACAAAAACTTCCTAGGATTTGTAGTATGAAATGTGAAACCAAATCAATGATCTTCCTATGCTTTGTTACATTAAAATCTATGGGCTGATTTTTCATTTTGAACAGATCTTTTATCCATGCATAATATGTAACAATATGTCTTGATCATTTGGAAAATATCAATTCATTCAGTTCAGTTCATTTCAGTTGCTCAATCGTGTCTGACTCTTTGCGACCTCACAAATCGCAGCACCAAGGCCTCCCTGTCCATCACCAACTCCCGGAGTCTACTCAAACCCGTGTCCATCGAGCTGGTGATGCCATCCAGCCATCTCATCCTCTGTCATCCCCTTCTCCTCCTACCCCTAATCCCTCCTAGCATCAGGGTCTTTTCCAATGAGTCAGCTCTTTGCATGAGGTGGCCAAAGTACTGGAGTTCAGCTTTAGCATCAGTCCTTCCAATGAACACCCAGGACTCATCTCCTTTAGGATGGACTGGTTCGACCTCCTTGCAGTCCAAGGACTCTCAAGAGTCGTCTCCAACACCACAGATCAAAAGCATCAATTCTTCGGTGCTCAGCTTTCTTCACAGTCCAACTCTCACATCCATACTTGATTACTGGAAAAACCATAGCCTTGACTACACAGACCTTTGTTGGCAAGGTAATGTCTCTGTATTTTAACATGCTATCTAGGTTGGTCATAACTTTCCTTCCAAGAAGTAAGTGTTTTTTAATTTCATGGCTGCAGTCACCATCTGCAGTGATTTTGGAGCCCCCAAAAATAAAGTCTGACACTGTTTCCACTGTTTCCTCATCTATTTCCCATGAAGTGATGGGACCGGATGCCATGATCTTCGTTTTCTGAATGTTGAGCTTTAAGCCAACTTTTTCACTCTCCACTTTCACTTTCATCAAGAGGCTTTTTAGTTCATCTTCAGTTTCTGCCATAAGGGTGGTGTCATCTGCATATATGAGGTTATTGATATTTCTCCCAGCAATCTTGATTCCTGCTTGTGCTTCTTCCAGCCCAGCATTTCTCATGATGTACTCTGCATATAAGTTAAATAAGCAGGGTGACAATATACAGCCTTGACATACTCCTTTTCCTACTTGGAACTAGTCTGTTGTTCCATGTCCAGTTCTAACTGTTGCTTCCTGACCTGCATACAGGTTTCTCAAGAGGCAGCTCAGGTGGTCTGGTATTTCCATCTCTTTCAGAATTTTCCACAGTTTATTGTGATCGACACAGTCAAAGGCTTTGGCATAGTCAATAAAGCAGAAATAGATGTTTTTCTGGAACTCTCTTGCTTTTTCATTAAGTTATATATATTTTCTAAATATTTCATATTTCATTATAGGTTCTTTTTAAAATTATATGTTAGTTTTAAACTCACCATAAATATCTTTAAATACTGGGAAAAGATCATATTTATGGAAATGGACACAATTTTTCCAATATTCCAATTTCTCTTGGTAACTACTTTTTTCCCTTGGCAACAAATCCTGCAAGTTATTTTCCGAAAATTGATAGACTCACTTCATTTTTCAAAATATGTCTCAAATACCTAAGTATGATTTACTATCATTTGTCTGTAAGATGCTATTTCCTGCAAAAATGCCTTTCTATGAAGTTAAAGTGGGTAACTTAGCTTGCAACTCAAATAACTGCATAAGTGCATTACTTTGAGACAGACATCCTACTTCAGGATATTGTTAAATGTTTTATGAATAATTCCCATATTAAACCTTAAAAGAATAAAATTAAGGTATTGACATTTTATACAAATGTATTATTTTTATACTTGTACCAAGGAGATATATAACTCAAATTAACCTTTTCATGCTGTAACTGAATGCACACAATGAGAATACAAGTTTTGACTACCTTGATTTGTGCAAAGATGAGAGCAATTTAACACATCATTGTTTCTGCATTATCAGTGCAAAAGTCAACACAGTAAAGAAGGCAAAGAATGTCTTCTTCCTGGTATTAAAATTGTTTTGACCTGAAGGGGTCTTGAGAATGCCCAAGATTTTATGATTAACACTTTGTGAGTCATTGCTGCTGCTGCTGCTGCTGCTGCTGCTAAGTCACCAAAGGATAAACTGCATTTATAGTACAGCATTTTTTCAACAATTTTCTTAAATATACTTGTATTTGTTATTTTAAATAATTAAGCAAATTCAACATGTTATTATGTTCTTCCCCAGGGTTGTTTTGTTGGCTTTGATCTAGCACATGCAGTTGGAAATGTTGAACTTCACTTACATGACTGGGGAGTTGATTTTGCCTGCTGGTGCTCCTACAAGGTATCAACAGACTAGTTAATATATTTATATCCTTTTAGTCCACACTAACATTAATCTAAATGTAAAAATGGATCAGTGACCAATTTTAGGTATTTGAATTACTTTCCTCCATTTCCTTCATTACTGTATTTTGTGACTTTAGTTAGTTGTAGAATCACTTAATGAATAGTATAGGTTATTAAGTTTTGGTATTTCCATCCTTTATAGAGTATTTATTCCTTCAATTCTCTGACTTCTATGATAACATCAGGAAGTTCTGGACAATACCTCCATACTTAGAACTTAATTCAAATTTAATCTAGTTTTTTGTTAATATGTTGAAAAATTTCTATAAGTTAAAGATAATTCTTATGAAATAAACTTTGTATTGACATTTGAAGATAAGTTTATGACAGGGAGCATAGAAATAGAAATCTTAAGCATTTTAAAAATATAATCTTTTATTATTATTTAAATATTTTGTGGCAAGATAATTGAAATGAATGAGCTTTGAAATCAGATAACTGTCAGCAGAACTGAACTGTTATCTACCAGTTGGGGCAAAAACTAGCCAAAATAGTAATAGCTATTTATTCCTAATTAATAATGCTACATTTCATTGTTTTTCTTTGAACCAAATAACCCTAAATTCTGTTTTATAATAAAAGTTAAAATAATCACACATTTTTATCTTACCAAAGTTGATTTCATAACAAAAAATTCAAATTATTATTTTTATCATATTTATTTAGGCAAACCCACACAGTTTAATTTACTCTCTATCCAGTATTTAAATACAGGAGCAGGAGGTCTTGCTGGTGCCTTTGTCCATGAAAAACATGCCTATACAATTAAACCTGCGTGAGTACCATCTTCAGATTTTCTTTGGTGATGGATAAATGAATTAAATGAATTTGAATTAATTAGTGTGCTAAATTTACATGTGTTCTTTAAGATGCTATCCAATAAGAATCTGGGTTGATTATAATTATTTTACTACTCTGTGAACAATGATATGCTTTATCAGAAATAAATGATTTCCAAAGAGTTTACTTGGTTGAACAAGAAATTTAATCACAAAAGGGAAGCTTCAATGCTAAAAATGAGTCCCTGTAATCATGTAGAGCAGATGGTTTAATGCAGAGAGACTACTTAACTTTTTTCAAAAATTAGACTTTAGAAAAGTCCGGGTTTCTCACATTGATGAATAAATCAAAGGCAACACAGAGCTGTGCCTAATAGAGCTTAAAAGTGGTACATGATTATTAAAATTACATCTACCTTTAAAGCTGGAAACTTATAATATGGTCTTATAAGGAATATCTTCTGTCCTAAAAGATTTTATAATCCATGAAAACTGAAGAAGCTGAACACTGAACAACAGACTGACTACATAAAAAGAAATACTTTTCAATTTTTATATAGCACTTCATTTTTTAGAGCAAGTATAAATGCAAATGTGATACACCAACAAATTTAACATTTTTATTTGACTGGGGAACTCTTAAGTGTTTCTATTATTTTTATCTGGTACGGAGAAAAAAAATAATATTCTGTAAAAAAAAAATCCTTTCAAAATTGTATCAGAATGTGTGTGATGAGGAGACTGTCTAGACTCCTAATAGGTAATATAATAATGTTTGATTAATTTTCCAAATCTTCTCAGTCACTGGCTGAATGGTATAATCTTTATGAGAATTGAAAGTGAATTAGTAATAAAGCTTGGAGCCCCTCACATTTTTGAGATTCTCTGCATATAAATCATACAAATTTAAGAAGACTTTCTACAGCTCATTTAATTATATCTAAATTTCTTCAAGATTTTAAAGTTTTAAAATTCCATAGAGCATTTTTTAGACAGATATTTGTTAGGTACTCATCTACCTTGAATATATTGTCAGGACATTAGACTTCTCCCCTTCTTCCAAATTCTGCAAAGAATATCTTAGCCATGGGCTTCCCTGTTGGTTTAGCAGTAAAGAGTCTGCCTGCCAGGCAAGAGATGCAGGTTCAATCCCTGGGTCGGGAAGATCCCCTGGAGAAGGAAATGGCAACTCCCTCCAGTATTCTTGCCTGGGAAATCCCACGGACAGAGGAGCTTGGAGGGATGCAGTACAGGAGGCAGCTCATGAGTAGCTACCCGTGGCTACTACCGTTAGGTAGTACAGTTGGGCATGAACAACTAAACAATGACAGCATGAGATTTCTCCCCTCGTCCCAGATTATCTGGAAAGAATATAAAATGTCTATTATAGGACTACCAGGCAAGTTTTTAAAGGTCTGGGTTTTTTTTTTTTTTTTTCATTTATAAACAACACCATTGATAACATTTTACCTAGCCTAAGTGTTTTCCACATAGTTGGTATGTAAGATACTGCCTGCCTTTGTGTGAAAACTCACCACCCTGAGCACATCCAACTCTCCACTTATTTAAATTGCACTAGACGAATCGGCAAAGGGAAGCAGGGGTATGGTAAGTAATGTACACAAATTCTAGAGAATGCAAGCATTAGCAGTTAAACTCTGATTTTACAGCATCTCTAGTTCTTTCACCATTATTTGCCCTTCATGGATGAGGAACAAGAGAGGGCAGAAGGGTTGTAGTATGCCTGCACGTGCCTCATCTTATAGAATCCTAACATCTTCTAGACCCAGTGAGTGAAGTCACTCAGTTGTGTCCAACTATTTGTGATTCTATGGACAGTAGCCTACCAGGCTCCTCTGTCCATGGGATTTTCCAGGCAAGAATACTGCAGTTGGTTGCCATTTCCTTCTCCAGTAGGTAACTGTTAAGTCTATGCTCCCAGGAGAAAGACCATACAGACAGAGAAGATTTACACTCCAACCTGATCACTCACCTGCTGGTCCTGAAGAGTGTTCTTGATTTCTCAGTGTTCTAGTCTCTTGATAAAGAGCACATAAGCATCTACCTCATAGAAACTTATCGTGAGGTTTAAAAAGGATAATGCATGTAAAACAGCACAGCCACTGAAGCATGATAGGTGATCCATACATCTAGGGTAAGTATCTTTTTGCCTTACTGTGAAGTTGCACGTTAACTTGTAGAATTTTGCCTAGTAGAGATCATTTCTCCTCAAGCAGGAAACATACACTTAAAGGTTATGGTTTGTGACCTTTGGGATATTAAATAATTTTGTACCTAAGGCCAAGCTCAGACTGAGCCTGTAAGCCTCTATTCCTAGAATTCTCTCTTTTACTGGCCTCACCATCTTACTGACTCATCTGCTAATTATGCGTTGATTGAGATCTTTATATGTGTTCATGTTATATTTGTACAAGAGCCATGCTTGTACAATCTTCTATTTGTACAGTTTGAAAATCACATGTTATTAACTTCTGTTGCATTTTAAGTATCTGGTTTGGAGATCAACAAGACTCAAACCAGTCTGACTCAGGTAGTCCTTCTTACAGGAAACACTGGTTGTTGTTTCTTTGTTTATCAGTTGTTAAAGTTTCTTTTTATGTGATATTAGAGGGACTAGTTCCAATGATACCAACTTTTACCCTAAGTGCAATGTAACTACTATTGTTAACTTTATGAAGTAAACTTTGTGCTTAAAAAAGGGTGACATCTAGTGGCTAAACATGTTATTTCAAATAAATAGTACACATAACTTTCCTGGTCCATTCATTCTATCTATGCTTAAAGTGTATTTTTTTTTCTATCATTTGACCATAAATTTATAGTGCAATAATCATGTAGCCAAAGTCTTTGATAAAGAGGTAGGACAGGATGGAGGTGGAAGTTAACATTAGGTGCATTTTAGGTACAACGTTAAACAAAATGCATAAATGTTTATCAAGGTTGAGAGGAAGGGTACTATGGGAGTGGATCCTGGAACTTGTAACCCTGCATTCTGAAAGTTTGATATTAAGTGAATAATTTCAAAATATCTTTTATATGATGTTCCCAGTAGCAACTGGCAAATTACATCTGTACCAAGAAATTTCACCATTTTTTGCTTGTTTATTTAAATAGGCATTTTGGCCATTGTTCAAAATTGGTGACCTAAGACTTTTTCCAAGAACACTTTGTCAATGAAAATAATGAGTAGAGGCCAGTGTCAATCTAGTGTATTAAGCATTATAATTCAAATCATTAATCTCAGCTGTAATTTGACCTCTTCCTAGTTTATCATCACATTTTTCCCATTCTGGTATCATATTCTAAACCTTATCTGTAGCTAAGAATTATACTAAATAAGGACTGGTTCTGAGTAAACGTCATCTTGTATTTTGTGTACTTCATGTCTGACAATTTTAGTGTATACAGTTAATAATTATTGCTCTGCACTATGAAGGAAATACTTTTAGCTGTAAGAATTCAAACATTAGAAATATATCACCTTTTAAAGAAATCCTTCAAGTGAAAGCATTAATCGCTCATTCATATCCAACTCTTTGCGACCCCATGGATTGTAGCCTGCCAGGCTCCTCTGTCCATGGGGTTTTCCAGGCAAGAAAATATTACTGGAGTGGGAGCCATTCCCTTCTCCAGGGGAATCTTCCTGACCCAGGGATCGAAACCAAGTCTCCTGCATTTCAGGTCCTTGAAAATCTTGCATTTTTCTTTTAACTTTATAAGTGTTGACCTTTCTGAAAGACTTTAGATCAATACTTAACTTTTTTATTTTAGAAGATTCAAACATATGTGAGAGCTATAAAATGATTCTTTTGTAAAAGCTCACAGACTGAAATTCAAGACACCACCCATCACTTCTTGGTTTTTTTAGAGAGACTCTAGCAAGAAACAGGAGTGAGTTATTAAGATTTTTTCTGTGGCTTACTTTTTTTTTACTCTATCCAGTGAAATCATACATACTAGAAAATTGCTGTTCTTCACTTTCCATGCTGGCATAAAGAATCTTTCAAATGCTCTCATATATTAGCTCTCCTGAAATTTTTGCTTCCCCTAGTATTTTTTTTTTTTAAGTTTTCTGAGTGGTCAAGAATGGAGCCTACTGATAATTTTTTGAAAATGCTAGAATTTCAAATCATGCCAATACATTTCCATAAACAGTTAGAGGTATTTGATTGAAGGCTTTAAGTAGAGATGACATTTTTAAGGCTTTATTAAGAGCTTGAGTCATCTCCTTTATTGTAATAAGTAATTTGCAGGTTAAAAAGAACCAGCAGAAGAGGCTGGCTGTATCAGTGCATGGGAAAGGCAAATTTTAAACTCAGAAGTATAGATTATTACTACTATTATTATTATTTGTGAACTTAAAAAATAGACCCATAAAACAACATAAGAAAGTCTAAGAAAGGATAAAAAGAAGCATCAAGAAAATTTATAAAAGTGGCTTAAAAATTATAAGCATGTTTCACACTTGACCCATCAGAACAATTAATGTTCTAGAGAGAGATCATCTACTTGTTCTGGGGTGTGATGATGATATATCTGATTATACTTCCTTCCCCAGGCAGTGCTGGAGAGTACCACAGACCCAAACTCATCTATAATTTAAACCCTGTTTTGGCTTCTGTGATTCTTTCTGACTTACTAATTATTGCATCTTTTTCTAGTATCTATATAAAGTCTTGGTATTAAAGACTGGGAGAATGAGGGAGTGTCGGTGGTGGTAGCCAGGTGGGTCAATCCACCAGACTCCAGATACTTGCAAATGGGATAGGCCAATACCAATGTATTTCTCAGTGAAAGTTTTCACAGAATCCTTAAACTATGACTCAGACCTCCCAGGGCACTTATTCTAAGCATTTAGCTAGTTTCTGGAGTTAGATGTTCAGTATGAATTAACGTGGATGGCATCTTAGCCACAACTTCCTGCCCTATCAGCCGTATTAAATGTACGTGGCCACCCTTTTGTCCTTAATGTTACCTCCCACAGCCCTAATCTTCCAGTGTATCATTTCCCCTTGCTTCTGCTCCAATATGTGTGATTGCTTTCCTGTATTTAATAAAGTTTACTCTTTCACTTTTTCATTGATTCCCTCAATGCCTCAGCCCTTGGTCCTTTTAACTCAGGTGTATCTCATCCACTGTAATGATGTCAAAACCAGACATTTGCAGAAGATACCAACTGTATTTCTAGCTTTATGACTTGCTTACTTTCTATCCCTTACTTTTATCTGATTGCAAATTGCAAGAGCTTCTGATTATATCAAAGTATTATTCTAATCCCGAAAGATACATGACTATGTAGGAAAGTAAAAAGTGTGATCTACTCACTTATAAAATTAACCTTTACCGAACACTCTTTTGTAATTAGCATTAACATTTATCTCTATGCATTATTATTAAAAATATTTTGGTCTCTTGTTGATGATAGAATGTTATAACACAGTAAAAATTTTATGCAAATGAATTGTAAAGTAAAATTTTTCAAGAGATTCAGCATTTCATGATGTAAGTTATACTGAAGAACTGCTGAATCACAAAATCATGAACAATGAGAATATGTTAGAATCAAAAGCATTAACAAATGAAGTAGAGGAAATTAGGCATGGTACTTCAAAATCAAATGACTTAAATATGAGGGATCAAGAGGAACTGATGAATGCTTCAAAACTTTTGTGGAAATGATCATCTTTATGCTCATGCTAAAAAGTTGAATATAACACAAAAAAGATTCTAGCTTGCTACCATGACGTTTGTCAAGTACACCAAAAAAAAAAATCAACATTTGATTTACTATTCATTCTTTTTAATAATCTGCATATTATGATTTTAATGTAAGTTTTGTCAAATTATAAATTGAATTTGTTATACAATTTAAAGTTTTATTTTTCAAAAGCATCACAATCAAATCTTTTATTTTTTCCTCCATTATTTACTACAAAAGTATGGTTACTGGTTTTAAATAGATCTATTTTAAAAGACCTTTCCCCAGTATTCCATACATGCTCAGTTGCTCAGTCATGCCTGACTCTGCGACCCCATGGACTCGAGCCCACCGGGATCCTTTGTCCGTGGAATTATCCCAGCAAGCGTACTGGAGTGGGTTGCCATTTTCTCCTCTGTGGGATCTTCCCCACCCAGGGATCAAGCCCAAGGCTCCTGGGGCTCCTGCATTAGCAGGCAGATTCTTTAAAATGAAAGTCGCTTAGTCCTGTCCGAAACTTCATGACCCCATGGACTATATAGTCCATGGAATTCTCCAGGCCAGAATACTGGAATAGGTAGCCTTTCCCTTCTCCCAGGGATCTTCCCAAGTCCGGGAGGTCTCCCACATTGCAGGCAGATTCTTTACCAGCTGAGTCACAAAGGAAGCCTAGCAAATAATGAGGACTTCTAATATATCCATATATTTTTCCAATCTTATGAATTAAGCATGATGAAGCTTCCATTTTATCTTACTCCAACACAAATATCCTTTCTAAGGTGCTCACTGCTTTATCAAGTAAAGAGAATGTTTCTCAGTCATTTGAGGAGGCATGAGCCAATATAACCAACATTTATTTTTGTACACGAAACTTTCATAGATAGAAATAAATACAGGATGCTACATTTTTTTTAATCATACAACCCATTTGGAGAGATGTTATTTCAATAGCTGAATAAACAATTTAAATGATAGGTAATATAGGGTTAGAATATGTGCCGCAAGGCAATTCCTAAATAACTGCTGGGTGAATTCTCATGTATCACAATAGGAACAGTAAAGGTAGAGATAACTCAGAGCTCCTTTGGACAAGCTTGAAGAGTTTGTGGTGAAATTTACAGATACTATTCCTCTGCAAAATGGAATGCTATGTTAACTAAGTGCCTAAATTTAATCTGTTACTTTGAAAGCTGAAATTGTTGCCTATGAGGGAGATTTCACTCGATTAGTTTCATAAATCTAAGGAAGTATAATGAATTACTTAAATGGCTTTTCTTTAAAGGATATGTCAAGTGATCTTTTTATACACTTGATAGAATTCTTATGGAATCCGAGTTATTGACTTAACATTTAAAAGTCTGCCTAGGATCATAATCTTGCTCTTTATCTCTTTTCTACAGTATTTTAGAAATTATAAACAGTAGTAAAGGGAAGTTTGCTTCATATTCTCACTTAGTGCCAGAGCCATGCTTGAGAGTGGCTTATACCTATGAGAAATCCTAGTCTCCAAATCATCAGTGTAGAAGATCCAAAGGAAGACAGTATGATTGGAGAAAACTCTCCTATGGATTCATGACACATAAATCATTCATATCTTCATTCAGAAACCATTTTAGATCAATAATTCTAAAAGGACTCCTCACCTTCAAAGCTTGACTTTTTTATTATGAGAATCAGATAATTTTTGAGTGTGGTGAATTTAAGCTGTGATCATAAAAATAATGTTTATGCACTGAGGCAGGATCACAGTTAAGAATAATTTCAATAAATAATATGATTTTCTCCACTCAAGAGATAAAGGAATCCTGACTCTTAAAAGAAAACAGGAAGAGTAATTGTCAGTATAAAACTACATTAAAGTTGATGTTGTTTGCAAATCACTATTCTCAGATAATGATGACATAATCACCAATATGAGAAAATTGAAGTCCTTTGAAACCTCAAAATTTATTTTCTCCTCGAAAATTGCAGTCTAGTGTCCCTGAAGATTTATCAGGTCAGTGAATCCTTTAGACACGAAATATAAACTTGTCAAAGAGCTTCAGCTCTTGTTTTAATTACTTCAAGTTTTGCCCCTAAAATGACCTTCAGAATATGAAAAGTTTCTTTTTTAATATAAAATATGAAGAGCCATTACTAAACTTTATTTGTTCTCGTTGAGAAAACACATGTATCCATCTGACTCTGTAAGAGGTGCAGTGGTACATGTTATGTGGGGCAGCATGGGAAACTACTCATTGCACAAGAGCCACTGAGTCCTGCTGCTTCCAAGACTGAGCTGGGCTAACTTCACAGGCCACGAAAATACTTGTAATGCATGACTCAAAACAAAGGTCTGAATTCCTATGAATCAGTTTCTCTTTGGTCACTTGTTTTTAACTCCACCCCAAAGGAGAGAATTTGATTGAGTGGAAATTATCCGTTTCTCTAGTGTTGAGGTTTGTCTTCATCATGATAAGTTCATGTAAAGATAGATTGCCTTTACTCTCTTCTAAATCTCTGTTCCAATCATATTTGGTCAAAGTCTCAGAAGATTTGGCATTAGTATGGAAACCTAGACAGAAAACGACAATTTGAATCTTTTTTTTTTTTTTTAAGGGTGCCTGTGATCTTTGTGAGAATTCATTTCAGTATGTCCAGTGTGATTGTTTGAAAAATTGACTATAACATAATTCTAAATGTTAAAGTACAGGGACATTGTCCTTCTGATCATCCTTTATTATCATAATCCACAATGCCCAAGATATATATATATATATATCTTTATTTTGTTGTTGAATACATGCCTCTTTCGTTACTCTCAGCATAATAGACAAACCATCTTCTAGCATATGAAAGCATTTCTACTTTGCAAGTTACTCTGAAGTGAGTATGATTTGCAAAATACTGTCAAATTAAATATGCATTTCCATATGCTTCTACAAAGACTAAATATATCCATGAAAACCAGATTTAAAAATCTTTCATGAGTATTTTAATCAACTTTAATCAACATTGCAAACAGTTCTTTCTAAAGTCCTAAGTTCAGAAATCTTGATGTGTTTTATGATTTTAGCATCAATATCACCATACAGGATTATAAACCAATATTTTTAAATAATAGTAGATTTTAAGAAATGATAAGCAGAATACTTTTGTTAATGAAGCATTCACACCAATTAAAATATTGATTTAGCTCATGTAAGGACAACATACTATTCTGAATCTTCAGGAGACAGTTTTCAATAACCAAAATTTATAATATCAGGAATTTTTATAACTATGTTTATCATACTGTTAGCTCACTGGACATATTTAACAAGCCTTCTTTTGAATAAGATTTGAAGATGTAATTGAATATGTATCAGAACCAAGTAAAGCACTCTCTAGTAATGATATTCCCATATGATTGGGCAAATGAGTGGATGAAAAGGAATTGAATCCCCATAACTCCTCAAACTCCTTTCCAAAGCAACATTAAATCAGTTGACTTAGAACAGAGCAGAGCAATTGTGAATACTTTTTTTTATTTATGATTTTTAATAAATTAAAAATTGATAAAGACCTTCTTTACTAGGAGTGAGTTGGCAATATTTACCTATCTAATGTTATGGCCATATTGAGGCTTGAAATAGTCATGCTTGGAAACTCGTTGCTGACAAGGAATGAATGCACAATTCACAAGCTGAAACATCCCATTTTGTCAAGATTTTCATCGTCATTAGCACCTTTGAATCTGTTCTATCACTTAGCCATAAGTTTACTTTTCCTTCAAATATGCTCTTTACTAACTGCTTAGATTTAGATTCTCACTGCTCCTTCTCTTATTTTTAGTTGAGCTTCTGTTTTTGTTTTTGTCATTTGTTATAGTTTATATCTACTGCTTTCCCTGATCCTCATTCCTATACAGTAGCTCTACCTTTCCTATTCTAATTCCTATTCTATTCCCAAGCCTTTCTTGTCCTTCTGCATGGTAGCTTAGCAATATTAATGCCTCACTGTGAGAGATGACCTAAAAATTTACAGGAATACTTATGTACTGTGCAGCCATGCTCATGTCATTCCCACTGATCTTACTTCCCTGAAGGCAGAGTTGCTCAAACCCACCCTTGTTTGCGTTTGGCACCCAACTGGATTGCTTCTTAGAAAAGACTGTCATTGGAGGCGGAAGAAACACCTTGGCCGATTGTAGAGGGACAGAGCTTCAGTCAGTTCAGTTCAGTTTAGTTCAGTCACTCAGTCATGTCTGACTCTTTGCGATCCCATGAACCGCAGCACGCCAGGGCTCCCTGTTGGTCACCGACTCCCGGAGTCCACCCAAACCCACGTCCATCAACTCGGTGATGCTATCCAACCATCTCATCCTCTGTCGTCCCTTTCTCCTCCTGCCCTCAATCTTTCCCAGCATCAGGGTCTTTTCAAATGAGTTAGCTCTTCGCATCAGGTGGCCAAAGTACAGGAGTTTCAGCTTGAACATCAGTCCTTACAATGAACATCCAGGACTGATCTCCTTTAGAATAGACTGGTTGGATCTCCTTGCAGTCCAGGGACTCTCAAGAGTCTTCTCCAACACCACAGTTCAAAACCATCAATTCTTTGGTGCTCAGCTTTCTTTATACTCCAACTCTCACATCCATACATGACCACTGGAAAAACCATAGCCTTGACTAGACGGACCTTTATTGGCAAAGTAATGTCTTTGCTTTTTAATATGCTGTCTAGGTTGGTCACAACTTTCCTTCCAAGGAGTAAGTGTCTTTTAATTTCATGGCTGCAACCACCATCTGCAGTGATTTTGGAGCCCATAAAAATGAAGTCATCCACTGTTTTGACTGTTTCCCCATCTATTTCCCATGAAGTGATGGGACCGGATGCCATGATCTTAGTTTTCTGAATGTTGAGTTTTAAGCCAACTTTTTCAGTCTCCTCTTTTACTTTCATCAAGAGGCTCTTTAATTCTTCTTCACTTACTGCCAGAAGGGTGGTGTCATCTGCATATCTGAGGTTATTGATATTTCTCCCAGCAATCTTGATTCCCGCTTGTGCTTCTTCCAGCACAGCATTTCTCATGATGTACTCTGCATAGAAGTTAAATAAACAGGGTGACAATATACAGTCTTGACATACTCCTTTTCCTATTTGGACCCAGTCTGTTGTTCCATGTCCAGTTTTAACTGTTGCTTCCTGACCTGCATACAGGTTTCTCAAGAGGCAGCTCAGGTGGTCTGGTATTTCCATCTCTTTCAGAATTTTCCACAGTTTATTGTGATCCACACAGTCAAAGGCTCGGCATAGTCAATAAAGCAGAAATAGATGTTTTTCTGGAACTCTCTTGCTTTTTCAACGATCCAGCAGATATTGGCAATTTGATCTCTGGCTCCTCTGCTTTTTCTAAAACCAGCTTGAACATCTGGAAATTCATGGTTCATGTATTGCTGAAGCCTGGCTTGGAGAATTTTAAGCATTACTTTACTAGCGTGTTAGATAGAGTAACTTGGAATAACTAAAAAGAAAGACGGGGAAAAAAAGTATATAATTGTATATGAAAAGAAGTTAATATTGTGACTGAACATTATGGAAAAATTTTGACTTATAATTCTTTCAGGCATGGCTGAATTATGTCCTGTACCACATTTACATTCATTAAAGAAACATTTATTGAATATCTACTATAGTCCAGGCATTAAAAAAATCTTTTGGATATATGGATAAATAAAGCACAGAATCTTTCCTCTTATAGAGCTTACATTCCATTAAGGACAGACGGATCATGTACAGAGCAAATTGCATGATACATTTAAAATTGATAAGTCCTATGGATAATTGGAAAAACAGGACAGAAAAAAAGGGTATAAGAATAACCTGGAAAACTTGGCCATGCACAGTATTCAAAAGGCATTCAAGAAGGCTCGTCATTGGGAAATATGATATGGATAAAGAGGTAAAGGAGGTGAAGAGTGTGCCAAACAATTATTTAGTGAAGAGGGTTCCAGGCAGTGGAAGAATTTTATCAAAAGCTCAAAGACAAGAGTGTGTTGAGAAAGCCAGCATGGCTGGAACAGATTTAGCAAATTGTATATTAGTGAGACAAAATGGTCCAGGAAATCCAGATCCTTAAAAGGCAATGTAAAGACTTGGGATCCATTCCTATTTCGCCTGAAAAGTGGCATGATATAGCAAATTTAAAATGATCATTCTGGTGGCTTTCTTGGGAACAGGTAGTAAGAGGGTAACGGTGGACTTTGGAAAACCCTCTGGGGAGCCATTGAGGAAAGAAGACAAGAGGTGACAACAATTTAAAGCAGGGGAGCAGCAGAGGATGTGATGAGATGTTGAAGGCTTCTTGAGCTTCCCTGATGTCTCAAACAGTAAAGAATCCACCTGCAATGCAGAAGACCTGGGTTCAATCCCTGGGTTGGGAAGATACCCTGGAGAAAGGCATGGAAACCCAGTCCAGTATTCTTGCCTGGAGAATCCCCATGGACAGAGAAGCCTGGCATGCTAGAGTGCATGGGGTCACAAAGAGTCAGACATGACTGAGCAAATGAACTGACTGACTGAACTGGGAGGACATAGAGAAAAGATTGGCTGGAGGGACAGGAATGAGGGGAGAATTAAAGACTGACGCCTGTTCAAATGATGCTAGGTTACTCAAATGGCATACCATTGTCTCATTTATCAACTACAAACATTTCTTGAACATCTACTAGGCAAAGAAGTATGAAAACACTGGGAATTCAGAAATATCTTCTGGAATTTATCATTCAGTGTGACAGGGAAAAGAGAGAGAGAAATTGGAGAAACCTTTTGCTGAGGAGGTGATACATGACCTGACTGGAGAAATCCTAACTTTTAGTCAGACTGAAAGGGAACAGGCAGTGGTGGGGTGTTCTAGGCAGGATCATTGAGGTCCTTGTGTTTCAAGTTAGAAGTTTTGATTTTTATCTTAAAAACAAAGAGGCTCAAGTCCCAACACCTTTCCAGGTCTTGGTTTAATTATGGGAAAAATAAATAGTTACACCTGGACATCTCTAAGATTCGCTTCCAGTTTTTAAACTCTGATTCTCCAGGAATAAATATGAAGCTTTGAAAAAGGCAATCTGCTGATAAAGATAACTCAGAAACTAAAACCAGTTTAATGGAAATCTATGCATATTGATGATTCTGATGACCCTCTTCCCTTCCTTTTTTTTTTTTTTTTTTTGTAATAGGTGGATACAGTAAAGCCCAGTAAGTTGAGACAAATTTGTAACAAACTTTACTGTAATCTTCTTATCTTTGCCTTTTCTCAAGTATAAAAGAATGCCCTCTTCCCATTTCTTAAAGTTCAGCTGCCAAAAAGTTTTATTATGAAAATTAAGACTATATAAAACCGATGTGAATGAATAAATTTCTCATTATGTCCTGAATGAATAAATTTCTCATTATGTCCTGAATGAATAAATTTCTCATTATGTCCTGAATAAAACAACCTTTGAGGAACTTTTGATTCTGTGAAACTTGATTATTTGATGAGGATTTTAAGTACTACACTTTCACTTGCAGTTAGCTTATACAGGTGAAGAAAGAAACCGCAACCCACTACAGTATTCTTGCCTGGAGAATTCCACAGATTGAGGAGCCTGGTGGGCTATAGTCCATGGGGTTACAAAGAGTCAGACATGACTGAGTGACTAACACACACACACACTAGCTTATAGAGGACATTAGGATATGACAGGCATTCAAACTTATCTACAATTGCTATTACAGATTTTGTTTAAAAATAAACAAATGCTGTACCCCAAATGTTCTATTTTTTGTAATGCTGTAACAGTTTTGTTGATTCAACACATTTTTTGAAGTCATGTAAGCAGTAAGACAATTGTATTTAGTTCTAATGTGACCTCAAGAGACAAAGAGAGAAAGAAAAATAAGAGAAGAGGGGTGGAAGTGTAGGGGAAAAAAATGAAGAAAAGGGAAGAGAAGATGAAAAGGAAAAGGGAAAGAAGAAGAAACTTGCTCCCAATCAAGTTTATATTTCTAAGCACAGACTTAAATTATTAAATGTATGGTAATAAACTGCCAAATAAAGGACATTATGAAAGCAGTTTTTATGCAAATATACTTTCTTAGAAAAGACTGTGATCTAGTTCCTCTATATGTTGGATTGTGTTCCAATTATTAATTGCATTTTTAACAGAAGTCAGGAAAACTGGGATAAGTTGTTTTGTTTAGTTTTGGTGAGTTATGGGGTGAGGAGAGGTAAGGGGCTTGCAGAATAGTTTAAATTAATTCAGTGCATGAAATATTTAGGGATTCATACTGGAGATTCTGCCATTAAAGACTTGCTAAGGAGATCAAGGAGCATTTGGATATTTCATTTTATAACTCTTAGCATCCAAAATCATATTCAGTGGATCCCTCGTGGCTTCCTCTTACTAAATCTGAATATCACGTCTCAAAGATGCCTTTATTATAAGTGCTGCTTTCCATTTGATAATACTTATTTGAAAATCCTTTTAGGAAATTTATGATGTTCAAAGAACAAAAAGCCTATTAAAATCTTTACTTTTTTATTATTTATTGGATCTCTTCCAACAACTTCTCTCAAAATTCTGCTAATATCTTCATTTCAAGTAAATTAACTCCCTGTTTGATTTTTAATTTTTGATGGCAAGAGATTAAAATTTCTATCCAAGTATGAGATAGCATCTTAATTGTTATTATTCATATTCAGCTCATAGATATGATTTATGAGTCCGTTGTGATAATAGCTACTTATAACCTAATTTAGTGGTTTTTAATTTTACTTCATTAGCTTTAGAATATTTGCTTATTAGAATTCATGCTAAAATTTCATTTATGTTACATTTCTTTTGCATTTTGATTTACCTTTCCTGTATTCCAAGTGGTGAGGGTCTTAAAACGAATTTAACTTTCCCCAAGGTTTTTTGAAATGTATTTTGAGTTTGAATAAGTATTCTTTGAAACAATCATTTCTTTATTGACTTTAAACAGTCCTCATTTCATTTGCCAAGGCTTCAAGGTGCGATATATGATTGATATGCTTATTCAGATTCACTGTATTAGATCCATAGGTTCACACATTTTGAAGAAGAGGAAATGACTACAGAGATTATCGAATATCAGAAGGAATAATTTTTTTTTTTTTTTTTTGCAGGAGAAACATTGTGTATAAATAGAATGTGGCTGTCATCTAGCCTGGTGTTTTGCTAGGTCAGAACCCCAAGCGTAGTATTTAAGTAATCTAAGGAATATTGCTTTTTTTCTAAAGAATCTCTGATAAATTAAAAAAAAAAAAAACTGTCTCAGGTGATTTTGCATATGTTTATGAATATACTTGGTCATGATGGTCCATATCTACATTTTGGGCTTTAAGGGCCAACAACTGTATTATCTTTGACTGTTTATATAGAGTCTTGGAACCTCAGTTTTCTCATTTGTATAATGAGGATGATAACACTATCTACATCATATGATTCTTTTGAAGATTAAGTGATTGTTTAGAACTATGTCTGACTCATAATGAAATCTCAATTAACAGTTGTTTTTGTTGCTCTCAAAATTAACAAAACAACTTAATGAGAACCTAAATCAGGAAGAACCCACATATTCCTAAATCAAACTCTTTTTGAGTATTTTTACAAGATCTTTGCTTAAGGTTTGAGGACAGTCAATCACTTGTTTTCACATTGTTCATTTTTATTATTTGGAAAATAATATGGGGAAAATACTTTATCTCTCAAACATATTATCTTAATAAAAAATATTTTCCTTTTCTTATTTAAATTAACAATGATTTTCAAAATTTTAATCTAGTTATGGTAAAAGTTACATGAGTATGGGCTCTTATATTAAAAATATATCATTGATGGTGTTTATCATGAAAATATTCAGAATATTCAGAAGTAAAGAAGAGATTCTAAGATTTTTACTTCACAAGGAATTAAGTGTAAAAAGAAATTTTAATAAGACAAAGTGTCATTCTCTTGTTGTAATATGCCATTTAAATTATTATTTTTTATCATGTAAAAGTATAAAGTGATTTAATTTAGAAAGCTGCAATTATTTTCATTGAAATAACATTAGAATTTCATTAAGATTATTTATACTACAAATGATTACAAGAATATGACAATTATTAATATTTTATATCAGAATAAATATTCAATGAAGAAAAACATCATATGAAAAATCAGTAACAGAGACAATTAACCACTACTGACTTCAGGACTCTGAAGCACACCCAACATGGAATATCTCCTCCATCCTATTTTTTCATAATTGTAAGAGTGTTTGCATTATGGTTTGTTGAATTCTTCTGATGAATATTTTCTTCAAGTTATTGCTTTGGTAACAGAATTCAATGATGTGACTGTCACATCTAGATATTAGGCTTTGCTGCCATACATTTGCTGTTCTGGCTCTGAAGCACTCTGACCCAGAGTGAGAATTACTAGGGAATTATGGTATAAAAAGCCTCTATAAAGAGCCATTGTTTTCTTTCTTCTGTTGCTCTTACTCTATTTCTCTTAATGAGTTCAATAACCAGGTTGATGAAACTGAAACTCCTCACCCTTTCTGAGTCTCTACTTTCATTTTTTTCAGTTTTTAAATCCACTCAATATCTCACTTCTAACAACATCTGTCAACAACTCGGCCTTTTTTTGCTCTTGTTTACTATCAAACGTCTAGGTTTTGGTCCATTTTCCCTCTCTCAGTTCTTTCCACTTTGTTATTTCACCTGAATCCATTATTATTGATGAAAAGTCACAGGTCCCACCCACAGTTCTTAATGGTGAGCCTCATAATGTCATGAATACCATGAGGCAAAGATGGGGGACTATGCACCCACCCTTCGTTGAATTAATATTTGTTTAATCAGCTTCACACTCATACCCAAAGACTTTAAGCTTTTTGTGGGAAGGAACCATTTCTATTTTAGTTCACTCTACTATTTCTATCGTTTGCTTCTAGGAAGATGTGTCATTAACTACTTTTGAAGAATTAATGATTGAAATATAGGAAAATTCTAATAAGCCTGATTTTTAAAAAATGTAATTAGTACTATAAATGACAAAAATGAGTCACTTATAAAAAGCATCAACTCTAGCTTCATGGTAACTTCAATTAAACTATTTTACTCTACTCTAGTTGAGGCTACTCTATTTTACTTTTAGTTTCTGCTCTTCTGCTCAGCTTCTAGGCACTGATGATCTCAGGTTCTACTAGTTTATTGGTTCATTAAGATACTTGGTTTGAACTCCCGCCTTCAACTTCCTTCTGAGGATGTGTATCAAACACAGTTTAACTGTGGGTCAGTGTTCCTGCTCACTTACTGGGCAGGATATGGGCTTAACTAGCTATGTTCCTTTAGATGATCATTCAAACTCTGTAAGCCTTACTTTTTTCAAACATAAAATGAGAGAAACAATACCTACCTCAGTATGTTGTTGCAGATTAAGTGAGACAGTCTTGCCCACTTTTCTAGCAAACGTGTCTTCATTTCTGCCCTTTTTTCCTTAGCAGTTCACTATGCAAAAGCTTTGTCCAACCATGCCTTTTGAATAGGATTTCCTGTTGGCATGAGAACAGATAATCTGATTAGCTAGACCACTCTGAAATATTATACAGGATTATATAATTTTCATCCAGAAGTGACATAGATGTAGGGGCCGAGGATGATGGATGATAAACAATTAGAATCTCCAATGGGACTAGTCCTAGTATCTATTGTAATAAGCCACTGGATTATTGTTGCTTAGTTGCTAAATTGTGTCTGACTCTTTTGCAATCCATGGACTGTAGTCGTCCAGGCTCCTCTGTCCATGGGATTTCCCAGGCAAGACTACTGGAGTACGTTGCCATTTCCTTCTCCAGGGGATCTTCTCAACCCAGGGATCGAACCAATGTTTCTTTCATTGCAGGTGGATTCTTTACCACTGAGCTACCTGGGAAGAACAAGCCACTGGATAGTAAAACACAACTTACTTAGTGAATGAATTCAAAAGGGGCATATCATCATCAAATAATAAGGCAACTTGGGAACAATTAAAATATTATATTTGTACTTTTTCAGATAAAAATTTAAAGTACTTTTATGGATTCAGTAAATAAAGCATAAAAATGATGCCTTGATCTCAGCTACAGAATCAGATCCAAGTATTTTTTTCTCTAAAGAAGAACACATTTTTCCCTACTTATTCCTTTCAGATTTGGGAAATGAATATGTCATCAGTACTTTTGCTGCTGCTAAGTTGCTTCAGTCGTGTCCGACTCTGTGCGACCCCATAGTCGGCAGCCCACCAGGCTCCCCCATCCCTGGGATTCTCAGGCAAGAACACTGGAGTGGGTTGCCATTTCCTTCTCCAATGCATGAAAGTGAAAAGTGAAAGTGAAGTTGCTCCGTCGTGTCCAACTCTTAGGGACCCCATGGACTGCGGCCTATCAGACTCCTCCATCCATGGGATTCTCCAGGCAAGAGTACTGGAGTGGGTTGCCATTGCCTTCTCCCATCAGTACTTTCAAGCGCTGGCTACTATTTCCTCCTGTGATACCATGTTCATACACTAGGTCTTTGCTGTTTCTGTCAGATATACCCAGCAATCATAATTCATACTCTTGAATTTTTTAGTAGCACTACACAAACAAAAATGACAAATACCTAGTCTTTTTAATGAATACAGAAAAGTGAAAGAAAAGTTGCTAAATTAAAAAAAAAAAAAGTATTGAAGTACTCTCCCAATGTTTATTTTGAAGCCATTGAAAAAAATGGGAAAAATTGCGATTTTTTTATGACCGTATTTCACAGCCACTGTATTTGCCTCAGATTTTAAAAAAGTATATTGCCAGAAGGAAAATTTTGAATTCATTTCCAGCAGAAAGCTTTATGTGCAAAACTGCTTATACATTGATTTTTAATTTGTAACTACAGAAATTTTCATGAAAAAAACTGTAGTATTTTTCTTCTCTTTCAAAAGATAAAAGTAATAAAACAATAATCAATGCCTCGATACTAAATAATAGTGAACAAATCTAATTCATTCAAGCTAAAACTCCTTTCTGAATTCCTTTTTTATTGCAACCATAATCTTAGTCTCAATAGAAACGATGATACTGAGTTCCCCTCAGTACACAGCATAGTTCCCTACTGGCTGAAAGAATAAGTTTTCAATAAATTCACATCATGATAAACATAAGTACCTCAAACAAACTGCACAGTGATTTTGCTTTCCATTCACTTTATCTCATTGGTATATCTCAGTTACATGTTCAAATTAACTTAAGATATGTTCTCATTCTGAATATTTAATACAAAGCATGTGAAAGCTTTGACAAATATATTTTTCATTTTATTATTGATTCCAGTTGTCATCAGAAATTTGATAATTGTTTTAAAAGTTGTAAATGTCATCAGGTTATAAACAGGTACACAAGTAATTTTCTTTATTTTCATCTATCAATTCATTTGATGCAGGAAATTCAATCTTGTAACTTGGAGGTATACTTAATGACTTTTGTTATTTTTCTCAGTAATTTCAGAGTTTAAGCTCTGTCTGTTCAGAGTTTTTGTTTGTTTGGTTGGTTTTTTGTCCTTTTCTCCTTAGGATACCATTTATGGTTGCAAAGGTGAGTGGTGTACACAGACGTAGATAAAAGAGAGATATCTAGCCCACAGACAACCCCTGAATCTATTAAATTGTGCCTGGCACACCCTTGGTCATCTGCTTCCATTACTACTGCACCGTCCAAGATGTTTATGGAACTATCATGACAATATGCCCTTTATCTCAAGTTCCACTGGGAATACTGAATCTCTTAGCCCCTTCAATTCCCTTCTCTAGGGACACTGGAATTTCAGGATACTACCTTGGGTCTCTTGAGTTAATATAATCCTAAGTTATAAGTAAAAGTGCTATCACAGTTCCATTCTGCTAATGTTTTTATATGAAAACTACAGCACCAAACTGGCCTAGAAGAATTCTTACAAATGGTTTTATTGCCTAATAGGTCTGAAGGAATATGTTCCAAGAATTTTCTATCTATAAATCCCCCTGAATGTATCTGGAGTGCCCACTGATTCTCAACCATCCCAAGTTCTATCCCCTAGAACTTATCTTGGGGCAGGGAGTATAGCCAATTCTGTATTAGGAGTATGAATCCAGTCTTTCTCTTCCCATTCTGAAGCTTCTCATTCCTCAGCATTCAGAACATTTTAATCATGGGAAACAGGAAATGGAAGAAATTCTTATTGTTTCTTCCATTCTCTTTTCCTTTTGCTGTTCACAGCATAAACTTTATGCTGGGCTACTATATGATATGTGATCATCAGAATTCAAAAATGTCTATATATTGCAAGTCAGAAGCATTGGCTTTTAAAGACTGCCAACTCTGTATAAGTTTCAAAATCTTGTCCTGGAACTCAAAGCTAAAAGGAGTTTGGGTACTATATATATCCTTTGGTGCTTTCCACCTAACAAATGAACCTAACACAATAAAATTTGATTCACTATGGATAAGAAAGTTTAAGAAAATATTTGTAAATGATGAGAAAAATTTTAATTAAAGCCTTCAAAGTTTTTCTCTTTTACCACCCCAAATATTTTTTCCAAACAATATTATGTCAGTCTATTATCCCTGAAGACAGATTTTTCAAACAAGGGAAACTGGCTATTAATAGCTGACTAAAAATATAATTTTACTTATAAACATCACTATTTATTTATTTATAAATAGTGTAATATAGATAGTATAAATACTATTTATTTACTTATAAATATCACTAAAACTCAACACTCAAAAAATGAAGATCATGACATCCAACCCATCACTTCATGGCAAATAGATGGGGAAACAATGGACACAGTGAGAGACTCATTTTCTTGGGCTCCAAAATCACTGCAGAAGGTGACTGCAGTTATGAAATTAAAAGACGCCTGCTGCTTGGAACAAAAGCTATGACAAACCTACACAGCATGTTAAAAAGCAGAGACGTTACTTTGTCGACAAGGATTTGTCTAGTCAAAGCTATGAGTTTTCCAGTAATCATGTATGGATGTGAGAGTTGGACCATAAAGAAAGTTGAAAGCCTAAGAAACGATGCTTGTGAACTGTGGTGTTGGAGAAGTCTCTTGAGAGTCCCTTGGACTGCAAGGAGATCAAATCAGTCAATACTAAAGGAAATCAGTCCTGAATATTCATTGGAAGGACTGATGCTGAAGCTCCAATCCTTTGTCCACCTGATGTGAAGAACTGACTCATTGGAAAAGACCCCAATGCTGGGAAAGATTGAAGGCAAGAAGAGAAAGGGACAACAAAGGTTGAGATGGTTGGATGGCATCACCGACTCAACTGACATGAGTTTGAGCAACCTCCAAGAGTTGGTGATGGACAGGGAAGCCTGGCACGTTGCAGTGCATGGGGTCTCAAAGAGTTGGACACGACTGAGCAACTGAATTGGACTGAGAAGTATCATACAAAGGAGTAGAACCTAAAATGGACTATAAATTTTCTAGTAAGCTTTAGTGTTTATTCTGGAAAAATCATTTGACAACAGTTCCAAAGTTGAATATTAATGCACATCTAGGAATTTAGTAAACCAAATTTAAAAATCAGAAGATTCATTTAAAATCCACCTGTATAAAAAGAAAAAATTAAGAGTGGAAAAGGCAGGTGGTGGGAAATTTCCCCTCCTAGTCTATATATGTGTACAGTCTTTGAACATGTTGTTTTGATTATCTGGAACACTCTTTCCTTTCTCTGTGCTGAAATATACACATTCTTTTGCTCATCAGAGCCTCCCCTGACCATCACCACCCTGATTTAACTGTCCTAACTCATGCTTCCCCTATCAACCATTTATCACACCCCACATCATTCGAATTAAAAACACTCCTCTACAAACATTAAGAGCCAGTCCCTGATCTCATGAACTTACATTCTAGTTGAGGAAGAAAAAATTAAAAAGTTAATTATTTAGTTCATAAAAATACTATATGTCCTATCCTAATATATCTTTATTTTTTGGTTTCTGGTCTCTTGTAATCATTCCCTTTCAAGACACAGAATGCTCTCTTATTCACTTCTGATGTAATGACTATATGATATTTTACAATATAGGTTTACCATAATTTATAAAACTAGTCTTTTATTGAAGAGAGTTTAGGCTATTTTCAATCTTTGATTATTACTGAAAGTTATACAATGACTATGCTGCTGCTGCTGAGTCGCTTCAGTTGTGTCCGACTCTGTGCGACCCCATAGACGACAGCCCACCAGGCTCCGCCGTCCCTGGGATTCTCCAGGCAAGAACACTGGAGTGGGCTGCCATTTCCCTCACCAATGAATGAAAATGAAAAGTGAAAGTGAGGTTGCTCAGTTGTGTCTGACTCTTCGCGACCCCATGGACTGCAGCCCACCAGGCTTTTCCATCCAAGGGATTTTCCAGGCAAGAGTACTGGAGTGAGATGCCATCGCCTTCTCTGTACAATGACTATACTTATGCATAATTCACTTCATACTTGGACAAGTTCTTCTGGAGAGCTAAACTCCCAGATGTAAATTTTCCAGGTCAAAGAGTATATATGTTTGCAAATTCCACAACTGTTATTCATTTGTTCTCTAGAGGGGCACATCTATAACACGTATTCCAACAAGAATACATGACAGTAACTTATAAAATGTGTTAATATCAATAGAGTTATCAATAAAACTTTTGAATTTTTGCCACTTTAAGAGATGGGCAATGGTTATTTGTTGTTGTTCAGTCACAAGTTTATGTCTGACTTTTTGTGACCCTGTGGACTGCAGCATGCCAGGCCTCCTTGTCCCCTATCATCTCCCAGAGTTTGCCCACGTTCAAGTCCATCGCATTTCAGTTTAACTTTAATTTGTATTTTTTCTTAACAATAAATGGATGGCCCTTTTAAAAAATAATTGAGAGCCATTTCCTTTCTGTCTATGTTGGTTGTTCTTCTTGGGCTGTTACTTTTGCATTATGATCTCTAGGTATTTTTATACTAGAAAGTTTAGCTTCTTGTGACATAAGTTGCAAATGATTTTTAAAAGATAGATTGTCATATGATAAACTTTCTCATGATTTATTGGTCTTTGGAGATGATCCTATAACTTTCTCTTTAGTTTTATTAATATGATGAATAGTATATTAATAGATTTGTTCATTGTTTTCATTTTGACATTTTATAATGTTATAATGTTTTGTAGAAATATTCAACTTCACTGCTCTTATTTTTTAGGGGTGTTTTACTATTATTCATTTTCCATATGGCATTAAAATTAGCTTGCAAGTCCTAAATGAAAACAAATAAAATCTATTTGTATATTTTACTGGGATTATTTAAATGTGTGCACCAATTTGAGAAGAACTGACTTTTTTCTTCATGTTGAAAATTATACAACTTTATGTTCTTGTTCAGATTCAGGAATATTTTTAAAAATTTATGTAAGTCTGAAATATTTTCTGTTAATATATCAGTTTGCATTCAATTTTTTAATTTCAGTTTTAAATTTAGTTATCATTAATTTATTAATAGATATTTAGTTCTCATATTAATTTTGTACCAGACAACCATGCTAAATTATCTTTCTGTTCATTCCAGGTACACAACCATATAATTTTAAAGTGGTGATAATTGACTATCTATTTTTCAATTTTCAGCTACAAAATATTGACATTAAAGAAAGCATTTTTGGTGTTTCTCCATTAAGTCCAGCTGTGACTTGGATGTGAATAAAGTAGAAGTTAAAAATTTTAACATTTTGGCCATAATTACATATAAATGCATGCAATATATATTTATCCTAAGATTAGACTCTAAATATCAGTTCAGTTCAGTTCAGTTGCTCAGTCGTGTCCGACTCTTTGTGACCCCATGAATCGCAGCACGCCAGGCCTCCCTGTCCATCACCAACTCCGGGAGTTCACTCAGACTCACATCCATCGAGTCCGTGATGCCATCCAGCCATCTCATCCTCTGTCATCCCCTTCTCCTCCTGCCCACAATCCCTCCCAGCATCAGAGTCTTTTCCAATGAGTCAACTCTTCCCATGAGGTGGCCAAAGTACTGGAGTTTCAGCTTTAGCATCATTCCTTCCAAAGAAATCCCAGAGCTGATCTCCTTCAGAATGGACTGGTTGGATCTCCTTGCAGTCCAAGGGACTCTCAAGAGTCTTCCAACACCACAGTTCAATGCATCAATTCTTCGGCGCTCAGCCTTCTTCACAGTCCAACTCTCACATCCATACATGACTACTGGAAAAATCATAGCCTTGACTGGACGGACCTTAGTCAGCAAAGTAATGTCTCTGCTTTTCAATATGCTGTCTAGGTTGGTCATAACTTTTCTTCCAAGGAGTAAGCGTCTTTTAATTTCATGGCTGTAATCACCACCTGCAGTGATTTTGGAGCCCCAAAAAATAAAGTCTGACACTGTTTCCACATCTATTTCCCATGAAGTGATGGGACCGGATGCCATGATCTTCGTTTTCTGAATGTTGAGCTTTAAGCCAATTTTTTCACTCTCTTCTTTCACTTTCATCAAGAGGCTCTTTAGTTCTTCTTCACTTTCTGCCATAAGGGTGGTGTCATCTGCATATCTGAGGTTATTGGTATTTCTCCCGGTAATCTTGATTCCAGCTTGTGTTTCTTCCAGTCCAGCATTTCTCATGATGTACACTGCATACAAGTTAAATAAGCAGGATGACAATATACAGCCTTGACGTACTCCTTTTCCTATTTGGAACCAGTCTGTTGTTCCATGTCCAGTTCTAACTGTTGCTTCCTGACGTGCATACAGATTTCTCAAGAGGCAGGTTAGGTGGTCTGGTATTTTCATCTCTTTCAGAATTTTTCACTGTTTATTGTGATCCACTCTAAATATTGTTATCCCTATTTTATAATTTTGAATATATATTCTTTCAAATATGATTTTTAAATGGCTATAATATTTCATAACATAAGCATCATATAATTTATTTTTTCTCTCTTACAAGATACTGGGATTACTATGACACTGTAAATAGTACTGTGCTCATTGTCCTAGCGTACACATTTTAGTGTACTCCAAATAGTCTTTTGCATGAATATGGAAAAGTAAAAGTACTTAGACAGTAAACTGTACATAGCTTTAATTGATATTTTTAAACTGTACTCCGTAAAGGTTTTATTACTTATTATACTCATTATTGAAGAGTTTACATTTTTACTGAATCCTTGATGAAAAAAAGACATCTAAATTTTAAATAACTTTGCCAATTTAATATGTGAGGTATGTTTCATCTTTATGAGGTTTCATATTTTTCAATTTTTACTAACATTGAGTTTTTTCTTCCTGGAATCCATGGAGCATTTGCACTTCTCTTTTTATAAATGCCCTGTCCATACTTTGTGACTGGGCAGCTTTGGGGACACTGCCCTTTCTCTGATGAAAAAACTCATGGTGCAAACTCTTTTAAATGTGGCAAATAGCGTCCTTCTCCCCATCATTGGGTCCTTTTAATTTTGTCTGTCTTTTTAATACAGAATTTTAAATGTGTATGAATATATGTTATTATCCTTTATATTTTATTTGGTTTTCAAAGATTTTACCTTTAAAAATCAAATAAATATGTGAATATATTTTCCTCATATTTGCGTTTTTCAAATGTTACATTATCACTTATTATATAATTGTATGATCTGAGGACCATTTATATTTTCTGTCACGTTCCATTTGTCTCCCTGATGCTTCTTGTGACAGTACTATCCTCATTTATTTAATGAATTTTGTAATATAAGCTTCCCTGATATCTTGGTAAAGAATCTGCCTGCAATGCAGGAGACCCCAGTTAGATTCTTGGGTCGGGAAGATCCCCTGGAAAACAGATAGGCTGCCCACTCCAGTGTTCTTGGGCTTCCCTTGTGGCTGAGCTGGTAAAGAATCCACCTGCACTGCGGGAGACCTGGGTTTGATCCCTGGATTGGGAAGATCCCCTGGAGAGGAGGACGGCTACCGACTCCAGTATTCTGGCCTGGAGAATTCTATGACAGTCCAGAGAATCGCAAAGAGTTGGACATGACTAAGCAGTATACGGTCCCATCACTCCATGGAAAATAGATGGGGAAACAGTGGAAACAGTGTCAGACTTTATTTTGGGGGGCTCCAAAATCACTGCAGATGGTGATTGCAGCCATGAAATTAAAAGACGCTTACTCTGTGGAAGAAAAGTTAGCACCAACCTAGATAGCATATTCAAAAGCAGAGACATTACTTTGCCGACTAAGGTCTGTCTAGTCAAGGCTATGGTTTTTCCAGTAGTCATGTATGGATGTGAGAGTTGGACTGTGAAGAAGGCTGAGCGAAGCAGAATTGATGCTTTTGAACTGTGGTGTTGGAGAAGACTCTTGAGAGTCCCTTGGACTGCAAGGAGATCCAACCAGTCCATTCTGAAGGAGATAAGCTCTGGGATTTCTTTGGAAGGAATGATGCTAAAGCTGAAACTCCAGTACTTTGACCACCTCATGCAAAGAGTTGACTCATTGGAAAAGACTCTGATGCTGGGAGGGATTGGGGGCAGGAGGAGAAGGGGATGACAGAGGATGAGATGGCTGGATGCCATCACTGACTCGATGGACATGAATCTGAGTGAACTCCAGGAGTTGGTGATGGACAGGGAGGCCTGGCATGCTGCGATTCAAGGGATCTCAAAGAGTCGGACATGATTGAGCAACTGAACTGAACTGAACTGAACTGAACTGAAGCAACTTTCACTTTCACATGTAATGTATTTTGGCAGTGTTAAAACTAGCATTTTATTTAGGAAGAGTTGATTATATCAAGAATACTGTATTTGTCTCTTTCTCAAATTTTATATTTTCTTCATACTATTTGTAATTTTTATCTAATAAGCACACACACATACATATGATTTTTCCTGTATATTTTATACTTTATGTCTGGCCAATTAACATTCTTACAAAACTCTGAAAGTAACCAATTTCTTTAGAAAATTATTAAAATTTCAACAATTTAGAGGTTATTTTTATGTCATTTCCCTTTAGGATTCCTATTACAAAAAGAATACATTATTGTATTAATCACTTTTCTTTTTTGTTTTCACCTTCTTTAAAATCCAAAGAAACAACATTTTTGTTAATTTTATTGTATATTAAACAACAAGGTCATTAAATATAGCTCTTCAGATTATTTAAATTTACAAGTATATAACCAGTAATATGAAAAAATTGATTTTTATTCTCTCTCTGAGGTTATAAATACTAATTGTCTTATGCTATCACATGGCATTTATATGCTTAAGTATTTGATGACTCATATCACAAATGATTTTAATATGAAGGCCCAAGAGTCCTATATTGATTCTGACTATATTTATAGACCAAAATATCTAATGTTACTATATATGTTTTAGGTTAGTAGGGTGGTTCGGCCATGAACTAAGCACCAGATTTGAGATGGATAACAGTAAGTATATTCCATTTTACTTCACAAGTCATTTTATTTTAAGTTTATTTCAGTTTTCATCTTTGTGTGATATGTAATATGCATGCCTCATGGAGAGTGCACTTTGAAAATGCCACTAAGAATTCTTAAAATAAGGAATGACATTTCCTCAATGTAAGACTAAGTATTCATAGATTTTAGTATGATTTTGAGTCTATCCTTTTATAGGGAAATAAAGGGAAGCAAAATCTAAAATACAGAATTCAGGTCTCACTAATATGGAGTACCTAAACCATCAGGCAGCGAGGACAGAAAGGAATCATTGTCCTTACAGTCAGGCCCAGAGAGACTTAGGTATCAAGCCCATTTTGCTGTTTATTGGTTTTGTGATGCTGTACAAATCTGATCATTTTGGACTTTTAATTTTTTTTCCTCATGTATCTAATGTGAATAATAATATCTATTTCAGGGTTTGGTTTGAGGGTAAAACATGCTCAAAGCTGTAAACCAAGCAGCATACTAATTAATAAATGTTCAATTTTATCCCTCTCTTTTCTCAAATTGTCCTCCTTTTGTGGCTTTTGCCACAAGCATACATATGTGTGTGCTAAATCACTTTAGTCATGTCCATCTCTGTGCAACTCTATGGATTGTAGCCTGCCAGTCTCTGTCAGTGGGATTCTCCAAACAAGAATACTGGAGTGGGTTGCCATCCCTTCTTCCAGGGGATCCTACCCCCTCTTAATGGATCAAACTTGCATCTTTTATGTCTCCTGCATTGGCAAGAGGGTTCTTTACCACTAGCACCACCTGATAAGCCCACTTTCACCACATACCAAACAGAAACCCCAGTGGGTAGAAATTAAAGTACATAATTAGTGCAGGGAGTTCTTAAACTGCCCTACTTCTCTTTCCTGAGTGACTTTATTCTTCCATCACAGGGGATACAGAAAACTTCCTAAATGTTCTGAGAAATCAACTTAAACTTGATCCTTTAGACTGCTTCCAATCCTGAGATTTGATGTTACATATATACACATTTGCACTAACTAAGATGCAAAGGATAAAGATGGGCCCTTTGAGTCAAATCAGGAAAGCTATATTTTATCTTAGCTGCTGAAATCATGAACTCTTTTATACAGTTATTTAAATTGTTTGTAACAAGTTTTCTTATCTGTAAATGAGGAAGTTGGATTAGATCAGAAGTGAGCAAAGTGTTTTTTTCTGTGAAGGTTCAGACTGTAGATATGTTAAGCTTTGGAGGCTAACTGTGGCAAGTGCACAACTCTGCTATTGTGGTCCTAAAGCAGCCATAGAAATATATAAATAAGTGAACAGGGCTATGTTCCAATAAACTTTTATTTACAAAAATAAGAGGTGGGCCAGAGGTGACCCATAGGACATAGTCGGACCAACCCTTAGATGAGTAACTAAAGACCCAGAAAATTCTCTCACTCTATTTCAGTATTAGTTTTCAATTTGCTCTAACTAGTAATTTTAACTCTTGGATTTAACTTGCAACTATTCAGTATAATTAATTATATGACAATATTGTCTGTTACTAACTTATCTTTTCAATATATTCTTAGGCAGATCATTTTTGTAAACCACATTCTTTCTTCTTTTCTAAGAGAAGTCACTTGATGCAGTAATTCTAGTGTTAAAAGTCACCTTCATACATCGTTTCATTCACATTTCTACCTTTGGAGGATATTACAATTGCAAGCCATTCAAGTCTTGATATTTTGCTGTCACTGACATGGTTTCTGGTTTGGAAGCCTCTGTGGACTGTGACCCATGGAGACTGCCACCACCATTAGGTCTCAGAGGTGGGGATGAGGGAGCGGTTGCTGCATCAAGGCCTGGGCCTGGCTAGTGGACGGCTGTAGCGAGGGCGCTGGAGCTCTGTGGAATGCAGCCCTGGGGCCACCAGTTCTCCTGCCAGTTCCAAGGCCTAAGGCACCGATCCGCCTCTCACTGTGCTCTGCTCCACGAGCACCACTGCCGGGCTGACTGCTAACACAGCAGGACCTTTAACTGCCTGCTAAGAATCTTGCACTAGAAGCTGCATGCCCACGCTGCCCCTATTATAGGAGCAGATAAGATGGAAGTTGCAGGTGAAGGAAAAATATACCAGTATTTTAGGTCCATGAAGTTTCTTTTAATTATCTCAAAACTCTTGGGAATAAAAGCTTTTAAGTCTTACATTTTTTCCTTCTACTTTACTGTCATTAAAATATCCATAAAGGACACTTTTTAGACACATCCTATAAAAATGATCTTAATTTTTCAGAACTGCAGTTAATCCCTGGAGTCAATGGATTCCGAATCTCAAATCCTCCCATTCTGTTGGTCTGTTCCTTACATGCTAGTTTAGAGGTAAGTGATCTATGCATCAAACTTCCCACATTGTCACCATTTCTTTATCTGATTGTGGCATGCTGTCATATTTTATCTGTTAATCAGCTAGGTTAATATGCACTGTGCATAAACAATGAACAAAGGGCAGGGTTCTCCTATAGGACAGTGACTGTGGCTCATGTCACCCTTTATTTATATCTCCAGCCCCCAGCACAAGGCTTGGCACAGTGTTGGTACTTATTGTTCAATAGAACTTAGCTGGTCCCTGGGTTGGGAAGATCCCCTGGAGAACGAAACGGCAACTCATTCCAGTATTCTTGCCTAGGAAATCCTATGGACAGAGGAGCCTGATGGGCTATATAGTCCACAGGGTTGCAAAAGAGTTTTCAGATACAACTTAGTGACTAAAACAACAAATATGATAATGGTATTAATACACATATTAAAGAAATGCATATTTTATATACATAAAGTATATTTAAGTAAATATACATATATATTTCTAATAGAGATCTTAAATATATAGACATTAAAATAAAAATTTGGTTTTTTAAAAGTATTGAAAGCCTCCTAAAATCATCTAGTTTAGGAAATTCTGTTGTGCCGTATTCCAGCATGAGTGACTAGATAAAGGCTTCCAAAATCTCTTCCAAACCTAAAATTCTAGAACTATGTGAAAATTCACAGCAACTTCTCATTCTGGCCACTGGACGGCAGTGCCAAGTTCCTCTGTTTTTATACAGCTTCACCACTAGATGGTAGTAATCAACTCGTTTCATTTCATGTCAATTTTAAAAAAACACCTACTCAGTGTGACCACTAGATGGAGCTTGTGCTATTTTCAGGTTTTGGCAGATTTTTCTGTTTTGCTTTGAAATAGACCCAGTAACAAGATTTCTCAGTGATACAAATTATATTTGGGGAGGGGTGGGGGAGTGATTAAATCTGCTTGGCAAACCAAACAATGATATTTGACTTTTTAAAAAAACATTCAACCTGAGGAACAGTTCCATTAAACATTTTTTTTAAGAAAATAATGTTTTGCAAACTTTGCAAACTTATATCAGGGAGAAAATGAATTATTAATACAATAAGGAGAAAAGAAATAAGACACAAAGGCATACCTTAGAAAGAAGTAGCACTTAAAGTTATTTCCTCTGATTTTACTCATCTTTGCAAATTATTTCCTAGCCATATCTAGAAAATGTATTTTAGACACTATCACTTCGGTATTCTTTGCAGTGGACTGACTTCAGTATTCACCTCTTCTGCCACAGAAGAAAACAGATTCCTATTTTCCCTACCAATAGTTTTGCTCCACACTGTTTAACAGTCACCTAGATAGTTTTTATTCTCAGCTAGAATCTGAAAACTGATGTATCTTCTACTTTAACATCTAAACTTAAACCTAAGAAAAAGACCCTAAATCCCCAGAAAAGGGATATACACTTCTCTTGAGTTTCTCATCACTTAAGTATTTCTCTGCAGCCTCATGGAAATACCTTATTAAATAATTCACTGTCGAGGCTATGTTTTTACCAAAATTATCTTTAAATAATCAAACTTTGAGTTAAAGAAAGTATTTTCGAAATTCTTACTTCCCATTATAAACTGCAAAATTCTGAAATTACAAAATAATATATTTCACTATTTCCCATTCTCTAGTAACTGGTAAACTCTAGGAAGCAGGAGGCAAATACTCCATCCCTTACTGTGACACTAAGTATGACCTTAAGCAATTGACAACTACTCTTGAATTCATTTGCCTCAACCTTTTAATGAAGGTGTCTGAACCGTATTACTTCAGAGGTCACCTCAATCTTCCAGTTAGTAAACATGGCGTTAAACAACACTTATATTTCATTTTGAAGGGTCCTATTTATAATACAGGTAGGTAATATAATTATTTAAATAGCTTCAAAATATAAAATTAGAGCGTTCAATTAAAATATAGGGCAAGTCAGAAGAAATGTACTCTGTATTTCTTCAGAAAGTTATTAGCGACCCAATTTTAAGAACTTAAGAGTTGAGAACATCATGTTATACTTATTTTTCCTAATTAAAATTATCTAACTTTTCTAATTTTGAATTTATTTTAGCTAGTAAGAAAAATAACCCATGTAGTGGAAATTCTGCCAAGAATTCTGTTATAAGCTGAATATTTTCAAAATACACTTTTCATTTTTCCTAATTAAAAAAAAAGAAAAAATATTTCCACAGTGTTGAAAGCACAAAAATAATGAGAAAGAAAAAAAAAAAAAAGGCTGTGGGGTACATTTACTCTACTTCACTGTTAACTCCTATTATCCCCTTTTAACATTTTTAACTGAGGCCTCTAAAGAGACTTTTACACTCTGTGAGAAAATTTAAAGCCACCTCAGAATGCAGCTTCTCTTGTTATGGTTGTAATGTGGAAAATAGTTTTACATTTAAACATTATTTGATTATTAACAAAGAGTACTTATATGTTAAAATCAAGATATTTGTCATGAAAAACTTTTACTTTCTTGTTATCAAATCTGCAAGAGCAAAAGTTCATTTAAAAAACCTATAATCTTAATATCCCCCAAAGTCTTACTGACTTATGAATACAAGTGAAATATCATTAAAAGTCCTAATTTACACAGTGCCCCCATCTGCATCTTATGGGACCCAAAGCAAATCCAGAAAGTTTACTAGAATTACTTAAATAATTAAAATGTCTTCAAATTACTATGAATCCAAAGAGAAGAGAAAGAGAATTACTATCAAATTACTGTCAAGCCAAAGAGAAGCTTGGAAAGATTCCTGTCTTTGTTTTTGCTTTAATTCCAAGCCTGACAGTCAGACCTCTGAGTGGACCACACTTTACCTGTTCCTTGCTCCTGCCATCTGTGAGAATGCTGATTCTTGAATCAGGCTCTCTGATGGCCATTTTGTTTTACATAGGAAATGAAAAGATGCCTCCTACCAAACTCCGTGTAACGAGGGTTACCCGAGTACTAAAGCAGCATTTTTTGCACTGAATATGTCAGATATTAGCTTCTACTTTCAGCTGAACTCTTTCCAGGTTGCAGACACAGTCTATGAGGTCTGGTTGGGGAAACAGACAGATACCTTTCTACTGTCTGATACTCCTCTCTTCTTTCAATATATTAACTTAAATATAACTCCCATCCTCTCCTTCAGCCAAATACATACCCTCTGCAATAGGTCAAGAAAATCTATGCCTGGACAGTTTGAGTCCTATTAGAATGTCTACCCACACATGCCACGTATATATACAGAAAGAATGATTTTCATAGACTTCATAAAGTATAGCTATCACCAAATGACCCTATTTTTGCTCTGTGGCCTACCATGATACAGAAAAGGGACATTAAGTGGCCTGCCAGTGCATCATTCTCTGTTTGCAGTTCATTCAGTTCTTATATGTAGGGTATATTTTTAAACTCTACTTGACCTTAAGAGATAAGCTAAAAAAGCATGTCTGTTCTGACCCCTAATGTTCCAGCACCAGTTACTGTGTGCCCTTGTCACTCATCTTAATATAAGAAACCTCAAGAAGCAAGTGGCAGTGTTTTTATACCAGTGTTAAGAGTTCAGCAGCAGAAAAAAAAAAAAACGATGAAAGAAGAAAAAAAGAAAGACTTCAATGCTTTCAATACAAATGCTTCAGTAATATATAAGCATTATCTAACATTATTTGCTTTCCTGCCTGACAAAACTTAGCCTCATTTTTAACTCCTTGTTTTCTTACTGTTAAACTGAAAGAGATTTAGGAGATTGCCTTCCACATAAGCATTGAACTCTTATTGTACTTTTTTGTGGACTAAACAAACTTTATACAGGAATAGAAAAAAAATCTTCTTGATTATAATTGTATAAAATGTTTGGAGGAACAATTCTGACATTTATAAAATTTAAGTCCATTTATTAAGGTATGTTTTACTTGTACTAATTATATGAAGCTAATTTAAAATAGCTCTGAAGGAACATTATGTTAACTTATTTTTTTCTGCTTTTGCAAGTATCGTTTAAACATTTGTACAGCTATTCTATCAGCTATTCTATCATTGTGTTCAATTTTTAATGGCAAAGTACTTAAAAGACATGTTTTTTAGGAAAGATTATCTAAAATGGGATGTTTTATTGGAAAGGTCAGAAGCAGGCCTTTCCTTTTTATACCCGATTAACAGTTAATTTTTACTTTATAAATCAACAAGAAACTGTGAACCTGATTGTTTCTCATTCTGCAGATCTTTAAACAAGCAACTATGAAAGCACTGAGGAGAAAATCTATTTTGCTAACTGGTTATCTGGAGTACATGATCAAGCATTACTTCAGCCAGGACAAAGCAGAAAGCAAGAAAACAGTCGTGAACATAATTACTCCATCCTGTATAGAGGAACGTGGCTGCCAGCTAACCCTAACATTTTCTATTCCAATAAAACACGTTATCCAAGAACTAGAAAAAAGAGGAGTGGTTGTAAGTGTATCTCTTGTTTTCCTACCAGGTTTTCTCGATGGGTTGCAAATGTTGAGAATAAAATTTGAATTTTTCAGTTTATGCATTTTTCCATGATACTTAATTTTGATCAGTGAGGATAAATTAAGTGCCAACTAAGTATTCAGCACTCTGTTAACTAAAGGCACAGAGATCTGTTATTTCTGATAAAAGGGAAAACACCACAAATGTTGTTGCAGGAAACAGTATTATGTAACTTATCCATTCTTTTCATTATAGATTGGGAAAAAAAAAAAATAGTGAAAACCCCAGTAGAAATTTGTGGAGTAAGTGGAATCAAAGAACACATCAATATAGTAGAGGGAGAAAAAGTAAATTAGTCTTGTTTAGTTTGATTGAAATAAGTTATTTTCAGCCTGTTCACTGCAGTCAAGAAAGACATGTAGACACATCTTAAGAGTGTTAACATTGTATGGAATATATTTTGTTGTTGTTGTTTTTTACTATTGTGCCTAAAATAGTCCTCTTTGTCCCTTGAAGAGAGCTAATAATTGTTTAATGAGCAATTCCAGGATAAATAGTGATATCTATTTCCAGGGATAATATAATTTAGAAAATACTGCACTCAGTGTTCCAAACCTTTAGGAGAGATTTCCCCAGTTTTTGGAGACACAGAATATCAGCAATCCAAATAAAATTCTACCATTTGCAAGCCATGTGCTCCTGTGAAAGTTGGTAAACATCTATTGACTTGAGACTTCTCATTCATATTGGAATCAAATATACTTACCTCAAAAGTTGTTATCGAATTAAATGTGCCAGCAAACACAAATCATTTATTATGTTGTCTAGCCTGTAGGGGTGTCTCTTAACAACAGAGTCACAGTGATCTTCAGAGAGCTGAATTATCTAATTTATAAGATTAAGGAATTATTGAATTCAATGGAAATATAATTGACTAAAACTCTCCAGATCTCAGTGAAGTTCTCATTCATTGAAATGTGTACAAGGTTTCCAGTCTCTTCAGGGTCTTCCCACAGATAAACTACATACCCAATCTATTGGATGCTTATAAAGGATGAGTGCACTTCAGGAAAGCACTTCAGACATTAATGTACCAACCCATTAATATTTTAATTATTATTAAGAGAATAGCTTCAAATAACACAAACATGACGTTTTACTTAAAGTAAAAAAAAAATGCTTACATATTAAATTTTAGGGTAATCAGTATGAATGTTTTATGTAAGTTTCTCTTGAATGCAGATTTCCATTATGTGAAAAATGTTAACATTATTGTGGCTTTACTTTTTGTTTCCCCTACAGTGTGACAAACGGGAGCCAGATGGCATTCGAGTGGCTCCAGTTCCTCTCTACAATTCTTTCCATGATGTTTATAAATTTATCAATCTGCTCACTTCTGTACTTGGCTCTGTAGAAACATAAAATAGCAGTATTTTCCCCAGCAACTAAAGCAAATAAAATGGAAAGCCTGCAGTTACTTTATTACTATTATTCAAGTCTTAATTATTGGAAGTATTTAAAAACTGATTACAGTTAACTGGAAATGAATTCCATACTTTATAGAAAACATGACAATTCTCCTAAGGATCGTGGTCTTGAGATCTCTATGGCTGTCCAACTTCTTGGTGTTTGGTGAATCAAAGTATTTATTGGTGCAAGTATTATGTACACAGTCTTGATTATCTGTCACATTTCATAGTTAATGAAATGTTTTCTGTTGGATTAATTATAATTTGAATGACAACTTCATATGTATGTAGAAATTTTTGTATCAATTTTAGAAATATTACTTTAATTTTAATTTACCAGGCAATTTGTTATAGGCACTGCCATTGAACAGTCTGAATATGTATGCTTTTTACATTGTTCCACCTAATGCCAATCTAAGGAACACAAAATACATTTTCTAGGGCAGTGGCTTTCAAATACTTTGGTCATGATCTATACTACCAAATGCATTTAATATCAGGGTGTAATTTGTGTACATGCCTTACTTCATTGATTCTAATACACAACTTTTAACACCATTTTAACTTCCAATAAAGAAGAAATATCTTTCAATTTTCATTCAACAGCTTCTTAAAATTGCCACTGGCCATTCTTTCATGTTACCATCCCTGACGCTGCCCTGATTCTCACACTGAGTATGTATCATCCTAGATTTGGTTTTAAAGTTGTATACATAGTAGAAGCAAAAGTTGCATAAATTATTTGCCTCTGCTTTAATATTCATTACTTTATGTCATCACAGCAAATGTTGGTTGAAGTTCATTAAATTGATTTCTTTACTCACTCCTGGATCCTAATCCATTTTTCATGGATGTCTTTTTATTTAATGTTATCATAATCTCTTGCTTTTGTTTAATGGGAATCACTCTGGATAAAAGACTTTAGATGCTTCTCTTCTTCAAAAGAGTGAAATAAATCACACGAAGATTCTTGTAGTTGAGGACCAGAGTTAAGAAAAAAGTGCTCATCTCTCAAGCCCTGTCCCAAATCTATGGACTTTTCTTACTCACTGTGAAAAAAAAAAAAAAAAAACCTACAGTTACATTCAGCCCTGTAAGATTCCCCTAGTTTTTAGCTGTTGATGCCATAAACACCATTCATGAATTGGCAAAATATTCCACACTTCTGTACATAAGCAGCAAGAAAAAGTAAGTACGATGTAATTATTGCCCATGATGAAACAAATTAACTTAGCCAACCACTTTGAATGGCAGAGTTAAATAAAACGTTGCAGAGCTTCTACACCAACACCAGCAACTACCGATATTTATGGAGTACTTCCTACATACCATGTATTCTGCTATTCTATTTATATGTTATCTCATTTAGCTGAGTAGTTGCATAATTACTTTAGAAATGCTTTCCACCTCCACTTTTGGCAAAACTCATCCTCATAGATGGAAAAATTCTCAAGACCTTAAAATATGACCATAAATGACTTCATCTAGAAGAAACAGTTTTTGAACCTCATAAGTGAAGCCACTCAGTCGTGCCCTACTCTTTGAGACCCCATGGACTGTAGCCCACCAGGCTCCTCCATCCATAGGATTCTCCAGGCAAGAATACTGGAGTGGGTTGCCATGTCCTTCTCCAGGAGTTCTTCCCAACCCAGGGATTGAACCCAGGGCTCCTGCATTGCAGGCAGATGCTTTACCATCTGAGCCACCAGGGAAGTCCTAAACCTCATAGTGGTACACTAAAAAGACATAGCTTCAGCTCACAGAGGACAGGTGGCTTAGTGGGGAAACAGATTGTATACCTATAAACATCCAAGTAAATATATACTCACAAACTAGAACTTCTGTGAAGATAAATGGTGATATTATGAGAGAAAAATCTTAGGGGTATTCACTAAATGGTTGAGTAAAAGAAGGTGTATGAAGGCACTTATCAGTTTAAGTTCCAAAGTATTTCATGTTAATTACATCAGAATTACATCAAATCGTGTTTAAAAACCATTCAAGGCATAATCAGCACTCTGTCCTCATCAAGTAGGTGAGAAACAGTATTAGAAACTTTCTCCCACTTGCATCCCCCTCTCTCCCTAAAGAGATAATCATTGAATTAAGTGTTGTGTTAATCATTTCCTTTCTCTAAAATTTTATAACTACATATTTACCCATAAAAAATATTAGCCAAACTTGCCTGTGTGAACTTTATATAAATTTAATCATACTGTATATATTCTTCTGCTTCTTTTGTTCAGCTTCTCATTTTTGGAGATTCATTCGTTAGACATCATTTTTCATTTATTATCATTGCTGCTCAGTAATTTGTTATATAATTGAAATTGTTAATTCATTTTACTACTGATGAAGACGTGAGTTATTCCAAACATTTATAATATTGCAACAATGCTGCTATTAACATTCTTAGTGTACACATTCAAAAGTACAACCAGGATACACAACTGGGAAAGTGCTGAGTCACAGGCCAAACACATGTTCAACTTTGCTGTGTACTGCCAAACTTTTCCAAAGTGACTGTACCAGTTTCCATGCCAACCAGTAGGACATGAAGATTTCCATGCTCCTCGCCTTTGCCAGTGGTAGCTGTTGACTGCCTTCATCATGTGTGCATGTTAAAACAGCCAAGGTGATTATTATTATTATTAAAATAACAAAGAATAAATTCTTTAGCTTCCACACAAGAAGAAAAGGAAAAAAAAAAAAAAGAAAATGAATACACACACGCCACACCAGTTAATGCTTCAGACAACATTCTTAATTTGTAGATTAAACCAAAACCAGAATTTTTTCCTGGATTTTACACTTGCCCAGCCTCTTTTTCTTTCTGTTTTCTCCTTCCCAGGTTTTTGTGTGTGTGTGTGTGAGATAAGTGATAATTGTTTCAATAAAACATATTTATCCAAATCCCTGTCTGAAGGTCTATTCCTTGGGAACTAAATCTAAGACAGCATTTCCTTTAGCTCTTCTTAATAATCATAAATATTAATATTTTATGTGTGTGCATGCTCAGTCGCTTCAGTCATGTCCAATTCGTCACAACCCCTTGGACTATAGCCTGCCAGACTCCCCTGTCTATGGGATTTTCCCATCAAGAATACTGGAGTGGGTGGCCATGTCCTCCTCCAGGGAATCTTCCTGACCCAGGGATTGAATTTGTGTCACCTGTACTGCAGGTGGATTCTTTATCCATTGAGTCATCAAGGAAGCCCAAGAATTTTATATTCCATATCTAATATATGATGAATTTACAGTTGTTTCTCTTGGTTTTCACATAAAATGCTAGTTTCCTTATATATATTGCAATTGTTAACTTCATGGTGCTCCTTTATCTTGACCTTTTGAAATTCTTTGAGAACTGGGTTAAAGTGTATTATTTGAAAGATATTCATGCTTGCTTCTGCCAGTTGCCCTGGGTCACTTGTGACTTTTTTTTCAGGCTTTTCAAATCACATGAACAGCATGCAACTGGATAGGTTAATCCATGTGGGGACCAATTAATATGAATAAATCTTCAGAAGATAAGTTTTTCTTGCTGATCTTTTACATATTTTTGGTTGTCAATATTATGCCAGGTTCTACTATCAGCATACTTACCTTGACCACTCTAGGTTTATCTCATGTCCTATTTACTTATCAGCTCTGAAGCTCAGTGACTCTGGGATTTGGCAGATACTCAGGATGAAAGTCATGCTTTGATCCTGAGCTTACTTTGATCTTTGCTTACTTCCCAGGTTTCTGTTTTAATTCCTTTTGGGGTTCCAAGAATTTCTCACTTCCATGCCATCTCATTTTAGAAGGCTTTTTTGGTTGTTTTTCTTTTGTTATTTTTTATCTGGTATCGAATCCCTTACAACATGCTAAACAGTCAAGTGAAGGTTTATGACTGAAAACCAAGACACTGTATATACTTCTTGTTTTCTTAAGTATCAGTTCACTCAGTTCAGCCGCTCAGTCGTGTCCAACTCTTTGCGACCCCATGAATAGCAACACTCCAGGCCTCCCTGTCCATCACCAACTCCGGGAGTTCACTCAGACTCACATCCATTGAGTCAGTGATGCCATCCAGCCATCTCATCCTCGGTCGTCCTCTTCTCCTCCTGCCCACAATCCTTCCCACCATCAGAGTCTTTTCCAATGAGTCAACTCTTCACATGAGGTGGCCAAAGTACTGGAGTTTCAGCTTTAGCATCATTCCTTCCAAGAAAATCCCAGGGTTGATCTCCTTCCAAATGGACTGGTTGGATCTCCTTGCAGTCCAAGGGACTCTCAAGACTCTTCTCCAACACGACAGATCAAAACCATCAAATCTTCGGCGCTCAGCTTTCTTCACAGTCCAACTCTCACATCCATACATGATTACTGGAAAAACCATAGTCTTGACTAGATGGACCTTGGTTTGCAAAGTAATGTCTCTGCTTTTCAATATACTATTTAGGTTGGTCATAACTTTTCTTCCAAGGAGTAAGCGTCTTTTAATTTCATGGCTGCAGTCACCATCTGCAGTGATTTTGGAGCCCCCAAAAATAAAGTCTGACACTGTTTCCACTGTTTCCCCATCTATTTCCCATGAAGTGATGGGACCAGACACCATGATCTTTGTTTTCTGAATGTTGAGCTTCAAGCCAACTTTTTCACTCTCCTCTTTCACACATGTGACAAATGAATCTTACTTTTTCAATAACTCAATTCTTTTATAATGATACATTTGAGTGCTATAGTAATACATATGTCTGTTTATGTAACACTAAATTGTATTTATTATACAAAACTTACTGGAAAAAAGGCTGGATGTAAAGTCAATAACTTATTTTCAAATTAAAGAAATAAGCTTTCTCTACAGCTATTTTCTGCTCAATAACTTTCAACATATTCTTGCATCCAAAACTATATGGGTTTACATTCAAATTCCATTATATCTTTGTTTCATAAATTGAGACTGTTAGAGCAATTATTTTTAAGTATTTATAAATGGATTTTGGCATAATCTTAAGAAAGAAATCCGCAAGCACCACGAATGCACATCATAAAACAATAGAGTAATCACTGGGTTAAGGTACTACTCTCTTACTGAGAAGGTTGATTTGTTGCTTCTGTGGACCATTAGCATCTGCATTATGTGTTTGATAAAGGTGTGAGATATGTATCTGGCCCTCTAGTAAATTCATTTTTAATCTCAGCAAGATATTCTCAAAGAACAAAATGATAAAGAGCATTACTATAAACTAAAGGATTTAAACATTTTTGCTGTGGTTTGGCTTATTGCAATTATTAATTTTATTAATGATCTAGTGTTCCAATTTTTGACTGTTTCAAGTGGCTCCTGAATCCTTTTGACATTACCTTGGCTATTATTTGATTGCTTCATTGCTTTTTAATTGACAAGATGTAGGCTTACTTTGAATATTTCCTACTTCAAACTTGACATCACCCATTTCTTTAAAAATATTCAATTTCTTTTGGAAAAAAATGATATTTAGAAACTATAATCTTACCTGTAAGAGTTCTCATTATAATTGGGTTGATCATTACTTCCACAATTTTGACTAAAAGAGGATAGGAAATAAACATCTTTTAAGAGAAATTACATCTTTATTTCATATTCATATTTTCAATTTAACCTAGGATAACAAAACTTTTACTTAATCTACCTTAGATTTTATTTATTGTGCTGGAAACCTTGGTTCAATACATGCAATATATAATATATATATATTATATATATAATACAATAGTATATATATATTCTATGAATATATATACAATATATTCAATACATGCATATATATTATATATATATATATAGTTTTAGAATTAGTAATACTAAAGCTATCATAAACAATATGGTGAAAACACGTTAAGAGCTTTTGGAAACTTATTGTTTTTTCCTTAGAATATGTTTCACTAGGAATAGTTAGTCAGATTACTGTGTTTAATAGGCACTTGTAATAACTCTTCTTTGTGTGGTTGTGCTCTGTATGATTATATGTATAGAACTATATACATAGTTAGGTTCTTTACTTTGGAATCAACTTTTCAATCTTTATAAATTCCTTTTAAATTTAAAAGTTATTTTAGAATTGTGTAATATACTCAGATAATTTTAACTTCAAATCTGCAAGCCAGCTATAGTCAGAAAAGTCTGGGTTCTCTCCTTATTGCTTTTACCCTATTTCCTCCCCCTATTTATACATATCTTTTATGCTTTGGTACCCCTTCTATTATTTTACATATATATATAGATAGATAGATAGATATACACATAGATAGATAAATATAAACATAGGTAAATACATGTATATTTCTCTCCTTTACATGTAGTAAATATTGTAGCATGTTGCAAATACTTGTTTCCACTTTGGAAAAACATTCATTTATAAACAAAAAAATTAAAGTTAATACTTGAGGAATAATAGAATTAGATATAACTCATTTTCAGTTATTACTAGAATAATTAGTTCAGCAAAGATCAAACATTTTAGGAAAAGTTTATAAGGGGAGAATTGGATTGATACCACCTAAACTCACTGATCACCACTGGTACTGAAAAATGGAGCAACTTCTTACCATGTGCTGAGGTGACGCAGTATTAAGCAGATAGAACCACGTAAGCAATATACTGCTGTCATTCAGTCATTCAGTTGTGTCCCACTCTTAGCGACTCCATGGACTGCAGCACGCCAGGCTTCCCTGTCCTTCACTATCTCCCTGAGTTTGCTCAAATTCATGTCCATTGAGTTGATGACTTCCAATCATTTCATCCTCTGTCGTCCCCTTCTCCTCCTGCCCTCAATCTTTCCCAGTGTCAGGATCTTTTCCAATGAGTCAGCTCTTTGCATTAGGTAGCAAAAGTATTGGAGGTTCAGCCTCAGTCCTTCCAATGCATATTCAGGACTGATTTCCTTTAGGATTGACTGGTTTGATCTCCTTGCTGTCCAAGGGACTCTCAAGAGTCTTCTCCAGCTACCCAGTTTGAAAACATCAATTCTTCAGTGCTCAGCTTTCTTTATCATCCAGTTCTCACATCCATACCTGACTACTGGAAGAAACCATAGTTTTAACTATACAGACATGTCAGCAAAGTGATGTCTCTGCTTTTTTAATATGCTATCTACATTAGTTATAGTTTTTCTTCCAAGGAATAAGTGTCTTTTTATTCCATGGCTGCAGTCACTGTCTGCAGTGATTTTGGAGCCCAGGAATATAAAGTCTGTTACTATTTCCATTTTTTCCCCATCTGTTTGCCATGAAGTGATGGGATCTAATGCCATGATTTAGTTTTTTCACTCTCCTCTTTCACTTCATCAAATAATAAACCTGAGTCCAATAAAACATTTAGGGCTATTTTCCAGTTTTACAACAACATGAGGAATGGAGCAACAAGCTAAACGACCCAACAGAGAAGCAAATATGGGTCATTCTACATGACAACTGGCTGGATTTCTTCAACATATCACAGCATGAATAAAATAAGGAAAGGGTGAAGGAGAAGGAACTACTCTGGATTATAAGAGTGAAGAGACAAAAGCAAGAAAATGCAATATGTGGTGTGGACTTAGTTTGGATCTTTATTCAAAGACCAACTATAAAAAATATGTTGCTGAGATAACATTTGAGTGAGAAAATAATTTTATTCAATTTGTTAGCTGTGGATAGCCACTGTGGATATAAGAAGATCCTAATATATCTAAACATATATACCATGTACAAAGAAATGACTGACATGAAGTCTGGAATTTGTTTAAAATTTCCCTGGTCCCCTTCAGTGCTCCTCCAAAAAAGGATGATGCTGAACAAGTCACAACAAACTTAGTGGCTTTAAACAACACACATTTATTATCTTAAGAGTTTTGTAGGTTAGAAATCTAGCATTAGACCAAACTCAAGGTTTTCACTGGATTATATCTCTTTATGAAGACTTCAGGGGAAAATCCATTTCCTTGATTTTTCCAGCTTCCAAAGACTGTCCCAGTCCTTGGCTCTGGTCTCCTTCCTGTCTTCAAAGACAGCAATGTTGCATCTCTCTGATGGCTCTTTCATAATCACAGCTCCTTCTAACTCTCCTCTTCTGAGTTGTTCTTCTGCTTTTAAGGGCCTTTGTGATTGCAATGAGCTCAGCTGGACAAGCCAGGATCATTTCCCTATTTTTAGCCACCTTAATTCATCTGCAATCATTATTCTACTCTGCCATATAATGTAAGATATACACACGTTCTGGGGATTAAGACATGAATATCTTTCAGGGTCATTATCATCCTATCCCAAAAAGATGATGAATGGATGGAAAAAAAGAAAGAAAGAAGGGGGAAAGCGTTGCAAAATCTTGACAATTTTAAAACTGGATGATAATGTTTGGAATTCTCTATACTTTTTTAATGTTTGAAAATTAAGAAAAAACTATCAACAGTGATGACTTAGCTGAGAATCCAGGATATTTGCCTCAAAATTCATGCTTTTAATAAGATCATTTTTTAATATCCCCCACTTCATGTTCTCATGATGGAAACAATCTCTTCTGCCCCCATGTGTCAAAAAGTTGCTTCCATAATTCCCTTATGATGCATTTTTGCAAGGAATATTATATCTTACATGGTATTTGCATATTTGTTTTTTCATCCTACTTAAATATCCTAAATCAAATGAGAATAATACTTTAAAGCATGACTTCTCACAGAAAACAAAGAAGCTAACCAACACTGGATTTCTGGGCCTCAGTTGCAATTTCAATCACATATACTCATATTATTTTAGGTGAAAAGAGCTGCACTTGAGTGCCAATATTTACTAAACAGAGGTCTTAATTTACTCTTTCCCAGTATGTGGGAGCTTCATTTCATGCAGCTCTTCTTGCACTCTATTGTGCTAAAACAGCAAGCTTGTCAAAAATGGAGACATTGCAGTGATATATGCAGAGTCTATGGGAGACATTTTCTCTATGGGTTAACGTAAGTAGCTGGATCAAAGTCAGGACATAGATGCTACAGCTGGTCTGGGGAAAAAAATGGCAATTAAGAAGAAAAAAAAAGAACAGAAAGAGAGATTTGCAGACAGTCTTTTTTTAGGTGGCAACAACAGAACCAGACTGTTTGAATTTGGGAACTGACTCCAAATGTCACATTTTTCACTGAATTCTAAATAATATTGCTATTTCATAACTGTTATTTGGTTGTATTGATGGCCATACTAACTTACTTTATAACAAACTTGTTACATGTATTTTATAATCTATATTTATTATCTTTCTCTTTCTTATATATCTTTCTGTCAACAATACTTAGGAGGATTGAAGAAAAGCATGTTAAAGCTTAGAGAACACTTCCTTTGAATGGCTTTCAGTCCAGTCAAAACTGGCACATTTGTTGTGATCAACTCATGCACTCTGTGCAGTTCAGTACCCATTATCCATGTGATTACCTATCCATCAGAAAACTCCCTCTTCTTTAGAGATTTCAATCTGTATTTGTGTTAGAAAAGCAAAAATAAAATAAGATTAAGAGAAAACTAAATGTTTTAAATTAATTTCTTTGGGAAACTTGGGTAACATCATTTTAGGGGAGCAAAATTACTGTATACTAATCTATGTTTCCAGGTAATAGCCTTCTATATCACAAAATAATAGCAAATTAATAAATGTGCATAAACATAGAAATACCCTCAAAATGAGAAGGGTCAAGAGTATATGGAAGATGTCAGTACACTTTCAAAACTGGAAAGTCAGCTGACTTAGCATGACAAAGAAAACTGAAATATAGTTGCCAAAATGAGAAGGGAGGCTATCAAAAGATATTACTCTAATTCAGGTCAAAGCCATTAAAATGTTTAGGAATTGGAGGTGCCTGCTATTTAGGAATACCAGGATATACACATGTAAATCCCACCTTTTTACACCCACAAAGAGTTCTCTTTCTAGAAAGAATCAACTCTTGTAACTCTGACTTAGGGACATGAGGACAGTTGAGAAGATAGACAAACCATTTAACTAAAAGTTGAGTGATTTGGTAAAATTTTGCAATAATGGTGAAAGCCCTTGTTCTCTTTTCTCTGCTTGGTTCCCAAGAAATTATACATGCACCCAGGGTCCTGTTCAGTTCCCCTCCAGCCCAACCCAGGAATACGATTATAGAGCTCTCACTGAGAAAACTGCCTAGTCCAAATGATAGGAACTACAAATCTTTACATGGGTCTCATTGTGATATAGTGCCGCCCACCAATCAGGAAATTCTGCCCCTGTACAAAATTGCTGCCCTTGATTTTTAGAGTTCCGAGTTTTAAATGAACAGCTATGAAGTATCACCATACACTGAACAATAACATTCAAAATTCAGAATAGAACCCAAAAGAACAAGTAGGAAATAAGCAATACAATGAAAAAGGAAGAAAAAGAAGAAGAAAAGCGGGGCGGGGGGGGGAGCTGCTGTTAAAAATCTTCCAATAGAAAGGAAAAATCTTTGAACAAGAAAACTATATAATTAAAAAGATTTAGAGAATAAGAAAAAAGTCATATATAATATCAGAAATAAATTCAAAGGAAATTCTAGACTATAAAATTGGAGAACTGTCTCAAAAGTAGAACGAAAAGATTAGATAGTTAGAAGTAACTAGAGGTCAACATCTGTCTAATAGTGGCTGCAAAATAAAAGGGCAAAGAAAACAAAAAGAAGAAAAATTAGCAAAAAAAGAAAACTTCTCCCAAGAACTTTTCCCAAAACAAAGATGTGCTTTCAGAAGAGGCTCAATAAGTACTAAACATAATATATTTTTAAAATATAAATCACATTATGGAAAAAAAGTAAGACACTGGGGATATAAAGAAGATTGTAACAAGTTTTACAGAAAAAAATTGTTACATTAAAAACATCAGAAATCATGATGAAGAAATTCTTACTACCAAATCTGAAAGATAAATAATAATGGAGGATATTTTTGATATTTAGATTAAAAGTTTTTCCATTTGAGATTTTGATTGCAATTCAAACTATTAATTAAATGTGAAGACAGAATAAAGATCTTTTCAGGTAAGCAAGGTTTTAGAATGTTTTCTTTCCACGTACTACTTCTCAGAAGCTACTGGAAAAACCTGAGCAGCCTGCACTCACATGCCCCTGGACACACACACACAGAGGCAATGAGATTCCCTAAAGGAGCATGAAGAGAGGTCTCATGACCACAGTCCTAGAGCAGAACCACTCCAGACTGGAGTAAGGGCTCCAAGATGTGGATATTTACTTCTCTCTGTGTCTGTCTCTCTCTCTCTCACATACACAAACTGATGAAATACCTAACGCCTCTTTTATTTCACTATCCTGATAAGAGTTTAAAATTCTATTAGAACTAATTTGAGAATTCAAATTAGTAAACAGACAACAATACTGAACAAATGTAAAAGAAGATAATTATTAACTCTAGAAATAAGGTTATACAATAAAAGAAACATTATCAGAGTAAACCATGTGGTATAGAAGATAAACCCTCTATTTCTCAGTTTAATATTACAAAAATGCTACGTTCTCAATATATTGTAACGTATGTCGTGACTCTTTCATATGCACACAACATCAGCTGTATATCTATGAAGTTATAAACATGCAAACAATGAATACTGATGTAATGTAAATTATGATTCCACTGTTATTTGGAGGCTGGAGGAAGAAAATGTGTATGTTTGTGCATATGTATTCATGGGCCGTAGAGAAGAGGGAGATCTATAACTAAACCCTCAATTTTCATGGTAGGAAAAAATAATGTAGCAAATTTGAAGATGAAGAAATAGCTATAAATTTATATTTATGGAATAATATGGAACTCAATATAGGTATAGACAGCTAAAGTGTTTCAGAGCTGTCACCCTTTGTTTAGGAGGACAGGAATTGAAAGTAAGTGTTGATGGGTCAGAGGACTGCTGTTTTGGATATAAAAGTTGAAACATGCAAAGAAGTGTGCTGTAAGATTTAAGTTCACAGACTCTGAAACCAAGATACAGGGTTCAAATATTGGGTCTACCACCTACTAGTTATGTGATCTTAATATTGGGTCTACCACCTACTAGTTATGTGCTCTTGTGACATAAATGCTCAGTGCTCTCATTTCCCTTTTGTAAAATTAGACAATAATAGTATTACTTCATAGGGTTGTCAGATATTAAGCAGTTTAATACACAGAATAATTTAAATAGTGTGTGGCATACATTAATAGTGCTGGCAGTTCAGGGTTACTGTTAACTATTTACATGAGTTACTTTGACAAAATAATTTTTAAAAATACATGATACACTGTGCAGTATAAAGAACTTAGTCAAGAAATAAAAATAATGATATTTAAAAACTAAAAGTTGATGAATTATCATTAGAATAAAACTATCTTAAACTACTAAAGTATGTTTCTTACTATTTAATTTCTAAACAAAAGCATTCATTAATTATGCTTAATTATGAAAGATTAACTTCTGTCTATTTTAACTATCAGTATATTAATATATGCCTAAGATATGAATTAAAACTGATTTCTAAAAAGCAGAATCTCATTCACCAAAGAAATGAAGACAGTAAAACTGATTTCAAACTAATTAATTAATATTTGTCAGAAGGCTAATTAATACTTATGCTAATATTTATTCTTTTCAGATGAATATTAGTCCTATATCTGCTTTGACATGCTCATATAATAGCATGTATGCCCTCTGTGCTTCAATTTAATATTAAGATAATCCTAAATTCTCAACATGCTTTAAGATATGTCCTTATTCTTTCATATACAATTAATTAGTCCAAAATTTCAACAAAACAGACACTTTTTTTTTTTGGTCTTCATTAGAGGCTAAGGACACCTATTTTTGGTTTGTTTCAAAAACCAACTATGTTTAAAGACATGCTAATTAGAGGGAAAAATAAGAGGTAATGTTTGTTTGTGGTGGTTTTATTAATTTTAACATATACTAAGCCATGATTTTGTTTGTATTTATATTTTCAACATACAATGTAAATAAGAACACCTCCAGATATTCTTTTGGCAAGTACAAAAGCTGTTTATTCCATGGATGATATAGACAATAATGTATGGCTCATAATTAGAAAGAAAGCTGTAACTTAAGTTCTGATGGCATTCAAACAGTTTGTGTGTAACTAAACTAAGGCTGTTAGTGAATGGCAGCTTTAAAACATTTTAAACATGTGGACCAAAAATTGAATTTTTATTATTGTAAACGAAAAGGAAGATTTCTGGAGAAGGCTAGACAACATACTGTAATCCAAGCTTGAGCAAGTTTCGGAGGTATGGTGTCATATAAATAGAAACCTACTCTTCCCTTTATGTGTTTAACATGCATAATCTGAAAAAGAGGAGAGATATGGCGTGATAATGTATAACATCATACATCTAGTGCAGGAATAGAAATGCTTTTATTCTGAATATCAGAAACTCAAGGAAGAATCTCAATGAAACATATTTATCTTTGCAAATCTAGGTACATCCTGAAAATTTTGAATAAGATACATTTTATGAAAAAGATTAACTTGAGTGAGTTTGTATATGTGTATGTGATGACTGAAAGAGAAAATTGAATGAAGGACAAAATTTAATCCAGTCATTGCTGTCAAATATATGACAACATTTAAAGACATTTCTACCAAGTAAAGTTTGGGTACAGGAAAACTATATGACAAAAAAAAAATATTTATAATCCTTTGTTCATCCAACTCAATATGAGCTATTTATAGCTTATGGAATATTTCAAAATTATATTCATAGTTTTTTACATAGGGAAAATGAAAGACAGAAAAGAATAATATAGGGAAAAAGAAATGACAATGGATTCAGAAAACTGAGAGAGTAAATTTCTTTGTTTTGAAACATTTGCAATAAAATTCAATTCATTTTATTTGTAATGTTTAGGAATTTAGTAGAAAATCATTTGAAAATCATCTGAATTAAGATTCAGAATTCTTCATACTGTAGGTATTTTTATATTATTTACTATATATTGAATGCGTAAGCTGTGTAACCTATGTTAATACAAAAATAAGTACAAAATGGCTACAGTCAAAAAATAGAGGTAATATCAAATGCTGGTAAGGCTGCATAGAAACTTAATCACCAATACACTACTGGTTAGGATATAGAATAGTAAATCTACCCTGCAAAATAGTTCAGCAGTTGCTTCTAAAACTTAAAATATGCATACAATACAACCAGTGATGGTACTCTGGGAAATTTACACTAGGGAAATTAAAACTTATGTTCATGTAAAGAAAGTATTACACAAGTATTTATAACAACTTTATTCATATTGAAAACAACTCAAATATCTTTCAATGAATGAATGATCAAACAAACTATGGTACACCAATACCTTGAATATTGCTCTTTTATCTTTACCTCTTTAGTTAATATAAATTAACTTTTTCCAATCGATAGAAACCTTTATTTTGCCTGGAAGCTTCTCCTTCTAGAACAAGTTGAGTATCTTTGACAATATAGTCGTTCACTTGGGAATGTCTTTAACACAGAGCTTAGTATATCAAACGAATGAATAAGCAAATCACTGTAGCACAAATGGTTAATTTCTGAGATATGGAGAATATTTGAAAAATTGAGAAGTCCTTAGTGATAATAAACTCTTGTCCAACCAAAAATTACTTTTGTTTCTTTCTTATTCATTTCTATTGAGTTCTCAGAAGTTAAAAACTTCATATTTTTCTAACTGGTTTCATTATTTTATCTAATAGCTATCTAATGGATATCATGATAAATTATAGCTCAGTAAAGATTTTCGTTGTTTTCTTAATATGTGCCAGACTTGTCTAAACACGTTATATCACAACCTTGTGAGATATAAGGTTGTTATGCTATTATTTTGTTCATATTCTAGATAAAGCAGAGAGGATACGATCAAACAACTGAAAAGTAGCAGAGTTGGGACCCAACTCTGGGTCTGTCTCTAGAGCTCAGATACTTAACCAACATCCATTATTTCCTCTTGAAGCACACTGATAATTTGATGTATTTTATTTGCTCTAGTTTCCCCACCTTTCTTAATATGCATGGTAAACTCATAAAATCCTAAGTTTGCAAGTTCTTTCCCTCATATGTAAACTAAAATAAAATTACTTACTTTATTCACTTCTCAGAAAAATAAACATTTTGTAAACTTTGAAGTTCTACCATAAGGCCTTTGTCACAGGCAATGGTATACACTGGTTTCTTTTCTGTCTTAAAGTCATCTTGCCATGTTCCTGCCTTATACCTTTTGATCTGTCATCTTTCTATTTCTTAATTTAGCCTTAATTATATTAGTTTTTCAGACTTCATCTCTCTAAAAGAAGATGCATTTCAACTAAGCACTATATGATTCACATAGTCATCCTTTAGAAGCACAGGCATAACTTGTTTTGTTGCACTTCACTTTATTGCATATATTTTTTTACAGACTTGAGTGTTTTGGAAACTCTGCATTGAGCAAGTTACCTGGTGCCATTTCCCCAACAATTTTTGCTCACTTTCTTTCTGATTACATTCTGTAATCTTCACAGCTATTTCAGAACTTTTGATTGTTTTATATTTGTTATGGTGATCTGTGATCATTGATCCTTGATCTTACTATGACTCACTGAAGGTTCAGATGATGGTTAGCATTTTTTTAGCAATAAAATAGTTTAAAATTAAAATGTGTACTTTTTTATATACATAATGCTATTGCATATGCTATACCTTAGTGTAAACACAACTTTTATATGCACAAGAAAAAAATTCCATGTGCCTAGCTTTATTATGATATTCACTTTATTGTATAGATCTAGAACTGAACCCATAATACCCCAAGGTGTGCCCCTATTAACTGAGCCCTGGCTACAGACACATCACCATGCTAAACTCAGGGATTAAAAAAAGGATAATCATCCCAGCTGAAGGGAGCTCAGAATCCGGGGAGGCAGCCATAATGTAGATAACCTCCAGGAGGTAAAGGAGTAGAGTTTTGGTAAGGGTTGTAAAGAAAAAGGACAGAGTATGCAATGGAAGACTGACCAAGGTAAATTTCCATCCACAGGTTGGTCAGGGAAGGTCTCCATTGAGGAATTGATTAAATGAGACCAGGAGGATGAGAAACAGGGAACCTAAGGTGGGGAACATTCTAAACAAAGGCCTGAAAGGGCTTCAGGTAGAAATTAACTTGTCTTTTGAGAAACATAATAGACAAAATTTCTTATTTAAAAGGTCAAAAACGTTTTCTAATATTTTAAAATATTTTTTCCAGTTTTCCTATTACATAGTTTGATGAAACAACAGTGGAAAAGTACATTAATTTGTGAATGCAGTTTTAAAAATGAGTTTTGAGTTTTCCTGCGGCTAATCCAGTGAATATAAAATAGCCTACAAGGCAACATCAGGCTGAGATGAGTAGTAATTATTTTGAACCAAAACATCTATTGGATCTTTGAATGTTCTTTTATTCAATCAGTTCTCACCCCAAGGGAGAGAAGTATTTCTCTATTTGTCCTACATTGACAATTTAACTACAAGGCATATACCAGGGTCAGCAAACTATGGCCTATGGGCCAAATCCCGTCCAGCATCTACTTTTGTTTAGCATGTAAGCTAAAAATGTTTTTTTTTAATATATTTTCAAATGGCTAAAAAGTTTTTAAAGAACAATATTTCATGACATATGATAATTATATAAAATTCAGATTCCACTGTCAACTATTTTTTTGGTGAAGGAGAACTCAGTCACACTCACTTGGCCATGTTTTATCTATGGCTTCTTTCAATCTCTAAGGTCAGAGTTGTATAGTTGTCACAACGATCTTATCATCCACAAAACAATACCATCATCGACAAATATTTACTTTCTAGTCCTTTACAAAAAAAGTTCACTGACTTCTGCATTAAAACATTACTCTGTTGAGGTGTTATCAATAACACATTCATGACATTCATCTTCAATTCAGTTGTGCACCCATGGTTTTCATTGTACACATTAAATGTATACAAGCTACCTTTTCTACTTTTAACTTTTAGAACAGTATCTTATTAGCACACCAGATATTCAAATAATTTTATTTTGAAAAACTATATGATTTTTTTGTTTGTTTGTTTAACCATAAGTTTCAGTAGCTTTCTAAATTTTATTTCAGGATACTGATTTTTTTTCTCTGACATTATAATACATAAAGTTAACATTAGGTGTCAGTATTTTACATATTATTTAGTAAGTGTGTGACAATCAAAAAGTATTATTACAGACAGCAATTTCACTGGAAAATTTTAATTTTGTTATAATGCTTATTCTACTGTGTTCTTCTTTCTTGGTTTCTGTATTACTGAAATGTTCTTTATGATATCTCATAAGAGAACAAATGAAATCATTAAAATGTGACCCATTTACAGGAGTCCACTTGCGAGCTGAATATAACTATACCCTCAGTTGAAGTCACAAAGAATAGAAGATATACCAAATTCTGGATGAAGTATTCCTGAAGTGTATTAATTTTAGCCTCTAGATTTTGAGGTGATTTGTTAAACACCTAAAGATAATGGGAACAGTTGGGTCAATCCCTAGTGTTGTGGACTATAGACAGGATTCAAAAAGTCTTAAATCGGCATATAAATTATAACTTGCTGGTAAAGTTTTTAAATATTATGACTCAGACAAGCCAAAAATATAACATTCTTACCCCCAATTCCAAAAAGTCTGTTGCTTGAAAGCCCCATGAGCAACTGGGAATAAGGTTGGGAGGGAACTCAAACCTGCTAATTAAGGGTATTAACTCATTTGAGCACAAAACCAGATCTGGTCCAAATTCATTTGATCAGTATTTACAGAAGGTTATATATATTGCTTCTATTTATTATACTTAGTGTGAATATTCATATATTTGGTTCAGTTCAGTTCAGTTCAGTTGCTCAGTCATGTCCGACTCTGCGACCCCATAAACCGCAGCACACCAGGCCTCCCTGTCCATCACCAACTCCCGGAGTCCACCCAAACCCATGTCCAGTGAGTCAGGGATCCCAGTCAACCATCTCATCCTCTGTCATCCCCTTCTCCTCCTGCCCTCAATCTTTTCCAGCATCAGGGTCTTTTCAAATGAGTCAGCTTTTCCCATCAGGTGGCCAAAGTATTGGAGTTTCAGCTTCAACATCAGTCCTTCCAATGAACACCCAGGACTGATCTCCTTTAGGATGGACTGGTTGAATCTCCTTGCAGTCCAAGGGACTCTCAAGAGTCCTCTCCAACACCACACCAAAAGCATCAATTCTTCGGAGCTCAGCCCTCTTTATAGTCTAACTCTCACGTCCATACACGACCACTGGAAAAACCATAGCCTTGACTAGATGGACCTTTGTTGGCAAAGTAATGTCTCTGCTTTTTAATATGCTGTCTAGGCTGGTCATAACTTTCCTTCCAAGGAGTAAGCGTCTTAATTTCATGGCTGCAATCAACATCTGCAGTGATTTTGGAGCCCAGAAAATTAAAGTCAGCCACTATTTCCACTGTTTCCCCATCTATTTGCCATGAAATGATGGGACCAGATGCCATGATCTTAGATTTCTGAATGTGGAGCTTTCAGCCAACGTTTTCACTCTCCTCTTTCACTTTCAGTAAGAGGCTCTGTAGTTCCTCTTCACTTTCTGCCATAAGGGTGCTGTCATCTGCATATCTGAATTTATTGATATTTCTCCCTGCAATCTTGATTCCAGCTTGTGCTTCTTCCAGTCCAGTGTTTCTCATGATGTACTCTGCATAGAAGTTAAATAAGCAGGGTGACAATATACAGCCTTGACGTACTCCTTTTCCTATTTGGAAGCATTCTGTTGTTCCTTGTCCAGTTCAAACTGTTGCTTCCTGACTAGCATACAGGTTTCTCAAGAGGCAGGTCAGGTGGTCTGCTATTCCCATCTCTTTCAGAATTTTCCACAGTTTAATGTGATCCACACAGTCAAAGGCTTTGGCACAGTCAATAAAGCAGAAATAGATGTTTTTCTGGAACTCTCTTGCTTTTTCCGTGATCCCCAGCGGATGTTGGCAATTTGATCTCTGGCTCCTCTGCCTTTTCTAAAACCAGCTTGAACATCCGGAAGTTCACAGTTCACGTACTGCTGAAGCCTGGTTTGGAGAATTTTGAGCATTTCTTTACTAGCATGTGAGATGAGTGCAATTGCACGGAAGTTTGAGCATTCTTTGGCACTGCCTTTCTTTGGGATTGGAATGAAGACTGACCTTTTCCAGTCCTATGGCCACTGCTGAGTTTTCCAAATTTGCTGACATACTGAGTGCAGCACTTTCACAGCAGCATCTTTCAGGATTTGAATTAGCTCAACTGGAATTCCAACACCCCCTCTAGCTTTGTTCGTAGTGATGCTTCCTAAGCTCCACTTGACCTCACATTCCAGGATGTCTGGCTCTAGGTGAGTGATCATACCATCATGATTATCTGGGTCGTGAAGATCATTTTTGTACAGTTCTTCCGTGTATTCTTGCCACCTCTTCTTAATATCATCTGCTTCTGTTAGGTCCACACCATTTCTGTCCTTTATTGAGCCCAAGTGATACTGTCCTAGACCTCACTGGAGTGATATGCATTACGTGATATACATACCATATTGCTTTGTAAATCCAAAAAAAACTCTAAATTCTAAATAATAAGTAGACCTAAACCTTTCAGATAAAGTGTTGAGAGTCTATATTATGTGGCAGTTGAACAAGTCATTTTAGGAGATATAGTTAGTATTGTGTTAAATTTTCAACTCTGTCACTTACTAGTACAGGGTCATGGGTAAATTACTTAGTCTCTGTGTACCTTTATTTCCCCACTTACAAAATGAGGATAACAAGCATATGCAGATATATTCACAAAGCATATCTTCAGGCAGTCTTATCCAAATATTATTTATAAAGATAGAAAATTAGACACAGAACTATAAGGGACTAAGTTATGGCATCATTAAAAATCTTGTTTTAGAATTTTTTAATATTTTAAAATGCTATACATTCAACACTGTAAATAGATATTGAAATAGTGAAAACATGATTGCTACTCCAAAGAAGTGAAAATCAGAAATAAACATTAATATGATTAAATCTAAGCCAGAAGGAGCTAAACAGAAGAGCATTTATTGTACCAAGTTTTATGAAAGTGAAGAGGGAGAAGAGTTTTAATCCCACCTAAGGTGATAAGTGACATCTTCTCTTTTATAGTAGCTTGAAATTCTCAAAAGTCCCAGCCTCATCAGTTATCATTAATGGAAGAAGCAAGAGAGTGAGGAAGGAAACAGCATCACATATAGACAGAGGTATCACTGCGTCTACCGAGATTCACTTTCAAAAACAACTAAATGGTACTCAAACAAAAAAGACTAAACATACAAAACAGTCTAATTGTTTGGGTGACTGATGCAGCCCTCTACTCTACTGAATATTCTGAGTACCCAGGTAGAATGTGACCTTTGACAGCAATCCCTCCTCACCTTATAGATGCTTCTTGGTACACAAGCATGACCTGCACTGATGGGATTCTAGTGTTTAAAGACAAGGTCTATTTTTTATAAGTATTTTCAAATATTTAGTTTTCCAACATATAAGCCATAAACTTTATCTAGAAGTCAACCAAAGTATCTCATTTTCCAATGATGCAGAAATGAACTATCCATACTGGACTTAGATAGAGAATGTAGGTCTCCATACAGAGAACAATCTTGTGGACACAGTAGGGGAAGGAGAGGGTGGGATAAATCAAGAAAGTAGCATTGACATACATACAACACCCTGTGTAAAATGGATAACTAGTGGGAAGCTGCTGTATAACACAGGGAACCCAGTGTTCATCTGTGATGACCTAGATGAATGGGATGAGGGTGGGGTGGGACAGAGGGTGGAGAGGGAGGGGATAGATATAGAATACGGCTGATGCACTTTTTTGTATGGCAGAAACCAACACAACAATGTAAAGCAATTATCCTCCAATGAAAAATAAAAACAAAACAAAAAAGGAAAGAAGTCTCTGAAATGTCACCTCTTTGAAGATCTGCAGTTAGACTAGGGGTCAGTGGAACCCTTACCTACATTCTACTACCCACATCTTAAAGATGTACAGGAGCAGCATAGTCAAGCATGAGAACCCTAAAGTTGTTACTCTATGCCCGTTATTTTTCCTCCTTCTTCTATACTATTTCTGTGAGGATTCCAAAGTCCTCAACTACTACACTACCCTCTCAGTGGAAATAACAAATGGGGCTTGTTGGTGATTCTGTTTGCTGCCTAAGTGTCCTGAGAAACTTGCTTCCATACTGTTGGAAAACAGAACAGCACCTCACAGGATCCTCTGGCTTCAGTCACCACATGTTTCAAATATGGGAGAGTCAGCTGGGAAAGTAAGATCTACTCACTGATTTGCTGGAAGTGCAGGAGAAACTCTTTCCATACACGAACCTCCATCTCAGCCAGGAAGAGGTATCCCACCTCTGAGAGTCCTTGCTTTGTCTTCCCACACCTGTTTCCACTACTGTTGCATTATCTTTGAGGAGAAGGAATGAATAATTTTAGCATTTTGCCATTCAAAATATGTGAAACTAACCTAGCCCCACCTCCTGAAGCCTATAGAAACGTGGAGATACTCTCTGAGAATCAGTACCCCCTTGAACTTCAGTTCACCAGGCCCAAAGTCCCTCAGTCCTCAGGTATACACTAGTTTTTTCTTGTAGCCCACCAAGTTTTTAAATGAATGTAAGGCAAGAAATTAGGAGAAACAGAGTAGTCATACTCTACCCACAAACTTTCATCTAATCTGTAATTGATTTTTAATCTATTCAATATTAGAAATTCAAAAAATAATGTCTTCTTCCATAACCAACTCTTTCCAGACATCCTCACAGGGGTAACTTGTCAACTTTAATGGCATGAAAAGTGAAAGTGTTAGTAGCTCAATCGTGTCTGACTCTGCAACCCCATGGACTTTAGCCTGCCAGGCTCCTCTGTCCATGGAATTCTCCAGGTAAGAATACTAGAACGTCCATTTCCTTCTCCAGGGAATCTTCCCAACCCAGAGATTGAACCTGAATCTCCTGCATTGCAGTCAGATTCTTTACCGTCTGAGCAACCAGGGAAGCCCCTTCTTTTTTAATAGCTACCTAATTATTAGCTTTTATGATTAAAACTCTGAAAATAGTGAGATGTGTGGAAACAGTAACATGGAAACTTACATTTTAAAAAAATCTGAAAATAATTTTTTAGGTGGTCACCCATGTTCTCTTTGAAGTTCAAAGTTGCAGGAAACAGGCTCACGTGGAAATTTTTCTGCAAGGGGTTTATGTGAAATGCTCTTGAGATGAACATGTGTTTGTGGGTGTGGGGTGGAGGGACGATAGAGGAAGCAGGACTGCGCTGATGGAAAAAATGAACTTTAATACAGATAAAACAAAATTCCCAACCAGTTGCACAGGGAGTCTAGATTACAATGACCCATCAGAATTGCCTTCCAACTGTGGTCCCTTGTATGGAGTCCCAACATTTGTCATAGATACAAGAAGCTAGAGGAGAGAGGTAAATTAGGGGCAGGCCCGACCTCAGCTAGCCACAGAAACTCACTTAGAGAGGTCTGTCCCCAGCAATCCACTAACCATTGTTCTGAGGAATGAGAGTTTTGCAGCTAAAGAGTAAGAAATAGGCATCAAAGTCAGAGAACCAAGACAAAACACTTGAGTCAGAAAAACAAGATCAAAGATTTGGGATCAAATGCAGGTGGGATAGTCTAATATTTCCTATACCAATCACTTCTAGTTCCTGTAGCTTGTGTGCTTAGATGTATGAGAGATGTCAGGTTCAGCTATCATGAAAAGAAAAGGGTAATGATCTCCTTCCTGCCACCACCATCTTGATTCCTCCTTTCCCTGAATGGTTTCTGATCTTTTAACAAGCCAGGGTACATGTGTATATTTTTTGACAAGCCACCAAAATGTCACATTTCATGTAGAAACATTATCAGAGCCAATATATTTGAGTATATACACACATATGTATATGTATACACCCAAACACAAACACAGGTATGCACACTCATGGAAACACATATTCAGAAATCTGTGCAAACAGCTAACCCTGAGAGATAAGTGCATATGGCTTTTTGGGATGTGGCATATCCTTGAAGGTGGTTTTGGTGTAACTAAAAGTCTAATCTGAGGTTTCTTTTGTTTAAAAGAGAAAAAAATTTTAATCTAGTTCTTTTTTAATTACTAGAATCAACTCTCAAAATTTATTTTTTAATGTGTTTCCATAAAATTTAATGAACTTAATAATTAAAAATATTTATAAAGGGAAAATCATCCTTAACCTGGTCTGAGAAAGAGTTTTAATTCACAACCTCCTTCTGGGAAGAAATTAGCATTCCTGATAAACTGCTTAAGCAATTTCCAGATAAACTGTTAATGGTATTAAGACCTCTTCTGGGAAACCAGTTGTCATCCCAGCCAAACAGTAGTCAAGAGTTCAATGATCTGTCACCTCTTTCACCAAACATCTTTCCCTTTCTGCGAGTGGTTGAAAAAAGACATCTTACACTCTTTCATATATGTTTATGTGTATGTCCATGTATATATATCACAAGAGAAGCTTAAAGTTGTCCAATTTAGAATTTTTAATAATCTAAAAATAAAATTTGATTAGTGTACATAACTAAATTTTCTGAGGGGAAAAAGTTTCAAATAAGTATTTCATTAATATTGGTTCCATTTAGATTCTCTAAACATTTTAAACTACAGTTGTTAATTTATTCTATAACACTTGATTTCATTTTTAAAGACTTACATTGCCCCCCAAAAATGTAAGTAATTATATAATTCTTCATGTCAATGTATGGCAAAACCAATACAGTATTGTAAAGTAAAATAAAGTAAAAATAAATATTAAAAAATAAAATAAAATAAAAGTGACCTGTGGGAAGCAGGCCCTTAGGAAAAATAAAATAGAATAAGCCTATGCCAAAGCACATTCCAATACTGTACATGAACTTGCTGAGATTTTAAGATCTCAAGTTAAAACTGGTTTCAACTTTGTATATTTTAACTAGAGTCATAAGTATCAGTTCAGTTCAGTTCAATTCAGTTACTCAGTCATATCTGACTCTTTGCAACCCCATGAACTGCAGCACACCAGGCCTCCCTGTCCATCACCAACTCCCAGATTCCACCCAAACCCGTGTCCATCGAGTCGGTGATGCCATCCAACCATCTCCTTTTCTGTCATCCCCTTCTCCTCCTGCCCTCAATCTTTCCCAGTATCAGGGTCTTTTCAAATGAGTCAGCTCTTCCTATCAGATGGCCAAAGTATTGGAGTTTCAGCTTCAACATCAGTCCTTCCAGTGAACACCCAGGACTGATCTCCTTTAGGATGGACTGTTTGGGTCTCCTTGCAGTCCAAGGGACTCTCAAGAGTATTCTCCAACACCACAGTTCAAAAGCATCCAATTCTTTGGCTAAATCTGTTAAATTCTCCAAAACATTTCAGATATTTAAAAAACAGCAAGTGTGCATAGTTTACTTAACAACAATGGCAAAATATCATAGATATGTTTTTCTAAAACATTTTATATACTAATTTTATATCTTCTCAGGTTTAAAAAAGTGCTACAAATAATGACACAGTTATGTCACCCATTTCAGTTTTGGTGGTTACCTTCCCTTGAAATTTTTGGAATTGCTTTTACTTTTCTGGTGTTTAGAGATCTATTGACCATAAAGGAATAGATCCTTATCTGGGATTCTAATGGATTCCCCATGTATATAAAGAGGATTCAACAGTCTTTCTAACTTAAAAAGTGTAGACATTTAGACCATGTTATTAGATTTAAGTCATATCATTACCAAATTTTCCAATGAAACAAGGTCTGTAATCCAAACTAAGAATTAAATTTGATTTTGCTTTTTTTTTCCCCCTATGGAAAAGTGTCTCTAATCAAGATCTAAAGACCCATGAGCTTGAAAGCTCCTCACATTATCTTGGTATTCTATAAACTTTAGAAGATATGACACTTACTAAGCTATGCCCATAGTTATGTTGCTAATACTGGTACAACTAGAATTTAAAGCCAGATCTGATGGACCTCAAGCATGTTTTCTTTTTTTAAACCTCTATTATAATATTCTAGGCAAACAAGAAACAGATGATCTCATGGACAATCCAGATCTTGTTACACAGGTATTTCTTTCACCATCCCTTTTTTTAACCTCCCAAAATGAGCTTTTATGGCTGTTTTGTTATTTTGTCTTTGCAGAATTTATATTATCTAGTATACAATAAGCTGTTGCAAGCACTGTTTGCAAGTCCTTGCTGAATGAGACATTACCCTGTACATGTGGAAACTCCTATGAAAATAGTTGTTGAATGAATGGAGCAAAAAAATATTTTAAAAGCAACACAGATTTATGTTATTTAGTACTTAAAGCAGAAAAGATATTTTTTTGGAGGGGAAGGGGAAAATGAACCCTTTAGCAATGTATAATTTTCAGTACTTCTATATGTTAGGCATTAGTTCTAAAATACACTAGACATTTATACATGCTTTATTTCATTCAAGCTTTTCAATAACCTGCCAAGAGTCATTGCAATACTTCTACCTAATATTATTGCTGTGGAGCCACGAAAGAAGTTAAGGAAGTTGACAAAGGATAAAGATCAAGTCTTAGGACCAACCAAACTTTAGAACCCAGTGTGCCTGATTTCAGCAGTAAAAGGAAACAGTGCTTCTTCTGATCATACAGAGAGTACTGAAAGATCCTTATTGTTGCAATTATTCTCTACCAAAATGCTGAGTATTCTTAGTAGAACTTTTAAACAATTCTTTTGTATTCTTCAACTAAATTGATTTGAATGTAATACCACTCATATTGAACCAGGCATTTGAGAAAATCTAAATAAATGCCACATTTATTTCCATTACCTCCAACCCCAATTTTAATGCACTCCTTACCCTCCGAACACCTAGTCTTTTTATCATCCAGTTGGTCCTTACAACTTTCCTGTGTTCCTTTTCCTATCCTTACACAAATCTACAGTGAAACTCTACTGACATCTCATCCTCACTATGGTTGGAATTAAATTTGCTGTCTTTACAACTGCTCCTAAATAAACTTTGTTTCTATTCTTCATCTTGCATCCTCTATGTCATTTAATAACCTTATCAGCTATTCATTTGCCCAAGCCAGTCATTGATGGAATGTCCTTTAAGCCTCAAGTTTCCAGATTTAATCAATAACTGAATTTAATCAGTAGTGCCAATATCAGTGCTACCCCTTTTCCAACAACACAAGAGACAACTCTACACATGGATATCACCAGATGGTCACTATAGAAATCAGATTGATTATATACTTTGTAGCCCAAGATGGAGAGGCTCTATATAGTTAGCAAAATTAGGACTTGGAGCTGACTGTGGCTTGGATCATGAGTTCCTCACTCCAAAATTCAGACTTAAATCGAAGAAAGCAGGGAAAACCATTAAGCCGTTCAGGTATGATCTAAATCAAATCCCTTGTGATTATACAGTGGAAGTGGCAAATAAAATCAAGGGATCAGATTTGATAGAGTGCCTAAAGAACTATAAACAAAGGTTCATAACACTGTACAGGAGGCAGTGACTAAAACCATCCACCACCACCCCCCAAAAAAGTGCAAGAAGACAAAATGGTTGTCTGGGGAGGCCTTATAGATATCTGAGAAAGAAGAGAAATGAAAAGCAAAGGAAAAAAGGAAAGATATACCCATCTGCATGCAGAGCTCCAAACACCAAGGAGAGATAAGAAAGCCTTCTTAAGTAAACAATGCAAAGAAATAGAGGAAAACAATAAAATGAGACAGACTAGAGATCTCTTCAAGAAAATTAGAGATACCAAGGGAACATTTCATGCAAAAATGAGTAAAATTAAAGACAGAAATGATATGGACTAAACAGAAGCAGAAGAGATTAAGAAGAGGTGGAAAGAATACACAGAGAACTGTACAAAAAAGGTCTTACTGACACACCATAATGGTGTAGTCAATCACCTAGAACCAGACATCCTGGAGTGTGAAGTCAACTGGGCCTTAGGAAGCACTACTAAGAAACAAAGCTAGCAAAAAAGACGATGCTGTTAAAGTGCTGCACTCAATATGCCAGCAAATTTGGAACACTCAGCAGTGGTCACAGAACTGGAAAAGGTCAGTTTTCATTCCAATCCCAAAAAAAGCAATGCCAAAGAATGTTCAAACTACTGCACAAATGTGTTCATTTCACATGCTAGCAAGCTAATGCTCAAAATCCTTCAAACTAGGCTTCAACAGCATGTGCCCAAGAACTTCCAGATGTCCAGCTAGATTTAGAAAAGGCAGAGAAATCAGAGATCAAATCGCCAGCATTGGTTGGTTCATAGAAAAAGCAATGGAATTCCAGAAAATATCTACTTCTGTTTCTCTGACTACACTAAAGCCTTTCTCTGTATGGATTACAACAAACTGGAAAATTCTTCAAGAGATGGGAATATAAGACCACTTTACCTGCCTCCTGTGAAACCTGAATGCAGGATAAGAAGTAACAGTTAGAACCTTACATGGAACAATGGATTGGTTCCAAATTGGGAAAGGAGTACATCAAGGCTGCATATTGTCACCCTGCTTATTTAACCTACATGCAGAGTACATCATGCAAAATGGTGGGCTGGAAGAAGCACAAGCTGAAATCAAGATTGCAGGAAGAAATATCAACAGCCTCAGATATACAGATGACACCACTCTAATGGCAGAAAATGAAGAGGAACTAAAGAGCCTCTTGATGAAGGTGAAAGAGAAGAGTGAAAAAGCTGGCTTAAAACTTAACACTGAAAAAACTAAGATCATGGCATCAGATCCCATCAACTCATTGCACATAGATGGGGAAAAAATTAAAAACAATGACAAACTTTATTTTCTTGGATTCCAAAATCACTGTGGATGGTGACTAAAGTCATGAAATCAAAAGATACTTTCTCCTTGGAAGAAAAGCTATGACAAGCCTGCTGCTGCTGCTGCTGCTTAGCCGCTTCAGTCATGCCCTACTCTGTACGACCTTATGGGCTGCAGCCTGCCAGGCTCCTCTGTCCATGGGAATTTTCCAGGCAAGAATTCTACAATGGGTTGCCATGCCCTCCTCCAGAGGATCTTCCTGACCCAGGCATTGAAGCCGGTCTCCTGCATTGCAGGCAAATTCTTTACCCCTGAGCCATCAGGGAAGCCTAGACAGTGATTAAAAAGCACAGACATCACTTTGCTGACAAAGGTCTGTATGGTCAAAGCTATGGCTTTGCCAGTAGTTATGTATGTATATGAGAGTTAGATTATAAAGAAGGCTGAGCACTGAAGAACTGATACTTTCAAACTGTGATGCTGAAGGAGACACTTGAGAGTCCCTTGGACAACAGGGAGATCAAACCAGTCAATCCTAAAGGAAGTCAACTCTGAACATTCAGTGCAAGGACTGATGCTTGAAGCTCCAATACTTTGGCCACCTGATGCAAAGAGCCTAGATATTGGAAAAGATCCTGATGCTGGGAAAGACCGAGGGCAGGAGGAGAAGTGGGTGACAGGGGATGAGATGATTGGATGACATTGACTCAATGTACATGACTTTGAGCAAACTCCGGGAGACACTGAAGGACAGGGAAGCCTGGTATTCACAGTCCATGGGGTCACAAAGAGTTGGACATGACTGAGTGACAAAACCTCCTACCACTCCTATAATTATTTTTATAATATTCCATTTCCATTGTCAGAATCATAGTTTATTCAGTATCTTTTTTTTTCTTTTTGCCTTGGATTCATGAAAATGAACCTCTTATACACTTCCCTGTCTGGAGGCATATCCTATCTTTTGCGTTCTCCACATTATAGCCAAATTATAACAGGCAAATAGTTTCTAGTTGAATTCCATTTTAAAACTGTCACTATTTCCAAGGATTTGAAGACAGAGTAAATATCTGGTTCTGAAACCCTTTCAAACCTCTTTTTTCATCATTCATTTGTTTCTCCAAACTGCTCTTCCAGAATTAATTGTGCTTTCTCTTGGTGTGTGCCATCTGACATTCTATACTTAGAAGACATTACTCATGCCTTATCCCCTGGTTACATTCTACTCTTCTAAGTGTTGTCTGAGTCTTGCTTAACTTGCTATTGAAACTGTTGCTAAAGGGTATTATCCTTACATCCCATAGCAAGAAAATATGAGCAATCTAAATAGTCTCATAGTAAAATTAAGTACTTCTTTATGTTTCCATTGTAGTTTTGTACTTCCCTGTTTTCATTCCTGTCTATTGTATTGGTCCTGACATATTTACTAAGTACTGGACAGAGATCTGGAACATAGTAGGCATTCATGGAATGCCTTGTTCACTTGAAGTATTAAATATACTTATGATATTTATTATTAATTCAATGTAATCTTCAGATAACTGAGATACAAATTTTTAATAGACACATGCTATATTCAGAATTATATATGTAAAGCAAAAATAAAAATAAATTATGCTAACTAAAAGTAGAACACTGTACTTATATGACTTTGAATACATAGCATGAGAACTTAAGATGAACATGAATTTTTTTTTAAATAAAAATGTTCTAAATTAATAGAAGAATGGTTAGTAAGACATGTTTATAGTATTCTTATATGACACAGTGCTGTGTATTTTACTTTTCTTCTATTTTTAGCTCATTTTGAACATAGTTGAGCATTCTATTAAATGACTCTTTGGATCAATTTTATTAATTTAAGCAAGTGGAATACTGAAATTTAGATTAAAAAAAGAAATATTAAAGTGAAAGATAACATAGAGTCATAAAACAATAAAGTTGGTACAAGTGAGGGAATATAAAATACTAAGTAGATTAAAAAAATAAAAAGTTCATTTGCCTGATGTCATGCCATGTCCTTCACCACATTTAGCATCTTTTCAAAGAAAACAAACTTCCCATAACTTCACTGAATTTTATTTTGACTAGGTTGGGTGTATTTGTTAAAAAAATAAATAACCTATAAGACTTCTGGTGGGGAACATAGGTTTAGGTACTGTTGTGACCAGTTAAGTAATAATTGGAGTTTTATTTTATGTTCTGTTCTGTTTTGTTTTTTGTTTTCTTTTGTTTTTATCATGCACCAAAGTTTCACTCAATATTGGTGACGCATTTTATTTACATGCCTTACAACTTCCATAAATGACACAGTTATAGATCAGTAATTCATGCTTTTCTATTCTTCAATTTTATTACCTAAACTCACTCTTCTAAGAGTGATTTTATGTTTCTAGTTAAATATAAGTGAAAATTGATTGGAGTATTTCTCAATGGAATTTTATCTTTATTTCATCATAATTGCTTCATATTTGAATAATGACAGATGAACTGCCTCATTCAATTGCAGTTTTAAGGCTTTGAAGTCACAATAACAGCACAGGATTTAAATCCTCAAGCCATTATTATAGCAGAAAAGGCACTGGGGAAAATGAAAACTTATGGTGCCATAATTTGATGGGTTAAAAAAAAACACTCCAATAGTTAAAGCATATTATTTCCTGGACAATTTCTAACCTAAAACATTATGACACAAGAGTGATCTGGAAAGTTACACAGTGGTACCACCTTCCTAAATGATTTCTAGACCAATATTTTATAACCATTGGGCCAAAATTCACATAGCAAGTAAATGGCACTAAAATTATTCTGCTTTGGGATAAAACATTATCTTAGTGGCATTTATAGTTCTATTCAGCAACAATTGTTTTTCAGCAGTAGAGAGTTCATTAGAACTTTTTTTTTCTCTGATATTTACATCAAGAGCTGAGTACTTGTTAATATTCTAAGGTATGCAGTTCAAAGTTCTCTTTGTCTTTGTATTCAGTTTTAAGTAATGAATCAAAACAATTTTAGCCTATGCAAAGGCTAAAATAAAAAAAAAATCCTGCATTTAAAATTTTATTAAATATAGCTAATATGTTTTACAGTGGCATATTTCTGCATGCAATGCTTTTACTTTTTTATTTGTAATAAGTTTATTTTTATTGTTTCACAAATAACTTGTTTTTAAAAGTCACATTTATTTATTTTTAATTAATTTATTTTTTTATTGTAAGATAATTGCTTTATAGAATCTTGTTGTTTCCTGTTAAACCTCACCACAAATCAGCCATAGGTATACATATATCCCCTCCCTTTTGAACTTCCCTCCCATCTCCCTCCTCACTCCACCCCTCTAGATTGATGCAGAGCCTCTGTTTGAGTTTCCTGAGCCATACAGCAAATCCCCGTTGGCTATATATTTTACATATGGTAATGTAAGTTTCCATGTTACTCTTTCCATACATCTCACCCTCTCCTCCCCTATTCCCATGTCCATAAGTCTGTTCTCTATGTCTGTTTCTCCACTGCTGCCATGTTAGTAAATTCTTCAGCACCATTTTTCTAGATTCCATATATATGCATTAGAATACGATGCTTATCTTTCTTTTTCTGACTTACTTTACTCTGTATAACAGGTTCTAGGCTCATCCACCTCATTAGAACTGACTCAAAGGTGTTCTTTTTTATGGCTGAGTAATATTCCATTGTGTATATGTACCAGACTTCTTTATCCATTCATCTGTTGAGGGACATCTAGCTTGCCTCCATGTTCTAGCTATTGTAAATAGTGCTGCAATGAACAATGGAATACATGTGTCTTTTTCCATTTTGGTTTCCTCAGGGTATATGCCTAGGAGTGGGATTGCTGGGTCATATGGTGGTTTAATTCCTAGTTTTTTAAGGAATCCCCATACCATCTTCCATAGGGGTTGTATCAGTTTACATTCTCACCAACAGTGCAGGAGTGTTCCCTTTTCTCCACACCCTCTCCAGCATTTATTGCCTGTAGACATTTTGATGATGGCCATTCTGACTAGTGTGAGCTAATATCTCATTGTAGTTTTGATTTGCATTTCTCTAATAATGAGCAATGTTGAACATCTTTTCATGTGTTTGTTAGCCATCTGTATGTCTTCTTTGGAAAAATGTCTCTTTAGGCATTTTTCCCACTTTTTGATTGGGTTTTTTGTTTTTCTGCCATTGAGTTGCATGCTGCTTGTATATTTTGGAAAATAATTCTTTGTCAGTTCTTTCATTTGCTATTATTTTCTCCCATTCTGTGGGATGCCTTTTCACCTTGCTTATAGCTTCCTTTGCTGTGCAAAAGCTTTGAAGTTTTATCAGGTCCCTCTAGTTTAGTTTTTATTTCCATTATTCTAGGAGGTGGGTCACAGAGGATTTTGCTTTGATTTTGTGTCATCAAATGTTCTACCTATATTTTCCTCTAAGAATTCTATAGTTTCTGGTCTTACTTTTAGGTCTTTAATCCATTTTGAGCTGATCTTTGTGTATAGTGATAGGAAGTGTTCTAATTTCATTCTTTTACATGTAGCTGTCCAGTTTTCCCAGCACCATTTACTGAAGAGGCTGTCTTTGTCCCATTGTATATTCTTGCCTCCTTTGTCAAAAACAGGGTACCCATAGGTGCATGGGTTTATTTCTGGGCTTTCTGATTGTTCCATTGGTTTACATTTCTGTCTTTGTGCCAATACCATACTGTCTTGATGACTGTAGCTTTGTTGTATAATCTGAAGTCAGGAAGGATGATTCCTCCAGCTCCATTCTTCTTTCTCAAGACTGCTTTGGCTACTTGGGGTCTTTTGTTTTTCCATATGAATTGTGAAAACTTTTGTTCTAGTTCTGTGAAAAATGCCATTGGTAATTTGATAGGGATCACATTGACTCTTTAGATTGCATTTGGTAGTATGGTCATTTTCAAAATATTCATTCTTCCTACACAGGAACATCAAAAATCTCTCCATCTGTTTATGTCATCTTTGATTTCTTAATTCAGTTCAGTTCAGTTCCGTCACTCAGTCATGTCCAACTCTTTGCGACCCCATGAATCACAGCAAGCCAGGCTTCCCTGTCCATCACCAACTCCCAGAGTTCACTCAGACTCACATCCATCAAGTCCATGAAGCCATCAAGCCATCTCATCCTCTGTCGGCACTTCTCCTCCTGCCCCCAATCCCTCCCAGCATCAGAGTCTTTTCTAATGAGTCAACTCTTCACATTAGGTGGCCAAAGTATTGGAGTTTCAGCTTTAGCATGATTCCTACCAAAGAAATCCCAGGGTTGATCTCCTTCAAATGGACTGGTTGGATCTCCTTGCAGTCCAAGGGACTCTCAAGAGTCTTCTCCAACACCACAGTTCAAAATCATCAATTCTTTGGAGTTCAGCCTTCTTCACAGTCCAACTCTCACATTCATACATGACTGCTGGAAAAACCATAGCTTTGACTAGACGGACCTTAGTCAGCAAGGTAATATCTCTGCTTTTGAATATGCTATCTAGGTTGGTCATAACTTTTCTTCCAAGGAGTAAGCGTCTCTTAATTTCATGGCTGCAGTCACCATCTGCAGTGATTTTGGAGCCCCCCAAAATAAAGTCTGACACTGTTTCCACTGTTCCCCCATCTGTTAGTGAGAAATAGATTTAAGGGCCTAGATCTGATAGATAGACTGCCTGATGAACTACGGAATGAGGTTCATGACATTGTACAGGAGACAGGGATCAAGACCATTCCCATGGAAAAGAAATGCAAAAAAGCAATATGGCTGTCTGGGGAGGCCTTACAAATAGCTGTGAAAAGAAGAGAAGTGCAAAGCAAAGGAGAAAGGAAAGATATAAGCATCTGAATGCAGAGTTCCAAAGAATAGCAAGAAGAGATAAGAAAGCCTTCTTCAGAGATCAATGCAAAGAAATAGAGGAAAAGAACAGAATGGGAAAGACTAGAGATCTCTTCAAGAAAATTAGAGATACCAAGGGAACATTTCATGCAAAGATGGGCTCGATAAAGGACAGAAATGGTATGGACCTAACAGAAGCAGAAAATATTAAGAAGAGGCAGCAAGAATACACAGAAGAACTGTACTAAAAAACATCTCATGACCCGGATAATCACGATGGTGTGACCGCTCATTTAGAATCAGACATTCTGGAATGTGAAGTCAAGTGGGCCTTAGAAAGCATCACTACGAACAAAGCTAGCGGAGATGATGGCATTCCAGTTGAGCTATTTAAAATCCTGAAAGATGATGCTGTATAAGTGCTGCACTCAATATGCCAGCAAATTTGGAGAACTCAGCAGTGGCCACAGGACTGGAAAAGGTCAGTTTTCATTCCAAACCCAAAGAAAGGCAATGCCAAATAATGCTCAAACTACCGCACAATTACACTCATCTCACATGCTAGTGAAGTAATGCACAAAATTCTCCAAGCCAGGCTTTAGCAATACTTGAATCATGAACTTCCAGATGTTCAAGCTGGTTTTAGAAAAGGCAGAGGAGCCAGAGATCAAATTGCCAACATCTGCTGGATCATGGAAAAAGCAAGTGAGTTCCAGACAAACATCTATTTCTGCTTTACTACTTTACTACTTTACTACTTTACTGCTTTACTGCTTTACTACTATGCCAAAGCCTTTGACTATGTGGATCACAATAAACTGTGGGAAATTCTGAGAGAGATGGGAATACCAGACCACCTGACCTGCCTCTTGAGAAATCTGTATGCAGGTCAGGAAGCAACAGTTAGAACTGGACATGGAACAACAGACTGGTTTCAAATAGGAAAAGGAGTACATCAAGGCTGTATATTGTCACCCTGCTTATTTGACTTATATGCAGAGTACATCATGAAAAATGCTGGACTGGAAGAAACACAAGCTGGAATCAAGATTTCTTTATTAGTGTCTTATAATTTTCCATGTACAGGTCTTTTGTCTTCTTAGGTATGTTTATTCCTAGATATTTAATTCTTTTTGTTTCAATAGTGAAAGGGATTGATTCCTTAATTTCTCTTTCTGATTTGTCATTGTTAGTACATAGAAACGCAAGTGATTTCTGCATATTGGTTTTTTATCCAGCAACTTTGCTAAATTCACTGATTAGCTGTAGTAACTTTCTGATACCATCTTTAGGGTTTTTTATGTGCAGTATCATGTCATCTGTAAACAGTGAGAGCTCTACTTCTTCTTTTCTTATCTGGATTCATTTCTTTTTCTTCTCTGATTGCTGTAGCTATGACTTCCAGAACTATGCTGAATAATAGTGGGGAAAGTGGACACCCTTATCTTGTTCTTAATCTTAGGGGGGATGCTTTCAGTTTTTCACCACTGAGAATAATGTTTGCTGTAGGCTTATCATATATGTCCTTTACTATGTTGAGTTAGGTTCCATCTATGCCCATTTCTTGAAGAGTTTTAATCATAAATGGGTGCTGAACTTTGTCAAAGGCTTTTTCTGCATCTATTGAGATTATTATATTACATGGTTTTTATCTTTCAATTTGTTAATATGGTATATCACACTGATTGATTTCTGTACATTGAAAAACATTTGTATCCCTGGAATAAACCCAACTTGATCATGATGTATGAGCTTTTTGATGTGTTGCTGAAATCTGTTTGCTAAAATTTTGTTGAGGATTTTTGCATCTATGTTCATCAGTGATATTGGCCTGTAGTTTTCTTTTTTTGTGTTATCTTTGTCTGGTTTTGGTATCAGGGTGATGGTGACCTCATAGAATGAGTTTGGAAGTGTTCCTTCCTCTTCAAGTTTTTGAAAGTTTTAGAAGGATAGGCATTAACTTTTCTGTAAATGTTTGATGGAATTCTGTGAAGCCATCTGGTCCTGGGCTTTTATTTTTTGGGAAATTTTTGATCACAGCTTCAATTTCAATGTTTGTAATTGGGTTGTTCATAATTTCCATTTCTCCCTGGTTCAGTCTTGGAAGGTATGATACTTCTAAGAATCTGTCCTTTTCTTCCAGGTTATCCATTTTATTACCATATAGTTGTTCATAATAGTCTCTTATAGTCCTTTGCATTTCTGCATTGTCTGTTGTAACCTTTGCTTTTTAATTTCTAATTTTGTTGATTTGATTCTTCTTTTTTTCTTGATGAGTCTGGCCAAAGGTTCATCAATTTTGTTTATCTTCTCATAGAACCAGATTTTAGTTTTATTCATCTTTACCATTTTTTCTTTCATTTCTTTTTCATTTATTTCTGCTTGTATCTTTATGATTTCATTCCTTGAACTAATTTTGAGGTCTTTTTGTTCTTCTTTTTTCAGATGCTTTAGGTGTAAAGTTAGGTTGTCTATTTGACGTTTTTCTTGTTTCTTGAGGAAGGATGATATTGCTATAAACTTCCCTTCTAGGGCTGTTTTGCTGCATCCCACAGGTTTTAAGTTGTCGTGTTTTCAGTGCTATAATAGCAATACAATCCAACCTCAAGAAACAAGAAAAACATTGAAAAGACAACCTAACTTTACACCTAAAACACCTGGAAAAAGAATAACAACAACAACAACAAAAATAGGACACTGAAAGATGAACTCCCCAGGTTGGTACATGCCCAATATGCTACCGGAGATCAGTGGAAATAACTCCAGAAAGAATGAAGAGACCGAGCCAAAGCAAAAAAAAAAACACCTAGTTGTGGAGGTGACTGGTGATAGAAGCAAGGTCTAATGCTGTAAAGAGCAATATTACATAGGAATCTGGAATGTTAAGTCCATGAACCAGGGCAAATTGGAAGTAGTAAAACAGGACATGCCAGCAATAAATGTGGACATTTTAAGAATCAGTGAACTAAAACAGACTGGACTGAATGAATTTACTCAGATGATCATTATATCTACTACTGTGGTCAAGAACCCCTTCAAAGAAATGGAGTAGCCATCATTATTAACAAAAGAATAAAAAATGCAATACTTGGATGCAATCTCAAAAACGGCAAAATGTTCTCTGTTCACTTCCAAGGCAAACCATTCAGTATCACAGGAATCCAAGTCTATGCCCCAACCAGTAATGCTGAAGGAGCTGAAGCTGAATGGTTCTTTGAAGACATACAAGACCTTTTAGAACTAACACCCAAAAAATATGTCCTTTACTATAGGGGTCTGAAATGCAAAAGTAGAAAGCAACACCTGGAATAACAGGCAAATTTGGCCTTGGAATACAGAATGAAGCAGGGTAAAGGATAACAGAGTTTTGCCAAGAAAAGCACTGGTCATAGCAAAAGCCCACTTCCAACAACACAAGAGAAGACTCTACACAGGGACATCACCAGATGGTCAACACCGAAATCAGATTGATTATATTCTTTGCAGCCAAAGATGGAGAAACTCTATACAGTCAGCAAAAACAAGACCAGGGGCTGACTGTGGCTCAGATCATGAACTAAATTGCCAAATTCAGACTTAAATTGAAGAAAGTAAGGAAAACCATTAGACCATTCAGGTATGACCTAAATAAAATCCCTTACAACTATACAGTGGAAGTGAGAAATAGATTCAAAGGACTAGATCTGATAGACAGAGTGCCTGAAGAACTATGGATGGAGGTTCATGACATTGTACAGGAGGCAGGGATCAAGACCATCCCCAAGAAAAATAAATGCAAAAAGGCAAAATGGCTGTCTGAGGAGGCCTTACAAATAGATGTGAAGAGAGGGGAAGTAAAAAAAAAAAAGGAGAAAAGGATAGATATACAAAGAATAGCAAGGAGAGATAAGAAAGCCCTCCTCAGTGATCAATGCAAAGAAATAGAGCAAAACAATAGAATGGGAAAGACTAGAGATCTCTTCAAGAAAATTAGAATACCAAGGGAACATTTCATGCAAAGATGGGCTCAGTAAAGGACAAGAATGGTATGAACCTAACAGAAGCAGAACATATTAAGAAGAGGTGGAAAGAATACACAGAACTACTGTACAAAAGAGATCTTCAGGACCCAGATAATCATGAAGGTGTGATCACTCACACTCACCTAGAGCCGGATATCCTGGACTGTGAACTCAGGTGGGCCTTAGGACACATCACTATGAACAAAGCTAGTGGAGATGATAGAATTCCAGTTGAGCTGTTTCAAATCCTAAAAGATGATGCTGTGAAAGTGTTACACTCAATATGTCAGCAAATTTGGAAAACTCAGCAGTGGCCACAGGACTGGAAAAGGTCAGTCTTTGTTTCAATCCCCAAGAATGGCAATGCCAAAGAATGCTCAAACTACTGCACAGTTGCACTCATCTCACATGCTAGTAAAGTAACGCTCAAAATTCTCCAAGCCAGGCTTCAGCAATACATGAACCGTGAACTTCCTGATGTTCAAGCTGGTTTTAGAAAAGGCAGAGGAACCAGAGATCAAATTGCCAATATCCATGGGATCACCAAAAAAGCAAGAGACTCCAACAAAAAAATCTATTCTGCTTTATTGACTGTGCCAAAGCCTTTGACTGTGTGGATCACATTAAACTGTGGAAAATTCTGAAAGAGATGAGAAGACCAGACCACCTAACCTGCCTCTTGAAAAACCTGTATGCAGGTCAGGAAGCAACAGTTAGAACTGGACATGGAACAACAGAATGGTTCCAAATAGGAAAAGGAGTACATCAAGGCTGCATATTGTCACCCTGCTTATTTAACTTATATACAGAGTACATTGTGAGAAACGCTGTGCTGGATGAAGCACAAGCTGGAATCAAGATTGCTGGGAGAAATATCAATAACCTCAGATATGCAGATGACACCACCCTTATGGCAGAAAGTGAAGAAGAACTAAAGAGCCTCTTGATGAAAGTGAAAGTGGAGAGTGAAAAAGTTGGCTTAAAGCTCAACATTCAGAAATCGAAGATCATGACATCTGGTCCCATCACTTCATGACAAACAGATGGGGAATCAGTGGAAACAGTGGCTGACTTTATTTTTCTGGGCTCCAAAATCACTGCAGATGGTGATTGCAGCCATGAAATAAAAGATGCTTGCTTCTTGGAGGGAAAGTTTTGACCAACCTAGACAGCATGTTAAAAAGCAGAGACATTACTTTGCCACAAAGGTCTGTCTAGTCAAAGCAAGAGTTTCTCCAGTAGTCATGTATGGATGTGAGAGTTGGACTATAAAGAAAGCTTAGCGCCATAGAATTGATGCTTTTGAACTGTGGTGATGGAGAAGACTCTTGAGAGTCCCTTGGTCTGCAAGGAAATCCAACCAGTCCATCCTAAAGGAGATCAGTCCTGGGTGTCCATTGGAGGGACTGATATTGAAGCTGAAACCTCAATATTTTGGCCACCTGATGAAGAGAGCTAACTCATTTGAAAAGACCCTGATGATGGGAAAGAGTGAGGGCAGGAGGAGAAGGGGATGACAGAGGATGAGATGGTTGGATGGCATCACCGACTCCATGGACATGGGTTTGGGTGGACTCCTGGAGTTGGTGATGGACAGGGAGTCCCGGCGTGCTGTGGTTCATGGGGTCGCAAAGAGTCGGACATGACTGAGCAACTGATTTGAACTGAACTGATACTCATTTGAATGCAGAGTTCCAAAGAATAGCAAGGAGAGATAAGAAAGCCTTCCTCAGTGATCAATGAAAAGAAATAGAGGAAAATAACAAAATGGAAAACACTAGAGATTTCTTCAAGAAAATTAGAGATACCAAGGGAACTTCATTTGCAAAGATGGGCACAATAAAGCACAGAAATGATACGGACCCTACAGAAGAAGATTTTAAGAAGAGGTGGCAAGGATACACAGAGGAACTGTACAAAAAAGATCTTCATGACCCAGATAATCACGATGCTGTGATCACTTACCTAGAGCCAGGCATCCTGGAAAGGGCCTTAGGAAGCTTCACTAGGAGCAAAGCTGGAGGGGGTGATGGAATTCCAGTTGAGCTATTTCAAAACCTAAAAGATGATGCTGTGAAAGTGCTGCACTCTATATGTCAGCAAATTTGGAAAACTTAGCAGTGGCCACAGGACTAGAAAATGTCAGTTTTCATTCCAATCCCCCAAAAAGGCAATGTCAAAGAATACTCAAAGAACCGCACAATTGCACTCATCTCACTCGCTAGTAAAGTAATGCTCAAAATCCTCCAAGCCAGGCTTCAACAATACATGAACCATGAACTTCCTGATATTCAAGTTGGTTTTAGAAAAGGCAGAGGAACCAGAGATCAAATTGCCAACATCCTCTGGATCATCGAAAACACAAAAGAATTCCAGGAAAACATCTATTTCTGCTTTATTGACTATGCCAAAGCCTTTGACTGTGTGAATCACATTAAACTGTGGAATATTCTGAAAGAGATGGGGATACCAGACCACCTAACCTGCCTCTTGAGAAATCTGTATGCAGGTCAAGAACAATTAGAATTTAACATGGAACAACAGACTGGTTCCAAATCAGGAAAGGAGTATGTCAAGGCTGTATATTGTCACCCTGCTTATTTAACTTATATGTAGAGTAAATTGTGAGAAATGCTGGACTGGATGAAGCACAAGCTGGAATCAAGATTGCCGGGAGAGAAATATCAATAATCTCAAATATGCAGATGACACCACCCTTATGGCAGAAAGTGAAGATGAACTAAAAAGCCTCTTGATGAAAGTGAAAGAGGAGAGTGAAAAAGTTGGCTTAAAGCTCAACATTCAGAAAACTAAGATCATGGCATCTGGTCCCATCACTTCATGGCAAATAGATGGAGAAACAGTGTCAGACTTTATTTTGGGGGCCTCCAAAATCACTGCAGATGCTGAATGCAGCCATAAATTTAAAAGACACATTCCTTCTAAAGGGAAATTATGACCAACCTAGACAGCATATTAAAAAGCAGACACATTACTTTGCCAACAAAAGTCCATCTAGTCAAGGCTATGGTTTTTCCAGTAGTCATGTATAGATGTGAGAGTTGGACTATATAGAAAGCTTAGCTCCAAAGAATTTATGCTTTTGAATTGTGGTGTTGGAGAAGACTCTTGAGAGTCTCTTGCACTGCAAGGAAATCCACCCAGCCCATTCTAAAGGAAACCAGTCTTGATTATTCACTGGAAGGACTGATGTTGCAACTGAAACTTCAATAATTTGGCCACCTGATGCGAAGCAGTGACTCATTGGGAAAGACCCTGATGCTAGGAAAGCTTGAAGGTGGGAGAAGAAGGGGACGACAGAGGATGAGATGGCTGGATGGCATCACTGACTCAATGGACATGAGTTTCGGTAAACTCCATGAGCTGGTGATGGACAGGGAGGCCTGGGGTGCTGTATTCCCTGGAGTTGCAAAGAGTCGGACACGACTGAGTGACTGAACTGAACTAACTCCCTCTTAGAACTGCTTTTGCTGCATCTCATAGGTTTGAGTTGTCGTGCTTTCATTGTCATTTGTTTCTAAAAGGTGTTTTATTTCCCTTTTGATTTCTTCAGTAACCTGTTGGTTACATAGAAATGTGTTGTTTAATCTCCATGTGTTTGTGTTTCTTACAGCTTTTTTCTTATAGTTGATATCTATGGGAAATAGATGGGGAAACAGTGTCAGACTTTATTTTTTGGGGCACCAAAATCACTGCAGATGGTGACTGCAGCCATGAAATTAAAAGACGCTTACTCCTTGGAAGGAAAGTTATGACCAACCTAGATAGTATATTCAAAAGCAGAGACATTACTTTGCCGACTAAGGTCCATCTAGTCAAGGCTATGGTTTTTCTGTGGTCAAGTATGGATGTGAGAGTTGGACTGTGATGAAGGCTGAGTGCCAAAGGATTGATGCTTTTGAACTGTGGTGTTGGAGAAGACTCTTGAGAGTCCCTTGAACTGCAAGGAGATCCAACCAGTCCATTCTGAAGGAGATCAACCCCGGGATTTCTTTGGAAGGAATGATGCTAAAGCTGAAGCTCCAGTACTTTGGCCACCTCATGCGAAGAGTTGACTCATTGGAAAAGACTCTGATGCTGGGAGGGATTGGGGGCAGGAGGAGAAGTGGATGACCGAGGATGAGATGGCTGGATGGAATCACTGACTCGATGGACATGAGTTTGAGTGAACTCTGGAAGATGGTGATGGACAGGGAGGCCTGGCGTGCTGAGATTCATGGGGTCGCAAAGAGTCGGACAGGACTGAGTGACTGAACTGAACTGAATCTCATAGTGTTGTGGTCGGAGATGCTTGATACAATTTCGATTTTCTTAAATTTACTGAGGTTTGATTTGTGACACAGATGTGGTCTATCCTGGAGAATGTTCCATGTGCACTTGAGAAGAAAGTGTATTCTTCTGCATTTGGATGGAATGTCCTGAAAATATCAGTGAGATTCCGCTCATCTAATGTGTAATTTAAGACTTCTGTTTTCTTATTAATTTTCTATTTTTATGATCTGTCCATTGGTGTGAGTGGGGTATTAAAATTTCCTAGTATTATTGTGTAACTGTCAATTTCTCCTTTTGTGTCTGTTATTGTTTTTCTTATGTATTGAGCTGCTCCTATGTTCAGTGCATAGATATTTACAATTGTTAGGTCTTCCTCTTGGATTGATACCTTGATCAGTATGTATTGCCCTTCCTTATCTCTTGTAATCTTCTTTAAGGTCTATTTTGTCTGATATGAGGATTGCTACTCCACTTTCCTTTGCTTCCCATTTGCATGGAATATATTTTTCCATCCTCTCACTTTCAGTCTATATATGTCTTTAGGTCTGAGGTGGGTTTCTTATAAACAGCATATATATAGGTCTTGTTTTTGTATCAGTTCAGCCAATCTGTGTCTCTTGGTTGGAGCACTTAATACATTTACATTTAAAGTAATTATTGATATATATGTTCCTATTGCCATTTTGTTAATTGTTTGGGGTTGATTTTGTTGATATCTTTCCTTCTCATGTATTTCTTCACTATACAATCCCTTTAACATTTATTGTAAAGCTGGTTTGGTGGTACTGATTTCTCTTAACTTTTGCTTGTCTGAAAAGTTTTTTATTTCTCCATCAATTCTGAATGAGATCCATGCCAGGTACAGTAATCTTGGTTGTAGATTTTTCCCTTTCAGTACTTTAAATATATCCTGCCATTCCCTTCTGACCTGCAGAGTTTCTGCTGAAAGATCAGCTGTTAAACATATAGGGTTTCCCTTGTATGTTACTTGTTGCTTTTCCCTTGCTGCTTTTAATATTCTTTCTTTGTGTTTAGTCTGTGTTAGTTTGATTAGTGTGTATCTTGGCATATTTCTCCTTTGTTTTATCCTGTATGGGACTCTTTGTGCCTCTTGGATTTGATTGACTATTTTCTTTTCCATGTTGTGGAAATTTTCAACTATAGTCTCTTTCAAAATTTTCTCATACCCTTTCTTTTTCTCTTCTTCTGGGACCCTAGAATTTGAATGTTGTTGTGTTTGATATTGTCCCAGAGGTCTCTGAGCCTATCTTCTATTCTTTTCATTCTTTTTACTTTACTCTGCTCTTCAGAAGTTATTTTCCATCATTTTATCTTCTAGCCCACTGATTCGTTCTTCTGCTTCATATATTATACTATTGATTCTTTCCAAAGTATTTTTAATTTCAGTAATTGTGTTGTTTGTCTCTGTATGTTTAATCTTTAATTCTTCTAGACCTTTTTTTAATTGATTCTTGCATTTTCTTCATTTTGTTTTCAAGGTTTTTGATCATCTTTACTATCATTATTTTGCATTCTTTTTCAGGTAGTTTGCCTATTTCCTCTTCATTTATTTGGACTTTTGTGTTTCTAAGTTGTTCCTTCATTTGTGTCGTATTTCTCTGCCTTTTCATTTTTTTTTAAAACTTATTGTGTTTGAGGTCTCCTTTTCCCAGGCTTCAAGTTTGAATTCTTTCTTTCTTTTGGTTTCTGCCTTCCTAAGATTGATCCAGTGGTTTGTGTAAGCTGCATATAGTGTGAGGTTTGTGCTGAGTTTTTGTTTGTTTTTCCTCTGAATGGTAAGGCTGAGTGAGGTGGTAATACTGTCTGCTGATGATTGGGTTTGTATTTTTCTTTTGTTTGTTGTTTAGATGAGGCGTCCTGCACAGGGTGCTACTGGTGGTTGGGTGATGCCCGGTGTTTTATTCAAGTGGTGTCATTTGTGTGCATTCTCACTATTTGATACTCACTAGGGTTCTGGCCTGGAGAATTCCATGGAGAGGCAAAGTCCATGGGTTTGCAGAGTCAGACATGAGTCAGCAACTTTCACTTGAACTTGAACTTGGAAGGGTTAGTTCTCTGGTAGTCTAGGGTCTTGGAGTCAGTGCTCCCACTCCAAAGGCTCAGGGCTTGATCTCTGTGCCACTGTGCCCTCCAGGCCTCTCCATGCACCTGCCCGGTTCCCAGGTCTCAGCTCTGGGATCCGAGTCCAGGCTCCTGGCTCCTGGTCCAGGCTCGGTACATGGGCGCCCTGCTTTCATTTTTTGACAAAGACATTATATTTCTACCAATGTTGCATCAAACATTTTTCAGAATCTCAAAATACAATGTAAATAGAATAAATAAAATCCATAAAAAACGTACTTAACATAACCCCTTGTATAAAATAACATACATAAGAGGTAATATTTGTAAATGATTATAGTGACTAACATGAACATGAAAATGGCTCCCAACTGAAACTCAGAAAAGTGAAAGTAAAAGTGTTAGTTGCTCAGTCGTGTCCAAATCTTAGCGACCTCGTGGACTGTAGCTCACCAAGCTCTTCTGTTCACAGAATTCTCCAGGCAGAAATACTAGAGTGGGTTGTTATTCCTTTCTCTAGGTGGTCTTCCTGACCCAGGGATCAAACCCCAGTTTCCTATATTACAGGCAAATTGTTTACCATCTGAGACACCAGACACCTTTTTAAAGGGGATTTTCCTCAACCATTTATCAAAGCAAGTTGATACTCCTAATAAGTCAATACCTTTCTCAAAAAATAAAATTATGTAAAATAAAAATAATTATACATTACAAAATTATATTTTGTACCAACACAAATTTTGTGAAGTTAGAAAATCCAATAAATATTAGTTTCTTCACTAATAAGAAGAACATCATTAGATACTTTTTGTATGAAAGATCATAAAATACTATGAATGAAGCACCTCAGAGTCAGTCAAAACACTTTCTTTTCTCTAATTGCATAGATGTTTTGCAAATAGAATCTGTTTAAATTCTAAAATTTTTCTTGTTTACATTTTAATACTGTTTACCTGGGGTTTATCTGTTGGATTAGTTGTAAAGAATCCATTTCTAATGCAGTGGACCTGTTTCAGGATCCCTAGGTTAAGAAGATCCCCTGGAGAAGGAAATGGCAACCCACTCCAGTATTCTTGCTGGGAAACCCCATGGACAAAGAAGTGTGGTGGGCTACAGTCTATGGTGTCTAAACAACAACTGTTTAACTACTGGGATGTTCTATATCCTTTGAACTCTAGGAGAAATGTGAGATAGTGTGTTCTATCTACACAGTCAACTTCTCTTTAAGTTGAAAACTATTAAATAGATCAGCATGGACTTATGGATCCTGAGGATGAGTCTAAAATTTAAGGAAAAGATATTTTTACATCAGGGATTTCCAACTCTGGGCTTCCCAGGTGATTCAGCGGTGAAGAATCCACCTGCCAACGCAGGAGACACAAGAGATGCAGGTCCAGTCCCTAGATGGGGAAGATCCCCTGGACCAGGAAATGCCAACCCGCTCCAATATTCTTGCCTGGAAAATTCCATGGACAGAGAAGCCAGGAGGGCTGCAGTAGATGGGGCCACAAAGAGTCAGACACAATTGAATGACTGAGCACACACGTGCACACACACAAACACACACACACACTTTATCGAGAAGAGCTTATTTGGTACATTATATGCTTATTTATAAAAAGATGTCCTTTTCATCATAAGGGATTGGAACGCAAATGTAGGAAGTCAAGAGATACCTGGAATAACAGGCAAGTTTGGCCTTGGGAGTACAAAATGAAATAGGTCTAAGGCTAACAAAGATTTGTCAAGAGAACTCACAAATCATGGCAAACACCTTTTTCCAACAACACAAGAAATGACTCTACACATGAACATCACCAAATGGTAAATATCAAAATCAGACTGATTATATTCTTTGAAACTGAAGATGGAAACGTTCTATATAGTCAACAAAAACAAGACCTTTAGTTGACAGTGACTTAGATCATGAGTTCCTTCAGACTTAAATTGAAGAAAATAGGGAAAACCACTAGGCCATTCACGTATAACCCCATTCAAATATTTTGTGATTATACAGTGGGAGGGAAGAATAGATTTAAGAGATTAGATCTGGGAGACAGTACCTGAAGAGCTATGCACAGAGGTTTGTAAAAATGTACAAGAGTCAGTGACCAAAACCATCCCAAAGAAAAAGAAATGCAAGAAGGCAAATGGTTGTGTTAGGATGATTTATACATAGTTGAGGAAAGAAGAAAAGCTAAAACCAAGGTGGAAAGGGAAAGATATACCCAACTGAATGCAGAGTTCCAGAGAATATCAAGGAGAGAAAAGAAGGTCTTCTTAAATGAATAGGGTAAGAAAGTAGAAGAAAGCAACTTTACTAGAGATCTCTTCAAGAAAACTGGAACTATCAAGGGAACATTCTGTGCAAAATGGTAAGGCTCTAACAGAAGCAGAAGAGATTACAAGGAGATGGCAAGAATATACATAAGAACTATTCTAAAATGTCCAGATAACCATGAGAGTATGGTCACTCACCTAGAGACAGATACCCTGGAGTGTGAAGTCAAGTGGGCTTTAGGAAGCATTATGACAAACAAGGCTAGTGGAGGTGATGGAATTCCAGACGAGCTATTTAAAATCCAAAAAACGATGCTGTTAAAGTGTTGCACTCAATATGCCAGCAAATCTGGAATACTCGGCAGTGGTCACAGGACTGCAATGGTCAGTTTTCATTCCAATCCCAAAGAAAGGAAGTACCAAAGAATGCACAAACTATTGTATAATTGTGCTCATTTCACATACTAGCAATATTATGCTCAAAATTCTTTAAGTTAGGCTCCAGTAGTACATTAACTGAGAACTTCCAGATGTACAAGCTGGTTTTAGAAAAGGCAGAAGAACCAGAGATCAAATTGCCAACATTCGTTGGATACTAGAGAAAGCAAGAGAATTCCAGAAAAAAAACATCCATTTCTGTTTCACTGACTACACTAAAGCCTTTGACTGTATGGATCACAACTAACTGTGGAAAATTCTTCAAGTGACTAGAATACCAGGACACCATACTTGTCTCCTGAGAAACCTGGATGTGGGACAAGAAGCAACTATTAGAACTGAACATGGAACAACGTACTGGTTCAACTGGGAAAGGAGTATGACAAAGCTGTATATTGTCACCCTGCTTGGTTCATTTATATGCTGAGTACATCATGTGAAATGCCAGGATGGATGAATCACAAGCTTGAATCAAGATTGCTAGAGAAATATCAACAACCTCAGTCATGCAGATGATAGAATAGTAGAAAGTGAAGAGGAACTAAACAGCCTCTTGATGAAAGTGAAAGAGAAGAGTGAAAAAGCTGGCTTAAAACTTGACATTAAAGAAATTATGATCATGGTTTCTGATCCTATCACTTCAAGGCAAATAGATAGGGAAGAAGTGGAAGCAGTGACAGATTTTATTTTCTTGGGCTCCAAAGCCATTGCAGATGGTGACTGCAGCCATGAAATTAAGAGAAGTTTGCTTCTTGGAAGGAAAGTTATGACAAACCTAGACAGCATATTAAAAATCAGAGTAATCAACAAAGGTCTATACATTCAAAGCTGTGGGTTTTTTCCCAGTAGCTATATATTTAAGTGAGAGTTAGACCATAAAGAAGGCACAGTTCTGAAGAATTGATGTCTTCAAACTGTGGTGCTGGAGAAGACTCTTGAGATTCCCTTGAACTGCAAGGAGATCAAACAAGTTTATCCTAAAGGAAATCAAACCTGATTATTCATTGGTAAGACCAATGTTTAAGCTGAAGCTCCAATACTTTGGCCACTTGATCCAGTGAGTTTACTCACTGGAAAAGACCCTGATGTGGGAAAGACTGAAGGAGAGAGAAGAGAGTGGCAGAGGATGACATGGTTCAATAGCATCACAGACTCATTGGACATGAATCTGAGAAAACTCCAGGATATTGTGAAGGACAGGGAAGCCCATCCAGATGCAGTCTATGGAATTGCAAAGAGGTGGACATGACTTAGCAAATGAACAACAAAACTTCTTTGAACTGAGTAACATCTAGCATCTTCAAACTGGTCAATTAATTCTAATCACCCATATTTCAATTTACTATGATTCAAATGTCCATTTGCCAACTTATTTCATTTAAGTTTCTTTCTTTAAGAAAGAAGATGAAGCACTTAGGAGTAAATGCTGGCAGCAAATGTTGGAGTCTAGAGATGGCAAGAAGGAAGAAGAAAAACTGAATGGAAACATATGAAAGCTTATTTGTCTTTCTGTGAAGTGAAGTGAAATCACTCAGAAGTGTCCGACTCTTTGCTACCCATGGACTGTAGACCACCAAGCTCCTCCGTCCCATGGAATTCTCCAGGCAAGAATAGTAGAGTTGGTTGCCATTTCCTTCTCCAGGGGATCTTCCTGAAAGTGTAGTGGTTTCAGATCTAAGAAAATGTTATAAAGAAAATTATTTCCAAGCCACATTTGAGAAACTTAATTCTTAGGTAGGTTGATAAGGAGTCTGGGGCCCTGGAGGAGGAGAAAGGGTCTGGGGCTCTCAAGAAGGAGAAAAGGACAAACATTTTTTAATATATTGCTTTGTCTTAGTCACAGAAGATTTTTTTTCTTAAACTCTGAGTTGTTATGACAACAATCTTTAAGACTAACTTTCTTCAAGCCCAGAGCTAATGATTACACAACAAAACAAATCATCTTACCCAGGGGTATGTTTTTACTAAAGCCCTGTACTACTGATTATATAACAAGGGCTTCCCTGGTGGCTCAAAGGTCAAAGCGTCTGCCTCCAATGCGGGAAACTCGGGTTCGATCCCTGGGTCGGGAAGATCCCCTGGAGAAGGAAATGGAGAGAGGAGCGTGGCAGGCTATAGTCCATGGGGCTGCAAGAGTTAGACAGGACTTAAACAACCACATTTTGCTCGAGGACATGTTTCTCCTTCTTAACAAGAACCTTCTGACTAATCTTGTTATCTTAAGACCCATGTTGTGAGAGTGGGCCTGGTAAAACCTTTCTATTGTTAGTTCTAATCTGGTTAAGTTATGATATATGTTGTAGGAGTGGATCTGGTAAAAGTATATAAGGCCTTGACAAGAAGACTAGTGAGTGGGGCACTCTCTGTCCCCCTTCTGATGTCTATGTCAGAAGCTTTCTCTGTCCTTTTGTACCATAATAAAACTTCTACCACACAAGTATCTGAAGCCTGGTCCTTGGTCCCAAAGCTAAATCTTCTTTGGAGATCTTGAATCTGACATAAGCTTCCATAAGCTATCACATTCACACCTTACTTTCTGAACCCAACTCTTAGATTCTAAATCTTTATCTCTTGTCTTTCAGCTCTGATGCATAGGCCTTTATATTTCTAAAACCCTTCACTGAAAAACCTTCTTGACTGCAGTGCTCCAGCACTAAAATAATACTCCTTTTCCCCACTCCCTCCTAGATCTGCTCCTGACATTTTCAGTACCAAGGGTAGGATCACAAATAGCAGCTAAATATTTCAAGGTTGCAAAACATACATTAATAAGCTGCAAAATAAAACTTTGTTCTGATTTACTATCTTGACTATTCCTTTATAAAGTCCTGAAAAAAAGTTTCAAAATTAGAATCCACCCTGAAATGAGGGTGTAAGGGAGCCAACCCTCTGCTCTTGGTTTTAAGTTTGAGCTCTGCTGTCTCTTCCCACACTGGGATCTAGCCAGTAGCTGAAGGACTCTAGTTTAGTTCAGTTCAGTCGCTCAGTCATGTCCGACCCTTTGCGACACCATGGACTGTAGCATGCCAGGCTTCCCTGTCCATCGCCAACTCCCAGAGTTTATTCAAACTCATGTCCATTGAGTGGATGATGCCATCAAACCATCTCATCCTCAATCGTCCCCTTCTCCCGCCTTCAATCTTTCCCAGCATCAGGGTCTTTTCCAATGATTCAGTTCTTCACAACATGTGGCCAAAGTATTAGAGTTTCAGCTTCAGCATCACTCCTTCCAATGAATATTCAGAACTGATTTCTTTCAGGATGAACTGGTTGGATCTCCTCGCAGTCCAAGGGACTCTCAAAAGTCTTCTCCAACATCACAGTTCAAAAGCATCAATTCTTCTGTGCTCAGCTTTCTTTATAGTCCAACTCTCACATCCATACATGACTACAAGAAAAACCATAGCTTTGACTAGATGGACCTTTGTTGGCAAAGTAATGTGTCTGCTTTTTAATATGTTGTCTAGGTTGGTCATAACTTTTCTTCCAAGAGGCAAGCATCCTTTAATATTATGGCTGCGGTCACCATCTGCAGTGGTTTTGAAGCCCAAGAGAATAAAGTTTCTCACTGTTTCCCCATCTATTTGCCAGGAAGTGATGACACCGGATGCCATGATCTTAGTTTTCTGAATGTTGAGTTTTAAGCCAACCTTTTCACTCTGCTCTTTCACTTTCATCAAGAGGCTCTTTAGTTCTTCTTCACTTTCTGCCATAAGGGTGGTGTCATCTGCATATCTGAGGTTATTGATATTTTCTTGGCAAACTTGATTCCAGCTTGTGCTTCCTCCATCCTGGAGTTTCTCACAATGTACTCTGCATATAAGTTAAATAAGCAGGGTGACAATATACAGCCTTGATGTACTCCTTTCCCGATTTGGAACCAGTCTGTTGTTCCATGTCTAGTTCTAACTGTTGCTTCCTGACCTGCATATAGATTTCTCAGGAGGCAGGTTAGGTGGTCTGGTATTCCAATCTCTTTAATAAGATGGTATTCGCATCTTTGCAGCCAAAGATGGAGAAGCTCTATACAGTCAGCCAAAAAAAGACCGGGAGCTAACTGTGGCTCAAATCATGAACTGCTTATTGCCAAATTCAGACTTAAAAGAAGGTGTGGAAAACCACTGGACCATTCAGTTGTGACCTAAATCAAATCTCTTAGGATTATACAGTGGAAGTGACAAATAGATTCAAGGGATTAGATCTGATAGAGTGCCTGAAGAATTATGGGTGGAAGTTCGTGACATTGTACAGGAGGCAGAGATCAAGACCTTCCTCAAGAAAAATAAATGCAAACAGGCAAATGGTTGTCTGAGGAGGCCTTACAAATAGCTGTGAATAGAAGAGAAGTGAAAGGCAAAGGAGAATAGAAAAGATATACCCATCTGAATGCAGAGTTCCAAAGAATAGCAAGAAGGACTCTTACTCTCATGCATATATGACTTAGTCTAAACCTGCCCCTCAAAGAGCTCTTAGTGAGTGGTACACATATCTGGCAGTGTGACCTTCTTTTTGATAAATGGAAGCAGGGAAGAGGTTTTAATAAGGCCTGGAAGCAAGGTCAGAGGGTGAGAAGCTGACTTCGGGTAACAAATTCCTCATTTTTTATATTAGTAGATACCTAGGGTTTCAGATACACTGGTTCAAGTTGGACACATGCCCCTGGTCCTATGGACTCCCTCACTCATGGGAAGGAGCACTGTGGGAAGAGAACCAGAGCATGGACCTCTGAAACGTGGGTCTCATCCCAAGGTAGGGGATCCTCTACTCTCAGTCATATGCAAGGGAAGAAGCAAATTAAGGCCATTCATATTATTATGTGAATGGTCAGTGACACTCATCTTTCAGTAAGGCTGAAATGACCCCTATATCTGAAATAAATGAGGTCACCAACTTTGAATTTTAAAGATTCATTTGTAATGTGGTTGTTTAAATCTTGGATTTCTTTTGTCAAATGGGTCAACCAAAGCTTGCTTAGATTATAATATAGTTGAAATGATACTGAAAGAATAAGTGAGAGATGACAGTAATGTTGCAAAACTGGTTAATTACATACAAAAACATAAAACAAAGGGAAATAAACCCAGAAGTCTTTTATTTCTTGTAATTCTTCATAAAATTTGAAATCTCTCAGTAATGTAAGAAAATTATGATCTTTTCTACCAAAGAGAAAGATATAAGAAATAAAGATGATAAATATTCACAAATAGAAAGGTGTGTGTGTGTCTGTGTGTCTGTGTGTGTCTGTGTGTGTGTGTGTCTGTGTGTGTGTGTGTCTGTGTACCTGGCTTGTGAATAAGGTTTCTAAAGATGGTAGTACATTGCTGGTCCTTTGTTCCCTTCCCTTCCTCGTTCCCCTTCCCCATAAGAACAATTTGGCAGGCAAATTTTGTGGACTTTATCTCACACGCTAGTCAAGTAATGCTTAAAATTCTCCAAGCCAGGCTACAGCAATACATGAACCGTGAACTTCCAGATGTTCAAGCTGGTTTTAGAAAAGGCAGAGGAACCAGAGATCAAGTTGCTAACATCTGCTGGATCATCAAAAAGCAAGAGAATTCCAGAAAAACATCTATTTCTGCTTTATTGACTATGCCAAAGCCTTTGACTGTGTGGATCACAATAAACTGTAGAAAATTCTGGAAGAAGCACAAGCTGGAATCAAGATTGCTGGGAGAAATATCAATAACTTCAGATATGCAGATGATACCACCCTTATGGCAGAAAGTGAAGAGGAACTAAAAAGTCTCTTGATGAAAGTGAAAGTGAAGAGTGAAAAAGTTGGCTTAAAGCTCAACACTCAGAAAACTAAGATCATGGCATCTGGTCCCATCACTTCATGGAAAATAGATGGGGAAACAGTGGAAACAGTGTCAGACTTTATTTTGGGGGGCTCCAAAATCACTGCAGATGGTGATTGCAGCCATGAAATTAAAAGACACTTTCTCTTTGGAAGGAAAGTTATGACCAACCTAGACAGCATATCCAAAGCAGAGATATTACTTTGTCAACAAAATTCCATCTAATCAAGGCTATGGTTTTTCCAGTAGTCATGTATGGATGTGAGAGTTGGACTATGAAGAAAGCTGAGCACCAAAGAATTGATGCTTTTGAACTGTGGTGTTGGAGAAGACTCTTGAGAGTTCCTTGGACTGCAAGGAGATCCAACCAGTCCATCCTAAAGGAGATCAGTCCTGGGCGTTCATTGGAAGGACTGATGCTGAAGCTGAAACTCCAATACTTTGGCCACCTGATGCGAAGAGTTGACTCATTGGAAAAGACTCTGATGCTGGGAGGGATTGGGGGCAGGAGGAGAAGGGGACGACAGAGGATGAGATAACTGGATGTCATCACCAACTCGATGGATGTGAGTTTAAGTGAACTTCGGGAGTTGGTGTTGGACAGGGAGGCCTGGCGTGCTCCAACTCATGGGGTCGCAAAGAGTCGGACATGACTGAGTGACTGAACTGAACTGAACTGATCCTGGACATGCCAGAGAACTAAAGTGAAAGAAAGTGAAGTTGCTCAGTCGTGTCTGGCTCTTTGCCACCCCATGGACTGTAGCCTACCAGGATCCTTCGTCCATGGGATTTCCCAGGCAAGAATACTGGAGTGGGTTGCCATTTCCTTCTCCAGGAGATCTTCCCAACCCAGGGATTGATCTTGGGGCTCCTGCATTGTAGGCAGACGCTTTACTGTCTGAGCCATGGGGGAAGTTGAAAGAGAACTAAAGGGGTGAGGAAAACAGTTAACATAAATCCTTCACTCAGAAGCCTACAAGTATTACTCATGGCCCCATCAACCTATAAAAAGACTTCGGGAAGATTGTGACTCTGTGTCCCTCAGCCGATGAGGAACCAGGGGAGGGAACTTGCATTCTAGGGATAAAATCAACGGATTTCCCACTTGATGTGACTGCCCACCAGACACCCAATCTTGCAAGACCATAACGTCTGGCTTCCCACTGCACCTTGTGTCTCCATTCTTTGAATCTGGGCTGGTGAGCAAGCATGTTTCTCACAGTAAAAACTTTGTATCATAACTACAGTAGCTAATACCCTGGGACCATTTACATCAGATTCTTCATAACTAACACTGAAATTCAAGAAGAGAACTTAAAGAGCAAGTTGGTGACCTTATATTGTTTTGTCACGTTGAACCTGGAGCATTGCCTTTGGGCATAGCTAGCATCCAGCCAGTATGGATGCAAGGCTGTATCTGATATTTATGGGCAAATCCATCTAGTAAGCATCTATGCCTTACTACTGTCTAAATATTTTATATATTATCCTTGTTTTCGGAATCTGTTCATTATCTTTGGGGAAAATCAAATTAAAAGTTACCTGAAATGTAATCTCAAAAAAGTTTTATGCCAGAAACTAAGAAATGTATTTTAAATACAATAAAACCTTACAATAAATCACAATCAGATATAAAAGGAATGTTACTGGTCCTCCACTATTAAATCTTTCATTAGAAAGTGAGCTTTGTTTTGTTTTTTGTGTGTGTGTTTTTTTTTTTTTTCCCCTATCTTTTAAGAGGGTAGGCAGAGAGCACATAGAGGCAGCCTTGATTCTGGAGACAGGAGGTGTTCTATATTCCCAGTAATTTTCTGCCCAAATCTTACCAGATTTGTTTGACTGAGTTAAAACAGCCCCCATCTAACTATGGGGCCTTCCCTGGTAGCTCACCAATAAAGAATCTACCTGTCAGTGCAGGAGACACAGGTTCAGTCCATGGGTTGGGAAGATCCCTTGGAGAAAGCTATGGCAACCCACTCTAGTATTCTTGCCTGGGAAGTCCCATGGACAGAGAAGCCTGGTGGGTACAGTCCATGGAGTTGCAAAAGTATCAGACATGAGTTAGCGATTGAACAACCACCACCACCACCTAACTATTGAACTACGTGACTGTGCAATTTCTGAATTTACTGAATCCATACAAAAGTCCCAGGCAGCCACAAAAGTCAGAACCATTCCCAACTATAAATAAATAAGCCTCAAACCACAGATGAAACCAACACCAATCAGCTCCTGGCTGAGAGGCTAACCCTGTTATTTCATTACCTTCACAACAACACAATGCTAGGTTTTGAATGGTTTATTATTGTTTGGATTTCTTTTTATTATTGTTTAGATCCTATTTAAAGGGATTTTACTCTACAGATATATAAAACAAAGAGAGAAGATGGAAACATCGGTCAATCTGTAAAGACAAATAGGAAAGTTTCCCATAGTAAGAGTTGGGAAAGACAGAGGAACTTTGATTTTGGACAGCAGAATGTCTATCAATTGTGAAAGATGCCTATATGCAATTCTACAAACTGGAGCAAGACTCAGTTATGTCTTTCCACACAAGCAGCATTTTATTACTGTGTGACATTGTCCTGTATCGACCAGTATCACAAGAAATATTTCCTTGAATTAAATGGCATAATAAAAGCAGTTACAGCCAATTCACCGGAATATTTGTTAGTAAAGCTTGTATAGTAGACATTTGATGGCTTCCCTTTGATAGAATATAAGATGAGGAAACTGGACTCTGGCCTTCCTTTGATTCCCTGATGTGTGTGTGTGTGTGTGTGTGTGTGTGTGTAGATGCACACACACACACACACACATACTCTGGACCTACAGAACTATTTTTCATTAATTATGTGGTATATACTTGTTTATAGCTGAAGATAGACTATCTTGTTAGATTTTGTGTCTTGCTAAATTTTGTGATTTAAAATTTACCTACAGTAAAAAATAAAAGCAATCATATTGCTCAAAACACACTTTAGCTAAACTCTGATTTTAAAGACTAGAAACAATTGTTTACCCAATGACCATTTTCCCTTTCTTCTGAAGAAACCAAATACTAATGTTCCTTTTGGCTATCAATGTGCTCAGCTGAAATATTACATTTATAAACTTTTCCTTTCTGGTTAGTTGTGGTAAACAAGCTATAAGCAAGATTGTTTGGTGGAACATTTGGGAGAGTGCTTTTTGCCTATCTGTCTTGGCTGCATGGAACTCAGACATGAAGACAGGAGCTAAGACAGCCATTTTAAGACTATAAGGCCAAAGGTAAAAGTGTCACAGGTATCTAGATCTTGACTATCCTGAGCCACTGAAAAGGGGCTAGCCACTGTTTACTTCTACATTTCTCATTACCTGAGAAAAATTAACCCTATGTCTCCAAGTCACTGTCACTGTGTTTTTAATACATAATTGAGTCTAATTCCAACTAATAGAAAGGGTAAGTAGGAATCATCTTTTACTTGTCTTGAACAAAAAGGTACTCTAAAACTCAACATGAATCAGATACTCAGTAACTGTTTACTAAAATGTATCACTACAGTTCAAAAGCATCAATTCTTCAGTGCTCAGCTTTCTTTATGGTCCAACTCTCACATCCATACATGACTACTGGAAAAACCATAACCTTGAATCCAGTCAACCCTAAAGGAAATCAGTCCTGACTATTCATTGGAAGGACTGATGTTGAAGCTAAAACTCCAATTCTTTGGCCACCTGATGCGAAGAACTGACTCCTTGGAAAAGACCTTGATGCTGGCTGGGAAAGATTGAAGGCAGGAAGAGAAGGAGACAACAGAGGATGAGATGGCTGGATGGCATCATTGACTCGATGGACATGAGTTTGAGCAAGCTCCAGGAGTTGGTGATGGACAGGAAAGCCTGGTGTGCTGCAGTCCATGGGGTCACAAAGAGACACAACTGAGCTACTGAACTAAACTGAAATGTATCAAACTAATATTCCGTATAGCTTTTTACTATTTGTAAACTGGGTTTCAGAAGCACTGCCTTATTTGAGCACTGCAGAACATCAAGTAATTCAGTCATTATTTATTGGGTATTTACTATATGCTAGAGGCTGGAAAATCCCAGGGACAGAGAAGCCTAGTGGGCTGCAGTCCATGGGGTCGCTGAGAGTTGGACACGACTCAGTGACTTCACTTTCAGTTTTCACTTTCATGCATTAGAGAAGGAAATGGCAACCCACTCCAGTGTTCTTGCCTGGAGAATCCCAGGGACAGCAGAGCCTGGTGGGCTGCCGTCTATGGGGTCGCACAGAGTCGGACACAACTGAAGTGACTTAGCAGCAGCAGCAGAGGCTGAACCAGTGGAAACAGTGTCAGACTTTATTTTTTGGAGGGTTCCAAAATCACTGCAGATGGTGATTGCAGCCATGAAATTAAAAGATGCTTACTCCTTGGAAGGAAAGTTATAACCAACCTAGATAGCATATTAAAAAGCAGAGATATTACTTTGCCAACAAAGGTCTATCTAGTCAAGGCTATGGTTTTTCCAGTGGTCATGTATGGATGTGAGAGTTGGACTGTGAAGAAAGCTGAGTGTTGAAGAATTGATGCTTTTGAACTGTGGTGTTGGAGAAGACCCTTGAGAGTCCCTTGGACTGCAAGGAAATCCAACCAGTCCATCTTAAAGGAGACCAGTCCTGGGTGTTCATTGGAGGGACTGATGCTGAGCTGAAACTCCAATACTTTGGCCACCTCAAGAGTTGACTCGTTAGAAAAGACTCTGATGCTGGGAGGGTTTAGGGGCAGGAGGAGAAGGGGCCGACAGAGGATGAGATGGCTGGATGTCATCATTGACTCATTGCACATGAGTTTGGGTGAACTCCGAGAGTGTGATGGACAGGGAGGCCTGGAGTGCTGTGATTCATGGGGTCGCAAAGAGTCGGACACGACTGAGCAACTGAAGTGAACTGAACTGAAACACTGAAACAGACTCTGGAGTTACCTATTTTAAGCAACACAAAAGCTTAATTCAACAAATGGAGCTCATACTCTTGAAGAAGGTAAACTGAATAAACAGAAAAAAATAAAATTCAGTTCAATAAAGAAGAAATAGGAGGCCAAGATAAAAATGTGGAACAGAATGGGGTGCTTCATAGATTGGTTAAGAGAGAGATGGCATCTTAAGCTGACATCTATAGAAACTAGCTATGAGAACAAAGGACAGCAAGTAGGAGTGGGTTCAGAGCCTCTGAGGCAGAACAGGCAGCTAGAATAAAGGCCTCAAGAAAGAACTTGGCATTCTCAGGAAACAAGAGGATTAGCAGGGATAAAGCAGTGCACAAAAGAGAAGGTTTCTAATATGTCTTAAATACTCAAGAAATATTTGTTGAAAAACTATAGTGAAATAATACTATGAATATAGTTAATCAATTATAATAGGACTGAATTAAAATATAAAAAGCACACTAAAATCGCTCAGTTTTTAAACTTGACTCAGTAGCTTATGGTTTACCAACAATACTCTCCTCAATATAAACTAAAACATAATAACTAAATGACAGTAGATGAGCTCATTGATAAAACTGATATGTTTTTAACTTGCAATGTTTTTTCACAGTTCAGTTCACTTTTTGAGTATTGTTAACATTAATTCACTTATTAGAGTGTTCACCAAAATTATCAGAATCAGTAAATGAGACTGGAAGTAATGAAGATAATTTTCAACATTTTCTTCACTTTGCTCTATGTATGATCATGCTCCATCAGATGCTAAAAAGATTTTAGTAAGGTTTGTTGAAGAGGGTGGGGGAAACTTCTTGAGAAATAAAGGCATCAACTGCCTTCGTTCTGAAAGTATCTATCTTTATTTGATCAGGACATATACAGAGTAAAATTTCTAAATATTTGATTTGATATTTGAGGTTAAAAATGAATAGAATCTTTCATCAAAAACAGAGTTACTCATTATATATCATTTTGGTGAACATTTTAATTTTTAAGTTTTAGTAGTATTTTTAAATTTACCCAAGATATGTATGAACTTGAAGAGAAAATATACTTTTGAGAGTAAGTTGCTGATCATTCTTCATTTTCTAAGTGTTACTGAAGTATAGTTTATTTCATATCTAAATATTATTTTTGAATGTATAAGAAAGTTTACATATTATAGCTCAAGCGTTGTAATGAGCGTTACTATATTGAATGGATCTGTATATACTAAGATATCAATAAAATCACATGTCCTAGAATTTTTTTGGCATGTGGGCTCTTATTTCCCTGACCAGGGATCAAACCAGCACTTTCTGCATTGGTAGCACGGGGTCTTAACCACTGGGCCACCAGGGAAGTTCCCCTGTTTTTTTTGTTTTTTTTTTTAATGAAGATTTTCTGTGTCCCATGTTTAGAAACTGTGATTCAGGAAGTCACTGGATAAACATTGACGTTCTTTTTAAAAATTCTAATCATTTTGGTACAGAAGTTTTGACCAGCTTGAGGGGCAAATAAACAAGCAGCAAGCATTGCCCTCAATTTTTTAGTTTTCCAATAAAGGTTGGTAAAGAATCTGCCTGCAATGCAGGAGACCTGATTTGATTCCTGGGTTGGGAAGATCTGCTGGAGAAGGGATAGGCCACACACTCCAGTATTCTTGAGCTTCCCTTGTAACTCAGATGGTAAAGAATCTGCCTGCAATGAGGGAGACCTGGGTTTGATCCTTTTGTTGGGAAGATCCCCTGGAGCAGGGAAAGGTTACCCACTCCAGTATTCTGGCCTGGAGAATTCCATGGACTGTATAGTCCATGGGGTCACAAAGAATTGGACATCACTGAGTGACTTCTCTTTCTCTTTCACTTTCAGCCATAGGAGGAAGACAGTATTGTTTCCTGAGAGCAATAGTATCAGTTTTGTCCATTGTGTGGAAGAATAAATAAACATATTTTAGTTTAAATAACTGAGTATATCTTGAGAATGAAAATGTAACCTAGCCGAAGAGTAATTTCAGGATTTTTTTTTTTTTAACTAGAAACTTTTCCCCTCTAGCTGTCTGCAGAAATAGATTATTTCTAATTTCCTGATTTAGTTATAGTCATAGTGTACATAAAAACAGATTTGATTTTCTTGGAATCAAACATGAAATGAAAGCCTAGGCCTTATCACTGAAACAAGACAGCAGTTTTGCAGAGCTGTGTACATCCTTTGAACTCAGATGACATTGTCTCAGAGGAAAAGATGTTTGATGAGTTTTTTACACTTTAAAGCTCTTGCTAAGGAAAATGAGCTGGGGATCTCTTTTGGTAGAACTGAAGGGGGGTGGATGATTTCGTCTTCAAAAGATGAGGGGAAAAGTGTCATTTTCTATTTCCCTTAAGTATCATTCTTTCAAATACTTGTGTGACAAGAGGTTCAACAGGCTTAGATTTGGGGTTTTAGTTTTTCACATATACATGTAGGACTTAAATGGCCCTGCACATCAAAAGGAAGAGAGAGGGGGAAAAAAAAATCCCCTAGAAAGAAGAAAATAGTGCAGAAAACTCTTGAAAAATATAGTTCATAAAATTGTTACAATCAATCAATATACTACAATTTGAAAGGAAATTAACAATTGAAACTCAAAACTGAATTAAGTAACATTTTGTACATTTAATTCAGGTTGTCAATGATAAACCAAGTGAGAAATACTCTTTAGAGATAGAAACTTATAAATGCATTGGTTCATCTAACAAATATATATCATATATCAAGCTCTGTATTAGGTGCTATTTACCTGTACAGAGGATGAGGTTAGATTGAGTAAACAAAGAACAATGAGGAATAAAGTGATACAGAGTAGAAGGAAGGACGAAAGGATGAAATGAACAGAGACTGAAAGGATGAGCAGTGCAAGGAAGAAAAGCCCAAACTGGAAGGATCGATGTATTGAGAACAGTGAAGGCTCTGAGATTTTGTACTAAATACAAGCTGACAAATCAGTCTGCTAAGCTTTCACATATGGCAAAATACAGGAGCGTCCTGGGTTAGACACAAAGAACTTTTACTTACTGCACAGGAGACAGCCTGTGCTTCAAGTCCACATCACTTTCCCTTGCTTCACAGATCCCTGAAGGCAATATGCTGATAGGGTCAGCTGGATAGAGTATACACAATAGGTTTGCATCACAGCTACAGGAACTTAACATATAAACCCTGAATTGTATAAAGGCAAACCTACTCAACCAATCTTTGCCCCAAAGGGAGATATAATCTTCACTATCCTGAGCAATAAACAAAACGCCCCTTTACTGCAGGGGAAGATACAATACCTTCCAAAGCTGTGTGCTATACAAAATTCTTGAAACATTACTTCAGAACAAAGTCATTAGTGCCTTTGATTTATAGATGGCCAGAAACACAAGAGATCCATGGGAAGTTTTCTCCCAAGTGGATGTAGAAAGTATAACAGTTTCAACTAGAAAATGTTGCTGTGCTGTGACACTTTGTATCTTAAAGGGCTTTTTCATTAGACCAAAATATTATCGGCATAAATTATTCTTCCATATGATCTTTTAAAATTGTGCTCAGCTAAATCATTCCTGAACAACTGTTCATTTATAACACACACAAGTATGAACAGCCCATGATAAACTTACAAAGACATAGTTTTCGGGTATTTTCACCATACTTGTTTTAAAAGTGATTTTAAAGGATCCTAATTAACTATTTTTATTTATTCTTATTGTTGTCATCGTTTTAGAGAAAAAAATATATATCATTGGGGTGTTTACCAAGTCTGGCAGTTTTAAGCCTCTTATTATGATTTTCTCCATATCCTAATCTTTCTCATTTTTGGCAGTGTCAAAAACAGGGTTGGGGACGTCCCTGGTGGTCCAGTGGCTAAGATTCCATGCTCCTCATGCAGGGGGCCTGGGTTTGATCCCTGGATGAAGAACTGGATCCCACATGTCACAACTAAGATCCTCCATGCTTCATGAAAACCCAGTGCAGCTAAATTTAAAAAAAAACAACAACAACAACAGGGCACTTCAGCCTCATTATTGTGTTCTTTCACAGAGGGGTCATAACAGTATACTTTAACCTAACAAGAGAGAGATGCTTTTATTGTGTTTCAGCATGGATCACAGTGGTACCTTATTGTAATCTAAAATCTTGAAATAGTAACCTACACTTTGTTTCTGATAATTTCTGTAATATGGAGAGAGGTAGCCAAGATGGTAGAGTGAGAAGAAACTGAACTCACTTCCTCCTGTTGACACACCAGAATTATGACTACTCACAAAACAAATATCTCTGAGAATGATCTGAAGATGAGCAGAAAAGATTTTCCACACCTAATGACAAAGAAAGAACTACGGCAAGATGAGTACGGAGGCAGACATATTACAGTCAGGATGCACACCTCTGGGCTGGCAATTCACAAAAAAAGAAATACCATAATCATTCAGGTCCTTCCCAAGACTGAGGGTCTGTACCCCATATTGGGTTACCCATCCCAAGGGTCCTGCACCAGGAAGATGAGCCCCCAGAACATCCAGCTTTGAAAACCAGTGATGTTTATGTTCAGGAGAGCTGGATGACAAAATAAAACAGAGACTCCATTCTTAAAGGGTATACAGAAATATCACAATCTCTGAGTCCCAGTACATGGACAATAATTAGAAAGGGGTCTCCACTTCCTGATCTTAAGAGAGCCTCCTGGAGAAACAGAAGGCAACTAGGACTCCTTGCAACAACAGGACACTGGTAGCAGCCTTTTTTAGGAGGTCATTCTACCATAACACCACCAGCAGTGATAAGTGCCATTTTGGAATCCTTCCTCTAACCTGTTACTGCCTGGGATAGAGCCATACCATGCAACATGTTGGCACTAGGCCTATTCCCCCTCTGGCCACACAGAAAACCCTGCAGGGACCAGTCCCTACCCTCCAGTGGGCCAGTACTGGCCCTGCAACCTCCCTGAGCCGTGCAGACAGCTGGCTGTACCAGCATGAGCCACTCCGGGCTACCCAGTCAATTGCAAGGGAAATATATCCCACCTTCCAGCAGCCCAGAGCCACCACACAAGGCATAGCCTCACAGCCAGCTGGGCTGGGGACCAGCCTACCTACCAATATGCCCACAGCAGTCAACCCTTCCACACCAGAAGTACATGCAGCCCACACAGAGCATACCTCTAGAGCACACAGCTCTGGTGACCACAGGGAAATGTGCTCCTGAGCCCGATAGGTGATGTGGAAGACAAAGTAGTGGAAATCATCTAATCTGTGCAGAGAAAGAGATTTTAAATATGAGGATAATTAAAAAGATCACTGGACGACATTTGCATTATAAGAGTCCCATCAGAAGGAGAGGAGAGAGAAAAAAGAGCAGATGACTTGCTTGAAGAAATAATAGATGAAAACTTCCCTAAGCTGCAGAAAGAAATAGACATCTAAATCCAGGAAGTACAACATCCCAAACTAGATGAACCAAAAGAAATCCATACAAAAACACATCATAATTAAAATGTTAAGAATTAAACATACAGATAGAATCTTAAAAACAGAAAGAGAAAAGCAAAGAGTTATATACAAAGGAAATTTCATACGACTATCTGCTGATGTTTAGCAGAAAGCTTGCAGGCCAGAAGGGCGTGGCACAATATATTTAAAGTGATGAAAGGAAAAAAAATAAAAAATAAAAACAACCAATAATATTCTGCTAAGCAAGGCTATCATCCAGATCTGAAGGAGAGATAGAGTTTTACACACAGCAAAAATGAAAAGAATTCAGTTCTAGAAAACTGGCTTTAGAAGAAATGTTTAGATGATGTCCATGTAAGATCTGAAACCATAAAACTCCTAAAAAATATATACACAGTTTGTTCTTTGACATCAAAGCAGAAACTTTTTTTTTTAAATCTGTTTCCTCAGGTAGGGGAAGTAAAAACAAAAATAAACAGTGGGGTTACATCAAGTTAAAAACCTTCTGCACCACAAAAGAAACAATCAACAAATGAAAAGGCAGCCTACTGAATGGCATAAAATATTTTCAAATGATATAATTGATAAAGAGTTAATATGGAAGAAAAGATGTTCAACATCACAAATCATCAGTGAAATGCAAATCGTATCAATGAGATACCAGTACACCTGTCAAAATGGCTATCATCAAAAAGACAACAAAGATGAGTGTTGGTGAGGATATGGAGATTGCCCTTAACTCTGTTGGTGGAATTGTAAATTGGTTTAGTCATTATGTAAAGCTGCATGGAATTTCCTCAAAAAAATATGCAAAAAAAAAAAAGCAATTTCGCTTCAGGTTATTTATCTGAAGAAAATGAAAACAGTAATTAGAAAAGATAACTGCATCCCTACGTTCATTGTAGCATTGCTTACAACAGCCAAGATACAGAAGCAACCTAAGTGCTCATCAATAGATGAATCGATAAAGAAGATGTAGTATATGTACACAGTACAGTGTTACTCAGCCACAAAGAAAAATAAAACTTTGCCATTTGTGACAACATGGATGGATCTAGAGCATATTCTGATAAGTAAAGTAAGTGAGACAGATAAAGATAAATACTGTATGATATCACTTACATATGGAATCTAAATAAACCTAAACAAGCAAGCAAAAGGATGTGAAAACAGGTTTACAGGTACAGAGAACAAAAGGGTTGTTGCCAAAGGTGGGGATATAGGGCGATGAAATAAAGGAAGGGGATTAAGAGGTACAAACCTTCAATTATAAAATAAATAAGCTATGGTAATGCAATATAAGCATAAGGAATATGGTCAATAATCTTGTAATAACTTTATATAGGGACAGATTTTACTGGACTTATTGTGATGATCCTTTCATAATGTATGCAAAAGTCTCAAATCACTATGTAGTATACCTTAAACTAACATAATAGTGTATATCTAGGCTATTTCAATTTTTAAAAAATAATAATTTGGAAAGGCAAATGCAGCCCACAATCATTGCAGGATGGTTTCATTTTTAAATAAAAAATTACTTAATAACTGACTCTAGAAACATTAGTCCTAAATTGTAGCAACTGCCAAATTCTGTGGTAAATACCCCAATCATGGCCAATTTCAAATTACCAACATGATGTCACAGAACACAGATTGAGAAGACACGTTTTATTTGACTCTTGTAAGGTAGCATCACTACGAACAAAGCTAGTGGAGGTGATGGAATTCCAGTGGAGCTATTTCAAATCCTAAAAGGTAATGCTGTGGAAGTGCTGCATTCAATATGCCAGCAAATTTGGAGAACTCAGCAGTGGCCACAGGACTGGAAAAGTCAGTCTTCATTCCAATCCCAAAGAAAGGCAATGCCAAAGAATGCTCAAACTACCGCACAATTGCACTCATCTCACATGCTAGTAAAGTAATGCTCAAAATTCTCCAAGCCAGGTTTCAGCAATACATGAACCGTGAATTTCCAGATGTTCAAGCTGGTTTTAGAAAAGGCAGAGGAACCAGAGATCAAATTGCCAACATCCGCTAGATCATGGAAAAAGCAAGAGAGTTCCAGAAAAACATCTATTTCTGCTTTCTTGACTATGCCAAAGCCTTTGACTGTGTGGATCACAATAAACTGTGGAAAATTCTGAAAGAGATGGGAATACCAGACCACCTGACCTGCCTCTTGAGAAACCTGTATGCAGGTCAGGAAAACTGGACATGGAACAACAGACTGGTTCCAAGTAGGAAAAGGAGTACGTCAAGGCTCTATATTGTCACCCTGCTTATTTAATTTCTATACTGAGTACATCATGAGAAATGCTAGGCTGGAAGAAGCACAAGCTGGAATCAAGATTGCTGGGAGAAATATCAATAACCTCAGATATGCAGATGACACCACCCTTATGGCAGAAAGTGAAGAAGAACTAAAAAGCCTCTTGATGAAAGTGAAAGTGGAGAGTGAAAAATTTGGCTTAAAGCTCAACATTCAGAAAACTAAGATCATGGCATCTGGTCCCATCACTTCATGGGAAATAGCTGGGGAAACAGTGGAAACATTGTCAGACTTTATTTTGGGGAGCTCCAAAATCACTGCAGATGGTGACTGCAGCCATGAAATTAAAAGACGCTTACTCCTTGGAAGAAAAGTTATGACCAACCCAGATAGCATATTCAAAAGCAGAGACATTACTTTGCCAACAAAGGTCCGTCTAGTCAAGGCTATGGTTTTTCCAGTGGTCATGTATGGATGTGAGAGTTGGACTGTGAAGAAAGCTGAGCACTGAAGAATTGATGCTTTTGAACTGTGGTGTTGGAGAAGACTCTTGAGAGTCCCATGGACTGCAAGGAGATCCAATCAGTCCATTCTGAAGGAGATCAGCCCTGGGATTTCCTTGGAAGGAATGATGCTAAAGCTGAAACTCCAGTACTTTGGCCACCTCATGAGAAAAGTTGACTCATTGGAAAAGACTCTGATGCTGGGAGGGATTGTGGGCAGGAGGAGAAGGGGACGACCGAGGATGAGATGGCTGGATGGCATCACTGACTTGATGGACGCGAGTCTGAGTGAACTCCAGGAGTTGGTGATGGATAGGGAGGCCTGGCGTGCTGCAATTCATGGGGTTGCAAAGAGTCGGACATGACTGAGCGACTGAACTGAACGGAACTGAAGGTAGTTTAAGCCTGCTCCAGCACACTAGTGGACAGCTTCATCTATCACGCATACCTTCCATTTGTAATATAGTTCGTTGGAAAACTGGAAGGCTAACATTTAATCTGTAGATGGCAAAATAAAATTTACACCCAGTATGATAAGTGCCAAGTCATCACAGAGAAATCAGAGTCCTCTCTGACTGGTGAATACAGGATTTATACATTACCTTATTTATTAAAATAGAGGATACAGTGTCATCAGTCAAGAGATTTATCTACATTCAAACATGCCTATCTCGATAATTTACCAGCATGTTTCTTCAAAACTCAGCTCAGAAAAATTTCAGCTTATGTAAGTCATGTCTGAACCTAACTTTCATCATAATCAACCATTCTCTATTCTGCATTTCTGTTATATCCTGGTCTTTTTGTCAAGTCAAGGAAATTCTCTGGCTTTATCTCTTTATATTTTGTTCTCCCCTATTGTCTGTGTTTTCTGTATTTCCCTCCTTTTATTTATGCTTTAACATTTTACATCTTTTTAGGACTTACTAGGATTTTCTTCAAGTCTATCTTCCAGTTACCATTTTTTTCTGCACCTGTTATTTACTTTAATATGCCTTTTGAATTTTTAATGTTACTATGTTTTATTTTGTCTTACTACCAAATTTTACCTGAGAAACAGAAGGTGGAAAACTATAGTTTCTGGCTGAGAGTTCAAGATAATAGGTAAATTGACATAAAGTAATAAAGTGGAAGTATCAGACATTTTACATCTGCATTAATTTTAGAAAATGAAAGGAAAAGTTTACCACCTACAATGCTATCAAAGTTTCAATATTTGTCATCTATTCATTAGAAAGTAGATATACGTTTTAAGGTTATTTCAGTTTTAAAGATGTAAAATACAAGTTGCTGATATATTCCATGAAATACAATGTTTTTTCCATAAGCAGTTTTTACTGAGAAGTCATTTTTAGTTTCTAGTTCAATTCCATAGACAGGAAATAAAGAAAAACAACACAAATTATAAACTCGCCAATTCATAGAATTGCTTATTTTTCAGTTAGATAAAACAAATTATATTCTGTCTATGATGATATAAATGATCCTTCTATTTTAAGACTGAAAAATTTAATTGAAACAAATTGTTTTATAGGTTATGTTGCTTCTTCACTGAAGAATATTTATTACTTGCTTGAATCTACTTTCCAAGAGTTATATCTGAAAAATAATTATGTGAATAATTCAACCCTTGATTTATAATGATACATATTTATCAAGGAAAGTCATATAATGCTGGAATATTTCAGTTTGAAGGCATCATAATATAGGACTTCCATTCTAATTCATGATGCAGCATGGGTATAGTTACTATGGTAAAATTAAAAGAGGACCATCTTTCACTGCTAGAAACATTCGGTAATCAAGAACATGAGGCTTCCCTGGTGGCTCAGCAATAAAGAATCTGTGCAGTGTAGTGGATGTGGGTTCAGTCCTTGGGTGGGGAAGATCCCTGGAGAAGGAAACAGAGACCTACTCCAGTATTCCTCCCTAGGAAATCCCTTGAACAGAGAAGCCTGGTGGGCAACAGTTGATGGGGTTGCAGAAGAGTCAGGTACAACTGAGCAACTAAACAACAAGTCAAGAACTTAAATCCTTAATATGCATTTTAAAAATTTATATTTGGTTATAAAAAACATCAGTTATTTTTTTTTAATGGAACTCTGGTTTTTCTGTGGGAATCTATTTCATTTCTAATTTTTGTATTCAACTGAAATATACTCATTTTTTAGATTTTTCTTAGATTGAGCATAATCTTGAATTCTGAGGAATCATTTTTATGCTGACTTTTGCAGATGGTTGATGATTTTTTGATATGCAGTGTCATTTTCATTGTGAAATCACCTTATATGGATGGATCTGCATGCACTCTGGCTTGAGGAAGTATTTGCTACATTGTTGTTTTGCTACATAGTTGTTTTGCATTTGCTTCTTTCAGAGGCCACCTGGTTTCATTGGTTTAGATTTTATATGAATTTGTAGACTTGGGAGTCTCCAGTATCTGAGAAGATATCATGTATCTGGATCCTCAACATAAGTCATTTTTTAATTTTTCACAAAGACTTTTTTTTTTTTTTAATCAAGGACCCAGTATAGATGAGCTTTCTAGTTTTTATATATTCTAGTTTCTCTTTTGTGGTTGACATAGCCATTTGAGGGTCCTATTTTTTTTAGCAGGAATCAGTTCTAACTGCTGACTTCTGAGCAAGTCTAGTGCAATCTTTTCATTTCCTTGGTGACCATGAAAATCTCTGACCCCAGGGACTACCTGCCTCCTCTATTTGTCATAGCAGCAGCCTGCAAGCTTACTCCTTTAGCTTCAGATTTCATTTTAAATCCTATCTTTCAGTTAGTTTCACTTGCTTTTTCTAGGATGCTAAGCCATGTGTTTGGAGAAGGCAATGGCACCCCACTCCAGTACTCTTGCCTGGAAAATCCCATGGATGGAGGACCCTGGTAGGCTGCAGTCCATGGGGTCGCTGAGGGCGGGACACGACTGAGCGACTTCACTTTCACTTTTCACTTTCATGCCTTGGAGAAGGAAATGGCAACCCACTCCAGTGTTCTTGCCTGGAGAATTCCAGGGACGGGGGAGCCTGGTGGGCTGCGGTCTATGGGGTCGCACAGACTCGGACATGACTGAAGCGACTTAGCATTAGCTTAAGCCATGTGTTTAATAGGAAGTCTTTCCATTCTCTACATACTCCTACAGCATGAACTGCATATCTTGTAACTAGCTTACTTCTTTCCTCTTTCTCTCCCTGGAGTAATATACTCTGGGATTTTCAAATAGAGTTGGAGGCTAGGACCTGGGACCTGTCTATGTAAAGATACCTAGAATCTTAAGGCAGCAAAAGTATGTTCCTGAGCCAGGAGCCTAAAGACATATCTTGCCTACTTAAGTCAATACAAGAAAAACAGCCTTTATCTCTGTTACAATATCCAAATAAGCAAGATGGAAAGAACAAGCCAAGATGTGATGACAGTGTCTTGATAGAAGTGAAGGGGACAGACGGAGGTGAAGAATTTTATAGAAATTCTAATTTCCTAGCACAATTACCAGCACAATGTGTATAAAAATGATTATTTCTTACTTGGCATTCAGTTCAGTTCAGTTCAGTTCAGTTCAGTTCAGTCACTCAGTCATGTCCAGCTGTTTGCGACCCCATGAATCGCAGCATCGCAGGCCTCCCTGTCCATCACCAACTCCCAGAGTTCACTCAAACTCATGTCCATCGAGTCAGTGATGCCATCCAGCCATCTCATCCTCGGTCGTCCCCTTCTCCTCCTGCCCACAATCCCTCCCAGCATCAGAGTCTTTTCCAATGAGTCAACCATTCACATGAGGTGGCCAAAGTACTGGAGTTTCAGCTTTAGCATCATTCCCTCCAAAGAAATCCCAGGGCTGATCTCCTTCAGAATGGACTGGTTGGACCTCCTTGCAGTCCAAGGGACTCTCAAGAGTCTTCTCCAACACCACAGTTCAAAAGCATCAATTCTTCGGCACTCCGCCTTCGTCACAGTCCAACTCTCACATCCATATGTGACTACTGGAAAAACCATAGCCTTGACTAGATGGACCTTGGTTTGCAAAGTAATGTCTCTGCTTTTCAATATACTATTTAGGTTGGTCATAACTTTTCTTCCAAGGAGTAAGCGTCTTTTCATTTCATGGCTGCAGTCACCATCTGCAGTGAATTTGGAGCCCAAAAAATAAAGTCTGACACTGTTTCCACTGTTTTCCCTTCTATTTCCCATGAAGTGATGGGACCAGATGCCATGATCTTCGTTTTCTGAATGTTGAGCTTTAAGCCAACTTTTTCACTCTCCACTTTCACTTTCATCAAGAGGCTTTTTAGTTCCTCTTCACTTTCTGCCATAAGGGTGGTGTCATCCACATATCTGAGGTTATTGATATTTTTTCTGGCAATCTTGATTCCACTTTGTGCTTCTTCCAGCCCAGCGTTTCTCATGATGTACTCTGCATAGAAGTTAAATAAGCAGGGTGACAATATAGAGCCTTGACATACTCCTTTTCCTATTTGGAACCAGTCTGCTGTTCCATGTCCAGTTCTAACAGTTGCCTCCTGACCTGCATACAGGTTTCTCAAGAGGCAGGTCAGGTGGTCTGGTATTCCCATCTCTTTCAGAATTTTCCACAGTTTATTGTGATCCACACAGTCAAAGGCTTTGGCATAGTCAAGAAAGCAGAAATAGATGTTTTTCTGGAACTCTCTTGCTTTTTCCATGATCTAGCGGATGTTGGCAATTTGATCTCTGGTTCCTCTGCCTTTTCTAAAACCAGCTTGAACATCTGGAAATTCACGGTTCACATATTGCTGAAACCTGGCTTGGAGAATTTTGAGCATTACTTTACTAGCATGTGAGATGAGTGCAATTGTGCGGTAGTTTGAGCATTCTTTGGCATTGCTTTTTTGGGATTGGAATGAAAACTGACTTTTCCAGTCCTGTGGCCACTGCTGAGTTTTCCAAATTTGCTGACATACTGAATGCAGCACTTTCACAGCATCATCTTTCAGGATTTGAAACAGCTCAACTGGAATTCCATCACCACCACTAGCTTTGTTCATAGTGATGCTTTCTAAGGCCCACTTGACTTCACATTCCAGGATGTCTGGCTCTAGATGAGTGATCACACCATCGTGATTATCTGGGTCATGAAGATCTTTTTTGTACAGTTCTTTTGTGTATTCTTGCCACCTCTTCTTAATATCATCTGCTTCTGTTAGGTCCATGCCATTTCTGTCCTTTATTGAGCCCATCTTTGCATGAAATATTCCCTTCATATCTCTAATTTTCTTGAAGAGATCTCTAGTCTTTCCCATCCTGTTGTTTGCCTCTATTTCTTTGCATTGATAGCTGAGGAAGGCTTTCTTATCTCTTCTTGTTATTCTTTGGAACTCTGCATGCAGATGTTTATATCTTTCCTTTTCTCCTTTGTTTTTCGCCTCTCTTTTTCACAGCTATTTGTAAGGCCTCCTCAGACAGTCATTTTACTTTTTTGCATTTCTTTTCCATGGGGATGGTCTTGATCCCTGTCTCCTGTACAATGTCACGAACCTCTGTCCATAGAGGTTCCCTATCTATCAGATCTAGTCCCTTAAATCTATTGCTCACTTCCACTGTATAATCATAAAGGATTTGATTTAGGTCATACCTGAATGGTCTAGTGGTTTCCCCTACTTTCTTCAATTTAAGTCTGAATTTGGTAATAAGGAGTTCATGATCTGAGCCACAGTCAGCTCCTGGTCTTGTTTTTGTTGACTGCATAGAGTTTCTCCATCTTTGGCTGCAAGAATATAATCAATCTGATTTCAGTGTTGACCATCTGGTGATGTCCATGTGTAGAGTCTTCTCTTGTGTTGTTGGAAGAGGGTGTTTGCTATGACCAGTGCATTCTCTTGGCAAAACTCTATTAGTCTTTGCCTTGCTTCATTCCATATTCCAAGGCCAAATTTGCCTGTTACTCCAGGTGTTTCTTGACTTCCTACTTTTGCATTCCAGTCCCCTATAATGAAAAGGATATATTTTGGGGGTGTTAGTTCTAAAAGGTCTTGTAGGTCTTCATAGAACCATTCAATTTTAGCTTCTTCAGCGTTAGTGGTTGGGGCATAGACTTGGATTACTCTGATACTGAATGGTTTACCTTGGAGACGAACAGAGATCATTTTGTCATTTTTTAGATTGCATCCAAGTACTGCATTTCAGACTCTTTTGTTGACCATGATGGCTACTCCATTTCTTCTAAGGGATTCCTGCCTGCAGTAGTGGATATAATGGTCATCTGAGTTAAATTCACCCATTCTAGTCCATTTTAGTTTGCTGATTCCTAGAATGTCGATGTTCACTCTTGCCATCTCTTGTTTGACCACTTCCAATTTGCCTTGATTCAAGGACCTGACATTCCAGGTTCCTATGCAATATTGCTCTTTACAGCACTGGACCTTTCTTCTATCACCAGTCATATCCACAACTGGGTATTGTTTTTGCTTTGGCTCCATCCCTTCACTCTTTCTGGAGTTATTTCTCCACTGATCTCCAGTAGCATATTGAGTACCTACTGACCTGGGGAGTTCCTCTTTCAGTATCCTATCATTTTGCCTTTTCATACTGTTCATGGGGTTCTCAAGGCAAGAATACTGAAGTGGTTTGCCATTCCCTTCTCCAGTGGACCACATTCTGTCAGACCTCTCCACCATGACCTGCCCATCTTGGGTGGCCCCATGGGCATGGCTTAATTTCATTGAGTTAGACAAGGCTGTGTTCCTAGTGTTATTAGATTGACTAGTTTTCTGTGATTATGGTTTCAGTGTGTCTGCCCTCTGATGCCCTCTTGCAACTCCTACCATCTTACTTGGGTTTCTCTTACCTTGGGCGTGGGGTATCTCTTCATGGCTGCTCCTTACCTTGGGCGAGGGTTATCTCCTGACTGCCGCCCCTCCTGACCTTGAACGTGGAATAGCTCCTCCAGGCCCTCCTGTGCCCACGCAGCCACCCCTCCTTGGATGTGGGGTTGCTCCTCCCGGCCACTGCCCCTGACCTCTGATGCTGCGACGGCATGCAGAGCGCTGCCAAGAGGAGCTATCCCACGTCCGAGGTCAGGGGCAGAGGCCGAGAGTGCCAGGCTGCACAGGAGCACAGGCTGCACAGGAGCAGCCGAGAGGAGCTACCCCACTTTCCATTCAGTACCCTACAAAATCTTGCCCTCATTGCCTGCTTTCGAGGCACGCATGTCTCTTTACTATTCTTCAAATTGACAAGCCTGCTGTAACATTGTGTTTACTCTTTGTTCTGCTTGGACCACGGTTCTACCTATATGCATCAGATTTCTCCTTGACTTTTTTCATGTCTTGTGTCAAGAGTCACTTTGTCAGAAACATCACTACTGAAAACCCTATACCTATCCACCTTCATCTAGATGCTCTCATTTTTCTCTTGTTTATATGAATTATCTATGGATTGATGTCAAGGTTGTTCCTTACCTTTCACCCACTCAGGGTCATTGTTTCTGGGAGTATCCCTTTTACATGTCAACATTAATAAATTTTCCTTCTCTACTGCATCACTGCAATCAGCATGTGCAAAGTGAAGTGAAAGTTGCTCAGTCATGGCTGACTCTTTGTGACCCCATGGACTGTATGCTGCTGCTACTGCTGCTGAGTCACTTCAGTCGTGTCCGACTCTGTGTGACCCCATAGACGGCAGCCCACCAGGCTCCCCCATCCCTGAGATTCTCCAGGCAAGAACACTGGAGTGGGTTGCCATTTCCTTCTCCAGTGCATGAACGTGAAAAGTGAACGTGAAGTCGCTCAGTCCTGTCCGACTCTTAGCGACCCCATGGACTGCAGCCCACCAGGCTCCTCCGTCCATGGGATTTTCCAGGCAAGAGTACCGGAATGGGGTGCCATTGACTTCTCCATGGACTGTATAGTCCATGGAATTCTCCAAGCCAGAATGCTAAAATCAAACTGTTAGTATTCTCTGTTTGTCACATTTTTCCCCTCAAGGCATTGCATACTTAACTTCCTTTTAGATTATGATTTCTTGGAAGAGTTGTGTATATTCACTATTTTCTGGTCTTGCTTTACTATCTCCATAGCTCTTACTACTCTTGTACATCATTAATTAATGTGATTTTACTCTTGTTTATTGTCTCTATCACCTCTCAACGACATTAAAATACCTTCAAGAAATTATATCCTTAGAGCCTGGTGTTGTGTCTAAATACCAAAGTAAATAACCCAAATATATTTGTTGAATGAGTGAGTATTGCGTACATACATTTTCTCCCCTACAACAGTGTAACACTTGGTTGCAAGAGATGTCACATTTATTTATCTTTTTATAAATAATTTAAGTTCCTATTCTCACCAACTTTACAATTAAATTTCCATCATGATTTATATCCCGACCCCAACTTTACCATTCTACATCTAAGTTTCAAACTATATAGGACTCCCTGTTGCTTCCACAGTCTTCGGGGAAGCTCCTCGGGTCATTATGAGTGTCACTGAAATACTTCTTGTCTAAGTTCAGGGGCATAATTTAAAACAGATAGTTCTGATGCTTCTGGCAAAATATGGGATATGGAGATGTATCCACACTCTACCACAGAAGCCTCATGATGTTGAACTCTTTCACACTTTATTTTCTCTCTTAAAACCTCTCAACTCCATTTTCTTGCAGTCTAATGACAAAATTGCTGCAATCAGAAGAGAATTCCTACCAACCTCAAAATACTGCATATTTGTAACCTGTCTGTGTCCTCTAGCTTCATTTCTTTTACAATGAAAGAACTGCTCATGTTTTCAGCCAAGGCTAAATCCATAAAACTACTTGTGCCTGAGATCCTATTCCCACTGCTCTGCTTAAGAAGTGTATCATAACACTTTCCTTTCTATCTGGCATCATCAATATTTCTTTCTATAGGATCATCTTCATTTATTTTACTTCTATTATTATTTCCTTATTTACTTCTAGAGTAAAACTTCAATCTATTAAAATAAGATTTTCTCATCCATATCTTACTAAAATTTTTATCAAGATTATAATAACCTGTATGTCACTGTATTAAAGGTAATTTTGGTGCTTTTTTTTACCTGAGTTTTCAGTGGCATCTGACAATTTATGAATCATTCATCCTTGAAAATATTTTCCCTTGGCTTCCAGGACATCAAAGTCATTTTTCCTCCTTCCTCCTTCCTCCGAGACTACCATTTCTAAGTCTCCTTGACTCTCTGTGAACCTATGGACTATAGTCTGCCAGGATCCTCTGTCCATGGGATTCTCCAGGCAAGAATATTGGAATGGGTTGCCAAGCCCTTCTCTAGGAGTTTTTCCCAACCCAGGGATCAAACCCTCATCTCACAGGTCTCCTGCAGTGGCAAGTGGGTTCTTTACCACTAGTGCTACCTGGAAAGTACCTCACCCCCGGCCCCTCAGACCTTCATATCTAACTGCAAAATAATCAACTCCATTGAGATGATAATAAGCACCTCAAAGTTATCATTACTACAAGTCAATATGCCCCAATGCACCAGCTCTTCTGAAGACTTTTTTGTCCCATTTAATAGAAACTCCATTCTTTAGCTGTTCAGGCTGTTCAAAAGGAAATGGCTGTTGGATCCGTTTTCAGAACACATCCAGAATTTGACCATTTCTCCATTATACTTGTTACCACCAGTTTGGTCCAAATCCCAATCATTTATGCCATGGATTACTGCAATAGCTTGCTAATTGGTCTCCCAGGTTCTATTCCTATAGCTTTGGTCAATCCTTCATACAACTGACAGAACGCTCTTGTAAAATCGTGAGTCAAATTATTTTAATGTTTCTTACTCAGATTTTTAAAAAAGAGAAGGGGAGACCACATGGTCTGGGCCTTATTACTTTTCTGACACTACTCCCTATACTCCTCTCTCACTTATCCACAGCCGCAATGACCTCTATGCAGCCTTTTAACATCCTAGACACACCCTTATCCAGAGTCCCTGCACTTGATACTCCCTCTCCCTGAAATACCCACCTCCCACCTCTAAATCCATATGGCTACAACCATCACTTTCTTTAAATCTTTACTTTCCTTTTTGAATCCTCTCTTCTCATCTGACCTTCAATCTTATACCTTCTGAACATTTTATGTTCCATTTCACTGCTTTAATTCCTCTCATCAAATAATTATTTTATGTTTTTCTAACTAACATACACATACCTAAAGCCTACTATATTCCCCGGTACATAGCAAGCCTTCAATAGGTAAACAGATGTTGCCCCCAGATTACCGGGTTCACCAATGCCGGACAGCTTCTTGCGAGTGGAAGCAAGCTCTCCTCCAAAGCAAGAAACCCATTTCTGTCTCCCATTTTTGTCACAGGAAGTCGAAGTCTTTCTCAGTATAAATCAAGCCTTTCTTCTCTACTGTCTCTTAGCATCTAACTCATTACATCTTTTTGGAGGGCCTGGAAACTTTTGGGTTTTCCCCCCTAATTATACACAAATGCCCAGAAACAAGTAAATATTACCGGAGTGACAAAGACCTAAAAAACAAGACTTAAAAAACAAGACCTAAAAAAACAAGACCTAAATCAGTTAACTTGTGATAAGGGGAGAAAACTTCTTTGTGAGGGATTTGTCTGAAGCTGATGTTTTTGAACTGTGGTGTTGGAGAAGACTCTTGAGAGTCCCTTGGATTGCAAGGAGATCAACCAGTCCATTCGGAAGGAGATTAGCCCTGGGATTTCTTTGGAAGGAATGATGCTAAAGCTGAAGCTCCAGTACTTTGGCCACCTCATGCAAAGAGTGGACTCATTGGAAAAGACTCTGATGCTAGGAGGGATTGGGGGCAGGAGGAGAAGGGGACAACAGGGGATGAGATGGCTGGATGGCATCACTGACTCAATGGACGTGAGTTTGAGTGAACTCCGGGAGTTGGTGATGGACAGTGAGGCCTGGTGTGCTGCAACTCATGGGGTCGCAAAGAGTCGGACACAACTGAGCGACTGAACTGACTGATGTTATACCAGAACTGGGTTGCTGGAACATAGTGCACGCATATAGTTTATTTTGCCTTTTTTTTTTTTTTTTGGCCAAATTGCTTGTCAGAATAGCTTTGGCTTACAGTTAGACCATCAATGTATGAGAGGTCCTTTCTATAAATTCTCATCCAGATTTTTGCCATTTCAATAGGAGCTACTTCAACTTCTTTTTACAATGACTACTGGGGTGTTGTACATCTCTTTACATATTGATGGATATTAGTGCTGTCCTTTTCATGAATCATTTATTCAAATTAATTTCTTAATTCCCATTTGGATTTCCTATTGACTTGCACAAATCTTTTGTGAATCTATGCATGTTCTACCAATCTGCTATTTTTCTGTAACTTTGTCTATACTATTTTATAATTAACAGAATTATTTGATTATTATACAGTCAAGTCTGTGTATTTTTTTCTCTTTTCCTTTTAGGGATACTGTTTACAAAAGTTGCATTCTGCAAAAATATATTTCTTTATTATATTGTATCAACATTATGGATTTACCTTTCAAATGTAGATTTTATTCTATCCAGGGTCCATCTTTGCATGTGGCATAATGTAGGAAACTCAACACTGTTTTCTGTGATTTAGTGAATGTGTCTTACCAGCATCATCTACTAATCAATCTATTCCTTTTTGTTTACTTTATGATGTCATCTTTGTCATATATCAAGAACTCAAATAAATATGATCTGCTCTTGGACCAGTACTGAAATGTTTTTTTAATACTATGACTTGGACTATGTTGATATCTGACCAGTAAGTCATCAGTTTTTGCTGTTCTGTTTCAAAATAAACACGTATTTTTTGACATTTGTTTTTCAATGGAAATTTTGGGAATAGCTTGTTATGTTTCTTAAAAATTCAACTGCAATATAAATGAGATTTTATTGAGTCTATCTGCTGATTGATTTGGACAAATTGATGCATCCTCAGTGTTACTTTTCTCATTTATTCACATAGTGTATTTTTATTTATCAATTCTTTCAGTCTCTTCAATATAGATTTAAATTTAGAGAACTTTGGAGAGATCTGACTTTAGCATGAGTGCCAAGAATGATTTCCACCTGCTGAGTCTATCTTTCCTGTCCATGAAGAAGCAAACAGAAACACAAGGGGTGAAACTTGTCCACAGTATTATTTACTTGAGTTGTGTTGGATAAAATGTAGTTAGGAAATAACATAGTATTTTAAAACAAAGACTGTGGGATCAGGGCCTTTGGTTCGACTCCTGGCTCTATTGCTTACTAACCTGTGCAACTACATAACCTCAGTTTCCTCATAAGAGAGAGAGAGAGAGAGAAAAAAAAAAAAAAAGTACAATAATATTGGTTAATTCATAAGGTAGCTATGAGGATTAAATAAAAGGATAAATGTAAAAGGATTAGTACACTTCTTGGCTTAGAGCAAGTAGTCAAATATTAAACACTGGAAAGAGTGAACATACTGAGTCACAAGTGTCAAAGTCTAAACTAGAGTAAATATATCTCTTCTAGCCACGAAACCCAGATACATCACTGCTTGTTACTCCCTTCCCATCTTATATAAAAAATAATGCTTTGTCTCTATTTAACATCTACTTATGCATGATGAAAAATAAACATTGAAAATTTATATTTTCAAGTAGATGTTGGTGTTTATTTCCCATAAAGATACATTGGTGTTTTATATTTTTTTCGTATTCCAATATCGTATAGTACCTATGTAAAAGGAATGGTCTATATTCCTTGTTCTACATTTCTGAGCCTGACTTAGACTTGCTGTTTAGCCGCTAAGTGGTGTCCAACTCTTTCGCAACCCCAGGGACTACAGTCCACCAGGCTCCTCTGTCCATGTGATTTTCCAGGCAAGAAAACTGGAGTGGGTTGTCGTTTCCTTCTCCAGGGGATTTTCCTTACCAAGGGATCGAATCAACGTCTCCTGAACTGGCAGGCAGATTCTTTATCACTGAGTAACCAGGACTTGGACTTACAAAGGGTTAAATCAAGTAGGATGTACTGAATATTTTTATGCTTCTTGGGAGGCAGCAGCATTCCCAGCTCATGTTAATATCTGCTTATCTTTACTATGTACAAAATATTTAAATCTATTTTTTTTCTTTTTCCTTTTTTATTTTAAACTTTTTATTTTGTATTCAGGTATTGCCAGTTAACAATGTTGTGATGGCTTCAGGTGGACAGAAAAGGGGCTCACCCATATATATACAAGTATCCATTCTCCCCCAAATCCCCCTTCCCATCCAGGCTGCCACATAACATTGAGCAGAATTCCATGTGCTATACAGTAGGTCCTTGTTGGTTATCCATTTTAAATAGAGGATTAAATTATATTTACTTTTTGTTGGAGGAGGGAGCTGGGAGAATGTAACCTCCGCTTGAACCACAAACTGGACCAAGGCAGTCAGAGGCTCCTCACTTCCTCTGACCCGGAATGTATCTTTTTCCCACTGTTCCCATAGTGGGAGCCATTTTTAAGGACAGAGCCTGAGAGAACAATGCGTTGTTGGGACTGTATGGACTATATGCTTAACTGAACCCAGTTAAGTCCTCTAGATAAAATTTTTTAAGATTATGGTGGTGGGCAAGTACAAAGATTTATTTGTCTTACAGCCACCCAAGACGATCCTTGTATGTGAGTTCCCTTGTTTATTAAATCTACCATCTACCAGCCTGGTAGGTGGTGGTAGAGATGAAGAACCTGCCTATCAATGCAGGAGAAATAAAAGGATGCAGGTTTTATCCTTGGGTCAGGAAGATCCCCGGGAGGAGGGCATAACAATTCACTTCAGTGTTCTTTTCTGGAGGATCTCACGGACAGAGGATCCTGACAGGCGATAGCCCGCTGGGTCGCAAAGTTGCCAAACTCAACTGAAGCTACTCAGCTCACACACACCATTCTAGATCGGTCTGTCTCTTTCTTTGTTCTCTTCTTGCTCTCAATATATCGGGCCTACTTTCAGATTTCACCTGGGAAGCTTTTGAGTATACCAACCAATAATTTTATTCTGGGAGATATATATTTTTATTTGCATATTGTATTATAGAGACAAATAACCTGAATTTCAGAGCATTTAAGTGACTTGACCAAGGTTAAATAAACAGCAGTGTCAGAACTGAAGCCTGAAATCCGATTTCCTCACTTTCAGCATCATGTTGTTTCCATTTTCTCCACAACGTTGAGGAAAGTTGGGTACAAACTGTCAGGGCTCTAAAAACTTAAAAAGGTGCATCCTGGAATGACAATTGACAGTAAGTTCTACGGTAGATCTGAAATATGATTTTAAAAATGAGAGTCCTAGAGAAATTAATTTGCAGGAACATGCCATGCTTATCTTGGGCCATAAATACCAAATATATTTTTAAAGATTTTCTTTATGTGTGCCAAACATTCCACATCACTGAGAACTATTACACAGATTTCTAGTCTAACTGGTTTTATGACAAGAGATTCTCATTTAATTTTCTCAGATATTTGGAAGAAAAGCTTTTCCTTTCGTGAAGATCCTACAAATCTCACAAAACCAGCCAAGCTTGGACATCCAGGAGCTTATTCTTAAAACTCCATGGTTCAATAAAAACACACACCTTTTAGTCATTTTGAGCTTCCCACTCCCACCCCAAATGTGTCTTGGACTGGTTAAAGTTTGACATAGATGGGCACACAGCAGCATGCCAGAATCCTTTATTCTTTCTTTTTAAGTCAGGCCACACAAAAAGTCATTCAGCCAGATCAAAAGCTCCTCAGCAGATTTCAAAACTGCTTAGGAAACAGAGAAAGAACACACCAGAAAGAGAGCCACCACCAGAGCAAATGTCACGGCTGCTCTAGGTGAGTGCCTCTCACCCCCCCAGGTGACAGCAGGGCCCTGGGCTGCATTCTCCCAAGTTCTAATGCAGGCTGTCCAAAGCCGTGTGAACTTAGTGACGGAGCACCTCCGTTTGGGCCCCTCCATGAGTCACACAGAAGCACCATCTCTGTCACTGCCGGTGGCCTCCTGGCTTCCCAAGCCAATAAACAGAGCCTTCCGAAGGCATACAGACCTGTTCCAGCCCACTGAGGAGAGCAGGCTTTAGGCTTAAAGCCCTTGCTAGAAGGCAGAGAAAGAGGAAGTGTCCCCAAGGCTTAGCAGGCTGCTCCTCCCCCTCCTAAAGTTTTAATTGCACATTTTGCCCCATTAAATCAGAACTGATGAAACCTTTACAACTGTGGGTTGTCTGAAAATTGAAAATCACCTTGGAAAACAACAATATTGTTGACTATAGAAGGCAATTTCTTCAAATCAAGTAATGATGTGATGTGTGTGGTTAACTGTATCTGCTCAGGAAGTGGTTTTATTTAAAAGTTTTTCTGCTCACTCCACCCCGCCCCTCCACCGCCACGCCTTTTTTTTTTTCCTCCAGTACTGAATTTAAGCAGCATCCAACCTAGGCCTACTCTTATGACATGTGACTTGACTTGACTGTTTTTCGTTTTTGTTGAAAGAGTCATTAACAGTTAGAAGTTGATAAAAGTTTCAATAGCAAGTCGGCACTGAGAGAAAGGTAAGTGAGTTTTACTTTGTATTAAACATGCAATTTAAACTTGAAAATATTTGGCAGAGTAGTCTATGCTTCAGTAGCAACATACAAACCTTTCCAACAAAATTGTAACATTTTCACTTGTGACTGAAACATCAATTTGTTTCCTTTGGTGTAGAGAAGAATATTGTTTTTTGAATTTGCAATGGTTAAATTCTAAAGTTTTTAAAAGATATTACACTAAGATTTTATAGGAAAATATTAAAAACAGAGTAAGGTAAACTTTTAGCTTCAAAGTGCTTCAAATACTAACTATGACAGAAAATATGAGATTTTGTGTCTTTGACTGCTTTATAAAAATGTACACTCTTCACGATCTAGAGAATAAAGAGAAAAAGCCATTTTGTAAAAATAAGAAATAACATCTGAATTGCATGCAGCATGAAAGATAACTACTGTAAAGTATTGTATAAAAATTAGCATGAGAAACCCTTGAAAAGGTGTAGTTTATTCAATCTGTAGTCTATTAAATAGCTATTAAAAAGCAGGAAGCTTTCAAAATGCAAAAGAAAGTTCTCTAACATGACATTTGATTTTTTTCCCGTAAACTTTATTTAAGATATAGAGTGAAGTGAGGGCAAGTTTCTATTTCATAAGTAAAACTCTGCATTTAAAAGAGAAGTCACAGATGACTTCACAGAGGATTACTTCTGGGAAACAGGCAAATTAGAAATATACTTCTGTTATTTAGGTAATTATATAATTTTCTTTCTTTGAGATTTCCAAAACAATAACCTTAGAAATTAAAATAATTTGTTAATCATAAACTGAGAAGAACTTTTCTTTTATAGTGACTTCTTGCCTTTACAGAATGTCTTTGTGTGCTGTAACATATGCATGAAAATTATAGAAGTATTGCTAATCTCAGAGACAAATACCTAAAATAAATCCGACTGTAGATTTTTGAAGGAATTTTAATAAAAGCTCCAGATATGACACACTCTTCCATAATATCATTTTTTATTGTACTGTTGGATGGGGGACATGATGGCCCCACAACACTATTTTTTTATGTTATTAAAAAATGGTTACAGGGTTGATAAGTGGCAACAATTTTCTTTTCTTTCATTGTCTTCTATTGAAAGACTCATATAAATGATTTTTGATGTGGTCAATTTGGTAGGAAATTATTAGTTACACTAGTACACTTCATTTTAAGACCTCTTCAATTGTCAATAGTGACACTAGGTACTTGTTGACTATTAAAATGATCTTGGAAAAAACAGAGATTAAGACTTGATTTTCAACATATTTTTTTTTTATTGTTAGAGTATAAGAGAACCCTGCTAATATTTATTTCCTTTGATATTCAGATTAGCTTTTCAATTTGCTGCATTTCCTCACAATGGAAAGCCTTATTTAAATTTGTCTTCAATATTATGGTTCTGAACCTCTACATCTATAGAAGCTTTATAATTCAGATAGTTTTGGTTGATATGTTATTACTTTATTTCATTTTACTATAAAAGAGCATCACATGAATAAACATATGTAATACTTACACGTTAGCAAGAATGAATATCTACATAAGCATTTGGTACTGAAAAATTCCACTACAGTTTTTTAAAAGCCAAATTCTTTTTTAAATGATTGTTTCTTGCAGAAACTGTTAAATTAAAATGCAAATATTTTATGGAGTATGTGTAAAATTAAGAATTAATTAAATATATTTATTATGAAATTATAAAGAGCAACAAGTAGAGATGATAGACATGTAAACTAAGATGCTCTCATTTTGTAGAAACCAGTTATATGTTATCTCTGGAATGTACAGATCAACTCTTAAAAGAGTAAATTACAAATGAGTTATTATAAGTTATTATTATGCATTTTAAGTGAATAAGAAAAAATTCTGATGAAATAAAAACAAGGCAGAGAATCTCATCTGGAAAGTCATTTTTTAAAGAAAAATATGCTCTTCCACTTGGGGCCAGGATTCAGCAAAATTCTGAAAGGCTTGATATTCCTTCTTTTATTCTTTTTAAAAGCTCTATTCCAGAGTGGCCTATTCTGTCCCTAACTTAAGTTCAACCATCCTTGGTACCTAGAGAAACAGACCATACTTTTTATTTTTTTTTCCTTCCTATCACACTCCCACTGTTGTTAAAAAATGTGCACATCCTGTTTTCCAGAAGTTAGGGCATCTGATGAAAAGAATCCATGCTCACAAGAGAAGACTCCAAAGCTTTGTTTCTTGTGACTTGTAATTCAGGACTCCCCTCCCTCCCAGTAGAATTTTAATAAGTTCTCTCAGCAGACAAGATCCAAGGGAACAGCTAAATGTTGAGGACTCGGTTCAAGTGAGGAGACTGATGCCATTACAAATAGTTTTGGGGAAATACTTGGGGGATAAAGAGTGTTTTGTTAACCATTCATCCTGTCTCTGGCAATTAAACCCAGAATATCCTGAGAATGTTTTACATGAAGGGTCCATCACAGAGATATCTCCATTTTGTTAAGATATACCTAAAGAAATATATATGTTTCTTGCAGTGGATGAAAAATAATTGTACTATATTTTCAGGGTATTTTGCTATTCTCATACAATTAGAAACTAACCTAATCCAATATATTACATATGTATTTTAAATATCATTTAATATCCTGAATGTTTTGGGTACCATATTTTTTGTACTGCAAGATAATGTTATATAACTAAATTATAAAATGTACTTATGATTATTCTAAATTTCAGCTTATAGTAGATAAAACACCTTTGTTTGCAAATGATAGAAAATAAGCTAAAATTACCCTAGGCAATAGAGGTAGGCACTGATTTGTATAACTGAAAATCCAAGAAGAGAAAAATCAGTCTGGACCCAGCAGCTCACACAGGATTACCAAGATCATTTTCTTCATTCCTTAGCTCTTGTTCTCACTTTTCTATAAGCATTCTCTGGCAGAAGCTCATACTAAATTGACCAGGAGGCTTCAGGTTTACATCTCACTCTTTCAGAAAGCTTTGTACAAAAGAATGTCTTTCCTCCAACACCACAGCAAAGATACCTCAAATTAAGATCTGACTGAATAAAAGCGGGTCACGTGACCATGCTGAGCTGCTCATTGCCTTTGAGACTTAGATACTCTGAGTGACCAGGCTTGGTTAACTGGCTCACTCTTGCAATGATGAGCCACCTTCCCCTGTAACACACAGAGTCTCAGCTGGAAAGAGGGGGCTCCACACTGAGGAACTAAAATTCTTCCCTCAGAAGAAAGGGAACTTCATATCTTAGATGTGAAAGCCATAGAAAACCATTACACAGCCACATAAGGTAACATTTAAAAGCATTACTTGGGATTTCCCTGATGGTCCAATGGCTAAGATTCCTGGCTCCCAATGCAGCAGCCTCAGATTAGATCCCTAGTAAGGGAACTTGTGAAAGTGACTTCACTTTCCCTTTTCACTTTCATGCATTGGAGAAGGAAATGGCAACCCCTCCAGTGTTCTTGCCTGGAGAATCCCAGGGACGGGGGAGCCTGGTGGGGCCTGGTGGGGCCTGGTGGGCTGCCGTCTATGGGGCTGCACAGAGTCGGACACGACTCAAGTGACTTGGCAGTAAGGGAACTTGATGCTGCATGCTGCGACTAAGACCTGGCACAGCCAAATAAAGAAATATTTAAATAAGAACAAAAGCGCTACTTACTTAAACTTTCTAAGCTCTGTAGTCAGACAGAAACAATATCAGTTTAAAAGTAGGTCTAAATGAAGCAAATGTTTTAATTAAACTGAATTTTAAAATATTTTTCAACAGCCATTCTTATGTGCTTCCCAGGTGGCTCAGTGGAAATGAATCCCCTGCAATGCAGGAGAGGTGGGTTCTGTCCCCTGGTAGGAAAGATCCTTTGGAAGGAAGCGATGGCAACCTACTCTAGTATTAGAGCTTGAAAAATCCCATGGACAAAGGAGGCTGGCGGGCCACAGTCCATGAGGTCCCAGAGTCAGACACAACTGAGCCACTGAGTACACACGCACTCCATGTATAAACCCTTGCCCCTCAATACTTACCTTCTAAAAGCTTATAATATAGCTGTTGTTGTTTACTTGCTCAGTCATCCCACTCTTGGCAACCCCGTTGAGTGTAGCCCACCAAGCTCCTTTGATCATGGAATTTCCTAGGCAAGAATACTGGAGTGGGTAGGCATTTCCTTCTTCACAAAATCTAGTAAAATCATATTAATAATTATAATGGCAACAAAATTTATCAAGTACCATAAAAAGATATGAGATGTTCTATTAGGATTCAAAACTTCATCGAACATTTTTGTCTTCCTGTTATATGCCAGGCAATAAAATAGAGAATTTTGCACACATATCACTTACCATAGTCAGAGAAATCAGGACAAAATTTTTGAATAAATATGTGTACAGTAGTTCCCCCTTCTCCACAGTTTTGCTTTCCACAGTGTCCACAATCTACCACAGTCCAAAACTATTGAAGACAAACTTCCAGAAATAATTCATACATTTGAAATTGTTCACCTTTCTGAAGTAGCCTGAGGAAGTCTCTCCCTGTCCTGCTCCTGCGAATCAGTCCGAAGTCTAGCGTTTTCTCTGTAACTCACTCCGCAGCCATCTTGCTTATCAGATCCATGCTCTCCTGGGTTTGAAGTTTCGCGTTTGTTTTGGAGTCCCCCTTATTTCACTTAATACTGGCCCCATAGTGCGAGAGTACTGCTGCTGACCTGGTTGTTTGGATATGCCAATGAAAAGCCCTGCATGCTTCCCCTAAGTGAAAGGGTGCGAGAGAAAAATTATATAAATGTAGAGGCTGCTAAGATTTACAGTAGGGATGAACCTGAATCTTCTAGTCATGAAATTGTGAAGAAGGGAAATAAAATCCTGTGTGCTTTGCTGTTGAACCTCAAATTGCAATAGTTATGACCACAGTGCATGGTAAGTGCTTACTTAAGATGAAAAGACATTAAATTTGTACAGTAAAATAATTTGTGTGTGAGAGAGACCACTGTACACATAATTTTACAATGTGTTATTATAATTGTTCCATTTTATTAGTAGTTGTTAGTTTTTTCCTGTGACTAACTAAACTCTATCATAGGTTTGTATACTAAGAAAAAACATTGTCTATATAGGATTTGGTACTGCCTGTAGTTTTGGGTATCCATTGTGGCTCTTGGAATGTATCCCCATGGATAAGGGGGTGCTACTGTGGTAGTTTCCAGAGAAAGTTAGAACTGGGGAGATGAGAAACATTCTAAGGGACAGGAAAGAAATGTGTCAAAGGATGAAAACATGGTGTAACAATTTCCAAGGCAGAGTGAGTTGTCTCCTGGTGGTAGAGACAAGTATACTAGTAAGAGGTTGGGGCAGATAGTTTGAGATTCTAATAGATTGAACTTGCTAAACAGATCGTGACTCTATAGTATAGGTAACTACAAGGTTATTGAGCAGGGGAAATCCCTAATTGGATGGCCATAATTGCATCTGGGTGGGCTATGTATCATCAGGATTTGTTTACTTCTTCCATAGGCCTTACGGTTGATGATATACTCTTTAGGCTGGTTTGGAGAAATGCTTGTCTTCTATGAAGAGAGGTTCTAATATAGGCTGTGCTTATAATGTTTTGTTTTTTCTTCTATATTGTGGAACTTGATTGGTTGTTTTTAATTTTGAGAATAACAGAGAAATGGTTTGAAAACAAAACCTAAATATAAACATTTTAGTGAAAATCTTTCTTATTTTCCTGCTTCTATATCTGTTTTTTCCCACCTTAACCCAACAAGTAACCACTTTCCATAGTTTTTTTTAAATCCTTTTATACTTTTTTTTTTTAATGCTGAAGCATGTATGTATATACGCACATGTATGTGTGTAAATATCTTTATTACATTAAAGGTAGTATGCTATATATATCTCTTCATTTTTTGTTTCAGTAATATCTTGGAGCTATTTTAATTATAAAGATAATAAACTGTCTAATTCTCTCTCTCTTTGTTTATAGCGGTACTGTATTCCACTGTATGGATATATTGTACTTAATTAATCTAACCAGTCTCTTTCTTAAAAGAGTCATGAGTGTTTTAAATTTTTTTTGCTGCTGCAAAGAATGTTTTAATATAATTGTGTACATTTGAAAATATATCTATGGAATGAATTCCCAGAAATGCTGTGTTTTTATAAGCCAAGAGATAATATGGTATTGATAGTTATTGCCAAACTGTCCTTCATGTTAGTTGTAAGTTTTCAAACTTCCATCAGCACTTATTGAGAGTGCTGGTGGAGGCTCCGTAGCTTTTCTAGCAGATTGTGTTACCAAACATTTCAAGTTTTTCCAGTCTGCAGAAAACTGTTTCCTTGAAAATACTTTGATGCTGGGAGGGATTGGGGGCAGGAGGAGAAAGGGACGACCGAGGACGAGATGGCTGGATGGCATCACGGACTCGATGGACATGAGTCTGAGTGAACTCCGGGAGATGGTGATGAACAGGGAGGCCTGACGTGGTGCAATTCATGGGGTCGCAAAGAGTCGGACACGACTGAGCGACTGAACTGAACTGAACTATATAGTTTTATGTAATATTTCTGTTATTATGATTGAGATAAGCTTGTTTTTTAAAAGATTAGAGATCTTGTTTGATTTTTTTTTTTTTTTACTAATAACAGAGTGTATCCTTTCTCAACTGCATAATTAAGGACCAAAACTTAGTTAAGTTTAAGGCTAGAATGATATATTAAAGGAAGTAGGGAATTGAGGCTAGTGTACATACTATATTCTTTTTATAAAGCTTGAAATAGGCAATAGCTAAAATGAGGATGAAATATGAATGTTTAAGTGAAGGGAAAGAGAAAAGAAATGAAAATAAAGAAAAAATATATATATATTCAGATATCCAACAGGTCTCAGAGGATACAGTACAGATTGGTGTAATCACTAGCTCAAATAGATAAGTTAACCTGAAACAGAAGGAAGAGCACTTTAATGAGTGTGTATGTAGATGAATTGAATGTAGAGAAGATGAAGTGAGGAGAGGAAGTTGAAGGAACACTTTCTCCGTTGAATCTATCTTCATTGAAGTGGTAGGAAAGCACATTTGATGAGAGGGAGTATTTAGAGGATGCCAAAGAATAGGCAGACTATCTTATTTTTGAAAAATCAGTCTTGTCAAAAACATACAACTGTGAATTTTAAAACTGATTTTTCTCTTTCGATGGGCACCAGCCCAATTCAATTCCATAAATAATTTTGAGCTGCAACTAAGTACAGTGTATTATGCTAGGAATTATTGGGGATACAAAGAGTCAGTGTGCTATCTAGCCAGTGAAAACTTCTTAGGTAGGTTAGTGTATAAACATAAGAATTTAAATATAAATTCATAAATTTAAAGGCAATGCCTTAGAAATATTACAGAACATGCTATTGTCAGAGACTCAGTGGTTGTGCTGTGCTGTTCTCAAATGCTCAGTCTTGCCCGCCTCATTGTGACTCCATATACTATAGCCTACCAGGCTCCTCTGTCCTTGGGATTCTTGAGAATAAGAGTACTGAAGTGAGGTGCCATTTCCTCCTCCAGGGTAGCTTCTCAAGCCAGGGATCCACCTGCTTCAGTTAAGTCGCCTGTGTTAGCCAGTGGATTCCTTACCATTAGCACCACCTGGGAAGTCCCAAGTTTCATTTTGCTAAACTCGGTGGCTTATTTGTATCTTTTTTCAGTCCTAGCTATTGTCTTCTTAGTTTATTTCTATGCAATATTATATATTGCCATGATTTTAAATACTACCTATATTCTAATTAGCTCTCAAGACCAAGCCTTTTGTTTTTTAGCACTAAAGCTGTAAATGCTATTGCCTACCTATCATCTCCACTTAAATGTTTCAAGAGACAACAAAATGAGTGTGTTCAAAAACTAAGCTCCTAATTATTCCCCATCTGCCCCCAACCCAACCTGCCTCTTCCCTATTTTCATTTATCTCATTTAATGGCACCACCAACATTTACTATCTGTTCAGGATAGTAAATTAAGACTTATCCCCAATTTCATTCCTACTGTCATACTCCCTATCCCAAACCAATATCCAGTTAATCAGTAATAAGTAGAACCTACAAAATATTGATTCACCTCCCATAATCCTGTTTACTTTTCTCAGTGATGGCTCTTAAAAAGGTATATATATATATATACACACAGACTATTGAGTCTTTTTATTTTTTGTTTGTATACTGAGTATTCCTCAAAACACCTGCTAAATGTATACACTACAAAACATGGCATTTAGATGACATAACAATTTTAAATAGAACCGCACTTACTAATTCACTTCCTAGCTTCAAGTTAGAGATAAATCATGTGAAATATATGGAGCAATGTTGATTTGAACATTTTGAATGGACTCAAAAAGGTTGAAGAAATAGCAGCTTGTAAAATGTTCCTGTCAGGTTTTCTGACCCTATAATTGTTTTGTTTGTTTGTTTTTGTTATATCATTAAGTATCATTTAAATACTCTATCATGTATTCATTAAAATATAAATGTAATTTAGCGTTTTCTTGCCCATCTGAAGGCAAAAAATCTGTCTCAAAAACATTGGTGAAGAAAAAGATACAGTATAAAAGAAATATATTAAATACACTGTTAATATGTTTTATGTACAATATTTTTCAAATTGTTGTTACTAGTTACATAAACCCAATTTTTAAATCTATTCGTGCATTTTTACATTTATAAATGTTGGTTGGGTATCGTGCTTTTATTTAACTGATTTTCTCTTAGGAGGAATGAATTAAACATTAAGCAAGGGGTAAATATATATCAAGATATCCCAAATTTAAACACTTCTTACCACCTCTACTGCTGTAGAGTTCTCCTGACTCATTTCCTTGATTCTACATTTCATGATAATCATTTTCTGAAGAGTAGCCAGAGTAACTTTCTTAAGACTTAAATCATACAACTCTCCAACTAAACCATTCCAGATGATTTTCTATTGTACTTTAATTCAGTCTTTTTTCTATGATTTTTCAGGTGCTCTGCGTAATTACTCTGCTTTTGTTTGCTTAAATGGCATTTTGAATATGAAGAATCATTATTACATGTGAAGTCATTTAGTAACTATCTTTACCCAAAACTGAATGGTCTATGAAACCATTGACTTTTTCTGCCTCTTTGCTACTGAATACAGAGACCCTGGAACAGTGGTAGGCATATAATAAATACTCAATAAATATTTGATTGTTGCTGCTGCTGCTGCTGCTAAGTTGCTTCAGTCATGTCCGACTCTGTGCGACCCCAGAGATGGCAGCCCACCAAGCTCCCCCGTCCCTGGGATTCTCCAGGCAAGAACACTGGTATTTGATTAGTGAAAGAATAAATAATATGAAAGCTGAATGTGGGCTGTAGAGCCAGGGAAGGTTTTCTGGAGATTTCTGGCTTCTGTTGGGTCTCACAAATAAGATAAACTTAGGAGAAAGGAAGCTAGAAACGTATTTCAAACAATGACATTTTATGGATTCATTTTGAGTAACATAGCAGTGTTGAAGTTGGGATTGGAACGTTGGATCCATTATATATTGTGGCGCTTTTCTGAAACTCCAAATCAAATAACCCTCCATCTGAGAACATATTGAATAAACTGATAAAAAAACACCAACTACCTCTAAGCATTTAAATTTTAAGCTGTTTCTCTAAAACCATGGTGTTACATTGAATAATTTTACTTATTTTAGATTCATTTCCTAAACAATTAGAGAACTTTTTGTTCTAGTCTCTGCCGATATAATGACAAGCTTGGAGTCATAACGAGATTTCTTTTTAAAATAGCTGTAAAAGGTAGAATGCTCAGGAAGTTGAATGCTGTGTCAAGGGAATTTTTTTTTTTAATTAATCTTTCTGCTTCAGTTAAGTTCATATTATAACTTTAAGGGATAGAAACTGAGCAGTGAGGCCCATATTAATCCTTTTCACCTTTCTGCTGCATGCACTGGGAAATCAAGTAGTCTGAGCCTCTATTCATACCTTGATAGTTCTCCTAAAAGAAGTAGAATGTAGGAGGGAAAAAATGAATGTTGATTTATCCCAGTGGTGTCTCCAATACTGTGATAGGTACCATGATGTTAGGCTAAACAAACAGTATTCCTTTCTTGTCTAGATACTTGCAGTAGCATGAGGCATCATTAATATAAATGATTATTAGAGTGGGATTATTAATAATAATCATTAGAACTATGATGTATTCACTATGTATTATGTATCAGGTGCTTTGCATACTTAATAGCATTTGAATCCTACAAAAATCATGTAAAAGAGTTAGTATTCCCATTTTAAAGATAAGAAAGCTTAGGTTAAGTGGTTAAGTGCCCAGATTTATAGTGCTATTGGTAGGTTGAATTATGATTCGTATGGAGATCCACATGATATAAAATTCTTGTTATTTTCCACTATGCCATGCTATAATTTCTAAGCCTGTTAGGTGTCAGTAGTTAAGCCATACTGAACCTGATTCAGGAGGTGCTATAGTCTGAAACAGTTTAGAAGGATCCTGCTCTGTTTCATATGTAAAATAACTATTCCATCTGTAAAAACCTGTCACTTATTCATATATATATATATATATATATATATGCACACATCTACTTTATGTAGAGATGTTATAAAATATGTAAGGAAGAAGACATTTTTTGCCTTAGTTTCCTGTTTCTCTTTATCTTCTCTTCCCTGGACCCTATGTTTCCTTTCAGCCCTTATGTCCCAGAAATTCTGTCCTAGAATCATGCTGTCCATTATGGTAGAAATTAGACCTAGATGGCTATTTAACATTCAAAATGCACTAATCTAAATTGAGTGTTAAATAAGCACCAGTTTTTGAAGACAATAGAAACAAAGAATGTAAAATATCTCCTTAATATTTTTACATTTTTATATGCTAAAATTATAAAATGTTATCATAGTGAATTAAATTAAAAAATATTGTTTTTATGTGGTCACTTCTTTCATTTTCCTCATACAGTGTGGCTACCAGAAAATTTTTAATTACTTGTTACCAATTATTTCTAGTGGATGGTACAGCTTTAGGCCATCTCTTCTTCTCAGAAGATTACTTGACATTCTTATCCATTTTTATTATTTGAATTTAATCAATATGGTCCTTAAATTTTTATGCTTTGGTCTCTCTCCCAGTATTGTTCCTGGTTCTGGTTATCACTGGATACCTCTTCCCTAATGTCCAGTCAGCAGTTCAAACTGAGTATACGCCTCATGTGAAAACCATAATCTCCCTACAGAATTCCCATTCTCTTTCCAACGTCAGTTAAGATATCTCTGTTCTTCAAATCACTTACAGAAGTAAGCTTGGGATCTCCATGGACTCCCGTCCATACATCCAATGAATTACCATTGGCATTCAGTTCCTTCTCTCTGTGTTCAGTTATTGTCCTAGTTACTATTTTGGTTATCCTTTAAGTTTTGTCTAGATTATGGAAAAAGGGTCTTACTTTTGTACTCCTATTTCTCTTATGTCATTTGGCCTAGGTAACGTTTATTTTATGTCTTTATGGTAAGACTATGGTTTCTCCTGTGGTCATATATGGATGTGAGAGTTGGACTATAAAGAAAGCTGAGCACCGAAGAACTGATGCTTTTGAACTGTGGTGTTGGAGAAGACTCTTGAGAGTCCCTTGGACTGCAAGGAGATCCAACCAGTCCATTCTGAAGGAGATCAGCCCTGGGTGTTCTTTGGAAGGAATGATGATAAAGCTGAAACTCCAGTACTTTGGCCACCTCATGCAAAGAGTTGACTCATTGGAAAAGACTCTGATGCTAGGAGGGATTGGGGGCAGGAGGAAAAGGGGACGACAGAGGATGAGATGGCTGGATGGCATCACCGACTCGATGAATGTGAATCTGAGTGAACTCTGGGGGTTGGTGATGGATAGGGAGGCCTGGCATGCTGCTATTCACGGGGTCGCAAAGAGTTGGACACGACGGAATGACTGAACTGAACTGAACTGAACTGAACTGATGGTGATGGTTGGGTTCAAGTTAATTAATACAAGTAAGAATGTCTATTGTCTATTTATAATCTATTTAGAGTTTTAAAAGTGACTTTGCATAATTATTTTATGTAGCTATTCTAGCAAGCTAGTGGAAAAAGCAGAAGATTTAATAGAAGACAAGGAAGCTTGGAGAAATAGAAGTGTTTGAGGACAGGCTGAGGACATATTTCTCCCAAGTTCTGGTCCAGAACATTTTCATATCTTATGGAGATAGTAAAGATTTTATATATATATATATATTTTTTACATGGAATATATTGCTTTATACTTTGTGCTAGTTTCTGCTGTACAGCAAAGTGAATCAGTTTTACGTATACATATATCCACTCTTTTCTTAGGTTTCCTCCCGTTTAGGTCATCACAGATCACTGAGTACAGTTCCCAGGGCTGTACGATAGGTTCTCATTAATTCTTTTTTCTTTTTACATAGTAGTGTACATATGTCAATCCCAGTCTCCCAATTTGTTGCACCACCTCCTTCTCCCTTGGTAAATTTGTTTGTTCTCTACATCTATGACTCTCTTCTAATAGTAAATAAGTTCATCTATTCCATTTTTCTAGATTCCACATCTGAGAGATTTTATACGATATTTGCTTCTTTCTTTCTGACTTGCTTCACTCTGTATGATGTATGACAGTCCCTGGGTCCATCCATGTCTGTGAAAATGGCACAGTTTTGTTTCCTTTTATGACTATTATAATATTCCATTGTGTGTGTGTGTGTGTGTGTGTGTGTGTGTGTGTGTATGCCACATCTTCTTTATCCATTCTTCTGTTGATGGACATTTAGGTTGGTACCACTTCTGGCTCCAGTGAACATCAGAGTGCATGTATCCTTTTGAATTATGTCTTTCTCCTTATGTTTACCTAGGAGTTGGATTGCTGGATCATATGGTCAGATTTCTGATCATACAGCCAAATGATTAATATCTGGTCATCATGGCTTGGCTGCTCCCCTCCTCATACTTTTTACTGCCTAGTAAATTGTAACGTAGGTGCTTCCCTGATAGCTCAGTTGGTAAAGAATCCACCTGCAACAAAGGAGACCTGAGTCCAGTCCTTGCATTGGGAAGATCCCCTGGAGGAGGGATCCCCACTCCAATATTCTGGCTTGGAGAATTCCATAGACAGTATAGTCCATGGGGTTGCAAAGAGTTGGACATGACTGAGTGACTTTCACTCACGTCATTCATGGTAGTTCTATTTTTGCTTTTTTAAGGAACTTCCTTATCATTCTCCATAGTGGCTGTGAAGTAAAAATGAAAGTGTTAATCAGTCAGTCGTGTCCAACTTTTTCTGAGCACAATCTCCTCAGTCCATGGAATTTTCCAGGGAAGAATACCAGAGTGGGTTGCCATTCCCTTCTCCAGGGTATCTTCCTGACCCAGGGATCAAAACCACGTCTCCTGCATTACAGGCAGATTGTTTACTATCTGAGCCACAGGGAAGCCCAGTAGTGACTGTACAAGTTTACATTTCCACCAACAGTGTAGGAGGGTTCCCTTTTCCCCACACCCTCTCCAACATTTATTATTTGTAGATTTTTTTGATGATGGCCATTCTAACCAATATGAGAGATAATAAAGATAAAAGAGCATTGCCTGGGAAGTCAGAAAAAATGAAGTTCAATCTTGGGCTCCATCACTCGTTAGATAGTATATATGTTATTTTATACAAGTTACTTAATCTCTCTGAGCCAGAGTTTCCTGATTTATTGTTGTTCTTAAGCTGCTAAGTCATATCTGAATCTTTTGTGACCCGATGCATTATATAGTCTGCCAGGCTCCTCTGTCCATGGGACTTCCCAGGCAAAAATACTAGAGTGGGTTGCCATTTCCTTCGCCAGGGGATCTTCTTGACCCAGGGATTGAAACCACATCTTCTCCATTTACAGGTGGGGTTCTTTACTACTGAGCCATCAGGGAAGCCCTGATCTATAAAACAAGGCTTTTTCTCACAAGATTAAAAAGATAATAATGTACATAAGGAACTTTGCCTAGTTTGTGTCATAAAATACTGTTTTAGAAAGATTAAATGTAATGTGATTAGTAGTTATAGTATAACTGTTCTATCAGATTGTCTTGAAACACATGATGACCATTTTCCCCTTCTTTATGATATAAAAATCATGTCAGGATAATTTTGGTTTATTTCAACTCTGATTAGTCTGACAAGATTATGAAACTCGTCAAAAGCAATTTCTTGCTATTAGTTTCATTTCCTCAATACAGCTGTGTCGGGGAGAAGGAAAGAGGCTCACTCTTTTCTTGTTTATTTACCAATTTTTGATTGATATGGAAAATTTCCTTCGAGCAGTTCAAGATGTGTCCTAACCAAAAATACCCTTTAATTTTGAAAAATTAATATTCATCACACAGAGCAGTTCAGAAAGTGGAAGGCAGCTACTGAGTCTTGGACCTAAAATTAAAATGAAGCAAAGACGAACTACAGAAACTAGGAGAGAAAGAAAAAAAAAAAAAGTAGGGTTTTTTGACTTACTTTTATATTATATCTGATTTTTGCCTTGGATTTTAAAGTATCAATGTAGATTGTTCACAAAGCATGGGGGTCCTAGCAAAATACTCTCAGGGAAAAATAAGAAAAGATTTTGAAATGTCCAAGGTCTAAGGTGTTGATCCAGTGAGCAAAGTCTTTTTCTGTTTTTGTTCTGTTTTGTTTTCCTCTTGAGGAAACCTTGATGAAGATTTCGTGTATGGAGGTAGACTGAATATACCAATCTCAGTCCTAATTCTGAAAGCACTTGGTACTAGGCCATCCATTAAATGACAGAAGGTGTGGCAGTGGGAAGTCCCTGACGAAATAATTGGGAGATAAGTGGCTGTAGGGTAGTCCCTGGAGAATTAGCTGCTTTTTACAAGCCAGAGAGTTTTAGGTTAGAAGTCTGGCTCTAAGAAAGGGGATTAACAAGTTTACTATAGTTGCAGGGTGGGAAATCAGTTGGAGAGGAAAACCAGAGACTAGTCAGCATGGCAGATGGGTAGAGAGTATGTCTTGAGTCATGAATGGAGCCAAAGTGAGATGCAGTGGATATTCTGACTTTCCCTGACCATGGTGCACTGATCCCTGGTCCATGTGGCAGCTTTTGATGTGGAGAGTAGGAAAGAAGCATGAGAATCCAGTAATACTTGGGACTGAGAATCATGACTGGCAAACCTGCACTTGTTGCAAATGCTTATTTTAATACTGGCAAAATTAGAGACAGAGGATTTCAGACAGGCACCAAACATTCTTGGTCCAGTACAGAGTATCAACACTGAAAAAAATACAGCATTTGACTTTAAAGAGTCCACAGTCAATTTGGCAGGAGGGACATCTAACCCAAGTAGAGAACAGAGAACAAAAGAAGTCAGGATATGATTATCTGCCAAAATATAATAGAAACAGTAAAGGAGGTCAGAGCAGAGAGCGGGGAAAGGAACTTGCTTAGCAATAGCAAAGAGCACAGCACAATATCCTACTCTTGGTAATTTCAGATCATGTTGAAAAAATTGTACAAATAAATGAAATGATGTTAATCTCCAGTGAATTTCTTTCTAAAGTTGAGATACAAATGCAGTCTCTTGGTTTTGTTCTCCATTTTCAATCCTATCAGCTTGGATTTTAAAATAATAAGATATTGAAAACGATACCAGTTCAGTATGCAACAGAAACTCTGCTCAACCCACAAATCAGAGAAGCAAAACTCCTAGAGGTGATTGACTCCTGGGGTCACAGTCACAGATATCCCCAGGTCAATCAGGTTATCTATGCAAATCAAGGGTGAAGGGAGAAAAAGCCTGATTCAGAGAGAACTTGTTCTATTTGCAAGATGCTGAAGCTACACATCTCCACCTGATAGTTCTCATGCATACCTTAACCAGTTCTTCACATCTCATCATTTTTTAAGAGAAGACACACAAATACAGACTTTTTTTTAGAAAAAGTAAAAATTATCATGTTTCAATTGGAAGCTGATTCAAAATTCTCCAAAACATTGTTCAGGCCCAACAACATATGTCTGTGGGTTGAATTTGGTTGGCAGTCTGCCGGTTTTCCACCTCTTCTTGAATTTATAGCTGCTCCTAAGAAAGCAGGAGCAGGGTGTAATGATTAGAGAGAACTAGAGTCCTCCGAGTAACTTCTGTGCACACAATGAATCCTAATAAATGGCTGGAGACTGACTAGCACATTTACTTTATGAAAAAGCCTCCATTTATAACCTTTTCATTTAGGTCCTTCTTTTGTTTGTCTGCCTTTCACAACTAGGCTCATTTTCCTTACTTGGAAGAACAAACTCTTCTGCTGCTAACCCTCCTCAAAGCATTGTTTTAACTATTAAGATGTCTCCAAAATTTAACTTTTCTAAGTATTACCAAATATAATAATCTTTAGTTTCCCTGATTTTCACAAAATCATAAAATATCGAATACAGATCAGAACACCTATACTTGTAAAGGATGAATTGTCATAGGGCAAAGAAAAGAGAGTTTTAGTTTTGTATACCTTAGGTGGCAATAATAATAGTAACAACAATTTAAACATGTGCACACGTGCGTGCACACACATACATGTGTGAAATCCTCAGTGCATAGGATGAGGAAATGTAGCCCAAGTGTGGTTGTATAGCCCATCATATGTGTTATCTCTTAATAGATGATTATCTCTTTTCCAGAAGTAGTCATGACAATGGATATAAATGATATGGGAGGACACAGAGAGAAAGAACTACTGTTCAATAATTTTTAACTAGGTAATCTGATAGACATTTTAAAATTCTACCATTTATGAATTCCTTTTTCACTTCAAGAAGTCCAAGCCAAAATCCTATATTTTGCTTTATGAGGGGTCTAAATTAAGACAGAAATTTGGCTAAATTACTTCAAATTACAGTTACACTCAGTTAGCTGGAACCTAGTTTGATAATGCATATAACTATTTCTTCTAACTCCTACTTCCTGAGGAGAGGCCTCTGAAATCTACTTTGAGGAAAGACAAGCAAAACAGGACTTATTTTAGTGGGAAAATATCCCCTAAACAAATCCTGGATTGAGGTTCCTAATAATGCAACTGAAGCTCTTCAAGCAATTATAGCAACATAAGAGCCTTTATTAAGCAGCCTAGAAAGGATACAATTTAAGATATATAATAACAGAGGCTATTATAGAATCTACAAAGACTAGCATTGAAAAACACACTCAAAAACTTTTAATTTAAATTATGTGGCCTGCTAAAAATGTTTACTATTTTGATATTCTTGACTTCATGAAAGAAAGCTTTCAGTTCAGTTCAGTTCAGTTCAGTCGCTCAGTCGTGTCCGACTTTTTGTGACCCCATGAATTGCAGCACACCAGGCCTCCCTGTCCATCACCACCTCTTGGAGTTCACTCAAACTCACATCCATCGAGTCGGTGATGCCATCCAGCCATCCCATCTTCTGTCGTCCCCTTCTCCTCCTGACCCCAATCCCTCCCAGCATCAGTCTTTTCCAATGAGTCAACTCTTCGCGTGAAGTGGCCAAAGTACTGGAGTTTCAGCCTCAGCATCATTCCTTCCAAAGAACACCCAGGCTGATCTCCTTTAGAATGGACTGGTTGGATCTCCTTGCAGTCCAAGGGACTCTTAAGAGTCTTCTCCAACACCACAGTTCAAAAGCATCAATTCTTCAGTGCTCAGCTTTCTTCACAGTCCAACTCTCACATGCATACATGACTACTGGAAAAACCATAGCCTTGACTAGACAGACCTTTGTTGGCCAAGTAATGTCTCTGCTTTTGAATATACTATCTAGGTTGGTCATAACTTTCCTTCCAAGGAGAAACTTTACTGTCCCCAAATTTCAGATTAAATTTGAATGAAAACAGCAATATTTTGTGGAATCTGTTTTGTTCTCACACTAAATATCTTTTGATATTTAACAGGAAGAGAATGGTTTTCCAAATGTTCAAATTGACATTGTTTTACTCAAACTTACTATGTTTATGACATCCAAAACAACAACAAAAAACACTTGATGAAAGTTCTATAATAGACCAACTTGTGGTATAAGCCAACTTGATTTTTCCTTTATATAAAATAATTAATTTTGCAGCAAAAGTTAAGACTGGATATATGTTCTAGATAGCTAAACATCATATTTTAATTAATCTCAAATAAGATATTCACAGTATTACTTACATGTGCCTGGGTGTCTGTGTGTCAGTCTATATACTAGATAATATATAATTAATGCTAAATCTATATACTAAATAATATGTATTTATTTAGCTACCTACTCATTTCTCTTCTTGCTGTTCTCAACTATGATCCACACACCACTCCCCCAAAACACCAGCATATTCCAAAGGGAAGTTTAATTCCAGAAAACTTAATTAGAGCAAAAATATTAACAAGTATGAACCTAGTACAATTGGTCTTTAAAAATAAGACACGGTAGTAATTGTAACAATTTTAGGACAATGAAGATATGAAAAAAAAAACAACTATATAATTCTGTCAAAGTTTCTCATCAAAGTTCAGTGTGCATATGAATCACTAAGGGTGGTGTCCAAATATGTTCTTTCTCAGGCTCATCCTCAGTCCTGCTAAATGGGAATATCTTTGAAAGGTACAGTGAAATATGCATGTCTATGAAGCTTCTAACACTGATCCTTGAGAATCACTGCTCTATAGCTGTCAGCTACCTTCTTTCTCACTACTAGCGTCTTTTTTTTTTTTTTCATTTTTAGCTGGAGTTGAGTTATTTCTGACCCTGCCTCCCAAGGGAAAGCTTAATGTAGGGGCTCTTTAACTAATTCCAGTGAAATGGAGTTCTGTGAGTTTAATAATAAACTGTAACGAGTGATTGCGGCTTTTAGTCTGCACTTAAGATACACAAATCAAGTATGTTACCTCCTGGTTTACCAGTCCCAGTGCCTCAGGAAGTCGCACTTTCTTCATTAGGCATTGTTTTGTCCCTGACTACAACATCTTCTATTGGAAAACTGGTCATTCATTGCCTCATTCTCTTACTAAGATTAAAACCCCACCTCTCTACTAACAGTCTTCTATGTAGATAATCGAGCTAGCTCTGAACAAATACCCAATGTTCAGAACTCTGACTGTAACAAACCTCCTAGCTGATAAAAATCTGCAAATCTGAACTTCTGAGGATTGCTCCTCTAAGAATGGGTGTTTTCTCCTACTTGTTCAATAAAGCCTTTTATTCAACTTGTATCCCATTAACAAGTATTTACCAAGATTGTAACCAGATAGTTATGTAATTATTAGACTCAATGGCACCTACTGTCGATAACCTGTGGATAAGAGAGCTCTCCAGCATCTGTTCACTTCAGATGTAGAGCCAGGTCCCAGGTCCTTTTTTCACCTAGATAAATCACAAGAGATAACAGTTGCTTCTAATTAAAATTATATATATATATATATTTACACGCACACAAACATATATGTGCTAAGTCACTTCAGTTGTGTCCAACTCTGTGTGACCCTATGGACTGCAGGGCTCCTCTGTCCATGGAATTCTCCAGGCAAGATACTGGAATGGCTGCCATTTCCTTCTCCAATATGTATATGAGTTATTTATATAGAAAGAACATTATCCTACCTCACACCAAACAGCAATTTTTTCCAGAAGGATCACAGTTCTAAAAAAAAGTTTAAACACCAAAGCTCTTTAGAGGAAAATACATGGATAGTGTTTGTAGCCTTGGATTAGGCAAGGGTTTCTTCAGAGGACAAAAAAAAACACTAATCACAAAATTAGATAAATGATACATTGGATATACTAAAGTTAAACCTCTACTAATGAAAAGATAAGTGAGTAAAAAGCAACCTTCAAAAAAAAATCACTATTGCAACAGATATAGTAAAAAGAAACTTGTATTCAGGATATAAAACAGCTCCTACAAATCAGTAAGAAAAGGACAATTTTGCACAGATACTTCCAAAGAATATCAAATAGCAATCAGCTACACAAATGAAATTTTTAGTGAAATAAACCCAGCAATAAAAAGTATATATTCTAGGTTTCTGTTATATATAAGTTCAAAAATAGACAAAATTTAAGAAGATAAAATGATGGTTATCATTGATGGAGGTGAGGATGGACAGTAACTAGAAGGGAGCTTCAGAGGGCTTTTGGAGTGCTGTTAATTTTGAGTTTCTCAGTTTGAGTGTGGTTACATGAGTGTGCATTCAGTTTGTGGCAATTCATGTTACACAAACAGGCATACACATACACACACATAAACACACACAAAAAAATGATTTAGAATGTATTTTATGTGTATGTTATTGAGCAAGAAACAAACCATTTTTAAATGTATTTAAAAAGTTATTCTGAAATATTTGTATCTTAATGGTGCTATCATTGTCACAGCAATGGACCATATTACTGTCCCATTCTCAGACAGGTCCCTTTGGCACTGAAATCTAATTCAATCAATTCAGAGTTTGAAGACCTGCGCATTAGGGAAAGACTAATAGGATACAATAACAAATTTGCTAAATAAAACAAATGTCAGCCACATTTTACTGCCGTCCATTACTGACTCTCGTTAATTACTGTCAAACACTAATTATGCAATATGCAGCTTCCCCATATTTTAACTTGGGCAGGCCAAGATGGAGATAGAGGGAGTCGAGCATACTGCAAGCAATGCGTGATTAGATTTCATCTGCTTGATAAAGGGCTTTGCAACTGAGTCCTGTCCTTAGGAAATAAATGCTATAGGACATGAAATTCCAGGAAACACGCAATCACAGGTTGAAATGCGTATTTTTGCACTTGCTACACATCCAACAAAGATCAGAGAGTCAGGTCTGTCCCAGAGAATGAGACAGCTTGTTTTGCCAGTTTTTTAATTCTGTGGCTGCTGAACAACTTGTTGTACAGCTGATGTTTTCTCCTTAAGTGACATTTCATCGTCCGCTGCCCTAAGATAGTCACCCTGTTTTCCCTTAATTGATACTTGTACGCAAGAGGCGGAAAATGGCTCAGCATTTCTTGCTAGATTAGGTCAAAACTGACAGAGGAAGCGGAGAGAAGATTGCATTACTTATACCCCTTATGGTTCTCTTCTGTATCTAAGGAGATTGCCATTTCATAAAATTTCTTTTGCTGCCTGAACATCAATACAATAACACAAGCATTTAATTCCTATTTGCTTTTCTTTTTTTTAACTGCTTACTTGATCACCAGTGGGAAATTCATAAGCAGTTCCACTAACTCTCAACTTAATTTTTCTTCTTCATCCTTAATAAGATGTAATTGTATCCTTGGACCTCTCTTCCTTAAATGCTTCATTTTGTCTTTTCTATGGAGCCTTTACTTTTCTCTTCATTTGATTTATAACGAGAAGAATTAAACATGCCCCTGAAAGTTCAAAATGAGGTTCCTGAAGGTTTTTTGATTTTGTTTTTCCTGGATTGTGGGCTATTGTTATCATAAGATTACTGTTTACAAATAGATATGGTGGTATTTATTCTGATTCAAAGTTAGTTAAGAAGCATCCCATGAAAATGCCACTGTTCATTGTGCGGCCTCAGTGACTGGGGATCCATTCTTCTGAGTCTCTTTTCACCAAGTCTTTTGGAAAGAGATTATGTCTTTAACAAAGTCATCAACAGTTCCCAGAATCTATAAGACAAGCACACATTCTTTAATAAAGCAGTAATGTTTCTGTGCATGTGTGCTAAGTTGCTTCAATTGTGTCCAACTCTTTACAACCATATGAACTGTAGACTGCCACACTCCTCTGTCCATGGGATTCTCCAGGCAAGAATACTGTAGTGGGCTGCCATGCTCGCCTGCTGAGGATCTTCCCGACCCAGAGATCGAACCCAAGCCTCATGTCTCCTGCATTGGCAGGTGGGTTCTTTACCTCTGGCATCACCTAGGAAGCCCCAAGGGTGTCCTAATCTAGCTCTAAACCACTGTCTGTATCTAGCTTTCCAAACTATCCACTCCCCTCTATTATGTGTTGTGGATGTTCACCTTGCTTTTCCTTAAATTTTTTGCTTCAGCCTGTACTGCTCTTGAACTACCTTCTCTGCCTTTTGAATCCTGTTTATCATACAGTTTTAAGCTTATCATATGGTATCAATTTCACCATCACCAGAAATTGCCCTCAGACCCATTCTCTGTTGCACTCTAATCAGACTCCATTGTAAGTAAGCATGTGTATGTCCAACTCTACTCCAAAATTTTTAATAATTTTTGTAGAAACTGTGGGACTTAGCAAGTCTCTTTCTCAGGGTAGAGGCTCAATGATTATTTAAAATATAAAATATGTTGCATTTCTCCCAGTAGGGTTGAGACTAGTGGGCTAAGATGCCCAGGGAGTGAGCACTAGCAGCATGATACTAAAGTTGCCTACCACAGTTTTGTTCAGTACTTATTCTACTTAAAACACAGTTTATATTTTACTTATCATTTTTGCCATTTAGGATACCCATTGCAAAGAGAATAACTGTATTACCATTTATCCATGAAGCTGATCTGCCTGACTTTGTCAGTAAATGCAGCATATCACCCAGATTTCTTGATATAAGTTAACTAAATGCAAAGCCTTATTATAACATTTCCTACATGTAATACCTGTCCAGTCAGAGACAATGTTACCCAATGGTGTGGCTATGGTCAAATTCCTTTACTGTGATCTTCCTTTCTCATTATATTTGACATTTTTGAAACTGAGTTTTATTGCACTTACTCTGCTTATGAAAATGGTCTGGGGAAATTAGACTTAATAGAGATGTAGAAGCCACAGGGAAAAAAAAAAGAAAAGAAAAGCAAACTCGAAGGAAAGTGAAATTAAAATGTTATTTTGGTAAATGGCTGCTCTGGTGGAGATGACAAACAATCGCAATGCAAGTTAATTACTGACCTATCAGGAAAGTGTAGCATGGAGGTTGGGCCACACATTACTGGAGCAACCACAGCCACGAGTCATTTCCACAGGGGAACAAATAGGCTGTGCTTTACCACAGATCAACAGAAGATCTTTCCAGGGGACAGAAATGAGTTTCTCACAAATACAATATCTGTCTGTGGAGTTTCCACACACTCTTAGTAGGTCTGGAGAAAGCTCTTCCTACACATTCCAGAAAAAGGAATGGGGTCATATTGCCACAAGAAGTTCCTGTGTGTTAAGGCAGAGAGAACCTTGGCTTTTGGTGGCTATGGTTACCACACAGCTCACTGTTACACAGTGGAAACCCAAGCTAACACCCAAGGAACGGGAAAACACTGGGGCACACTCAGTACTTACCTCTGAGATAGTTCTCCTCACTAAGTCTTTAGTGGGAATCCATGTCAGGCAAGAGAGTCTTTCCATTTAGAGAAAAAATATCAAGCACCCGAAGAAAATTGAAACTTGAGGGAGACTTTCTCTATTTTTAGAACACAGAACCCTGCTAAATCCCAAGACGGTCATAAATGTGGTCATTTTTTTTTTAAATAAGAAACAAAATGGTTGTCTGAAATGGAAATAATGTTCATATTTTTAAAATTTTGTATGATTTTCCAAATATACTTTAATGTTGGTTTCAAAGGGTATGAAAACCATTGCTTATTGGCAGCCTCTAACTTACCATGAAATATCCTTCATTCACTGGTCCTTAGACCCACTGGCCAGACTAAGTTATACATATTCTTCTTAAAATAAGAAATAAATTTGATCAGAAGCATTTCTATTGGTAATACTTTCCTGGGCTACATACTCTGGCCTTAACTAGGTTCCATATTTATTTTTCATTTCTATATTCTGCAAACATTTATTAAGTCTTTATGGTTTTGTCAGGAAGCACAAGGACATAAATAATTAAAGACTTACATGATCTATACTTAATATGGGTGCTCTACGATCATTTTATCCACTAGATCTCCATTAGATTTCCTTTGGAATTCTTGTTACCTTAGTTTTCCAGACACAGTTTCCCCCTGATCTAGGGGTCTGTAGCCAAGGCAAGGATGTTTGGAGATGCAGCACTTGAGATCTGTCCTGGGACTACTTGGAACAGGTGGGGACACTTTGGGGAAGAACCATCAATATCCTTCAACTTTACTTTTCTCTGCTCTGTACTGCAGAAATAATTTCATAGTGTCCATTCAGTTTCTCCTAACTCAAATAATTCTTAATATACTTTTATTTTAGTGTTTCTGATGGGAAAGAGATGTCAAAAATAAACTTTCTAACTCAAAAGGGCAGGCTACTGAAACTTAATGTAATTAACAGAGTGCAACAGATAATCGACAGAGCAGCTATGAAATTTAGAATTAGACAAAATATCACATTCATTCCTATTTAGGCATTTGCAGGGTGAGTGGGAAAATCAGACCCAGAATATCACTGAGCCAACCAAGTCTGTTGAGCAGAGCCAAAGTTTGTGGGGCTCTTATAAAGTGCATTCTCATCACTGTTTCCTGTTTTTTAAACAGTATTGAAACTGGAACTGGTGTAATATCACAAGCTATTCTTGCTCTTCTCTTGGTACATATAAAATCAGGAAGTCTAGAGAAATTGTGAAGGCAGCCTTAAGTGATTTACATTTGAATTTCTAACTCAAGGATGTTTATTTGGACAGTTTTGTAAAATAAAATTGACATTCTAAACACATGCAAAATGAACTAATTCTTCAGTATTTTCCTTAGGCATCCACCATGGTTCTGTGTGCCTCCTGTAAGAATATAAATGCATTAGTCATCATTTTTTTCTAATAGAATTTAATAACAGTGATGATGATGATGATAAGATGCTATAGAAGGAACACAGGAAATACTGAATAAGCATGTAGATCACATGAAACAAACTTAATATGACATATGGTTAGCAGAATGCTGGATGTTCTGAAACTGTATAGAAATAAGCATAGAAAAGGGCTTCCCAGGTGGCGCTAGTATAAAGAACCTGCCTACCAATGTGGGAGACAAAAGAGATGTGGGTTCAGTCCCCAGGTTGGGAAGATCCCCTGGAGAAGAGCATGGCAATCCACTTCAGTATTCTTGCCTGGAGAATCCCATGGACAGAGGAGCCTTGGAAGGTTATGGTCACAAACAGTTAGACATGACTGAAGTGATTTAGCACACATGCACAAGCATAGAAAAATATTATTGATTTTATGATATACTCTACCAAATCTAAAAACTTGAGTGTCAGTGAGAAATGAAAATACAGGTGGAACAACAGAATATGATTTCAACACCCTATGCATGTTCTTGGAATAAGAACAAAGAAGTCATTGATTAGAGCTCTTCATTGCCTTTCTTAACACATCCTGAAATTAATATTTCTAGGTTCCTGAAATTATATTCTTCCCCTGATGCTGGAAGCAAGTCATGACGGACCCTGGGGTTTGAGGGTTTCTTTCAACTCATAGTTGGGCAGACTTTATAATGGAGTTTGTTCCCCTAGAAACTTCTTTCATAAAGACTCAAAAATTAGAGTACCATGGCAGGCCATCACATCCCACAACTCCAGGAGACACCATTAACTAGAATACAATCCTGATCTCCTATCCTTAGTCACAAATGCTCCCTGCCTCTACAAGTACTTAGGAACACACACGAAGTAGAATAACCAAAGCTCTTCTACTATAAGATGTGTTCCCATGTAGCCAGAAGAGTTTCCAGTATGAGACTCAGGTAAATGGTTCCTAAGGGTTAATGTGAAATCTGACTAATCATTTATGGTTTTGTGTTAACTGCTATAATCACACCTTTCCCATACATACATCTAAGTGATTCACTGAGCAGATGGATTAAGTTAAAAAAAAAATGTAAGTAAGAATTGATGGCCTTTCAGCAATATTGACCCTGTGGATGAGATGGGGCCTAAGTAGGTGGGAGGACTTTGGCAGCCAAAATCTTAAAAGGATCATAGTGCTCAAGGTAGAGGAAAAAGAATGCTAGGGTGTGGGCAAAGGGAAAATGGGAAAGTTGAAGGAGTCTAAAGAGAAAGAACTGTACGTGGGATCTGAATATGACTTGCAAATTTTGGTGTAAAACAGCCTTATCCACTTGGTGTTAGAGGTTTTTTAACAGGATGAAAAAGAATAAATCACCTCTGAACCCACAGAGTACAACAGTTAGAAGTTTCACAGCTGCCACTGCAACTGTCATTTCTGCCAATTATATTTCCTTCCTCCTCTGTCCTCCCCGCTTCCCCAGGTCCTGCTGAGGGTGAGGGGGTCCTGCTTCGCTCTGTCTTGCACTCAATTCTTCCACACAAGATGTTTGTGTATTATGCCAAGGAAAGCCCTCTTCCCAAATTCTCTTCCTCAGAGTGTCTAGAATACTTGCCTCTTATAGTACTGGTTGGCTTAGGAGGGTTGAGGCTCTCAGCTAATCCTTCAGCCTGATGAGACGATAGCAAGATAATCAGACTTGCCCACATGGAGACTAAATGCCATTTCCTTCATGAAATCCAGCACTTGTCTTTTCCTTCAACTTCCTTGGTACTGTAGTATTTCTTCATAACACATGTCAAATTTTACCTTATAATTTCACAATTATTTGCATACCTCTGCACGACCAAGCCCTTTGCCCCAAAAGCCCAACTTGTCTTAATTTAGCTCCAGCATCGGCTGGTCTTCTTTTGCAGACTTTCTCGACACCTCACCATTCCACCAGAGTCTAATGCCATTGTTTCTCTTCCCTGGGCACAACTCTTTTCTCATTTAATTTTATTTATTTATTTATCGCACTCACTAAACTACTCTAAAGCACTTGGTTGAAGCAAACAAAAACACAAAAAAGAACCTCTACTGTAGTGTCTGTCACTCAGGAAAGTCTCAATAAACCTTAAATAGGTAATTTATTTTCTGTGGGTAAGAGGAAGTTTGTGTCATTTTCTGTATTCTTCTTAGAGCAACATGAAACCACCATATTACAAGTATGAGAATAACTATGAATAGTATCAAGGGAATACCATTGTAAAACAAAATACAGAAGGTGTTGAATAAAGAGAAAAAATAAGAGTGCAATGTGTTTTCAACAAAATGTGAACTGGGGTCAGTTGGGAAAGGAAATGATAGCTAGAGGAGAGAGTGAGAGAAGAGAAATAATATTAATCAGTGTAGGGGGAATGCAGCTTAAAAGAAAGATCTAAAGGAGGAATTTTGAAATTCCTTTCTGCAGATTGTCCCCTATAAAACAGGTGGGGAAGCCAGATAAGAGGTTTTTTAAAGAAATCCAGCCTGTTGACGGAAACCCATCGCCAAACAAATTATGGGTTAATTGTGAAATCAATACAAGAATGTAGATGTTGATTTGATGCTGAAATGTGTGCTGTCTGAGGAAGCAACATTTCCTATAAATGACGCATGGTGAGGCTATGTAAATTCAGTGGCTTCACATTCTTGGTCAGAAGATAGTGGCTTTAGCTAGAGTATTTCCGTCACCAATGTGACAAGCACACTATCTTTGGAGTACAAATCTAATGAATAATGTGGAAGATCAAGCCTTGAATGAACTCCAAGGAGAATCCAGATTCTTTTAGAAAAGATTTATATGTTTAATCCTTGATTCTCCTCAAGCATCATCCACATCCCTTGGACATTAGATCATATCAATGCATTTACATTGCTGCCTATTTGCCTGAAACTGTGGAGCTCTGTAAATCTGCAGTAGTACTTCAGCTCTCAGTTTTTTAGCACACTGGTATCAGAGGTGAAAAGGATGGTGCATATCATAGCAGTCCTCTTGGTTGACCATGCACCCTCACTCTCAGTGTTCTTCCGAAGATGGAACAAGGGGCCATGGACTTGTTCAAGGTCATGAAGGTGGACATTAGAGACTGTGCTGCCACTAGAAGTCATCGTGAGCTCTTTTTATGCAACTAGTCTAATTATAATGAATCCAAGGTCTCCATCACAATCACAGTGCCTAGATTCTCATTGTTTTATTCATAATTACTTCATTCACTGAAACTCTGAAAAAAACTCATACTTTTATTAGTAGCACTTTATCAAAAAAATCCATAGATTTGCTTTATTTTGAAATAACATTTTCTTGGCATTATTTATAACAAATAATACACAAAATAAAACCAAAAAAGTATTATCCTGTACTGGGGTATATGGAAAAATAACTATTTATATCTTCTGCCTGTGATTGCATTTACTTTTTAAAACACACTGATATATTTAACCTTCTATATCTTATTCTAGTTATATATAGAGGTAAGTTCCCTTATGCATACATTAGTGGTCAGATTCGATCCATTTAAAAATTCTATTAAATGTAGTTGTAATCATATTTCTATGGAATAGTGGGGATAAGACTTCCTTATTTTATTACTTCAAAATTGTATTTCCAATGTTGTCGAAAGAGCCTTTTTGTTTTTGATTAAATAAGTTTTTTAAATATGTCACTCATAGGATTATGAAAATGAATATATTTTAAATAAATGAAAATAAAATAAGTGGAAAAATAATTTGGTTCAGTCAGTTCAGTTGCTCAGTCGTGTCCAACTTTTTGCGACCCCTTGAATCGCAGCACACCAGGTCTCCTTGTCCATCACCAACTCCCGGAGTTCACTCAAACTCACGTCCAGTGAGTGGATGATGCCATCCAGCCATCTCATCCTCTGTCATCCCCTTCTCCTCCTGCCCCCAATCCCTCCCAGCATCAGAGTCTTTTCCAATGAGTCAACTCTTCCCATGAGGTGGCCAAAGTACTGGAGTTTCAGCTTTTTAGCATCATTCCTTCCAAAGAACACCCAGGGCTGATCTCCTTTAGAATGGGCTGGTTGGATCTCCTTGCAGTCCAAGGGACTCTCAAGAGTCTTCTCCAACACCACAGTTCAAAATAATCAATTCTTGGGTGCTCAGCTTTCTTCACAGTCCAACTCTCACATCCATACATGACCACTGGAAAAACCATAGCCTTGACTAGACGGACCTTTGTTGGCAAAGTAATGTCTCTGCTTTTGAATATGCTATCTAGGTTGGTCATAACTTTTCTTCCAAGGAGTAAGTGTCTTTTAATTTCATGGCTGCAGTCACCATCTGCAGTGATTTTGGAGCCCCCCAAAATAAAGTCTGACACTGTTTCCACTGTTTCCCCATCTATTTCCCATGAAATGATGGGACCAGTTTCACGAATTCTTAATACAACTCTCCTGTAAACAACTTAGTTGAGACTTTCCTGGTGGCGCTGTTGGTAAAAACTTCACCTTCAATGCAGGAGACCCGGTTTCAATCCCTGGATCAGGAAGATCCCCTGGAGAAGTTTCAGTTCAGTTCAGTTCAGTTGCTCAGTCGTGTCCGACTCTTTGCGACTCCATGAATTGCCACACACCAGGCCTCCCTGTCCATCACCAACTCCTGGAGTTCACTCAAACTCACGTCCATCAAGTCGGTGATGCTATCCAGCCATCTCATCCTCGATCATCCCCTTCTCCTCCTGCCCCCAATCCCTCCCAGAATCAAAGTCTTTTCCAATGAGTCAACTCTTCACATGAGGTGGCCAAAGTACTGGAGTTTCAGCTTTAGCATCATTCCCTCCAAAGAACACCCAGGACTGATCTCCTTTAGAATGGACTGGTTGGATCTCCTGCAATCCAGGAAGTTAGATATTACTAAAGTACAATGAAGTGCAGTTGTTTAAAGTGTACAATTTGATCATTTTTAATACTTGTATATTGTTGTTAAACCATCGTCACAATCAAGATAACAAATGTATCCGTCACTCCCAAAAGGTTCTTTGTTTCAAGAGTCTACCCTGTCCCTAGGCAACTTTTGTTTTTTCTGTTTACTTTGTTAGTTTGTATATTCAAAAATATTATATAAGTGAAATCATAAATATGCAATGAGAACTTTTTAAGGAGAGGGCTTGGTTTCTTTTACTCTGCCCAGTAGGTGTGCAATTCATCCATGCAGTTGCATGCATCAGTTGACCATTTTTTATTGTTATACCGTGTAGATAAACCAGAATTTTTCTATCAGTTCATCCGTTGGTGGACTTATGGGTCGTTTTTGGTTGTTTTTTTTTTTTTTAGTGAGTTCAGTTTAGTCGCTCAGTCATGTCCGACTCTTTGCAACCCCATGAATCACAGCACGCCAGGCCTCCCTGTCCATCACCAACTCCCAGAGTTCACCCAAACTCATGTGCATCAAGTCAGTGATGCCATCCAGCCATCTCATCCTCTGTTGTCCCCTTTTCCTCCTGCCCCAAATCCCTCCCAGCTTCAGGGTCTTTTCCAATAAGTCAACTCTTCATATGAGGTGGCCAAAATATTGGAGTGTCAGCCTCAGCATCAGTCCTTCCAATGGATACCCAGGACTGGTCTCCTTTAGGATGGACTGGTTGGATCTCCTTGCAGTCCAAGGGACGTGCAAGAGTCATTTTAGTGAGGGGGTAAAATAAATATTCCACTTCTTTGTGTTCACTGTCCCTAAGAAAATTTTTAGTCTTTCCAATGCTCATTTTTCTCCTCTATAAAAACATAAGTATAATGTGACTATCATAGGAGCTTTATAAGGATTAAACCAGCTAATTGCCTGGCACATAGTAAATACTCAATAAATATTAACTTTTTAAAAAATATCACTCAGTTGCCTAATTGGTATCAGTTTTTCCTGATACCACTTTTCCTCCTATTAAAATGCTTTTATTTTTTCCTAATTACTTTCATGTCCACTCAACCAGAACATTACCATGATTCCTGCCCAGTTGTCTGTCCAACCAATGTAGAAGTACCAATACAATTGGCTCCTTAAAATATAATCCTTCTTTAGGATTATATTGACTTTTAAAACTGACTGATGACAGTTTTTTCTAATGTTGTACCCACATGACCAGGTTAGCACTGATGCATCTGTATAGGTGAGAGATGGAGACAACACTCAGGCAGAAGCGGGTCTGTTTCTAGAAACTTAGAAGCTATATTTGCATTGCAAATGTTCTATTTTAAATGAGTAGATGTATTCATTTGAGGAACTTGTGGGCAGGAGCAGCTGAAAAGGATTATGTATTTGGGAAGCAACTAAAAGCCCTCTTGGTCCACCCACCCAATTTATTTTCTTTGTTTTCTTTTTCTGAAGTATTCTTTTTTCATAGCCACTCCTTTAAAATTTGCCCACGCTGGATTTTCCTGGCTGAATCAGACTCCTTCCAATAAAATAAATGTAAATAAATAAATAAACAGTGTTGATGTGTTGATTTTCTCTTTCTTCATAAATATTATATCCAATAAGTTATTAATACTAAATCTAGTTCAGTTGGCAGATGGCAGTGGACAAGGGAATTTTAATTTTTCCCTGTGGATATTGCAAGTAGAGGTGGGGGCTAGGACTCTGAACCAGGCTAATGAGGCCAAGCCAACATATTTGATAGTCAGTGGGACCAGCTTGGTTTGCTCTAAAGCCAATTTTATACACTTAAATTTGACCTTGTTCACAGTTTTTTGTTTTTTTTTCCCACTAAAAAAAAAGTTGCCAGTAATAGTATCTGAAAGTGGTGTGGGATGGGGTGGCTAATAGATCAAAGACATTGTGAATGCAAACAGCATATACCCTGAAAATGCTTAGTTGGCAATAGCATTTCTATATAAGGGAGACCATATCATATTGTCATTAGGAGTTTCTTAATCAAATTAAGGAACTACACAGAATTGAGTGTATTATATTTGAATTGAAATCCTCTGGCATGAATACAGTAGTGTTGGAATATAGAGGTCCCAACTGATAAAAAACAAACAAACAAACAAAAAAAAACACTGCGAAGTAACTACCTTCTTCCTCACCACTCAAAGAGGCAGAGACTTTATGCCATTTTTGTACCTTAATGATGAATAGAGATGTCTACTCCACCAAGAATTTTTCATAGAAAACTATGTATATTTAGAATAATATAATACTTTTATATTTTATCAGGATAACACTGTAATATGCAGAAGTCTACAAATTCTGATATCCCTGTGGAAACACTGAATCCCGCCCGCCAAGGCACTGGAGCTGTGCAAATGAGAATCAAAAATGCCAACAGCCACCATGACAGGCTGAGCCAAAGTAAATCTATGATCCTCACCGACGTTGGGAAGGTCACTGAACCTGTAAGTCAGATACCCCAAGTTGCCTGATATAGAATTGTATAAAAAAGTAAAAAAGGGGGGGCTAATTAGCCTTGTTTTATTTGTTTTCCTAATGTGTATGAGAAAACTGTTTTTGTAATGCATTTTATCTTGCCTACTTATAATCATAATAATATCCCCAGTTGCAAAAGAAGAGCTGGGCTTAATCCAGAGTGATAAAGTGGATTTGGAACTAGACTGAAGAGCACCTTTGACTCATTTTAAGGGCCTCCACTATCATGCTTCAGTGTCATAAAAATAATGAGGTTATGCTAGCATGTGGTGTTTGTACTTCCAAATACAGTACATCACTTTGAAAAGCCAGAGGCTAAAATTAGCTAAGAATAAACTGAGAAAAAAAATATTTTTTAAATGTGAAAATCTCTTCCTTAAAAATCTTCCAATATATGATATTGGAAATTACAGTCTGATTTGGAATGAGTTTGAGCAGTGGAAATGGTGTGGCAATTTAAGGTTTGGAGAGGAAGCCATTTTGTCTCCATAATGTGTCATTAGGAAGATTTGAAATAAAATAGTTAGAGATGAACTCTACTGCCAATTGTGTCCCTGCCCCTGCACTCATCCTGAGCCACTAAACATACTGATTGCAATGAGTCTCCTCTGGTTAATTTTCTTCCATAATGGTGGTAACTTGCAGCTGAGGCCATAGGATGTTACAAAATTATTTATGCAGTGTTAGCCACTCTTTTGGACCCCGGATCTGTTTTGTTGCTCACAGTGAGAGCAAGAGCAAGAGATAGGTTAGCTGGGGATAGCCTGTGAGTCCCAGTCACCCTGCAGTAACATGTGAGCTATTAATTGAGTGTTCTGTTAATATCATAGGGGCCTATGAAATATTCAGCTCCCTAACTGAGTTATTAAATGAGATCAACTTGCTGAGTAGCATGTTACTGATTATATTTATTCCCTGTTTTTCACTCGAATTTCAAGTGCAGAATTAACCCACCACAATTTCAGGAGCCTGAGGAATATATGATTTTAACCATTCTTTCTTCAGGTATTATAGACAGATGTAGCATGAGGAAGCCAGTGATTATATTTTGGAAGTGATAAATATATCCCTAGATAAGGTTCTGAGAGAAACTTTTTTTTTTTTTCTTTCTTTTCTCATTTAAAAGTATTGTCTGCTGGGAGGCACAACACAGTCAGCCTGACTTTGAAACCTGCTAAACCGTTCCTCAACCATGAACTTGAGACAGTGGTTAGAGTAAATTATTGGAATCTCTATAATGTATTATCAGTAAGAACTGTACCTTTGAAAAAGTTTAAAAGTTAAGTATATTTAATGATGCCTAACATATTTTATTGGCTGTGTTTAACAAAAGGCACTATGCCGCAGTTGTTTTTGACAAGCATGAAAACATCACAGCATGAGACTGCAAAAGGAATTATGGAGAGAAATTACAAGTGATCCATCTCTCAATGAATTATCCACCTCAATAGCCCGCAGAACTCAGCTACCAATTAACACCTACTTTATTACATGTTGGGATGTACTTAATAACTTTCATGTGTTTATGCACTATTACCTTGACTGATGCCTCTTGTACAATTAGGCATAATTGGCATATCAATATGCAAAAGTTAAAAGGATTAACCCTCTTAAAACTAATGAGCATTTCTGTATCCAGCTGCTAAATGAGACAAAATTAGCATTTTTCACTTTTGGGCAGGATTTTATCATGCAGTTTCTCATTGTTGATATTACCTTGTTACATAACTTTAGTTTGGGGGGTTGTATGCTGGACTGCTGGAGAATCAGAGTTTTCCAAAGTTAAATTAGCTATAATTATCCCAGCTTTTGTTTCCGCATTCTTAGCCTCGGCAATATGTATTCCTCGATAAGGAACAAAAATAAAAGTTACTTTTGGTTATGTGTGCTCAGTGCATAATTATATAAAAGGGGTATTTTAGTGAGGATATGTCATTTCACCAAGAAAACTTGGCTCAGAGATACTGTATTGAAAGCTTGCCATGGCACTAATTTTCTTTCTGTCTCAGTTCTTTTCATCTCTTTTTTCCATGCACAATTTTCTGACTAGATACTGACAGAATGTAAAGTATTTTGGCATATTTATTCAAACAAGCCTGTTAAAGATATCTGCTCAAGCTAAACTAAGAACTTGATTTTTCAGAAGTTGGAAGTTGGGGTAAGGTCAAGGGGGAGATTTTGAACTTAGGAAAAGTGGGTGAAGATATACCCTAAAATGTGTGTGGAAGTTCACATGTAGCATGATTTCTGTAACAGATACAAATATGTTTAATCTGTACAGAAAAAAAATTGAGTATTTAGAAACTATATGTGTATTATGTACCCTATTTAATATATTTGGCATATATATACTATTTGTTACTGGCATGCCTATTATGCAAATTTACAAGGACTTAGAGTATATAATAACACAGTCTGATATCACATTACTATGATTTCACCTATAATAAAAAATGATAGTAATTCTAGGGTCAGATCTATTATGTAATTTTGTCATTAATTTATAAAGTCCTTTTTTTAAATTTGATTAAAATGTGTGTAGTAAGACTCTTATATAAAACTCTCATATATATGTCATAGGAGCCTATGTCCTTGATGTATTAAATCGAGGAGTATTTGAAATGCCAATATAAACATTTATGTGACCCTAAACTCTGCAAACACAGGTGAATTTACTTGTTGAATTAAAAGTTTTTATTGCCTAAGTGCTGCAGGGAAGCATTCCAGTAAAAACAAGTATCAATAGTCCATTAGTATTTTATCGGTGGCATGCATCGTTTTCTTTAAACACCAAAAAATCATTTTTATGTGGCTCATAAGATTGACGCCTTTTCAAAATTCAAAGAGGCCACTTTGCTTTCTAAGAAATGTTGGAGAGATGGGAAGTTTGGACATGGAATGACATGGTTAGTAAGAAAATTGCGTATCTGTGAGAATGATCTGGAGGTTTGGTGGGGAGGGAATGCTCTTTGGTCTCAGTGATTTGTTATCTCCCTGCCCCCTGCCCCAAGCACCAGAGACCCCTTAAAGGTGGACTGATGGTTTACCCGAACATGCTAAATACAGAAGCAGAAGGCTGAGTGAGCATAAACAGGGGCAAGTAAAGTGTGGGGCGAAAAAGGCTAATATGCAATCCAGAGAATAACTAATACAAAAGGTTTAATGTGACTTTGACGTTATTTGTAAGAGGGATGCCCAGCCTACTAGACAGCTTGAAAATAGATATTAATGAGGAGTTTAAATAGCCCAAGTCAGGAAACTGCAGACATAGAATTTGCAGGCAGGAGCAGTTCTGGCATTTAATACCGGTGTCTTAAGCAGCATCATGTATGAATATTCACCATTTCCAGCTTGTAAACCCCACAGAGTGCATCACTCCATTCATAGCCATCATAGACAGAAAAATGTTTTATTTTTATTGGTGTTCAGATAAAGACTTAGTTCAAGCCATTTCTAAACATTAACATACAAGACTCCTTGTGCTTCTGTTAACAGACAGTGTTCCTTCATTTTTCTTTTCAATATATTATAAGAGAAAAAAAGGAAACAATTTTCCTTTGTTTCTTACTTCTGTGATTATAGGATACTTGCCAAAGTTGTGGCTAGCTAAAAAGGCAGACATAAAAATTGCTACTAAAAATATAAGCCTTCTGTTTAGCAGAGATTTTGAGAAATATTATGAGGCTGTAGGACTTATCCCTGTTTACTTCAAATCAAGCTTATAGTTAGGTTTGAGGCTTTGTTTGTATAAATTGTCCTGAAGTGGATCCTGATATTCAATTAAAATGACACTAAATCACATTGAATTGATAAGACTTGGCATCTCAAACAAAGGTAATTGCCCGTATTGGTTTTATACAAAAATAGCACTGCTTGGAAAATGTGCAGCCAACACAGACTGTCAACTCCATTTATAGATCAATATGTGAAAACCATTGATCAGGCAGGCATGTATAACAGTAACACTTTGCATTTATTTGTTGTTTTTATACCACATTAAGGCTTACAGGATTATAGGCTTCCTAAATATTTTGACTTCCTCATAAATATATGATCTGTTGCATGTTAATTAAATGAGAGTCTGCAGCCATTTCTAAAATTGTTTTTAGTTTGATGATTTCCTTTTATTGCTGTGGATCGTATGATCTGAAAATGGATTAGTTTCCTTTTGCATAAAGATTATTAAAGCTTATTTTTAATGTGTCCTATTTAGTATAATATGTGGCTGCCTTTTTGCTTTGAAAAATATAGATACAGAAAATTATTTTCTCTTAGCTAGTGGCTGATCTTTTTTATTAACTGGGCATTCTCAGAGCTCAAGGTAGAATTATTTCCTGACATATTTTGCACATGTTGTAGATAACGGGTCTTCCTGATTTTTCCTGATAGAATGAATTTGTTTTCTTTCTTTTCTTTTTGTCTGGCTCTGTAGTACAGGCATCTAATCAAACATTGTGTGGAAAACAAACTGATCATCTCAATTAAATTCTAGACACACACAAATATAATTTGAATTCTATTTTCCTGATTGGAGAACAAGCCTTACAAACTGTTCCTATACACTGCATTCTGCAGTTAAATCTTTCTTATCTCATCAATGTAAGGACAGTATTTTGTTCCTAATCTTTATCAAACTATTGTGGATGACATTTGTAAGCCATTTTGTTTATGAGGAAGAGCTGGAGGACAGTGGAGTGAAACTCTCCATAGATCCAAATCTCAGATATGACTATGAAATAATTTGTCTTCCACTGCAATTTTCTTTGCCACTGAGAGGTCAGTTTTGTTGAGAAATCTTTTTATATCCTCTATATACATTAGGACTACTGCTTTCGAGACAACACTTGGTTTTATATACGATATTAAAACAATAATAAAGAAACAAGTTTTCAGAAATAGGCCCCCCACAAAAAATAAAGAAATCATGATATTCAAAGGTTACTTAAGGTAACCAGTCTGCTGTAAAGCAGAAGACAATATTTATTAGCTAGATTTTTTACTTTTACATAAAATGCCCTGGGGTGGGAGGGAGGAAAGAAGAATCAAAACCACTAGAGATTTCTTTCCTGTCCTTGCCATCTTATGTCATCTCATGCTGTGAAAATCTTTAACTCTGTTTACCAAGCACAAATTGGACATGCCAAAGGTTCGGGAAGTTTTCATTGACAGTGTAGAGTCTGCACTTCAAAGAATGAGCTGGGGCTCTTGAGTTCATGTTCGAGCTTGCGTGGTTTCCATTTTAACTTGAGCATAGCTAAATTTGTTTATAATCTCCTACTGATTGAACATGGCGCTGAATGTACATGAGATACATTTTTTTTTTAAGTTAGTCCTCTGATTACTAATTTGAATCCAAAACTCTAACCTTGTTAGCATCTGGACTTATTTCCATAATAACAACCCCTTCAGAACCTACAAAGTAATGAATAATTGACAACAAATGAAATGTTTTGATAGTTGTCGGCACAAAGCATGTTTAATGTTTTGTGTTGCTTCCTAGCTAATTATGTAGATGACACATTTGTCAGACCTTGACTGCCATTAGAAACGTGTTTCCAGAGGGGAGAAAAACAGGCTATTCATAGAGTAATTAACTAGAATGCTCAATGACCTGTGAGAGATTCAAATCGCTGCCAGTTCAGACATTGTTTTGTTACAGAAGCAGAGGGGTAATTAAAATTCCAAATTACAGTCCTATGATGGAGCATTTGTTTGTTGACAGTATACTCTTACTTTAGTTTGTTAATTCTTTTTAAAATTGCTTCTAATCCATTTTATAGCTTTAGGAGTTCCATCTTTGAATGTACTGACAACTAATATTACGGTAAATTGTACTTCAATGGGGTACTGCCCGCCTCACAGTTTCAAGGGAGCACAAGGTGGGTGGGATAAAAATAGCTCCTTCCCTAAACTGATATATCAGGTGCTGTCAGTGGGAATGCCACTAAACTGGAACATCTTGTTAAATACTGCATTTCCCATTCTGTATTAGGGGGAAATGTCCTGGCAGAAAATAGAGATATAAAAAGGAAAGCAATGATGAACATCTAAAAAGGAGGAAAAAACACTCTCCCAACAAAAAATGATTGATTAAGGTGTTTTATTAGACAAGGAGGAAGAGAGAGGAGATAGGGCTGAGGATGATGGGGAAGGTGTTGAGATCAGTGCAGAAGATGTCTGTATGAGAGCTCTCTTGGATCACTCAAAAAACGGGTGTTTATACAGCAGTAAACTCCATCTCAGGTCAATAATAAACTGTAGGACAGGGGTATCATGCATTAATTTTTTTCACAACGTTATTGGCATAGTTTACAAATCTGGAAGGCTAACATAGTCTAAAAAAATCAGCTCAAGAGAAATATTTATTTAGGTTGCTGAAAGTGAGAATATAGTTTTATTAAAAAGATCTGACAGAAGTCACACGGTGTTTGATGCAGGCGAGCTGACAGAGGCATCCAGTGAGCGCTGATTATCCCGAAGTCACTGTCAGCTAGGATTGATTTTCACTTTCTCCGTTTATGTAACGGTTCCTGTAATACAGCTGACCCCGAATCACGTTACCTTGTCATTTCTCTGCATGGATCAAGAAGAGATGAGCTGAAAATAGCTAGACACTGACCTTGAACTTGCCAGAAAAGTGAGAAGTGACAGTGGGGTTTTTCTGTAGTACATGTACAAAGATGAAGGCAAACTGTGCCTTCTGTTGAGTTCACTGCAGCAGCACAAGGGGGCAGAGCAGTACTAGAGATTACAGGTAAAATTGCTTCTGCACCAGCATGTAAAGGCTCTGAAATACCAAGTTGAGTCAGAGGTTTCATTTTTACATCTTAGTGTAGACATAAAGGAGAATTACTGATGAATCAAAATCTCAGGTCCCCTGATGTTCATAATCAGTAATCTTAAAGTGTACATTCTAATTAAAAAAAAAAAAAGGTTACCTAGTACTCTGTGTGGCAGCAACTATGCTTTTCCACCAAATTATTTGCAGCATCTCTTATTTAATTCATATAATACTCTTCACCCTTAAAATAATTTTGGAACCACAGTCACTATTATTAAGGGGAAAAGTGAAAGTGAAGTCACTCAGTTGTGTCCGACTTTTTGCGACCCCGTAGACTGTAGCCTACCAGGCTCCTCCATCCATGGGATTCTCCAGGCAAGCGTACTGGAGTGGGGTGCCATTTCCTTCTCCAGGGAAATGCCACTTCCCAACCCAGGGATCGAACCCCGATCACCTGCACCGGAAGCAGACGCTTTAACCTCTGAGCCACCAGGGAAGCCTTATTTAAGGGGGGTTTATGGCAAATTCCTAAGATGATATGAGTCATTTCAGGTACAGTTTTATCAGAAGCTGGGAACAGTCTTTTTAAACTTGGTTGTTGTGGGTTCGTTGCTAAGTTGTGTCCGACTCGTGTGACCCCATAGACTGTAGCTCACCAATCTCCTTTGTCCATGGGATTTCCCAGGCAAGAACACTGGAATAGGTTGCCATTTCCTTCTACAGGGTATCTTCCCTACCCAGGGATCAAACCTGCATCTTCTGTATTGCAGACGGTCTCCTGAATTGCAGGCAGATTCTTACCACTGAGCCATCAGGGTTTTTTACACTATTAAGTATCAAAACCCCAAGTTAAAATTGGACAGTGTATGATGATTATATGCACAAAGAGGTAAAATGCAAGCTGCTAAATAATGTTTGCCATTTGATTTATGTTTTTATGTGCCTTGTATATTTTCTCATTTTAATACTTGCCTCACTTTTCAAAAATTTTCTTTTCTTAGATCATTATTATAACTTTTATTAATCTAAAGCATAGTATGTTCAGAATATTGTCCTTTGATTTGATTGTTAGCACTTAGTTAAGTTAAATCATTGTTGTACTGATGCGGAATGTTTCTTATAAATGACACTCAACTTGCCAAGTAAAGCAGAGAACTGAAGCAGATCGAGAAACAGAAGAACAAACACTGACTTTATCCCTTAGGTTGTAAGTGCCTTATGTAATGGCAAAATGATATCTTTGTGTGCGTGGTTGCACAATAACATTGCAAACCTCTACAGTAATAAGATCCTTTCTTGCCTATAGTGGATTCTTTCTTTGTGTTATACATATATAGTAAATATACATACATACATACATACATACATACATCTCTCACTTCAGAGTGAGAGGGACATGTATATAAAATTTATATATTTGAGCTTATTTTTATATTCTAGGAAAAAGAGCTATATACATATATCTACAAGCTGAAATATCCAGATTGCTACAGTACTCTTCTTGCAATAGATTTAACTCAAGACAAACAGACAATGTTAAGATCTGAGAAATAAGTAGAATTCCAATAAATTTCAAGAATGAAATAAATAGATCACTTGGTTGCCAGAAATGAGGCTGAAAATATTCAGAACAACTGTGTCATCAGAGATCTCTAGTACCTTGTTTTTGTCCTCACATAGAAGATGATAGCTTGTGTTGTTGGAGCATAAGTCCTCCGAAGTAGGTCTCGGGGTGTGTGTGTGTGTGCGTGTGTGCGTGGTGTGTAGAAAGGGTGAGGATAAGGCAGAGTTACAGTTACAAAGTTCATGTGTCTAAAATTGATGTCTTGAAAGCAATCCTGAGGAAGGGTCACTTTCCTTTAGAGTCACACAGTCTACCTTGCATTTCTGTTCCTCAGAGTGTGCAGGGACCTCGTGTGTGCCCTCTCCCAGGTGGTAGGAAGCCCATCTCTAAAGAGTTGATTAGCTTCTGCTTCTGAGACCAAGGCATATGTAAAGGTGTTGGCTGCTAAAACACTTCCCCAGAGTTGTCATTCCACCACCCTTCAGTGTGTAAGGCTTTTAATAAGGGACTGTAGTCCCTCATGTGTTCAGATCCAGTTTATTGTTACCATCTGTTTAATTACACTCTCAGGTTTGTGTTGGGAAGCATGAAAGTATGTTATCCAGCCTTTGAATCCCTGTGTTCCTAAAGAGACGTGGCTAAAGTGCATGTCAGTTTTCAAACAGCATATTAAAAACTGATAAGCAGAACCGTCTCCAAACAACACTATGTAAAAAAAGACATTATTTTTTATATTAATGCATGTTGCATGTAATTAGCAAATGTACACTGATGTGGCAGTTTCTCCTAGAAATGATGCCATCTTCTTTATGCACAAACTCATATGCTACTTCTTTGTGGTGATGGATTTTGATTCCCATTCACTTCCAATGCACTGGCAATAAGTTTATTGGTGAAGAGATATGGAATTTGAGTTGTAATAGGATATATAGCTGTCATATGCCAAGCAAGTTTAAGGATATGCTAAAATGGGAGATAAATAATATACTCCAAAAATGAGAAGAGACTCTTTGGGGAAGGTGAAAAAACCCTAGAAGAAGTTGCTTTATTCTTTCTCTTCCTCCCCCTCATTATTATTATTGCATTCCATTTTTTTTTTTTTTTGGAGAAACCCCAGAATTTTCTTTTTTATGGTAGCTCCTGCAGTCACCATGATATGGTATATTTTTCCGCATGTAAATACCTTTGATAAAATTACACTGACTGACTCAGACCTCTCACTCATTTATGTACAAATTATGTTATATACCAGCTTTTGGGTGAAATAAAACTTAAAATGAAACAAAGCCAAATTCTGGTCTTTAAGTATCAAAATGTTGTAGAGGTCTGGCTCTGAAAATCAAAAGGAAATAAATTGATTATACTTCCTAAATAAAACAGACAAACAAACAAAAAGACAATGGCTGCTAGTGTTTTATTTCTTTTGTCCCTGAGATGATTTCAATAAGCTAGTTTCCCTGAGATTCGAAGATGTTTGAGTAATAATGTGTTTGTAAATGTCCAGAAGTACTAGTCTTATTTTTATTGTGAGTGCCTCCCACAGCACCATAAACACCAACAACCATGGTACTGTCTTTTTTTTTTTTTTTTTAACACCTTCATGAGGAAACCAGTGCTGTTCTTGCCTCATAATCTTGTTTCTATGGAGGAGGAGGAGGATCAGTGATGACACTAACTTTCCTCCACTCCTTCTGGACACCTGACCTGCTTTCTTTCCCACAGGGTAAAAGGAAACTGCAGACTTCATATTTCCAATGAGAAGGGACATGTGTCTCCTTGCATTGAATTGTCTTAGATCATATCATGTAGCACAAAGTGACCCAATAAAGGAAGACAGGAAAACAAAGTGACAGTTTTGTTTGCTCAAATATAAACACCAACATCGAAACATGGGGGCAAATCCTAGAGGTCCAACCGCCAGATCACAGGAATTAAATAGCAAGAAGTACTGATAAGTAGTGATATTCTGTACTTAAATAAAATGTGTTCAAGGTGTAGTCAATAATCGTCAGGGAAAAGATAATAAATAAATAAGCTTAGTTCAGGTTAGATGAACTGATCCATGAGAAAGTGAATCTAGCTTTGACAATACATCACCCACTGTGGTCTTACCTATCAATCATAGCCTGACTGTGGGTAACCCTACATGACGACTTCCTCTTTCACCACGTATTATTGACAAGTGTCAGTGCTAGTAACACATGATCAAATAGAAAGGAAAGAACTTTACATTCCTGGATGTGCTATCTTTAACCTCCGTACTTTTAATATTATCCTTTAAAAAAAGGAAAAGAAATTTTCTTTCTTGTCTTTAAAGTACTAATGAATAAGGTTTTACTGTCACATAGATTATTAATTTGGCATCTTTTTGGTTCTCATCTATAACACACATTTTAGATAATAAAACCCTGAATATAAGGGACCATTATAATTGATAATGTTACCCTGGAGTACCCCATCTTACATAACAAAAATCCTAGAAAATGTCACCCAGTAGTATGTTCTAAGGTCCCTTCATTAGTAATTTCCTGCTCACAAAGTTATGATCATCCCAACGCAGCCTCTGTTTGTGTCTCTTTAAGAGACCCCAGAGTGGAAAATGGGTGAGCAGGTCAACTACTTTCATCCGCTCATTCATTAGTCCATTCTTTTTCATTTGGCAGATATTTATTGGCAGCTATCAAAGACTGCTTTGAAAACTGGGGACACAAAGCATAAAGGTTCTCTGTTCTGTTAGAGTTTACATTCAAGTGAGGTAGGATCTGGGTTTGCTTCCTAGGTGTCATCATTGTCACCACCTGCTCTTCCTCATTCTCCATACTGATACTAGCATTGCTTACCTTTCACCTTGCCACAAATATTGTATATATACAGTGTTTAAAAGATACTTTTGAAATAGCAGAACTTCACTGTCTCTTCCTATAGATGCATTTCTGTGGATTGTAAGTCTCAAACAAGAGTTTTTTTACTTTTTTTAAAAAAAATGTGAAATTGTGGAACTCCAACCTGATTTTAGCCTGTTAATACTTTAAACTTTCTTTTGAACACTTTGATCTATTTCCCATGTAAATACAATATTTCCTTTACCAAATCCAAGTTATTAAAGTTCTTTCTTTGGTAACAAGTAATAGTACAAGTGTTCCCAACTGGTTCAATTTATAATGCCTTTTTATCCATCACCCATTCTTAATCCCTCTTCCATAGTTTTCGTGAACTTATGAATGTTTAACTGGAGTAGTTGAAATAATAATTTTATGACTACAAATTAAAGTGTTAGAATGTATACTTGACATCTAGGACTGTTTATGCTTTCAATATGAAGACTGAACACAGAACTAATTTAGAAGTTTACAGAGGATTCAAAATTTTCTCCAAGTTCTTGACTCTTCAGTAATTTTTAATGTGATCTTTGCTGTTGAGATCTGACTGAATATTGTCCTCCAAGTACCCATGCTTTGTTGAATTTTGTGGGGTTAATCATGGAAGGAATGATTTAATTTACAAACCTACCTAAGTGGTCCCTATCATTAGTGTTATCCTCATCTATTTAAGAGGAACATGCCATCATAGTCTTTAAAACACATTGCTGGCTATGCCACTAATGTGCTCCTACACTAAAGCAAAGGGGATAACACTAACCACAAAGCCAAGATCAGAGAGCATAGGCTCAGTTGGCAGTATGAGCTATTTTAAGGCTTACTCTATTCAGGAGAAAAAAAAGAAAGAAAGAAAAATGTTTTGAAGAATAATTTCTTCAAATTGCATAGACAAACTAGGGCCAAAATACAGCAATATCCAGGTTTTGTAATAAACCAGTCAGTTGACTAGTTTAAGGATTTAGCTCCATGTAGAGCAAAGTGACTCCTAGATATTGATGAATAAAGGCATATTTCCCTTACTGTGCTTCACTCTATGTCACATCATAGACTTCCTTTTTTTGTTTTTGTTTTTTACAAACTGAAAGTTTGTGGCAACCCTGAGTCCAGCCCTGAATCGGCGAGATTTTTTCCAACAGCATTTGGCTATTTCATGTCTCTGTGTCACCTTTTGGTAATTCTTGGGATATTTCAAAATTTTTCACTATTATTATATTGGTTATAGAGAGCTGTCTGTGATCAGTGATCTTTGATGCTACTTTTATAATTACTTTGGGATTTTTTAGAAATAAAGTATTTTTTATTTAAGCCATGTACATTTTTTAGACATAATGTTATGGACACAATAAAGTATAGTGTCAACATAATTTTTATATGTACTGGGAAATCAAAAACATTTGTGTGACTAGCTTCATTGTGATATTAGTGTTTTGCAGCGATCTGGAATGGTATCTGCAGTGTGTCTAAGGTATGCCTGCACTTGGTCATGCACAAAAGAGGTTCTATTGAGACTTCATAGTTTCTTAATTCTCTCATGTGTGCGTAATTGGGCAGAAGTCTTCCGTGAGTATGGACGAGGAAACCCAAACTAGATACTGGATGCATTAAAGAGATCTGTCTGCACCCTTTGACTGTCAGTCTGAGCTTTTCTCTACTCATGTTGACCTTTACAGTTCTGAGCTCCCCACCTTCTGCCTGAGTGCTTGCTGAAGCCGGTCTTGGGAGGTCTTTGCTTTCCAAGATCACTAATGTATACTTGGAACTCCAATGGTTTCCTTTTACTTATGCTTCAAGGATTTATTTAAAGACAGTATCAATTTCATATATACTTGTGACAAGAGGCTAATGGTCTAAAGTAGGTTTTGCAAACAAGTGAATGATCCCGTTTTGCCCATAGGTATTTTTTGCTTGGGATTTTGTTTTAAAAATTTTGAATTTGTTTCTGGCTTACTTCACTCTGTATAATAGGCTCCAGTTTCATCCACCTCATTAGAACTGATTCAAATGTATTCTTTTTAGTGGCTGAGTAATACTCCATTGTGTATATGTACCACAGCTTTCTTATCCATTCATCTGCTGATGGACATCTAGGTTGCCAGGTTTGATGCATGATACAGGATGCTTGGGGCTGGTGCACTGGGATGACCCAGAGGGATGGTATGGAGAAGGAGGTGGGAGGGGGGTTCAGGATGGGGAACACATGTACACCCATGGCAGATTCATGTCAATGTATGGCAAAACCAATACAATATTGTAAAGTAATTAGCCTACAATTAAATAAATTTATATTAAAAAAATTTGAATTTGAAAGCCCTTGGTTGGAGTAGCAGTGTCTCTCATCAATTTATGCTATCTGCTTGGCCCTGAACAGATTTCAGTTTATAATCTTAGAGCCTTTTCAGTGACTCACTATTTAGAATTGAGAACATAATGTGGCAAGTCAGAAGATGACAATTGTTAGTTATCAATTTGAAAATTTAGAAGATGACAATTGTTAGTCATACATTTGGAAATGTAGTCTCTACCACATTTCACTTAGAGTGTGAAAACATTCTGTTATATAGCTAAATATGAATTTTCTTATTCAGACTTTTTTCATGTGGGATTAATTTCAATTTTAGACTCGTACATTATTATAAATTAACAAACAACTTGCTGCCTTTTAGAAAACACTAGATTATCTCTGGAAATAGTGTTCTTGTTACCAAGTTATAAATATTCTGTTTATTCTGGTTTATCGTAATTTAACTTCTGTGAAGTTTGTTAAATATTTCTTAAAACTTGATGATAAGCTGCTTTATATTTAAGTGAAGCAGTACACTTCTAAATATTATAAAAAAGAATCATATCAGACCCTTAGAAATGAGAAATGATACTATTTGACAGTTTATAATATTATACAAAATTTAAATAAACTTATATTTGACTAATCATCACTTATCATTTACTTTACATTTTTACTAATTAAACTTAATTTGAAGGCTATTAAACTTTGTTAGAATTTTTATTTCTTTTTTAGTTGACATGTAATATCCCATAAAGAATGAAACACAGAAAAAATGAACCTTACAAATAGTCTCAACGCAGCTCCCTATAGCCAATTTTTTTTTTTTTGAGCATGGGCTTTACCAGGTCAGAAGCTATGTGCCTTTATGGAGAGAAGAGAGGTTCACATAAGGTAGAGAAAAAGTCCCGTGAAATGAAGATCAAAGGGCTCTCAGAGATCTTTAACGTGCATCTTGCATGCTGAAACCTACCCAAAAATGTGTTTTGCCTGTCCCAGTTTCCTTCTTGTTTTTTTTTTTTTTTAATTGAACTGGCATTTTAACATTGTGTACTTTCACAAAACTTTGTATATGTGACACATCTCAAAATATCAGCCATTCTGGCATCACAGGGCTGGCTCCCCAAAGAGTAGGCAGTAGCCAGCTAAAGGTAAATAGATGTTGCCCTGTCTAGATGCATCAAATAGCCCCTAGTTCACCACATTTAAATCCAGGTTCCCTTCACTGGATCCTGTTACCTACCTGACATCTGAGTTGGCAATGTCAGCTTTAGAGCTTCCATTCCAACCTTTTTTAAATGCCCACTAAGGACAAAGAGAAGCTGTGTTATCATTCAGGTAACTGCAAAACTAATGTTTCCATTGAACATAACTTTTCTAAGTTGCCTCTTCCAGATGAGAATAAGGTGAGGAATTAGGAAGACGTGGTTCATTTATATACTGAAGTGGTTATTTACATAAATGAGACTTTGGAAAACATGATCCTCTGCTGATTCCCAGAGACACTAATTAATGCCCCTGTGGCACACAAATCTCCAGTGACAAATCAGAGATGCAGTCGTGGGGAGATGTGGCAAGTCTCTGTCCCTGAAGTGCCCCCTCCAGGTCCAGTCAGAACTGTCAGGGCAAGTGTCACACAGAGGTTGTGATGCTCTTGTTAGTTATGAGCTGGGTACATGTTCAGTATTTTAACCAGTAGCATTTGACTCTAGCCAGGATTAGAATTATTTTTAGGCAGTGTAACCCAGGCCTAAATCATCCTCTCAAGCACTTCTACATGGCGGGTTACCTTCAAAGTGTTTTGCCACTTCATGGAAGCAAATTGGAGTCTGGTGATTATAAACATGGGTTAGTGCTGAGCAGACATGGGAAAAAAATCCAGGCTCTGCGGCTTACTTACTATGTTACTTTGGGTAAATTTCTTGATGGTTTGGGGGCTTCTTAGCTACATTTTTATTTTATTAAAAAAAAAATTTAATTGAAGGATAATTGCTTTACAATAGTATGTTAGTTCCTGCCATATATCCATATGAATCAGCCACAGATATACATATGTTCCCTCCCTCTTGAATAACTCCCCCAGCTCCCACCCCATCCCACCCCTCTAGGTTGTCACAGGGGTGAGCTCCAACTGTGAGCTCCCTGTATCATACAGCAAATTCTAACTGGCTATCAATTTTACATACGGTAATGCATATTTTTTCAGTGTTACTCTTTCAATTTTCCCCTCTCTTTCCTTCCCCTACTGTGTCACAAGTTTGTTCTCTATGTCTGCATCTCCATGCTGCCCTGCAAATAGGTTCATCAGTACCATCTTTCTAGATTCCACAAATGTGTTTATATATGATACTCATTTCTTCTCTTTCTGACTTACTTCATTCTGTATAGTAGGCTCTAGATTCATCTACCTCATTAGAACTGACTCAAATGTGTTCCATTGTATGAATAATGAATAATATTCCATTGTATATAGGTAACACAACTTCTTTATCCATTCATCTGTTGTTGGACATCTAGGTTTACACCTAGGTTTACATCTTAGCTATTGTAAATAGTGCTACAGTGAACATTGGGGTACATGTGCCTTTTAAAATTATGATTTGTTCAGGTTATATGCCCAGTAGTTGGGTCATATTGTAATTTTATTCCTAGTTTTTAAAGGAATCTCCATACTATGAATGTAAAAATATCAGTTACCTATAGACTAATGAAAGTTAAAGGAGATAATGGATGTGAGAGTTGGACTGTGAAGAAGGCTGAGCCCTGAAGAATTGATGCTTTTGAACTGTGGTGTTGGAGAAGACTCCTGAGAGTCCCTTGGACTGCAAGGAGATCCAACCAGTCCATTCTGAAGGAAATCAGCCCTGGGATTTCTTTGGAAGGAATGATGCTAAAGCTGAAAGTCCAGTACCTTGGCCACCTCATGCAAAGAGTTGACTCACTGGAAAAGACTCTGATGCTGGGAGGGATTGGGGGCAGGAGGAGAAAGGGACGACAGGATGAGATGGCTGGATGGCATCACTGACTCGATGGACGTGAGTCTGAGTGAACTCTGGGAGTTGGTGATGGACAGGGAGGCCTGGCGGCCTGCTGCGATTCATGGGATGGCAAAGAGTTGGACACAACTGAGTGACTGAACTGAACTAAATGTCTATAACAGGTGCTCATGGCAAAGAACCCACCTGTCAATGCAAGAGGTGTAAGTGATGTGGGTTTGATCCCTGGATCAGGAAGATCCCCTGGAGTAGGGCATGGCAACCCACTCCAGTTTCCTTGCCTGGAGAATCCCATGGACAAAGGAACCTGGCAGGCTACGGTGCATAGGGTCACAAAGAGTCAGACATGACCGAAACGACTTAGCATGTAAGCAATATATATAATCTACTAAGTATGACGCCTGGGCACCAGTGTTCAGAAATTGTAGAAAATTGTCATTATAATCATGCCAGTCGTTTGAAAAAGGTTGTACAGACCTGGCTCTGTAGCTTTGGTATTTCCTATGTCCCCTCTGCCATTTGACCAACATCTTCCAGCAAACTGGCTCCAATATTCACCTGTGTTCAAAACCATTTTGATTCAACCATCTTGAGCTCTTACTCAACTTATTCTGGGTTTATTTAAGCTTTTAATTCTTAGACAAAGATCTTCTGATATCCGATACTGTTTTTAGAGTAACACCTGCTGGTATCCATCCTCAGCTATGACTCAGGGTTAGCTCCTGTGTTACAGTAATACAAATGTTTGCCATTTGGCTGCATCTGCTATGTACCTGGCACTGTGCTAAGTGCTGTAATGGAGAAGAATTGATTAAACCCTCACACCAAATTTAAATGACGGAACTGAGACATAACTCCAAGGATGGCTGATACCAAAGTCCAAGCTTTGGCCGTTGTGACCCACAGTCTGTATTATAGCTCCTAACCCTGAAGCCCTACCTTGCTGTTGACCCCATGGTGACATTCTGCTATGTTCAGTCTGGCTCACAGTACAAGCGAGAAGCAGACATACATTTTCCTTTTATGCCAATTAAAATTTTATTCAACTTTAAAGAGTGAATTAAAACTCAGTCTCTTACCCAAGGGTTTCTCAACTGACTTTTCTCTTATCTGAACTCCTACAGCAGTTATTCATTTGATTAATTATATAACTTTTCATTATGCACAGCTTTAATGTATTTCTTTATGCTTTATTTTGAAAATCACTCTTTATTATAATTTAACTTTTTATGTCTTCATATTATATAACCCCTGCTACTGCTAAGTCGCTTCAGTTGTGTCTGACTCTGTGCGACCCCATAGACGGCAGCCCACCAGGCTCCCTCGTCCCTGGGATACTCCAGGCAAGAACACTGGAGTGGGTTGCCATTTCCTTCTCCAATGCATGAAAGGGAAAAGTGAAAGTGAAGTCGCTCAGTCATGTCCGACTCTTAGCGACCCCGTGGACTGCAGCCTACCAGGCTCCTCCGTCCATGGGATCTTCCAGGCAAAAGTACTGGAGTAGGGTGCCATAACCCCTACTAATCTGAAAGTTCCTAGAAGTCGGACATTATACCTAACCTCAACTGAACCTGACGAAAAATGAGCATTTCACATGTTTTTTTTAAAAAATTTAAAGTGCTTTTAAAAAGTGTAACATATTATGTGGCTAGTAACTCCTAGTGATATCTCTTTTAATTTCTGAAAAAATCATCTCTGTAACAAAAATATATAATTTTATCTGTATGACAAGAATGAGGAAAAAAATATAACCTAGGGATATCTTATAACTGTAAAACTAAAGAAGTTGAATTGAGAGCAGGAAAACCCCAATAGCTGATCTGTGCTTCTAATCTTGAACAGTGAAGTCATCATTGCATCCATTGAGGCCCAAGTAGGTAGCTCATCTCTTTGACGCCTTCCTTGTGATTCAGAAATAATGGTTTGTTTGCTGGCCAAACACTAGGAAAGAATCTCTGTACCGTGCAGGTGTTGTTTTATGAAACAACCAGAATTCTGTTCTTTATCCTTTCCCCACCTTATTATATCCACCCAGAAACTGAAACTCCCAGAAAACACTATTGTAGAGATAGTAGAAGACTGGCAGTAGAATAAGGCATTTAGTTCAGTTCAGTTCAGTTCAGTCGCTCAGTCGTGTCCAACTCTTTGCGACCCCATGAATCGCCACATGTCAGGCCTCCCTGTCCATCACCAACTCCTGGAGTTCACTCAAACTCACGTCCATTGAGTCAGTGATGCCATCAAAGCAAAGAAATAGAGAAAAAGAACAGAATGGGAAAGACTAGAGATCTCTTCAAGAAAATTAGAGATCCCAAGGGAACATTTCATGCAAAGATGGGCTTGATAAAGGACAGAAATGGTATGGACCTAACAGAAGCAGAAGATATTAAGAAGAGATGGCAAAAAGAGCTGTACAAAAAAGATCCTCATGACCCGGATAATCACGATGGTGTGATCACTCATCTAGAGCCAGACATCCTGGAATGTGAAGTCAAGTAGGCCTTAGAAAGCATTACTACAAACAAAGCTAGTGGAGGTGATGGAATTCCAGTTGAGCTGTTTCAAATCCTGAAAGATGATGCTGTGAAAGTGCTGCACTCAATATGCCAGCAAATTTGGAGAACTCAGCAATGGCCACAGGATTGGAAAAGGTCAGTTTCCATTCCAATCCCAAAGAAAGGCAGTGCCAAAGAATGCTCAAACTACCACACAATTGCACTCATCTCACATGCTAGTAAAGTAATGCTCAAAATTCTCTAAGCCAAGCTTTAGCAATACGTGAACCATGAACTTCCTGATGTTCACACTGGTTTTAGAAAAGGCAGAGGAACCAGAGATCAAATGGCCAACATCTGCTGGATCATGGAAAAAGCAAGTGAGTTCCAGAAAAACATCTATTTCTGCTTTATTGACTACGCCAAAACCTTTGACTGTGTGGATCACAATAAACTGTGGACAAATCCGAAAGAGATGGGAATACCAGACCATCTGACCTGCCTCTTGAGAAACCTGTATGCAGGTCAGGAAGCAACAGTTAGAACTGGACATGGAACAACAGACTGGTTCCAAATAGGAAAAGGAGTACGTCAAGGCTGTATATTGTCACCCTGCTTATTTAGCTTATATGCAGAGTACATCATGAGAAATGCTGGGCTGGAAGAAACACAAGCTGGAATCAAGATTGCTGGGAGAAATATCAATAACCTCAGATATGCAGATGACACCACCCTTTGGCAGAAAGTGAAGAGGAACTAAAAAGCCTCTTGATGAAAGTGAAAGTGGAGAGTGAAAACGTTGGCTTAAAGCTCAACATTCAGAAAATGAAGATCATGGCATCCAGTCCCATCACTTCATGGGAAATAGATGGGGAAATAGTGGAAACAGTGTCAGACTTTATTTTTCTGGGCTCCAAAATCACTGCAGATGGTGACTGTAGCCATGAAATTAAAAGACGCTACTCCTTGGAAGAAAAGTTATGACCAACCTAGATAGCGTATTCAAAAGCAGAGACATTACTCTGCCGACTAAGGTCCCTCTAGTCAAGGCTATGGTTTTTCCAGTGGTCATGTATGGATGTGAGAGTTGAACTGTGAAGAAGGCTGAGTGCTGAAGAATTGATGCTTTTGGACTGTGGTGTTGGAGAAGAGTCTTGAGAGTCCCTTGGACTGCAAGGAGATCCAACCAGTCCATTCTGAAGGAGATCAGCCCTGGGATTTCTTTGGAAGGAATGATGCTAAAGCTGAAACTCCAGTACTCTGGCCACCTCATGCAGAGTTGACTCATTTGCAAAGACTCTGATGCTGGGAGGGATTGGGGCCAGGAGAAGAAGGGGACGGCAGAGGATGAGATGGCTGGATGGCATCCCTGACTCGATGGACGTGAGTCTGAGTGAACTCCGGGAGTTGGTGATGGACCAGGAAGCCTGGTGTGCTGCAATTCATGGGGTCGCAAAGAGTCGGACACGACAGAGCAACTGAACTGAACTGAAAACTTGCAGGGTAAACCTGCAAAGAAATTGATAGACTAACTGGAAAAGTGAACATGAACCAAGAGATGTCATGAATTTCAAGAAAAAAGGGATGCCTGAGAATTTTTAAAGAAAAAAAATATATATATGTATATTTTTTCACATATTTCATTTAAGTGCCTTTAGATTCAGTTTCTTTGAAGGCAAAATTAATTCATACTAATTGGAAATGAGGCAAAACTAGTGGCTCTTAGTTTGGAAATTATGACCTAAAGATACAATAAAAACAGAGGTGTCATTTGTTTCATGTGTAAGTATTTCAGACATAGTTTATAGTCATAAATGAATATGAATCCATGTACATTTATCTATTTACATTTTTATGTGTGCTCTGATCAAATCTAAGCAAGACTACATATCTTTATATTCTTTAAACATTATTTTTCCTTTCCTGGTAGAGGGAAAATCAAAATTTATTTTTTACTTTTAACTTTCCTTTAAGAGGTATAGTTTCTGGTTCAAGAAAAGCAATCTCTCATTGCAACATCACAAGGACTAGGAAAAAGTCAGAATGTCTGGAAAATGATAACGGGCTTAAACATGTGAAACAAATCTTCAAAGATAGAATCAAAGGGCAAACATCAAGGTGAAGATAAAGAAATAAATGATACAGAGATAATAAAGATAATCCACAAAACTAAACACACACACACACACACACCCCTCTAATTTTATCTTGAGTAAATTGAGTGGATATTTTTGAACTTTGTTTTTCATTTACAGTTTGCCCCAGGATAAAACGATAAGCTCTATTAATCAGAAAAGGTTAATGGCATATTATTTCTTTGGTAGATGGATAACAGTTTCTGGAACAAGTTTGTTTGTAACTTCTGTCCAAGTGGACTATTGTACCTTAGCAGCAAATCACATGAAAATGTCAACCTTGTGTTTGATTTTACCCACTTTACAAAAAAAAAAAAAAATCCCACAGGGAGCATTATAGGATAATAGAATGTGTAGAATGAATCATTTTTTAAGGGGTCTTTTCCAATTCTATTCTCCTTGGTTGAATTCCCTTCCCAGTTTGGCCCTCAGATATGCATTTTATTATTGGAAGATGTGTTTGTGGCAAGGGTACTAAGAGCTTACTTTGAGTTAACTCCCATTTATCAAACAATTCCCTCTCACCCAAAAATTCCCAGAGTAGTAACTACTAGCAATTTTCCTTTATTTATACTCTCCATTTGTACCTGGTGAATTCTATATTATATTAATTCATAAACCCAGCTCTGCCAGACTCCCTATGGTTACAATTATTAAGGCTGTAACTGAAATGATATTTCTCATATTGATCTTCAACCAGAAGTTTTTGTCCCAAAGCTTTTGTTTCACATTAAGACACTAATGATCGCCTCCACCAAATGAGCAGCTTAATAGTCACAAAAAGCTGAATGAAAATATTTTGATCATCACCTTTGAGAGCACTGTATTCCAACATCTTTCCCGTCCGTAATTGGCAAACACTAACAGAGCTTTCAGTTTAAAAAAACAAACAAAATGCTTTAAAGGAAATTTTTTTTTTCTTTTTACAAAAATCATCTCTGTTTTCATTTGTTTTCGCCAACTATTTTTAGCTTTACATACTCTGTTTGCTTTCCAGGTCATATCAAGACTGTTTGTCTAGGCATTATTTTTAATATTCTCGTTTTTAACAATGTTTCATTTTTTTTCTATGAGAACAAGATGTTGTGAATACAGTTTAAATGACAGAAATTAAGAAGCACTTTAGAGTGCCTATTTGATGTGTTAAGAGAATGGATACAGATTAGTCAGTGTAGACTCCCCCACATCTGGAGGGACAGAGGAGCTACTTGATGGTTCTTCCATATTCATATCTCCTCCTGGAAAAAAGTAGAATAATGACTCTATAATGAAGCTTTTATACAAACACAGTGTATCCTGAAAAATATTAACAATATTTTTGAAATTGATCAAATGGGGAAAAAATTTATTTAGGTATTAATTAGACATATTAATGTTATTCACTGTTAAAAGAGTAACAACACCACTTAGACTCTATATCCAAGTTTTAAATCAGCTTCATATTGTAGACTATTAATTTTCCTAGGAACCTGCAGATGCATAATTTAAAAATGGAGTGGTGGACTTACACATACATAGAAAGAAAACTAGAGAGGGTTAAAAAACATCAAGCTGAATGTTTATGGGTCATTAGATCTTTAATGCATCTCATGGGCTCCTAAACCAATGAACTGAGAGGCTTGGGAAGCCTCTAGGCTGACCCAAGTGGAAGAAATGAGGAAGAGCACTAGTATTACCAGTGCTCAATGCTATTAAATATTCACAAAAGACTAATTTGGAAATGTATTAACCACGTAGTAAGTTAAGGCCCATCATGGATCAAAAGCTAAGTTTTGGGACAGAAAGCAATTGTTGGAAATAATTGGCTGATACTCAGGGAGGAAAGAGTGAAGAGAGAAGACTGATAGAAAATGACTTGATAGCTTTTTAAGGCCTGTGATTGGCAGAGTTCCTTGTGATAATGATCTGCTTCCCCTAGTGTTTCTTCTCTTAGGAGACACATGCTTGAAAAAAAGAAGCTTTGTTGTCTCTATGGATATGGAGCAGGCTTGTACATAGACTGAAGGAACAAAATTACCTCCACCATTTTTATTCTCAACCACAGATCCTGGGGTGAATAATGCTTTCTAAAATCCTCTTCAGAAACCACTATAATTCCTTTACACTTCAGACTTCTTCCTTGAACTTGGAAATCAGTACAAAATTTTTAGCATGGCCTCTCTACCACAAACCTTCAGTATCTTGAGGGCAATGAAAACTGGTCATCTTGAAAACCCAAATTCATAGCAGATGTAGTTTCAATAAAAAAAGAAAAAGTCAAATTTAAGTAATAGAATCAGATATCTATTTGAATAATAGTAATAATGTAATAAATATAAGTGAATAATATAATGTATGTATGTGCTGTGTGCTTAGTTGCTCAGTTGTGTCCGACTCTTTGTGACCACATGGACTGTAGCTCACCGGGCTCTTCTGTACAAGGGTTTTCTCCAGGCAAGAATACTGAAGGGGGTTGGCATGCCCTCCTTCAGAGGATCTTCCCAAACCAGGGATTGAACCCAGGTTTCCTGCATTGCAGGCTGATTCTTTATGGTCTGAGCCACCAGGCAAGCCCAAGAATATTGGATTGCATAGCCTATCCCTTCTCCAGGGGAACTCCGTCCACAGGAATCAAACTGAGATCTCCTGCATTGCAGGCAGATTCTTTACAGCTGAGCTACCAGCTATATACCAATATAATGTATATAATACCTTAAAGAAATTATTATTTTATAATACATTAACAATATAATGCATATTACTATCTAGAGAGAAATTTCTTATCACTGGCAAATATTAAGGGAATCACTATATGGTCAAGCTTGAAAAAAACTGAGTTCCTATATTTTGAAAGATTCTTCTATATTACCAGTTGATCATGTGAGAAAGAGAGATGACCTAATTCCTTAAGTAAAATACATAAGGATGCTGTTGTCAAACATTATAAAGATTCACCAGAGTTATTTTGTATTGATGAAAACTGTTAAGTGAGCAATGATATACTTTACTAATATTCATCTATTCAGTAATCAGCTCAGTTCAGTTCAGTCGCTCAGATATGTCCAATGCTTTGTGACCCCATGGACTGCAGCACGCCAAGCTTCCTTGTCCATCACCACTTCTGGCACTTGCTCAAACTCATGTCTATTGAGTCAGTGATTCCCTCCAACCATCTCATCCTTTTCATCCCCTTCTCCTTCATTCAGTCTTCTTCAGGGTCTATTCTAATGAGTCAATTCTTTGCATCAGGTGGCCAAAGTATTGGAGCTTCAATTTCAGCATCAGTGCTTCCAATGGATATTCAGGACTGATTTCCTTTACATTGACTGGTTTGGTCTGTTTGCAGTCCAAGGGTCTCTCAAGAGTCTTCTCCAGCACCAAAGCTCAAAAGCATTCTTCAGCACTCAGCCTTCTTTATGGTCCAGCTCTCACCTCCATACATGACTACTGGAAAAACCATAGCTTTGACTAGACGGACCTTTGTAGGCAAAGTAATGTCTCTGCTTTTTAACATGCTGTCTAGGTTTGTCACAGCTTTCTTTCAAGGGGCAAACATCTTTTAATTTCATGACTGCAGTCATCATCTGCAGTAAGTTTGGAGCCCAAGAAAATAAAATCTGTCACTGTTTCCATTGTTTCCCCATTCATTTGCCATGAAGTGATGGGACCAGATGCCATGGTCTTAGTATTTTGGATGTTGAGATGTAAACCAGCTTTTTCACTCTCTTCTTTCACTTTCCTCAAGAGGGTCTTTACTTCCTCTTTGCTTTCTGCCATAAAGATGGTGTCATCTGCATATCTGAGGTTATTGATATTTCTCCCAGAAATCTTGATTCCAGCTTGTGCTTCATCCAGCTTCGCATTTTGCACAATGTACTCTGCATATAAGTTAAATAAGCAGGGTGACAATATACAGCCTTGACGTACTCCTTTTCCTATTTGGAACCAGTCCATTGTTCCATGTCCAGTTCTAACTGTTGCTTCCTGACATGCATACACATTTCTCAGGAGGCAGGTAAGTTGGTTTGATATTCCCATCTCTTGAAGAATTTGCCACAGTGTGTTGTGATCCACATAGTCAAAGGCTTTAGCATCGTCAGTGAACCAGAGGTAGATGTTTTTCTGGAATTCTCTTGCTTTTTCTACGATCCAATGGATGTTGACAATTTGACCTCTGGATCTTCTGCCTTTTCTAAATCCAGTTTGAACATATGGAAGTTCTTGGTTCACGTACTATTGAAGCCTTGCTTGGAGAATTTTGAGCATTGCTTTGCTAGCATGTGAGATGTGTGCAGTTGTGTGGTAGTTTGAACATTCTTTGGCATTGCCTTTCTTTGGGACTGGGGAGAAGGAAATGGCAATCCTCTGCAGTATTCTTGTCTGAAGAATTCAGACAGAATTCTTGTCTGAAGATGAGCCTGGTGGACTACAGGCCATGGGGTCACAAGAGTCGTACATGACTGAATGACTAACACTTTGGGATTGGGATGAAAACTGACCTTTTCTGGTCCTGTTGCTGCTGCTGAGTTTTCCAAATTTGCTGGCATATTGAGTGCAGCAGTTTCACAGCATCATCTTTTAGGATTTGAAATAGCTTAGCTGGAATTTCATCACCTCCAGCAGCTTTGTTCATAGTGATGCTTTCTAAGGCCCACTTGACTTCACATTCCAGGATTCTGGCTCTAGTGAGTGATCACACCATCATGATTATCTGGGTCATGATCTTTTTTATGTAGTTTTTCTGTATATTCTTGCTTCCTCTTAATATCTTCTGCTTCTGTTAGGTCCATACCATTTCTGTCCTTTATTGTGCCCATCTTTGCATGAAATGTTCCCTTCAGTTCAGTTCAGTTCAGTCACTCAGTCCTGTTTGACTCTTTGCAACCCCATGGACTGCAACACGCCAGGCCTCCCTGTCCATCACCAAATCCTGGACTTTACCCAGACTCATGTCCATTGAGTCGGTGATGCCATCCAACCACCTCATCCTGTGTTGTCCCCTTCTCCTCCCACCTGCAATCTTTTCTGCATCACGGTCTTTTCCAGTGAATCAGTTCTTCCCATTAGGTGGCCAAAATATTGTAGTTTCAGCTTCAACATCAGTCCTTCCAAAGAACACTCAGGACTGATCTTTTTTAGAATAGATTGGTTGGATCTTCTTGCACTCCAAGGGACTCTCAAGAGTCTTCTCCAACACCACAGTTCAAAAGCATCAATTCTTCGGCACTCAGCTTTCTTTTTAGTCCAACTCTCACTTCCATATGTGACTACTGGAAAAACCATAGCCTTGTCTAGACAGATCTTTGTTGGCAAAGTAATGTCTCTGCTTTTTAATATGCTGTCTAGGTGGGTCATAACTTTTCTTCCAAGGAGTAAACATCTTTTAATTTCATGACTGCAGTCACCATCTGCAGTGGTTTAGGAGCTCAAAAAAAAAAAAAAAAGTCTGCAACTGTTTCCACTGTTTCCCCAGCTATTTCCCATGAAGTGATGGGACCAGATGCCATGATCCTGGTTTTCTGAATGTTGAGCTTTAAGCCAACTTTTTCACTCTCCTCTTTTACTTTCATCAAGAGACTCTTTTGTTCTTCACTTTCTGCCATAAGGGTGGTGTCATCTCCATATCTGAGGTTATTGATATTTCTCCCAGAAATCTTGATTCCAGCTTGTGCTTCATCCAGTCTAACGTTCCTCATGATGTACTCTGCATAGAAGTTAAATAAGCAGGGTGACAATATACAGCCTTGACGTACTCCTTTTCTTATTTAGAACCAGTCTGTTGTTCCATGTCCATTCTAACTGTTGCTTCCTGACCTGCATATAGATTTCTCAAGAAGCAGGCCAGGTGGTCTGGTATTCCCATCTCTTTCAGAATTTTCCACAGTTTATTGTGATCCACACAGTCAAAGGCTTTGGCATAGTCAATAAAGCAGAAATAGATGTTTTTCTGGAACTCATTTGCTTTTTCGATGATCCAGTGGATGTTGACAATTTGATCTCTGGTTCCTCTGCCTTATCTAAAACCAGCTTGAACATCTTGAAGTTCATGGTTCACATATTGATGAAGCCTGTCTTGGAGAATTTTGAACGTTACTTTACTAGTGTGTGAGGTGAGTACAATTGTGTGGTAGTTTGAGCATTCTTTAGCATTGCCTTTCCTTTGGGACTGGAATGAAAACTGACCTTTTCCAGTCCTGTGGCCACTGCTGAGTTTTCCAAATGTTCCCTTGGTATCTCTAATTTTCTTGAAGAGATCTCTAGTCTTTCCCATTCTATTGTTTTCCTCTATTTCTTTGCATTGACCACCGAGGAATTCTTTCTTATCTCTCCTTGATATTCTTTGGAACTCCACATTCAGATGGATATATCTTTCCTTTTCTCCTTTGTCTTTCACTTCACTTCTTTTCTCAGTTGCTGTAAGGCATCCTTAGGCAGCCATTTTGTCTTTTTCCTTTTTTCCCCTTGGGGATGATTTTGATCACCACCTCCTGTACAAGTCATGAACCTCCCTCCATAGTTCTTCAGGCACTATCGGGTCTAACCCTTTGAATCTATACATTAATAGTTTTTCTCAAAGTTTCATTTGCAGGTTTCAAAACAATTAGGGAAATTACTCAGTAAGAAAACAAATCTATTGCTTTGTTAATTTATTTGCTTCACATGTAGTGGAGCTGATATTTATATGCAGAAGTCAACCTATTAATAAGTTAACAATTATATATCCAAAATGACCCTGGCTTTTGGGCAACTGATACCTTCCGTGACGGCTCAGTGGCTGAATAATCCACCTGCAATGCAGAAGCCACAGGCGATGTAGTTTCAATTGCTGCATCAAGAAGATCGTCTGGTGGAGTGTGTGGCAACCTTCTCCAGTATTCTCTGGTATTCTCTGGGAAATCCCAAGGTCAGAGGAGCCTGACTGGCTACAGTCCAAAGGGTCACAGAGAGTCAGACGTGTCTGAAGATACCAACATTGGGCAGCTGGCTAATATTGTTAGATAATAGCAAAGGAAATCACTTATTGTTAAATAGTGAAAAACAACTAACAAATTGGAAAATCTATATTAAAATCATCTTGTCAGTTTTTTAGATTGCAACTATAGAAACCCAATTTAAACTAGCTTAACTAGAAAAACTGTATTAATTCTTATAGTGTGTATTAATTATCTATCATTGCATCATTAACCATCCCCAAGTGTTTATGTAACTTATAAATCTTCAGTTTGATGAGGATGCAGTAGGGAAAGCTCATCTCCTTGGCTGGGCAATTCCACTCAGGCCTGGAGGATTTACTTCCAAGATTGCTCACTCACATTACTGGAACATCAGTGCTGTTGTCTCCTGGAAGCCCAATCGGAGGTGAGGGTTGAGGGGTGAGGGGATGCTATCTCCTCCCACATGGACTCTCCTTGGCCTATTCAGCTTCTTCATGACACAGTGACTAGGTTCTAAGTGTTAGTGTCTCAAGAGGACCAGATGAAAGTTGTATGATCTTTTAGGTACTGGTTTTGGAAACCATGTAGTTCACTTTTGTGGTAGTTACAGACCCCTAATTTGAGAGAAAGGAATATATAAATTCTTAATGGAGGAGTGTCAATGTGATGTTGTAAGAAGAACATGTGGAACGGCAGATCTTGTGAACACCTTGGGAAACAAAATCAGCCACTTGGTCAAAATTTAAGGCTCTATCCTCTACTCCTGCCCCTTGCTCTCTAAATACTAGCTTTTTTCTCCCCTACTGCAGACAGTCTTTCTCAAGAACATGGGTAAGATGAGAGCTGGTAGTCTACATGTGTGGAGAGGTCTATTGTATAAGAAAAAATCCTTCCCCGTCACTTTGAGCCAGAAAAATCCCAGACAAAGACTCAAATTGGCTCTGTTTTGGTCATGGAGCTATTCTTAGACCAGTGACTGGCCCAGTTGGATTGGGGACTTAAAAAAGAAAGGGCAGAAAAGGCAAGGTTATAATTTTGACAGAACCCACCAGGATGATTTCATTGGGTTAGAAAAGGCCATCCTCATTCTCACCAAAGAGGAACTGCATTCAGGACAGATAACATAAAGTATATACATTATAGCATTTAATAACAGGAAGAGACTTTTGCATTTATCTGCCTTTTACTTTCTATTATCTATTCATTTGCTTGTTCATTCATATAACCATACATGAAGATCTGACAAACAGTATTCTACATCAGTGATTGTCAAAGGGTGATCTAGAGATTCCTGTGGGTTCCTTTGCATTTCAGGGGATCCCAGAGGTCCAATCGATTTTCATAAAAATATAAACCGATGCCTTTCATTTCACTATATACTTTTTGTTTTAAAAAGCAGTTATTTTCATAAACATTTATGTTAATAAGCAAAGATTTTATTATTGCTACATGTAAAGTAATACACAAGTATTTTTTAACTACTCAATTTTAGTTCCTAATGTGACAAATATTGTTTGATATATCCCCCATGGAAAACGTTTTCAAGGTCTTTAAAGAACTGAACATTTTTTGAGTTTACACTTTACAGTCTACATAAAAATGTTTGAGAACCTCTGACTAAGTCAAGAATCTGGCATCCACGGGACTTCCCTGCTGGTCTGGTGGTTAAAAATCTGCCTTGCAATTCAGGGGATGCAGGTTTGATCTCTGTTTGGGGAAATAAGATCCCACTTGCCACAGGGCAACTAAGCCCACATGTGCCACAACTAGAGGGAAGTCCATGAGCTGCAACTAAGAACAAACACAATCAAAAAGAAGTAAATATTTTTTTAAAAGGAATCTGGAATCCAAGAAAAACTACAAAGAAGCACTCAGTTTTATGCATGTATGAACCCCATTGAGGGGTAAAGTCTCTCTTTCATGCTTACTTATTCTTAAGGTGGCAAAAAATGAAACTGAGAACTTATCAATTAGTTTGAAAGTTCTCATTAAAATTTTCAGTTTGTCACAAACTGATATTGCCTAAATATTGTCTAAATTGACTAAGAAGTGTTTGTGACAACTGGTTTGTAAAATTCATTATACTCAGAAAAATAACATTATGTCAAGCACAATTTGGTAATTTGGAACTGTTAGAAAAATAAAATGTTTTGGCTGATTTTTTTTCTCTGGCATTGTGTTGATTTCTGCTGTTTTTTGACCGTATATTATATGTCCTTCATAAATCTTGAGGTTTGTTTTCTGAGATTAGGTGTGGAATGTAACATAGAAACAGTAAAGTTTTCGAGCTGTTGAGGATTGTTGGCTCCAAGCTCCTAATTTCACAGGTAGGTTAAGTCATCAAGTAGCTAACTATTGCACATTGTGGCCAGTGGGTCAATGGCCAAGAAATCCACCTGAAATTCCCATTGAATATTATTTGGTGGATTAACAATGTTGGCAAACTAGGGTCAGATCCTGGTTTGACAATGTACTAACTGGGGGATATTTCACATGTTCTATAACCTCTTTGTGTCTCCATTTCCTCACACACACACAAAAAAAGCAATGATAACAGCCTTAAATTAGCTGAAAATGCACAGAATCTGGGCAGACCAAGTTGAACAGAAGCATCCCCTATAAGAGAATCAGTCCTTTAAACTCATGGTCTCACTTCATCTCCATACCTGCAAGGTAGGTTTTAGTAGTATGGTAACTAACAAGGTTACAGAACACAGATATGGCCCTAAATTAAGAATCAAATTCCAGGGTGTAAATGGTGTTGTCATTCAGGAGTTCTTCCTGTCTTTTTAGCTATTTGAGGTTAATCCTCATTTACAGTCACCTAGATAGGTGCAATGGATTCATCAGCTCCAATTTAATCTCACTGGTATAAGGAATAGTCCCTTTATTTGGCTGGCATTACCACTCACCTTTCCTGATGTTTCCAGGACTGTCTTCATACCCTTTCATCTTTACCACTGTTATGGGCAAGCCAAGTCTAGACATCCATTCAGGGCCTAGAATAAGGTTAGCCCCCCTTTCCTCACTGTTGTTCTTTTTCATTCTGGAAGATATTTCCAGTTATTCAGCACTGCTTTCATTCATAGCCTGAGATTATCAGATTATTTTCTTTAACAATGATTTTGGAGTCTCCAGACATGGAGACTGAATCCTAGAAGACTGAAATCCTAGAAGTAGAGTCTTAGGCTTACTTAGAGTAGGATATCCAAGGAAATTATTTACATGCTCTTCTGCAGTGATTACATGTGACTGTTCACAAGAATCACCGGCAGAGCTTTGGAAAATACAGACTGCTGAACTTAACCTAGATCTTAGAAATTAGAATCCAGTTTACAGCTATTCACTAGGTCCCAAAGCTTTCAGGCTTCAAAGTTAAAAACCAAGAGCACTCTTTATTGGTCAACTCTGCTTTGAAACTGAGTCTGTGAAGCCAGAAGTACTATACTGTACAAAGTCAGTTTGCATTAAGAAGCTAGAAATGTTCGCCTTCTACTCTGCATGTAAGGTTCCACCTTCTATGTTTTGGAAAAGTTAGACATATTTCATCTGTCTTTTTTAAATCAATAATTTCTAAAGGAGTGTGTGTGTGTGTGTGTGTGTGTTTGAGAAAGACAGAAAAATAGAGACAGAGAGGGACTTAGAGAAAGACAAGAGAATATTGGGTTATTGCAGAAAAAACAGAGTATCACCTATATGGCTCCATAACCCTTTTAGGGACTTCTTTTATGCTGCCATTCACATAAAAACTCAGCTTCTGCTAGGATGGGAATTAATACATTAGTAGAGACTGTCTCCAGTAAAGCAAATATTTGATGCTGAAAGAAACTCAGATATATTTTAGGTAGCCATGTTTACCAGCTGGTTCAAGTGCTTGGTAGGAACAAGGTCACACAGAATTTGAACGAGATGTTATTCTGTAATAAGGGTTCTGTCTATATGTATCAGAGCCCTCACTAAGTAACAGGGATACTAAACATATAATCTAGTCCCAGGAAATAGAATGAGAAGGATTCCTTCAGCAACCAAGCATGAATCAGATCAGGTCCTGTGGAAGGAAGGTCCTGGGGAAGATCAGGGGAGTAAAAGCTAGCTGTCAAGGTGGGAGATCAATCTTATAGATTAAGTTGATACTAGAGGCCGGCAAGAAAGATATGAAAGGGTCACAGTAATTCTCAAATTTGGATCTTACATGTAGGCCTGACTGGCACTAGGAATTCAGGGTGGTTCTTCATGAACTTGGAGTCTTGAGAGGCTCACTGACTATTCATCTTCTACCTGCCTCTTGAGAAATCTGTATGCAAGTCAGGAAGCAGCAGTTAGAACTGGACATGGAACAACAGACTGGTTCCAAATAGGAAAAGGAGTACGTCAAGGCTGTATATTGTCACCCTGCTTATTTAACTTCTATGCAGAGTACATCATGAGAAACGCTGGACTGGAAGAAACACAAGCTGGAATCAAGATTGCTGGGAGAAATATCAATAACCTCAGATATGCAGATGACACCACCCTTATGCCAGAAAGTGAAGAGGAACTAAAAAGCCTCTTGATGAAAGTGAAAGTGGAGAGTGAAAACGTTGGCTTAAAGCTCAACATTCAGAAAACGAAGATCATGGCATCCAGTCCCATAACTTCATGGGAAATAGATGGGGAAACAGTGGAAACAGTGTCAGACTTTATTTTGGGGGGCTCCAAAATCACTGCAGATGGTGACTGCAGCCATGAAATTAAAAGACGCTTACTCCTTGGAAGAAAAGTTATGACCAACCTAGATAGCATATTCAAAAGCAGAGACATTACTTTGCCGACTAAAGTCTGTCTAGTCAAGGCTATGGTTTTTCCTGTGGTCATGTATGGATGTGAGAGTTGGACTGTGAAGAAGGCTGAGCGCCGAAGAATTGATGCGTTTGAACTGTGGTGTTGGAGAAGAGTCTTGAGAGTCCCTTGGACTGCAAGGAGATCGAACCAGTCCATTCGGAAGGAGATCAGCCCTGGGATTTCTTTGGAGAGAATGATGCTGAAGCTGAAACTCCAGTACTTTGGCCACCTCATGCGAAGAGTTGACTCATCGGAAAAGACTCTGATGCTGGGAGGGATTGGGGGCAGGAGGAGAAGGGAACGGCAGAGGATGAGATGGCTGGATGGCATCACTGACTCGATGGACGTGAGTCTGAGTGAACTCCGGGAGTTGTTGATGGACAGGGAGGCCTGGCATGCTGCGATTCATGGGGTCGCAGAGTCGGACACGACTGAGCGACTGAACTGAACTGAACTGAAGGAAGTGGGACAAAGAAGACTGACATATTTTTGCTCCTGTTAGCACTGGTTCTGGAGCTCTGCTAAGCCACTTAGAAGAACTACTCTTCAGAATCTAGGATAAGCAAAGGTAAAAGGTTTGCAGGGCTGTTGAGTGTTATCAGATGTTGTAATGTATTCATAACCAATGATTAATTATTATCAGCTTCAAGGGGTCCATGTTATTGGAATTATAAAGGTTTAAATTCTCTCTCAGATTTAAGGCATGTTTCTTCTGTGTAAAGGGAACAATGATTAATGAGGAAAATTGGAATGACTTTAGGGGACACCATCAAAGACTGCCATTTTTCTTTCTACTGTTATAAGCATATCTTTGAAAAAATAATCAAGTATATTAAAGTATCAAAAATAGGATCAGGAAAGAAATAGGATTACACAAAGTGGAAATAAAAATATATAGTGACTGAAAGAGTCACATCATGCCAACCTGAATATGAGAATAAGACTTGGTAAAACACTCTGTAGATTTCTCTGGTTTGAGTCTTTTTTTTAAGCTAAAGATAAAATGCTGTCAGATTAAAACTTTGTTTATTGTAAAAAAATTGACCAAAAGCAATAGACACTATCCTTAAATTAGAGTTTGAAGTTGGAACCACATAAAAAGGTAATCTTTAAATCATCAGGTTGACCCAGCAGAGTAAAATAAAGGCATGCACTATGAGGCAAGCCAGAAGTTTCTCCTTTGTGACTGCCTTTGCTCATCAGAGCACTTTCCTTCTTTGACTAGTAGCCCATGGCGGTCCACTGCAACTAAGGAGGTCAGCAATCCAGCAGCCCAAGTTTCACAAAGAATGTACGGAAACATGTAACCTGAAATGACACAGCCGCTGATGCAGCTTGTTGCTCCATTAGCTTATATTTTGAAGTATATCATGTGAGCTGAATTGCAAAGAATAGCATTCGACAGGGTGAAGGGTTGCATATACTACAGACAAGGCAAGATTCTTGGGGAGGCAAAAGTCTGAAGGACAAGTGCCTTTAGCACCAACTGAAAGTCTATCTGTATAAATGTGACCTCAAAAAACTGGACAGCATAGCCAATCGAGGGAGAGCAAACTGGACAAACTTATTTAGTTGTATTGCTTACTTAGAAATACTCTTCAATGACTTTGATTTGAATAAAGCAGGACTATTTTCTTTATCCTTATTTTCATCTGGGTTCATTTGGGTTGGCATGTCCCAGTTGAAAGAGAACTGCAGGTTCTACTCTTTGTGGCCTCAGGAAACACTGTGGATCACTACAGAATCTGAAATACTTAATATATCTGAACCTCAGCTTGTAAATCTATGATACCAATTAAAGAAACTGATTTTTATAGATCAAATGACATTTGGGATGTAAGTAAAAAACAAATATTCTTTATTATCATAATAATCATACCTAGTTTATGCTGGATTCAATACGGTATTTTGCTCATAGAATTAATCCAGGAAATCCTCATTTATACTCTAGCCTAATTTCCTTATCTTCCAAAATGATATAATAATTTCCTGTATATTGTACAATACTGTTGTTTTTATAAATGAGCAAATTATATGAATTCATTTGGGGACATAAACAAATCTTTTATTGATATTTTAATATTCACCTTAAAAACATTCCTCCCATGCTTGTCATATGCCAAGTACTGTGCTGGTCTTTGGGATTAATAGGATGAACTGCATACAGTCACTACCTTAAAATCAAAATACATTTCTTCTCTTTTTAATTTACATTATCCCTATGGAAACTTTCTTTGCCCCATTACTTTTAACTATTAACACAGATTTAAGCTCATGTACTTTGAACATTTTCTATATATTTCCTGGCTTTAAACTTCGATTCTCTCATTGATTTTTAATCTAAGATCAGGGTAGGAGCAGGTCCTTATGACATGGGAGGTATATATATGTATCAGTTCAGTTCAGTTCAGTCACTCAGTCGTGTCCAACTATTTGCGCCATGAATCGAGGCATGCCAGGCCTCCCTGTCCATCAACAACTCCCGGAGTTCACTCAGACTCATGTCCATCGAGTCCGTGATGCCATCCAGCCATCTCATCCTAGGTCGTCCCCTTCTCCTCCTGCCCCCAATCCCTCCCAGCATCAGAGTCTTTGCAAATGAGTCAATCTTCACATGAGGTAGCCAAAGTACTGGAGTTTCAGCTTTCGCATCATTCCTTCCAAAGAAATCCCAGGGCTGATTTCCTTCAGAATGGACAGGTTGGATCTCCTTGCAGTCCAAGGGACTCTCAAGAGTCTTCTCCAACACCACAGTTCAAACGCATCAATTCTTCAGCACTCAGCCTTCTTCACAGTCCAACTCTCACATCCATACATGACCACAGGAAAAACCATAGCCTTGACTAGACGGACCTTAGTCTGCAAAGTAATGTCTCTGCTTTTGAATATGCTATCTAGGTTGGTCGTAACTTCTTCCAAGGAGTAAGCATCTTTTAATTTCATGGCTGCAGTCACCATATGCAGTGATTTTGGAGCCAAAAAAAATAAAGTTTGCCACTGTTTCCACTGTTTCCCCAGCTATTTCCCATGAAGTGGTGGGACCGGATGCCATGATCTTCATTTTCTGAATGTTGAGCTTTAAGCCAACGTTTTCACTCTCCACTTTCTCTTTCATCAAGAGGCTTTTTAGTTCCTCTTCACTTTCTGGCATAAGGGTGGTGTCATCTGCATATCTGAGGTTATTGATATTTCTCCCAGAAATCTTGATTCCAGCTTGTGTTTCTTCCAGCCCAGCATTTCTCATGATGTACTCTGCATAGAAGATAAATAAGCAGGGTGACAATATACAGCCTTGACGTACTCCTTTTCTTATTTAGAACCAGTCTGTTGTTCCATGTCCAGTTCTAACTGTTGCTTCCTGACCTGCATACAGATTTCTCAAGAGGCAGGTCAGGTGGTCTGGTGTTCCCATCTCTTTCAGAATTTTCCACAGTTTATTGTGATCCACACAGTCAAAGGCTTTGGCATAGTCAATAAAGCAGAAATAGATGTTTTTCTGGAACTCTCTTGCTTTTTCCATGATCCAGCAGTTGTTGGCCATTTGATCTGTGGTTCCTCTGCCTTTTCTAAAACCAGCTTGAACTTCAGGAAGTTCACAATTCACATATTGTGGAAGCCTGGCTTGGAGAATTTTGAGCATTACTTTACTAGCGTGTGAGATGAGTGCAATTGTTTGATAGTTTGAGCATTCTTTGGCATTGCCTTTCTTTGGGATTGGAATGAAAACTGACCTTTTCCAGTCCTGTGGCCACTGCTGAGTTTTCCAAATTTGCTGGCATATTGAGTGCAGCACTTAACTGCTAGACCATTTAGGTATGACCTAAATCAAATCCCTTATGATTATACAGTGGAAGTAAGAAATAGATTTAAGGGCCTAGATCTGAGAGATAGAGTGCCTGATGAACTATGGGATGAAGTTCATGACATTGTATAGGAGACAGGGATCAATACCATCCCCATGAAAAGGAAATGCAAAAAAGCAAAATGGCTGTCTGGGGAGGCCTTACAAATAGCTGTGAAAAGAAGAGAAGTGAAAAGCAAAGGAGAAAAGGAAAGATATAAGTATCTGAATGCAGAGTTCCAAAGAATAGCAAGAAGAGATAAGAAAGCCTTCTTCAGCAATCAATGCAAAGAAATAGAGGAAAAAAAACAGAATGGGAAAGACTAGAGATCTCTTCAAGAAAATTAGAGATCCCAAGGGAACATTTCATGCAAAGATGTGCTCGATAAAGGACAGAAATGGTACGGACCTAACATAAGCAGAAGATATTAAAAAGAGGTGGCAAGAATACACAGAAGAACTGTACAAAAAAGATCTTCATGACCTGGATAGTCACGATGATGTGATCACTCATCTAGAGCCAGACATCCTGGAATGTGAAGTCAAGTGGGCCTTAGAAAGCATCACTACAAACAAAGCTAGTGGAGGTGATGTAATTCCAGTGGAGCTATTTCAAATCCTGAAAGATATATATATATATATATTTTTTTTTTCCCAAATTACAGCCCCCTCCAATTGCAGTGATACCTAATGCCTATAATCCCTGCAACAATAAGAGCTGTTACTTACAATTGTGTTTTCTTCAAGTATATTTGCAGGTACAAAAATAGAAAGAGTTGTGATCCTTTCTCTAGAAATACCCTTTCTTTATGGTTAGGATGAATTTTACCTTCTTCACCACACGATGTAGACTACCCTTATTAATTGCTATTGTAAGAAGTCTTTTTATCTTTTGTCAGGATCATCAAAGGGACTTTATAAATCAAATGAAAGTGATTTCTCCTAAGCATAAATTTTAAATTATGTTTCATAAAATGAAAGAAAAAAAAGTATTATATCCTAAGTTTACAAGAAAGATATGAAATATATATTTTAAATAATTTCAATCCCAAATTCAATAGCTTTACCAAATCTTTCAACCCCTGTCTTATTCCGTTTCTTCTTTAAACTGAGACCTCAAATTAACTTCTCATAGCTGTCTGCAGTATGTCCTGTTCCCTGTGAAAAACCCCGCCAATCTCCTGTAAAGGTTATTTAATAAATATTTTTTACATCCCTTCAGAAAACTTTGCCCTTAAGTTATCATTGAGCTTGTGACAAAATTTTCAAATGTAATTCTCAACTGTTTCTTTTTTATTGCTCCTGATTTGGGTGTGTCTTTCATTGTAGTTGGATGAGGAAAATCAAATCAGTAGTAAAGCCACAAATAACCAAGGAAATATGAGCATATAAAATAGAAAACAAAATTTGAACAAAATCATGTTTTCTTCATTTATGATTAAAAGTTAGCAATCTTTATTTAAATTATTTCGGCTTACAAAGAGCAAGAATGTGACATTTGCATCTTGAAAAAAATTATTTTGAGAACTTAATAAGTTAGTTTTCTGTTTCAAAGTTTAGTGTATATAGCTTTCATTTTAAGAGATTATATTACAAAACCCATTTATTATAAAAATTTCCTTTATCATATGACCTGAAACATTGGTTCCTAGGTTTATTTTGCACCTGTTATGCCATGATTGAAAGTTCTTATTCATCATTTTGAACTGCACTAAGTTCAAATCCCTATTCTCAAACCGATATAATGACCATTCTGTATCCCTTTATCTTCAAAACATTCCCACTTGGTCCTATATTTTATTACCCTTCACATTTCCCTTAAAATATCTCTAAATGAACCACAGAGGATTCTCCCCTAAATGCTCAGGATCACAGTTTGGGAACAATTACTCCATGTGACTGATTTCTCCCCAAACACTTTGATCATTTAAAAATGTGATGGCCCTTGCCGAGAGCACTAATGAGCTAACTTGGGCATTGTGGTGGGTACACAATGGAGGATAAAAAATGGGCTGGGAGTTAGACGCCCTCTTTATTCATCCAAGGGGAGCATTAGTGAGAGTGTTATTTTTTAAAAATTAATACAATTTTGGCAGCTTCTCTTGATTTGAAAATGAAAAGGTTTTAAGTAGGTGACTAGCAAAGAGGCTTTCTTTTTTCTTGGTTCAGTTTAGTTCAGTTCAGTCACTCATTTGTGTCCGACTCTTTGTGACCTCATGGATTGCAGCACACCAGGCCTCCCTGTCCATCACCAACTCCCCAAGTTTACTCAAACTCATGTCCATCGAGTCGGTGATGCCATCCAACCATCTAATCCTCTGTCATCCCCTTCTCCTCCTGCCTTCAATCTTTCCCAGCATCAGGGTCTTTTCAAATGAGTCACTTCTTGGCATCAGGTGGTCAAAGTATTAGAGTTTCAGCTTCAGCATCAGTCCTTCCAATGAATATTCAGGACTGATTTCCTTTAGGATGGGCTGGTTGGATCTACTTGCTGTCCAAGGGACTCTCAAGAGTCTTCTCTAACACAGTTCCAAAGCATTAATTCTTCAGAGCTCAGCTTTCTTTATGGTTCAACTCTCACATCCATACATGACTACTAGAAAAACCATAGCCTTGACTAGACGGGCCTTTGTTGGCAATGTCTCTGCTTTTGAATATGCTGTCTAGGTTGGTCATAACTTTCTTCCAAGGAATAAGCATCTTTTAATTTCATGGCTGCAGTCACCATCTGCAGTGATTTTGGAGCCCCCCAAAAGAGTCTGTCACTGTTTCCATTGTTTCCCCATCTATTTGCCAGGAAGTGATGGGACCAGATACCATGATCTTCGTTTTCTAAATGTTGAGCTTTAAGCCAACTTTTTCACTCTTCTCTTTTAGCCATAAGGGTGGTGTCATCTGCATATCGGAGGTTATTGATATTTCTCTCCTGGCAATCTTGATTCCAGCTCGTGGTTCATCCAGTCCAGCATTTCTCACAATGTACTCTACATATAGGTTAAATAAGCAGGGTGACAATATACAGCTTTGACATACTCCTTTCCCAATTTGGAACCAGTCTGTTGTTCCATGTCCAGTTAGCTGTTGCTTCTTGACCTGCATACAGATTTTCATGAGGCAGGTCATGTGGTCCGGTATTCCCATCTCTTTCAAAATTTTCCAGTTTATTGTGATCCACACAGTCAAAGGCTTTGCCATAGTCAATAAAGCAGAAGTAGATGTTTTTCTGGTACTCTTGCTTTTTCGAATATCCAACATTTGTTGACAGTTTGATGTCTGATTCCTCTACCTTTTCTAAATCCAGTTTTAACATCTGGAAGTTCATGGTTCACGTACTGTTGAAGCCTGGCTTGGAGAAGTTTGAGCATTACTTTGCTAGCATGTGAGATGGGTGCAATTTTGTGGTAGTTTGAGCATTCTTTGGCATTGCCTTTTTTTCTTGGTAGATTTCTGTAAAAAACAGAAACATGAAAAGCTTTCCTTGAACATCATAGAATCAGAGACCTAATAATACCTTACCTGCTAATAACAACCTCTGGGTTATTTCTCAACTTCTTCCACTTAATGTCCAGAAAGATACAAATCTGGTTAATTAATAGCCTGCATGCTTTTTAGGATATGGAGCTAAATACAAATGTAACCATTTCATTCCTTAGCTATTTGTTTTGTTAAGGCCATTTGTCTGTGTGAAATGCTTTCACTGGAGAAGAGAGAATGTGGCCAGAAAGAATAAAAGAGGGGCCACCTCCATTGTTTTCTCCTCTGACCCTGACTGTCACTCAAGGTGCATTATGGTGTGAGTCTTCCATTGGAAACTAAAGAAAGATCAAAGGGCTAAGGAAAACATTACTTTAAGAAGGTTCTCTTAGGGTTCAATATTAAAAGAGTTCTTTTGATAATGATCAACATGTATTGAGTACTTATTACAGCACCTGGTATGTATACCAGGTGCTCTCATATTCACTTTCAAAGTATTAATCCATGTAAGCAACAGTTAGAACTGGACGTGGAACAACACACTGGTTCCAAATAGGAAAAGGAGTACATCAAGGCTGTATATTGTCACCTGCTTATTTAACTTCTATGCAGAGTATATCATGAGAAATGCTGAACTGGAAGAAGCACGAGCTGGAATCAAGATTGCCAGGAGAGAAATATCAATAACCTCCAATATGCAGATGACACCACCCTTATGGCAGAAAGTGAAAAGGAACTGAAAAGCCTCTTGATGAAAGTGAAAGTGGAGAGTGAAAAAGTTGGCTTAAAGCTCAACATTCAGAAAACGAAGATCATGGCAGCTGGTCCCATCACTTTATGGGAAATAGCTGGGGAAACAGTGGAAACAGTGGCAGACTTTATTTTGGGGGGCTCCAAAATCACTGCAGATGGTGACTGCAGCCATGAAATTAAAAGACGCTTACTCCTTGGAAGAAAAGTTATGACCAACCTAGATAGCATATTCAAAAGCAGAGACATTACTTTGCCGACTAAGGTCCATCTAGTCAAGGCTATGGTTTTTCCAGTAGTCATGTATGGATGTGAGAGTTGGACTGTGAAGAAGGCTGAGCGCTGAAGAATTGATGCTTTTGAACTGTGGTGTTGGAGAAGAGTCTTGAGAGTCCCTTGGACTGCAAGGAGATCCAACCAGTCCATTCTGAAGGAGATCAGCCCTGGGATTTCTTTGGAGGGAATGATGCTGAAGCTGAAACTCCAGTACTTTGGCCACCTCCTGCGAAGAGTTGACTCATTTGCAAAGACTCTGATGCTGGGAGGAATTGGGGGCAGGAGGAGAAGGGGACGACAGAGGATGAGATGGCTGGATGGCATCACGGACTCGATGGACGTGAGTCTGAGTGAACTCCGGGAGTTGTTGATGGACAGGGAGGCCTGGCATGCTGCGATTCATGGGGTCGCAGAGTCGGACACGACTAAGCGACTGAACTGAACTGAACTGAATCATCCCATAACTCTATTGGTATAATCTATTATATTCCCTGTTTTGTAGATGAGGAAACTGAGACACAGAGATGTTAAATAACTTCCCCTAAATCATGCAGATTAATGGTGAATGCAGGGCTTGAATCCACAAATTGTTATGTGGTTGTGATTTTGTGACAATTATTCCAATTGTTCTCTGCTGATTCAGACTTAATTCTTTCGTATTCAGCTTGTATTCAAGACTCAGATATGCAAGTGGAACTTTTTCATGATATAGATTGAATACCAAGACTCCTGGTTGGGTATTTATCCAATTTGGTGCGGGAATTCCTGCTTTCTCTCTCTTTCAAGTCTATTTGGGGAAATTTTTAATTTTTCCATGATAATTTACACTTGTCAGAATTTATTGTTTATCAAAGTTACACATGAATTTACAATATTAGTGTAGAAAGCTTTTAATTAAACAGCATATCTCTGGTTTCTGCATCTATCCACTTATCAGTTTCACTTCCTAGAGACTACCAATTTTAACAGCTTTAGTTTTTTTGATAAAATTTTTTACATCAACCTTCATGTTTTCAACACTATATGCAATACAGATTTTTCCTGATTTATCTATTTTAGGCATTACAGATTGACTTTGTTATGATACTTTAAACTCCACATTCTTAAACTCCACACCCTTAAACTCTATACCTTCCTTTCCCTCTCTCTTTTCATTATAGTTCTATCACAATTTTTGTTTCAATCACTAGTTGACCTTATTGTGATTTTCTAAATATCTTCAGCTGGGCCGATAATTATTATATAATTATCATTCGTTTTCTATTCAGCATTCTTTCATGAAGTTAATAATTTCCTTAGTTTAAATTGCTTACATTTTTTCATATCTGTAGCTAATTTACCCAACAGTGGCAGCAAATCTGTCAAACTCCTACCAATCTTTCTCTCAGACACTGAAACATTAAGTATTGTTTACTCCCATTTTTTTTTCCTGTTTCTTTCCATCACCTTCCTTCAGTTTGTACTGAAGACTGTTGACCTGACACACACCTGTGAACTTCTGTTTACCATGTTCCTAGGTCTCCAGGCCTTATTTATAATGCCTTCTTATCTATGGTCAAGTATTTCTTTCTTTTCTTTTTCAGGAGTTTCCCAACAAGAATTTAGTAGAAGCAAATACTGAGCACCTTTCATTTCTGGAGATGTCTTTATTCAGTTCTGATTTTGATTGATAGTTTAACAAGCTGCATAATTCTAGGTTGACAATATTTTCTCCTTAAATTGGGAAAGCATTTGTCTAGCCTTCAGTCAGCCAACACCGTTCTGATTCCCATACTTTTGTATGTGATGTTTGTCTATTTCCAGTGTTCTATAATTGCATGACCAACCTAGTAATTTACTGCTCTGGACACCTGATAGGTTCTTTTAATCAGAAGGCTCATAGTTATAAACTTCTATGATATTTTCTTGTAGTTTATTTTAAAATTTCTTACTATACTTTTAAAATGTTGGTTTTATCTTTTAGGGTTTTCCTATAAGGTAGATGTTGAACTTCTTAGATTATTTTTTTATTTCTTCTTTTTATGATTCAGCTCTTTGTTTTTCTATTTCTTGACTTGTTATTCCTATCCTCTGAGAATTATATTGATTTAATATATTTTTCTAGATTTTTAATTTACAAATGCCTCTCTTTTTATTTTCTTTCTGTTTTGATGAATTCTATGTATTTTCTTATCTTTTAATAATATTACCAATAGTATTTTTAAAATTTTATTCCTTTCTGTATTATTTTTGCTTATTTTGGGTTCCTTTTTGTATTTGCTTTTTTGATATTCCTCTTCCATTTTGGGACTTTCCCTAAAGACTTTTTCATTAAAGCAGAAGCTATTTTTCTTCAGCACTTAGAATATATTACACATATTTAGTTCTCAATAAATAAATATATAATATAGTGATAATTTATTACATGTGTAATATAGTGATTATATATGTATTATATAATATCTGATCTATAAGTATAATATATACAGATTATATATTATGTAGTGTTATATATTATATATTAATTAACTTCTTTTAGCTATTCCTACATGTTCATTTTTTTAAAAGAGGCACTATAATGTCTCTTTTGGAGTTGGTATGTTGGTCTTGTTGACAGGCTTCTTTGTAATGCATGCTCATGCATGTTTTTCATTGAGGATGTCTGAGTTTTAGTATCCGAAGGGCTTTAGAACCATTCAGTCTTCAAGAGTAGATTCCTTAAATCTTCTGGGTGAAGGAATACATTCTTTGATACTGGCATTTCTGGAAGAAAGGTTGAGAATGGGAGCTGAGGGTTCCATTGCTCAGTGTGTAGGCTTTAATTCCCTAGTTTGGAGTATCACACTCTTCTCTTCCCTCTATGATGCCAGGTGATCCTGAGTCAAGACTCTGGAAACTGCCTGATTTAATGTCTATCTCATGTAGGTCTGGGAGTGATCCCTGGATATGAATGAATGAGTGAGCCTGGGAGTCCAGGTTTCTCAATGATGGTTCTTGTAGGCAGTCTTGATCTTGTCTTTATTTGATACTTCCAAGTGATGAGCCTTGGGGAGGGAAGGACTTACTGACATTTTTGTCATTAATAACATCAGCTTCTCCTGCTACAACACTGAAGCTATAGAATTTTCATTTTACAAAGTAATATACAATGTTTTCATATACTTTCTATATTCTAAGCATTTTTGAGATACAGTATCCACTTTTGCTCATATTTTCATTCTCTGTGAATATATTTTTTATCTTTTACTCTTATTTTAGTACATAGGAGGGATTAAGATGTATGGTCAGTCCACAAGTGTCAACTAGAAATCTAGCCTGGCAACTTTACCTCAGCTGGTATATTATTAACATCTAGAGCAGATAGTCACTTTTCAGTTACAGGATATACCAAATACAAATTTGTAGCACTATTTTTGAGTGGATACTATAGTTACGTATATGCATCTTTAGTCTATTCATCTTCCTGACTTCCAAAACATTGCTATCATTATTTCATCAATGCTCAAGATGATTATAAAGATCTTTTATTTGAAATATGATTAAAATAGAATAGACACTTAAGCATAAGTAAAACAACTGAGTGGAAGTGTAATAAACAAGGATCCCCCTTGCGGTTCAGTCTCTAAGACTCTACATTCCCAATACAGAGGGCCTGGGTTTGATCCCTGATCTGGGAACTAGATCTCACAGGCTGCAACTAAAAATCTCCCATGCTGCAACCAAGATCTGACACAGCCAAAAAAAAAAAAGTGTGATAAACATCAGTGTATATTTTGATCTACAGTGTAATATAATGATGGGCAGACAACAAGCATTTGTCGAGTTTCCACTTTGAAAGGTGGTAGGTTCAGCATTTAAAAGCTTTGGAATCAGTATGCATAATGTTTTGAATTGAATGAATCTAGATTAAGCAAAAGCCTCTGACCATCACTTAACTTTCAGTCTTTTCCCACTTGCCTTAGATTTATCATCTGTGCAGTGAGGGCAATAATTATAATTGCTTCATAGCATGGATAGTGCATAGTATTAAAGTTGTTAAACATCACTGGCTATAGAATCCAATTACTTGTGTTTGAATCCCACCTCTGCTACTTACTAGTTGATCTGAAACTCAACTTATTTCAAAACTGAATTTAGATTTTGGTCTTTGAACTGGTGAGATGAGATTTAGATTTGTATGATGAGATTTTGGATTTTGAGTGGATGCTATAATAAAATAAGACTCTTTGGAATCATGGGAAGAGATAATGTATTTTGCTTAAGAAAGGGACATGATTTGTTGAGGGCCAGAGATGGGATTGTGGTAGACAGAATTCTAAGCCTTCAAGAGCCCCACCTCCTGATGTGCATGTCCAGTATAACTAGATTTCTTAGTATTTAAAGCATTTTCTAATGAAATTATTTCAAAATCCCCTAGAAAAATAGTTGGAATTTTTTGAAGATATAAATTATTTTAAAAGAGTATTTAAAAGCATCAAAGATTTTAAGAGAATGTTAGCTTAATGTTAATTATTCATGTACAAGAAGATATTTACCTATTTACTGGTATACTGGAAGAGGAGGTATATAATTGGTATGTGTGATGTGATGTGATTAGTCGCACAGTCGTGTCCGACTCTTTGCGACCCCATGGACTGTAGCCTACCAGGCTCCTCTGTCCATTGGATTTTCCAGGCAATAGTACTGGAGTGGATTGCCATTTCCTTCTCCAGGGGGTCTTCCCCACCCAGGGATCGAACCCAGGTCTCCCGCATTGTAGACAGACGCTTTACCGTCTGAGCCACCAGGGAAGTCCATAATTGGTATAGCAGAGGTTATACTAACAAGGACCTACCATGTGACAAGCTATATATGTTTTAATTTACTTATTTCTAATGCAATCCTACAGAGAAGGCAATGGCACCCCACTCCAGTACTCTTGCCTGGAAAATCCCATGGACAGAGGAGCCTGATGGGCTGCAGTCCATGGGATCGCTAACAGTCGGACACAACTGAGTGACTTCACTTTCACTTTTCACTTTTATGCATTGGAGAAGGAAATGGCAACCCACTCCAGTGTTCTTGCCTGGAGAATCCCAGGGACGGGGGAGCCTGGTGGGCTGCCGTCTATGGGGTCATACAGGGTCGGACACAACTGAAGCAATTTAGCAATGCAATCCTATGAGAAATAACTTCTATATTACGCATATATTGACAAAATAAAGACACCAGAAGTTAAAACAACATGCCCAGAACGTAGGTGAAAATAGAATATGAGTATGTGTGTATGTGTGTGTGTGTGTGTGAATCACTCAATCGTGTCTGACTCTTTGCGACTCCATGGACTGTAGCCCGTCTGGCTCTTCTGTCTATGGGATTTCCCAGGCAAGAACACTGGAGTGGGTTGCCATCTCCTTCTCCAGGGGATATTCCCAACCTAAGGGTAGAACCTACATCTCCAGCATTGCAGGCAGATTCTTCAGCATCTAGCCACCAGGGTGGCCCCTAATAAAAGAGAGAACTCTTCATTGGGAAATGTTATTTAAAAGCAGAAATATATCTACCTAAATCTATATCCACAGGTTTCCATGGTGACCTAGATGGTAGAAAATCTGCCTGCAATTCAGGAGACCCGGTTTTGATTCCTGGGTCAAGAAGATCCCTTGGAGAAGAGAATGGCAACCCATTCCAGTATTCTTGCCTGGAGAATTCCATAGACAGAGGAGCCTGGCAGGCTACAGCCCTAGGGTCACAAAGAGTCACACATGACTGAGGGACTAACAAACACACATATCCACCCTATACCTTTTTATATCTGTTTATCTTCTCAGATTTTCCTCTGGAAGAGGTATATAAGCCCCAAGCATAGGGCATGCAACATAGGAAATTATTATCCTACTAGTATCTGTTATTTCATTTGTAGGCTAATGAAGGTATCATTTTGAAAAGTTCAACCTTATTTCAGTAAAGATAGATGGCAAATCTCCTATAAGAAATTATGGAACTTCATCTAGAAATGACTACTGACTTGGTCTATATTTTGGAAAGAATGGTAAATATATTTATAACAAGATATCATAGGGCAAGCTATTTTACCATTTGAAGGTCATGCTGAATTCAATGAAAAGTAAGTCACATGTATCAGATGATGCAAAAAGGAGTGGGCGTGACCAATCCCATGACATACATTTCATACTATACTAAACTCCTTTGATTTAAAGATAAATAAAACATGACTCTTATCCTCAAGAGTTTCTGAACAGCGTGTTTGCTTTCTTTTTTCATTTTCAAAGAAGTTAGTAGTATGTAATTATTACTGTAATATACTCAAGGTGTGATAAATCATGAGGAAAATTGTTTATTCAGGGAGCTCTGACAGTTATAGCATAGAAACCAGAATAAGAGTTTTGGATGATTATATACATTCTTTGTCTATTTTCACCAGAAGCTCCCAGATAATTCCAAATTGAGTTTTTCATAAATACTTTTTCAAACTATTCAAACTTACCTCTTCTTTGACTAGTTCTTTCTTAAGTATATATCTAGGCACATTGTGCTAACTTGAAGGTCAATAAGGAAAACAGAATGAGGGATCTGTCTTTTATGAAAATGTGCTGCCTTTGAGAATATTTTTGGTAGGAAAAAAATGGCAGATTTTTTCTTATAAACCGTATGTTCTTGCATTTCTGATATCTGGAGTCAGTAGCTTGCCAGAAATATTCCCAATCAAAAGCCAGACTAACCCATGAAGGTGTCCAAAGAAGTCTGTTCTGATTACTGAAGATGTTGAACTAGTCCTGACTTCAAACAGTAGATATTTCCACACTTTAGTGGTATATGACAGCTCTATTCATTCCACAATGTCAAATTCTTTGGTTTAGGCCATTGGGTATTTATGCATTTCTGGCTAGGGAAGCAGAGAAACCTAATTTGATTCTCGAGCCAAAAGTTTTTAGGCCCTGTTCCTTTGGAACTTGGACTGGAGGATTTTGGCACTGTATAAAGACCAGGACAGAGCAAGTAGTCACACATAACTAACTGACTCAACAGAGCATATTCAGGGAGAAAGATCATGCCTACACATTGGATAACCATCCTCCAAGGCAGACTGACAACACCCTGAATTCAATCACCCTTAAATAAACACACAAGGAAAGCAAGCCTTTAACATACCTTCCGGCACTGCTCTCCAATGCTGCCTGATTAGTTTGAGTGCCATAGGCCAGGCTGCAGATGCAACCATTACTGTTGTTCTTACTTATGTCTGTCTGCTGTCTGCTAACAAGCATTCATATGCTTTGGATCATTAAAGTCACAACCTCCTAAGCCAATCTATTCCTCTCCACGGGTTTGTTGTAGATTGGAAAGAGAGATGCTATTTCTGTTTCATTCTCTATTAGGTCCTCCATTCAGGGTTATTTCTGAGGTCTGAATATCATAGCTTGCACCCTTGCCCCCATTGAGCATATAAATTGTGTTCCCATTAAGCTTGTTCTTTTTGCCTGATTTATTTTGTTTTCTGTTGTATGTGCCTTTTCAATGCAAGGCAAGTGATTTGTGCTGGAGCCGCGACAGACAAAAAGTGCTGTAACTTAAGCTATTTCCTGGTGCCATTGCTCTCTGTGAGAGATCTGTACTTACACCCTTGCTAAATTTCTTCTGACAGACTCCAGGTGGTCGGGATTTTCACAATCCAACCCATTTCTGTGTTAGAACTTGTCATTTGGGGCTCTGTGGATTCTTCCCTTTCGTCTCCCTGTTGGTAGCAGGTTGAGGGTATTTACATATCTACCTGTAAAAGGCCACATGTGTCCCCAGGATTATCAGAGGTAGAGAAACATACAGTTTCTCTTTCAGAGAAGGCACAGAAGACAGATACTGGAGAGAGAGAGAGAGGGAAAATTGTCACTTGTAGTATTATGCAGGCTGCCCATCTAAACCCATCATTGCCTGGCACCTACACACTAAGGGCAAGGATCCAGCCAACTTGTGAGCGGGCACCGTGCCATTTGAGCAGATGGGCATGGAAGTCGGCAGCCAGTAGACCATGTATGTGCATCAGCGGTGGGTGTTGAGGGCACGATTCCCAGAGGAGAATGTCCTAACAGCTGTCTGGCCTGAGCCAACATACTTACGACCAAGGAAAAGTGCCATCCTTCAATCCTGCTGAGTTGGATTAACCTTCAGAACTAAATCTGCTTTTTTCGGCAGCAGAAGGTGAGTTTAGGGGTCTATGAAAACCTCAAAGAATAACTGAAGGAAGGAAACTGGAAAGATACAGTTATTAGACATTCACTAAAGATGCCAAGGGTATTCATATGCGTGTTTTAAACATTTGACCAAAAGTCCATTAATTCTTGAAAGAACATCACAGTTATTAAAAGTTCTGCCTCCTACAATGCTTTTACAAGTGATCTTTCCACACAGGCAGAGCATTTATAGTGAGTTCGATAGTACATTCCCATCTTTGCACTACGAAATAACGATGTACAAGGAAAGGTGTCAAAAGACTATAGAAATCTGACTGTGGGTAAATGTCTTTGTCAAACTTTACATAGCATAGATCAAACTAGATATTGCATAGATTACAGTTTTTCAAAGAAGAGAATTTCTTCTTTAGTGATTGAACATATACCTGAAAAAAAAGTAAGAAGGCAACTTCATAATTCAACTTAAGCTCTTCTGGGCAATGAAAGAGACTTATATTTGAGACTGTAAATAAAGCCTGATTCTAATTTGTTGAGAATTTCCAGATAGTTAAATATCATGAAATTAGATATAGGTCGTTTCTGCCTAGCATGGCCAAATGGTGATTTGACAATGATTTCTTTCAGTTAGCTAAAAATTGGTAGGCCATTTTAATAATTTAGACTCTCAATAATTGTTTCTTATTTTTCTTTGTTTTGAGGTGTTTGTGAGATAGTTCTCTTGGTATCGTTTTATACTGTCTTGAATCTTTCTATTTAAATGATAAATTATGACTTGTAATTGTGAAAAATAGCAAATTGAGAAAATAGCAATTTGGTCCAAATGTTCTACATACCCATCTAGATTTTCTTAATCTGCTGTCTAAATTCTTTCCTTTTGTTTACACCAACAGAGGAAATATCTCTGTTATGAAGAGTAAAAGAGACAAATAAGTTATTTTACCAGCTAACTTTCTATCTGGCTCTAAAGAATTATCTAATGATTTAGATCTAATACCATTAGACCTAATACCATTAGTAGTATTATGAGTGAGATAAGATGTCTTTGTGTCTATTTGGCCTTTATTTGCTCATTATATCAATTTAGAAATCCATGACTAAGTATATCTTTGTTGTTGTTCATTTGCTAAGTAGTGCCCAACTCATTGTGTCCCCACAGACTGCAGTATGCTGGGCTCCTCTGTCCTCAGCTCTCTCCTGGAGTTTGCTCAAATTCATGTCCAGTGTGTTAGCTATCTAACCATCTCACCTGCATCTCTGCATCTCCTGCATCAGCAGGCAGAGTCTTTACCACTGTGCCACCAGAGAAGCCCTGGCTTAGTATAGATGAAACTATAAAGTAAAAAAAGAAAGTAAACTAAAAATGAAGATGGACATAAGAACCCTTCATTGAAGAAAACATAGAAAATTTTATTACCCAGATAACTCTGTGTTTCTTGTTTCTGATAGTTTTTGTCTTACAAGCATATTTGAAGGCTAAAATTATGGAGTGTCCAAGTTCCATATGAATGGTACTTCTCAGTCTGAGAAAATTATTGGAGAGAAATATTCTATTGATGGTGATACGTTGCTTCAGTCATGTCCGACTTTCTGTGACCATATGGACTGTAGCCCTCCAGGCTCCTCTGTCCATGGGCTTCTCCAGGGAAGCATACTGGAGTGGGTTGCCATGCCCTCCTCCAGGGGATCTTCCCTACCCAGGGATTGAACCTGTATCTCTTACATCTCCCTTATTGGCAGGCAGGTTCTTTACCACTACTATTGATAGTATGCAAAAAGAAATGAGAAAACTAAATTAATAGTATTTAACAAAAAACAAGGAAATACATGTAATATATAGTTCATTTATAATTAAACAGGAAGGTAAAAGGCAGTTTGATTTTCTTCTTGGTGGTATACACATGTTTTTGACTAAATAAAGGAAGGAAAATATAAAGGAGTAAGAATCATTCCAGCAAACACTTACCCTTGGCTTTCTGAGAATATGTGGCTGAAGCTGAGTTTCACTAAACCAGAATTATCCCAGGATTGACAGATTGGTGAGAGCTTCAGGTGGCCCAGATGCTGACTAAAGAATATTCAAGAAATGGAAAAAAAATCCTGATAAACTTTAATACATCTTGCAAATGTTTCTGAATCTTTCTTTCATTTTCTTTTACAGGGGATAAAAGAGATCAGATTGTTAGACTTCTGACTGAAAGTCAGTTCAGTTCAGTCGCTCAGTCATGTCTGACTCTTTGTGACCCCATGGACTGCAGCACACCAGGCCTCCCTGTTCATCGCCATCTCCCAAAGTTCATTCAAACTCATTTCCAGTGAGTCAGTGGTGTCATCCAACCATCTCATCCTCTGTCGTCCACTTCTTTTCCCGCCTTCAATCCTTCCCAGTATCACGGTCTTTTCCAATGAGTCAGTACTTAGCATCAGGTGGCCGAAGTATTGGAGTTTCAGCTTTAGCATCAGTCCTTCCGATGAATATTCAGGACTGATTTCCTTTAGGATGGACTGGTTGGATCTTCTTGTAGTCCAAGGGACTCTCAAGAGTCTTCTCCACAGTTCAAAAGCATCAGTTCTTCGGTGCTCAGCTTACTTCGTCGTCCAACTCTCACATCCATACATGACTATAGGAAAAACCATAGCCTTGACTAGATGGACCTTTGTTGGCAAAGTAAAGTCTCTGCTTTTTAATATGTTGTCTAGGTTGGTCATAACTTTTCTTCCAAGGAGTAAGTGTCTTTTTAATTTCATGGCTACAGTCACCATCTGCAGTGATATTGGAGCCCCAACAAAAAATAAAGTCTGACACTGTTTCCACTTTTCCCCATCTATTTGCCATGAAGTGATTGGACTGCAAGGAGATCCAACCAGTCCAGTCTGAAGGAGATCAACCCTGGGATTTCTTTGGAAGGAATGATGCTAAAGCTGAAACTCCAGTACTTTGGCCACCTCATGAGAAGAGTTGACTCATTGGAAAAGACTCTGATGCTGGGAGGGATTGGGGGCAGGAGAAGAAGGGGACGACCGAGGATGAGATGGCTGGATGGCATCACGGACTCGATGGACGTGAGTCTGAGTGAACTCCGGGATATGGTGATGAACGGGGAGGCCTGGTGTGCTGCAATTCATGGGGTCGCAAAGAGTCGGACACGACTGAGCGACTGAACTGAACTGAACTGAACTGATGGGACCAGATGCCATGATCTTAGTTTTCTGAATGTTGAGCTTTAAGCCCACTTCTTCACTCTGCTCTTTCACTTTCATAAAGAGTCTCTTTAGTTCTTCACTTTCTGCCATAAGGGTGGTATCATTCGCATATTTGAGGTTATTGATATTTCTCCTGGCAATCTTGATTCCAGCTTGTGCTTCCTCCAGCCCAGCATTTCTCATGATATACTCTGCATATAAGTTAAATAAGCAACGTGATAATATACAGCCTTGACATACTCTTTTTCCTATTTGGAACCAGTCTGTTGTTCCATGTCCAGTACTAACTGTTGCCTCCTGGCCTGCATACAGATTTCTCAAGAGGCAGGTCAGGTGATCTGGTGGTCCCATCTCTTTCAGAATTTTTCACAGTTTGTGGTGATCCACACAGTCAAAGGCTTTGGCATAGTCAATAAAGCAGAAATAAATGTTTTTCTAGAATTCTCCTGCTTTTTTGATGATCCAGCAGATGTTGGCAATTTGATCTCCGGTTTCTCTGCCTTGTCAAAAACCAGCTTGTACATCTGGAAGTTCATGGTTCAAGTATTGTTGAAGCCTGACTTGGAGAATTTTGAGCATTATTTTACTAGCATGTGAGATGAGTGCAATTGTGTGATAGTTTGAGCATTCTTTGGCATTGCCTTTCTTTGGGATTGGAATGAAAACTGACCTTTTCCAGTCCTGTGGCCACTGCTGAGTTTTCCAAATTTGCTGACATATTGAGTGCAGCACTTTCACAGCATCTTCTTTTAAGATTTAAAATAGCTCAACTGGAATTGACCTCTACTAGCTTTGTTCGTAGTGATGCTTCCTAATGCCCACTTGACTTCACATTCCAGGATGTCTGGCTCTAGGTGACTGACAATATATAACCAAAAATGACTTATGGAAAAATAGAAAAAGAAAGGCATTTATGTATGCCTACTATGGTAATTGAATGATATTGTGGGCAGATGGAAGAAGAGAACCAAATTGTCAAACAATATACCGTGGTACATTAATAATATTAAAACAGAAGATTTGGTTTTTCTACAGTATATTTTATTACTTCTCATGAGGACTATGAAAGATACTTTTAGTAAGGGTAGAATAATTATGAGGCCTGGACAAATTTTACATGTGCCTACAAATATTTGTAAAGTTAGATGATTAAATGCATGATAAGGTAATGTTCTTATATCTTAAGTGCCCCTTTTTTTCAAAAGCAATTACCTACCACATATACATGATTGAAAACATATAGCCATCACTTGTGTTGACATTTATTATCTCTAAACAATTAAGTTGCTGTAAGTACAGGAAATACTGACTACCTTTCCACATAAATTCACACACACAAAAAAAGTGTCACTAACTTTCCTTAGTTTCTGATTATAGTAGCTCTAAGAAAAAGATTTTGGTGAAACATGAAGATTTCAACATAAAACTTGGGATATACCAAAAAAAAAAAAAGAAGAAGAAAAACTTTTGAGAAACTGTGAAGATAAAAACTAAACTTAACCACAAATTTATTTCTGTTTTTCATCCAAGTATCCAGGGAGGTTGCTAATGGGAGGTATGCCTCAGAAAATGTACATGTCTGTGAAAATGTTGGAACAAACTAATGCTTTTATTCAAGTGATTTTATTTCAATTCTAAGCCACAAGCTATAAACTTTCATCAAAAATGGTAATCTATTTAAAATCAGAGCTATGTGGAATGTTTCATGTTTATGTATAACTTTCATAGTAGACCCTCCTACACAAGGAAAATAATATGCTCAAATTCTGTTATTTTTATAGTTTGTGTAATATATCAAGTACTAGTCCCACCTATCAGCTTCATATTTTTAAAATAGATTTTAGAAAAAGGAATGGAAGAACAAAATGAAAACACTGAAAAAGTGACTTTTTAATTCCTCTGTTTGGAGGAAAAGATATCTGAAAAACTTAATTATAATGCATATTCTAATAAGAACAAAAAGAAATTTAAAGGAAAATATGCATTGCACATCTTGAGTACTTTATTTTTCCACTTTGCATTACAGAATTAGAAAGTGGAGTACCTGGGGTGGTTAGAGGAGTGGAAGTAGAAAGAGTGGTGGGTGGTGATAAAGAAGGAAAAACTCATAGACTTGATCTAAAAGAATTTCAGTGATATATTAACTTAATATTGAGTTCAAAAAAATCCAAGTCAAAAGATATTTGTTTTTCAAAATTTTTCAATGGTAGCCCCAAATCATTTCTATTTACTGGAAAAATAAATCAATAGGAAGATGGCATCACTGAAAAAAGATGAGGTCTGACTTTTTTTCCTCTCAAAAGAAGGGTTGCCATCCACACAACTACTATTTATTATGAAAGCTTAGTTTATCATGAGGCAGACTACCATGATAGAAAAAACAGTTTATGACATAACCATGTCACCTCAAAAGAAACTGTTAAGTAACATTCTTTAATAAATAGGCCAGAGAAGTATGGAAATTTTAAGGTTGCTTTCTGCTTAAAAGCTAGAAGTGAATTGAGATGTAGCAATTCATAAAAGTCTCAAATGGGAATTGTAAAATCATATTGAAATAAATATGTCATAATTTAAGAGTATAAGAACAAGCCAACAAAATCAGGGTAGAACACAAATATGTGATGGGTAAACATACATGTTCATTTATGTTTAAAAGGAAGATCTGTATATGATTTAAGATATTTGGAAACAAAAAAGAAAGCAGACACACATAAAAAAGAATCGTATTTTCAGGCTTCCTCAGAAAAAATACTTCTGTAATTCACAGATAAAATAATGTATTAAAAATTTTGTATCAAGCTACTGCTAATATTTTGACTGTTATTTAGTTTTAACAAATTCAATGATAGCAATTCTTGCAAAAATGAAAAGGACCTAAGATTAAACAATGGAGCCTAACCTTGCCAGCATTCTGAAACTTATCCAAAAGCAATTTTCAAAACAAGATATAGGGTTTTTTGTTGTCAGGTACTTTTAAAAGCTCTGATATTCTGGAAAAAAAGTTAGGATTGTCCAAAATAAAGTATGTGCTTTATTTGCAACACTAATAAGATATTTTTTTCGTAATGTCAACAAACAAGTACATTTTAAGCACTCATTATTAGAAATTACTGGCATATGACTGTACTAAACATGAAATGTTTGTTGGCTAAAATGAATGGCTCATAAAAACATCTGTGGAAAAGAATAAAAATTATGTATTTATGGCTTCCCCAGTGACTCAGCAGTAAGGAATTCGACTGCAATGCAGGAAATGCAGGTTCGATCCCTGAATGGGGAATATCCCCTGGAGATGACTTTTCCCTGGTGGCTCAGACAGTAAAGCGTCTGCCTACAATGTGGGAGACCTGGGTTCGACCCCTGGGTCAGGAAGATCCCCTGGAGAAGGAAATGGCACCCCAGTCCAGTACTCTTGCCTGGAAAATCCCATAGACAGAGGAGCCTGGTAGGCTACAGTCTGTGGGGTTGCAAAGAGGCAGACACGACTGAGCAACTTCACTTTCACTTTCTTTCCTGGAGATGAGCATGGCAACCCACTCCAGTTTTATTGCTCGGAGAATCCAATGAACAGTGGAGTCTCTCATGCTGCAGTCCGTAGAGTCACAAAGAGTCGGGTATGACTAAAGCAACTGAGTATGCACGGACACATGTATGTGTGTGTATCTGAATCACTTTGCTGTAGAGCAGGTAAGCAGAAAAACACAACATGGTAAATAATCTACATTTCACTACAAAAAGTCTAATGTTTTAAGTGGTAATGTTTCTTAAGAGGTCGTCCCTTAAAATTTTGAAAAATTATCAGATACTATTATATTAATAAATTATTAATAAATAATTCTGTAAACTGTAAGATTTTCTGTTGTTTATGCTATGACTTAGGAGAATCCTGTTTTTTCCCTTCAAACTTACCTCATGAGAATGTGATTGACTTCAAATTTTCTTTACAATTATTATTTCAATTACGTATGTTGCAGAAAGATAGTTCTTTTGAAACATTCTAAGTTTTTCAGATATCCATACAAGACAACTGAGCAATTTTGGATCAAGAATTTCCTAAATCATAAGTCTCAGTCAGCATAATCTGATTTGGCATAATAGCATATTTCTGTACCTAATACTTAACTGAGAAAGACATTAAAGCAAAAGACAGGTGATGAAAGTTTTCTTTTCTTCCATATCTTTGTAACTTGGTTGAATATGATAGATTGGCTAGCTTATTGATTTAGGAATGATCAGCAATATTACTTCCCCCAGAGCAATATTAACATGTTTCATAACAGATTCAAAATCTGATTTCTAGCTTCCTGCATAAACGTGTACAAATTTATAGGTTTAAGTCTCCTCAAATTTCTACCTTACGAATATCCACTTATGCACACAGGGGATCTCGGTAGTTCCCCCAAAATTTAGTTACTGTTTTTATGCATAAACATTTGTATTGCTGGAAAAAAGGTAAAGTGCAATAACTAAGGGCTGAAGTCCACATTAAAATATCACCTATGCTTTCACTAGCTGTGGATTTTCAAAGTTCCCTAAAAGGTCTGTGTTTATCTTTTTAAAATATATGTCTCTGATCTCTTAATTCTGGGTAATAATTATTTTAGTATATTCAAAAACACTTTTAACAATGCCTAGCAAATAATAGGTACTTAATAAATGTTGGCAGGCAGTATTGAATTCTTGTTTATACCATGGAACCAAAGGTTTCCCTCAAAGGTGGTACGTGCTCAGTAACTGGTCATTTCTGATCCAATTTCTTTCTATTAAAATTTGTTTCCCAAGCTTCAGTCATTCACTAATTGTGTTTGTGGTTTTTCTATTTTTCCACATTTCATTTACTTAAATAAGAAAACTCCTATCCCAGAATTCTCCCACCATTGTAAGTTGAGTATAAGACATGAATACTAAATTCCCAGTATAATGAGTAATAATTAAAAGTACTAAATTATAAACACATAGTCACATAAAATGAACTCCTAGTTCTTTAAGAGGCTTAAATATACATGTATATATATATATATATATACATCCTCCTGTTGCAAAGCTGAAGTATCAATGAAAACAGATATGAAGTTTCGGTTCTAGGATTTCTCCCATTAACTGCTATTCTGTTCATAGTTTTCTTATGCAGAAGATCTTTGATTTCAACACTAACTAACCATCAGTTATGGTTATCTTACTTAAGGTAATGCTAACAAATATAAAATTATCTAAAATGTATCATGGCTCCACAAAATAGAAGTTTATTCCTCACGATTTAAAAGTTCAAAGGACATTTCCTACCTGAACTTTCTGTTCTCGCTACAACTTTTCTCTTAGTATAAAATTATTCCAAAATAAAGTTTACTAAATAAGACAAAGTGAGTTTTCCTGAACTATGCTGGATTTTCTTGACCTGGTGATTCAGCATTCTCCCATCTTGCATTTTTATTCTCCCATAAGGCCTCAGTTGATGTTTATTCCCAGCTAGTATCCCAAGAAAGAGAATGTGGTGGGGGGGAGCACTCACTGGTTAATAGCCTTGAAAGGGAAGTGGTTCTCATTGTTTCTACTCATTTGTTTTTGGTCTAAACTATTACATGGACACTCTCAACTGTAAGGCAAGCTGAATAATGCAGTCTGGAAATGTGCCCTGGAAGGAGAGGACAAAATCTGGTGAGAGACTTCCAGATTCTTCCTCCATTCATATATCAATTTGAACCTGTCTTCCAACACTTAGGAATAAACTCACTCACTTCCTCAAAGGAGACAACCCAAAGCCTCACTTAGTTACTGCCTTGAACTCCAATTCCAGAATCTCTGATGGTATACAGCTTTTGAGAGTCCCTTGGGGTGCAAGGAGATACAACCAGTCCATTCTAAAGGAGATCACCCCTGGGATTTCTTTGGAAGGAATGATGCTAAAGCTGAAACTCCAGTACTTTGGCCACCTCATGTGAAGAGTTGACTCATTAGAAAAGACTCTGATGCTGGGAGGGATTGGGGGCAGGAGAAGGGGACGACAGAGGATGAGATGGCTGGATGGCATCACTGACTCGATGGATGTGAGTCTGAGTGAACTCCGGGAGTTAGTGATGGACAGGGAGGCCTGGTATGCTTCAATTCATGGGGTCGCAAAGAGTCGGACACGACTGAGCAACTGAACTGAACTGAACTGAACTGAAACAGCTTTCTATATCAGGTCCAAATTTTCACCAGGGGATTAAGAATGTCAAACTAGAAAAATAAGCTTTTCATCCTGTTTTCTCCATCATATCTAACAGACAATGTTAGGGCAAGAAATTGATACCTGAAAATAAGCAAAAACAAAAATCCTCTCATTTATAAAGGAAAGAACAATAAACAACCAATAGTCACTGGATGCAAGTGACAATTAGCCCTCCTGGTCAGGTCCTGTGAGACCTGTCCAGGCAGTAGCAACAGTTTCTGGCTCTTCTTTCTAGGAGAATTTCCCATATCCATTGTTCTCCAGGGTTTCTGGCTGGGCTTTCTGGAGTCTCTTCCTTCTCCATCATCCTTCGTGGACACCACATCTGAAGAGGACATGAAAGAGAATGGCCTCTTGAAGGCTGTACTGCCTTCATAATTGTTTTTGTGGAGCAAATATGGAATTCAGGGATTGAATAGAATCACACGGTCTTTATATCAGGCTTTTTGTTCCTTTGGGAATACCATTCCCTCAGCATCTTACCAGACCACCTTACCTGCCTCCTGCGAAACCTGTATGTAGGGCAAGAAACAACAGAACCAGACATGGAACAGCAGACTGTTTCCAAATTGGGAAAGGAGTACATCAAGGCTGTATATCGTCACCCTGCTTATTTAACTTATATGCAGAGGACGTCATGCAAAATTCCAAGCTGAATGAAGCACAAGCTGGAATAAAGATTGCCAGGAGAAATATCAATAACTTCAGATATGCAGATGACACCACCTTTATGGAAGAAAGCAAAGAGGAACTAAAGAACCTCTTGATGAAGGTGAAAGAGGAGAGTGAAAAAGCTGGCTTAAAGCTCAACATTCAGAAAACTAAGATCATGGCATCTAGTCCCATCACTTCATGGAAAATGGATGGGGAAACAGTGGAAACAGTGACAGACTTTATTTTCTTGGGCTCCAAAATCACTGCCTATGGTGACTGCAGCCATGAAATGAAAAGATGCTTGCTCCTTGGAAGAAAGCCATCACCAACATATTAAAAAGTAGAAACATTACTTTGCTGACAAAAGTCTGTATAGTCAAAGCTATGTTTTTTCTAGTAGTCATGTAAGGATGTGAGAGTTGGGCCATAAAGAAGGCTGAGCACCAAAGAACTGATGCTTTCAAACTGTGTATTGGAGAAGACTCTTGAGAATCCCTTGGACTGCAAAGAGATCAAACCAGTCAATCCTAAAGGAAATCAATCATGAATATTCATGGAAGTACTGATGCTGAAGCTGAAGCTCCAGTACTTTAGTCACCTGTTGTGAGGAGCTGACTCATTAGAAAAGACACTGATGATGGGAAAGATTGAACGCAAGACGAGAAGGGGTCGACAGAGGACGAGATGGTTGATGGCATCACTGATTCAGTGGACATGAGTTTGAGCAAGCTCCAGGAGATGGTGAAGGACAGGGAAGTCTGGCGTTCTGCAGTTCTGGGGTTACAGAGTCTGCCATGACTGAGCGACTGAACAACACCACCACCACAATCTTCGCTGGCACTGAATTGATCTTTTCAGTCTGTTTTATGTGCTGGTAAACAGAGCCAAAATCATCCAAAATTATTTTCTAGATATAGTGCTTAAAGATTCCTTACACTCATGTCTCTCTCTCTTTCTCTTCAATTTCTGTCTCTTTCTTTCTCTTCCTAATGATTTGTCCCACCACCTTCGCTTCTTTATGCAAAGTACTGGAAAATCCCTTTATAGTTAAATTGTACTATTAATGAGAGCTTTTATTTAAATTTTTAAATATGATTTTTAATTATAAATTCCTTTTTTTTTTTACTATAGAATCTGTCTATGATACTTCTTCAGGAGAAGAGATAAGGCATTTACAGAAAATTTGTTCTGAAAACACTTACTGTGTGTTTTGTATATTTATATATATATGGATAACAGCAGAAGACATGGACATTAATAGCACATTAACTCTAAAGAAGCTAAGTTTATAAACACACAGCATAAATACAAAATGTTCAATATTAAGTATTTTGTCCCAGTTACTTCTACAGCATTGCAGATCCCTCTGAAACATAGAGGTGTAAAACAATGATTTTTTTTTTTTTTTTTTTTTGCTGATGGAATCTGGTCAAAAATTCAGAAAAAGCACAATAGGAGTTGCTACTGCAGTGTTTGATATCTCTACTGAGAAGGCCTGAAAGCTGTGGGGATTCAATGCCTAGAAGAAGGAATCATGAAGATATTTTTTGTTCACATGGCCAGTGGCTGATGTTGGCTGTCTGCTGGAAACTCACCTAGTCTCTCAGCTAAAAACTGGTCTCTCTGAATGGGCCAGTTCGGGCTTCCTCCCAACATGGTGACTTTTTTTCTTTTTAACAAAAAAACAGCAAATGTATTATTCAATATCCAGTATCACACTGCAACACTACCTAGAGACCTCATCTTCCTTCCTTACCTGTCCCCAAGGGTACACCTGAAATGGAAAAAAATAAAAGTAAACCCAGATCTCAGCTCCTTCTCTGGAAGAAGGGGTGTTGGCCTTGGGAGCCCCTTTCTGCAGGTCCCAGCAGGCAGGAGAATGATCCTTCCTGTGCCCAGAGAACTGGGCTCCAGCCTTCAACAACAGAAAGAACATTCAAACAGGAGCAGAGCCGTTTCTGCAGAGGAGGATGATTTGGGAGGGTTCCAAGAGAACAAGTGGGGAGTGAATGGTATTTTTATACCCTAATATTTGGAGTCATATATGTCACTTCTGCCATGCATTCTGGTTAAAACATGTATAAAGGTCCACCCAAGTTCAAAATGAAACAGCATACACCCCACCATTTGATAGGAAGGCTATCAAGGTCAAAGGGTAAGGAGACCACATGGAATATGAGATATCATTGCAGCCAGCCATCTTTGAGTACACCTTTTATCCAAATTAGTTAATGTCCAAAACATTTACTTCCCATTTAAATTTACTTTATTCACCTTTTGAATGAATTTGAATATGGTAATTTTCATGTGCACTGTTATAAAATTATGCTCTTTTATTTAAAGTTTTTTTTAAATATAAATTATATAATTGTTATCAAATGTCACTATTTTTTCAGATATCCCGGCACAGAAGAAATCATTCACAGCATGTCTTGAAAGATGTCATTCCTCCATTGGAACAATTGGTAAGTATTTCACTTCATTACTGTATTATTTTTCTACTGTCAACAAAATAAATTACCTCAGAACTCAGCAACTTAGGACAGCATATACCTCACGTTCCTTTGGGTCTGAAATTTGGGCATAAGCTAGCAGGATCCTATGGCTCAGAGTCTTTCAAAGTTTTCACTCAAAGTTTAAGCTAAAATTGTGGTAGCATCTGAAGGCTTGAATGGGGAAGAATCTGTTTTGAAGCTCGAGTACACGGCTGTTGGCACGATTCGTTCCTTTGAGGCCTTTGGCCAGAGGCTTCTCTTCCTTGCCACTTGCGTGTTTGCTTTCTTCTTCAAAGCATGCCAGCTTAGAAAGCAAGAGAGTCTGTTGCGTGCGCTCAGTCACTTCAGTCACGTCTGACTTTTTGTGACCCTCACGGGCGATAGCCCACCAGGCTCTTCTGTCCAGGAGATTTTCCCAGCAAGAATATTAGAGTGCGTTGCCATGCTCTGTTCCAGGAGATCTTCCTGATGCAGAGATTGAACCCAAGTCTCCTGCATTGCAGGCAGATTCTTTACCACTTGAGCCTCAGGGAAGCACCAGAGAGTCTGTTAGTAAGGTGAAAAATAGAATCTTTTGCAACCTAATCATAGAAGTGATATCCCATCAGTTTTGCTACATTCTCTTGGTCACTAAATTCAGTCTATACTTAAGGAGGAGGGATTACAGAAGAGTGTGAGTAACAGGTGGTAGTGGTGATTTAGTTGCTAGGTTGTGTCCCACTTTTTGTGACCCTATGGACTGTAGCCTGCCAGGCTCCTCTGTCCATGGGATTTCCCAGGCAAGAATACTGGAGTGGGTTGCCATTTCCTTCTCCAGTGAAGTAAAGGTTATCAGGCACCTACTGCGAATTTTGACATTTTTAAGGAAAAATTAATCCCTTATCTGTAGATTCTAAGAGTGAGAGCAAGTTTTTTTTTTCCTTCTTGTTGTTTATCGTTGTATCCTAATGACAATTAAGAGTGCCTGAAACATCCTACAAAACATAAAAATAAATGAAGTAGATATAAATAACTTATAGATATCTTAGCGATATCTTCAATTCAGTTCAGTTCATTTGCTCAGTCGTGTCCAACTCTTTGTGACCCCATAAACCACAGCACACCAGGCCTCCCTGTCCATCACCAACTTCCAGAGTCCACCCAAACCTATGTCCATTGAGTCGGTGATGCCATCCAACCATCTAATCCTCTGTAGTCCCCTTCTTCTACTGCCCTCAATCTTTCCCAGCATCAGGGCCTTTTCAAACGAGTCAGCTCTTCGCATCAGGTGGCCAAAGTATTGGAGTTTCAGCTTCAAAATCAGTCCTTCCAATGAACACCCAGGACTGACCTCCTTTAGGATGGACTGGTTGGATCTCCTTGCAGTCCAAGGGACTCTCAAGGGTCTTCTCCACCACCACAGTTCAAAAGCATCAACTCTTAGCGCTCAGCTTTCTTTATAGTCCAACTCTCCATTTATACATGACCACTGGAAAAACCACAGCCTTGACTAGATGGACCTTTGTTGGCAAAGTAATGTCTCTGCTTTTTAATATGCTAAGTTGGTCATAACTTTTCTTCCAAGGAGCAAGCGTATTTTTATTTCATGGCTACAGTCACCATCTGCAGTGATTTTGGAGCCCAGAAAAATAAAGTCAGCCACTGTTTTCACTTTTTCCCCATCTATTTGCCATGAAGTAATGGGACCGGATACCATGATCTTAGTTTTCTGAATGTTGGGCTTTTTTTTAATATAAATTTATTTATTTTAATTGGAGGTTAATTACTTTACAATATTGTATTGGTTTTGCCATACATCAACATGAATCCGCTACAGGTATACACGTGTTCCCCATCCTGAACACCCCTCCCTCCTCCTTCCCCTTACCATCCCTCTGGGTCATGCCAGTGCACCAGCCCCAAGCATCCAGTATCATGCATTGAACCTGGACTGGCGATTCGTTTCATATATGATATTACATGTTTCAATGCCATTCTCCCAAATCATCCCACCCTCTCCCTCTCCCACAGAGTCCAAAAGACTGTTCTATACATCTGTGTCTCTTTTGCTGTCTCGAATACAGGGTTATCGTTACCATCTTTCTAAATTCAATATATATGCGTTAGTATACTGTATTGGTGTTTTTCTTTCTGGTTTACTTGAATGTTGAGCTTTAAGCCAACTTTTTTACTCTCCTTTTTCACTTTCATCAAGAGGCTCTTTAGTTCTTCTTCACTTTCTACCATAAGGGTGGTGTCATCTGCATATCTGAGGTTATTGATATTTCTCCTGGCAATCTTGATTCCAGCTTGTGCTTCCTCCAGCCCAGCATTTCTAATGATGTACTCTACATGTAAGTTAAATAAGCAGGGTGACAATATATAGCCTTGATGTACTCCTTAAAAACACATAAACACAAACTTTTTGATATGTAACTTTCTTTTTATTAATGATCTCCTTTTTGATAAATACGATGCCCCCTTTCTCCTTGCTTATCTTTCTTGTACTTCATATTAGTCAACATGCTTCCAGTTCAAAATGATTTTTTTTCTTGGCTCAGTTCTATGATTTTCTTCACTTGGCATGTTTTAGGTCACTTATGTCCACTCTAGCTAATTGCTTCATTGTTCTGTTTTACTTCAGAATAAAAAATTCTTTAAAATATTGTCTACCTTAATGTCCCTAATTTCTCCCCTCCTTTTACTTCTTGCAGCAACTCCATTTGGGCATTTATCCCAACCACTCACTTCTTAACGAGGTCATATGTTACTTTCATGTTACTAAAGTTCATACCAACACGGGCACATGTTGGTAAAGTTTTGGTTTTCTCCTTAGAACATACATCTCAGAATTTAATCCAATTAATAACTTTTTGGAAACATTTTCCTCACATGACTACCAGGAAACTGCTGTCTTTTGGATATCCAAATAATTAAGTGGCCACTGACTTTCCATCTCCTTTGCTGGTTCTCATTCATCTTGGAGATCAACTCTTAACTTTTCTTCTTTCTGTCTACATTTATTCACTAAGGAATCTCATTTCAGTGTTGTTGTTTCATATACTATGTTACACTAACCACTTCTAATATTCAGTCTTCAGGATTGCCCTTGTCATTGCCCTAAACTACAATACTGTACATTGTGGCATTTTCATTTATATGTCTATATCTCAAATTTAACATCCAAAAGTAATTCTGATTTCCCTGCAAACCTGCTTCTCCCAGTCTTCTCCATTTCACAGGATGTAACTCCATTCTTCTAGGTCCTACAGTCAAAACTGTTAGTCATCTTTGACTTTTGTTTATTTCATTACATAAACTAAAACATCAAAGAACCCCATTTACTCTGTCTTTAAAATCCACCTAGAATCATTTCACTTTCTCCCGCCTTTATGCTATGTCATTCATCTCCTAGTTTATTATGTGTGTATGCTTTAGTTGCTCGGTTATGTCCAACTCTTTGAGACCCCATGGACTGTAGCCCACCAAGCTTCTCTATCCATGGAATTTTCCAGGCAAGAATACTGGAGTGGGTTGCCATTTCCTTCTCCAAGGGATCTTTCCAACCCAGGGATCGAACCTCAGCCTCCTGCATTGCTGGCAGATTCTTTACTGCCTGAGCTACCAGAGAAGACTTTGGGCTTCCCTGGCTCATATGGTAACGTTTATTATAATGCCTTCCTAATGGATGTATCTACTTTCACTCTTGCTTTCTATTTTTTTTAATTTTTGATACAATAGCTATCGTGAGATTGTTAAAATGTAAGTTAGTTGATGTCACGCTTTGGCTTAAATACCTCTCTGATTTCCAGTGTCTCCAGGGTAAAACCTGAAAGAGATGAAGTTACTTAGCAGATTCTACAGACCCAGCCATCTCTGTGCTTCACCCTTTCCTCTCTTCTCCTGACACTCTGCTCCAGCCAAGATGACCTCTTTACTTTCTCCTTAGGGCCATTTCACCTGCTCTTTGTTCTGTCTGGTACAGAATAGTTCATTTGACACCCAGAAATTTGTAAGCCTTGTTCCTTCCTTTTCATTGCATCTCTGTTCAAGTATCACCTTTTAAAATAGCTCTTCTCTAGTCTCCCCTAAATATAAATGAACAAATTAAGAAAACCACCATTTCTGTCCACACTCCTTTTCTCTTACCCTAATTTAATTTTCTCCGTACAGCTTATCACCATGCGGTATACTCTACATTTTCTTTTTGTTTCTCATCTCCTTAGAGTGTTCTGTGGGAGCAGGCCTGTTGTTGCCTATGTTTAGATCTTGATTCCCATGATTATAATAACTGTAAGAACGTAATAAAATTTCAGTAAATGTGTGTTAACTGAATGCACAAATGAGATAGTTATGAGATAAATGAGATAGTTAATGACTTTTTTTTTTTTTTACTTCCAGGCTTATAATACACCGATGCATACTTGTGTATTTTCTCTTCATTATCTCATCATATATCTTGAAATGTTACTTAGTCAATTGTTCTAGTGTATCTTAGGGTCACTCTAGATGTGAAATATTCCAAGTTGAACCCATCATCACCTTCTTCTCAAACTGACTTCTATTTCCATTGACCCTATCATTATTTTTTATACTTACTTAAAAGAACAAGTTACCTCTTTTTAATAGAGAAGACACTTTTAAAATTTTTGTTCACATTTAATTTTAATTTTTTTTAGTTTATATTGGAGTGTAGTTGATTAACAATGTTGTGTTAGCTTCAAATGTATAGCAAAATGATTCAGGTATATCTATATATTCTTTTTCAAATTATTTTTCCATTTAGGTTATTGCAGAATATTAATCAGCATTCCCTGTGCTATATATATAGAAGGTCCTTGTTAGTTATCTAGTTTATATATAGTAGTGTGTACATGGGGCTTCCCAGGTGGTGCTAGTGGTAAAGAAGCCTCCTGCCAATGCAGGTGACATAAGAGACTGGGTTCCACCCCGGGTCAGGAAGATCCCCTGGAGAAGTGCATGGCAGCCTATTCCAGTATTCTAGCCTAGATAATCCTATAGACGGAGGAGACTGGCAGGCCATACAGTCCCTTGGGTTGTAAAGAATCGAACACGACTGAAGCGATTTAGCACACACACAGTGTGTACATGTTAATCCCAAATTCCTAATCTACCATATCCCTGTTAGTAGTAAACATTTATCTAGGCTGAGAACACATTTTCTCCGGATCCTTTATTTACTCTATGACCCTTCATGTAAGTCGACATTTTCTGAAGTGTTTTCTCCAGAGTGGGTGTGATGGTCCCATCTTTCTTCCATATGTGCAGGCACACGTTCCCCAGGCCCTTCAGTGCTCTGGCCTCATCCCGCTGTATTCCACCACACCTCTCCCACTGACTCTGCAGTAATTCCACACCAGTCTTCTTTAAATAGCAGCTTCATTATTTCATTCTCCTAGTCACAACTTTCAGCAGCTTCCTATTTTCTATAGCATCAAGTCTATAGACTTTCTCACAGCCCTGATTTACCTTATTTATTATCTACTGCCAACTACATACCCTCAAGCCAGCAATAGTAACATGATTAAGACACAACTCTTACCCTGAAGGAGCTCAGATTTTCTGTAACAATTATAGTTCCTTCATCTCAACACTCTTTTGTGTTGTCCACTCTTATTTCATGGGTAATAGGCTTGTTCCATGGCTAGACTATAAATGCTTTTTAGTTAGGGGTCATGACTTGTATTTTCTTTATTATATCATACTTCCCCTTACATTGTTTCTGGCACTACTGTTTGTAAAAGACACACATGTCAATTGGTTTAATAATAAGATATTAAAGATTTATTAAAATAATATCATTGATTTCAGAGATTAATACCTATATGACTACTAATCATAGTGAAAGACATTTTTAAAATTTAATTAGATATAACAATAGCTTGTTTTCAAAATTGACCACTTAGGTTTCAACTTAGAGAACATTTTCCCTGGAAAGTATTTCTTTGATTCCTCAACTTTGAATCAGGTAGCCCTTCTTTATTCTGCCTTTCTGTAGCAGCTTTCCTTGCCTCTATCTCTAAATTGACTCTATCTCTGATCACATTGAAATTGCCTGTTTTCTTTAATATCTCTCTTACTGCATTGCAAGGTATCTGAGGGGAGAGCTATACTTCACTTACTGTTTTATTATTAAAACTTCATGGAAGACCTGGCACAGTATAGCTATACAGTGAATAGAAAAGTAATGGTGTTTCTTTTGTATACATTCGCCTTACAGAACAAATAAAGTACATATAAATAAAATGCTTTAAGTATATCACATGCAAATGTCTCTCTGAAGTGTTTGATGAAACATGGCAAAAGTTAAACTGAAAATGAAGCTATATGAGTGTGTGTACATAATATAAATATGTATGAAATTATATGTAATTTTATATGTGCGAATATATATGAGATTATATTTTTAAAATGCCATAAACTTTCAAATTTTTACATGATTTGTGTATTAATTATGAATTAAAAATTAAAATTATGGTTATTACTTAAATTTAACCAATAACTAATGGTACACTTTTGCTATGCCTATATATAAAGCATAGGCTAATATTGAAAGAATTAAAATATTCCAGAAACAGTTTTCTTAATGTACCTTCCTAACTTCAAGGTTATTTGTTGGTATGTTGGCTGGTAGTTATATGCCTTGACTCTGCAGCCTCAATTCTCAATAAATTAAACTTATTTTTAAAAGATCTCAAATTATGGATAATGTAACTGAGAAAAAATATATCTATATGCTTAATACGCTATTCTAGATCAGATAAACTTGGAAAAGTGGCATTGGGAACTACCCTAGATAAAAGGAAAAAAACAGTAATTTGTTGATCTCTTTAGCTTTCAGTCTCTGTAAATCTCTTTCCCTGCATTTCTACTCAATCTCTCTGTTCACACACACACACACACACACACACACACACACACACACACACACACAAGCTCTAAAAACTCTACTGGAACTACCAACTAATCTACTTTCTATGCCTGCATTGGGGTTCCCTGGATCCTTTCTATGAGTACTAATTAAGCTCTCATTCTCCCTTGTGAACAGAGGTTAGAATCAATTTTTATTCATCAGTCTCTACTTGAATTAAATTGCTTGTTTAATGTTATTTTAAAGATAGAAATGTTTACATTTTCCCTACAAGTCTTAACTTATGAACTACTCCATTATGATAGACAATGAGAAAATAATCACCAATTCCTTCTAACAACAAGTTTGTATTGATTTTTAATTATCCATTACTATTTACATCAAAACTTGAATTATTTTTCCAGAACCTATAAAGCTGCTTTTATATTTGCCTAATAACACTGTATACTTATTTTTAACCTAGATTCAAATATTTTTTCCACAGTCTGACATGTTCCTTCCTTCCATCTCTACATCTCTTTCTTTCCCCCAACCCTGCCTCAGGGTTGCTTCTGTAGTCATCCGTAAGTTCGTGCAGTGGCTTTCCTGGCCAATACCTACCAGGATGAGCTACCATATATAAAATGACATGTACCAAAACACTTTAGAAAACAGCAAAATCCTTTAAGTAGATGTTATTACTCATTATTTTTACCATCTGGATCTTTGAGCTTATTTATAGCCCACATTTTGTGCTAAAAATCTCATTTCCTTTATCTCTCATATTTAGAAATTCTTTGAACATTATCTAGCAATCATGAGAGCCTTTGGCCTTAAGCATAACTGACCAAAAGTATCCCATTCCACCCACTCCTTTTGGAGGAAAATAATTCACTTTCTGAGAGTGGAGTCTGCTATGGTGGGTGATCCCCTAGAAGCTGTCACCCTTCAGTAACCATAATTTACCACTTAACTTCCCCTTTAAAAAAGAAGTTGCAATCAACATGTTTAAACAGCAACATAATGCATTTCTTTTGAATACTGGCAAAAATATATTCCTAGTTGGAGCCTGAAATCTCAGGGTACAAACTACCCAGTTCACTGACAGCTGACGTCACTTGGTATGCAAATCCATATGCTATCAATGCAAGAGACTAAATTATTTTCTGAGAAGCTGTGTTGTTTCTTAACCAGCTCTGTAACACAGTGAAGATTTTAAACATGAAACGTCAAATGTACTAATATGTGTTTGTTTCCTGATCTTGTATATTTCACGTTATAACTCTTTGTGAGACCTAATTATTTTCAGGGCATTTCCCCTTTTTCCTTTAATGAAATATTCAAGAAAAATAACCCTGTTTATAGCATGTTAAATCTTTATCATCTTTATGTTTATAAAAAGTGTATAAGGAATGTCTGGGGATAACCCTGCAGGAGTCAAAAGCCTGTGGCAGGTTTTAGAGAATCATCTGCTGCCTCCTGAGCTGGAAGGATTTGCAGGCCAGAGCTCAGGAAGTTGCCATGCTTGAGGGCAAAGCAGGCTTTTGCAGATAAACCTTAAGTCACAGATTCTACCTTTTGGAGCCAGATATCATTTTGTGGATTAATTAATACTTGTGAGGGCTTTAAGGATGAAAGACATTGTGAGCATACAACATTTCTTATGTTAAAACAAAGGACAGCCTCTTTGGGGGGAATCATTCTATTGATTAGGCTGTGCTTTCCTTAAATTGCAAAAAAAAAAAAAAAAAACTACCAAAAGCTCTTTAATCTTTCAAAATTCTACTTTGTTAAGATAAAAATTAGGTTTTTGGAAAAAGCACTCTCCCAAATCTTCAAGATGGTAGTATATTAATAATGCTATATAATTTAAGAACCCTTATACAAACCATCTCCAAGTTTTCATTGCTTTATGTGTCCTTCCTTTACTCAAACAAGAGTGTTTTTTATTTTTTTATTTATTTTCATTTACAAAATGTTATCAGCATACAGATTTTACAGTGTTATGTAGGAGTGTGTTAACGCCAATATTTGTTGAGGCCATCCCTGTGCTAGGTTTGGGTGTGATATGATATGCTAAATAGTCATGTCCTTTTCTGGAGGGCCTGTCAGTCCAGGGTTGAAGAGAAATATTAAACAAAGAAAGTCATAATTCTATAAATGTAAATTACACAACATACTATGACAGCAGACAAACAAGTTTCTATGAGAGAGGGAGAGCCTACTTTGGATTAAGTATTTATAATAGCACAATTTGAAAGAGCCATTTAAACTGAGATTTACAGAGTGAATAAAGTTTGTTAAGCAAATAACTGGAAGGATGCTGCAAACAGAGGACTAGCAAGTACAGAGGTCTAGAAGACAGAACAAAGTTGTTATATTGGAAAAACTGCATGAATGCTGCACTGACTAGAAAAGAAAGAAAGAAAGTGAAGTCGCTCAGTCACGTCTGACTCTTTGTGACCCTATGGACTATAGCCTACCAGGCTCCTCCGTCCATGGGATTTTCCAGGCAAGAATACTGGAGTGGGTTGCCATTTCCTTCTCCAGGAGATCTTCCCAACCCGGCTATTGAACCCGGGTCTCCCGCATTGTAGGCAGATGCTTTACCGTTTGAGCCACTAGGAAAGTGGCAGACTGACTAGGGATATAAATCTGGAAATGTGAGTAGAGGGAGACAGTTCTCAGATAATGGTAAGGAGTTCAGAAGCCATTAAAATACAAAAACAGATTACAATAACTTTTCCCATCAAGGCCTACATTTGAAATTCACTTAACTCTACAGTAGAGAAGAACATTCATACAACAATGAAAAAGGTTATTAACATTGAGCAATCTTGTCTTCCCTATTGCCTTGACCAAAACTAGTTATAACAAAACAATTGAATTATGCTAATAAATTTCCCAGACAGTAACCAAGAAGGCCATTCTCACTGAATCCCAAAAACAGTTAAAGAAAGAACACCATATTTGCATCAATGGCACAAAGAAATAGAATTCAGGAAAGAGAGAAAAAAGGAAGGGAAAGGAGATGCCTTTGTATAGGAAAAGCTCCAAAGACTGAATTTCTTGAGACAGAAAGAAGTGCCTTCATCAGCCTGTTTCCCAAATAGAACCTGGATTTTTTTGGTGGTGACCAAATGAAACACACTGGTTACAAGATGAAAGGCTAAGGGAGTTCTTAAACATCAAATGCTAGCTTATTCAAGATGATATTTTGATGAGTTAAGGGTAAATAAATCAGAGACATGTGGGTAAAATTTCCCTTGAAATACACAGGGGTTTAAAATGATGGGGAAGTGCATTTGGCAAAACATAATATGTACTTTGCCAAACCCAACATTTGAAAACCGGTTCAAGACATTCAGCAGAACCCCAGAGCAAAAACATATTCTCTTATCCTGAGAGTAAATGAAGGAGAAAACCCATGAAAGCAATGTACAACATACACTACAGGGTATAAATAATTTGCATTCAGCAAACCATGCCTAACTTTAAGACCTGAAGTCAAGACCAGCTTTTCCTGATCTTTAAGAATGCTTAATTACTCCTTTATAGGCACCTCTCATATGACACAGCGTCATTTTTCTTCTATTCTCCTTTTCATGTAATTATTGTTTTCAACTTGAAAATTTTGGTTTACCACTTTCTAAAAGTATGCACACACTTAATTATGTATCTTTGTTACACACAGATTTTATATTTCATATCTCCAAGAGCATCATAGTTCATTTTCCAGCTATATGTAAGATGGCCCTAAAATTGAAGTGAAATGAAGTGAAGTAGCTCAGTCGTGTCCGACTCTTTGCAACCCCGTGGACTGTAGCCTACCAGGCTCCTCCCTCCAAGGAATTCTCCAGACAAGAATACTGGAGTGGGTTGCCATTTAAAATTAAGCATTTATATTTTAAATTAGTACTTTATATGATATTTAGAAAAGCTAAAATTTGAAGGTGATTTTTTTCCCTTTGTTTTTGTTTCTGTTCCACTACAAGACCACACACATGGTCAGCAGATCTGATGTAGCAAAAAAGCTAGTCAATACAGAAATAACTGGAAACTGAGAAGAAAAAAATGTAAGCAGTGAGTCCCAAAGAGGAAAGTAGAGCAAGAGAGGGAAAGCCAGTGGAGTTCTGTAGATGACTAAGTTCTAAAGATTGACTATACAGTAGGGTGATTATACCGGTTAATAAGGCTGTGTTGTACACTGAAAATTTGCTATGAGAGTTGAGCTCACATGCTTTCACCACACAAAAATTTTAAAAAGGTAACTATGTGAGGAAATGAATATGTTAAGTAGCTTGACTATAGTAATGGTTTCACTGCTGTTGTTTGTTATTGTTTAGTCACTAAGTCATGTCCAACTCTTTACAACGCCATGGACTGTAACCCTCCAGGCTCCTCTATCCATGGAATTTCCCAGGCAAGAATTTTGGAGTGGGTTGCTGTTTCCTTCTCCAGGGGATCTTCCTGACTCAGGGATCGAACACACACCTTTTGCATTGCAGGGAGATTCTTTACCACTGAGCCACCAGGGAAGCCCAAACATTTCATTATGTATATGTAAATCAAAATATCAGGTTGTACACATTAAATATATACATTTTTTATTTTAAAGATAGAAACATAAAAATAATTTTAAAAGAAAGTCAATGGAAAAAATACACAAAATTTCTATTTCTGTGAGTAGTGGAAATGTTAAGAGATTTAAAAAGGAAGAGAAACATCATTAGGGGGTAATATGATGTAACCAGATATCCTCCTTCTGTGCTTTATAATAGAAATTATCAAAAACAAGATTATCAACAAAGTACTGTGATCAATCAAAAGTTCAAAAAATATATAATGTGTCTAATTACTAAATTGGAAAAGTGTTAATGCAAAATCTGTTTGAAAATTATAGTAGCTCATGTGTGTAGTTATGGAGATTCAATACAAAGTTCTCCTAGGAAGTAGGTTAGTCATACAGAAATTTTCACAGGTTCCACTACTTTGGTGGGTTCTCTCCAGTTCAGGCCTGAGGCCTGTCTCAGTTTGGTGGATCTTAATAGATTATATGTATCAATATTATCAGTGTTTACAGAGATGATGATCCCTAGGGTTTCCTTGGTAGCTCAGTGGTCAAGAATCCTCCGCTAACGCAGGAGATGTGGGTTCCATCCATGGGTCCAGAAGTTCCCCTGGAGAAGGAAATGGCAGCCCACTCCGGTATATCTGCCTGGGAAATCCCATAGACTGAGGAGCCTACCCTCTGTGGACTGTAGTCCATAGGGTCACAAAAGAGTCAGACACAACTTGGCAACTAAACAACAACGGGATTACCTTCCATCATGAAACTTCTAAGAGTCTGCTGTATAAACTTTAAATCTGATTTATTAATTTGTAATGGTGCATATCCTGATGTTGACTATGGTGCATCACATTCTATGTGAGAGAACTGAGAAAGCTGAATTAGGAGTCAGAAGATTGCCAGTGAACACGGGAATCAGCACAAAGGAGAAAAGAGCAATCATTCACATATATCAGCAGAACGAAGGCTCGATGTTTCTGGTACTAAACATCAGTCTTTTCTCGTGAAAATGCGCTGAAAGTTTTAGATTCAACTTATTTCATTTATAAACATGTATTTCAACAAAACTCTTATAATGTACTGGTGTAGATGAACCTCTATTGTTTTCAGTTCTACTTATTTTATCTGAGAACTACGTGAGGACTTCACATAAAAAAAATTGCAGTGTCTGTAGTTACAGTTACAGTCTGGTCTTTCTGCCTGATTGTTAGCATTAATCACAGTCTGTCTTCTGCTCTCTTGCCTTGTGTCTGGCTTCCAACTTAGGCTGATAAACAGGTGCTATCTGGATATCCCGCCACCATTCATTCTTTTCATATGTATCTCAGCGCAGTTGTGTCTGCTGAGTACTCCCTCAATGCTAGCAGACTGGCTGGCATCCAATCTGGACAAATTGCTGATCTTTCCTGCCACTTAACATTAAATAGGGCTTCTGAGGAACATTGAACAAATAGCACAAGAAGCCAGATTCAGCATCTAAAGACTGGTTGATGTTTTTAAGTATACGGTTTAGGAAATGCTACAACTTTAAAGAACTTCAAGCTGGCCTGGAACTTGGCATGTGGTCTCCCAAAGTGAAAGAAAATGAACATTTCAGTTGATCAGTCGTGTCTGACTCTTTGTGACCCCATGGACTGTACCTCACCAGTTTCCTCTGTCCGTAGAATTCTCAGGCAAGATTATTGGAATGGATAGCCATTCTTTTCTCCAGGATATCTTCCCAAACCAGGGACTGAACCCAGGTCTCCCGCATTACAGGCAGATTCTTTACCATCGGACCCACCAGGGAAACACATGCCTAAACCTAAACATAATTTTGTAAATTACCAGAGGCAAGACCATCTGGTCCTAGATGACCAACATAGTCCACTGTCATTTATAGATTACTGTCCATTCAAACCATGGGATTAACATAAAAGAGGAATAAGTAATTAAAATAATTAATATGGTACCATATATAAACCCACATGCAAAATACAGAGCAATCTTCTGCTTGTCCTGATACTTCTTTTAGCTCCTATGAACCTCCTGGAATAAGTGATTTCTAGTGCCTGGAACATGAAAAAGTATTTCAAAACATGATGACAAGGAATAATAAAGTAATTAAGTGTCCATCATGGAAACTTTGCTTTTCAGCATGGGACTTGAATAATGCAGTGCTTTCAGTATAGGAAACCTGATCGGAGTTTTCTATTCCAGGACAAAAGCTCTTCTCATCTCTGAGGTAACTGGAGGCAAGTATGGTATCCAGTCTCTCCAAAAGAGGAATAGGAGTATCTTGAAATGTGATCTCACAATGATATAAACCTCAACAAGATTAAAGTTGTCCTCTTAGTCTTTGTAGGGCTTCCCCAGTGGCTTGGCGGTAAGAATCCACTTGCGATGCAGGAGACAAGGGTCGGATAGATCCCCTGGAGGAGGGCATGGCAACCCTCTCTAGTACTCTTGCCTAGAGAATCCCATGGACAGAGGGACCTGGCAGGCTGCAGCCCATAAGGTCACACAGAGTCACACATGACTGATGTGACTATGCAGCAGAAACATTAGGCTTTGCAGTCCCCTTGTGAGAAGAGCAACTGGTGTTTAGTGGAAGGGGATGTTATTTAAAAATGTACTGAAAAATGGTTGTATATCAAGTATGAAAGAAACAATGGAGAGAAATGAACAGACATGGGAATAGTTCATGATGGTGGCACATGTATATAATTACATGTAAAATATATATGCAGATACACAGATATGTAAAAATATGCAGTGTAGAAATAAATACAATAGGTAAAGTACACACTAGAAGGATTACTAGTGTCTCCCAATGACCAGGAAGGCAACTTGAACGTTAGAAGATAATATAAAAGAAGATTCCTTACCTGTTTCTCTGGGACCTCTGTGTGGACATGCCTAGCAACTCTATTGCATTGATCAAAAGCCATGAAAACTGACTCAGCCTCTTTGATGGCAATGATGCCCATTTATAGAAGCCTAATGTGAGAAATCCAGCCCCTGGCCTCAATCTCAGTTATCTTGAAAAGGTCCAGTGCATAGAGGAACATGACTTATTCAAGGAGAGAGAAATTTAAGGTATATAACTCAAGCCAGCTTATGTTGATTTCTCCCTGAAAGAGTATTAGGTTTCTACTTTCACATTTTCCTTCTCTTTTTAGACAACTGGTCATCAATAATACATCTCTGGGAACTAAATATCCACCTAGTAGACTTTTAGTGATTTTTTTCCTGGGGGGAGGCAATATTCTTAGCTAATAATGTATGCATAAAATTTTATTATGGGTTGAGAGATTTTGTAGGTTTTTGGTAGATAGAGTCAGTCTTTTGGTAACTTATTTTCATCAGGAGAAATCTTAAATAAAGTGGTAAATTTTATCTATCATTTGTTCAGTTCACTTCAGTCACTCAGTTGTGTCTGACTCTTTGTGACCTCATAGATTGCAGCACACCAGGCTTCCCTGTCCATCACCAACTCCCGGAGCTTGCTCAAACTCATGTCCAGTGAGTCAGTGATGCCATCCAGCCATCAACCATCTATTATCTGTTACACAACAAAATTTCTAAATAAAGAAGGGGACATCTTCTGTGATGCTAATTGCTCTTAAAAACATCTCTCTTCCAAATGTTTGTAGAAACTAGTGATGCCCAAAATTAATTACCAAATGTATTATATGGATTTACGGGATAGACAAATAAGATTTTCTGGTCCTAAAAGAAGAAATCATATACATTAGGACAAAAGGTGATTAAAGCAAATGAATAGACATATCTAAGTACAAAAGAGGTACCACTGAACATCATGATTCTAAAAGTTATCTAAGAGAGCTTCCTTAGATTCTTCTAGGCTTGTGAAAAATATGCTGAAATAAAAGAAATTCTCTGGAAATGTAGCTATGTGAAAAATAGTATGCTGTGATTATCATAAATCTTCATTATCTTCATTATTTTTTAAAATATATATTCATCCAATATATTTTGAAAGCTAAATATTGTGCTATGTATTGTGAATATAATAAATCAGAAAAGAACTCATTCATATCAGAGTGAGTCTTGTAAATAGCCAGTTTTTTAACTGATGACATTTTAGTGGTTTGGGAAAAGTATTAGCCGTTCAGTTATGTCTGCCTCTTTGTGACCCCATGGATCCCCTGTAGCCTGCCAGGCTCCTCTGGCCATGGAATTCTCGAAGCAAGAATATTGGGGTGGGTAGCCATTTATCTCTTCAGGAAATCTTCCTGACCCAGGTTCAACTCACTCCCAAATATCTCTTTTTTTAATCTATCGTAAGGCACACATAGTTGTTGTTGTTGTTTTTTTTTTTTTGCTTGTTTGCCTACCCAGTTTCCTATAAAAATTTAGGTAAACATTTAAGCAGCCATTCATTTATCATTCACCCACTCATTTGTTCAAACAATATTTATTATTGTAATTATTGGTGGCAGCAAGTACTCTGTCTGCTGGGAACCCTGATGTGAAAGGAAGAGTCACAGCACAGGTGCAGGTACAACCCAATAAGCCCTGTGATAGTGATGACAGCAGAAGGAAAAATGAAGATTCAGAAAAGGGCATTTAAAAGGGATTGCAGAGGAAGCATGGAAGAACTGTATAACAACAGAGATACATAATACATTCTAAAGTGGATTCAGTATATTTGGAAATTTATGTGATGACAATATGGTGGGAGAGAAGTATTGCAGTCAGGAGGAAAGCATATAGGATGGCATTGAGGGCTATGGTCGTTTGTGACTCCGAAAAGCTTACAGCATATAGTATGGGACACGGGTCAAGGTTGCTGGCAATTCACCAAGATTGAAAAGTTGCAGCGAGGGTAAGAACTAGGGATGAGAAGAGTGCAGGACTGTAAGAGGAAGATAGAAATAGGGCACTAAGAAATTAAAACATCTATTGCAGACTTTGATGGGAGTTAGTCACTCAGTTGTGTCCAACTCTTTGTGACCCCGTGAGTTGCAGCACGCCAGGCCTCCCAGTCCATCACCAACTGCCTGAGTTTACTCGAACTCACGTCCATTGAGTCGGTGATGCCATCCAGCCATCTCATTCTCTGTCGTCCCCTTCTCCTCTCACCTTCAATCTTTCCCAGCATCAGGGTCTTTTCAGATGAGTCAGCTCTTCGCATCAGGTGGCCAAAGTATTGGAGTTTCAGCTTCAACATCAGTCCTTCCAGTGAATATTGGACTGATTTCCTTTAGGATGGACTGGTTGGATCTCCTTGCTGTTCAAAGGACTCTCAAAAGTCTTCTCCAACACGACGGTTCAAAAGCATCAATTCTTCGGTGCTCAGCTTTCTTTATAGTCCAACTCTCACATCCATATAGGACTACTGGAAAAACCATAGCTTTGAATAGACGGGCCTTTGTTGGTAAAGTAATGTCTTTGCTTTTTAATATGCTCTCTAGCTTGATCATAACTTTTCTTCCAAGGAGTAAGCGTCTTTTAATTTCATGGCTGCAGTCACCATCTGTGACTGGGATGTCACTGCATCTCAACTTACATTCTGTATATATTTACCCTGCTGCTGCTGCTAAGTTGCTTCAGTCGTGTCCGACTCTGTGCAACCCCATAGACGGCAGCTCACTAGGCTCCTCTGTCCCTGGGATTCTCCAGGCAAGAACACTGGAGTGGGTTGCCATTTCCTTCTCCAATGCATGAAAGTGAAAAGTGAAAGTGAAATCACTCAGTCGTGCCCAACTCTTAGCGACCCCACAGACTGCAGCCTACCAGGCTCCTCCGTCCATGGGATTTTCCAGGCAAGAGTACTGGAGTGGGGTGCCATTGCCTTCTCTGATATATTTACCCTAGAACTCCACAAAAATCTCTGTGGAGTGATAAGGAACAGTTGAATCTCTCTTAAGCAATATGCAGTTACATTAACAGTGAAAGCCAATAAATACAAATAGGAAAGGAAGCAAGCCCACCCCATGGAGGAAGATAATGAGATAATGCTGCTACAGTATTTCTTGGTAGCTAGCTGAACAAAATGCATGAAATATCAGGGTTTTAAATGTTCTTCCAGTTTAACCAGCTACCTAGTTCTATTGAATTGTTTGCTCTCACTGGCCTCAGCAGGTATATGGAAGGGGAAGTAGAAATGAGGGGTGAAAAGGAGGAACTTTTCCAAGGATGATAAGCAAAATTAAGGAAGGCGTTAAATTTATCTTTGTTTTATCATTTTTAATCAATTTTGTAAGGAAGTGACTTCAATGCCCAGAAGGAAGTGTGAGTAAAGGTATATCACTATTCAACAAATCATTCACATTACTCTTTGTAATATTTCTTTTGGATACTTAACATCTTGTAATGACTATGATCTTGCAGGCACTTCCCATAAGCTATATATGCATTATTGATAAAGTTCTATGACTGGAAACTTCCATCACTGCAGAGACTGTTGGAAAGCATAGGTTCATTCAAACTAATAATGTGTATGAGTTTGTCACAGTTTTAATATGTGCATTCTTCTTGCAGATGGTTGAAAAAGAAGGTTATCTTCAAAAAGCTAAAATTGCAGATGGAGGAAAGAAACTAAGGTAATAAAGTTTTTTAAAATTCACTTTTATGTAAGTATGCTAGTTTTCCATCTCCTCAATTTGTGTTGCTGTTATTGTTTAGAAAGGTAGGCCCTATGGTGTAGGACTAGAATATTCCTCTCTGTTATCACTAAGGTCAACATTATTTTTAATGTAACTATAGGTTTTCAACAAAGCACTACATTTTAGTTTATTGCACAGACTATTAATGAAGTGCTTCATGACCCTCTAAAATTTGAAATTAAAAAAATATGCAAAGAAATAAGAAGGTAGGTCTTAATTTCTGTGATTAACAGAATAGAGGATGAAGGGACTCATTTTGCAGTGTAAAAAATCTCCTATAATACATTGAGAGCATAATTTTTTGAAGGATGGAGGATTTGAGATACATTTGTTGCTCAGTAAAAATCATTTGAGAAAGAAAAATGAGAGAAAAATATCACCTGTTAGATAAAAAGTTGGAAGTTGCTGCATTTGGAGATGAGAGTGACACAGAGTAGGTGAGAGAAATTAGACAATGCAGGAAGAATTTCCTTAGGCGACAGGAAGAAAAAACTTCAATAATAAAAAATGAGGTTGATAGGAGGGTAGTCAAAGATGCTACATATTGTTTTTAATGTATGGGCTATTTAGAAGTAAACATCTCTATTTTAGAATGTCCCCTATTTCTCATGTAAGTCTTATTATATACTTAATTTTGTGATAAGTTAAATGCAAACTGCAAAGGTATGTAGAAAGTACTCACAGTGGGAGACAAAGCATTTATTCATGACTATATAATTAACAATTAAAATCATAAAGGATAAATGTACTAATTAGCTACACAATGGGACACTTATTAATTGTATAATATAGTTTATTACTGGGATGGAACTCTGGCCAACACTAGAAAATGGAGTATGTTATTGTTTGCCTGCTATAATGGAGTAAGTATATATTTATTTAAAATAAGTAAAATTGGAGAAAACTATCATCCATAATTCCACTACTTAAAATAACTCTCAGTTTTAAAGAACAAATTCTATTTTCCACCCATATTGTGTAAGATTTTAAAAGCTCTTAAACAGTTTTTAAAATATTGTGTTTTATTCTGGGGCAAACAGGGCCTTCAACCTTCTTCTAGACTACTTTTCTGCAATATCTCTGCAGCCACTCTCCCTTGAAGGATCAAGGAGGGAGAGACACAGGAGACAAGATCAAATGTAATATTGTTTTCAAAGACTCATCTAGTCCAGGCTCCAGTGGAAAACCTGACAAAGTGTTAAGTTCTGAAAGGGCAGTAGGGATTCTTTGACTAACCCAACCTAGTGCCAGTTTTCCCCTGGACTTCACTGCCAGGTATATTAGCCCGTGGAAGCAGTGTGGAGGGTGCAGCCATAAGCCTTCCCAGAATAAACCAAAGCCCTTTCTCACCTTACCAGCTATGTGGACATCATATCCAAAGGATAGAAAAGGGCTTGTCAAAGTTACCACTTCAGCCTTTCCCTGGGGCTTTGTAGGAAGGAGGAGGTGATAGCTTTGGTAGGTCTTAGACCCCAGCCTCATGCAAGGAAGAGGAGGAGATCCTAAAAGGGATTCCAAGCAAATTTTGTACAGTGTCCTTGCCCATAGCCCTCCATAATCCATTCTTGTAAAATGTTTTCCTAGAAGGTGGTGTCAAGAAAAATGAAAGGGGCAGAACCAGGCCTTTTCCCTCACCAGCTCGCATGAACAAGATATTTTTAGGTAGCTTCAATCAGTGTGTATACCATTTTGTATTTGTTTTGTTTGTTTGTTTAACCAGTTTACATACCATTTATGTGTTCTAGCTTAAATTCATACAAACATTAGTTTGTACTACGTTTCATTGTTATTTCAATCATCTTACATGGAATTATGCATTCTTTCAGCTTTTTTTCATTTAAAATTATATAGATTTTAGTTTTCCTTTCTGTTTTTAACCTCAGGTGCACAAATTGAGTTGATTATCCTCTTCAGTGTGTGACCTTGTATTATCATCTTTCTGGGCAAGACTCCTAGCTGGGTTTACTGTATTCTCAGTCTCTATTCCTCGCTTCAATCCTCTGTAGAATGTGTGTTCCTCAAATCCAGTCTCCATATATTTATTTGGCTATATGTGTGCCATACTAGACAACAGCATGTAAGTGAATATGCTCTAAATTGCAGAAGTCTTTTGGGTTATAGAGGCTTCCATGATGGCTCAGCAGTAAAGAATCTGCCTGCAATGCAGGAGAGGCAGGAGACACGGGAGACATGAGTTCAATCCCTGGGTCAGGAAGATCCACTGGAGGAGGAAATGCAACCCACTTACTATATTCTTGCCTGAAAACACCCCATGGACAGAGGAGCCTCACGTGCTACAGTCCATGAGGTCGCAAAGAAACAGACATGACTGAGAGAATGAGCGCTTTGGGCTATAAGCCTTATTCTGTTTTGTATTACTTTCATTCAACATTAGTCAGTATTAGCGTTATCTATCTACAGCTGTATACTTCAGTTCAGTTCAGTTCAGTCGCTCAGTCGTGTCCGGCTCTTTGCGACCCCATGAATTGCAGCACGCCAGGCCTCCCTGTTCATCGCCATCTCCCGGAGTTCACTCAGACTCGCGTCCATCGAGTCAGGGATGCCATCCAGCCATCTCATCCTCTGTCATCCCCTTCTTCTCCTGCCCCTAATCCCTTCCAGCATCAGAGTCTTTTCCAATGAATCAACTCTTCACATGAGGTGGCCAAAGTACTGGAGTTTCAGCTTCAGCATCATTCCTTCCAAAGAAATCCCAGGGTTGATCTCCTTCAGAATGGACTGGTTGGATCTCCTTGCAGTCCAAGGGACTCTCAAGAGTCTTATCCAATACCACAGTTCAAACGCATCAATTCTTTGGCGCTCAGCCTTCTTCACAGTCCAACTCTCACATCCATACATGACCACAGGAAAAACCATAGCCTTGACTAGATGGACCTTAGTCGGCAAAGTAATGTCTCTGCTTTTAAATATGCTATCTAGGTTGGTCATAACTTTTCTTCCAAGAAGTAAGCGTCTTTTAATTTCATGGCTGCAGTCACCATCTGCAGTGATTTTGGAGCCCAGAAAAATAAAGTCTGACGCTGTTTCCACTGTTTCCCCATCTATTTCCCATAAAGTGATGGGACTGGATGCCATGATCTTCGTTTTCTGAATGTTGAGCTTTAGGCCACTTTTTCACTCTCCTCTTTTACTTTCATCAAGAGGCTTTTTAGTTCCTCTTCACTTTCTGGCATAAGGGTGGTGTCATCTGCATATCTGAGGTTATTGATATTTCTCCTGGCAATCTTGATTCCAGCTTGTGTTTCTTCCAGCCCAGCATTTCTCATGGTGTACTCTGCATATAAGTTAAATAAGCAGGGTGACAATATACAGCCTTGACATACTCCTTTTCCTATTTGAAACCAGTCTGTTGTTCCATGTCCAGTTCTAACTGTTGCTTCCTGACCTGCATACAGATTTCTCAAGAGGCAGGTCAGGTGGTCTGGTGTTCCCATCTCTTTCAGAATTTTCCACAGTTTATTGTGATCCCCACAGTCAAAGGCTTTGGCATAGTCAATAAAGCAGAAATAGATGTTTTTCTGGAACTCTCTTGCTTTTTCCATGATCCAGCGGATGTTGGCAATTTGATCTCTGGTTCCTCTGCCTTTTCTAAAACCAGCTTGGACATCTGGAAGTTCACGGTTCATGTATTGCTGAAGCCTGGCTTGGAGAATTTTGAGCATTACTTTACTAGCGTGTGAGATGAGTGCAATTGTGCAGTAGTTTGAGCATTCTTTGGCATTGCCTTTCTTTGGGATTGGAATGAAAACTGACCTTTTCAAGTCCTGTGGCCACTGCTGAGTTTTCCAAATTTGTTGGCATATTGTCACATTAATTTCTTCCAGCTTTCTACCCATTTTGACATTGTGTGCACACATCAAATTTTACTTACACAGTCTCCCACGAGTGGAGACTTAAATTGTTCCTACTCCTTCCATCCCAAACAACATTGCAATAAATGACACATGTATGTCTCCTTACAACTATATTAAGAATTCTCTCTGGGGCATAAACCCGGGTGGCTCAGTGGTAAAGAATCTGCCTGCCAACGCAGCAGACATGGGATCAATCCCTGGGTTGGAAAGAATCCTTGGGGAACGAAATAGTAACCTACTCCAGTATTATTGCCTGAAAAAATCCCATGGACAGAGGAGCCTGGTGGGCTCCATCCATGGGGTCACAAAAGAGTTAGACATGACTTAGTGACTAAACAACACAAAAGGACTGCTTGATGGTAAAGGCACATACAGTTATAAATCCATTGAGTGCTGCTGCCAGACTTTCTCAAGAATGAATGCATCAGTTCCTATTCTCTTCACAATGCAGAGATCACCCCTCACCACAATCTCATCAGTGTATAGCTTTCCTAAATTTCAGTTTTGTAAGTTGATATCTATAGAACATAGCATTGCTTTTATTAATAATTTTATTCCTTTGGTTGGTATTTCAGTTAAGTATCTCACCTTTTTTTTTCTTGTGACAATTTCTAATATGCACCAGGTAGTATATACCTTGGTCAAGTTTTATATTAAAATCAAAAGACTTTGTAGATTGAAAATTGTAGATATAGTCAACATATTTAATAACTTATGATATCCTAAAATGTTGATGGGACTATAAGGCACCAAGCCATTTTACATTCCTCTTTTATTACATTTTTAAGTTGATTCAAGTTTATACTAAAAGAGTTATAATTGCAGTAAACGTACTATTGCTTGCTTTTATTGTTTCTTAACAGAAATTCTAAGCCTAGATGTCTTGAGTAAATCACAAGACCACATTTGTTTTAATGACTGTTACGTATAGCCCTACTGCTTGGCCAAAGAGTCTGTATGTTTTTGTAACTAACAACAGAATGATCAATTTAATCATAACTGAAAAGTTGTGTCATTTTTAACCTATTGATAATTTAGTAACTATTCAATAGTATACCATAGTTGTTATAATTTGTATTTCTTATGTAAAATTTCTTGCCATGGTCTTGTCCCTATTTATCAAAGAACTTTATATCTTTTTATAAATTTGAAAATGTTATAACAATAATAACAGATGCTTATTCTGTGGAGTACTTGGATAATTGCTTTACCAGTAACACTGAAATAATACTCTAAAACAGGCTATGTTAACTGCTATCAATTTTACAAATGGAGAAACTTGGTCCCTTCTACCAGCCTCTCCTTCTCCCAATCTTACTCTATGTATAGTTGGTATCAGATTTTAGCTATGTCCTCTGTATGAAGTAGGTTAGATTTTTCCATCTTGGTAGAAGACGTTTGAGGCCAGGAAGCAAAAACTGTTCTTTTATTTCATACCATCAGCCGTATCAAGGGTTTCAACTGTCACTTAACAAATACTATTTTATTAATCTCTATAAATTTTCCAGGCTTCCCTGGTGGCTCAGTGGTAAAGAACCCACCTGTCAATGCAGGAGACGTAGGTTCCATCCCTGGGTCAGGAAGATCCCCTGGAGAAGGAAGTGGGAACCCACTCCAGTGTTCTTGGTCAGGAAATCCTATGGACAGAGGAGCCTGGTAGGCTATAGTCCATGGGGTTGCAAAGGAGTCAGACACGACTTAGTGACTAAACAACAACAACAATAAATTTTCTACTCATAAATCCATGACATATCATCCACATTGTGTTTTGTGTTCTTCTTTTCTTCCTTCCCCTCTTCCTGTTCCTTTTTCTTTAACTTCCTTCCCTTTTTCATGTATTTTTTTCTTTCTATCTAAGAAAAGTTTGACCTGTCTTTGAATACAGCAAGAGTTGGTGGAAAGTAGAACACCTTGGCTATATCTTACATCTATAAAGGGCCATGAATTTAGCTTTATTTTGAAATGAAGTTCTAGAAGTTTCCCCAGATAGGATTGAAAGCCAAAGACCTTCAGCATTCAACTTTAGATTTTCTTTGTGAACATTGAAAGTGTGTTTTTCTGATAAAGTTTAGAAATTCCTGTATTTTGTTACATCTGTTCCCAAAAGAGAAGTAGCTCATGTCTCTCTGAAGTTCTCGGAGACCTTAGCGAAGAGTTGCTTTCAATTCTTTAGTTTGTAAAAGGCCCCTGACAGCATGTACGCTTTCTGTACCCTTATCTCTCCTACTACACCCTTCATTTGAAGCCTGCCCCTTCGTCATCTCATTTGTGGTTTGTACATCTTATTGCATGTGGCTTTTCACTCTACTCTGCTCTTCAGAGGGAGTGGAAGAAGTACTTGAGGATGAAAGGGTGCACAGAGATGTATTTGGAAAAAAATAAAAGTAGTATAGTGTTATGTCTATCAGTGTTCATTTTCATCCCAGAGCCCCGGGGATGAAAAACCTTTGGTTTTGTTTTTTTCTTCTTTTTAAACAATTGTTTCTAAGAATAGACTTTTTGTGGAACATGGTACTAAAGTACCCCCCTAATGTAAACATTATTATTATTTTAGCATGTTCTGCTCAAGATCCTAATGAATTCTTCCAGGTTGCATTTGCCTTTCTCTCTTTTTATGTTCAGTACTAAGGACTAGGGAGAACGTTTGAAAAGTATGGAATAGAGAAGTGATTTTGTAAAAGATTCCTTTAGTTTCATGATTTCCAACACGTGCTATTATAATTTCCAACTTCTAGTAACCCTGTGAAAATAGAAAGCTTTTACATTTCTTGCAGTAACGACAGCGATGTATATATTTATATACCAGTGTCTCTTTGATTTTTTTTTTTAAGTAGAGGCAAATTACAAAAAGCTTAGGATATGAGACAAGAAATGTGTTCCTTGCATACCAGTTTGAGAACTAGTCAGAATATTTAGCAGGGTCCGAGTGATTGTTCAGTAAATCAGTCAAGGACACTGGAGTAAATCAGTTTCACCCGCCACCAGGGGTGCAGAAGCAACTGAAATCCAGTGTGACCAAGTCGGGTAACAGAGGCAAGCAACAGCAGATAGAGTCTGAAATTTACAAAGTAACCTCACATTTTCCTTTGATTTTCTGGTTTGCCATCATGTCATTACCAAAGGAGGCACTGGAGAGGTGAGTGTAATATATAAAACTTAAGTGTTAGAGTAGATGAATCCGTTCAACATGAGCCCAAGCTAACAGATTCTAACAATGATAACAAATATTTTAAGGGCCATTTTCCATCAAGTGTTCTTCAGATGAGCAGTTACAAAGTTGCTCTTATTATGTGCTGCCATCCGGTGTCCATTTCATAGAATGCAAAGCATTTTTGGTCAAGCTGGTATTTGTGTTTAATTTCTTTGGTTTGGGGTTTTTTGTTTGGTTGGTTTTGGTTTTACTTTCTACGTTGACAAGTCAGGATTCATTTTAAGAATGTTCTCTAAAGTGTCACTTGGAGAAGGTGTCCCACCAATTGCATTAACTGCTTGTCCTTATTAGAAGTTAGTTCTTCCTCCTTCTTAATTACATTAAGGATCCTCACCACCACCCCCTCCCCCATCTTAAATGTGATATCTTGTGACAAAAATTTAAAATAAATACCTGCACTTATTGTCCCAGGATATATTTCCTGTGCTGAGTCACTAGCATTAACGTCAATCCCTTACCTAATTGCTATGTGGAGACTCTCTCACCTATTCTTAGGACATCTGACTTACTGAAGTTGGACATTTCCTGACTTATGTGTCTTGCTTAACACACGAGTCTATCCAACATCTAGGTTTTTATCTCTATGTGAAAAAAACAAAAAAAAAGAATGCCCTCAAATTTAAGATGATGAAATGTTGATGCATTAATTGGTTCCCATCTTGGGAAAGTAGGGCTGAAAAGGCTCCCAATTCAGCATTGCAGAACAGCCCAGATCAGTCTAAGAAGTAGCCTTGCTCCAAGGAGAAAGATGTTCAAGGACCTCTTTGGCAATAGTAAGGAGTCTTCCTCTCTCAGGGCTATCATGAGGCTCTCCATAGACAAGTGCAGTATGACTGAGGGAGAGTTATGTGCCATCTGCTCTAGAGATGGTCGGCAGAATGAGTGTGGCCTTCAAGGTTCGGAAGACTTGGCCCGAACCTCATATTTATGACTTTGATGCCCTTGGATAGGATGTAACCTCACAACACCTCAGTTCTCTTATCTGTAGTGTGTGGATTATCACCTACCTCCCAATGCTATTTGGATAATTAATTTGTTCCCATGTTTACTACCGGTCTCCAATGAGTTAGAGGTAAATGCCTTGAGGTCTCTGCTGTTTGCCTTTATATATGCAGGCTTTGGAATTGTATCTGTCTTGTGGTAGATGCTCAGTAGATACTTGTGACTGGCATGGGAAATAAATTTCTTGACTTATACAAAGTATCAGGTGCCATACCTAGCACAGGGTGAGAACTAATGTATGCCTACCAGCTTATTTTATTGACACACATATGAGAAGTCAGGAAGCCCTCTGGAGAAAGCTCAGGTCATGCCACTAGAATTATAAATTAGAAAAGATGTATTAAACCAGGAACATTAGATAGTTTTAAAATGATTCTATGAAAGACTTGTCAAAACACTTGGCAATTAAGTAATAAATAAGGGAAATGCAAGAAGTAGGTGCTTTGTAGCCCTTTTGTCACTAGGGTTGTTCAGTCGTTAAGTTGTGTCTGACTCTAGATGTGATGCTCCTGAAATTTGAGAACCCATATATTCTTTTATTCAAAAACATTTGAGAACTTCCCTGGTGGTCCAGCGTTTAAGACTCTGAGCTTCCCCAGTGGAGGGCATGGATTCAGTTCCTGGTCAGGGAAGTTCCACATGCCTTATGGTAAGGACCCCCCAAAACCACCAAATATCAAAACATAATAACAACAAGAAATAAAATTGCTTTGATAAGCACTCACTATATGTCAGATATGGGTTTCCCTGGTGACTGAGTGGTAAAGAATCTGCCTGCAATGCAGGAGATCCCTGGGCCAGGAAGATCCGCTGGAGAAGAAAATGGAAATCCACTTGAGTATCCTTTCAAGGAAATCCCGTGGACAGAGGACCCTGGCAGGCTACAGTCCACGGAGTCACAAAAAAAGAGTGACCGAGTGACAGCATAACAACAACAAACACCACCCACAGATGCTGTGCCCAGGCGTGGAAAAGCTCTAGGCGTGATGGTCCCTTCTCTGAGTGTGCTAGGCAAGTAGAGAGACTTTTCTTTCCATTCTGAAAATCACTTCTTCCTCAAAAGGTCTATTTAAAAGTCCTGTGTAAGTAAGCCCTCTAAACTTGAAGGAGCTCCTTACCTCCTGAGTTGAATCTCAATATACTGAAAAACTGTCACCTATAAGGATTTGATGGCATGTAGAAGCGTTAGAATTTCAAGTCAAGGCAAACCCTTGCCAGTTGATCCAATGCACACCCCTTCCAGAGCTGACAGTGCCATCCAAATGCTCATTGTGTTAGAGTAACTGGTGAGAAGCTTTTCTGCTGATATCCTGAGAATTACAGGTGACACAGAGGGCCAAACACATCAAATGGGGAATAGACTTGAAAGATATTGTAAAGAAAATAGCTAAGTCTTTATTCAGAAGATAAAGGTCCTGACCTATGTCATAAGGTAAAAGATATTTTTGGTACGTGAATTCTCAGTAACTCCTACACGAGAGGCTTTTGAAACACTTTCTGGTTTTAGACTCCCTACTGAGTACATGTGAGTCTGCTCATCACAAACCAGAATAACCCCCTAGCAGGAAAGAGACAGAGGTGGTGTCATAGTTAGAAGCACACCCCTGCTTCTGGCTTCTTCAGAGCAGTTGAAAGGTTTATCATTAACTCCTTCTGGTATATGCTAAGTTGCTTCAGTGTGTCAGACTCTTTGCGACCCTATGGACTGCAGCCCGGGTTCCTCTGTCCATGGGATTCTCCAGGCAAGAATACTAGAGTGGGTTGCCGTTCCCTCCTCCAGGGGATTTTTCAGACCCCAGGATCAAACACATGTCTCTTGCGTCTTCTGCATTGCAGGTGGATTCTTTAAAGCTGAGCTACAAGGGGCGGGGTGGGGGTGGCAGTCCACGACTCCTTTAAATCAGTTCAATTCCCAAGAGAAAAAAAGTGTTTGAGAGTAGCAGGCCTTTGACCAATCCTTCTGATTATCATTAGGTAAAATAGTAAATAAGGCAGTCCAGATGACTTGTACCTTGCCATAGGCTCTGCACTCTAGCTTCTATAACTTGAGATTTAGGACCAAAACTATGGTTAAAGCTGACATGGGCAATCTCTTTAACCAAGAACGTGGCACAGTCATACATTGGAGATATGGCTGGTTTGGATCCAGGACACCTCCATAAAGAGAATAAGGCACCAAAAAGAGTCATATAATATTTTTGGTGTCCCAGAACATATAAATTTATGTTTATGCTCCACTGTAGTCTATTAATAATGTAATAGCATTATGTCTAAAAAAACAATATATATACCTTAATTCAAAAATACTGTATTGCTAAAACGTGATAATCATCATCTGAGCCTCAATATGACTCACAAAAAAGGGAGTCATAATATTTTTTGCTGGTGGAGGTTTTTGCCTCAGTGTCGATAGCTGCTGACTGATGAGGGTGGTGGTTTCTAAAGGTTGGGGTTGCTGCAGCAATTTATTAAAATAAAATAATGAAGTTTACCATATCAATTGACTTTTCCTTTCATGAGCAACTTCTCTGTAGCATGCAGTGCTGTGTAAAAGCATTTTACTCACAGTAGAACTTCTTTCAAATTGGATTCAGTCCTTTCAAACTCTGCTACTGGTTTATCAACTACATTTATGTAATATCCTGAATCCTTTTTTGTCATTTAAACAATCTTCACAGAAACTTACCAGAAATAGATGCCATCTCATGAAATCACTTTCTTTCCTCATCCATAAGAAGCAATTTTTCATCCCTTAAAGTTTTTCATGAAATTGTAACAATTCAGCCACATCTTCAGGCTCCACCTCTAATTCTAGTTCTCTGGCTAATTCCACCATATCTGCACTCACTCCTCTGCTGAAATCTTGAATGAACCCTTCAAAGTCATTCATGAGGGTTGCAATCAACTTCTTCAAAGTCCTGTTAATGTTAATGTTCTGACCTCTTCCCCTGAATCAAGAATATTCTTCATGGTTTGAAGAATATTGAATACTTTCCAGAAGGTCTTCAGTTTACTTTGACCAGATCCATCAGAGGAATCATGACCTATGGCAGCTATAGCATTACAAAAAGTATTTCTTAATATAATAAGACTGCCTGGTTCATGGGCTGCAGAATGGATGTTGTGTTAGCAGGCATAAAAACATTAATCTCATAGTGTATCTTCATCAGCGCTCTGGAGTAACCAAGTACATTGTCAATGAACAATAATATTTTGAAAGGTATCTTTTTTTCTGAGCAGTAGGTCTCAACACTAGACTAAAAAGAGCAGAGAGGGAGAAAGTTGGGGAAAGACCAGTTAGTAGAGCATTCAGGATACACACAACCAATGGATTAAGTTAGCTGTCTTATATGGGCATAGTTCATGGTGCCGGAAAACAGTTACAATAATGACATCAAGATCACTGATTACAGATTATCATAACAAACACAATAATGCAAAAATTTGAAATATTGTGAGAATTTCCAATATGTGACTGAGCCATGAAGTGAATAAATGCTATTGGACTTTTGTCTTGCTTGAAGCAAGGCTGCCATGAAACTTCAGTTTGTAAAAAATGTAATATCTGCTAAGCACAATAAAATGAAGCACGCCTATACTCCTTAATCTAAAAAACACAATATAACTTAGTAAAAAGATTATAGGCTTCAGAACCAGAGAAACTGGGTTTGTCTCTAAATGTATGGTCTTAAGTAAGTTACCTAAACACTCTGAATCTAATTTTCTATACTAGTAAGTGGATATAATATCTTCATCATCTTTTTGAGAAGCTAAATCTCCACTAGATGATCAAACTTATACTACTCAAAATAATTTATGCTAATTCTTATTTTAAAAGAGGGCATGAAAAACTGAATTAAAATTGGGGCATCTGAAATGTTGAAAACCAGTATTGTGTTCTTCTTTTTGAAATGATATTATCTTAAACAAATTGGAAAAATCCCTTGTATTCATAGATATTATTTGTAGTTTATAAGTTCAAAAAGAAATTGTACTGTATATAAAGTACCAGAGCAATTTATATTACCAAAGTTACAACACGTACAATTCCTACCCTCTTCAGCCTGTTCATCAGATTCACCTAAGAGGGAACTCTTTACAGCAGCTCAAAGTTCTGAGAACCATGAGATAATTGAATTTCATGCAATTTCATTTCTAACCAATTCCAGTTCCAAGTTTAAGGAAGGGAAAAATGCCAACACATTCTATAAACGATCAACATCTGAAACAGATCAAATCAGAACCGTTTATCCAGGGCTTGCTATAGATAGGAAGCAAATAAGGTATAGAATATCTCCTGCCAGGAGATTAAAAATATAGTAGGAAATATAACAGGCAGGTTAAATAAAGATTCTGTCATGTCTGAGGATATTCCATTCTTGCTGGTTACATATGGTCAAAGTAAGGGGTGGAGATAACAAATGCCCAGTCTAGATCAGCAGTCCTGCCAATGCTTACTCTATCTTGGGTCATCTCATAGTATGACCTCTGTCAGAAGAAGGCTACAGGTGCTTCAGTTCATTTTGCTGCTGGTGGTAAATAAAAGGAGAAATAGGAACTAAAGCAAAGGAAGAAAAAGGTCTATGTGCTTTTATTCCTACCCCCATCTTTATTGTCATTTGATTGAAAAAGTGACTATTTGAAGACAAGTGGGTCCAACAACATAGAGTTCATATTTGCATGTTGAAAAATACACGTTATGTATGTTTTGTTTCTGTTTTTCCTTTTTAATACAATGGTGTATAAGTAGGAAAGTTTCAGGCATATAAGAGCCACCTAGTCTTGTAAATGTTAACTTGACTGAATCAAAAATGTTCTTTCAATCAAACCCCTAGAGTCTATGAGGAACGTGGAACTAAATTATACAAAGATCTTAACTGGTCATTTAAAACGTATTTTTGTGTAGTTTTATTTTGCCCAGAATAGTCTTTTAGTAACCTTTAAAAAAAATCGCTTTTGTAAAATGAATTCAGCTATTCAAAAATGAGTGTTAAACCAAAGCAAACATCAGCAACATGATATAACAGATAGAAACTTAATGTATATTAATCTCCTTAATGTTTTGACATCTAAACTAAGGGTATTCTTTATGTCACAAACTTATACAGATCTAGTCACTTAGGTAACAATGCAATGCAAAGGGCAATCAAAGTTGGGGTTTCACTTTCTGATTTAACTATTGTTATATCCAATGTTTTTTTATACCCCCATGCCTAAGTTTAATCATTAACTCAACAAATATATAGTTATTGCCTACTCTGTCCAATTCACTATTACTTGTCACTGGGGGTATCTGTAAATATAAAGTATTTTCTGTTGGTTTGGGGATTTTTATTTAATGGGGGAAAGAGAGAAGTGAAACTTACAAAATATTATTTCTCAATATGTCTTAAGTGCTGTGTGAGGAAGTCACGGAAGACATATTTAAAAACATAATGTTTGAACTTCTGATGAATGGGAGTTAATAATCAGAAGGGGCTGGGATGGGTGAGGACAGTCATAGATAAATAGCGCAGTATGGTATTTTGAACTATATCTTATATTATGATTGACATTGAAAACTTCCCTTATCAGGATTCTTCTACAGGACAGGGTTAATTAGCTCCTTACATGAATCCATAATATACAATTTTCATAACCTGTCTCTCATTTTTTGATATTTTACATGCAGACTTAAGAAATGATGCACTTCATTCTTGTGCAGAGAGCCTTAGCTTATAAGATGATTTGTAGGATCAGTTTAAATTAATAGCAATAAGCTTGTTCAATTGAAAGATATACACATTTAAAAATATTTTTTAAAGACATATTGCCAGATTAACTCCTGAAAAAATATTTGCACTCCCACCAAAATCGTATGGGAGAATCCATTTCTCCACACTCTCAGTAAGTAGCCCTTGGTATCATTCCTTATAATTCTAGCTAGTTTGACTGGCAAAAAAGAAAAAAAAAAAATTTGACTCCTTTTATTTTCATCTTTGCTTTCTGTTGAGTTTCAATATTGAAAAATATTGTGAACTAGACAGTGAGAGATTAGCTGGTTAGTTTTCAAGACTCTGATGTGTACTAAACCAATGAAGAGATGTAACAATGAAGGAGTATATCCTGGACATCCTGGAGTGCAAAGTCAAGTGGGCCTTAGGAAGCATCTCTATGAACAAAGCTAGTGAAAGTAATGAAATTCCAGATGAGCTATTTCAAATCCTAAAAGATGATGCTGTTAAAGTGCTATACTCAGTATGCCAACAAATTTGGAAAACTCAGCAGTGGCCATAGGACTGAAAAAGGTCAGTTTTCATTCCAATGACAAAGAATGTTCAAACTACCACACAGTTGCACTCATCTCACACACTATCAAAGTAATGGCTAGTGTGTGAGTCTCACACACTAGCAAAGGCTTCAGTAGTATGTGAACTGAGAACTTCCAGATGGTCAAGCTGGATTTAGAAAAGGTAGAAGAAGCAAAGAACAAATTGCCAGCATCCATTGTATCATAGAAAAAACAAGAGAATTCCAGAAAAACTTCTACTTATGCTTCATTGACTACTCTAAAGCCTTTGACTGTGTGGATCAAAACAAACTGGAAAATATTTCAAGAGATGGGACTAACAGACCACCTTACCTGCCTCCTGAGAAATCTGTATGCAGGTCAAGAAGCAATAGCTAGAAGCAGACATGGAACAACGGACTGTTTCCAAATTGGGAAAGGAGTATGTCAAGACCGTTTATATGTCACCCTGCTTATTTAACTTATATGCGGATTACATCATGCGAAATGCCAGACTAGATGAAGCACAAGCTGGAATCAAGATTGCTGGGAGAAATATCAATAACCTCACATATGCAGATGACACCACCTTTATGGCCAAAAGCAAAGAGGAACTAAAGAGCTTCTTGATGGAAGTGAAAGAGGAGAGTGAAAAAGCTGGTTTAAAACAACATTCAGCAAAAACCACCACAATATTGTAAAGTAATTAGCCTCCAATAAAAAATTTTTAAAAGACACACACACAAAAAAACCCCTCAACATTCAAAAAATGAAGATCATGACATCCGGTCCCATCTCTTCATGGCAAATAGATGGGGAAACAATGGAAGCAGTGACAGACATTATTTTCTTTGGCTCCAAAATCACTGCAGATGGTGACTGCAGCCATGAAATTAAAACATGTTTGCTCCTTGGAAGAAAAGCTATGACAAACTAGACAGCATATTAAAAAGAAGAGACATTACTTTAGTGACAAAAGTCCATATAGTCAAACCTATGGTTTTTCCAGCAGTCATGTATGGATGTGAGAGTTGGACCATAAAGAAATCTGAGCACCAAAGAATTGATGCTATTGAACTGTGGTATTGGAGAAGAATCCTGAAAGTCCCTTGGACTACAAGGAGATCAAACCAGTCAATCCTAAAGGAAATCAGTCCTGACTGGAAGAACTAATGCTGAAGCTGAAGGTCCAATACTTTGGCCACCTATGAGAACTGACTCATTGGAAAAGACCTTGATGCTAGGAAAGATTGAAGGCAGGAGAAAAAGGGGATGACAGAGGATGAGATGTTTGAATGCCATCAGTGACTCAATGGACAGGAGTTTGAGCAATCTCTGGGAGTTGGTGATGGACAGGGAAACCTGGCATGCTGAAGTCCATGGGGCTTCAAAGAGTCAGACATGACTGAGCGACTGAACTATACTGAACGACTGAACTGTACTGAACTGAATGAAGGACGGTGTTCTGATTTCTATTTTTAGTTTGCTGCAGAAACAGCTTTTTATGGAGTGGGGGATATGGATACATGAAGTTGGATTTTTAATAGCTGAAATATTTGAGGAAGATCTACAAATGAAACTTTTACTGTAAATGCCATGATCTAAAAACTACAGAATCTTTTATTATTATACATATTCCATACCACCTATAGATTTTAATAAAGAAAAAGACTTTTAGGAATTCTAGTTAAAAAAGAAATAGTCTCTACTTATTCCACATGTTGCTTCTGCAATACTTGTGTTAATTTCTTCAAGTAATAATGCTTTTTATTTGCTTTTTTCTCTCCTAAGGAAAAACTGGTCTACTTCCTGGATTGTTCTTTCTAGTCAGAAAATTGAATTTTACAAGGAGTCCAAGCAGCAGGCGCTATCTAACATGGTGAGTAGTTCTCTGTGTTTACTATTATCATCTTCATAGAAATATTGTTGAATTGAAAGTTCAGTTTCAACAGAAATCACACTAAAGACTTCAAGCTAGCAACATCTGAAAGCAGATGGAAGAAATGACTCAATAAACTTTTAATCAGATGAAAGGAAAATAGAACTTAGTGTCTGTTTTATTAAGTGGTGCATTTGGAGAATAATCACAAAATGAGATGAATAGTGAGCAGCTATCTAGTAATGGGAAGGTAACATTTTAAATTAAGGTGCCATTTATAAATGCTTTATTCTTATTTATGAAATGATCACTAAATGCAGCTACTTGCTCAAATAATATATTATAAAGCATGTTATAAAATGCATTAGTAATAAATGCTTAACGGATGAGACTATGGGAAGCTGTTTTAAAGAATATTATAGGACGTAAATCGTATTAAACCATGTATGTGCATCTTTAATACATGAATTTAAGTTGTTATCTAGCATGCTATAAAGTGCTTCACACATTAATAAATAATAATAAGCTGTTTATAAATGGCACCTTAATATAGAGTGATACCAATGAGGAAATACTCTATGTTAACAAAGTGATTTTTTATCTTAGTCTAACTATGATTTCACTACATCCAGCTAACCTTTCTGAACAGTTCTATGACTCAATCTAATGGCACTAATACAATTTCTGTATCCTGTAGTTATTACAAAGTGAAATTTGTAGGGCTTCTTGATTTGTACCTGGAGGAAGGCCTTACAAATGCCCACTGAGATTTGACAGTGATCATAAGTAGGAGCAATTCTGAGCTAGTTACTGGGGCAATTCAAGCTCAAAACCTCACTGCCCGAACACCAGAGCTGCCACACGATGTCGGAGACAGTGGGCAAGCAGCATATCTGACATCCTCCTGATTAAGAAGGACTCCGGGCAGGAACCAACCTGCCATACCCCATTGGCCTGATGGGCAGCCGGGAAAGGGGTCTCCTGGCAGGAATTAACCACAATGAGCTAATTTGTATTTGGCAGGTAATAAAATGACGGAAAGTTCTTTGCTTTCCAGCCACTAGTGGTGTTTGCTATGTAATCCTCTCTAAATAGGAAATAGAAAATCATTTGCTAGGAGATTTTTTTTTTTTTTAAAGGAGAAGATTTTAGTAAGAACAAAAGGTAGCATTTGGCTTGCTCCTGATAATTGCAATAGCCTTTATCCCCAAGTAGCTTGCTGATTTTTGGAGTCTCAGTGCAGTCCAATCTGTAAACTAATTATGAAGAAATTAAAAATATATCTCAGTCCTTTGTATTTTTAATTTAAACTGCCTCAGATATTTATTTTAGGGTTTTGTTTTTATTTTTTATTTATTTTTTGGCTACAGTAATGTTGAGATAATCTTTTTTGAGAAAAATAAAGTACCCCTAAGGCCCAGGCACAAAACAACTCCCATCCACCCACGGGTCCTTTGTCTTCCCTTTGAATGAGTTCTGAGGGGAAAGTCAGGAAGGAAGGAAAGTAGCTTGCCTTTCTGAGTTTGGCTGCTGAGAAGATGATCTTTGTCTTGCTGGGTAAGAAGAATTCCATTGGACCAGAGTTGATGTGAATGTGCTGGGGTAATGGGAGAGATTAGATTTCAAATTAAAGCTTTTGGTTTGCGTTTATTTTATTATTTTAATCTCATACCAGGAGATATAATTATCAGCTGCTTAATTTTGTACAGGTGAAAGAGAACTCCCCCTTCCATAATAGGCAAACTTTGCAAGTCACCTCATTCATTGCATGCCTCCAGATCAAGCTTCAGAATTGTTGTAAATTGAAAATAGATTTTACCTTCAGAGAAAATTTGTTAACCTTTGTTTTCTTTTTTGGAGGGGTAGTCCCTTTTTATTACTTACTGTCCCATTTTCAGTGCTCTTACAATTTCTCTCACTGCCTTCAAAGCAAATTCAGGGCAGTAACTATGTTTTGTGGTAATGGGGGAAAGAATCACAGATTCCTGTTTGTACTGCATGAATTGCCTTGTTGGTCAACTTCTTGGATACATTTCTAACCAAGCATTAAAGGCTTGGTGGGATAGCCCACATTTACCAATAACAGTCTCAGAGAAATGATATGATTGCCAGACCTTGATTAAAGATACTGTGGTTTTATTTTGAAAGAGATTTATTCTCAAGTTTCTGAATTTCTCTTGTGCCCTCTTACACGTGTTCTGGTATTATTGTTCATTGTACTTTTGGGGAAAAGTCTGCCCTTTTCTGTAAGGGGTGCATAGAAACTGCTTAACTGAGTGCAGAATGTGTTTAGAAGAGTAAATGGTATTTTAATCTGTATAGGAATGATCTTCAAATGCTAATGCACCGATGAGACAAACCAACAAAATGACTAGGAGAAGGGTTTTGAAGTTCAACCGCGGAGGAATCTATTCTAGTTTTGCCATTTAGGAACTGAAAAGAGTTATTCAACTGCTTTGAGTTTCCGTATCCTCATCTGTAAAGTGGGGACAGTAATATTTGCCAAGATAATTAGTACAGAGTAAAATTAGTTTATAAAAATATACACAATAATCTTAAAATAATTATTATATTTAAATATATTAAAAATAAATATACTATATTCTGTAGTACATAATATGAAGTATAATGTATTAAGTTGATGCAAAAGTAATTGCAGTTTTGGATCTTGAATTTTAAATCAGTATAGCTAGGCTCAGACACATCTTTATTAATCAAAATAGGAACCATTACAATCAACACACTTTTTGCCAATGAGAAATAAGTCTGTGTATTCTTGTAGTGTAAAAATCTGTGCTTCAGGCTTCAACAAACTCTTGGAAAGCATATTCTACATCCTGCTGGTTGTGGAAGGATTTTCCCTGCAAAAGGTTGTCAAGATGTTTGAAGAAGTGGTAGTTGCTTGGTGAGAGGTCAGGTGAATATGGAGGATGAGGCAAAACTTCCTGGCCCAATTCGTTCAACTTTGGAAGCATTCATTGTGCAATGTGTGGTCATGGAAAAGAATTGGGCCCTTTCTGTTGACCAACGCTGGCTGCAGGCATGGCAGTTTTCGATGCATCTCATCAATTTGCTGAGCATATTTCTCAGATGTAATGGTTTCCCCCAGATTCAGAAAGCTGTAATGGATCAGACCAGCAGCAGACCACCAAACAGTAACCATGACATTATTTTCATATAAGTTTGGCTTTGGGAAGCACTTTGGAGCTTCTTCTCAGTCCAGCCACTGACTTGGTCATCGCCAGCCGTCATATGCAATCCACTTTTCACCAGATGTCATGATCCAGTCGAGAAATTATCCACTGTTGTTGCACAGAATAAGAGAAGACAACATGTCAAAATGACGATTTTCTCGATTTTCAGTCAGCTTATGAGGCACCCACTTATTAAGCTTGTTCACTTTTTCAATTTGCTTCAAATGCTGAATGACCATAGAATGGTTGATGAGTCCTTCAGCAACTTCTTGTGTAGCTTTAAGAAGATCAGCTTGAGGCTGCTCTCAGCTGGTCATTGTCAACTTCCAGTGGCTGGCCACTTCACTCATCTTCAAGGCTCTCACATCCTTAGGAGAACTTCTCGAACCACCACTGCATCGCACATTTATTAGCAGTTTCTGGGCCAAATGCGTTGTGATGTTGCAAGTTGTCTCTGCTGCTTTATAATCCATTTTGAACTCTAATAAGAAAATCACTCAAATTTGCTTTTTGTCCATCCTTTCCATAGTTTAAAATAAATATAAACAGCAGGTACTAAGTCATTAGCAAAAAGAACATCAAGCGATAAATTTGCATTCAGATCATGTATAACATAACCACACTTATTTAAGTATGTATTCCAATATCAAATGGCAAATTTCAACAATGCAAAAACTGAAATTATGTTTACACTAACCTAATAATTATAACTTATCATTGAATTGATTCACTTGAATTGATTCACACATGCAGAGAAGAAAAAGTATATTAATTCAAGGAATGCCAACATGTATAGTCTTCCAAAAAAAGAAATATGTATCCATAGGCAGCATAAAATATTGTTTATGAAGCCATTTCTCTATCTGGGGTTATAGATGTAGCATCCTGGTGTCCATATATACATTCCATATATATCTTCCTCCATTGCCTCTTACTTACTGCTTTCACATTTAATACAGCATGTCACAGATTGTGGTGCCTGATCCCACATTCCATGTGTGACTATATTTTTTTCTCACTGAAATTCTTTCAGTTTATAACCATGTCCCATTTTTATCAAAAGCAGTCTCTCCCCTGAAGAGAGATACAGAATCACTTTGCTGGTGTATGTAAATCTGTTTCATAGGCTCTGGGTCCTCAGTGACTTATTCAGGGTGGACTGATCTATTCTCTTTTTCTTTTTCAATAAGATTATTAAAGAGTAGGATGGCTTTTGAATCAATAATGGATGAGTGGACTGAAGTTCATGTCTATATAAGTTTTCTTCTCAAACTGATGAACCTTTAATAAAGCTGCAATTTCATTGAGAAAAAAAAGAAATGGGTACATTACCACCTACTACTGCTCTCACTTTCTAACATGAAGGATATCATAATACCCTAATCCCAAATCTAGGTCAGATGAAACCTCAGAAAGAAAGACAGTCTTCACCAAGAGAGGAGATTGTCTCCTTCTTAATGTGTATACACACTGTCTTTGTTTTGTTCACTTGTTTGGTCCAGGGTCACTTGGTTGACCCTCTTGTAAAAAGGAGCATTGGAAAACCAGTAGTGTCCTTAGATCTGGGTTTTCTGGATTTATAAAGGAAAAGACAGTGGTTATATTCTATATTCTGATTTGTAACTCACTTTAAAATGTTAAAATATTGTCATTGGAAAATAATGCAAAATATATTTTTAGTAAAATATATTAAACAAATTTGTATATTTTAACAGTTATTAATCAAACTTATGCATAATCACCACCCAGGTCAGGATATAGACCCTATAAGCCCTGCCAACTGCATATATGTCATCACAGCTTATTCCCTTTTCACAGACTTAAATGGCATCTTAGTCATTATTTTTTCACCCTTTATTATTTTCCCACCTATACCTATAGCTCTTAAAAATATAGTTTATTTCATGTTTTTGAATTTGTAAAATGGGATCACTGCATGCATTTATTTTGTTTCTTGCTTCTTTCTCTAAATATGTCTTGCTTTATTTTTTCTTTCTTTTTGTTTTAATCACTTCATATTTTTCTCTCTTGATTTGGGAGTGATACATTTTGTGTTCTATTAATTACTTGCCTGTAATTATAACTTATTAAAGACTAAAGCTATTCAAATATTATTTTAGGATATTTTTTAAATTCACTAATCTCCTTCCCAATGTATATGCTATTTCTGTCTGTATTTTAATTCTTTCTTTTCTATGTTAACACCACTAGACATTTTTTATCCTGTTTTATAGATTCAATACTGATTTATATTTGCCTAATATTTGCCACATCCCATGTTATTTATTTTTTCCTGTATCTTAGATCTTCCTTCTAGGATTACTTTTCCTTCTGGTTGAAGTATATTCTGAGAAATTCCTGTAGTAAGGGTCTTGTGGTAACAATCTGTCTGAGCGTCTGCTTGTTTCAAATCTCTCTATTTCTCCCTCATTTTGGAAATATATATTCTCTCTGGATATAGAATTTTGAGTTGGCAGTAATTTCCTTTCAATACATCTAAAATAGCTTTCCACTGTCTTCTGTCATCCATTATTGTGATCAAGAAGTTACCTGTTAATCTAGCTACCATTCTTTGGTTGCTCATAATATTTCCACAGTTTCACAATGATATATTCAAATGTCAATTTCTTTTTATTTCCCTGACCGGATTGTTAGGTCCCCTGAAATTGATTATAGCTCTCATTAATGTAGTTTATTAATAGAAAATCCCAAGCTATTATCTTTTCAAATGAAGCTTTTACATTTTCTCTTGTTTTCTTCTAAGCCCCTAGTTAAACCTGTGTTTTCTCACTCTAGCCTCCACATGCTTTATATTCTTCTTTCTGTCTCTCTGAACTGCATTCCAAATAACTTCTCTTGATTTATTTTCTCATTCCTTAATTCAATCTCCCTTTGTGATAATCATTGTCTTTTAAATTATTATAATTTTAATTTCTAGAAGTTTATGTTTTTAATTTACTATGTCATTTGTTACAGTTATTCACCAACACACATTTTAAAAACTCACTCTTATTTTGTGAAAATTAGAAGGCTTTTTTTTTCAATACTCGTGTCTTGTGATTCTAACATCTGAAGTCTGTGTCAGTTTCTGCTGGTTCTCACTCATGTTGCATTGTTTCCCTGTGTGTCTGCTTACTTTTGACTTTGTGCTAATCATTGTTATTAAAATAACATGAGAAGTTCTCCGAGGTCTGGAATAAATGTGTCCTACTCCAGAGTGTTTTGCCTTTTCCTCAGATTATCTATGGGCATGTCCAGTGATTGATTAGATCAATCTAACACTAAAATTTTCAAGTTACATGTACATAAAAGGAGGGCTACAGTTGTGCTATATCTTATCAGGGACAGAAGTATTCACTCCTTCTTCTCTTACATTGCTCTTCTACAAAGGCAGTCTTCTTTATAATCCCTTGGGATTGGAGAAAAGATACAAAGTTTAATATTAGTTTGCCTTTATCTTTTTATAATGCCCTCAGACAAGGTGAAGTTATGTTGATTCGGTATTACGCTTTTCTCTCTGGGTTCAGATTCTCACCTCTAAAAATACTTTCCTTGGAAGTTCCCACTATCTTTTCAGCTTTTCAATTTTAAAGGTAAGTTTAAAAAGAAGTATTTTATCCAGCACTTTTCATTGTTTTCGGTGGGAGAGTTGATCCAAATAGCATAGTTTCTCATTACAATCTACCTCACTTTCATTTAAATATGCATTTGGTTAATCAAGTTTGTGCTATTTATATAAGCCTTGGTGGGAAAAGACTTCATAAGAATATGTATTGAAATCCTACAATGAACAGCTTGCTCGTTAGGGCTACATATAAGGCATAGAGATATAATCAAGATAGTCTTTGCTTTATAGCCGTCTCTGCCAAAAAAATAGGATGAGATGAAACAAGAAACATAGGAGAGTTTTTTTTTTTAACATTTCAAGGAAGGAGAGCTCACATCTGTGAAAGATTTGAATTAGGCCTTGAAGGATGGTTATAATTTCAGTATGAGGAGATTTGTGGGCAGAGAAAATTCCAGCAGAGTAAAAAATGAAATGAAATGAAAATGAACAATGGTATGAAACTGAAAATGGGCAAGGTCTGTGTGCTAAAAAGAGAAATGAGTGTTTTTAGTTTGGTTGGAAGATAGGATAAAAGAAAATGATTGAGAAGACTGCCATGGATTGAGATTTGCTACCAGGGGCAGCTCTTTAATAAGGTGTGTCTGTATGCTCCAAACATTTTCACCCTAGAATAATCTCTCATAGCTTTTCTTTTAACAAATATATACTGAACAGCAATATGACCTAGGTGTTATTTGTTTTAAAATGACCAGTACTGTAATAAGGAAGAGACAAGAGAAGAATTAATTCTTCTAACTTCAATTCATTTAGTCCAAGAGCAAAAACTTTTGCTTCAAAAGCAACTACAGTATTATTTAATTCATCTGGAGCCAGAGACATCCTAAAGAAACAAAATTTGTCAGTTTGATTTATCCTTTGAGGCCTTGGATCATATCCCTTTCTGTTTTTCAGGTACCCTTATCTATTTTTGTACCACCAAAGTATTTCAGTTAGCTCCTGAAATTCAATTGCAACTTTCCTCCTGTGTACCTTCCATATTTTGTGATTTTAGAGCATCTGCCTGATATGGGGTAGACCTTGGACTATAGCTATGAGATCTGGCAAATATGCACTGCTGGTTAAAATATATATATATGGATTGCTTCATGAGGAAGAAGCTGTGTAATTTAGAGAACTCATTCATTTATTTATTTTATGAACTATTAACAGCTCCTAACAGGTGTCACACTATGTGTTATTAAACCCTAGAGATATCCAGATTAATAATATATGATCCCTACTCTCCAGGTGCTTATGTTTCAGTAGGGGAAACAGAATCATACTTAGGTTTATTATAATAGAATGCGACTAACATGATAAAGAAATATAAGAAAACATGCTGGGGAACCATAGGTCTAGCTACAGGTAGTCCTTTCCCAAGGAAACTGTGGTGCTGAGTAATGCTCAGCTTATGTATCTCTTCATGTATTAATTCTGCAAATATTACTGAGGGTACTCGGTGTTAAGCCACTATTCTAGGTATTATGAAAGATACAAAAATGAAACAAACTCAGATCTGTCATTTGAGGGCCTGGAAAGAAATAGAAAGCACACCCATAAGTCAAGGAATTGTAGTGAAAAAGCGGACTTTGATAATTACTCCAGAATGGCATGGACATAGGCATGAGTTAGTTTTATGGTAACTAAGTGGAGAGAGAGATTGCCTCCAGCTGAAAAGGGTTCTAAATATATCCACACAGGAAGTGAAATTTGAGGACGTTTCTGAAGGCTGAAGAGGATTTCAATGCAGAAAAAGGGGGGAGAAAGACACTTCACCTGGAAAGAAGGGAGTGAGCAATGATAAAATATGGGAAATCAATTCCTTAATTTATTTATTTTCCAAATATTATCTATTTCTTGTATTGCTCCACATACTATGCTAGTCATTGATCTTAAAAATATTTCTTGGTGGTTCCGAGGTCTAGGGTGTATATGCACCAGTCCAGACTGTTTTGTGCAGACTATTAAAACTTGAACTGGATTGTGAGAAGTGATTTCTTTCTATAGGCCCTGTGGAGCCCTGTATTATTAATATCGTGTTGGCCAAAAAAAGATGTTACTGAGAAACCTCAACAAATCTTTTGGCCGACTCAATACTGTGTGTGTATATGGGCTAAATTGCTTCAGTTGTGTCTGGCTCTTTGCAACCCTATGGACTGTAGCTCTCCAGGCTCCGCTGTTTATGGGGATTCTGCAGGCAAGAATACTGGAGTGGGTTGCTGTGCCCTCCCCCAGAGGATCTTCCCAACTCAGGTATGGAACCCACATCTCTTATATCTCCTACATTGGCAGGTGGGTTCCTTACCACAAGTGCCATCTAGGAAGCCCCAACTACTGCATATCCTCAAATTAAGAGAGTTAGAGTTTTCAGCAACAATTTGGGGGAATTAAGGTTTTTTTTTTCCCTACAGTTAAAAAATGAAGATAAGACTTGTTATCTGGAAAACCTATTCTAAAAATCTTTGAAATGGATGAGAGCAATAAGGCCTGTGCTGGTACTGATAAAGATTATAGAAAAACAGCTAAATCTGTCATCATTACGGTCCAATGCATTTAGTAGATCACAGGACATCTTCTCACTCAAAATATACATTAATATTCTCCCATGCCCTGATCTTTTAGCAGTCTGGTCATTTGTAAAGAAGTCCTCATACAAAGAAAGCAAATAGGGTGATTCATCTAAGGAGAGCTGAAAAATACGCTATGGCCCAAATATGGGTATATCAGCACATCAGTGGGCACCAGTTCAAGCAGGGAGGTATTTTCATGTGACGCCAGAATATGTGTTCAGTGTGGCACCTTACTAAACAAATGCATTGTGAAACTTCATTTCTGATTAGGAAGTGTCTCATTTCCACATCCACCCAAAATCAGCCCAGGTGAGCCTTATTTCCTTTTATATTTATCACAAGATACTCAGAAAACTTAGTATCAATTTTCACATAAATTCTGAAGTATTATAAGCATTTTAGGGGCCATTTCTCCCCTCAAGCCATACAGTTATAAAGCCAGTTGTTCAATATGGAAACTACATGTTGACTGTGTATGTAACTCGGATTTTTTGGCTACTTTTGTTTTTCACTTTACACTGTACTAGTATTTCTAATCAGAGGCAAACACTGGCAAATTTTACTTCTAATGACAGAAAACTTTTCCAAGGCATTTAATAAACTATTAATGTGTTTAGACCAGTCATTCAGCCATAACCTTGAAAGCAAAAAAAGAATAATATGAAAGCTTTCATTAAAATAATTTGTTTACTTTTTCTTAATATTGTTTACTTCCAATGTAGATAATGAGCATAAGCATTAATTAAATAATGCAATATATTTAATGTTCATTCACTATAGCGTGACTTTAATAACAAAGTGGACTTATTTATGGGAGTAAAATGATGTGATTTAGCAAAAAGATGAAAACAGTTTTAATCAGAAAGCTATTCATGAATTATTGAGTATTCTGTACAAAATGAATATGGAATTATTTTATCTTTGTAAAGTGAGTGTTAAGCCCTTATTCGGATCCCTGCTCAAAAAAATCATAAAAACAGAGGTGCATACAATAGATCTACCAACCTTAGCATAACAAAGCCATTTAAAATCTGTGATTAATGTCTTAATTCTTGTAATAATAGCGCTCTGGCAAAGTCAGCGTGGTTCATGTTGGGGGCAGATTATTAGTACAGCCATTGATTGCACTATCATATGGTCTCATCATACATTTAAAAATTAAATGAAAAAAAACAGTCCAAAATCTGGAGGATGACAGGTGGGTATCAAAGAAAGAAAAGAAAAAGAAAAATGAATTCTAGTATCTGATTAATACAAACTCTGTAAGGAAAAAATGAAATCAAGTGATCGATATTACTATAAATGAGGCCATGTTCTCTGGTTATAATTTTCTCAAGATTTGGCCATTAACCACAATAAATTCTGTATCTTACATAATTTTTAATAACCACAAAAATCTATGAAATTGATAGGATGCTTTATAAATGGATAATAGCTTACTGTCCAATAAACCTCACCTTAGGCTCTTTCAGAAAACTATTTTAATTATGAAGCTTGACTCTGTGGTTTATCATTTTGGTCAATGTAATACATGTGATTTAGAGCTTACATTTCTCTAAGATGAAGTGGACTTACTCTACAGTGCATTTTAAAATTTACTGAATGTATGTATTTATTCTTCCTTTAAAATTCACTCCTAAATTGAAATGCTCTGGGAAGCAGTATACCATATTAGGTAGAAATAGGAGCCTCTAAGTCAGACCACCTGGGTTAGGAATCCCAGATTCACATTTTATTTGTTGCTAAAATCTTTGATGTTTCTACTGCAGTTTGGGGTTAATAAGAGTACCTACTTCCTAGAGCTATTGTGAGATTGTGTGAGAAAATCAATGTAGCATGCCTAGCACAAAGCAAAGATAATACATATATTTATTATTATTGTCATTATTATTATTACATACAGCAATAGAGCATAGTGGTTAAGAGAACAGACTTTGGAACCAGAACTAGATTCAAACCCAAAAACTGCCACTTAATAACTATACATTAAAATCCTTGTCTTAATCTTCTTAACAATAACATAAAGATATTTCAGGTAAAAAAAAAAAAAACACTACTCACTGTCCAAATACAATTCAGAATTTCTTCAGAACTTCATTTCTTATTCATCAGTCAGTCAGTTCAATCGCTCAGTCGTGTCCTACTCTTTGTGACCCCATTTACTGCAGCACTCCAGGCCTCCCTGTCCATCACCAACTCCCAGAGTTTACTCAAACTCATGTCTATTGAGTCGGTGATGCCATCTCATCCTCTGTTGCCCCCTTCTCCTCCTGCCTTCAGTCTTTCCCAGCATCAGGGTCTTTTTCAATGAGTCAGTTCTTCGCATCAGGTGGCCAAAGTATAGGAGTTTCAGCTTCAGCATCAGTCCTTCCCAGTGAATATTCAGGACTGGTCTCCTTTAGGATGGAGTGGTTAGATCTCCTTGCAGTCCAAGTGACTATCAAGAGCCTTCTCCAAGACCACAGTTCAAAAGCATCAATTCTTCAGTTCTCAGCTTTCTTTATAGTCCAACTCTCACATCCATATATGACTACTGGAAAAACCATAGCTTTGACTAGACGGACCTTTGTTGGCAAAGTAATGTCTCTGCTTCTGAATATGCTATCTAGGTTGGTCATAACTTTTCTTCCAAGGAGCAAGTGTCTTTTAATTTCATTGCTGTAGTCACCATCTGCAGTTATTTTGGTGTGAGTGATTTTGGTATGAGTGATTCTTATTCATACCATAGGCCAAAACAAATATTCCTGGTCAGTTTTCTGCTGCAGGGTGCTTGTGCCATCTCTCGGTTCTGTCATCCCCTAGTGGTTGTTGAAGGAAGGTTAAGATAGCATAGGCAAGTCTGCAAGCTGTGTTAAAGCTGTAAGCTCAGAAGCCTCTCACATCTTTCTCATTCACATTCCAGTGATGAGAATGAGTAATGTGGCCACAGGTTGGTGTAAAGGAGGGTAGATAAAATGCAGCCTCTGGATGTTTGAGCTACTTCCCAGAGGAAAGTCTAGACTCTTGAAGAGGGAGCACTGCACACATTTTAGTGGAGAGCTACCTTTCCCTGTCATAGGAAAGAAATACCGATTGTCTCAATCCTGATTCTCTAGAAAACAAAGCCAAAAATAAGTACCCGTGCTTCTATTTGGGAGGCACGAGCCCAGGACACAGAGAGTAAAGTAAAAAGGAAGTGAGGCAGGAGATGATGGGAAAGGGTAAAGAGGATGTGTTATCATTCTGGCTACCACTCTACACAGAGCCTCAAAGAGACCCTGGAGAGGGCTACTGGGAAGGTGCACCACAATTTTCAGAGAAGCTACAAATAAACTGGAGAGAGCATGAAGCAATCTGTAGGAGGAAAGGATGGGGTAGGAGAAGGAATTATCAGCCAGGTTTCTTCCCATTTCTTGCTTCAATTCAAGTCAGTTCAGTCGCTCAGTCATGTCCAGCTCTTTGCGACCCCATGAATTGCAGCACACCAGGCCTCTCTGTCCATCACCAACTCCCGGAGTTCACTCAGACTCATGTCCATCAAGTCAGTGATGCCATCCAGCCATCTCATCCTCTGTCGTCCCCTTCTCCTCCTGCCCCCAATCCCTCCTAGCATCAGAGTCTTTTCTCTTCGCATGAGGTGGCCAAAGTACTGGAGTATCACCCAGTCTCCACTCCCTGTGTTGTATATATCCTGGACACACCCTTATGACTACTCAGAAAGTCAGAGCCTATCCCCTGTAAAGCAGCATTTCATCGAAATCTAGAGGCGGTAGGGAGCTAAATGTCTATCTGCACCTTAGCAACCAAGAGGGCCTTGTATTCCAAGAAGGTGTCTAGACTTCCACAGGAAGTGGGACCATATGGACCCAAGCAGGACTGGCCATCTACAGGGACAGCTGAGGCCAACCAAGTGAATGAGAGTCTAAGGAGGAAATCTGAGGGGCTGCTGGAGGCATCAAGAATATGCCCAAACTACTCACATTGCAGCAATAAATAGTTTTTATGTAATATAAATGTAAGGCAATATAAGCATGCAACAAACATGGAAGCTTTTATATTTATTCTTGCAAGGTTTTGATTCAGGATAAATACAATAAGTTCTTCTTGAAAGGAGAGAATACTTTCTCCTCAACAAACAAAGTAAACAAATGTATAACATTCTAGTGCTCCAGATCACTAACAAGGCTTTGCTTTTCTCAAAATCTGGTTTGATTTGGTCTTGTACTGAAGAAATTTCACTGGAGAAACAATTTCAGCTATTATTAACACCATTTATATTCATATACATAAAACTCACATCTTACAATCAAAGTATCCACTTCTATGTTGACAGCAGCCATACTTTAGACATTAATAAGATCAGGTATCCATTCAGCACTCTTTCCTAAATCATTTTGCCAAAATGAGAATTTATAAGTGAGTTTTATCCTCCTGCATGATTGATTTTCCAGAAACAAAACCAGTTATGTGATAGAACTTAATTCCTTTAAACAGATTTGGTGTTTCATGTTTCAAACTGATAAGGACAATCTGAGTCTATATTCTGGAACAGCAATTAATCCAAAATAAAAAATGGTAGCTAATAACCTGTTTCATAAAATCTGAGCCTTGTCTTTTTTTCAACCACGTCTAGTAATAAGGGTATGAGAATGAGTGGCCCAATGATTTGTTGCCCACACACGTGCCCAGTCTTCATCATGGAAAATGCCATCAAGCAAAAGAGCATCTGGCCTTTGATATTTCTTTAATATACATTAAAAGCCCTCAAATATCTCAAAGAAAAATGGGAACTTAATCCCAAGTGTTTAAGCTAAGTCAGGGAAAAATATATTATGGAGAGAATATGCTGTCCACTATTATTGGTAAATGGTAAAGATGGACTAAGAAATAATAAAAATCAGAAGTGGACAAGACCTAAGGTCAATTTTTAATAACTTTGCCTTTTCCAGCAAAGAGCTTTTTTATGTTTTATTGTCTAGAAGAAGTAACTTTTAAATACTTCTATTTAAATATTTTAAAAATCAGTCATTTATATTTTAAGTTTACCCAGAATAAATTTATGTACACTTTTAGACTTAAATTTATATTTAGTCAATTTTTAAAAGTACGTTTTTATAATGATGTACAATGTGATACATTGGCATCATGTAGTTTAGCAGACTTTTTCATGTGTTTTATAGCTGTAGAATCAGAAATGTTTTCTATTAAAGGATTCTTTAATTTCAGACTTCTTGAATAAAATCTTGATTGTCTTCCAAATAAATTCTGCAACTTTTTTGAACAACTTATTCCAATATTTAACAATGCTGATAATTTCCCCCTCTAATAAAGCCTAGTCCCTAAAGTTGTTCTCCAAGCCTAGGTCTTTTCGCTTTAAATTTGTAAAAATGAATGATTGATTAGGATCATTCTTATATAGCCCTTCATTTACTTAGTTTTCTTTTCTTGAGGTGAATATTTTTATTTACTAGACTTTTACCAAAATCTCTTTAGCTTTTTCTGGCATACTTTAAAATTTAGCCCAAATCTCTATCATTTCCTTCAATTTTGCTATAATATTAGCTCCTATTAAAGGTCAGTATAAATGAGACGACTGTATTTTTATGTCAAGTATTTCTCATTTTATAAACTAAAATTCTGAGGTGTATTTTTAATTTTATCTATTAATATATTGGAATGAATCTGGAAATTTTCTGTTACAGGTTTCCAGTTTGTAAATTGATTGAGCAGTCAACAGGTTTCTGTTTAGGGCTTATTTGGGGCCATTTTGCTAGATTTTAGGAAAATAAAGATTTATAAGACAAATCCAACTTGTTTTGGAACTGGAGGAAAGAGACAAGTCAGAAAGTAGTTGTAATATGTGGATATGTCCAAAAAAGTGTGTTTCAGAGTAGGGAAAATGGTGAGGAGTGAGTGACTGTGCCTACAGAGGTGGAGAGCCTCATGTAGGTTATTTTGGAGTTACGTCATGAAACGGAGCAAGATTATGGCAGATGGCAGGCAAGGAAAGTAGTTGAAGAGAGAAATAAATGTGTTCCAGATGAAAAGGGGTGCATGTACACTCAGATCCCCATATAGAGAGTCGTGAAAGCATGATGCATTTTGGAAACTGCCTAGACTTCAGCATTGCTGGCATATAGAAGAAAGACGGATGAATGGAATTGAGAAGGTGGTTGGAGGATAATGAAAAGAAGCATATATACTCTGCTACGGTCCTCATGCAAAGAGTTGACTCATTGGAAAAGACTCTGATGCTGGGAGGGATTGGAGGCTGGAGGAGAAGGGGACGACAGAGGATGAGATGGCTGGATGGCATCACTGACTTGATGGACGTGAGTCTGAGTGAACTCCGGGAGTTGGTGATGGACAGGGAGGCTTGGCGTGCTGCGATTCATGGGGTCACAAAGAGTCGGACATGATTGAGCGACTGAACTGAACTGAACTGAAGGTATTTGTACATTATTCTGTAGATAATAAATTTTCTAGAAGAAATACTTTTGATATTTATATCTTACGAAAAAAAAATTCAAAACACAGAGAATGAATTGAAATGGTTTTTCCTGCAATCAGAAGAAACAGCATGGAGAGGAATTCAGATGGGAGAAAATAAGAACTCAAACGAGACTGCGACCTGGTTCTGGAATTTGTGGCTGTTGATGTAAAGTACAGAATTAAGAAAATAAGGAGAGGAAAGGAGGTAAAGAAATGATTAGGCAAGATGAGCAATTGAGAAAGGGGGGCAACTCTGAGAAGACAGTGATTTCACAGAGTTGTCTGCGCTACATCCTAATGATAGAAAATAGAGTTCTGGGGACAAGAAACCACCGGGAAATTAGCATATTTATAAGTGATGGATCAGATCAGAGGCAAGAGCAAAACCCGAAGGATGCTTGTAAGCTAGAGCCATAAACCAGGGATTACTAACGTTTGAGAAATGGGTTTCCCTGGTGTCTCAGTTGGTAAAGAGTCCACCTGCAATACAGGAAACCAACGGCACTGTGAAGACCCAAGTTCAGTGCCTGGGTCGGGAAGGTCCCCTGGAGAAGGACATGACAGCCCACTCCAGTGTTCTTGCCTGGGAAACCCGATGGGCAGGGCAGCCTGGCAGGTTACCTTCACTGGCGTCCCAAGAGTCAGACATGACTTAAAAACTAAACCGCCACCACCGCCAAGAAGCAGGATGAGGAAGTGAAGTCAGTGAAAAAAACAAGCAAACAAACAAACAAAAAACCAGAGAAGGCAACATATAAAAAGTGAAGAATTTGGAGACAAAATGTCTTAGCTTGAGAGACAAAGAGTTTTAAGGAGAAGGGCCAGCAGCATTTCATATTACAGAGTTCACCTGGAATGTTTAGAGGTGAGAAAGCATCAGACTGTTTCTGTTGACCTTAATGGTTAAGATATTGTGAAGAGGATGGAACAAGAACAAACAGAGAACGTAACTACAGGAAACTGAAGAATCCTGGTCATCATAGAAGGAAATGGGTGAGATTGAGAAACTGTGAAGTTGTGGCTTAGTGCTTGCTTTTTTCTGTGTTTTTGTTTTTTTTAAGCAAAAGTGACCTCAGTGTGATTATAGGCTAAAGGATATAATCTACTTGAGAGAAACTAAGGGATGTGATTGGATGGAAATAAAACCTGCAGAGGAAAACCCTTGGGATGAAGACTGAGCGTCTCTCCCCCTGAGGAAAAGCAGGACGTGCCTTATGAATTGTTCGTGCACTGTACGGCACTGGCAGCCCAGGTGCTTTTGGTGCTCACAGAGTCACTGTCCTGCTCAGACATGGGAGTGCATTAGACATGGGGACAAAAGTCATAGACCCAGGCCGAGAAGTCTGGAATCCAGAAATGAAAGTGGGAAATGAGGAAACAAGGAAGAAACAGAATGTGTTAATTCTTATTTTTGGACCTAAAAAGGATGTTAGGTGAGCTAGTAGGAGAAAAGGATAGGTATGGAAGGGAAGCGGTGTTCAAGGACTTGGGATTCCGAGTCAGATAAAAACGAATCCATATCTCAGCTGAGACCCTTATTAAGTGTATGAGCTAATGCAATAAAGTTAACCACTCTCTGCCTGAGTTTCTTCACAGGTCAATTAAAGGCCATGGCGTTAACTTCACAAGATTGTTGTAAGGAAATAAAGAAGTTGATATAAAACTTTCAGAGGGAAGACATATAGAATATATTCTGTTTGTTCATTTTGATTACACAGACTAACTACGAAAGTGGGGAGAATGGTGAATGTTCTAGCACAAGAGCTCTATGACCTCTGTGAATTATGAGTAAGCCATTCGGTGGGATAACTTGAAAAAAGTAAAGCTTAAGGAGAGAGGTGCCATTCAAAAAATAGGAACTGACTAGGAACACATAAAAATTCTGCAAAGCATTCATAACATTAGTCTTGGCAATGATTTCCGGGGTATGTTAAATGTCCTTATCACAGTGATAGTGATGAAAGTGTCAAAGAGTCAAAAGCCCAGCTTAAGTAGATGGCCATTATTTGCAATGTTACTATATATATTGAGTAGTCAAATCATTTCTATAAATTTGAGGAATATGAAGGGGATTGTAGAAGAAAATGTGGATGAGAGACTGGAGTGAATCATCAAATGATGGAGAGAGAGGGGCAGGTTGAATTGCCTGCTGAATCAGGACACAGATATGGACATAAAAGGAAGTGAAATCCAGAGCATGACACTGGGAGAACACACAAAGCTCTGCAGGTTTCAGTAACCTCAAAACCAAGCATGACAGGGTGGGAGTAAGAATGACTCAGAAAGCCGGATTTGCTAAGCAAAAGGCAGAATGAAGATTATTAACCAGGGAGAAAAGGTGACGCAGTGAGCTCATGAAGAACATAAGATATGGGTCAAAGTCATATGAGTGAGCACTAGGAGGTGACTAAGAGTAATGGACAGAGCAAGCAAAGCAAAGACTCACAAAACAAAGACTGCTTAACCAGTAAACCAAATATAAGCCCTAACTGGAATAAAATTAGAAATTTTAAAATGCCCAAACCTTCCTTCCAAAGCACAAACCCTAATTGCACTTTGGTACTGGAGAAGGCAATGGCACCCCACTCCAGTACTCTTGCCTGGAAAATCCCATGGACGGAGGAGCCTGGTAGGCTGCAGTCCATGGGGTCCACAAGGAGTAGGACACGGCTTCACTTTCACTTTCACTTTTCACTTTCATGCATTGGAGAAGGCAATGGCAACCCACTCCAGTGTTCTTGCCTGGAGAATCCCAGGGATGGGGGAGCCTGGTGGGCTGCCGTCTCTGGGGTCGCACAGAGTCGGACACGACTGAAGCGACTTAGCAGCAGCAGCAGCATTTTCATTTATGAATTCAGTAAATATTCAATGAACAACAGTTAGTTACCAGACATGGTTCCATATATTGGAAAAATAGTGGAGGAAAAGGCAAGCAAGTTCCCAGCTCAGGAAATTAAATTCTAGTGGGAGAAAAACAGACAGCATAAAACTGTATATTAATTCAACTAGGAAGAGATCTATGGTGAAATTAAAATAAGTAGGTAGAGAGTAATCAGTAATATTGGAATGCCACTATTTTATGTAAGACAGTCAGAGAAAAGACTTCTGTCAAGGTGACATTTAGCTAGGATCTGATGGAGAAGGAGTCAGCCATGTGAAGATTGGGAGGTATTCCAGGTAAACAGGTGGTGTAAAAGCCCAGTGGGAAGATCAAGTTTAACAGAGAAAGACAGAAACAAGATCAATATGTCTGTACTAGTCTAGTGAGAAAAGCCTCTTTTCCCTAAGTGTTTCATGTTTTAACATGAATATGATCACACTGTATATTCAATTTTCAAGGACAACACGGTAGTTAAAAACAGACTCTGAAGGGGCGCTGCTAACATTCAAATACTGGCTCCTTCTTTCCTACGTGTGTTACCTTGGGAAAGCTTACCAAACCATTCTGACACATTTGCTTACCTGTAATATGATAATAATAATAGTACTTACTTCATACAGGTGCAGTAAGAATTAATAGCCATAAAACACATAGAGAAATGTTTGGCCCATAAAAAGTGCTTCTTATGTAAAATCTGTTCTTTTCATTTTTTTTTCCTGATTGCATTATGTGGGAAAGATAGTCTTTTTTCTTACATATGCTTATTGATGATTATTTCTATTGGTTCTGAGTGTCCCATAATTCAAGTAACTGTAGAAACAGGTTTCTCTTAATTTCTCTATGTCATAAATCACAAAACATCATTATCATGCTTTAAGATTTTCCACAGCAGTGATCACCTGGGTTGTGGAGTATGGGAAAATAGTAAAAGTATTTCACTATCTGAAGCATTCATTAGAGCCATGCTCATCTTGATTAGTTTCCCATGGAATTACCTCCAAGTAACAAAAGAAAGATACGCTGTCAACTGATGCTTTGTCAACTGAATTTATCCTGAAGGAAAGTTGTGCTTGGCCTGTACAATGTTTCCAAAAAAATTTTATTGAGTTGCCAAAAATCAAGAAAATCTCAAATTTTACTATTAAAAACTACTTATTTCTGGCTTCTTCTGAAAAATATTTACTGTAAACTGATAGAACATAGTGGGTAAGAGGCAAAAATTGTGAATAGATTTCTTATAACTTTTTTTTTTTTACTATTTTTCCATAATTTTATGCTTTAACCTTAAATTCATACTGTTAAAAATTATATAAAAATATTATAAGCTTTGTATACTAAAAACTTAGAGTATTCTATTGAAAATGGCTTGAGAAAATAGAACTTAATCTCTAGGAAAACCTGGAGTTCCAGCTCAGAACATATAAAAAAGTTGGAATCTTTGAAATGTGGCTTTAAATAACTTTCTTTAAAAACAGTAAAGAAATTTTCCAGACAGGTAAGTTTTTATTTTAATGTTCAGAGTTATGCAGATTTAATGTTATGTACATATGATGCACTTGAACTAAATGAAAATATGAAGAGACAAATATAGAGGACATTCCCATTAATTGATTATTATAAATTACTTAAGTAAAAACAGCATTTAAGTAACACCCACATTGTCCTGTATAAAAGGAAGCACATGTCATAACCTATTTGATCTAAATTAAAGTGACTAAATACAAATATATAAATATATATTACACTTATGTATATAGTCTTAAAAGCCAGAAAAGTGAATTCTTAAAAGCCATACAATTGATCTTTTAAATTTATTATTTTTTCCTTTTTTTCAGCTTTCTTGAGATATAATTGACAAATAATATTGTGTAAATTTAAGGTGTATTGTATGGTGGTTTGATATACATGTACATTATGAAATTATTGGCACACTAAGATTAGCTACTAAAAATATTCATCACTTCACATAGTTAACTTTCTATGTGTGTGTATGTGTGGTTATAAATTTTAAGATCTACTCACTCAGTAATTTATAGTCACCATGCTGTATATTTGATCCCCAGAACTTATTCATCTTATAACTGAAAATTTGTACCCTTTAGCAAATTTATTCTCATTACCCCAGTGCATGGTAACCACCCTGTTTCTATGAGTTAGACTTTCAGACTCTGCATATATCTGAGATCAAGAAGAATTTGTCTTACCTTACCTGACTTACATATATATATATATGCATATATTTATATATTATATATGGGCTTCCCTGGTGGCTCAGTGGTAATGAATCCACCTGCCAAACATGAGTTTGATCTCTGGGTGGGGAAGGTCCCCTGGAGAAGGAAATGGCAACCCACTCCAGGATTCTTGCCTGGGAAATCACATGGGTAGAGGAGCCTGGTAGGCTGCAGTCCTCAGGATCACAAAAGAGTCGGATATGACTTAGCCACTAAACAACAAAGCAACAATATTGCATATCTATGGATACACATATACATATATATAAACATTTTCTTTATGCGTTTGTCCATTGATAGACTGACGGACACGTCGTTTCCATGTCTTGGCTATTGTAAATAATGCTGCAGTGAACATGAGTGTGGGAATATCTGTTTGAAACTGGAAAGGAGGAAGGAGAAAGCCTTTATGCATTGATATATAGCTATTAAATCAATAACTTATTTTTTCTGACATGCATCACCAGTGTTGTGTGCTTTTTCTTCTTATTGCATTTTTGTTTACAGAAAACTGGGAACAAACCAGAAAGTGTGGATTTGTATGGGGCTCATATTGAGTGGGCCAAGGAAAAATCAAGCAGAAAGAATGTCTTTCAGGTAAGAAGGTTACATACATTCAAACTGTTCCTATTCTTTCTAAATCTTAGCTCTCTTGGGTAATCAAAACAAGACTACCTTGTTAAGATGTTTTCATGAGCTTAAACTAGTTGTGCGGAGGTCATTGTGAAAAACTGGCTTCTCTTCCTGTCAAATTTTGGTTGGTTGTTGTTTTTCCCTGGTGACTGGTTGCTATCTAAACACAAAATGTTTATTGTGTGTTTATATATTAATTATATACCCAAAAGTCATTGACTTTTACAGTGTATTTGATAGCTGTTTGGGATTCAAACCTAGAATGCTTGGCTTACATAGATTTAGTGTAGGATTTTCAGATATAAACAAACTAAGATTCACTAATTATGATAAACTTTTTGCATTCACTGCCATTCCTGCCTTCCAGTCATAAATTATATTTACCAGTGTAACTTGGGGGATGGACAGAGCTGAACAGTTATAGAAATTAGTGTTTTCATATTATATAATTAATTTTTTTGAAAAAATAACTGATTGATAATTTCAATCATGCTGCTTTGAAATGGAAAGAACCAGATGAAATCCTTCAAAGAAAGGAAATGGGAAAACAATATTTCATGTATGATTCTACTAAAATCCCTTTGGCAATTAATAGCTTCAGATTATAGAAGTTGATATTTTTTCTATATTTATATGACATTTAATTTATTTTTAGATATCCAAAGTAACCCAGAACTTTATAGGTTTGTTTTAGAATTTATATCATTTAGTAGGAACTAGATCATTATAACTATTGTATTAAATGTATTCTGAGACCATTTTAGCCCTTAAAGAAATATCAACTCTATTCTTAAATGCATCACTAAAATTAATGGATAGGGTCTTATAGAAGAATAGATAGGTGACATTTCTTATCTGATCTCTCATTGGGAAGAAGAAGCTGATTTTCAGTTTGTTTTTGCATTTTTCAGATGCTTAATCAGGTCTAGCCAAATAATTTGGACTCATAGTAATTAAAAAAAACAAAAAAGCGCTTTCAACATATTATGGAATAACTTATTTTTCCTGATTATAGTTGAATTCTGTTTAGATGTTCATTTTTATAGGGTAGAGTTTTTGCTTTTGTTTTAACCCAAAGAGGAAGAAGTAAAAAAGGAAGGAAAGAAGAAAAAAAATAAAGGAATAAAGTATAGAAAACTAAATATATTTGCCAAGAAATCAAGGGACTAAAACCAAAAGTGATTAGAAGGTGAATTTACAGAATCAAGAAGCAAAATTAAATTGTGCTTTAAAGTGAGGAATTGTAGATCAGTGGTATATTCTGTCTCCTAATTTCTTGTTTTTTTAGTTCTGCTATAAATAAGAAAATTTGGTGTTATAATAGCCTCTATGACAACATGGATAATTAGTATGGCTAGTTCTGAACTGGATAAGGTGAATTAAGGGGTTTAGTTTTATTATGTGTTGTTAGTTTAGCATCCTAATTACCAGTGTTGTAAAATAAAGATGTTAAAATTTGATATTGATATAATTCCTGGATAATAGAAACAAACCCTCAGAGTTGAATTAAGGAAGACTTTTTCAGTTTCTTCTGTTAACCTTATAGTTACATTAGATCACAAATGAAGATGAAACTCAAATATGAATGATGTGTACAGGCTGTGAATATAGAAGAAAAATATTCAAGTATAATTTTACATAGCTATGAATGTAATATGTATAGATATTTATTTAAAACACCTATATTGATAATATGCATCATCCTAACCTTTTCTGAGTGTGACTAGCTACCTCTGTTATGATATTTTACTCATTTTTCATATTTCTGAATGTAGATATTTCCAAAAATATTAAAACTATTCTCATTTTATTAGCTTTTCAGAGGTGAAAATCTTACCAGCTAGTTTTGTTTGTAAGGTACCTGAGTAGCTCATGGGACTTCAGTTTTCTTACATCTAGGTTACCAGTTTTTGTCTTGTACCCTTTAGTTTAGAAAAACAAGAAGTGATGATAAGGATGTTGTGAATAATAAAACTAAAGAAAGATTAAGACTTCATTTCCTGCTTCATTCTTTTCAGGGTGAATCATGTGGTTTTCTTGTCATGCTGAAATCTTTTCATCACCTAAACACATAAGCTTAGGTAAAATTTACTAATTCCTATCCATAGTGGCAACCCATGAAAGTAAGTCTTTTGAGAGGAACAATATAAATAGCTTTTATAGTTGTTAATGAAAAAACATCAGAAAGGATTTGCCAGAGAGCTAAATCTAGATGACTTGCATCAATATTTGATTAGGTACATTAGCTGGTATAACTCTCAAATGATCAGAATAAACATGATTATAGCTCAAAAACATGGTACTAAGGTATTGTTGTGTATGTGAGTGTGTGTGTACAAGGGTTTCATTACCTACAGAATAATGAAGCATTTCTTCCTGACTGAAAAAGCTTTAGCTGACCATCACAGCTGTAGCTGATGTGCTACATCAGAAATAGCTTTAGAATTCCAAGTTTGAATTAGGCATGGTGTTCAATCTCAGTCTATGAATTATAGATTACAGATATCTAATGACTATTGAGATTTTTGGTTCAAGAAAAATCAAAGAAGAGCAAAATTAGAAATAATTTAAAATTTGAAATCTGTCGTGAAAAAGTTGATGGATTAGCAATTATACGCCACATAATTATGATGTCTCTAGAGAAGATGAACTTAAAATGAAGAGGAAAGCAAACAAAAAATCACAAGCCTAAGATATGCTTGAAAGACTCAAAAGCAAACATTTGTGACACAAAGAATGGAAGGATTTCATCCATTTCCTTCGTATATGTCATTTGGACATTTGAGTTGTTCATTTCCTTCTTTGTATTAAAAGTCAGATTTTTTTCATAGTCTTATTAAAAACTCTTGATATAGATTCATTCTTATTTGATTGGTACATGATAGTATAACTGTGACAGCATTAATTAATTAGATTTTTTATTCAGCTACTCTTAGTAAATCAGAATGATGCTCACTGCCTGAGTTCAAAAACATTAGCCTATTTTATAATAGAACAGTTTTTCCTAATTGACCTTAATAATAAATAACATATTTTTTTAATTATTAACTTCTATTATAAAGCATACCTAGACAAATCATAATGTATTTTAAAAGTATAATTGCATATAGATGTATGCATATATGATGTATATGTCAATGTGTAAATCCACATATAATAGCTTGACATTAGGAAATAGAGTGATTCTTCCCATACACTTGTTCTTCCCACACATTAACACTGAAAGATGTATTGCATCTATTAGAAAAAAAAAAAAAAAGGTCATACATATTCTAAACTAAAGTAGTAAATGTTCATTGCTGCTAACTTTTGTTCAATTCTTCGTTTAGCATAATTGTCAAGGACTGTAGCAAGTCTGATGTAGCTTGAGAAAGCATTTAGCAACTGAATGATTTGAAATGAACTGTGGTACAAGTTTTCTTAGTTAAGTTAAGAGCAACACTAGGTCTTCATCAGGGAAAGAATGAATAAAAAGATTTATGTTCAAATCACATGTTTTAAACATTCCTGCTAAGTGCTAGTTTGCTCTTTGGTATTTAGCCTGAAATTTAAAGCACTGAGGATTAAAAGGATTACAACATAATCTTAAATAATCCTAAATGTCATTTACAGAGAGGGAGTTGTAATAACTAAATAAAACCATGTGAAAGGATGGCAGTGTTGTCAGGCAGCATCTGTAACATGAGTGGTGCTTCTTCACCTTCTTCTCTTTCCTCACGGGTACATCAAGCATTTACAAAGCTTTTTCACAGGACATTCAGTTGAGAAAATGGTTGCAAAACAATTTATAACAATAAGTAATTTTTAAACTTCTGATATCTTCTTGTTTCAAAGTAGAAGGAAAATTTTCACTCAGACTTCCTTCCTTCTTTTGAACATAAAACTCTCTGAGCTAAAGGTTTTTAAAAGTCTGGGGCAAAGGAGTTCACGATATGGCTCTCAAATAAATAGATAATACGCCTCTAAAACATTCCCAACCTCTAAAGACCTGCCCCCTTGTTAAATATATGATGGTCCCAAGCACTGTAATTAATCCCATGCCTTTTAATTCAGTACTAGAATATTCTTTAATACTGTCATGTAAATTAATTTTGCCTCCCCAAAGAATATACAAAGGTAGAGACTATATCCTATACTGCTTTTCTAAACCATAAGACTGGATATACCTTTTAACCAATGCTATGGTTACTATTAAGGCTAAAATTGAATTTTTAATAAAAACACAAAATCCGCTGTCATAATTTTTTTTAAGAAATTGTGTACACTATTATAGGCTCTGTACTCCAAGATCATTTCTGAGTATCAACTCCAGTCACTTTTTAAAATGAGGGTAAAGAATAGGAAATATACTGTTTTCTTGGTCCTTTTCATTACAGCAGTAGGTGATTACTCATTTGAAATAATTAAACCTTTTCTTGGAGCTAGAAGTGACTAGGTCTCAGTTTTTCTGAGTTTCCTTTTGAATACAACTAAAAATAAATACACCCATAAACATGCAACAGGCTCATCTACACATTTCATGTTTTAAATAAGATATTTTTACTCTTAAAGAATTATGACCAATTAAAACTTTATCAATTGCCTGCTCTTAAGGCAGAAAAAATTAAATGACTCAAGATGAAAGTCTGTTTCCACCCCTGTCCTCACTACCAGGTTATTACCTCAACAAAAATCATGACCAAATTTCTTGGATCTGAGATTCTTTTTTTAATGTATAAAAATGTCTCAAGGGAGCAGGTTCTGTCCCTAGAAGTAAATCTCGGAATAGATTTATCATTAGTTGTATTTCTTTTGTGACTTTGGATGGAGTCTTCTGGCTATAATGTATATTCAACATATTCATGTAATATTGTCCATGGATATGCTTTACATTTAAACATAATGTGATTGCTCTTCCTGATCTGAATATGTCTTAGCTTAAAATCTTTAAGTACTACTTAAGTTTATTAATGCAAAGATAATTTAATAACATCTTGGAAAATGTCATTTTAAGCCAAAAGGAAAACTACTGGTATTTTGCTTTTATCCATTTCCTTCTGTTAAAACTGATGGTTTAAAATAAATCTGAGCTTTTACCAACTTTCTCTTTCATTTTTCAATGCTTGTAGTTAGACTAAATGCAAAAGGATGATTCTTCACATTCATATATGCATTAGATTTCGAGTAAAGCTGGTTTCACTTTAGAGAATTACTCACAGTATCTTAAAAGGCATGGCATTAAAAATAAACCAGAGTAAGAGCAGCCTTAATGTCTCATACATTTTTTTTTTCCCCTTTCTTGCTCGTCCCCAATCATTTTATCTACCTATTAGATATTCATCCATCATTCAGAAGATGCAGGGGAGAGAACACAGGAGTCTAGGGACGTGTGTTCCAGTTTTGGCGATGCAGTTGTAACTTTAAGTAGAACCCAGGGTAGGATCCCTCCTCCAGCTTACAGCTTGTCACACCAAAGAAATGAGAGATAAACTTTAACTCACCTGCCTCCTGTCTGTGTTAAGGTTAAAATGAAGCAGTCCTGTATTTGAAAGCAACTTCAGAAGATTGATTTTAATATAAATAAGACTTGGTTGTATTCATCATCTAACCACATCATCTCATAGTGCATTGAGAACAGTTCCAGATGTGGATTTGGGAAGAATATGGGTAGGAGAGGCAGGTCTCTATGAAATACAATTCAGGGTCTCTGCTCCACGTGTATTCCTTGTACTGCCTTGTGAACTTAACCAAGAGAAGGTGAAATGTACCGCTGAAAACCTCTTCATTCGTTATCTAAGAATATATGTTCTCAAACTGAAATTATTTTTAGTATCCTAGTCTATAAACAAATATAATAATTTATGTAATATTTAATCAATGCAAGTTATTTAATTAATGTCATATCCCAGTTAACACTTTAAGAAAAGCATTTTGCCTGAAAAGCCTCTACCAAGTTACTAAGAGCATCTTGCGAAAGGGAACTTAGAAACAAGTGCAACTATGCCCCCAAATAAGAGACAATAGTAAATCTTTTTATTCTCCTGATGAGATACCAGGACGTATTTTTTTCCCCTGATTGAAGGGGAAGAGAGAATTATTTTTATGATTTTGACTTCATTTTTACCAGTGGGATTGCACAGAAAAATTTTGATGAATGCAATGAGATAATTTTTCATGATTGGGGACTTGATTTAAGAATATTAGCATATAGGGGTGTATAAATTTCACTGCAAAGGAGTCTGGAGGCAGGAAATAAAGATTGCAAGACCTCAAGGTAAGACTCAAAGAGTAAGTTAACAACCTGACTGATGAAAAGAGAAATAGAAACAAGTCCATGGATGGCAAGTAAATCCCTCAGATGAAAAACACAACTATTTGTTCAGCCCATGTTACTTGGGAACCATTGTCTTTTTTTTTTTTTTTTTCTGATTCATCTTTTTAGAAATAATAAATATGTCTGGGAAAAAACAGGTATAATCTAAAGTATAGAGTTAAAATACTAATAGTGTGAGTGTGTCATCAAAGAAAATAATAGGAAGCTTATGTTGACTGGTTATGCCATGAGGCTTGGTAGTCCAAGATATGGACTCATTTGCACAGCTTCTTTGTTATACTATCAGAGGGTACAATGCTATCACACTTTCTTCATTTGTTTTTAAACTATCATCAAAGTAGAATGCTACTGGTTGAGAGTAACGATCGACAATAGCCACACTAGTAACTTGTAGTCCCAAATTAACCAAGAGAACCAAGATTTTAAGGGTCCAAAATAAAATAAAATTAATCAAAATTTAAAAAAAAAGAAAAGAAAATGTCAGTGTGGCTTCTTATACTTCTAATGTTTTAGCAAAAGGATAGGTGTGTGTTACCTGAAGGGTTGGCTCCATCTGCTCAAAGATAAAGAGTTGTCCATTTGGAATAAATTCTAGAGTTTAGTTTGACACCAAGCTAAATGCAACATGCTGTTCTTCATTTGTTGACATCATGATTTACATCCCCTCGTCTTATGAAACGTGCTCTGTTTCTGGATGTTTTGGTCCAACTGGTGTGTTGGTCACTGAGCCTTACATGGGCTAACAATGCAGTTCCCCATGATCACAGAACCAGAGTGTGGCTAGGTGAGTTACGTGGAATCAAACCTAGGACTTCATGACACCCACCTGAGCAAAAGCCACCACTGCCAATGAGGGATTTCATGGTATCAAAGCAGAATCATCAAGCGTTACTGTTTTTCCACCTGTAATTTTCACCTTGTTAAGTACAAAAGATTACATTGATCCTAGCGAGACAACATTCAAACGAACTGATTCCCTTTTTGTATCTGTTTCAAAGTTTTTATTTTGTATTTTCAAGGAGAGAAGCCATATTTATTTCATGATGAATATGGTGTGTGTGTGGTTTTTTTTTTTTTTAATAGCAAGCAGACTTCTTCCAGAAGGAAGGATTTAATCCCTAAAGTTGGTATATAATAGATGGGGTCAGCAAATGATAGCATATTTTTTAGCTTGTCCATAAGGATGACACAGGGTGAAATAAAATTGAGTACTTTTGGATAGAGTAGGATCACTGGCAGATAAATAGTTGATGTCATTCAATTTTTACAAACAAGATAATGAGGCTGGATCTGAAGGCAAGAGAATATATATTCACAGCATTTATATACTATAAGCCACTGAGCAGGAGAAAAATCTGGGCAGTGGTGAGCAGAACTCTCAAACCTCAGAGCAGTATTCAAAGCAGTATAAGAAAATAACAAAGCAAGCATCCATAAACAAAGGTTTGAAATATACACAAGGACAAAAAATAACCAAGGTTAAAAATGAAAAGAAAATGCCAGTGTTCATACAGAACTGGAGAAGCCACTTATAGAATCTATGCAGTCTCTTAATATATGAGGTAAATATGCTACTAAAAATTTAGTAGAAAACAAATATTCAAAAGCAAAGCTATGAACACTCCAGGATAGTTAAAGATTCTCGGTATTTAAAGAAGAGAGGAGGCTGCTGTTTTATCTTAACAAAACAGGATGTTGAGAGATGACCTAAGTGAAAGGATGAAATCAAATGCCTGATGCCTGGGAGGAATCAGGAAGGAAGCTGTTTAAACTGTTTTCAGATAACAGATCAGTATGCTATGCGGTGATTTGACCAAGGAAGGGGCATTCACTTTTAAGGAAGGTTTAGATGAATTTCTTTTTTAGTAGAAAGCTTGGCCTTCATCCTTGGCCTTCATCCCACCAGTTTGCCTAACATTTTATTTCCAGCACTAGGAGAAATTCTAAGTCTGACTTCCTTGGTGAACATGTGCAAACCAAAAAAATTTACAGTGGGAAAATTAACAAATGGTGCAAACAGCTCAAAAAGGGAAAGAAACACTGACATTGAGGATTCTTTTCCCAAGTAATATAGACCTTGATAATTTGGGGGGATTTTTAAAAACTTGAATTTGAACAATGCTTCATTTTTCTCACACCCATGACCATACAAGTTTCTATTTGAGATCTGTGATAGATTTTAAATCAAATCATGCAAAGGGTGGTTTCCAGTACGCTCTTCTGATGTGTAGGTTGTACTGATGAGGGTGGCAGGAAATTATGTGAAACCCTTCTCTTTTGACAGCTACACTAGAACATTTACAACCACAGATGTTATTTGTCCATCAGAAAAGAAAATATTTGTTTCAAGCCACAGGCATTTTCTACCACGACATCAAATGAAATTCGACAGCAATTTAATGTTTAATGTGTAAGAAAATAAATATTTTGGGGGGCTGTAATTCTAGAAAGAAAATAGATCCCACAAAATATAACTAGTGACATGAAAAAAAAAATGGCTGGCCTGATTGTGAACAAATCTTTTACTAAAGTAAGGATTGTTCTATTATTAACAGAAAATCTTAGATGGAGAGCACATAATGCTGCATTATTCATAAAAGCATTGCTGCCATCTGGTGGCGAGTTGGCGTTTCAACACTAACTTCGCTGATTTGATTTGGCTGGGTGCTCTGGCGAGGCGTTCAGTGGAGGGCTCACATTATGGAATAATTAAAATACAAACCTGAACTACCATGGCCCACACGCCATTCATCTGATGGCAGTCCCTTCTCTGTCCTGTCATGGAATGGAGGGTTCAGGGGAGTCAGTGACATACTTGTGTGATTTTTATCCTGAACATGAAAGTGTATTTTCCATGACTTATGTAAGAAAGTTACTCTTGGCTGTTATTGACTGATGAATTTTATCAACACTCATTTCTGTTAGAAAATAAATATGTAGTCAAATATTAGGAAGATTTATTGAATCTAAATATATACTGTATTGCTTAAATAAGAATGTATGTGAGATACTGTAATCCCTCTTTTGGATCCAAACATGAATTTTTTTTAAGTTACCACTCACTGAGTTTGATTTTGGAAATAACATAATTTACAGCGTCAAAAGAGAGAAATGTGTAGGGCTTCATAAAATTCAACATTTCTTCCCAGTCATTCGATTGTTTTATTGAATAAACCTGATTAATTGTTAATGACTCAGAGAATTATGATGTCATCTTTCTTCATGAATTTACAAATTAAATGACAAATACTCAGCTCATGCTACACTTTTTAAATAAAAAATAATATAGTTAAAATATAATTTAAGAAATTTTGATGGTTCTTGAGCAACAGTGCATTAACACATTCTTAATCAGAAGCAATGAGATTATCTTTGCAACTTCAGGGTATGTTCTAAGTTTCTAATAACTGTAGAATGCCTCATTGTATGCAAAGAGACTCCTGATCAATAAAGTGGATATATATATAGATCACAAGTCTTTGAAGAGTATAGGAAATAATGAGTTAAAATTACCCCAGGAGGAAAGATGAAATTCAATCCTGAATTCTCAGGGATGATAGTTAATACTCAATTTTTACCAGATATTTGCCTACATCTTTAAACCACCTTATAATTTAGTAAAAGTCAGGTAACAAAATGCCATTGCACTAACTTGGGAGAATCATAATATCAAATGCATATTATCCTCTCCAAAAAAATAAAAACGTGTAAATGCCTATTTTTAAAGTAAGACTGTGGAATTTATTTTAAAATTCTTGGTTAAGATTTTCAGTCTGTGAATGCACACTTGATATTACCCTTGATAATACCTACTTTTACCACTTAAAATGTTTTCTTCCTCAAAATATTTAATTTGACTCATGGAAGAACGTTGCTTATTTTCCCTGAGAAGATTGATTACTAAACTCCCTACCCCTCCTCTGTCTCTATTTAGAAATAGTTTGTGAAAAACAACAAAGCTTTACAAAGAAAGTGAAAATGATAATGATTATGCCCTACTCTATTCCATCCATAAGTATAAAATTTCAAGTAAATTATTTTCCTAATTATCTTGGATACAATCTATATTGGTTTCTAATGGTTCCATAATAGAGAAATAGTAGTTACGGTCAGGATGCTCCAGGTTGTAGTCATAAGTTGCTAATGTTTGTTTCAAAAACATTTGCCTTTGACAGCTTTTATAGCTACTTAACACTAAATTCCCATCCAACCAGGAGAACCACTCAATACTGTAATGAATTATATCATCTTAAATCCTTTAGTATATAATTGCTAGATGTTACATTTTATAGCAGGGCATTTGATGGTGTATTTGTTTATGCTAAATTTTATGACAGGGACAGCTGTATCTCAGTAGAGGAATGGTCCATTCCTTTCATAGGAAACTAGGTTGGAATTCTCTTTAAGCAAATAGTTTGGCCATATATGCTCTCTGGTTAAGGCTGGGCTCCCCATCAAAGCAAAATTAGAGATTAGGAACTGAGTTGCAACTAGTTTATTTAGGAGATAATCCCAGAAAGCCGGAATTCAAAACTAGCAAGAGTGAAACAGAGTAGGATGAAAAGGCACTACAAGGGACATTACTGAGTTGGTCAAAGTGGCTAGAATATATGTCAGAATTTTCACCCGAGGATTAACAGGATGGTACATTTGTTCATCAGCTTTCCATCCCTTTGGATTAGGACGGAATAGTATCTTTAAATTGTTTTGACTTTCAGACTGAAGGTGTATATCTGTGTACCAAGAAGACTCTTTCTAGGGTCCTACTCCATATCCTCGAGAATATCTGTGGCAGAAAGGGAAAGATACATGGTACGTGCTTGAGGTAAGATGCAGTCAGGACAAAGGGACTTGAAGCCCTCACAGAACTGCTTACAGCAGCTGCAGCTGGTGTCACAGGTAAAGCCAAGAGGATGTGAGGCAGGACGCAAGAAGTATGTGATGCAATTCCCCTCTTAAGATACTCAAAGTGACTTGGACCTCAAGTTAACCCAGATGGTGGCTGGCCTCAGTCTGTAAACAAGAGCTAATGAGAAAGTTGTTGTAGAATAAGTTACACTCCTCTACCACTGCTGTGTCTGAGGCCATATTTGATGCTCATCATCTACCTCTTCTGCCGCTCATTCTAGATGTGCCTCACCTTGAGACCTGACAGATTTGAGCTCTTAATTTTTTGACATTTCCAGGCTTTGTTTGCTGCAGTGGACAGTTCACTGCTCTCACCAGGCACAGAAGCACCAATATACATCTTAATGAATTCCCTGAGTTCCTGAATCATTTCTCCGACTCCCATTGTACAGAAGCAACTTCACCTTCTCATCATAATAGGGCCAATTATCCTGATGAGTATAGCAGCTATTTTGTGTGCTTGTTGGTCTCCTGTTTGAGTAGCCCTACTTAAACAGCAGTGATTATAGCTTTAAGTTCAGTGATTCCATTACTATTCCTTGCCAAAAACAAACTCATCTCCCATCCCAAGAACAAGAAATTTTCATCTAGCCGAGCCAAGTTGCAAAAGTCAAAAGCATCAGTGCTGCCAATGGGTTTCTACAGGAGCTGCTCCTGCTTCTATCTCTTGATCCTTAGACTCATACATTCTAACTATTATGGACACTATATCATGTATCAGATGCTGATTCAGTGTGTATGTACTGCATCTTAGAATACAACACCCTAACCAAGCAGGGTCTTATCCCCAAGCTACCACCTTAACTAAGATTTCATGAAGTCATTTGTTATTTTATTTGATTGCTTCCAAAGAGCATGTTGTTTAGTAAGAACAGTGGATCTTAAGGATCCACTTTCAAAGGAAGGGCTCTGATCTAGTCAGTTTGCTATCAGGTGCCTGGGTAGTCTCTTTGAAGGGTTCAGTTGTGCTTCTGCTGCAGAAGCCTGAGCCGATCAGCAGTGACAGGCATTATGTCACCTTTGGTGAGAAGGAGCCGTAGGTTGGGGTCTGTACAGGGTCTCAATCTTTGCTACCATGGCCACTCCATTCATGGGTGTATTATACAAGCTCTAAGTGGCTAAAGACAGAGGCTGTGTGAAAGTGTTAGTTGCTCAGTCACGTCCGACTCTGAGATCCCATGGACTGTAGCCCTTCAGGATCCTCTGTCCCTGAGATTATCCAGGCAAGAATACTGGAGTGGGTTGCCATTCCCTTCTTCAGGGGATCTTCCCAACCCAGGGAACAAAACCAGATTCCCCACATTGCAGGCAGATTCTTTATCCTCTGAACCCCCAGGGAAATCCAAAGAGAGAGTTAGAGGACTTCAACTGATTAAGTCATCTGGTACACTTACTCTGTGGTAGATGTTAAGACATTAAGTTGAAACCAGTGATCTTCCCGGCATGTACCCACTCCCATAAGTCCACTGCCTTCTTTATCTTCAATCTTCCAGACTGTTTCCTGTCAGGCCTCTGGCTGGCAAGCAAAATCATTCTTTACTTTCTATAAATCAGTCTATGTGTTTACCTCAGGCTACCCTGCTCTCTACAGAGTTAACCAAACAAGTTCACTTCTTATATTTCTCCCCACGGGAAGCTTTCTCCTCACCACTGGCCTACAGGGCCACCCAAGGGCAGGGCTGCGGTGCAGCTGCAGTCCGTATTTTTGATATCCAACAATGTACTGAAGTGACCTATTCAGGAATCAGGCTTGAGTGTTTTCATCCTTCATCAGCTGGCATTTAAGAACTTCCATGAGGCCATAGGTGCAAACTCAGGGAGAAGCACTAGCCCAACAGTGACAGATATCATGAGCCAGGTATTTTTAATCTAATTTACTTAGGCCCTATGGACCTGATTGGACCAAATTCTAAATGTAGCATTTCCATTCATGGATTGTTGCCTGAGATTATTAATCAATGGATTTTACAATACTCAGCTCATCTTTGGAAGCTAACATCAAATCGCCACTTGATGTCCTGTGATCAGGTGCTTAGTCTTTTTTCTGACCCAGTAATAGGCCAGGAATTACTTTTAGTTGGTGAGAATATCTTTACTGAAGATGACAAAGCCTTCCTCCACAACCCTTGGGTTGTTGTTATGAGGCTTTTATTATAATCTGCCACAAACTCCACAGAAGCATGATGCCGTAATTTTTTATTGAATTTTCAGAGTCATATGATTCTAGAGTCAAAGAACTTGCACCATAGCCTGAGCTTGCTGCAGGCATTGCTGAATTATGAATAGCCAAATGGGTGTGTGCCTTGCATCCCAAAATACTCTTGCTGCCCAATGTACTGACTCTCCTGAGGACTTGTGTTCATATCACTGTTCAAGGATATCTAAGAGCAGCCTAGATTCCTGATTGTAAACAAATCAATGATTATCATTTCAAGCCACTAAACTTTGGGTTAGTTTATTACAGAGTAGTAGCTAATTGATACAAGTAATATGTCTACAAATAAAATTCAATGACCCGATTTCTATGAGAAAAAAATAATATATTTGAAAGTAAAATCCAACCAGTATAAAAGGCCTTTGGATAAGTTGTAGAGCCCCAGTTCATGGTGTCAGCTTCTAATTAACAAGTACTAGTTCCTTACACTGGAGAAGGCAATGGCAACCCATTCCAGTACTCTTGCCTGGAGAATCCCACAGACGGAGGAGCCTGGTAGGCTGCAGTCCATGGGGTTGCGAAGAGTCGGACATGACTGAGCAACTTCCCTTTCACTTTTCACTTTCATGCATTGGAGAAGGAAATGGCAACCCACTCCAGTGTTCTTGCCTGGAGAATCCCAGCGACAGCGGAGCCTGGTGGGCTGCCATCTATGGGGTCGCACAGAGTCGGACACGACTGAAGCGACTTAGCAGCAGCAGCAGCAGTTCCTTACACTCCAGTGTTCTTACCTGGAGAATCCCAGGGATGGAGGAGACTGGTGGGCTGCCGCCTATGGGGTCGCACAGAGTCAGACACGATTGAAGTGCTGTAGAAGCAGCAGCAGCAGCTCCTTAGAGGGTTGTAGAGAAAATGCAGGTAGTGCATTTCATCTGGTCGTGTGTCTTTTCTATTACTCACTTTGTTTATTGAAAAAGCTGCCTAACAAAGTTAACTTCCAGGAAAGATGCCAGGTTACACAGAACCATACCAGAGCCTTAGAATCACTTTGGGCTTTCACCCAATGTTTTTGCAACATTAGGTGGAGACAACACAGTTTGGCTTGAAAAATTACAAGGGAAAAAAATCATAGCATATGCTCATGGGACAGTATGTTCAGAGTCTTCAAGAGAGTATCCTTCTTGGCCTCTTAAAAATCAGAGAATATTGTATATCTATGCCATTAAAAAAAAAAAAAAAACTCTGGACCAACAAGACCCAGGGTTGTAACAGGTCATTGATAGGCCAGCAACTATAGAGGTTCTAACCCAGAATTTGAGCTGTAAAACATAGAGCAGATAGAACTGCAGTTGGACAATCTAAATATAGCTGAAAAGTTTTGGCACTTCAAGAATTTTGGAGAGAAAGAGAAGAAATTTGATTTCTGTGCCTCTGATGGAAAAGCTTGCAGATGACCTAGGGAAATTATGTTTGTCATATTTATATTGCAAATGGTATTTTTAAATTTGTTCTTAAAAGTTGAAAATGACCTTCCATGTTAAAAGACCATTAGTTAGAATAAAGCATGAAGTCCATATGGCTTTGCATTTTGTAATGAAATATTCTAGCTACTCCTTTAATTTTGAAAAATGTACACATAAAAAATGTTATTATTTTTCTTGAGAATTTTTACAAGATATTCTGGCTCAGAAAGTATTTGTTTGTGTAAGGTAAACATGTGATTCCCAGACCTGCCTTTATCAATATTAAGTTTTTGGTTTTGCTTTTTCTTCCCAAAATATGCAAATAGGAAGATTTAATTCATTTATGTCTTTTTTCCCTACCTAATTAAACCCAAAGATAAGCATAGTGTATTCAATGTTAAAGCTACATGATACTAAGAGTTCTCTGTCTTGGATTAAAATTTTATTTGAATTCCTTAATTCAATTAAATTTTAGATTTTCAATAGTTTATTATTTCTAAGTCTGTGTTAAGTTAACTTCAGGGACAAACACTGATGAAAAACAGGGAATAAAGTTATTCAGTTACATCAAAGTCTAGGTTTTAAACAATTTTTTGGTAGTTATTTTAGAAATTGTGTGTTCAATTCCTAACTCTTCATAGTACTGAGTGGAGCTCCAGAATCTTGGAAAAAGTCAGTTTACAAAAATGTCTAATTTATGGTTAAGAAATTGAATAATGGTCAACTATGTCCCATTTATTCCTATCATATCCTTTGTTTCACAGTTTGTTTTAAATAATTTTACCACCCAATAAAAAAATCTCATTTTGATAATAGGTATTACTTTATCTTCTAAAGTTAAGCAAAATTATTTTTTTCCAGTGTAACACAAATCAAGTCAAGGTGAAAATTTCAGTAATTGGAGAAAGTAGCCGAGCTATTTCTCAAACCCAAGCTCCAAGAAAGTGAACTAATATTTAGGTTATATAGAGTGCTTACTTGCTATTGGTGAGTAAGTAGCAATTCTACTAATTTTGCTGAAACTCCAGACAGGGTGAACTCATTGAGGTTCAGTAATTGACACTGTAAGTAGCTAAATTGCTTATGCCATGACTTGAGAATGATATTCATATTTATTGTTTTCACTTGGCATATGAATCTGCTAAATTTACTTATTAAGGGTAAATGTTTCTAAATTTTCTACTTTTGATGTTTCTAGGAACAGAGAAATGTCACAGGGATCACTTCTTAAATTAGCATTTGTGTAGCATTTCCATTGTACGAACAAAATCCTTATACTTAACTTTTTCCCATAAACTTTGCTTAATATTCACTCATTTCCAAATAAATAGAATATATATCATAATTAATGAAGAAAATATTAACAGAATAACTCAAAGGACAAAATGTCATCAGGGATTTGATTTACCATACTTCCATTTATGGCCGCTTTCCCAACCAAGACTGGCTTTTGGAACACATGTCTGTTGCTCAGCTCTATACTGTCTTAATTCTGGGCACCAGGCTGAAGAAATAGCCTCTGTCTGGAACAGATATGACAGGCATGGCATGCTGGCTTTTAAGCCCCTTCTCAGAAGTAGCATATGTCAGGTTTGTCTTCATTTCAGGGGACTAAAGAAGTCATGGAGCCAGGAGGACGCACATGTGTAATCCTCCCACGTGCAGGAGCCCTGCAGGAGACGCACCAGTATAAGTGGGAGCTAAAAGCAGAGCCTACCACAATCCCTTCACAACTAAATATTCAAATCACTTGGCCTAACCTGCTTGATCTAAAGCGCTGCTGTTTAAATGGAGTTAAATTTCATCAAGCCATTCTAGACATAAGCATTTAACATAATTGATTGCATACTTGTAATTGATGGTGACAGAGTGACTTATTTAAAAGAATCATTGTCTCTTTGATAGAGGCTGTTGAGTATGAAACTCTAGTTCAAGTTTTTCGACAACATATGACAACCTGCGTATCAATTCGTATCCATTTTAAAATTAGTTCAAAACTGTTGAGAATATAGAAAATGCGTATCAATAATCATTTAATTTCAAGTCAGATGTGTGAATTATAAAAGCTGAAGGTCACAGAATTCAGAGTGTAATAAGTAGTTTAGGAGGGTGACAAAAATGAGGTAAGAATTGGAAAGTGCATTTAATAATTCAACCATGTTAATGGATTTATTCTTTTTTTCAATGGTAAATGAATATATGCCTAACATCATCAAATAAGTTTGTCTTCTCATCATAGATATTTATAGGCCATCTTTAAATATACTGAGTGCATACATAATGTGCTTGATTTTATTGGTCTCTCAGGAAGTGCATTACTAAAAAACTATACTGTAGAGCATTTTTACTGTTGAAATAACAATTATATTCTGGAATACAAATATTTGACATGAGAAAATATGATTCTTTTCTATCAGGTTTTATGAATTATATCCTTTTGAAGTGTTTTCTAGGGATATAATATTAGATGGGATGGAAGACAAAATGAGGGTCCTTAATGTAAATTGTTCAATAGCAAAGCAACACATTTTGCTTGAGAAAAAAACCATCTGTATTTTCAGAATGAGGCATAAGCCTCATTTTTAATACTCTAGATTTGTTACAAGAAGTAAAAACTACTTTAATTTTAGCAAAAGTACCAACTAATGTCAGTGAAAAATGAATGCAATTCAGCTTTATGTATGTAGCTATCATGGCAAAGTAATTTTACAGAGTATAGCTATTAGTTTGTTTTTTTTTTTTCTTTTTTTTTCTTGGAAGGCATTGGTTTTAAGTCCTGCTTTTCAAATGTAGAGCATATTGGTATAAAACGAAAAAAAAGGGCCCTCAAACAAAAGTCCCAGTAAACCAAATTGCAATTAGCTGCCACTCCTGGGAAATATTCTAGTATATGTGCTGGCACTTGAAAAATTTACACCTTCTGAGAAAAGGCAGGAAAATTCTGTCAAACAATTAAGCTGATTGGAATTCCCAAGAATGTGAAAAAAAAAAATGACTCTTATGTTAAAAAAGAATGGCAAATCGTTGTGTATACTGCCATGAACTGGAATAGAAAAAAATAAAAGATATTTGTACCTTGTATACATCAGTATTTTTTTTCTTTAACACAATTGTAGTGTAAGTGAGTTAAAAATTTCTTAGTACTGATTTATCTTTTTAAAAACTATACATTCTAGACTTGAAAATGTAATTAATTAAATAACCTCTAAAACAGCAATAGAATGGAACATTTGCTATTAATATTTTTGGATAAATGAGGTGATTGTTAAATCTTTGTATAATACACATTTGGCAACCAGTTAGTAAAGATAAAATATGGGTATGTTACCATCAAATACTGTAGACGATACCGAGAAGAGAACAAATAATTCAGACTAAGAGTAAAATAGAAATTGGCTCTTAAAAGATTAAACTAGAATCAACTCTGATAATATGAATTGAAAGAAAATCATCCAGCAAAATAAAATGTATGAAAAAATACCTTTCCTAAGTAAATATGCTTCAAAGACTTGTAAAACAAATAGAATATGTTAGGTTCTCAAGGAAATAAAATAAGGGTATATGTTTGGTAGACCTTTAAGAAAGAAAAAATACTATGGCTTACCTGTTTCCTATGCCAAATATTCCTATGACTTTTTAAAAGTCAAAGTATTTTTAAATACTTATCATTTTTACTAGTTTTTTGTTCACACTGAAAAAAAATCAAGAGGAAAATTACTCAAAACAAAATTATTGTCGTTGACTGATACAGTAACCATGTGTTCAGAGTGTGTGCTAGCAATCCTGTAGGACTGCCTGTTATTTTGATGTGTGTACAAATCCCATTATGTTCAAGGATCAATCCTTAAAAAGAAAACTTTTTATTTTGTATTAGGGTATAGCTAATGAACAAACAATGATGTGATAGTTTCCAGTGAATAGCAAAGGGACTCAGCTGTGTATATACATACATGTATCCATTCTCCCTCTGAACTCGCCTCCCATCCAGGCTGCCATATAACATTGACCAGAGTTCCATGTTAAAAAAAAAAAAAAAAAACCTGTTCACAATTAGGTGTGAATGTTATGTTAATAATTACAAGCACATCTCTAGTAAAATATTAATTGATCTTCTTACATATTCTTCACCAACTACAAAATTTTATTTGACTTTCATTTTGCTCAAGATGTTTTCCCCTTAAATTGCTCAAGATGTTTTCACCTACTCAGAAGTTTTCACCTTAAATAGACATTTCTGGTTTGCTTTGGATGTGATTTCTGTACATTTATGCTTTAAAATAAAATCCTTTCCCATACTGAGATCAGCAGCTTCTCATTTGTATTGCCCATTTCTGAAAGGATTTCAGTATTTTCTTTTTTAACATTTAGCTATCTGAGCCATTGGTGATATTTAATTTGTTCATAATTTACTTTGGTATATAGTGTAATGTGACCCAAGTAGTCAGGCATTCAGTACCATTTTGTGAATAATGTATCATTCTCTATGGTCTTATGCAGCTCATATTTTTATTATATATTATCTTCTCTTTTTTAATAAGTATATTTCAGATATCAATTTCTTTGACATTGCACCCGATATGACTGTCTTCACTATAGTAACCATATAATTTATTCTAATTACTGGAAGATCAAATCTTCTGGTCAGCTTTTCTTTTTTCAAAACTGTCTTGATATTGCTGTATTATCTACAGGCTGTTAGTATAATATGAAAACAATCTCATCTTTCTTCTTTGTACATAACCTGGGTTAGATGCCTATTTATATCTTTATTCTAGAATTTTTAAAAAAATCTTATTTTTTCTGTTAACTTACTAGTCATATTCAATATTTTAATGTATATTCAAAAAATTTGAATTTGCAGAGATTGTTTTTTCAAAATTGTCTGTCACTGATGATCATGTTAAGCTGTTTTTTCATCTTCTGTGCATCTACCTTTCTGTAAAATGGCACATCTCTATTTTTCATATGTATCATGTTTATCTCAAAATCTCTCCCTCTTGGTCTCTTTCCTCTGTTTTAGAAATGGCAGAATTTTTCTTCTCCACTGTTAATTTTTTCTTTTAATTTTTGTAGTATAAATTCAGCTATTTTCTGCCTCAAATAAATATTTTAATTCTGATATAATTCTGATATAATTCACAGAGTTCCCCTGCCTGTTTTCTTACATTTCCCACATATATACACATCTCACTCTATGTATACCTGAATCAAATCTTCTTTTTCTGGTCATATAAATTCTAAGTTTTCTTTTATTGCAACACAGGTATGTTCCTACAGGTTCTGGGTTCTATAATAAAGCTCCTCTCACTCCAGAAATATTTTTTCTCTGTATCTTTTAAGCATTTCACTCTTCTAGTTTGTAGATTCTTTTACAGAAGCCAGGTGTTCATATATTTTTCTTACAGTATTTTATACTTTCAATTCTACTTGAATGCTGACAAATTCTCAACTTAAAGTTGAGGAAACTTACATTTGTCAAATATTATTTTCTATCATATATACTGCTAATAAGGAGATGGATATATTCATGAGAATTTAAAAACAGTCTTTAGTTCTTCTTTTTACTTGAATGTGGGCATGCATCTGTAATTCTCTGAAAGAATGAACCGCTTCTTGGGTTCCTTTAATCAGTAACTATTGTTGATTTTGCTCACAAAGTACAATTTATCCTCTTCCTGTGCTGGACCCATTGCCTCCTTAGATACTGATGGAGTCACAGGGAGACAGTGGGGTGGAACAGGATGTGAATGGTCCCAGTAACCTAAGCAAATAGCTCTCTTCCAGCAGACACAAGGTTGTGGTCACAACACTGCATGGGCAGTGCAGGCCAAATCATATTAGGAAAAAAGAGGCAGCACCAATTTTCTTAACAGCCCTCCTCTTTTTCATTCTGTATTATTCAACTCAAAAGGCATAACAATGCATTCACTGCCAATCTCAATTCAGATGATCTGTAAAGTATTTAAGCAATATTATTAACAATCTGTGAGATCACCACTTTATATTCTCAATTCCCAATACTGCTAGAACTTGATCTCATTGGTGTTTTCATGAATGTTTCAGTAGAAAAGTAGTAATCATATATGTATTTAACTACTTGGTTAGTCCAGATTCTTCCTTTTAATAGATACTGAACATTTAAAATTTAAACTCAATCATGTTAAATGGAATTTTTTTTTTTGTTTTTTTGCATTGTGGTTTTGGCATCTTGTTTTTGGCAATGTGTTGTTGATGTTGATTGTTTTTATTTCATGTGTTCAATACTTTCTCAGCATTTTTAGCTGTGTATCATTTCATTGTTTTTGTGTGTCTTTTTAACTGGATATTTTAAAGATTCAGTTAAAGAAACAACTTACACTGATTTGTCTACATAATCACTTTATTCTATTTGTCAACCTGTGTTTTTTCCTTAAATTTCCACTTAAAATATTGCTACACCAATATCTTTGTCTTTAAGTTACTGATATCCAGAAATGAGGTAATTAAGTTTGGGTACCTTTTTTCAGTAAAACAAATGGTAAAGTAGGTAAAAGTAAGACAACATATCCCAACAGAATCTGATACATATTTTTGAATAATTTTCTGGTGACATTTGGTTGTAATTACTAATAACTGCTTTATTTTGCAATATAAGATGTTTATATTAATTTCTAGTTCTTAATAATATATTAAAGAGCCACTTATTAATCAGATGAAAGATATTACAAGTAAAAAGTCATGACCCATATTCTTAAGTAACATGTTGTATCACATTTTACAAAAGATTAATTATTTAAAATGTAGGTATTTATCTGCATAATTTTTTTAAGATTTCATAAATCTCCTCTAATCATAATTACGTTTAACTCATAATCATTTCTAAGTATTTCACTTCCATATTTCATTCTTATAAAATGTAATCATTCATAATTTCCTCTTATTTATTACTAACTTATTTTCTGGTAATTTCAAGGATCCTAGAACAAAGTCTGGCTCATAGTAGGAGTTCAGATGTTTTTAATGAATAAATATACTTTGTACTTTTTTCTATAATTTCAGCAATTCTTACAGTACATGTTACTGAGAAACAACCTGTAACTCAAATAGGTTTTCTCAAAAAATAAAGTTCTGTCTCTTTTTTTTTTTCATTGTCACTAGCCATTTTATTATGTCACTATTCAACCTTCAATTTCAGATTTTAGGGAAAATGTTCTGTGCATCTTCTATTACCTGTGTCAGTTGAATGAACACTCTACCTCATTAAGTACTCTGTTGTTTGAAAATAAATTAATTAATTCTGTAGCACACAACTTTGCAGCTTAGATGAAAATTTGCCAGTGTATCTCTCTAAACCTTTTTATCTGTAACTAAATGATCTAAGTCCTGTCTGGCTTTAAAGTCCTCAATTTTAGGCATATAAAGCTGTTTTTAATAACTAGTTTGTTTTCATAGAGAAGGAAAAAAGTCTAAAGTACAACATTAATTTTCATTGTTGCATTAGAACTAGCTTTTCTCTGGTCTTCTCATCTGTACTTCATTAAATCACATTATGTGGTATAATGTTGCAAGTTTGAAAATGCAGAAACAGTTCAAGAAATTGATTCTATTTGTTCTTTCTGTTCAATAGACCTTTGATCTGAAATGTTCAGTGGTGCCTGGCTGTTCCATGCAAGCCTCTTTGAAACCATTGTTCGCATTGTAATAGCCTTGTTATCAGGTTGTGTGAATTAATTCCATCACATTAGCAGGAGGAAGTTATACTCACAGCACAGTCTAATAACCGTTTCATGTTACTGGCCAATTGATTGGGTAACAAGACGGCATACCACATTTATAATTCAGTTGTGTTGCAAGGTGGTCCTAATTTCAGAATTTCAAAATGACAATAATAATTTTGATTTCCCCAGGACACCTTGGCTAACTGGTTTTGGGAACCTAACCATGCATAACTGAAAAATGTCACAATGAAGCAGGCCACCAGTCCTAGTAAATTTCCTGAATCAAGAGAAAACACACACCCAAACACCCTAGAGCACAATGAAACAACCACCCACAGACAAAAACAGAAACCACCCACATAATGAAAGGCTGAAGGTCTAAAGGCAAGGGGGTAAACGAGGAGGAATATCATGGTTCTTCAGGTAGTGAAAGTCACTTAGTCGTGTCCAGCTCTTTGCGACCCCAGTTTCCTCTGTCCATGGAATTCTCCAGGCAAGAATACTGGAGTGGATAGCCATTCCCTTCTCCAGGGAATCTTCCCAAACCAGGGATCAAACCCAGGTCTCCTGCATTGCGGGCACATTCTTTACCATCTAAGCCACCAGGTACTGCCCAACCTTGTACTGACTTCAACTGCTAGAGTAAGGGGAAGAGATCCCAGGAACTCTTCCTGTCCACCTCTGACTTCACCATCACTGCACTGTGGATGATATAATCAACAAGGGAATGGAATAATATATAATGTTGATGTTTCCATCACAAAGTGCTGACCTTGGCAATGGTGAAATGCAGTTATACCATTAATTTGAAAACAGTAATTTAGAAACTGTTTAAATCGACATATTAACAAAATAATTATTGGATGAGTAGATTTCATTTCTCTGCTTGATTAGGTTTGTGTATGTGAAAACAGACTCATTTATTTATTTACTTGCTTCCTTACATCAGAAGGTCCAGTGAGCACATTTTCCCTAAGCTTCTAGCTCATCACTCATTCGCTCATTCTAGTTCTTCAGATCATCAGTCCCAGAGCAGTGACTGAGTTCGTTCCCCATTCATTTGTTGAAGGCACCTTCCAGGTCTGCTCTTCTCTGATGCACAATTTCTTGGGTATAGCTGTCTTCTAACAGGCTCCTCTGTCCACGGTATTCACCAGCCAAGAATACTGCAGTAGGTAGCCATTCCCTTCTCCAGGGCGTCTTCCCAACTCAGGGATTGAGCCCAGATCTCCTGCATTGTAGGCAGATTCTTGACCATCTGAGACTTATCGATGAGACGTCTTTAGATAATTGATAGGTTCTTATAATATCATTGTTTATTTACTGAACTGTTTCCCTTCCTGGCATGCCATCCCTTTGCTTCTTTTCCAGTCCAACTTATGCACATCCTTTACAATAAGTTCTTACATGAATCCTGCATATCTCAGAGCTAGAGTGGACTTTTCTCACTTTTAGAGTAAGGATGTCATTACAGGAGTTGATGTGATAATTAAATGAAATAGGCAGAATGGTTCCCACACCGAAAGCAAAATAAACATCAGCTATATTTATGAATACCATTTACTCAGCGCACTATTACAAATTTTATTTCTCCCCTTTACCAAGAACTCTGGTGAGGGCATAGCACTCTGTTGGATACTCCACATGTATCTTTCTACTTCTCACAGCCAACTCACCAAGTCTATAGTTTGCTCTTTTTTCTAGCTAAAAATGAAGAAAAGGATTTACAGACATGTTAAGTAACTTGTCTTATTTTGTGGAGCTCTTATGGGAAAGCTGAGGCTTAAACCATTAGCATTTGTCTCTAATTCTTACACTACTAACAATTACCGAATCTTGCCTCTGAATAACAGTTTGGCTGTCTTCATGCATATTAGTATCATAATCTTTTTGCTAGACACTTTGACATTTATACATATTTTCATATGTCTATGCATTCTCTCTAATTATGTTTTACTTCTTTGGAAAGCAGGGTCCACAGCTACCCGTCCTCACTCCCTTCCTTTATCCATTCCTTCCTATCCTCCTCCCTTCTTTCTTAAATTTCTTTCATGTCTGATGAAGTGCCTTATACAGGAATGCTCAAAGCTGTTTATTCTTTGTTATAATTTGGCATCTTACTAAAACATTGGCCTCATTAGGCACACAATTGAACCAAGCAAAAACTCACAAAGTTGTTAGAAATCCCATGGCTGGAAGCTTAACCATATCATCTTTTCATTCTTCTACTCACTCAAATACCTCATAGTTCTTAGTGTTCTTTGTAGATTATTTTGGTTGCTTTTGTTGTTTTTTTACTGTTACTATGGCTTGTACTTTGATCCTGGGGTTTACAGAATTACTGCTTTAGACCCTTCTGAACTTCTGGGATGCCCAGGGAACCTAAGGATGGAAATGAATTCATTCTTAGCTGTTCACTTTTCAAATAACAAGAAATGAAGTAGTTTATTTTTCATTTGTTGTATATTCCTCAGTAAGGAAAAATGAACAGTTTTATTACATATCATTTGTTGCTTATTTGTTCAGTGTAACTGGCAGACATGGCTTGTTTACTTTTTGAAAAATAAATATGAGGTGGATAGATTCAGAAACTCATACCAGGATTTAGAATGTACCTTCCATGCCTCAGAATTATGTATGCTTTTCCCACCTGAAGAGACTGTCTGTCTAGGTTTTTGGACAGCTAGATTTTTTAAATCTTAAGCTATTAGCCATCTTCTGGCACTTCTCAGAGAACTTTCAAGCAGTCAGACAATAAGACAAATCCATAGGCTTTGTTTATTAAATTCATAGGTGAACCTTGAAATCGGCCATATACACCTACATGGTGCTTTGTGGACACAGCATTTATTTTCATCAACTAGACAATCATTGGACTGTTTCTCTGTGTGTGCTCAGTTGCTTTAGTTGTGTCCAACTCTTTGCGACCCCATGGACTGTATCCCACCAGGTTCCTCTGACCATGGGATTCTCCAAGTAACAATTCTTGAATGTGTTGCCATGCCCTCCTCCAGGGGATCTTCCTGACCCAGAAATCGAACTGGTGTCTCCTGCATTGCAGAAGGATTCTTTACCCACTGAGACATCTGGGAAACCCCAAATGGGCTTCTGTAGACCCAGGATAAAATGAGCCATGGTTCTTCAGACTCTCTGCCTTTGCATTCCAGTTTATCTATTCGATTATCACCAGCTTCTGTGCTTCTGTAGAAGGCTCTGCTTGCCCAGTTCCTTTCATGGGGTTTATTTAGAAGAAAGTCCATAGAAAATATCTTTCTAATCTGTGAAGAAATTTGTGAGAATGTGTCTCTGGGATCGGGCATCTCAGGTGGTGGTGGTAAAGAACCAGCCTGCCAGTTGCAGGAGACGTAAGAGATTTAGCTTCAATCCCTGCATGAGGAAGATCCCTTGGAGACGTGCAGGGCAACCCACTCCAGTAATCTTGCCTGCAGAATCCCATGGACAGAGGAACCTGGCAGGCTATAATCCATTGGGTCATACAGAGTCAGATACAACTGAAGCAAATCACACACACCACGCATCTCTGGGATCTCTCAAACCTGGTACTCATGATCTCAATATTTTTACACTGGTGGAGAGCCGCAGGTCTGAGGCTCCATCACAAGTGATGACATAGAAATAATTCTGACAACAGTGACTTCCACGTTGTGTTAGTGACAACTCATCTGTACAGAAGACCTGATATTTCCATCCTAAATGATACCAAAATTTTAATTCATTTAGAAAGAGAGTGTCAAGATAATTTACCATAGCTGGTAAATTCACTAGCTCGATGACATTATCAAAGACACAGTCATTCCTTCTTCTTGTCCTGCCATCCTCTTGGTCTGCTTGTCTCACTCAAGGCCACATGTTTGCTATTGCTGGTTCAGATAGCCCATGAAGGCCTGACCAAGTTAAGCAGATTAGAGGACTCTTTCTCATACTTCCTGAAAATGACAGAAGCCTTTCACAGATGGTCTGCTACAATCCCCCCATGTTTCAATGGACAGAACTGGTCACATATATATATATGCAAGAGAAAGGGGGCCACTGTGATTCACAAGGGAAGAAGGCTGACAGACCCACCCCAGAGTTAGTGTTCCATCAGCAAAGAAGAGAAAATTACTTTTGAGGAGGTAATAGGGTGCCTGGGCTTCCCAGATGGTTCAGAGGTAAAGAGTCCCCCTCCCAGTGCAGGAGATGCAGGTTCTATCTCTTGTTCAGGCAGATTTCCTACAGAAGAAAATGGCAACCACTCCAGTATTCTTACCAGGAAAATCCCATGGACAGAGGAGCCTGGCAGGCTGTAGTCCATGGGGTCACAAAAGAGTCAGATAAGACTTAGCAACTAAACAGTGTGCCTGCTAAATTAATCCCTTCTTTTTTTTTTAATTTTTAAAATTTGTTTAATTAAAGGATAATTGCTTTACAGTATTGTGTTGTTTTCTACCAAACATCAAATGCTGTAGAGGGTATGGAGAACAGGGAACCTTCTTGCACTGTTGATGGGAATGTAAACTGATACAACCACTGTGGAGAACAGTATAGAGATTCCTTAAAAAACTAGGAATAAAACCACCATATGACCCAGCAATCCCACTACTAAGCATATACCTTGAGGAAACCAAAAGTGAAAAAGACACATGTACCCCAAACTTCATTGCAGCTCTATTTACAATAGCTAGGACTTGGAAGCAAAACTAGATGTCCATCAATAGATGAATGGATAAAGAAGCTGTGGTACGTGTATACAATGGAATAGTAACTCAGCCATAGAAAGGAACACGTCTGAGTCAATCATAAAAGGTAGATGAACCTAGAGCCTATTATACAGAGTGAAGTAAGTCAAAAAGAGATAAACAAATATCATATACTAACGCATATTGGAATCTAGAAAGATAGTACTGATGAACCTTCGCAGAGCAGCAATGGAGACACAGACATAGAGAACAGACTTATGGACATGGCTGGAGGGGTGGGGAGGAAGGAGAGGGTGGGATGTAGGAAAAGAGTAACAAGAAGGAAATATACATCATATATTACCATATGTAAAATAGCTGCTGCTGCTGCTGCTAAGTCGCTTCAGTGTCCAACTCTGTGCGACCCCATAGACGGCAGCCCACCAGGCAATTTGCTGTATGGCTCAGGGAACTCAAACCAGGGCTCTGTAACAACCTAGAGGGATGGGATGGGATGGGATGGGAGGGAGGTGGGAAGGATGTTTAAGTGGGAGGGGATGTAGCTAAACCTATGGCTGATTCAAGCCTACTCTTTTTGACTCTCTCCTTGGACTTTATCTATTGTCCTTAGTGTTTCTTACCCTGAGGGCTTAATTACCTGATCCAAATGCAAGAATTTCCTTTTAATCCCTAAGGTAAAGTTCCATAGCCCCTCAGATACTTCTATTCTGATATTTACCATGCACATCTAACTCTTTCAATCATGTTAAATTGACTACTACAGCAATTAAAAAGTACAAGAAATATTCTTAATAAAAATAATTTCTAGTCTCTTGGCCCAGAAGCCATTGCTAAATTTACAGTTACATTTTGAGATATTTTGTTTTTTGTACTAAGCAATGCTGAATGCTTTTTTGGCCAAACTACATGTAAGGATGGATTTTTAAAAGGTAAATTTAATATTCATTGTAGTGCTCTTTTTACTCAAATAGAAGGAATTTAGAACCTACTTATTTAAGTGCAAATTCTGCCTCCTACCTAAGTCACTTAATCAGGACACTTTAATTTCTACAATGGTGAAATTAAGATAATAATACCTGCCCCGGACTACCTCTTTGGGAAGCTGGGCGGATTAATTAGATAAAGTATTTAAAGCCCCTCAGAGAGAAGTGGCATATGTAAAAGATGTTATTATTTCTAGGGAAGAATGAAGCAGTGTCTCTTTTACAGTCTATGCTTCTTACTCATTCAGCTGAAGTGCCAATTTGGTGAATTTTAATTCATCATATGAGACCCTTCTCATTCTCAAGTAGTTGCACTTAAAGAAAAGATTTTCAAGTTTTGCCTTCGATGAGGGGAGCCATGTGTAATTCCCAAGTCTCTCTGAATATTTCAGAGCATGGCCTTGCAAACTGGTGTGCATGCTGGACTCTGGTTACATTTGTGAAAACAAGGAGGGACTACACTAAAGACTGTGACCTGGACCCCTTTTCAGGTCACACTCAATCCTGGTTTCTTCCATGAAGTGTAAGCCTATGACAGCCGTCCTTACTGATGTCATTCCCTGAGAGCTTATATGGCCAGAAGAGCCTTCACTGCTCAGTAGAGAACTGGTTCTCAAACGCAGGACATTGGAGTTTAAACAGAGGCATGTTCTGAATACACCAAATCATTCAGGTGTTAATTGTTCAGCTTTGTACGGAAAGAAAGAAATCTGTTACGCCCATTTACATAGAGATAGCTCCAGTAAGAACGGACTCATTAGAAAAGACCCTGATGCTGGGAACGCTTGAAGGCAAGAGAAGGGGATGACAGAGGATGAGATGGTTGGATGGCATCACTGACTCGATGCACGAGTTTGAGCAAGCAGGTGATGGACAGAGAATCCTGTCGTGCTGCAGTCCATGGGGTCGCAAAGAGTCGGACACAACGGAGCGATAGAACTGAACTGAAGATCATTTTGGACATAGAAGAAAAACTGAGAGTATAGTCTTTATTTATTCTCATATGCACTTCATGAAATACGTTACTTTTAAACATCTTTTTTAACCAATCAGCTTTCCTATTTAGGTCACAAATCCCTGTCATTTTCTTCTAGAATTCTCAGTTTTAGTTATACATTTAAATTTCTCCACTTTTTTTTCACCTCTAACTGCATTTTCCAGAGGTTTAGCTCTTTAAGCCATCTTATTGGACATTGAGCACCTTTGTTAACCCACACAGGAATGGTTTCTAGTTGATAAATTCAGTGAGTAAGTGCTCATGTGTTTTAATGACTGAAAATGTGGCTTGTTGTTAACCAATCTGTGTTTTGCCCAGAGGCATGGAACCTCATTACTGATGGGGCCAGCCTGGTTTCCCCACAACACTTTTTGAAGGAAGCAAGTAACTGGGTCTGCTACAGAGCTTGGAAAGTAACTTTCTGGGAACGTCAATATTGGCTTTGCCCTAACACTTCCAATCAGCTTTTGACAACCTTGAATCACTCTCTCTTCCTAGAAATAAAGTCAGCCTACCATTCTTCAGAAATCAAAACAAAAAACTTGCCTCAAAGCAAAAGGGTACCCATAGAGCTTTATCTGAATCTTAAGTTCACATGTCTGGGCTCTTAAAAAAAAAAAAGCTAGCATTTCTTATTTTCTTCATGCTTCTAGCTCTAAAAGGAAAAGGAAGGAAATGAGCATTGCGTTTTACTCAGTAACGACGTAATTCCAAACTTAGCCAGCCAGCCTTTGTGACCTCACAGCTTAGTAAAAGAAGCAAGAGAGGGTATGGTGAGATTCTGCCAATCGGAGAAAAGGCCATGCTGATTTACTTTTCCAGAAGCAAAGAGTAGAAGAAGAAAATCAAGGGTTAGGTCATGTCTAGGTCCACTTATCACAGGGGTACAAGAGAAAAAGAAACAAGAGAGAAAAAAAAGAAGGGAGGGTGCCCTTAAGACCTGGTAAGACCATCCATTGATCCAAGTCATGTACTGGGTGCTGACTCTTCTGATCATAAACTCCACCCCTGCCTCCCAATACCCCTTGGTAGAAGCCAGAAATGAGAATGAGTGGAGATGGAGCTCGTACAGGAGAAGGCAGACATGTTTTTTTTTTTTTCCCCTATAATGCTATTATGATTGTCCCTAGAAATACCAACTTCATTCACACCCAAAGCATTGGATGTCTATAGTGTCTTCTTTTGAAGCATTTACAGCCAGTAGGGATGCCAAGACTAACCTAAAAAGTTAAGTTTTAAGGATTTGATTAAGGATTTTCTGAGTGATTTTGAGAAAGAAACACCATGGCTTTGAGATTCAAATATATCCTTAATAACTTTCCCCATGAAAAGATAAATATTGACCAATTTATAAGAAGGAACCCACACTTCAGTTTTGATACAAAGAAATGGCAGGTATAAAAAGATCACCCTCATCTTTTGCTTAAAGAAAGAATATTAGTAAGATATACTTGCAATAAATATGTAGTAGACAGGAATTCCCTGGTAGTCCCACAGTTAGAGCACTTTCACTGTCAGGGTTGGGGTTCAATCCCTGATCAGGGAAGTAAGATCACACAAGCCAAAAACAAAAAACAAACAAACACATGTAATAGAGCTACTGTATGTTGTACTTACTATATACTAGACTCTGAGGAGTTTATTTAGTCTTACTAATTTAATCCTTACAACATCCCTGATATAATTATTATTGTTATTATCCCCATATAGTAGATCAAGAAAAGTAAAGCTCAGAGTTTAGTCACTTCCCAGAGGTCATATAATTAACAGTGAAAGCCGGGTTTAGAACTAGAGTGCTCCTGCTATAGAGGTCTTGATGTTGATTATTCTGCTACACATATAATGAAGAAAAAACTTAATGTAGAAAACAGTACTAATTATAGATATTCAAAATATACCAAATATACACATAGGAAGAATAGTAATAACAAGACACCATTAGCCTATGTTAATATAAAGTCACTTATATGGAAAGTCTTAAGCAGAGAGTCATGATCGAGATTATCAGACTATAACATAGTAGGAGGACAATATTTCATTGTTAGCATTTTTTGCAATTAAGAACATGTGCTTAAAAATAGAGACATGTTTTATGAGGTTCTGAGATAGTAGAAAGCAGCAGCCCAAAAGAAGTAAAACTAAAAGAAGAAAGAGCCCTGCAAATGCACGACTCTCCCATAGAAAACGTGAGTCCACTGGAAATGGACCTGCAAACTCATTTCTTGAACATTGTCGTGAAGCTGCAGGTTCCCTTCATGATGACTAATAACAATGGGGCTTCATTATGATAATAAAAGGGCCAGTAGTGCCTCATGGACTAATGCATTTTATAAAATTGTACTCATGCTTCAAGCTCAATTTTCATTCGCAGTTTATTGCTGGACTCCAAAATATTCTAGTTTCTAAATTCTACTATTGAGATAAAGAAAGGAGAAAAACTTACTTTTTTCCTTTTTTAATGCATTTGGTAGCTGAACCATGTTAAAGTGTTACCTAGCCAAAAATATTTTTAAAGTTGTCTATGAATCCAGTATTCATAAGCATATGTAACTGCTTTACTCTCAGACTAGATAAAATTGTGATAGATTGAATCTAATAAGGTTACCATCTACTACATAAAAGACTCATTTCTTTCAGTGCCTCTTAGCTTTAGCAACTTTTCTTAGAGTCACCTCTTAAATACTGTTTCCAGTTCACTTGTACTTGTAAATAAATTTTTGAAATTGTAAATTACATTATTTATGATATATGTAAATTTTGATTTCTCATGGAAAAGTATATAGACTTTCAATATGACCTCTCATAGGCAAACCTTTATCACTTTGATAAAGGTTTTCATAGTGATAAACTAATAATAGAAATACCATTTATAAGGCATGGATCAGCTTGTCATTATTCAAAGTTGTTAGAAGGTAAATATTCATTCTTTCACTTTAAATGTGAGAAAACTAGGATTCAGAGAGGCTAAATAACCTTCCAGGTTTTACATAACTAATAAATAGCAGAACCAAAATCTGGACCCAGGTTTGTCTGTCTTCAAAGCCTGTGCTCTTTCTATTCTGGAACGCTACTTAGAAATTCGGTCCTTTCCTGGGTCGGCTGCCTCTTTTGCTTTACATGTCATTCAGTGCTGCCTCCCGCTGATCACCCCTGGTATTACACTGTAGTCAGCCCTTCAATACAATCCAGTGAAAACAACCAGGTCTTGTTGGGAGCAGATCATTTAGGAGTATTGATTCTAAATTTGTCATTGTTTTCCATGAAAGCTAAGCATAGAGTATAAATTGCCACTCACCACATAAAGTTGATGACTTTCTATGCCCAAATGATTTGACAATTTGTGATTTCACCCCTAGGAGTTTTTTTGCTAACATTTTTCAAGACAAAATATTCAATCCCTGTCTAAAATGATCAAATTTTGCCCTGCAGCAAACCTGTAAATTTTTGCAAGGACTTGTGAAACTTCGCCAGGCAAGAGATCAATAATTTCACACCATTCTGTTCTCACTGCTTTCCTCAATGTACACTATTTAGTTTGAAACCCCCTAAGAAAGTAAAAATTTAAGGGACAAGTAAGAAACTCCCTTCCCATCTTGTATAAATAAAAGTGCTATATTTACAATAAAGGTGATCAATCTGTATTCAAAAATTTAAAGAAAGGCAAAAAATTCATTTCAGATACAGACATACCTCATTGTATTGCCCTTTGTTTTATTACAATTCAAAAATGTGGCTTTTTTAAAAATAAATAGGTTTGTGGTCATTCTGTGTCAAGCAACTCTTATCAGCACCTTTTTTTCCAACATAATTTGCTCTCCTCTCACAATATTTCAAACTTTTTCATTATTATTATATTTGTAACGGTGATCTGTGATCAGTGATCTTTGACTTTACTATTGCAAAAATATCACTACTCACTGAAGGTTAGGGTCATAATTAACATTTTTTAGCAATAACATCTTTTTGGATTAAGGCATATACCTTTTTTCTGAAATAATCTATAAGTATAGTGTAGCCAGAACTTTTATATGCACTGGGAAACTGACATATTTGTGTGACTCCCTTAATTGTGATATTCACTTAATTGAAGTGAATTATAACCAAAGCTGCAATATTCCCAAGTTATGTCCATATTTAAAGATATAGCTTTAACCAAAAAAATGGCAACGTTACGTGTCTCTACTCTTTTAATATCCTGTGGTATATATTGACATAAAATATTTTTGATTTTTTGCCTACTATGTCCAACACTATCAGCCTGTGTTACAAATTAGGATTTTGGCAAAGGTCCTGTGTGGGCTCTGTACTGTTTTTATAACAAGGCACCAAAACATTCTGTTCCTACCTGGAATAATACTAAATCTTTCATTATTCACCATTAATTTTATGCATACCTATCTCTTTTTTTCCATGTTGAAAAACACCAATAAATTCAAGCCAATAAAAAGGTATATTTTGCCACTCTCTTCAAAATTTCCATCTTTCTCTCTAGGTCCTTTTTCTCTGCCTGTATGATAATAATGAATATCCCCCTATGTTCAACTGTTACTTGTTCATTCTTCTTGCTGTCTAATTTCTCCTTCAAAGATCTCATCCATTTTCATGGATTCAGTTCTGCCTTTACTTGAATAATTCCAAAATCTCTACTGCAAATCTTTTCCTCTTGTGTCGGCACTCATCATTTATTTCCAAATGTTCACTGGACATTTCTACTTTGATGATTCGTCCCTTCTTCTGAATAAATAAGCATTTCACCCCCAAACAACCTTCTCCTTGTTTCCTTATTATTTTTGAGATGAGAAACACATTTCTAATAACCCATTCTTGAAACCTTGGACCAGGGATCACAGATGGCAAAATTCACATACCAAACATATGTACCAGAAACCGGAGTTCATTTACAGCAGGGTGGGTGCTGCTAGATGAACTGGGAGCTTTGCCCCTTTGTTACTCATTGCCACCTAATGGTCACCAGGCAGAAGAGCAGGTCCAGTTTTTCCTGATCCTATTTTTCAAAAGAAAACATAAATCTTGATTTTGTTGTGAAATCTATCCAATGTATCTAAATGCTTTCAACTGTTAAGCAAGATTAAACCTTTTGGGAGCAACAGGAAGTATTTATATGAGCATGTCTATCCCAAGGGCTATTTGTGACCATTTAACAGGCACCGAGTTAAAAAACAATTGGAATAAAATGTTAATATAAATAAGTGAAAGGCTTCCCAGGTCGCTGAGTGGTAAAGAAAAACCACCTGCTAAGCAGGAAATGTGGGTTTGATCCCTGGGTCAGGAAGATCCCCTGGAAATAGCAATCCACAGCAGTATTCTTGACTGGGAAATCCCATGGACAGAGGAGCCTGGTGGGCTACAGTCCATGGGGTCACAAAAGAGTTGAACAGGACTCAGCAACTAAACAGCAGCAGCAATAGCAACTAGGTTATGATAATGACAGTAGAGTGAACAGAGCCAGCCCAACAGAGTAGAGACATTCCAGCCACCCAGGATCTCGGGCCACTTTGCATCAGTTCAGTTCAGTTCAGTCGTTCAGTTGTGTCTGATTCTTTGCAACCCATGGACTGTAGCTCACCAGGCCTCCCTGTCCATCACCAGCTCCCCAAGTTGACTAACTCATGTCCATTGAGCTGGTGATGTCATCCAACCATCTCATCCTCTGTCATCCCCTTCTCCTCCTGCCCTCAATCTTTCCCAGCATCAGGGTCTTTTCAAATGAGTCAGTTCTTCGCATCAGGTGGCCAATAGATTTAATGGACTGGATCTGATAGAGTGCCTGATGAACTATGGATAGAGGTTCCTGACATTGTACAGGAGACAGGGATCAAGACCATCCCCAAGAAAAAGAAATGCAAAAAAGCAAAATGGCTGTCTGAGGAAGCCTTACAAATAGCTGTGAAAAGAAGGGAAGTGAAAAACAAAGGAGAAAAGGAAAGATATAAGCATCTGAATGCAGAGTTCCAAAGAATAGCAGGGAGAGATAAGAAAGCCTTCCTCAGTGCTCAGTGCAAAGAAATAGAGGAAAAGAATAGAATGGGAAAGGCTAGAGATCTCTTCAAGAAAATTAGAGATACCAAGGGAATATTTCATGCAAAGATGGGCTCAATAAAGGACAGAAATGGTATGAACCTAACAGAAGCCACTTTGCATACTGTTCCAGAAAAATGGTTTAATCAGGGAGATAAGTGACATTGAGCTAAACCCAATAAACCTGAAATAAAGTATCTTGCATTGTAAATCAGTGGGCAGATAATACAAGAAACTAGAAGTTAGAAAAAGGTGATCTTGATTCTCCAAAAATAAGCCACAGATTATGTTTCTTTCCTTCAAGTTTCTCCTAAGCATGAAAAGCCAATTTCTAGCCTAAGACTAGTAGATTTCAGTGAACATGCAGCCCACGTCTCTAATTTTTACTTTGTTCTCTTAATCTTTTAGAAGTAATGTACATTTTGTTTTAACATAGTGAAATTATTGTAAAAAAAAAAGCTGTTGGAAATAGATATTATAGACATCTCAAATTAGACTTGTAGAGACTGACTCAAAGACATATACTATACTGATGAGACAAAGCAATCTGTGGCATTAAGCAGCTCTCTTAAGACATTAAAATGACATGTGTGGATGAAATTAAGTACATATAAATGCACCTAATGGTTCCTGACAAAACTTAAAATTTTGATTTAATAACTCGACACTTGGGGCTTTTACTTGTAAACCCAATACTGATTGAGAAAATTAAAGAACTATAGAAACTTAATCAATTCAATGTTTTTTTCAGTATAACATAAAGGGTAATTTTTAAACATAAAATAAATTAAAAGTATAAGCATACAAAACACCTGGTTAAGATTATACACTTAAACGCTCAAGCTACCAGTACTAAATTCATGTTAACTATAAGTTAGCTGAGTGCCTAAATAAATAATATCAAACTTGTATTTCATCTGTATATGCTTTAGAAATAGACTTTTATCTTCTAAAAACTTTTTAACCTAAGTCAGATGGCAAATTGTTTTGATGAGAAATACCTTTTGGATGAGAATGGAAAATACATTATATGAAATATTATAGTATAGGGCCTTTTGAATTTGTTTCTGAGTTGTTATTGATCCATATGCATTTACTTTTTAAATTAGAAAATATCTAATATTTTTTGAGAAGATGCATACTTTTTTAAATTGAGAAACTAAACTACCAAGTTAATGTAGTATCAGTTTATTGTACTTCAAATTTCCAAAGCACAAGCATTTCAGAATACTGAAAGGCTATATTTAGAGTGAGATCTACATATTCCTTGCAGATGGAATAAGTCCATGAATATGTGTTGGTATCATTCTTGCCAGTCCTAATAATACTCTATCTATAGTATGTTTGAACAAAACTCGTTATACATAAAAACGGAAACATCAAACCATTACGTATCCTTTAAGTGTAGATAAAATAATTTTACATCCATACAATATTTTTCAATGTTGACTTTAGTAAAAACTTAAAATCCCCTAAAGTTTGAAATGAAAATTCATGATGTACAAAACTATGAAAGAAAAAAAAACTGTCTTCTGCAAATATTCTATAACTTTTCTGAACAAAATCTTAGTGTTATGATTTAATCTTTCTCATTTACATTTGCCAAGTGTGTCTGAGTTTACAAAGTGTTTTCATATAGGATACAACATGTAACCCACACGGCGGCCTTCGTGAAAAGAAGGCTTATTATCATTTTAATGTTGGGATAAGTCTCATAGAAGAGAATGACCATCTTCATCATCACGCATCTGGAACAAATGGCAAAACTGAAGCTTAAAGCCCTGGTTTTCTGATTCCTGACTTCAAACTCTCTTTCTAATAGACCATAATCTGTTCTGACAAGTTCTGATCAGGTTTCTATTTTCCGCCATTCCTCTTACATCATGTTATATATGAAGGAAATGTAAGTGTAACCATTTAAAACTTTGGCATTTCTCTTTTTAATTGGGGCTTGTTGTATTCCCAGCTTTGTCTGAGCATAACTGGAATGTGAAATCATGTTCACACTTGTGTGTTTTCTGCACGTGAGTACACACATACATATGTATACATGTAATGAATTCCTGTAGAAGTAAATTTACGGATTCCTTTTATTTTCTGTGACAGAAAGATAGCTATAGTTCTGAGAAAAGAATAGAAGCAAAGAGGGGAATCTCAAAAGCTATGTAGGAAGCAGAGGCTTTAGTAAAATGGGAATAGGCAGCGAAACATTCTTTTATTGCAGTGATGGCCAGGTGCATAGGGGCTTGCCAGGTGGCACTAGTGGTAAAATCCTGCCTGCCAATGCAGGAGACATAAGAGATGCGGGTTTGATCCCTCGGTCAGAAAGATCCCCTGGAGGAGGTGATGGCAACCTACTCCAGTATTCTTGCCTGGAGAATGGACAGAGGGGCCTGGAGGGCTCTAATCCATAGGGTCACAAAGAACTGGACACAGCTGAAGAGCCTGAGCATGCTCAGGCACATGGAGCCCATTTTGCACTGTAAATGCATAACTCTTAGGAGTCTGAAATTCTAGAAGTCAGACTATATATGGCCAAACTTTTTGAGAATGAAACACTGTACTGAACAAATGTATAATTCTGTTACCTAAACAGGCATAAACCTATTACACATTATTATTATTACCTGGCCATGTATTTTATATAGTTTACTTTTGTCTACAGTCAATATAAAACTGGACCAATAATATAAATTATATTAGGGATTGGGAAGGAAGTCTGCTTTTGACTTAAATTGAAAATGTGCTCAAAAAGACATTGGTAGAGATCAGTCTTAATCTGGTTATCCGGCCTTGTACTTATGACAAGTGCTTTCTTTCTTTCTCAAAATATACCTTGTCTTCTGCCTGGCTTCACAGTATACTTAAAATCACACTTTAGGACTTCAGCTTGTCACCCTGAAAAGAACTGATATATCAGAAGTATCAAGGAAAGTTTGCTTCAAGAAAAAGAGGAAAATAAGATGGGCTCTCATAGGCTTCACACTCAGTTTAAAGAATCATCTGAGACTCGCTCTATGTGTTTCTCCAGGGAAGGCTCACCCCTCAGTTCAACTCATTCCTTGGGGGTCCCTCTTATACCAATGGGAGGATGCTTAGTGTTCCATTTCTGCAAACTGACTTTTTTATATTTCAAACTTCAGGAGACTGGATCAAAGTCATTATTTGAAAGATTATCTCCTCAAGCCCCTGGCATTCCCTTATGGTTCTATAACACATGCATCCTTGTACACAATGTGTGAATGCTCTTTGCATTGATGAGAAGCACAAACAACTAAGCCCAGTGTAAACCCACGTGGGAAAAAGTACCGCCTAATTCAGTAGTACATGAATCTGTCTCTGACGGGGACAGAAGGTGTCACACGAGGCCATGGGCCACACGGAGAGTGCCAATCATGTCGGTGCACATTCAGCTAAGTCTTGTGCACATCCTGTTTCTCCTAACTGCAGGCCAACCATTTCTCCTCTGGAGTCACGTACACAATATGTAGAATGGTTATATAGAAGAAATCCATGGCAACAGCACATACAGAGCTGGTTGATTTATTTGGAAAAAATAAGTTTACCTATTTTTTATAACCTTTGAAAACGATACATTTCTTTAGATTGACTTGATTCAAACTTGAAAAAATAAAAAAGAACAGTGCTGTACAATTTTTTAGCCAAGTTTATCTTGGGCTTTATGAATAACCTAAAGGCTATTCATTCTTCCCTTTAGAAGCCTTGTAGGTATTTTTCTGTGCTGTGTACATTTTCATCCTCAAGAGTATTTTCTTCTCATTCTCCTAGATACCTTGGGACAATTATTTTTTCTCTGCAGATACCTTAGAGGACTATTTAAGACCCTATCCATTCCATCTACTCTTAGCCTCACCTGAAGGGCAAAATCCCTAAGATCTTGACACAAATCCTGATAAATACATGGAATTATTAAAGGTGCCATCTCAGCAGAAGAGAGTTTCTGCTGCCTTTGTTCTCAGGGGAATACATATTTCACCCAGTAGCAAGACACCCAACTGCAGCTACAATCAGAAATCTCTGAAATGCCTTTAAGCTAATCATCTTTGAACACAAGCCTTTGTTGTTGAATCAGGGACCTTCTAGATGCAAGGCACAGAAACCTTCTTTTTTATTATTAGTAGTATTTTGTTTCTTCTTCTTCTTTTTTTTTTTTTCCTGCACCTTGCATGAAACAGCATCAAGCCTGTCACTACCACCAGTAAGGTTCAGTGATCTGTCAACATTCTCCCCTGATGAAGACAGTGAGAGTTCAGGAGAGATCCAAACAGAGTGTTTGCAAAAGAGCATTTTTATATGTTTTCTTCTGACAGCCCTAGTTTAACAGAAAATAGTTGGAGTGTGCCCAAAAAGGGGGAAAAATGAAAGACAGTAGTGGTAAGTTAGGATAGCATGACATGATGGATCTGGGCTATGACAAACCGAATTGGAAAAAAGCTTCCCTGGGGACCAACTAGGCCAGGTTTGCTGAATTGTATTTCTTGATTTCTTACTGTGCAACAGTGCTTTTTACTGTTAGATTGACTAGGCTTCAGAATATTTTTAAAATTGTACAAATCAAAATCCATGTAGCTTAAAAATGAAGGATGTAAAAGGTTTAGGAGTTTGATGTATTGAAAGGCATTCTGTATTCCCTCATGTGAGTATTAAATATACACTTTGTCTGTTTGATGAATTTTAAATCTTTGTGGAAGGCAGTGCACTGGATAGCAGTTTACAGGGCTAAAAACCCTGGTTGGAAAGAAGGATACAGGCTGCAGAGATTCAAAGCTTCTTCCTTCTTATCCCCCACGGATGTGCCTGGGAATTACAACATGCAGCCTCTGTAGATTCTCATTTGTTCTGCGTGTGTGCTCAGTAGCCTCAGTCATGCCCGACTCTTTGCAACCCCATGGGCTGTAGCCCACCAGGTTCCTCTGTCCATGGGATTTTTCCCAGTAAGATCACTGGAGTGAGTGGCCATGCCCTCAGCCAGGGAATCTTCCCGAGCCAAGGACTGAACCCGTGTCTCCCACGTCTCCGGCTTCGCAAGCAGATTCTTTGCCACTGAGCCACTTGGGAGGCCCCACCATTTGTTCTGAGATGGTTATATAAAGGACAAGTAAAGAAACCTTAAATCTGAGGCCCGCTTAACAAAAGTGTGATGCCTTGTTCGTATTACTTATCCTTTCAGTTCATACACAGTGACTTTCACACACTCTAAGATGAAGTCAAAAGAAAAATAAGAAGAGGGAAAAAGACTTATTTTACAGCTGATAAATTTGTCAAATCTTCATGTACCACATGACAACACGTAACTAGACAGTCTGATTCTTTAAATAACCACCCACAAAAAGCTTTAAATGGATACCTAAATGAATGGAATATCTTAACTACTCAGAAAACTTTAGGTACTTGAGCTACAGAGGCATAAACAATTTGGGTCCTATTTTCAAGAAGTTAACAACCAATTTGAATAATTCATGAAATAGATTGCAAAATGATATGTATCAAGTGACAGCCATGCTCAAAGCAAATAGCAAAATATCTACTGGGCTCAGGCAAACAGCTCCATAATTTTCCCCATCAGCTATTCACATCGAGCAGAGGGTGTTAAGAAAGTGACTGGTGAAAGTGAGCTTTGGTTGAAGAGAATATAGAAGATCTGAGTACTGAGTCATGAGAGGTAAATGGTAAGACCCGGGGTCAGCCAGTATTCAAACAGGAACCACACACTGAATTGTTTATGACTGGTAATGTAAAGACATTAGTGATGTGTTTTAAGTGTTGAGGAAAATGGGATAGTTTCTGTCTGGAGTAGAGAGAGGACAATTGCTTGTCCTATCTGGGAAAAACAAAAAACAAAAAAACAGTTGCTTTTTAGCTGTAGATCATTGATGCATGCAAGAATATGGAACAAAATTGCCAAATCTTTTGCATTTTTACATGAACCCTCTTGATTTTAAATATTAGCAAATACTTTTTAAAAAAATTTTTATACATTATGTGGATCTAACAAAATATACCTGAGATGTGTTTTAGCCCATAATACTTTGTTATAACCTCCGTAGGTATAAAGAGTCAGCTTGAACTGTGGATACACAGTGTAGCAAATCTTTGAGTTTGAAAATGTGGAGGGTGAGTTAATAATAAGACTCAAATAGTTTTAGAAGTAGATATCTGCAGTGGGTAGGACTGAAGAAATAAAAGGGATTGGAAGTCAGGCAAATACAGGTTATTGAAATTAAACTAGCTGGGATAGTATCAGATAACAAAGCAGAGAAGAGCAGCATTAGCCAGGCATTGCCATTAAGGAATATGAAGGAGTTATCACAGAGAAGTAAGTGCACAGGGTGTTATGATGTTGCCAGTGAGATGAGGAGAACAACATTCTCTGCCCTGATACTGAACACATCACAATGGAAAGACCAAAATCTAGGGGGAACAAAAGTAGAGAATTACTAACAAGAGCAACATAGAAAGCCTAAGTGAGTTTGAATTGGTTTAATAGTTTCTATCAAGAATATATCACATCAGTTGATTAACTGAATTCAATTCATTTGCCAAAATACACTAAAGACTTCACTTTCTAAAGTCTTGGCTTAAATATTTTGGAGGAGATACAGGGGACAGCAGTGAATATAAAAATATATGACCCTCTACTTTAAGGTGTTTAAATCCATATGGAAAGCAGTGCACGCACACACATGTGCATACACACACACATACATTTACACACAAACCCCTAAAATGAATCTTTTCTGATATTTACATATAGATATATAGATACCATGTGTCAGAACTCTCCAGAGAACCAGCAAGACACACACACATATATATATATGGAGATTTATTATGAAGAATTAATTTCACATAATTTGGAGACTGAGAAATCCCTTTAATCTTCCATCTGCAACTTGGAGACCCAGGAAATCCAGTGGTATAATTTAGTCCATGTCAAGAGGTCTGAGAATCAGAAAGCCAGTAAATTCCAGTCCCAGAAAGAAGATGAGATGTCCTAGCTCAATCAGTGAGGCAGTGAAAAGGAGAAATTCTCCTTCCTCTATCTCTTGTTCTGGTCATGCACTCAGCAGATTAGATGATATCCACTAACAGAAGCATAAGATATTAAGAAGAGGTGGCAGGAATACACAGAAGAGCTATACAAAAAAATCTTAATGACCCAGATAACCACGACGGTGGGATCACTTACCTAGAGCCAGACATCTTGCAGTGTGAAGTCAAGTGGGCCTTAGGAAGCATCACTATGAACAAAGCTATTGGAGGTGATGGAATTCCAGCTGAGTTATTTCAAATCCTAAAAGATAGTGCTGTTAAAGTGCTGCACTCAATATGCCAACAAATTCGGAAAACTGTGCAGTGGCCACAAGACTGAAAAAGGTCAGTTTTCATTCCAATCCCAAAGAAAGGCAATGCCAAAGAATGCTCAAACTATCACACAATTGCAGTCATCTCAATTGCTATCAAAATAATGCTCATTTTCTCCAAGTGAGGCTTCAACAGTATGTGAACTGAGAACTTCCAGGTGTTCAAATTGGATTCAGAAAAGGCAGAGGAACCAGAGATCAAATTGCCAACACCTGCAGGATTGTAGAAAAAGCAAGAGATTTCCAGAAAAACATCTATTTCTGCTTTATTGACTATGCCAAAGCCTTTGACTGTGTGGATCACAACAAACTGTGGAAAATTCTGAAAGAGATGGAAATACCAGACCACTTGACCTGCTTCCTGAGAAACCTGTATGCAGGTCAAGAAGCACCAATTAGAATCGGACATGGAACAACAGACTGGTTCCAAATTGGGAAAGGAGTATGTCAAGGCTTTATATTGTCACCCTGTTTATTTAACTTATATGCAGAGTACATCATGTGAAATGCCAGGCTGGATGAAGCAGAAGCTAGAATCAAGATTGCCAGGAGAAATATCAATAACCTGAGATATACAGATGACACCACCCTTATGGCAGTAAGTGAAGAGGAACTAAAGAGCCTCTTGATGAAAGTGAAAGAGGAGAGTGAAAAAGCTGGTTTAAAACTCAGCATTCAAAAAAATGAGATAATGGCATCTGGTCCCATCACTTCATGGCAAATAGATGGGAAAACAATAGAAACAGTGAGACTTTATTTTCTTGGGCTCCAAAATCACTACAGATGGTGGTTGCAGCCATGAAATTAAAAGATGGTTGCTCCTAAGAAGAGAAACTATGACAAACCTAGACAGCATATTAAAAAGCAGAGACATTACTTTGCTAGCAAAGGTCCATATAGTCAAAGCTATGGTTTTTCCAATAGCCATGTATGGATGTGAGAGTTGGACCATAAAGAAAGCTGAGCACCAAAGAATTGATGCTTTGAGCTATGGTGTTTTAGAAGACTCTTGAGAGTCCCTTGGACTGCAAGAGATCAAGCCAGTCCATCTTAAAGGAAATCAAACCTGAATATTCATTGGAAGGATTGATGTTGAAGCTGAAACTCCAATACTTTGGCCACCCGATGTGAAGCACTGACTCATTGGAAAAGACCCTGATGCTGGGAAAGATTAAAGGCAGGAGGTGAAAGGGATGACAAAGGATGAGATGGTTGGAAGTCACCACCAAGTCTATGGACATGAGTTTGAGTAAGCTCTGGGAGTTTGTTATGGACAGGAAAGCCTGGTGTGCTGCAGTCCATGGGGTTGCAAAGGGTGGGACATGATTGAGCGACTGAAATGAACTGAACTGAACTCCTATTCTGAAGGACAATCAACTTTACTGAATCCACCAATTTCAATGTAATCTCATTTGGAAACACTACCCCAGATATACTTAAAATGTTTAATCTGGGCAACTTTAAATGGTTAGGCTGGCACAGAAAATTAACCATTATCCATGCAATAGTGTTTTTGCTTATTCTGAAGATCTACAATGCATTATTAACTGGTGGGTTCTTTCAGAGAATCCCAATAGCAAGCCAGAGGGAGTTCTCTGGAAGAGAGAGGTCAGGCAATCAGATTGAACTCACTTTTCTTCCTTTCTTGTCTCTTTTGTTGAGACCTGACTCATGCTGGCACTCAGATTATGTACAGTGAGTTAACAGTTTTAATTAGGGTGAGTTGATTTGTATTCAAATTGATTTGCTTTGAACATTTGCTCTCTATATCTACCCATTTTCTCATTGCCTTGCTTGGCTAGGATGTCAAAGCCCTCCCTCCCCTCCATCAAGGCTGGAGATGAGACTATCACTAAAAAGCAAATTTTATGTAAAGGTCTCCAATACCTTTAAGAGTCGTACTTGGATACTGGGAAAAATCAACTAGAAATTCATCTAGGTATTATAGGTAGACAAAGCATGTTTTAAAATTTGAGAATAAAAATATTTCAGAAACTTGAAAGTTTCTGAAATATTTTTGGAAAGCTGTGACTGCTTCTCAAATAAATGTCCATTTTTCAGTGGTGCCATTTGACAATCGTAGCCACGGTTCCCCAAGTTAGTAGCCACGGTTCCCCAAGTTAGTAGCCACGAGTACAAATAATGTTTGACTTTTCTATCCTATAAGCATATCATATTCTTATGAAATTCAGTTGCTTGTTCTTTGAAACGATTTACCAATTTCATCAGACATTTGGGATAACTTTAACTTCCTACCTATAACTTTAAATATTGTAAACGGAGAAAGTCAAATACATCTAATAGTTTCCAAATAGGTATTTTTGCTGTTTTTAAGTTAATTAGTTTTCAATATATTTTTCAATTTATAATGCAGGAAGGCACCAGTATTACTCAATCATTTTGATCCATTTACACCTTAAACTACGGAAATAATGGTATATCACCCCTACTCTTCTTTTACTCTTAGATTGGTATCTGTGGTTTGGTTTTATTTATGTGTAAATATGCAGAGTTCAAAACTTGTTAGTCGCAACACTAATAATGTCATTTATATACTTCACCTTGTCCATTTAAAATGGATTGTTCTATTTATAGAGTAACAGCCTGTAAAATTGAATTTAAAAATTTAATAGAAAAGACAGTCCTTTTAAAAATTATTATGATAGAAAGAAGGGTAATTTTTTTCATAAATTACTCCCAAAGCAACTTTTAAAAAAAATCTTGCTTTTAGTTCCAAAACTTTAAAATAGTCTTATTGATTTTTTAAAATAATTATTTATGTAAATAATTTATGGCAGAGTTTTCAGTGTTTGAAATGTATATTCTTCTAATAGGAATTTTACAAGACCATTAATTTTAGCAGGGCTGGGAAGGATGACTATAATTTAGGAGTTATTGTTGATTGTTTCTAGAAATAGATATTGACCCCATTAGTTTTAAGCGATAACATTACTAAGCCAAGTATTAATCCAACAATACCAGAATTACTGATTTTAATCAGCATTTTTATACAAACTCTTCCTATAGTGCTTAAATTTCACTTAGTTTATCATACATAAATATGTGTAAAATTTAAATAAATTATCTTAGAATTCTCATTTTAAAGTTATTACAAAATTAATGCCTGTGGAAGTTCCAGTGCCTAAAGTCTTTTGTTTGTTACAGTCATTTTAGTATGCATTTTGGGTCTGGTGAAAATGATCCCACCCTTTTAGATATTGTTTCATTAATCGTGAGAGTACCCCTAGGGTCCGGAGAAGCATTTGGCCCAATAATCAATCCCTGAGTCATTCGTTCATTGCGTCATGCTCTCAAGGAGAGGAAGTCATCACCATCAACAACCAGAAAAGGAACTAGCATTTGTTGGGTCCTCACTATATACTGGGCATGGTTCCTTAACATGTATCAACATATTTAGTCCTTACAAAAATGAAATGGTTTGGAAAAATGATTTGGGGAAGTTTGTACACTGGATTTCAACTGTTAAAAATTTCACATACAGCATGTATAGTCTCCATTTGTTTTCTTGTTTTGAGACCCATAGATGCTAGGGCAAGGGGTGCTTAATGAACTCACTCTCAAACAAATCTGTTCTACACCAACAAGCATGTGTTTTTTGTTCATTTTGAGGGGCTTAGAGTAACACTAATTTTGGAGTTTAAAACCACCTCAGTGCATCAGTGATGTCAAGTTTTGTTAATGATTTGTAATTCCACAGGTATCTGATTAGAGACTGAAAGTATCTCATATATGGGTCTTAAATCTGGGTGTCTGGGTGGGAACTAAAAGTTTATATGTGTTACAAATATTAAATGTTAAAATAAAAATGTGATGATCAGCTGTTCACATTCAAATTTGAATTTAGTTGTGGATTGGCTGCCCAGGTGGCACTAGCAGTAAACAACTTGCCTGCCAATGCAGGAGACATAAGAAATGCAGGTTTGATCCCTGGGTTGGGAAGATCCCCTGGAGAAGGAATGGCAACCCATTCCAGTAGTCTTGCCTGGAGAATCCCATGGACAGAGGAGACTGGTGGGCTACAGTCTGTAGGGTTGCAAAGAGTCAGACATGACTGAAGTGACTTAGCACAAGGGTTGGTAACAAATACTTAACCCCACCCTCAAAAAAAAAAAAAAAAAAACCTGATGAAAAGCCTTTTTTTTTTTGCCTATTCAGTTTCAGTTTTTAAATTCTATACTTAAAAGTAGATACAATAGAAAAATTGATAATACTTATTTCAATTGCTGTTTAAAACTATTTAAGTACATCTGATGAACATTCATTAAAGCTTTGGGAAATTAACTCAATGGCTAACTGGTCTTGCTCAACTATTTACATAAAACTCCTTTGATGTTTGTCTTGATGGTAGAGGATCATCTCTCTCTAAGCCTTCTCTTCCTTTGTACCTGAATCTTAACAAGCACCTTTAAAGATCCTGAGACAGTCTTTGCTATAACTACTGCATATTTTGGAACCCAGAACATTTGAATGCATGGGTGAGTTGAGAAGCACTTGTGAGCTATTATGCAATTTTAACACAAATTTCTCAGAATAAAAACACAAAGTAAGCAGGAAAATATTACTGGATATATTTACTTGGTGCTTCTGAGACTTTGGTATTTTATGAGTTAATAATTAACTTTGTGCTTCCCTGATAGCTCAGTTGGTAAAGAATCTGCCTGCAATGCAGGAGACCTGGGTTCAATACAGGTAGATGGGTAGATTTTGGTAGATGGGTAGACTTCTTTCTAATTCACTGATGGGTAACATGGTAGGATAACATTACCTGCTTTAACAGACACCACCCTGCATAAAGGCTGAAATAGAATAGAATGTTATTTTTCACTCTTTTGAAGTCCATCATGGGCATTGCTGTTTACAGGTGACTTTCCTGTGGGCAGTAAATCAGGGACCCCCAGAGGCTTCCCAGCGGATGGACCTGGCATCTTTAACATATGACTTCTAAGGTCTCTGGGTGCATCTGCATCAAATCAGTGAAAGGAGCATGAAGAAGAGGAGGTGCATTCCTGGACTGGAAGTGACACACATCATTTCTACTTATGTTTTATTGGCTAGAATGTGATTCACCATTTAAAATCAAGGGGAGAGGGCTGGGAAGTTTAGTCTCTGAGGGACAGCATTTCTGAGCAATAAATGTGTACTGTGGAAGGGAAACCACACATATTAGGCAAAAGCAATCCAGAAATATCCGTTGTTGTTGTTGTTCAGTTGCTAAGATGTGTCCAGCTCTTTGTGACCCCAAGGACTGCAGCATACCAGGCTTCCTGTCCTTCACTAACTCCCAGAGTTTGCTCAAATTCATGTCTATTGAGTTGATGATGCCATACAACTATCTCATCCTGTGTCACCCTCTTCTCCTCCTGCCCTCAGACTTTCCCAGCATTAGAGTCTTTTCCAAAAAGTTGGTTCTTTGCATTAGGTGGCCAGTGTATTGGAGCTTCAGATTTAGCATCAGTCCTTCCAATGAATATTCAAGGTTGCTTTCCTTTAGGATTGACTAGTTTGATCTCCTTGCTGTCCAAGGGACCCTCAAGAGTATTCCCCAGCACCAAAGTTCAAAAGCATCAGTTTTCTGGCAGTCAACCTTCTTTATGGTCCAACCTCACATTTCTACATGACTGCTGGAAAAACTATAGCTTTGACTATATGGACCTTTGTTGGCAAAACGATGTCTGTGCTTTTTAATACTGTCTAGGTTTGTCACAGCTTACCCTCAAAGAACCCTGGGATGGTGCACTGACCAGTGACTGAAGAGTCAACTCCCCTAACATCCACCCAAAAGCTCTCTGTACTACATCTCTGGTTTCCAGCCAATGGGACACTACGTTCAATCAAGTAGCCTCCACTTAGAAATCAGAGGGAAGTTTAATCGAATACTAAGCTAATAAGAAGAAATTTAAGCATAACAAAATAATAGCCTGTATTTATTAGCAGTCACTATGTTTGGGGGATTGTTCTAAGAACTTTACATATATTAGTTTAATTAATACTCCAGATGATGCTAAAGACAATTATTCTTATTTGGTCCAATTTACAGTTGGGAGACTGAGGCACAGGGAAGTGAGTAAAGTCCCCAAAGCTATATGGTAAACATCAATTAGAATCTAACTCCAAATCTAGGCAATCTAATTCAATTAGACTATTTTATCTCCCAGGAAAGATAGACAGATGCCATTTGAAAAGAAAAGGGAAAATTTGGAAGAACAGTTTCTTCTTGACAGAAATTTCATCTAATTAGACTTTGCTCAGGTTACACGGTGTAATTTTGTACAGTTCACTCCCAGCCTGTAGACTCCTATTCTTTTCTCCACAGGACTTGTGCATATCATTGTGGACTCAGCAAAAGACTGGATTTTAAAATGATCTCTGTGTTCAGTGTGCTTAGTCACTAAGCTGTGTCTAACTCTTTGTGATCCTATGGACTATAGCACACCAGGCTCCTCTGTCCATGAAATTTTCCAGGCAAGAATACTGGAGTGGGTTGTCATTTCCTATTCCAGGGGATCTGTCCTACCTGGGGATTGAACTCACTTCTCTTATGTTTCCTGCATTTCCAGGCAAATTCTTTATCATTGCTGCACCTGGAAAACCCAAATGGACTCTAATCTCAAGGAATTTGGATTCTGTTGAGGAGGAAAGAGATTCTAAAATAATAGAAAAGGACAAATATTAAAGGACAAATAAAAGGCAAGCAATAGGATTTTCAGGAAAGGTGGGCATTACCAAGAAAGAGTATGAAGGGTGAAGACTTTAGCTGGTCCTTAATAAATGGGCAGAATTTCATGAATAGAGACTTACAGAAAATGTCAAAGGAGAAGGATGATGGGAACAAAGATTTGGGTGGATAAAGGCAATATTTGTAGCAGCATGGCTGTAATAGAAGGCAATTTGGTGAATTAGTGAGAATTATATCTTTATTCACATTCATTTTTACTTTAGAACTTATATTTGCATATATTTTTAATTCAATGTAACCATCTGGGAAGGCCTGGCACTCGACAATTTGTTGCAGTGGTAGAGCTACGTATGTAGGCACAGGAAAATGAATACTGGGTTCTGGGAACAAAGACTAGGAAGGGATTTCCAAACAAATGCCACCTTCTACTCATTTCAACAAGTGCGAGAGTTAAGGAATGTGCTTCACTGCCATTACATTTCTGTGGTTCCCAAAGCTTCTCACAAAGAACCTTACCAAGACCTCAGTATTCAGCAGGTCCGGCTTCTAAGTACTTTATCAGAGTAACTGACCATTCTTTTGTCCCTATGCCACTTCTCGCTCTGCTTTCTCATGCAGAGAACTTCATTCCTCCTTTAAATCAAGGGATGAGCCTCTGGACGACATTGAGCGAGTTCTGAATTCTCTGAGGAGCCACCTCTGACTATTACTGTTCTTCACTGTCAATCACAGAGCACTTCCAGTGACATCACTGCTGTTTTCCATATTATGCTGTTGCTGTAGGCAGCATGAAATTGACAAGATATGGCACTGAGAAGAGCTGAAAGGGCACTTCTGTTTTTGTTTTGTTTGGTTTTGATGCATCTGACACCTGTAGTTACAAGAAAGAAAATAGCTTTCATAAGCATATTGCTGGGTGATATAGAAGGTGAGTGATTATTTAGAAGTAGCTCTTCAATGCAATAGCACAGTAGAATCTAAATGGCTTCTCTGTACTTCCATCCTAAGAGTACCTTCCTAAGTAGAAGCAATAAGGTCTAGTAGTTTCCTAGAAGTCTTTGGATAGAAGTAGGCTCCAGTGAAAACACAGTCTAACCCTCAGAATCTCTTAGTCTATGAGATAGAGATTTCACTAGCCCTGATTTTAGCAGAATATGTCTTTTATTTTTAGTTTATATGCTTGTTTGTGTTTCTTCTATTTATGTAGTTAAAGCTAGAAAAGCTGATGTCCAAAATGAAAAAGGCAGAAAAACATACTCTCAGAGAGTCTTTCCTAAGGATAAGCAGGAAAATCTGCCTAAATTCAAATTATAATTATTACTGGAACAATAACAAGTCTGACAGGTAAGCAACCACAAATGAGGGGACTCAAACCCATGTAAAGTCATTTTTACTGACAAATGGGTGGTTTTAACATTAAGTGGACAGATTAAAAAATTGGGAAGTGATCAATTATACTGTGCTGGAGATTACAAGTTTACACGCCATCAATAGCACATTGAACCAGCACAGCAGTCTACAGTGTTCAGTCATTGAACATGGTTGATGATCGACTCCTAAATCTTCACCTCCCTGCAGCAGCCCATGCTGTGGATTCTCTGCTTGGTGGCTTTGGTGACACTTTCTTCCTATTTGCCTCGTGTTGCCTGACCATGGTTTCTCACTTGTTCTCCCTTACCCTCTATGTGTGGAAGAGCATTGCTTTAGTCTTTAGCAGCAATCTGAAGCATTTTCAGGCAATGCTGTTGGCTGTCTGTCTTACCAGTACATTCTTTACTACCAGGCTCATTATGATGAGTGCAAGAGGCATGGTGAGAGAAGCTTATCATCAGGCCTACTCGCAAGCACTGGGGGAAAAACAAAGGAAAAAATCCTCCTTTTAACTGTGCATGCCTCCTGAACCATGGCAACAAAAAAAAACTACAGTTATTGAAATAAAGTTTTACATACCTGACAAGGCCAAATATTCAGCGTACAGCCTCAACATTTCATATATATGCATTTAAGTAATAATAACAAACACAAAAAGAAAAAAAAGTTCACAACACACAGGACTATAATTGAGGGCTAATTAGGTGCCAGTTACTAGACCATATGTTTTGCAGTAAAGTATCTATCAAATTCTAGTGACAAATAAACTATAAACAGTTGTAATCTCCCATTTACAGATGAGAAAATTAAGGCATAAGAAAATTAATTGTCCAAAGTTGCACAACTTATGACACAGGAATTTTATTTCTTCCCCACAGGAGCCCTGCATTTTAGATAGTTTCTCTTTGCATCGTCTCACATAGAGTGCATCTTATTTCTACCTTTTGTTCTACCACTCCCATATAGAATGCTTCATAGATTCCCATTCTTGAATTATTGCCCTGTTTTCACAAGGTACCATTCTCTCCAGTTGGAGAGGAGTTTCCTATATTCCCCAGCACATATCTGCTTAAGAATTACTTAGAAGTAGATAACAAGAGTTGATTTGTTCTCTGTCCTTTCTGACTCTACACACCATCTATATGTGCTACTATACAGATATTTGGAAAAGGCAATGGCACCCCACTCCAGTACTCTTGCCTGGAAAATCCCATGGACGGAGGAGCCTGGAAAGCTGCGGTCCATGGGGTCGCTGAGGGTCAGACACGACTGAGCGACTTCACTTTCACTTTTCACTTTCATGCATTGGAAAAGGAAATGGCAACCCACTCCAGTGTTCTTGCCTGGAGAATCCCAGGGACGGGGGAGCCTGGTGGGCTGTCGTCTGTGGGGTCGCACAGAGTCGGACACGACTGAAGCGACTTAGCAGCAGCAATGCAGATATTGGTACTTCAGTCTCAACTATGCATTTCCATGTGGAACGATTGCTAAAAAGGTAATGCTAGGATTTCCCTTCAAATGGATGTAATCCCCAGTTAGTATCTTAAAATACTGAAACTCCTTATTATCCTCTTAGCACACCACAGTATTGACAGAACTTTGTTTTACCTTATCATTATAACATCATCTCTGAGAATTTCTACTTGTATCATTACAAGATGATTATGACAGCTTTGCTAAGCCTCATTCATGTGAATGCAAAATTAGTGTCATGAAGAAAATTTCTAGTAATTATTTTCTAGACATATTGGTACTTTTCAAAGTTAAACTCATTAAACTGATTTGAATCTCATTTCAGCAAATCCATACCAAGTGGTATTAACTCAGTCTCATACTACTTTTAGGTAAAAATTAATCAGAAAATACATTCGTGAAATCCATATGTATAACCTTAGGATTATCACATATGTGGCAACAGTGTATATGGATCTTGATACCTGTGAAGTGGCAAAATAATTATACAATAAATTAAATTATTAAAAGAATCCAAAAAGTAAATAGTACACCAGATACTGTCCGAGTTGTTTTACATTCATTATCTTATTTTGCATGCACAACCTCCCATTTTACGGGTGTGGTAATTGAATGTCAAAGATGTTCAGAGATTTGTTCAAGTAACATATACCGTGTGTAGGAAGAACCATTTTGGAATATGCTTCTCATAGATTCTAAAAGTCTCAGTCTGAAAAGAATTTTTAAAGCCTTTAGAAACTCTTGCAAAGGCAGCAGCAAAGTACTTCCTATCATACACAATTTTATTTAATAGCACTTGATAAGTTAAATATCTTAGATTATAAATGGAAAATGATTGAATTCTATGTAGACAAATCAGAAAGCTTATTCTTAAGGGAACAGATGTTGAGCACTTTGGGGCAGCAAATCTGGGAAGTTTCTACAGGAATATTATTAGCCCGATTCTCACATAGAAGAAGCCAGGTCTGCTTGGCCAGTGTGTCAAATGGAAGCACATCATTCAGTTTGTTAATGATGTTACTCAATTAATCTACTGATTAAGCACAAGTATAATGGGATCAAATGTAGCCATAGGGAGGTAAAATCAATAGGTAATGTTCTATGTAACCATAAGTTCTTCACCTATTTGTAACACTCAGTAAATTGTATATACCTCATCTTATATGTGGTTTCAAATTATGTCTAAGTAAGCATTTTGTTTCCTGAATACTATCCCCTTTGTGTGAGTTGGTGTCACCCTAGCTGAAATAACAAATAGACCCAAAGTATGCAATGTCTCAGACAAAACAGACATATTGAAAATGAACTAGAACATACAAACATTTTCTGGTGGGGATTCTTGAAAAGGCAGCTCTCCTCCACCTCTCATTGGATAGGCAGTGATTCAGACCCTTACCCCTTGCATCTCGTGGCTCTGCTTGCTCATGAGCTTTGTCATTATCAGAAGAAGAAAGCATAGTTAGGATACAACAGCTGCTTAAAGTGAAAGTGAAGTTGCTCAGTCGTGTCTGACTCTTAGCGACCCCATGTACTGCAGCCTACCAGGCTCCTCCGTCCACGGGATTTTAAACGGCAACCCACTCCAGTGTTCTTGCCTGGAGGATGCCAGGGATGGGGGAGCCTGGTGAGCTGCTGTCTATGGGGTCGCACAGAGTCGGACACGACTGAAGCGACTTAGCAGCAGCAGCAGCTGCTTAAAAGCCTTGTCCCACAGACTGGACATATCTTTGTTGTTGTTGTTCAGTCACTCAGTCGTGTCCAACTCTTTGTGACCCCATAGACTGCAGGACGCCAGGCTTCCCTGTCCTTCACCATCTCCTGGAGCTTACTCAAACTCATGTCTTTTGAGTCACTGATGCCATCCAACCATTTCATCCTTTATCGTCCTTTTCTCCTCCCGCCTTCAATCTTTCCCAGCATCAGGGTCTTTTCCAATGAGTAGTTCTTCACATCAGGTGGCCAAAGTATTGGACATTGAGCTTCAGCATCAGTCCTTCCAATGAATATTCAGGTTTTATTTCCTTTAGGATTGACTGCTTTGATCTCTTTACAGTTCAAGGGAATCTCAAGAGTCGTCTCCAATGCCACAGTTACAAAGCATCAATTCTGTGGTGCTCAGCTTTCTTTATGGTCCAAGTCTCACACCATACATGACCACTGGAAAAACCATAGCTTTGACTGTATAAACCTTTGTAGACAAAAAATGTTTCTGCTTTTTAATATACTGTCTAGATTTGCCATGGCTTTTCTTCCAAGGAGTAAGCATCTTTTAATTTCATGGCTACAGTCATCACCCACAATTATCTTAGAGCTAAAGAAAAGAAAGTCTGTCACTGTTTCCACTTTTTCCCCTGTCTATTTGCCATGAAGTTATGAGACCAAATGCCATAATCTTTGTTTTCAGAATTTTGAGTTTTAAGCCATTTTTTTCACTCTCCTCTTTCACCCTCATCAAGAGGCTCTTTAGTTCCTCTTCGCTTTCTGCTGTAAGAGTGGTGTCATCTGCATATCTGAGGTTATTGATATTTCTCCCGGCAATCTTGATTCCAGCCTGTGTTTCCTCCAGCCCAGTGTTTCTCATGATGTATTCTGCATATAAGTTAAATAAGCAAGGGGACAATATACAGCCTTGATGTACTCCTTTCCCAATTTTGAACCAGTCTGTTGTTCCATGTCAGGTTGTAACTGGTGCTTCTTGACCTGCATATGGGTTTCTCAGGAGACAGGTAAGGTGGTCTTTCCCATCTTTTGAAGAATTATCCATAGTTTGTTGTGGTCCACATAGTCAAAGGCTTTAGCGTAGTCAATGAAGCAGATGTATTTCTGGAATTCTCTTGCATTTCCTACAGTCTAGTGGATGTTGACAAGTTGATCTCTGGTTCCTCTGCCTTTTCTAAATCCAGCTTGGACATCTGGAAGTTCTTGATTCACATATTGTTTAAGTCTCAGTTGAAGGATTTTGAGCATGCTCCTACTAGCATGTGAAATGAGTGCTTTTGTGTGGTAGTTTGAACATTGTTTGGCATTGCCCTGCTTTGGGATTGGAACAAAAACTGACCTTTCCAGTCCTGTGGCCACTGTAGAGTTTTCCACGTTTGCTGGCATACTGAGTGCAATACTTTCACAGCATCATCTTTTAGGATTTGAAAGAGCTCAGTTGGAATTCCATCATCTCCACTAGACTTATTCGGTGTGATGCCTCCTAAGGCCCAATTAACTTCTCCCTCCAAGGTGTCTAGGTGAGTGATCACACCATCATAGTTATCCTGGTCATTAAGATCTTTTTTGTATAGTATTTCTGTATATTTTGTCATTTCTTCTTAATATCTTCTACTTCTGTTAGGCCCATACCATTCTGTCCTTTATTGTGCCCATCTTTGCATGAAATGTTCCCTTGGCATCTCTAATTTTCTTGAAGAGATTTCTAGTCTTTATCATTCTATTATTTGCCTCTATTTCTTTGGATTGATCACTGAGGAAAGCTTTCTTATCTCTCCTGGCTATTCTTTGGAACTCTGCATTCAGATGGGTGTATCTTTTGATTTCTCCTTTGCCTTTTGCTTCTCTTTTTTTCTCAGCAATTTGTAAGGCCTCCTCAGAGAACCAGTTTGCCTTTTTGCATTTCTTTTTCTTAGAGACAGTTTTGATCACTGCCTCCTGTACAATGGAGGCACTTTCTCCTCCTCCATCCATAGTTCTTCGGGCATTCTGTTTATCAGATCTAACCTGTTGAATATCTTTGCTACTTCCACTGTATAATCATAAGGGATTTGATTTAGGTCATACCTGAATGATCTAGTGGTTTTCCCTACTTTCTTCAATTTAAGTCTGAATTTTACAATAAAGAGTTCATGGTCTGAGCCACAGTCAGCTCCTGGTCTTATTTTCGCTGACTGTATAGAGCTTCTCCATCTTTGGCTGCAAAGAATATAATCAATCCAATTTCAGTATTGACCATCTGGTGATGTCCATGTGTAGAGTCTTCTCTTGTGTTTTTGCAAGAGGCTATTTGCTATGACCAATGTGTTGTCTTGGCAAAACTCTGTTAGCCTTTGCCATGCTTCATTTTGAACTCCAAGGCCAAAATTTGCCTGTTACTCCAGATATCTCTTGACTTTCTACTTTTGCATTCCAGTCCCCTGTGATGAAAAGGACATCATTTTTGGTGGTAGTTCTAGGAGATCTTGTAGGTCTTCATAGAACCGTTCAACTTCAGCTTCTTCAGCATTATTGGTTAGGGGCATAGATGTGGATTACTGTAATATTGAATGGTTTGCCTTGGAAACCAACAGAGATCATTCTGTCATTTTTGAGATTGCACACAGGTACTGCATTTTGGACTCTTTTGTTGACTATAAAGGCAACTTCATTTCTTCTAAGGGATTCTTGCCCACAGTAGTAGATATAATGGTCATCTGAATGAAACCCACCCATTCCAGTTCATTTTAGTTCACTGATTCCTAAAATATTGATGTTCATTCTTGCCATCTTCTGTTTGACCACTTCCAATTTACCTTGATTCATGGACCTAAAATCCTAGGTTCCTGTGCAATATTTATAGGATATTGCAATCTTTACAGCATCGGACTTTACTTTCACCAGCAGACACATCCACAACAAGATACTGTTTCCGTTTTGGCTCAGCCTTTTTCATTACTTCTGGAGCTATTTCTCTGCTCTTCTCCAGTAACTTATTGAGCACCTATCGACCTGGGGAGTTCATCTTTTGGTGTTATATCTTCTTGCTTTTTTTTTTTATTATTATTGTTCATGGTGTTCTTAAGGCAAGAATGCTGAAGTGGTTTGCCATTCCCTTCTCCAGTGGGCCACATTTTGTCAGAACTCTCCACCATCATCCATCTGTCTTTGGTGGGCCTACACAGCGTGGCTCATAGTTTCATTGGGTTAGACAAGACTGTGATCCATGTGATCAGTTTGGTTGGTTTCCTGTGATAGTAGATTTCATTTTGTCTGCCCTTTGGATGATGGGGATAAGAGGCTTGTGAAAGCTTCCTGATGGGAGGGATTGGCTGTTCTGGGGGGAATTGGGTCTTGCTCAGGTGGGCAAGGTCATGCTCAGTTCAGTTCAGTTCAGTCACTCAGTCATGTCAGACTCTTTGTGATCTCATGATTGCAGCACACTAAGCTTCCCTGTCTATCACCAACTCCCAAGTTTACTCAAACTCATGCCCATTGAGTCAGTAATGCCATCCAACCATCTCATCCTCTGTCGTCCCCTTCTCCTCCTGCCTTCAATCTTTCCCAGCATCAGAGTCTTTTCCAGTGAGTCAGTTCTTTGTGTTAGGTGGCTGAAGTACTGGAGCTTCAGCTTCAGCATCAGTCCTTCCAATGACTATTCAGGACTGATCTCCTTTAGGATGGACTGGTTGGATCTCCTTGCAGTCCAAGGGATTCTCAAGAATCTTCTCTAACACCACAGTTCAAAAGCATCAGTTCTTCAGCATTCAGCTTTCTTTATAGTCCAACTCTCACATCCATATATAACTACTGGAAAAACCATAGCTTTGACTAGACAGACCTTTGTTGGCAAAGTAATGTCTCTGCTTTTTAATATGCTCTCTAGGTCGGTCAAAACTTTTCTTCCAAGGAGCAAGCGTCTTTTAATTTCATTGCTGTAGTCACCATCTGCAGTGATTTTGGAGCACCCCAAAATAAAGCCTGTCACTGTTTCCCAATCTACTTGCCATGAAGTGATGGGACCAGACGCCATGATCTTAGTTTTCTGAATGTTGATTTTTAAGCCAACTTTTTCTCTCTCCTCTTTCACTTTCATCAAGAGGCTCTTTAGTTCTTCTTCACTTTCTGCCATTAGAGTGGGGTCATCTGCTTATCTGAGGTTATTGATACATCTCCTTGCAATCTTGATTCCAGCTTATGCTTAATCTAGTCCAGCATTTCTCATGATGTACTCTGCATATATAAGTTAAATAAGCAGGATGACAATATACAGCCTTGACATACTCCTTTTCCGATTTGGAACCAGTCTATTGTTCCATGTCCAGTTATAACTGATGCTTCTTGACCTGCATACAGATTCTCAGGAAGCAGGTCAGGTGGTCTGGTATTCCCATCTCTTTCAGAATTTTCCACAGTTTGTTGTGATCCACACAGTCAAAGGCTTTGGTATAGTCAATAAAGCAGAAGTATATTTTTTCTGAAACTCTCTTGCTTTTTCAACGATCCAGCGGATGTTGGCAATTTGGTCTTTGGTTCCTCTGCCTTTTCTAAAACCAGCTTGAACATCAGGAAGTTCACAATTTACATATTGTTGAAGCCTGACTTGGATAATTTTGAGCATTTCTTTACTAGCGTGTGAGATAAGTGCAATGGTGTAGTAGTTTGAGCATTCTTTGGCATTGTCTTTCTTTGGGATTGGAATGAAAACTGACATTTTCCAGTCCAGTGGCTACTGCTGAGTGTTCCAAATTTGCTGGCATATTGAGTGCAGCACTTTCACAGCATCTTCTTTTAGGATTTGAAATAGCTCAACTGGAATTCCGTTACCTCCACTAGCTTTGTTCATAGTGATGCTGCCTAAGGCCCACTTGACTTCTCATTCCAAGATGTCTGGCTCTAGGTGAGTGATCACACCATTGTGATTATCTCGGTCATGAACATCTTTTTTGTATAGTTCTTCTGTATATTCATGACACCTCTTCTTAATATCTTCTGCTTCTGTTAGGTCCATTCCATTCCTGCCCCTTATTTTGCCCATCTTTGCATGAAAAGTTCCCTTGGTATCTCTAATTTTCTTGAAGAAATCTCTAGTCTTTCCCATTCTATTGTTTTCCTCTATCTCTTTGCATTGATCACTGAGGAAGGCTTTCTTATCTCTCCTGGTTATTCTTTAGAACTCTGCATTCAAATGGGTATACCTTTTGATTTCTCCTTTGCCTTTTGCTTCTCTTCTTTTCATAGATGATTGCAAAGCCTCCTCAGACAATCATTTTGCCTTTTTGCATTTCTTTTTCTGGGGGTGCTCTTGATTGCCCCCTCCTGTACAGTGTCACAAACCTCTGTCCATAGTTCTTCAGGTACTCTCTCTATCAGATATAATCCCTTGAATCTCTTTGTCACTTCCACTGTATAATCATAAGGGATTTGATTTAAGTCATATCTGAATGATCTAGTGATTTTCCCTACTTTTTTCAATTTAAGTCTGAATTTTGCAACAAGAAGTTCATGGTCTGAGCTACATTAGCTCCCAGTCTTGTTTTTGCTGACTGTATAGAGCTTCTCCATCTTTGGCTGCAAAGAATATAGTCAATCTGATTTTGATATTGACCTTCTGGTGACCATGTATTTGTTGACTTCCTACTTTTGCATTCCAGTCCCCTATAATGAAAAGGACATCTTTTGGGGGAGTTAGTTCTAGAATTTCTTGTAGGTCTTCATAGAAACATTCAACTTCAGCTTCTTCAGCATTATTGTTTAGGGCATAGATTTGGATTACTGTGATATTGAATGGTTTGCCTTGGAAACAAACAGAGATCATTCTGTCGTTTTTGAGATTGCATCCAAGTACTGTGGACTCTTTTGTTGATTATGATGGCTGCTCCATTTCTTCTAAGGGATTCTTTCCCACAGTAGGAGATATAATGGTCATCTGAGTCAAATTCACCCATTCCAGTCCATCTTAATTTGCTAATTCCTAAAATATTGATGTTCATTCTTGCCATCTCCTGTTTGACCACTTCCAATTTGCCTTGATTCATGGACCTAACATTCCAGGTTCCTATGCAATATTGCTCTTTACAGCATCAGACTTTACTTCCATCACCAGTCACATCCACAACTGGGTGTTGTTTTTGCTTTGGCTGCATCTCTTCATTCTTTCTGGAGTTAGTTCTCCACCGATCTCCAGTAGCATATTGGGCACCTTCCAACCTGGGGAGTTCAGTTTCCAGTGTCCTATATTTTTACCTTTTCATACTGTTCTTGGGGTTCTCAAGGCAAGAATACTGAAGTGGTTCACCATTCCTTTCTCCAGTGGACCACGTTTTGTTAGAACTCTCCACCATGACCTGTCCTTCTCGGGTGGCCCTAAAAGGCATGGCTCATAGTTTCATTGAGTTAGACAAGGCTGTGATCCATGTGATCAGACTGGTTAATTTTCTGTGATTGTGGTTTTCAGTCTGTCTGCCCTGTGATGGGAGAAGGATAAGAGGCTTATGGAAGCTTCCTGATGGGAGAGACTGACTAAGGGGGAAACTGGGTCTTGTTCTGATGGGCGGGGTGAATCTTTAATCCAATTTTCTGTTGAATCCAATTTTCTGTTGATGGGTGGGGTTGTGTTCCCTCCCTATTATTTGACCTGAGGCCAAACTATGGTGGAGGTAATGAAGATAATGGCAACCTCCTTCAAAAGGACCCATGCAGGTACTGCTACACTCAGTGTCCCCCACCCTGCAGCAGGCCACCTCCGATCCATGCCTCCCCCATTGTCTCCTGGACACTCACAGGCAAGTCTGGGTCAGTCTCTTGTGGGGTCACTGCTCCTTTCTCCTGGGTTCTGGTGCACACAAGTTTCTGTTTGTGTCCTCCCAGAACCTGTTTCCCCAGTCCTGTGTAAGTTCTTGCTGCTCTATGGTTGGTTAATGGGGACCTCCTCCAAGAGGGCTTATGCCATACCCAGGTCCTCTGCACCCAGAGCCCCTGCCCCTGCAGCAGTCCACTGCTGACCATACCTCCTCAGGAGACACACAAACACAGTTCTGTCTCAGTCTTTGTGGGGCCTCTGGGTCCTGGTGCACACAAGGTATGTTTGAGCCCTCTGAGCATCTCTGGCAGGTATGGGGTTTGATTCTAAATGCGATTTCGCCCCCCTCCTACCATCTTGCTGGAGCTTCTCCTTTGCCCTTGGACGTGGGGTATCTCCTCAAAGTTGCTCCATCACTGCACAGCCGCCACTCCAGCGCCTACTGTCTTGGTGTGGCCTCTCTGCCCTTGGATGTGGGATATCTCCTCACAGTCACTCCGGCACCCATGGTAAGTCTTTAATCCAATTTTTTTGATGGGTGGGGCTGTGTTCCCTCCCTGTAGTTTGTCCTGAGGCCAAACTATAATAAAGGTAATGGCTGCTGCTGCTGCTGCTGCTGCTGCTAAGTCGCTTCAGTGGTGTCCGACTCTGTGCGACCCCATAGACGGCAGCCCACCAGGCTCCCCACTCCCTGGGATTCTCCAGGCAAGAACACTGGAGTGAGTTTCCATTTCCTTCTCCAAAGGTAATGGCAGTCTCCTCCAAAAGGATTCATACCAGCATGCCACGCCCTCACAGGTTTCTGCAGTCAGTGTCCCTGATCCTGTGGCTGGCCAGTGTTGACACAAGCCTCCACCATAAACTCCCAAACATTCATAAGCAAGTCTGACTAAGTCTCTTGTGGGGTCACTACTCCTTTTTCCTGGGCCCTGGTGTGCACAAGTTTTTGTTTGTGCCCTCCAAGAGTCTCTATTTCCCCAGTCCTGTGGAAGTTCTGTAATCAAATCCCACTGGCCTTCAAAGTCAAATTCCCTGAGGTTTTCAGTCCCTTTGCCGGATCCCCAAATTAGGAAATCTGTTGTGGGCCCTAGAACTTTCACAGTAATGTGAGAACTTCTTTGGTATAATTGTTCTCCAGTTTGTGGCTCTATAGTCCTAGTGGTGAACTCCTCCAAAAGGACTTATGCCACATGCCGGGCCTCCCAGGCCTGTTGCTGCCAGAGCCCCTTTCCCCGTGGCAGACCACTGCTGACCCGTGCCTCCACAGGAAACACTCAAACACTCAAAGGCAGGTCTGGCTCAGGCTCCTCTGCTGGTTACTGCCCCTTTCCCTGGGTCCCAGTGCTCACAAGGTTTTGTTTTCACCCTCTGAGCCTGTCTGGTGGGTATAAGGTTTGATTTTAAACACGATTGTGCCCCTCCTACCTTCCTGCTGAGGCTTCTTCTTTGCCTTTGGATGTGGGGTATCTTTTGGGGGTGGGATCCAACATTCTCTTGTCGATGGTTGTTCAGCAGCTAGTTGTGATTTTGATGGTCTCTCAGGAGAAGATGAGCACACGTCCTTCTACTCTGCCATACACTCTAGTAGAAGGACATATCTTATTCCCTTATAAACCAATGACTAGAACCCACATCAGATCCAGCTGCAAAGGAGGCTGAGAGAGTACACTTGTGCACAAGTTGAAAAAGGAGAACACAGCATTCTCAACCACGTTGTATGTTAAATTATTACAGGATCAATATCTAACAGGGGATTACCAAACCAAAAATTATAGCAACTGCCTCATTGTATTGATAGAGTTACTGTGTTAACAAAATGTGCTAAAAGTCTGATAAAACTTGTGCCAATGAGTCAGGTCTTCAGTATGGACTCTAAGAACAATGCCTTTGGATTTTTACTGTCATTTTTGTTTTCCCCAATTACTGCTTTTTGCCTAGTTCTTAATGGATGAATTGATGAAGTAAATTAATGTAGTAATTTGTTTTTCAAGTGTTAGATCCTCAAAGGAGAGCTATTGAATGTTTCTACAATAATAGGTTCTGAAGATAAAAATAATAAAGTCCATTTATCAGCTTTATTATTTATCAGTTTTATATTTATCAACTTTATCATTCCTAAAGATGACAAAAGCACTAATTAAAAAAAAAAAAACAGTCAATATGTTATAAACTTTAGCTATGTATATAAAAATAGTCTCCACAGGTAACTATGATCACTTTACAATGGATAAGATATACATATTGACACTGTTATCTTTTTTAAATGTCTTCATTCTTAAAGTTTATGACATGGGATGTTTTTAAATGCAAAATTGTTTCATAATGAAATTGCTTGATGCTAAAGCACCACCATTTGAGAGTTTGAAAGAGTTACCATATTACAATAAATTTATGGGTTCACACTTATGAATATACACACAAATGGAAATAGATAAGTAGATAAATAATTGATGGATAGAGAGAGTGCTCTTTCAAGTTTTTAAATGGTGAGTATATGGTTCTACTTGGTTTATCTAACCAGTAGTGACTAATATGATTGTATCTGAAGAGTTAAGAGGTTGACTTTCTAAAATCCAGCCATATTTGCTTTTAGATTCTGTTACTTACTATAAACATAACCTTGAGTGAATTTAATCTCACTTATCTCAGTTTCCTCACCTGATAAAGACCTAAAACCTCCCTACACAGGCAAGTTGAAACAGTCACCTGAGATAATGAATGTCAAGGGCTTATATTGTGAGCACCTTTGATGTTCAGTATCCATTAGTCTCTTCTTCATTCCTGGTTTGTGATTCTGCATTTAAAATATCACCACCATCACAATTAGTACCACCAACTTTGTCCTCACAAGACATTGCTAAAGAGGACCTTTAATGTGGTTGACAATCATATTTTATTTTTACTCTCCCAAGTTAAAATTTTGTTAAAATTTCACATTAAAAAAAAAAACTATAGCAAGGTATAAATAATACTTCTTGCTCTGACTAAAAATAATTCTGACACTTTATATTCTTTTTGAAAATTTCAGTCCAATGTGGTGTGAAATTCTGGGCTGAAAATCTGCATTTCTGGTGAAAATACTTATTTAACTTAGTGGCACAGATATGGAAGATGAGAAGAAATTCTATTTTATGATTTTATGACAGAAATTGCCTTGAAGGAGACCAGGCATTCTTCAGTGCACAGTTGACTCTGAAATTTCACAGGTAGTGAAATACCAACTCTGTCCTAGTTGTAGCTGAACTAATGTATTACAAAAGCATATCTATTCCTATCGTTTCAATTCAGGAAGAATAGTCTTGCTTTTTCACAAAAATGACTCTTTTATTAAAGAGAAAACTCTCAACTAAATAAATCATAAGCTTGACCACAAATAAACTCTTGTGGTTTTATATTCTAACTTTTACTTCATAATTGGTGAGACTAAACAAAATGGCTTATATCCTTAATGATAAATATAGTAAAACTGCTCCTTTGTAAATAAGTATAACATTACAAGGTAAAAATGTACATGCACAAAATGATAGAGTCACTTTCTTATTTCTAGCTTGTCCATTTAACTTTTTAAAGCATATTGAACTAAAAGTATGGTCAGTCTTACAACAGTGTTCTTTGCGTTTTATGGATACTTCAGAATCATTATTTAAGTCTTACTTGAACTGTATGAAGGTGTCACTTTTGTAGGTCAAAGACGGTCAAATCTTGGTCTTTCTACATCTCTAAAAATGGCATTTCCAAAATCAAAACTGAGTGTGTGTGTGTGTATTCAGTTGCTGAGTCATGTCCAACTCTTTACAACCCCATGGACTGTGGCCTTCCAGGCTTCTCTGTCTGGCAGAGAAAGGCAAAGATAGTGGAGTGGATTGGCATTTCCTTCTCCAGGGGATCTTCACAACCTAGGGATCAAACCCACATCTCCTGGATTGGCAGATGGATTGTTTACCACTGAGCCGCTTGGGAATCCCAAAATTGAGTATAATAGTGATGAAATTACAAAATCCAAAGAGTTCAGACATATCAAACTTGAAACACAACCAATATTTTTAATGTTTTAATTGTCAATGAACACTTAGGAGAAAATAGATCTTTAGTGTGAAACTGGTAATAGAATATCAATGCTTTGGGGAAAAATGGCCTTCTATACAAATGGTATCTGAGCAACTGTTGTAAACAAATTAAGGGTAATTTAAAATATATAAATATCATTCAATGCCAAAAGTATGTCAGTCAAATAAATCTACTTGATACAATATTCTTATTTAGATATTTTCTAAATAAGTGTATTGTGTATCTTATAAATAATTTATTTCATTATAAAAAAGAGTTTGTAGAATAGATTTAGATTAAATTTTTAACCAAGTTTTTTTTTTTTTAACTTTGAAAAAATATTTTTGCAAACACCTGTTCCTCATCTCTACATTAAAAACTATTGGAACAATCTCAGTAACATTATTGGGCATACTGTGAATTTCTTATGCAAGGACTTGTCACTTTTATTCAAATGAAAATGCTACATTAGCGTAAGAAAATGCCTTGATATACTGACCAAAAATGTGAGAAAGACATAGAAAATCTTTAAGATTTATGGGTAAAGATTAAAGAGAACAGTGCCTACTGCAGTGCTCAGGTTAGTAGAATTGAAGAGGGGCAAGTCCCTGTATGCAGCTGCTACTGCTAAGTCACTTCAGTCGTGTCCAATTCTGTGCGACCCCATAGACGGCAGCCCACCAGGCTCCGCCATCCATGGGATTCTCCAGGCCAGAACACTGGAGTGGGTTCCCATTTCCTCCTCCAATGCATTAAAGTGAAAAGTGAAAATGAAGTCGCTCAGTCGTGCCTGACTCTTAGCGACCCCATGGACTGCAGCCTACCAGGCTCCTTTGTCCATGGGATTTTCCAGGCAAGAGGACTGCAGTGAGGTGCCATTGCTTTCTCCAAGTCCCTGTATAGAAGGAAGTAAACTCAGCAGTTTTCAGAGTGTATGATTTAGATTGGTCAGATCTGTGTTTAATTCTTAGCCCCTGCCATGTACTAGCCATTTGATATTTGGCACATTACTTAACACATATGTGTCATCAATTATATCATCTGATCAATTATTGTTGTTCAGTCTCTAAGTTGTGTCCAACTCTGCACATACATGGACTGCAGCACACCAGGCTATTCTTCCTTGACTATCTCCTGGAGTTTGCTCAATTCATTTCCATTGAGTTGATGATGCCATCCAGCCATCTCATCCTCTGCCACCCCTTTCTCCTTTTGCCTTCAGTCTTTCCCAGCATGAGGATCTTTTCACATGAAGTATCCAAAATACTGCAGCTTAAACTTCAGCATCAGTCCTTCCAATGAATATTCAAGGTTGATTTCCTTCAGGGTTGACTGGTTTTCTCTCCTTACAGTGTAAAGGACTCTCAAGAGTCTTCTCTAGCACCCCAGTTTGAAGGTATCAGTTCCTTGGTGCTCAGCCTTCTATATGGTCCAACTCTCACATCCATTCATGAATACTGGAGAAACTATAGCTTTACCTATACAGCCCTTTGTCAGCAAAGTGATGTCTCTGCTTTTTAACATGCTGTCTAGTTTTTGTTTTCCAAGGAGCAAGCATCTTTTAATTTCATGGCTACAGTCACTGTTCATAGTGTTTTTGGAGCCCAAGAAAAGAAATCCTGCCACTGTGTCCATTTTTTCCCCTTCTACATGTCATGAAGTGATGGGACCAGATGTCATGATCTTAGTTTTTTGAATGTTGAGTTTTAAACAAGGTTTTTCACTCTCCTCTTTCACCCTCATCAAGAGACTCTTTAGTTTCTCTTCACTTTCTGCTATTAGAATGGTATCATCTGAATATCTGAAGCTGTTGATATATCTCCCAGCAATCTTGATTCCAGCTTGTGATTCATCAAGCCCAGCATTTTGCATGATATACTCTGCATATAAGTTAAATAAGCAGGGGAAAAATATAGTCTTATTGTACTTCTTTCCCAATTTTTAATCAGTCCATTGTTCCATGTCTGATTCTAGCTGTTGCTTCAGGAGACAGGTAAGGTGGTCTGGTATTCCCATCACTTTAACAATTTTCCACAGTTTGTTGTGATCCACACAGTCAAAGGCTTTAGCATAGTCAGTGAAGAAGATTAGGATGTTTTTTTCTGGAATTCCTTTGCTTCCTTCAAGATCCAATGATTGTTGGCAATTTGATCTCTGGTTCCTCTGCCATTTTGAAACCCAGCTTGTACATTTGTTAATTTCTGAGTTCACATACTGCTGAAGCCTGGCTGGAAGGATTTTGAGCATAATCTTGCTAGAATACGAAATGAAACCAACTGTACAGTGGTTTCAACATTTTTTGGCATTGGAATGAAAATTGACCCTTTCTGGTCCTGTGGCCACTGCTGAGTTTTCCAAATATGCTGACATATTGAGTGCAGCACTTTAACAGCATCATCTTTTCGGATTTGAAATAGATCAGCTGGAATTCCATTACCTCCACTAGCTTTGTTCATAGTAATGCTTCCTAAGGCCCACTTGACTTTACGCTCTAGGTGAGTGACTGCAGCATTGTGATTATCTGGACCTTTAAGACCCTTCTTATATGGTTCTTCTGTGTATCTTGCCTCTTCTTCTTAATCTCTTCTGATAGGACTGATAATAATACATAATTGCATACCTCAGAGTGGTTATGGGGATCAAAATAAATGATAAGTGTGAATTGCCTTGGATAGTGTCTAGCACCTAGGAAATACTAAAAATATTAATCTTTGTTACTATTATTAAGGAAAGGACTTTTAAGGCAAGTGCGACTGATCTGGAGAGAAGCAGAAGCATCCTTGGGTAAAACAAACTCTAGGTCCTGCCTCCAGGCCTCCTTTTAATTCATCCACATCTCCAGAAGGAGCATTTATTTTCCTGAGTGGAAGTAAGTCCTGAATAGTCTTTTTCCTCCCACTCTCTCCACCTATTTTACTAATATCCCAACAAACTGCTAATCCATGCTATAGTCTGTCTATTGCTGTGTAGAAAATAGTAGATGCTTAGCAGCTTGAAAAACACACATTTATTATCCCAGAGTTTCCATGAGTCAGGTTGCTAAGAATAGTCTAGCTGGATTCTCTGCTCAGGCTCCCCCAAGGCTACTAGTGAGGTGTCTTATTGTGATATCCACAGGGGCTATAATGTCACTTGAGGCTCATTGCCAGAATTCAGTTGCTTGTGGTTATAGACTGAGGTCCTGAGTTCTTGGGTAACTCATAACATTTCTTTCTGCATCTTCAAAGCCGTATGAAAATATCTTTCCTGGTTTTAGTCTTTCTTTTCAGGTGGAGGGCTGATAATATTTTAAAGGGTAGATTTGATAGGTAGCTAGGTCAGGTCCACCCATGATAATCAGCATTTGATTGACTCAAAGTCAGTGAATTTGTGGCCTTAAATACATCTGCAAAATCTCTTACCTTTGCCATCTAACAAATTCTAACCACAGGAGTTGTATTGTATCATATCTCAGGTTCTGTCCACACTTAAGAGTCGATTGTACTGGGTATCCATACCAAGGGGCTGGAATCTTGGGAACCATATTCAAATTTTGCCTCTCCTATCTCTAAACTGTTTCAAATAAATAAAAGGCCTTTCATTTTGCAATTGAGGATAAATTTAAATGCCAAGGCTTTTAAAGGCAGGCAGCAATTTAATATGCATATATGTGATAAGTTGCTTCAGTTGCGTCTGACTCTTTGCAACCCCCTGGACTATATAGCCCACCAGGGTCCTCTGTCTATGGAATTCTCTAGGTAAGAATACTACAGTGGATTGCCATTTCCTCCTCCAGGGGATCTTCCCAACCTAGGGATTGGACCTGCTGCTCCTGCATTACAGGCATATTTTTTATTGCTTGAGCCACTGTTATCAATATACAAACAATTGAAGTATAGTCAATCAACACATTTTGATCAGAATCTCCTGTTTGATGTTAAAAGCTGCATGAAGAGAGAAAGAATCCTGGGAGTATCTGAAGGATATTATCAGTGTGAAAGGAGAGAAAGAAAACTTTGCCTCTCCTCCAAAGACAAATTTCCAATACTTACTGCAAATGTGTTTTGAGTCTGTCCAGTTTAACTTTCAATGACAGGGCTAAGAGAGTGAGCATGGTGGGGTTCTGATCAGGTAGCTAGTGAACAGTCAGATTTACATTACATAATTATAAATATTTTCTTATTTTCCATGATATAGTAATTCTTATAGTATAATTAGTTTGGATTAAATGAGATATCACTACATTTATTTATGGATTCTTACATTTTTTGAAGCACCTTAATCAGTTTTAGTCTTTCACAAGCATGAAACTAGATATACAGTTTATAATGTTCTTGATGGAAATAGTGTAAGTCGACACCTTTCCTCAAATAAGTACAGTTGAGTAACATTTAAGAAATGAAAGTCTATTAAAATACATTATTATATATAAAATTGATAACAAAAAGGACCTACTGTGTAGCACTGAGAACTATACTCAATATCTTGTAATAACCTATACTGAAAGAAAATATAAAAAAGAATATATATGTATGTATAAGTGAATCACTTTGTTATATACCTGAAACTAACACAATCAACTATGGCTCAATAAAAATTAAAAAATAAAGGAATACATGAAAAAAGCTTTCTTGAAAAAAAGAAAAGACAATCCATAAGTAAACTGAACCACAAATAAGGCTTTTTTGTACTATTTCAAAGTCTTCAGATGATACACTATACTGTTAGGTCCATGGTATAGCTAATTACCCTATAAGAGTTATTAACTAGGAGGTAGAGTAGACTTAAGTGAGAACTAGAATGGGGACGGAGTGACTGATCACTCAATAAATTCAATAAAAACAGTCATACCAGTAATTGAATTAAATTTTACCTAAACTTCTACCTTAGAAATTTAATTTCAAATTCTATCAATTTTTTTTCCTTTTTTTCCCATGCATTAAGTGGAGTGACATACAAGTGAAAATAAGCAAGGTCTTTGCAGTCAGATCTACAATGGCATTCTAGGTCTGCCACTAGCGCATTGGATAGTATTAGGCAAGCTACTTACCCTCTCCCGGCTTCTAGTTCTTCACCTGTAAAACAAGAATTGTACCCAGCTTGTAGGACTGAGTTAATGATAGGAAAAAAAAAAACCATCAAAAAGTATACCACAGAGTGCCCAGCTATAGAAGAGCGATGACAAATGTTAGAGTGACAAGCCTTTATACTACCATTGACAAGCCAGGTTGTTTTACTGAAGAATATGATAGAAATGGCATTACTGGAAACTGCTCATGAAATTCTAGGGAATGTCATAGATTCAAAATCATTGAGCAAATCATAGGAGAGAAAGCACGTTAATTATTCAGTTTTAAAACCATTTATAATATTAATATTCTATGACTCTATTAAGAAAACTTTCTAGGAAAACAGAGTGTATCTACTAATTAAATGATTTGTTTGTACTTCCTCACATCTTAAAAAAGGAAAGTAAGTCAGAGTAATGGAAAAGATAAAGAAATATATAACATAAAAACTATTATTTTGCTGCTGTGCTATTCTCAGCCGTGTCCGACTCTTTGCGACCCCATGGACTGTAACCGACCAGGGTTCTCCATCCATGGGGATTCTCCAGGCAAGTATACTGGAGTGGGTTGCCATGCCCACCTCCAGGGAATCTTCCCAACCAAGGGATCGAACCTAGGTCTCTCACTTTGCAGATGGATTCTTTACTGTCTAAGCCACAGGGAAGCCCATTTTGCTGCTAGTGAGATTCATATCTGGCTCTTACTTTCCTGGTGGCCAGGGCAAAAAAAAAAAAAAAATAACACTTTTTAAGAAGTAAAAACTTTTTCTGGACTTTAATCCTGAAAATATTATCTCATACTATTCTTTATATATGTTGTTGCTGCTGCTGCTGCTAAGTCTCTTCAGTCGTGTCCGACTCTGTGCGATCCCGGAGACGGCAGCACACCAGGCTCCCCCATCCCTGGGATTTTCCAGGCAAGAACACTGGAGTGGGTTGCCATTTCCTTCTCCAATGCATGAAAGTGAAAAGTGAAAGTGAAGTCGCTCAGTCGTCTCCGACTGTTTTGCGACCCCATGGACTGCAGCCCACCAGGCTCCTCCATCCATGGGATTTGCCAGGCAAGAGTACTGGAGTGGGGTGCCATGAGTAGTGCCAAAAGAATTTTCATTTTGTAGTTTCTTTTAAAGATCCTTAGTAGAAAATTAATATATAATATTAAATACAACTCAAAGAAGATTTGCTTAGCTAACTAAATCTAATAAACGTATTCCTATGGAATCAACCTTATTCCTTCCTACTCTATCTATATATCTGAAAATTTAATACAAATAGCCTATTCAAAGCATTCAGAGCAAGCTGGGATTTTAGGCAGTATATAGGAAAACACCCACATACCATTCCCAGTTGTTGACTGCTAAGAGCAAAGGTTTCAGTGTACAAAAGATTTTTCTGGAATCTCAGGGTCAAGAAAAATCAGTTCAAACCCAGCCTGGCCAAAGTGAGTACGGGCAAGTCACTTTGCTTACTAGTACAGTTATTCACCAAACCTTAAGTGAGGTAAGTGGACTAGAAAGGTGCCACCTCATTCTAGAACTATGCCCACAACAAGGTCTGGCACAGAGTGTACATTCCATAAATAAAAGTTAAGAGTGGATCCTATTCCTGTGTGATGGTGAAGTGAAAGTGAAAGTCGCTCAATTGTGTCTGACTCTTTGCCACCCCATGGACTATACAGCCCATGGACTTTTCCAGGCCAAAATGCTGGAGTGGGTAGCCTTTCCTTTCTCCAGGGGATCTTTCCAACACAGGGAGCAAACCCAGGTCTCCTGCATTGCAGGTGTATTCTTTACCGTCTAAGCCACTAGGGAAGCTCTGATCGTAGTGGTCTGATTTATCCAGTCTAACGGTCAGTGAGAGTTAGTTGATGTAAGTATTAATACTTGATATTTCTCTATTCAAAGAAAGCAGATGATAGCAAAAAAAAAAAAAAAAAGGCTCTAGGTATATACCCAGGTTTCTCAATGTAGGCATAGTTACATTTTAGACTAGATACTTCTTTGTTGTGAGAGATGTCCTGTATCTTGTAGGTGATTCAGCAGCATCTCTGGCTTGTACCCACTAGATACCAGTAGCCCTTTTCTTCAAGTTGCAGCAGCTAAACTGTCTAGAGACAATTAGATCTCATTTGAGAAAATTTTGTATATATGAACAGGTGTGTATATATGTGTGTGTTTAGGTGTGTGCCCATGCAGATAGTGTTGTCTGTCACATACTATGTACTTTTATTGTACCTTGAATATATGTGATCAATAATTATCAATTATTAATTTTATGTACTTCCATGACATAATAGATAACACAATTGTCCCAACAGTGTCTTCTTATTCTGAATAGAGCATGACTGGCATCTAAAAGAATCGAGTGTTTTCCAAAATTAAAGCTAATGTACTTCATTCCATTGCTTATGGTTCTTGATGAAAATCATGCAAACACAAGCAGTCTGATGTTATTTTTTTGTTTACAGTATTACTGTGTTGTTTTGGTTAACAGAATGAAAAACAGCACTGTAATACTACAAGTAAAAATGTTTTATTCTTAGTTTGTTTCATCAATAAAGACTGACGTTTTTGCAAGAAAGATGTTATACTATTGAAATTAACTCTTAGTCAATTGTAAATAATTGTATTATATCGGTATGTTATCATGAAGATTAGAAATCATTTCCTACAGAATCATGTTTTTGCTTCCTCAGCACTGTTTCAATTGAAAGGAATTTGAATGAAGTGCATCTCATTACTAACATAAAGTAGATGGAGCTTGAATAATTTTTATATTTATTTTCCATGGATGGCTATTACATTTCTTATCCTATCTATCCAAATTTTATAAAATAAATTGTTTTAATCCATCCTTTGGAGAGGAGCAATGAATTTATTTTTGCAAAAGCTCTGCATCTGAATATACTGTAATATGCATAAAGCTCTGTTAACACAGTTATTTATATAAAAAGTGTAGCTGCCTTACCTTTTATTTAATTTACATACTTTATTTACTTCCTGACAGGTTCTTCTCCTTGCATTTTTATTTACATACCAAAAACGTCTTTTCAGATAAGTCAACGAAAACTTTAATATACTGTATAATTTAAAACTCCATAAAATGTTTTATGTATTATATAGTTTCATATGAATTTTTAGCCTGATGGTATAGAATTTTGGAAATATTTCATCAATTCCTATACAACACCACCATATTTCTTAAACAGTATGGGAAATAGAGTATTGTCTTTTGTTTGAGAACATGTTTAGAAAGAATTATAAAACTTATGCTCAGTCTGTGTGCTCTGAATAGGAAAAAGAAATCTCTGGATATTTTAAAGAATTGTTATTTTTTTCTTAAAGTATTATGAACTTCATATAATATAGGCATCTCACATCATTAAAGATTTTGGTACTTGTGTTCTAAGTTATACAAAAATGTCATTATTTTTCCATTCAAACATTAGAAACAATACATTTCCCTTATGTGTTTCGTTAGCTGTTACAGTGAAGTAATAATGCCACAGTGCGTCACTTCCATAAACTTAGCCCTCACGCCTCCCTTTTTTGTATTTATCTTTTGTAAGCATGGTGTGTATTTGTGTAACCCATTCATGTTCTTATGAGTTCATGATATAAATAATTTGAAAATTTTCATTCAGTTCCCCAAATTATTCTAGTCATTATGGATGATTCATGAGAGGATTAATCTCTTGGATGTGACATAAAACTCAAGGGGAAAGACACTACCTATCATATCATTTGCAGTTAAGAACATGCTGCATATCTTTAAGCTTTACTTAAAGTGCTTATAGTAATTGGGTGTGCATGCCTTCACTCGGTTAAAACCCAAACAGCAATATGGGAGAGTGTGGTTTGTTTTTTAAATGTGCAAGGAAGGAAAATTAGTGAAATCTGTTTAAGTCACAAAACTGCCTCATTCAGGACCCAATTCAGCAGCATGGAAAAAGTAACTCAACTTAACTGTACTCTAGCATATGTCTAAGCTCACAAATTTCAATTCACTTCAAATTCCTTTCTTTTCCCATGGATCTGCTTGCAAAGAAAAGAGATCCAAAGATGGTAAACAGGTTCAATAGTTCAGTAACTCTAGATTTTCTCAAGGTTTTCAGAATAAAACAGTGTCCAACTGAAGCCCAGCCCCGTGTTTTGGAATGGGGATACCCATACAAATTGTCTTTGTTTTATTATGGGTCTCCTCTTTTCCTGCTCACCACCCTCTGTTGCTACCACCAGCATACACAACTACACACATACTCATGGAGTTAAAGATATAATGTCTTTTGATTTTTTTTTCCATGCAAGAAAAATATGGGGGAAGAAATAAAACTAAGCTAATGAAGAATAGATTTAAGTATTATACAGAGATTGTGGTTTAGTGACCTAAATTGCACCATAATCTTTTAAAGGATTACAGTATTTGGGGAGAAAAAAAAATGATCTCTTTCTATAATGGCATCTGTGTGTAAGAAGATATTATAGGATATGAGCTGTGTGGTAGCAGCAGATATTTTCTCTATATCTTTCAGCAATTCAAAGTAGTTCTCAGATACATCTGAGAAGTAGCACTGAAGAATTAGTCTTCATTTATAATCAAACATTCTTGAATAACATTTTCTTCCAATTTTTGTTTTAAAGGTCTAACATTTGATCGTATGTTTTCTTTAGTTAACTTTCTATATTATATGGCAATCTCTGCGGTTATTTTTTCAAAGATAAAAAAGAAAAAAAAGCATGCTCAAAATGTAGAAGTTATTTTTGCAGTAACGTATGTCATGATTTTTAAACATTCAGGCCTTTAAACTTTTTTTATAGTGTATGTTCTTGCCAATCCCAGCACAGTTCTACAAAGTAAAATATTTGGCAGTGAATTCATATTAACAGATGGAACAAGAAATTAACACGTTTTTGCTTCGCTAATTCACAGTTCTTTTAATACGCTAATTCTAAATCACCTGTTCTGACTTTGACAGGCTACAGACACCTGTTTGGGGTAATATTCCACAGCTAATTACTACATGAGAAATTCAATTTCCAACAAAAGGGTTTCTGTGTGAAATTGTCACAGCTAAAAATTAGTAATACCCTATATATACAAGTATATTTCTGATATCTTAAATACAGTTAGCCTACTACTTATCTTTAACTAAAGAATGGTATAGGAAAACTAGAGACTGTCCTCTTAGTGTTTGAATTCTGTCTATCACACTTTACACCATGGTTGCACTGATCAAGTCAGGATGTTCTTCCCAGTAGCAGTGATTTACTGTAATACTGTATTTTAAATGGCAGGAAAAGAGTATAGAATTTTCAAGTGGCTGGAAAAATTCCTAACTGTGTGTTAAAAATGACTCAGGAGAGTTAAAAAAAAAAAATACTGACAAATGAAAGAGAAAAAAGAAAAACTTAGTCTGGGTAGCATCGTATGGAAGACAGATAATAAATAAACAAGAAGTTCACTGAATTACAGAGTTTGAAGTATGACTGATTCTCATGAAACACCTAGAGGACCATTGATTGTTTTTAAGAGAACAGCAAGGTAATGATGCCAGGAATTTTATAGATATAAAGTCAAGTTCCTCCCACTTCTTGTACCTCAAACTCATAATGGACAAACTACTTCTATTTACTACTAAACCTTGGTTTTCTTTATATTGTTCTTCATTGTTCAAACAGGGTCATTTCTCTTCTCTCACCTCAGATTATATCCTTTCACAGCAACTCTTTTCATTTCAGTTTTCCTACAAAATCCTGCTAACGTGGGATGTGGAGGCAAAGAGTGTGTATGTGTGGGAGGGTAGGTTGGTGGAACAAGAAGCATAAATCAGAAACGTAAGGTTTTTCGGTGTTTGTAACATAACGACAGATGCTAAGGTAGAATCTATCTTTAGGTTTGCCAAAGGTTCCATTTTGTGTGTCTGTTTTTTGATTCTCTCTAATTGCTGTTCAGCTTTGTATATGGCATTGCTAACGGGTCTTCCTTTGCCACGTTAGGGAAACAGAGAACTTGTCCTTTCTTTAATTAACCTTTATATCCTAATACTCAGAGTATAGAGTTCACCAGGCAAGCCCTCTTGAAACTTTTAAGATTCATGGTGTTGTATTCTGATTTTGAATAGGTATTGTAACAAAGCATATTTTTAAAATGCATTTTTGTTTTGCAAGACTTCAGGTGGGTGAGGAGAAAGCTTGCTTTTTACATTTAGCCTTCTTGTAATTTTGTTTTTCTCCCAATTGCTACTCTAGAAAGCACATGGTCTTTCTCTAAAATCATGCTTTATGACATTGCTATTTGCAGAAATTTAACTGGCAGCCCACCCCAGGAAGATAAAATCCCGTTTCATCCAAGTTTGGTTCCCCTCCTACACCCACACCTGAAACCATATTTCTGCCAGAGCCTACATTCTGCTAAGGAGGAAACCAATCTTTTATAATACTTTAACATACGTGAATTTTATTTTATTTTTAATTAAAAAATTACATTTCTCATCCAAAAATGCGAGATGACATTTAAAGCTAGAAAAGAGTTTCCAAATAACTCACCTTTACAATTAACTCTTATCAGAACTAGACAGTAACTTCTCTGTACAGGGTATAAGCAAAGGCTATGATGTAGCTGTGAACTGGAAAGGCCTCCATCACCACTCAAGTTCTTGGCAGAGTTCAGAAGCACAATATCCTGTGGGGAGCTGGTCAGAGCTCAAAGTTCAGAAGAGAGTTACTGGTACAGAATTGGAATAAAATCAGTTACAGAAATACATTGCTACCTCTAAAAAAGTTTGAATGAATTAGCTCTAGATTTTAATGCAAAATATTCAATATTTAATATTTAAAGGATAATTACCTTGAAAAGTGTGTTTGGGATTTAGATTCAATGTGAAATTCTTAAGAAAATTGTTCAAGATGATGAATGACATTATAATGAAGTTCACTCATCTGTCCTTAATTAAAACACTTTGACAACTCAATTAATTTAAAAAAAAACCTGATATCTCTGATATGTCCTAATTTAACATACTCCTATGTGCAATGTGTAAAATAACTGTCATTTTGCTATAGACTAATACATATGTATATGCCTTTATTTGTATGCATGTATACATGCATATGGAGGAGGGCATGGCAACCACTCCAGTATTCCTGCCTGGAGAATCCCATGAACAGAGGAGCTTAGTGGGCTACAGGCCACAGGGTCGCAAAGAGTTGGACACAACTGAGATGACTTAGCACAGCATGCATATATGTGTATACACATAAATACATGTGCATACACATACATTTTGGGGAGCCTGTTTAATCCTTCAAAGAGGATTGCATATTATAACAGATTAAAGAGTTATCGTAGCAACAGTTATATTTCACTTAGTCACTTTTCTAAACAGGTAAATGGTCAATATATCAGATATTTAAAGGGGAAATTCTTGTTTTAAGTAACTAGCAGATGCCATTAATTTATTCCCACCATTTATGTCCTTATACTATTTTAAATAATTGCATATAGAGAGAGAGCTAGGAGTTGGACACGACTGAGCGACTTCGCTTTCACTTTTCACTTTCATGCATTGGAGAAGGGAATGGCAACCCACTCCAATGTTCTTGCCTGGAGAATCCCAGGGACAGGGAAGCCTGGTGGGCTGCCATCTCTGGGGTCACACAGAGTCGGACACGACTGAAGCGACTTAGCGACTTAGCAGTGCTATATTTACTCTTATATATAGAATATATTTTAGAAAGAATTGTGACCTTCATTCAAAATTTAATTATATTAATGTGTAATTAATTATCCTAAGTCATTCTATCATTTATGTCATCATTCTTAGAATTATGATATTATTCTATAACAATAGTTTACCATTTACTGAACACCTAATGAGCACCAAATCCTCTCCATAAATTACTGCTGATTCTTGGCTTATTGTTTCATTTCACAAAATAAGTAGCTGGAATCCAAAGAAGTTAATAAATTTTCCTCTAGTCTCAGAGCAGTGGCCAAGATAAAATCCCAACCTGAGACTCTGTAATTGCAGACCTCATTTTTTTTTTTTCTCATCACTTCATATTGATAATCAACATTTGAGTAGTTAGATATGTAAAGTTCAAGTTTAGTGGTAACTATCATCAAAAACCATAAAGATACATGGATTGTGATAAAGTCAAATGGACTGTCTAAATAAGAACTCAAGACTAATCTGCATAAAATACCCAAATGAACAAATTGCTTTGCCTTAGAAACCTGTAGCAATGTCTATTTATTGCTGGAAGTATTAAAGTCTAACAGATAATAATGTCAAATAGCATATATTCTAAATATCAGATTTCATGCTGTTTAGAAATTATTCATTGACACTGCTTCTGCCTTCAAGGAGTTTGCAGTTTAGTAAATTACAAAGTTCAAAACTTGTGTTTTTTTTAGCTTTGCAATGCTTCTTTGTATCTCTATAAATAATATTTTTTATTAGCAAACTTTGTTTAGATTTGTTTTCTTTAGTTGTGCCCTTTAAAGGTTTTTCTTTTAATTTTTATTCTAAAATATATTTGGCAAATATATTGTAATGGTCTGTTTAATTATAACCCATGACCAGACTGTAATATTCCTGTGTTAAAGACCACATAAGTCTTATTTTCTAGTCTTTATCACAGCCATTGGTATATGTGCGTGCTAAGTCAATTCAGTCATGTCTGACGCTGAGACCTTATAGACTGCAGCTCACCAGGTTCCTCTGTTGATGAGAATTCTCCAGGCAAGAATACTAGAGTGGTTTGCCATACCCTCCTCTAGGGGATCTTCCTGACCCAGGGATAAAACCCACATCTCTATTTATTATTTATTTTTAATTGAAAGATAATTGCTTTATGGTATTGTGTTGATTTTTCCAAACATCAATATCAGCCATAGGTATACACATATCCCCTCCCTTTTAAACCACCCTCCCTACCCTGCTCCTCTAGGTTGTTACAGAGCCCTGATCTGAGTTCCCTGAGTCATACAGCAAATCCCTATTGGCTATCTATTTTACATATGGTAATTCATGCTTACGTGTTACAATCTCCATGCTGTCTCCTACACTGGCAGGAGTGCCAATGCACTCCACTTTCACTAGTGCCACGTGAAAGTTTAATAACTCAATGAAAAATGATTGGATGGATGTAACATGTATGCTTGCAAATTCTGGCAGATAACATTTGACAGTGAAGTGAGCACAAAAAGAATATACACATACAAAGCACTGGTAATCCAGATGAGGAAAACTGAAGACTTGAATGACTTCGTTTAGCAAACCTTTTATTGAACACCAAGCAACTAAGTCAAACGTGAGGATATGATGATGATGGACAGTTACTAGTGGCTAGCCACACTGAGTTAACTTTCCAAGGGGAAAGGTACAAAATGCATTAACAATTAAAGATTGATAATTATTTTACTTGATGATTGTTGTAAAAGTAAAATACATGATGATACAAACTCACTCAGGAGATCTCTTTAGAAGGTAGAGGCAGGGAAAATCCACAGGAAAACTTTTGAGCTGGGATTGAGCAATGTAAAAAAGTAAGAAAAGAATATTCTTCTGAGAGTAGGAGGAAAATTCCTGATTATAAGCACTGAGGACAAATATAAAGGAGTCATGCACCCTTTAAGGGAGCCAGTCACTGCACATCATGACACGCTCTTTGTCTTTCTTACTTAAATATTCATGTGGCTCCAAAACACAGCTAAACATAGGAATTTCTGGGGCAATTTTTTTTTTTATCTAGATACTAGGATGCTTACTGTATTGTCAAGGGGTTAGACACATTGTCTGTATATTATAACATCTCTACAGGTGCTTCTGTACAGGATAGAGAAACAACAGCAGCAACACTACCATCCCCTTGTGATTTCTGCTATCTAAACACCACAATTACAGAGTGATACTAACAACCACTATAAAAATAGTAACACCAAAAATACCACTAAAATCTGTTCTCTCCAATACTTTTAACCTAGAAAATGACCAGAATACTATTATACATACCTGAATCACCTTAATTCCCTAAGGAAATATATATTACACATTTATTTGAATGTGTCAAGTATTTTCAGTTCAAATTGATCCAAATTGTGTATGATTTAATGAGGATTCTAACCATTAGCCTTTCTTCTAAGTGTAGTTAGTCAATCAGTCAACCAATAAATTCAGTAAGCAATCATCTAATAAATATGGTCTTCAAACAGGAAGCATTGGCATGTCCCAGAGCTTGTTAGAAATGCAAATGTCTGGGCCACCCCAGACCTAATGAATCAGAGTTCATATTCTGACAAGCTTCTCAGATTTGAATTCATAATAAAATTTGGGAACTTCTTAAACAGTAGGTATGTGCCCAGTCCCCAAGCTAGGTGCTAAAGTACACAGAAGCAACACAAGTTTACCAGGATTCAGCTTTGTTCAATAGACTCTAATTAGGTTTTCCATGTGGGACAGTGGTAAAAGAATCTGACTGTCAATGGAGGAGATGAAAGAGACTTGGGTTCAACCTCTGGATTGGGAGGATCCCCTGGAGGAGGAAATGGCAACCCACTCCAGTATTCTTGCCTGGAAAATCTCATGGACAGAGGAAGCCTGGTGGACTACAGTCCATGGGGTTGCAAAGAGTCGGACACAACTTAGTGACTGAACAACAACAACAAATGAAAACTTGGGGGGAAAAATAACAGTTTTTGGCAACTTTGATTTGAATATGAATTTGAGTCAAATTCCTAAGTGAATTACTGACCCTGATCCATCACATGAGATTCTCTAATCAGTTCTGTTTCCAAATACGTAAACTTGCTCTAAGTATAATACAGTCCATCAACCTTCAATATACAGTTTGAATTCCACCATAATTTTCACCCTGCTAAGTCGCTTCAGTCGTGTCCGACTCTGTGTGACCCCATAGACAGCAGCTCACCAGGCTCCTCCGTCCCTGGGATTCTCCAGGCAAGAACATTGAGGTGGGTTGCCATTTCCTTCTCCAATGCATGAAAGTGAAAAGTGAAAGTGAAGTCACTCACCCTAGATTTAAGTAAATCACTTCCTGATTGGCTCCCTGCTTCCTCAATTCCTATTATAGTTTATTTTCCAATAAGTTGTTAAATTCAGTTACTTTTTAAAGAGCTTGGGTTTATTGTTCACCTCCCAGTTGATACTACATAATTAGAGTGTATGCACTCCCAGTGGTGTCTTCAAAGGTGACTCAGCAGTAATGTATCCACCTGCAGTGCAGGAGACCCAGCAGACATGGGTTCGATCCCTGGGTCAGGAAGATCCCCTGTAGGAGGGCGTGGCAACCCACTCCAGTATTCTCACCTGAAGAATCCCATGGGCAGAGGAGACTGGCAGGCTACACAGTTCATAGGGTCACAAAGAGTCAGACACAACTTACCGACTGAAGGCAGATAATATATGAATTAATGCATTGTAAGTTGAAATGTTAAGTTCAGTGGTGGAATGTGGAAAAAAAAAAAGACTACTTCGATAAGTAGGTAATATGGCATGGCATTTTCAGAAGATTAAATGGCATGCTTTAGAATGGAGATATGTAGTGTTATTCAGGAAACTGTGAAAGAACTTTTGGAATCCACAGTTAGTTGGAAATATGACCAGTAACCAGCTTATGGTGGATTTATCTCCTGAACTAAGGAATGTGTACTATATTCTATAGACAGGTTTTCTTTTTTTAACATAAAATAGACATGTGTTCAGAATGATGGTTTAGGAGGACTCATACAAAGTCAGTGTGCAGGATGAACTCGCTTGGGAAGAGGCTACACAGAGAAACAGCTGGCTAGAGATTCCAAACTGTGTATGTAAAGTAGCCTAGGTTAAGAGGTGACATTGGGAATACAATGTATTAAATGAGTTAATAATAGATAAATCTTAGAAGAGCACACAGCAAGAGAAAATATTATGTGAGCAATTGCTATATTCTTCACCACTAGTATGACATATAAAAATACCACAGAACTTTCCCACAATAGGAACAACGAGGGTGCTAATATAAACTGTAGGAAAAAAATTCTTCTGGAGATAAGGATATTATCATTTTCAACTGCTTTAAAACTCGAATTATCAGACTGCATTTTAATGCAACAGTTCTTGCGATTACAAATCTAAAAAAAAGGAGTCTGTTCTCATCTTCTCAGAAAAAAATGTAGCCTTGCTTCTTTCAAACAGTCAACGCAAGAGACAAGAGTTTTTCCTGTATTTCAAAGTGCCTTTTCATTTGTTTGCTAGACGGTAAGCCCTTCATACACACATTATCTTGTATACTTCATTGTTTCCACTTTCTGAACAATAGTTTCCTTAACCAAAAATAAGAATATTAAAATCGACCGGAAAGATTGGGGTGAGGGTGGTAAATGATAAAATATAAGAGTCAGGCTTCATGCTGGAGTGGGACCTTAATAAATATTTGTTGTATGTTCTTTCCTACCATCAACTAGTGTAGTACCTTTGCATTGTAATGCTCAATAATTGCTTATCAAATCAATGAGTGTTGCTGAATTTACACTGATTACTAACACTAAGCACTGCTTTTTTTAAATCACTGACCAGTACACTTTCAAGTGTCCATGTTCAAAAAATCTCCATAGAAATATCTTCTACTGTTGAACCTTAATTGTACACTTGACTTCGGTCTCAGTCCCTTCTGATCCACAACTTTATGTTTCTTTGAAAGTGGAAGTCGTTTAGTCGTGTCCGACTCTTTGCAACCCCATGGACTATACAGTCCATGAAATTCTCCAGGCCAGAATACTGGAGTGGGTAGGCTTTCCCTTTGCCAGGGGATCTTCCCATCCCAGGAATCAAACCAGTATCTCCTGAATTGCAGGCAGATTCTTTACCAACTGAGCTATCAGGGAAGCCCCTTAACTTGCTTTATATTTGTGCAGTTATCTCTTTTCCCCACAGTGTATAACCTAGTACAATATATCATCTCCTAGCCTAATATTTGTTTATTTGCAAAGATATATTTTTGATGCTTTTAGACTGATTATTCTTATTTCCATTTTGTCTCTTTCACTGCCTTCTTGTGCTTCCCAATATTTTTTATTAGGTCCCATTTTATTTTAAAATTATGTTTTGAAAATATATTTATAAAATATAAATTCCTATCCCCCTAGTCTATGAATCCTAAACCATTACTCTCTTCTATATATACTTCTTTCATTCTCCTTTTATGAAACTTTTTTTCCAATCTCCTCTATAAAAATATTTCCATCTCTTTGCACATTTTGTCTGTTGCCCAAGGTATTATATTCCTAATTGAATTAGAAAATTCATCTTTATAGGGCCTTTTATGTGTTCTGTGCACTCATGGTTTTCTGTAAACAAAAATAATAAATAACAGGTGGATAGCTAAATATATAACTCACTGGAAATCAAGCATTTCAAAGAGGAGGAAAAGGCTATGTCAGAAACACTTTACATAGATTACATTGAGCTCAGTAGAAAAGTAAATGGTGTTCAGCTGTCACTTTTAATAGATCAAATCCTGCTATTTATTATTCAGTAAAAAGTAAACATTTTTACTAATCTCTCAAATATTTTTCAGAAGCGTATTGTAATAAATGTTATTATAACTGTGTGTTTTTTATAGTACCAAACATGAAATCTCTCTTTTGTCTCATCTTTCCCCCTTTCTTGGTAGATAAAGAGACAGATAGACTGAATGAAGGATAATTGAAACTATGTGGGCAATAACTAAAACTGAGACATTTCTAATACAAAATACAGTACCTAGTTAGGATTCTTTAACTGTAGCAATTCCCTCTTCCTATATCCTACCTCCTACTAGAAAAGTGAAAGTGAAAGTCACACATCCGTGTCCAGTTCGTTGCAACCCCATGGTTATCACAGTTCATGGAATTCTCCAGGCCAGAACACGGGAGTGGGTAGCCTTTCCCTCCTCCAGGGGATCTTCCTAACCCAGGGATTGAACCCAGGTCTCCCGCATTGCAGGAGGATTCTTCACCAGCTGAGCCACCAGGGAAGCCCTTCGAGAAAAAGGGGTGGTCAGAACGGTGGCAGACTGGAGCTGGCTGCAGAACTGACATGGGCGGCTCTTCCCGACTCTGCATTGTGAAAGTCAGTGAATGCTACAAATGAAGACTTTTCCCCAGAGCTTATGATAGACATTTTTTTTTTTTTCCAGCCAAGCAATGTAGCTTGTGAGATCTTAGTTCCCTGACCAGAGATTGAACCTATGTCCTCAGCAGTGAAAGCATACAGCCCTAACTACTGGACAGCCAGGGAATTCCCTGTCATAAACATTCACTGACACAGCACTGGGGAAGGGCCTGGAGATCTGTGGCAAAGATATACTAGAAGTTACATGGCTTTTAGACAGTATTCCTTGAGAGGGAGCAATAGGAAATAAGGCAGACCCTAGAGTCTGACTGGGTTGAACAGAAGCAGGAGATTTAGAGACGAATCAACAAGATGCTCTCCTGGGAGAAAAGATCAGAATGAGTTAGAGAGGAGACTAGACAGGGAAATCTGGGGACTGTTTCTGAGTAGGAAAAAAAGGAGTTGTGCATGCTTTTTATGGGACAGTTGCTGTCTTTTAGGGATTCCCTGGTGGCTCAGACAGTAAAGCATCTGCCCACAATGCAGGAGACCTGTGTTTGATCCCTGAGTCAGGAAGATCCCCTGGAGAAGAAAATGGCAACCCACTCCAGTACTCTTGCCTGGAAAATCCCATGGGCGGAGGAGGCTGGTAGGCTACAGTCCATGAGGTCTCAAAGAGTTGGACACAACTGAGCGACTTCACTTTCACTTTCTTTGCCGTCTTTTACGGGGAACAATAAGGGGGTTAGTGGAGTTGGGCTTTAAAAGTACAAAAGTGAATGGACTGAGACTTTAAACAAAAAGAGATTTCTAGGGTCATAGTACTACAGAAGAAGCAAACTTCTGACAAGTAACGGATTCACCTGGTGAGAGGAGTTTGCTGTACATAGGTGCGGCACCTGCTTCCATGCAAGGACTTTGCACAGGGCTCAATCGCCTCCATTCCCTGTAGGAGGAAGTCACAGCCAGAGCCTTGGATGACAATGGATAGCCTGGGTGCTGGACTCTTACCTGGATCTGGGGGCCCATTGCTGTTTTCCTGGAGAAGGGCAGTCTCAGAAGGAAGATCTTGTGTATTTAAATAAGAAGAAAATGAGCTTCAAAGCACCCAAACCATGATGCTCAGGTTTATATAAAATGTAATATAAACATGTTTAGTTTAAGTGCCTCAGTCCAACATTAATTCATGGGAAGTATAAGGCCCTTTGGGTTTCCCTGGTCGCTCAGGCAGTAAAGAATCTGCCTTCAATACAGGAGACCCGGGTTTGATCCCTGGGTCAGGGAAGATCCCCTGGAGAAGGAAATGGCAACTCACTCCAGTATTCTTGCTTGGAGAATCCCATGGACAGAGGAGACTGGTGGGCTACAGTCTGTAGGGTTGCAAAGAGTTGGATGTGACTGAGCAACTAGTACTTTCACTTCAGTACTTCATAGGGCCCTGTAGGCAGCAAGTGACAAAAACTCAAACTTATGTAAGCAAAGAAGGAGCGGGCTGATTTGTCTCTCTCCTCTTTTGTTGTTCATTGGTTTTATTTCAAAACAAATTTTCTCTCATAGAGGATTCACACTTGATGTGAACCCTAGCACTCAGGGACTCAGCATAAGAGAAATTGTCTGTTTCCCCTAACTTCTGGCAAAAAGCCCTGAGAGGACTTTTCATTGGCCTGGATATGCCACATGCCCTTCTCTAAACTAATAACTATAGGCAGAGAAAAGAGATTTTATGCTGACCTGGGCTCAGTGTCCATATATGGAAAAAAGCTCAGATTCTGTGGACTAAAAGGAAGAGGTATAGATTGGACATAGAGAGACCTCCACTGTAGTTATGCCCTTCCTAGAATTGCAGGGAACTTACTGACATCCTCTAAAAGTAGATGCCAGCTTAATCATAATCACTTTGTATAGGACCTAGTCTCTTTTCTTGCTGAAGTTTCTATGCTCATTTTCAATTTCCCCAAACTGTACACCTTCTAGAATTTCATTCTGCTGTATGTGTGCACCACTCTTTATTTCTATTATGTTATTGGCCTAATCCCAGTAGGCTGCTGAACCCTGTGTGCCGTGCCCACTTTCCTTTCGGCTTCCTGATTGTACGAGAGTTGGACCATAGGTAGTTTGTCCTTTATGCAATTTTTTGTTCTCTCAGACTGACTGAGGCAATTAGGAGAGACTACATTGCTTCAACCATGAAAATCCATTGCTTGAGTGACAAAGGACTGCTTTATTAGCAGAGAGAAGCTAATAAATTAACTGTCCAAGTTATTATTTTTATTCATAAATTTGAAATTTTGTTCAAAGACTTAATTATGCATTGTATAACTCTTCATTGCCCATTCTAGATAACTTGTAAAATGATTGGTACAGAAATGATGGAACAGTAATTATTTTATCTAAAAGAAGCCATTATAAACCACCTACTAAATACAACATAATAATACAAAAATATAATAGTAATAGTATTCCTATTAAATAATAGTAAATAATCACAAGAGTAAATATTTTAATTTTATTGGAATTTTTATATATGATCTTTTAAATCTTTTTTTTTTTTGGTTGCACTGGGTCATTGGTGCTGCACAGGCTTTCTCTAGTTGCCGTGAGCAGGGGCTAGTTTGCTGCTGTGTGAGGGCCTCTCATTGCAGTGGATTCTCTTGGTGTGGAGCACAGGCTTTAGGCGTGCAGGCTTCAGTATTGCAGCACATGGGCTCAGGAGTTGTGGACCACGGGCTTAATCGCTCTGTGGCATGTGGCTCCTTTCCAGACCAAGGATCGAATCCAGGTCATTGGTAGGTGGATTCTTATCTACTATGCCACCAGGAAAATCTTAATTAGAAGTTTGAGGATCAAAAAACATTTGCAACTTTCCCATTTTGAACTATTAAGTTACCTGATAGGAAAAAGACAGAGGTCAGTATTAGGGTGGACAGACAACTCAAGCCCTAGCCTAATTATTGCTGTCACTGAATTGTGTGTTTACTTTCTGTCTCTTCCTCCCAGTGTCTGAATGCAGCACTGGAACAGAAGAGGAGGTAGAATTCATCTGTGAAATGTTCTGATAACTGGAAAAATGGCTAAGCTCATCTTACGTGAATGTAATGAATTTAATTTTATGAATTTAATTCCTTATATTTTAATGTGTATACGTGTAGTTATTGGTCAACTTGTTATCTTAAACTAATGGAAGTTAGTCAACTTTGGAAATAATATTTGCTGCTGTAAGGGTGAAGGTGGACCCACGAGCTCTTTCCCTGACTCTTACTCTGACTGTGCTTCCTAGTTTTCCTGAGACTCTCCTGGTTGATGCTTGTCTTTCAGTATATTTTTAATTTGTGCCTCCTCACACGCTATAAAAGTGTTTTAGTTCAAAGACTGTAGATAAACTAAGTTTACATTGCATATGAGAATTATTTTTGTTTCGGAAGGATGGGTTATTCCCCAAAAAACCTTGGAATTAGTTAATGAAGGTATAATAAAAGCAGCTTTCTTCTGAAATCTTTAACATAAATGAAGTTAGATATATGCCTGTCTCCCTGAGATGGCCTAGGAAGAGTCTGTAAATGTAGGAATCGAATGGCATTTGATGATGGCTCTTGCTCAGTGTGGAAAACTGCAAATGTCTTAGAAAGGAATGATATGTACTTGAGTGTGAGGAAATCTATATCAAGACTGATAATCAGTCAACTCAGAGGTGGTTAACTGTTTTCATTCTGTTTTATATTTTTCTAATTAAAAAAGTCAAGATCAGTGGATGATGGCTCATAGATCAGTAAATTCCAAATTTTAGGATTTCCTTAAAATGTTACATAATTTCCTTTGGAAAAACTGTTTGAAGAGATACAAGCATGGAGGCGAGGTCTGCCATCACATGCTGCTGCTGCTGCTGCTAAGTCGCTTCAGTCGTGTCTGACTCTGTGCGACCCCATAGACGGCAGCCCACCAGGCTCCCTTGTCCCTGGGATTCTCCAGGCGAGAACACTGGAGTGGGTTGCCATTTCCTTCTCCAATGCATGAAAGTGAAAAATGAAAGCCAAGTCGCTCAGTCGTGTCCGACTCTGTGCGACCCCATAGACGGAAGCCCACCAGGCTCCCCCGTCCCTGGGATTCTCCAGGCAAGAACACTGGAGTGGGTTGCCATATCCTTCTCCAATGCATGAAAGTGAAAAGTGAAAGTGAAGTCACTCAGTCGTCTCCGACTCTTTGCGACCCCATGGATGGCAGCCCACCAGGCTCCTCCGTCCATGGGATTTTCCAGGCAAGAGTACTGGAGTGGGGTGCCATGCACCAGGGTTCAAATCTCAGCTCTACTGCTTGTTAATTCAGTCTGTGGTTCTTTGATTTTAAATTTCACTGTTAATACCACATATGCATAAGGATACACCCACATATAAAATTATAGGGAGAACACAGATTAGGATTTGATCATTCCTTTCCGTTTTTATAGCATCCAGTAAGGCTGATCCGTGTTGTCTTGTATTTCGTGTTCCTAGCACATTTTTTTCTTCCTTGGAATTATAACACTCCCTATGTGGAATGGTGAAATAATCTATGGCTTTCTTTCAGTATTAACATATTTAATCCCTGGGGTGAATTATCTGCTAAAATGATTTATGTTTGTCTTTGTTTGACCACCACAAACAGAAAGCCTGAGCTATTCTCCATGACAGAAATACTTACTATTGTATAGCCTAATACTTATCTGTTTTGCTTTTCTGAGAGGAAATGGCAGAGAGAGTAAAACTGTTAGTTCAGGTTTAAACATTCACTTTTACTTTCTTTGCTGTATTGTACAAGCCTAACTGGGAAAAATTCTACACATTGGTTTTGAAACCATAATCTTACATTCAGTTTGTATGCTGGTCCATTGTTTAAAAATGAATTTTTAAGCAATTTAGCATTTCATCAAAGTAACAGGACACTTGATTTTCATTCATCCATATGAAAACAATTAGAAAAAAAATGCCACTTATCTTAAATAGTATTTGTCAGATTTTCTTCATCAAACTTGGTAAATACAGATCTCTTGACATTCTGATGAATTTTCATCACTCTGTGGTAAACCTAAGTGACTAGGCTGTGGCCCGTGAACAGCTTTTGTTTCTATGTGACATTAAAATGTATTTTTTAAAAAAACACGATTATAATGAATATTCAAAATTAGATTCATTCTCCAGCTTGTGCACAATAGGTCAGAAGTCGTGGCTAAAGAACACTTACTAGTCAATCTCAAGGTTTTAGTATTTCCTCTGAATCTCATCTTTTCACATTGTTCAGAGATATAACTATCAAAGAGGAAAGTCAACTAAATATATACCAGTTTCAGTTTACCTACACAACTTTGAAAATTCATTTCACATGTAGTTAAGTGAAAAGTTGGTGTATCTCCCTAGCTGTATATTGTATTGACTCAAAATTTCTTGGACCGTATGTTCGAGACAGCTTGAAACAGACATTATAAATGAAGAATAATCAGTTACCATAGTTCAGAGCATTTTCTTCAAATACTCTTCAATTTCTGGTGCCAGCAGAATTTTATTTACTCAAATATAAATCTTTTTTTAATACTCTAGAGCCTCATCCTCAACAAAACACCTCATTTTAGTACAATTGTTTCTATATCCTGTCACAGGGTGATGATGATAAATGGAAAATGATTCAGGTATACTGTTTGTCAGATATTTTCTTTCACAATTCAATAAATATTCCCAGAGTCCTCCATGTCACCTTATTTACAATGATTATCAAGTGGAAGATATGTTTGAAATTCAAGATTGAAATCTAGTTTTTATTTTGGCTGTTCTTCTTTACCAAAAATATAAAATATGAATTAAAAGCCAAGTTAATCACTTAGAAACACTAAGTTCTTTATTTTGAGACCTTACATGAGAAAAAAAATCACTTTTAGTTTCTAATTCAGTGGGACACATAGCTGTAACATAATCCTTTTGTGTTTGGCACATTTTTAAGATTTAAATCACTGGTTTCCAAATATAATACACATATTCAATAAAATTTATTACATATACTACTAGTTATATGTCAAAAACAATCACTAACAAGAATGATGACAAACAAAAAAAGAAAAGCACATCCATTCCCTAAATATCACCCATACTGAACTTCATGTTTTCTGAAATGTCCATCTTTTGTTTTTCACTTTCCTGGTATTAAATTATAGAAGTTCTCAGTCAAAAAGCTAATTTGTCTGCTTACTTCTAAACTTCCTTTTTTCAGAATGGTCTTAAAGTTATTTACACATTTATTGTAACAAATACAATATGGCAACAAATTAGAGATATCAAACCAAAGAGAGAACACCACGGGAGAACTTATGATATGCTGCCGCTGCTGCTGCTAAGTCGCTTCAGTCGTGTCCGACTCTGTGCGACCCCCTAGACGGCAGCCCACCAGGCTCCCCCGTCCCTGGGATTCTCCAGGCAAGAATAATGGACCTACATGTTTATGGCACTTAAGAGTTTTACAAGTTCCTTTCTCTTTTCATATTTTTGTTACTGTATTCTTTCTGTGATTCTATGAATAAACAATCCACAAATTTGATTTTGTATTCTCTGATTAACATCTGTGAAGTGTTTTTTATTCCTCTTTTAGAAGCGGGAAATGGAAGTTGAGACAGTTTAAATGACTTATCCCAAAGTCACACAGCTCTGTGTGACAGAAGAAGAATTCAAAATTCTTGTCTGCCTGGCTTGACACTACACTACCTAGAAAAATGTTAAACAGCTGTATAAACTGGACCTCTCTTCTGTGTTCACCCAAAACGTTTGTATCCTTTAGAACCCAGCTGAAAACTCACACTCAGGAGAGCCTTCTCCTGTAATTCGTTGTTTTTTAGTCACTCTGTCGTGTCCGACTCTTTGCAACCCCATGCACAGCAGCACACCAGGCTTCCCGTCCTTCACCATCTCCTGGAGCTTACTCAGACTCATGTCCCTTGAGTCAGTAATGCCATCCAGCCATCTCGTCCTCTGTGATCCCCTTCTCCTCCGGCCTTCAATCTTTCCCAGCATCGGGGTCTTTTCTAATGAGGCAGTTCTTCACATCAGGTGGCCAAATTATTGGAGTTTCAGCTTCAGCCTCAGTCCTTCCAATGAATATTCAGGACGGATTTCCTTTAGGAGTGACCGCTTTGATCTCCTTCCAGTCCAAGGGACTCTCAAGAGTCTTCTCCAACACCACAGTTCAAAAGCATCAATTATTCACCATTCAGCCTTCTTTGTGGTCCAACTCTCACATCCATACATGACTACTGGAAAAACCATAGCTTTGACTATATAGACCTTTGTTGGCAAAGTAATCTCTGTTTTTTAATATGCTGTCTCAGTTTGTCAACGATTTGAACTCATTTCAGATGATCAGTTTCCTGAGTTATTGTACATGCCACTCATTTTGACATTTAATCATAGATTATTTTCCAATATTATTCATAGTGTATGCATTCATGACTTCTCTGTGGTATTTAGGTGAAAGCAACTTATCAATGTGTTTTGCACATTTGTTTACTCTAGGATTGCCCATGATTTCTGAATAATATGAACTTGTCCTCACCAGTGTTTCAACAGTAGCTTTGTCATTCTCAGTAAGGTATGGGAGGACCCTGTGATCTCTGCCACTGGTGTTACACCCATGGTAATAGGGCAATGGTGATGACGTCACTGCCTCAATTTGGTTATGCTTTATGACAATGGTGAACAGATTTTGCAGATGTGATTAAGGCCTTGAAGCAGTTAACTTTAAATTAATCAAAAGGAGATTATCCTAGGTGAACCTCATTTAATAAGGTGATCCCTCTAAAAGAAGTTTTAGATATGAGGAATAATCTCCAGCTAGCCTTGTCGAAACACATGGCCATGCCATGTATGGAGAGGCGCAGTCTCTAGGTTCTAGGGACCTTAGCCCAACAGCCATAAGGACGTGATTTCTGCCAACTACAGCATAAGCTTGAAAGAGGACTCCATAGCCTCAGAAGAGATGGCAATCCATCTGACATCTAGATTACAACCTGTGCAGTCCTGAAGTGGCTCAGAAGTAAAGAATCTGCCTGCAATGCAGGAGACATGGGAGACACTGGTTTGATCCCTGGGTCGGGAAGCTCGCCTGGAGGAGGAAATGGCAACCCACTGCAGTATTCTTACGTGGAAAATCCCAAGGACAGAGAGGAGCCTGGCAGGCTACAGTCCATGGCGTCACAAAGAGTCAGACACAGCTGAGCACGTATGAACCACCACCACATACTAGTCCTGAATAGAGGATTCAACTAGCTTGGGTCTGAACTCCTGACCTATGGAAACTGTGAAGTGAGAAATGGATATTGTTTTGACCTGCTAAAAAGGTGGTAATTTGTTACACTGTCATAGAAAATGAGCACATTTTTACTAAAACAAGTATTAATGATAATACAGAAAGTAATTTCTAGTGTACTATAAATCGTGTCAATTTATATGAAACATATACATTATATATATCTTCACATACATCTTACACTGTTTATTTATTTACATGTGCACACAACACATGGCTAATTTAACAGCAGCAGCACTATCTTATATTTTTAATGACAGAACTTTCACCAAAGTTTTGGAACCACTCTACAAAAGTTATGAGAGAACATAGTTTAAAGGAAACTGCTTGGTGAATAAGAATGATTCTAGGAGGGAAATAAAGGAAAACTGGCATTAAACTTAGAAGTTTAGTGTCCATTTGTTTTTAGTAAAAGAGAAGAGTTTAAGTAAAAATAGGCATATAAGAGCTATAAAGTAAAAATAATGCAATATAATGTTAATATTTCAATGTGCCTGCCTATGAGATTGTTTGTAGATTATTTTTAAAGGTTTTACTGAATTTCTTACAATATTGCTTCTGTTTTATTATTTATATTTTTGGCTGCGAGGCATATGGGGTCTTAGCTCCCAGACTAGGGATCGAGCCCTTGCCCCTGCCTTAGAAAGCAAAGTCTTAACCACTGGACCTCTAGGGAAGTCCCAAAAGATTTTTATAGATACGTTTTTCTAATATGCTACCATTTCCCATCAAATTTTAACATATAAATACAGGTACATAATACAGATGAAACTATCAAGTAGCACTGTATAAGGTAAATATATAACATATCCATGGTCATATATGTGTTAAGTGTGTAAGTATTTCATACGTAGCCATGTGTGCTTCCTAAGTCTCCATCACTTTAGTTGAATAAAATCTCTTTTTCAGGATCTTGGTCACATTAAATGAGGACAAAGAAACCTGGTGATTCATGCCTTCAGAGTTTTAAAGTAGCATGTGCACAATATTGCAACACTGTTTATGCAATTTCAGCATATTACCCAAATAGAATTATGATTTTTTTCTAATTCAATTCGTTCTCAAGGTTTCATTCCTCCATCAGTGATATATTGGAAAACTCCTCTAGGCAATTAATATACAGAGGATGAGTTGTAGTTCTCTGTTTCTAAAGTAATATATTTGGTAAGTGTCAATGTCCCCATATCAATTTGGATGTCCGTGGGGAAAATATTTATTTTGCACCTGAAACATTAAGTCAGTTCAGTTAGTTCAGTCACTCAGTCGTGTCCGACTCTTTGTGACCCCGTGAACTGCAGCACACCAGGCCTCCCTGTCCATCACCAACTCCCGGAGTCTACTCAGACCCATGTCCATTGAGTTGGTGATGCCATCCAGCCATCTCATCCTTTGTCATCCCCTTCTCCTCCTGCCCCCAACCCCTCTCAGCATCATGGTCTTTTCAAATGAATCAGCTGTTCACATAGGTGGCCAGAGTATTGGAGTTTCAGCTTCAACATCAGTCCTTCCAATGAACACCCAGGACTGGTCTCCTTTAGGATGGGCTGGTTTGATCTCCTTGCAGTCCAAGGGACTCTCAAGAGTCTTCTCCTGCACCACAGTTCAAAAGCATCAATTCTTTGGTGCTCAGCTTTCTTTATAGTCCAGCTCTCACATCCATACGTGACTACTGGAAAAACTATATCCTTGACAAGATGGACCTTTGTTGGCAAAGTAATGTCTCTGCTTTTTTTTTTTTTAAACTTTATTTTACTTTACAATACTGTATTGGTTTTGCCATACATCAACATGAATCCACCACAGGTGCTTTTTAATATGCTGTCTAGGCTGGTCATAACTTTCCTTCCAAGGAGTAAGCATCTTTTAATTTCATGACTGCAGTCACCATCTGCAGTGATTTTGGAGCCCCCCCAAAATAAAATCTGACACTGTTTCCCCACCTATTTGCCATGAAGTGATGGGACCAGATGACATGATCTTAGTTTTCTGAATGTTGAGCTTTAAGGCAACTTTTTCGCTCTCCTCTTTCACTTTCATCAAGAGGCTTTTTAGTTCCTCTTCACTTTTGGCCATAAGGGTGGTGTCATCTGCATATCTGAGGTTATTGATATACATACTCTTGTTAGTTTTCCTTATGAGGATATTCAAGTAACTATTGCTAAACTGATGTCACAGTCTCCCTAAAGAATATCATTTCTTTGATTTGAGTTGAGGTTGATGTCCTAATTCTGCCCTTAATTAGATATGGATATTTGAGTTGATCATATATTCATTTATGGCTGTTCCATGAGGAGAGAAATTATGCCTGCAGGAGAAGCTGCTAGGAGGATTAGATGTATATTAAGCAGTCTTGCTAACTATGACTCTATTCATAAACCAGAGTTGCTTTGTCTTTTACATGATTCTTTAGTACATAGCAAATACATTTTTTCCCTGAGAATTATATTTTAGCAATATATTTTTCATTATGTCTATTTTGGTAGCTATTATACACTGATTACCTTTAAGATCACTTGGTGAAAGCTCCTCCCCTGCCTGCATCACCCTTCCCAACCTTTCTCTTTTGTAAAAGAAACCATAACCTCTTTAAACCACCAGGATACCATGGACCTGTTTGTCTCTATTCTATAACTTAAGTATAAATATGTCTTTGTCTGTCTTGTCTGCTAGGCTATCAACTCTTCAGAGCAGGAATGTGTCTTGTGCATTATTTGTTTTGTCAAAATCCAGCAGAGGACATAATGCATAGTAATTCCTCAATAAAATTGTTTTGATTTTTCCTTAAATAAAATAATATATATATAAATGAGGAAATAGTGAAATTCTGAGCAAGGATTATAGAGACCTGTCTCCCTTCATTAATCAAGCTAAACTTTCTGAGAAGAATACTGTTGATATTAAAACAAAATTACCCTTAAGAAGTATGGAAAACTATTACTCAGTCATAAAAGATAATGAAATTGGGTTATTTGTAGCGACATGGATAGACCTAAAGAGTGTCATATAGAGCGAAGTCAGAAAGAGAAGACAAATATTGTATATTTGTGCGACTGAACTGAACTGAATACATATATGTGGAGTCTAGAAAAATGATATAGGTGATCTTATTTGCAAAGCAGAAATAGAGGCACAGACATAGAGAGCAAACATTGATACCAAGGGGGAAAAGAGGGGTGTGGGAATTGGGAGACTGAGATAGAGACATAGACATTACTGATACTATGTATAAAATAGGTGACTAATTACAACGTACTGTAAGCCCAGGGAACTCTGCTTAATACATTGTGGTGACTACAATGGGAAGGACATCCAAAAGGAAGGGTATACATATATATATATATATATATATATATGTGTGTGTGTGTGTGTGTGTACACACACATATGTATATTTGAGTATCAGTTACACACACACATATGTATGTATGACTGATTCATTTTGCTGGACTGTAGAAACTAACACAACATTGTAAAGCAACTATACTCCAATTAAACTAGTCAGACAAACAAAAGCAAGTACATGAGAAAAGAGTTTTAAATCTGTAGCCACTTTAGAAAGGCTAATACTGTCTTTTGGAGTAAAAAGGGAGATGACTGGGTTGTCTTGACAACCTTCTTTGTAGAGGAGGAGTTAATTCTTATATCTGACCTCAGGTTTAAATTGTGATTCTAATGTTAATCATTATAAGACATAAGCTTCACATCTCATAAATTCAGTCAACCTGTTTCCACTATCCAGAGCCATGTTAAATAAAGAACAGTTTCTAAAGCATTTTTCAACATTTCTAGAAAATCCTTTCTGCCCTTTTCCAAATTATGTTTCTTGTCATACAAGCTACTTTTCATGAGCTGTCTGCCACGAAGCCCTAAGGATAATGCTGATGTTTGAGTCAATAAATGGTCCATCTCTCTTTCAGACATCCCAGTATATAAATAAAATTGTACCTCACCCCTCTCCTTTACACCATACTTAGATCACAATATCAATTCAAACAAAGAAATGGATGTGCTAGGAACTGACATTCAAATGCATTATTTCTCCTCTTTGAAATGAGTAAAGGAAAGGGAACTAATAATAATGTGATATTGTTGTCTACTCACTAACGACAGCGTGGAATAAATAAGAGTCTTCCTTTTGTTGTCCTGATAGTGAGATATAACTGGCTTTCATAATGCTAGCGGTACAAATGTCCTCATATTTTAAAAATTTTTGATAAGATACTTATCGGTCATATATTTCAGTGGAGGTATTTTATGCTTTGTATTGTATCTAATAGGCCTATTCACAAATGAAGAGTATATGAGGGGAAAGATGAACATCACTTCATAACAAGACATTGAGATAAACTCTCCTAAACTATGAAAGCTTCCAAAGGCATATGGCCCTTTTATTCATGGCTTTTTTCTATTCAAATACCAAAGTGCTTCAAGTGGCTTTGATAACATACTTATGAATTCATGAAGACGTTTTTCATAATGTGCTCACCTTTGGTGCTGAGAGGTTATGCAGATTGCTTTTATTTGCTTGGTTGGAAAAGATCTAAGAGTGTGTTGCAGATACATCACAATTTAGAACAATTTTTTACATTGTTCTCAGCTACGTTTCACAAACTTGCTGGAACTCTCTACCCAAACTTCAGGCAATGATAAGAATAAATGTCAAATATTATTAGTTCTGGAGTATAACTACTAATTTTGGTTTTGACTGCACAGTACATAGAAAAACCTTGGAACATTTCCAGTTATCTTCACTATCATTTAGCCCTTAAAACCCAGAGCAGACATTTAAAATGAAAAAAAGAAAAAAGTACACCATTATATTGAGGCAGCAGATGCAAGTTAGCATTATCCGAAGATGAATACTTGCAGCCTTCACTGGCAACCTGACCAGATATATTCTGTATAATTAAATAAGGGAGCAGTTTAAAAAATAAAATTATAACATCTTGGGCAATCTTTTGTAAATAATGGAGTAAGCAGCACAGAGAACAGGAAAAAAAGTCCAAATGTGATTAGCGGTTGCTCTTCATGAGAAATTTTCTCCACCTCTAATTTGACTTTTCTGAAAAGCTTTAATGAATACTTTCCTCAGTGATACTGTTTGTTGTTTTAAATATCATCATGGAATCTTTGCAGTGTTATTACCATATGAAGATGACACACTGGCGAACTTTATAAAATACCAAGTGGCTCTTGGCAGGACGTGTCTGTGTTAACTCGTTTCAGCCCGGCATGTCGTGTCCCTGTTGCTGAGCTCTTTAACATAAATGTTAAGGTTATCACAATTCCAGGAAGAAAGTGGACTTTACAAAAGAAGGAAAGAAGCAGAAAGTATTAATACATTGAACAAAGTGAAAGACAAGGTAGTTTAACTTGTTTGTTTGCTGAACTCAAAAGTAAATATACTGCAGCTGAAAGTGTTCCATTTTTATCCGCCTGCTGCAGTAATGGTTGTGTTACTTCAGGGCTTCTACTTTAATAATTGATCATGGTTTGTATAGCATCAGCTAAGAGCAAAAATAAGAGTGTTGCTTTGAACAAACTGCAGCAATGTTATAGCATTAGGCACAGAAACAAGATTCGGGAAATATAGATATAGAAGAAACAGGAAAAAGATGGATACATTGGGTGGTAAATACTGCTTCAGGCTAGAAAGTAATGAGAATTTTTCCGTAGAGAGTTTTGACCTGCTATTCAAAAATTGTTTCTTGTCTTAATAAATCCTAAAAGTGTAATTTACTTGCAAAAGGGAAAGAACAAAGGCACCAAAATTCTTTTGATAACAACACTTGTTAAGGTTGATAAGTTGGGTTTCAAATGTGTGAAGAAAAATGTGTGACAGTTTGTTTTAAGGTGACAACCTAAGTGTTCAGATACTTCCATCTTTTGCTACTTATCAAGCAGTAGCTGAGTTGTAGTTCCACTTGTACATTTACAGCATAAACCATACCGAGTAGTATAGGCTGAATTCATGGAGAAAATGTACTTATATTTTCTGGTAAATTGACAACCACAGATCTCTATAATTTTTCTTAAGCTGGTAAAAATAAGATTTTTTTCTTTGATTTTAATTTGTTTTGCAATACAAATAAGAAATACCACTCTTTTCAGAAAATATTTCTTTTCTCAACATAGAGTTATTCTAAAGATGATGGTTATTATATATTTTCTCCTTTTTCTGAATTGAATCTCATATGATTCATAGGGGTCTCAATTGCTATATGCCAATTACTGCATATATATGTATCTATTCAATCAGGATTTACATGTCTTATAAACTATGATTTTTTAATTTAGTCTTCTTAATTGTGTGCACATGTTTACACGTGTGTACACACACTCATGAAAATCAACTTGAAGATTAGGAGAATGAGGTGGTAAATCTAGATTTAAATTACAATTCATGCTATTAAAATAACTGCTGTAACCTGCTGCTGAGGTGTGCAATAGGGATAAGATATAAAGCAAAATGACCAAATTTTAATGAATGTAGGAATAACATTATGATGTTAATGATAATCAATGTGACTTATTCCATTATCAAACACATTGCAAAGGAGTGATTACTTATTTTATGCCTAATTACAATGGAGAAAAATAAAGCAATCACATATTTCATATCAAAAATAAGCAGAAAAAAAGGATCTAGAATAATTTGTTCTCAATTATATAGACCCTTATGGTAAAAATGATAAAAATGAACCCCCCCAATACTTGCTTCAGATCTCTACTTTGCATGTACATGTATCCCTGTAATTAAAAGGCAAGCGTTTGGGTTGAGAATTTGATGATCAATGCTAGCTTTTTTCACAGTGAGTCCTTGGAATGGTTGTAGACCTCCACAGTCAAATGAGTTTGGGAATGTTGAACTAAATAAAGATAAGTCATTTTTTTTTTTTAACCAAAGAATTTCTCAAGACCTTAAGGATTCTAGTGTACACTACAAATCTTTATGCAAGGCCAGGAATGCAGTTCCCAAATAGATCTCATCACGAACGTTTTTGTTCAGAATCTCAAGGGACTGGTGAGTCTTGGAACATACTTTAAGAAATACTGATCTTGACCTAGACCAGCACCAACCCTGATTCACTGTGCAGTGAGAAAATACTTTCCTCATTCTTCGACTTTCAAAATTAAAAAGGTTCCGCAGAATTCCCTGATTATTTCACAAGCATTGAAAACCCTCTTGATAATTGTTGTCATAATAGAGTGTCATTTAAAATGAAAATGACAAAATTGTTAGATGTAAGGTCAGAGCAGTTGACTAGACTCTAACCAACTGAAGGATATATATGGGCAGTAGTCAGCATGCATACATGAATTTGTTTGGGATTCAGCTAATTCCTCTATGATACACACTTTGGGGAATCACACAGTGAGTTGAAATCATAAATATTAAATGTTTAAATGCCAAGGAACTGTTCAAAATGATTACAACTTTTCTTCTACTCATTCAGGGTAGATTTCTTATGTCAAGCTGTAACCTAGGAAGTAAGAACACAGAACTGAGAAACCCAGAATCTGTATTTAAGGAGATTCCTAAAGTAAACAAGAGCCATGTGTGTTATCGAACAGTGTGTTAGGCCTATAGTGAGGTGGAACCATAGAGTCCTATGGGAGCATGTGGCCAGGGGTTTGGGTACATTATCCAGACTGGGAAAAGCAAATGGTGATAGTTGAGCTGGTTCATGAAGGAACTGAACAAATTACTCTGGCAGAGAAAGTGCATTCCAAGAAGACAGAATGGCAAGCACACTGGCACAGGCATAGGAAGAAGTGTGATCTGTTTCATGAGTCACATATAAAGCTTAAGGTGGGGAGGATCTGGGATGGTAAGTTTAAATAGTGATAGGAGTTTTCAAATGTTATGCCACTGACTTGGAGGTTTTCCTCTGGGTCTCAGAGAAACCACTAAAGGACATACATTTATGAGGGGAAAGATAGATGATAGAGAGACAGCCAGAAATAGACGATGATATCTGTGTTTTCTGACATGCATGAAGAGTATGACTGCAGATTGGGAAAAGAATTTGGAGAGTTAAAAAATTTTGTCACTTAACAAAGTTTACCCAGGACAGCATGCCCTTGAGATGACATTTAAAAATAAAATAATTGATTACTATATAATTGTATCCTATGTCACTGATTTTCAAATTATTTCCATCCTCTCAATCCTTTGCTCATAGATTATGCAATAAAAATAATGAAGTAGAAAAGTACCAAGAGAGGATGGCTTTGTTTGATTGGTAGAGACATATGTATAAGGGACCCCTGGCAACAACCCAAGTAGACCCTGGGAATTTAGAATAAAATCCTGGAACACAGTGAGGCATAAAAGCATTCTTTTAAGTACTGGCAAATCTGCATGTGTGACCAAACATACTAACCATCTTATTTTGTATTTGAAGGAGATTTTGTGCTTTCTCTCTTAAATTATTTTAAAATTGTGGTTTTGTTTCTTTATTGCACAATATGTATTGAGAACATAATACTGGCCCTGGACTAAATGCCAGGCAAACAATGGTGAACATAGAAAACATCCCAGCACCCAAGGAGCTTCCAGGTTAGAAGGGAGGCGAGTAAATCATTTCCTAAGGAGGTATGAAGTGGTCACTCTGCAAAGTGTTATGGCAGAGACCACTGTAGTACCACGCAGGATAATGCTAGTGTTGATTTGGTGAGCTGGGCATCCAGAGGAGTCTCCCTGATGGGCTGAAGGTGGAGATACTGGGGTAGGTGCGACTGGAAAGAAGCCTCAGGCTGAGCAAAGTGTGTGGGAACGTGCTGTGAGACAGCAAGCAAGGCATATTCTAGGAGTTGCCTGCAGGCCAGTGTGGTTGCAGGGGTCAGGGGAGGTGTTGGGAGTAGAGGTGGGGCAGGATAGGAAGCTAGGGGTGAAGGAATCAGACTTTGGAAGATTTTGCAGGCTGAATTAAAGATTTAATATTTTTCCAAAGAGCATTAAATGAATCAAAGCAATGTGGCAAAATGTTTCATGAGACTGCATGTGGCATTGCTTCTATAGACTATAGGTGGCGACTACATCAAGTTTTGCATTACATTAAGCATCTGGTCCCATCACTTCATGGGAAATAGGTGGGGAAACAATGGAAACAGTGTCAGACTTTATTTTGGGGGGCTCCAAAATCACTGCAGATGGCGACTGCAGCCATGAAATTAAAAGACACTTACTCCTTGGAAGAAAAGTTATGACCAACCTAGATAGTATATTCAAAAGCAGAGACATTACTTTGCCAACAAAGGTCCGTCTAGTCAAAGCTATGGTTTTTCCTGTGGTCATGTATGGATGTGAGAGTTGGACTGTGAAGAAGGCTGAGCGCCAAAGAATTGATGCGTTTGAACTGTGGTATTGGATAAGACTCTTGAGAGTCCCTTGGACTGCAAGGAGATCCAACCAGTCCATTCTGAAGGAGATCAGCCCTGGGGTTTCTTTGGAAGGAATGATGCTAAAGCTGAAACTCCAGTACTTTGGCCACCTCATGTGAAGAGTTGACTCATTGGCAAAGACTCTGATGCTGGGAAGGGTTGGGGGCAGGAGGAGAAGGGGATGACAGAGGATGAGATGGCTGGATGGCATCACTGACTCGATGGATATGAGTCTGAGTGAACTCCGGGAGTTGGTGATGGACAGGGAGGCCTGGCGTGCTGTGATTCCTGGGGTCACAAAGAGTCGGACATGACTGAGCAACGGAACTGAACTAAACTGAACTGAAGGATTTGGGTATTTTGCCTTAGTAGTTTTCTGACTGCCTTTGATTTAAGACTTTTAGGAATGTAACCTAATGTCAATAATTCCTTCTGGAGTTCTCTTTTAGGCTGCCATACCTAAGGTCACAGGATTTATTTTCAAAATAAGTCCAGGTCAGCTGAATTCAACAATGATTGGCAAACTATCAAACATTTAAAAAAGAAGAAGAAGAGGTGTTCTGTTTATAAGATAGCAAAATTCTGTCCAAACCCTGGAAGGTAGAATGCCACTGACCTATGATAATTAACTTAAAGAAGAAAACACAACATTAAATTAATTGCTCAGCTGGAAATTATTTAGTAATTCTCTGACTTTTAAGTCTCAGGGGTTTTCTTCTTGATGTAATATTGTTAGACATCTTAAAATCATCTGAAAATGTACATTTTGGAAGCCATTACTTCACTTTTAGTTTGCAAGTGTTCATTTATGTGTCTAATAATAATAAACATTTCTTGAAGGCTCAGTATCTTGAGTGCAAGCACTAAATCTGAGCATTTTAAATGATCCATCTCATTGTACTCTCACAGATATTTACATAAAGTACAGGAATTTTTTACTCCTATTTACAGGAAACAGGCTTTAGAAGTGGATATGCTCCAATGTCATGCTGACTTATAATACCTAAATGAATAGCTGGGGCCGTTACTTTTGTCACTGTTGCTGCTGAGTGGGAGGGTAGAGTGAGGCAGTTAAAGAGATCATTGAATTAGGATTGGTGACTTCAGGTCAGGTCCAATCTTCCCAGGTGGGTGCCCTTGATCAAGTCTCTTTACTCATGGGCCCTTCATCCTTAAAGGAAAGGACTTGATGAAATACTGGACCAGATACTACTCAAGAATTTATCATTGGGTTCACAAAGTTTTAATAGTTAAGTACAGGGCTTCCTAGGCGGTGCTAATGGTAAAGACTCCTCCTGCCAATGCAGGAGACATAAGAGATGTGGGCTCGATCTCTAGGTCAGTAGATCCCCTGGAGAAGGGAATGGCAACCCACTATAGTATCCTTGCCTGTAAAATCCTATGAACAGAGGAACCTGGCAGGCTATAGTCCATGGGGTCACAAAGAGTCAGACATGACTGAGTGACTGAGCACAGGAGCTAAGCAAAGAGATGCAATGGGATAGCAAAGATGAGCTCTATAAAAAGTAGGCAATATGGCTTATTTGTGACATCAAGCAAAGCTACAAGATGTCAGAAGGCTGTGGCTGGGAAGATAGACTAGATTGTATTCCAAAGAATCATGAAATCTGGAAAGAAATCTGGAATTATTCCATTAGGCAATAGGATCACCAAAGAAAGTAAATTCTGGAGTATTTCAGTCATGTCATGAAACTGGAAACTCAGACCTGAAAACTTCCTTTTTAAATTAGCTCAGATACCTTCTTGCTTTTCTTTGGTATTTGTGGTCTTATCTACTAAGGCTCTTTCCTAAAATTCTCAAGTTATACTTTTATGTATGATCACATAAAATACCATACTATACTTTAAAACATAACCACCTATAGTTTTCAGCATTATCATTTTAATTTGACTTAGATTTTGGATTATTTTAGGTATCTTGTGTCTCATTGTGTGAAATTGTCTCTGTAGAGGGCATTTTGGTTGTTCTACAACATTTTCATAGGGCCCATAAATCAACAGCAATCTTCTTTCAGTTCAATCATTTTTTTTTCCTTTTTGAATTCTAAATGCTTCAGAGGCACATAACCCAAAGTTAGCATTCTCTCCTTCTCTTTGAAAACTGCAGTCAATATGTTTAATACTCACTACTGTCGAATACAGAAACACAAAGTATGAACACTGTTTCTTGCATCCTAAAAGGAGTTGCATTTTGTTGGCAGTGATACCTACAGATTGGCCTTCTACACTTGCAATTTGTTGATTGGAATAACAATCAACAATTTGTTGATTGTTGATTGCAAACCAAAGAGAACCAAGACAAATTGGAAACCAGTCAGGGTGAGATTGACCAAAGGTCAATCAGGCAATGCAAGAGTAAAGGGGACAGAAAAAAAGGGTGTGCAATGGTGAGTTTTAAGTGAGAGTTTTGAGAAGTTTTGTTGGAGAGTTGAGTGATTTTGAGATATACCCACTGTATGAGATACAGGAATAAAGTTAGGAAGATATTTTTAAGATTTTTGTGTCTTCCTGATATAAATTCTATTTGTTAACTATTGAGAATGAAAATGCTTGTCCCCAAATTTTTACTAGTGGATATATTTATTTTTTAATTTTAAAAGAAATCAATATTTTTATGGGGGATAGGGCATGCTGGAATGGAGCAGCACTGTTTAGGTTGATGATAAGCCTCATATCTGCTAACCTCTAAGGCGGAAAACTTACGGCGACTTTAGGACCAGAGATTTCTAGGATATATTTTTCCATTTTTCTGATGAGAAAAATCATGCTGATGGGGACAATTTGCTACTCAGACCATGAGAGTCTAGTTCAAGTGGCCAAGGAACAAAATGAAGAGAGTTATTAAAAAAAATATTTCCCTTTTCCTGTGTTTCTGACATTTGACTTATGATGATAAAAATGGTAAAAGAAAAATCACAAATGTAAAAAAAAAATAGAAGCTAATCTAATAAGAAATCAGAATACTGAAAATTTTAAACTATGTGAATTAACAAACATAAGATAGATTACACAAATAGTTTTCACAATTTGTGGGACAGCTATTCTTTCATTGAACTTAATTGTTTTCCATAACATGTAGGGAAATGTTCTCTTTTCTATGAACACTTGCAGGTCTTGCCATTATGATTTTGTTCTTTCTTGTATTAATTTATGTCTCTAGCTTCGCTTCAGAGAAGGCAATGGCACCCCACTCCAGTACTCTTGCCGGGAAAATTCCATGGATGGAGGAGCCTGGTAGGCTGCAGTCCATGGGGCGCAAAGAGTCGGACACGACTGAGCAACTTCACTTTCACTTTTCACTTTCATGCCCTGGAGAAGGAAATGGCAACCCACTCCAGTGTTCTTGCCTGGAGAATCCCAGGGACGGGGGAGCCTGGTGAGCTGCCACCGTCTATGGGGTCACACAGAGTCAAACACGACTGAAGCGACTTAGCAGCAACAGCAACAGCTTCCCTTTTCTGGGGAGTTCATTGAGAGGAAGAGCTAAATCATATTTTTCTCTCATCTTCATTATCTTAGAAAAACCTCTACCTAGTAGCTACACATTAAATGTATGAAGAATCCTTTTTAAAGACACTATTACACTTTTTTTTTTTTATGCACGCATCCAATTTATTTGTCCAATGGTACAAAAAAGAATAGATGGGGAAACAATGTCAGACTTTATTTTGGGGGGCTCCAAAATCACTGCAGATGGTGACTACAGCCATGAAATTAAAAGACGCTTACTCCTTGGAAGGAAAGTTATGACCAACCTAGATAGCATATTCAAAAGGAGAGACATTACTTTGCCAACAAAGGTCCATCGAGTCAAGGCTATGGTTTTTCCAGTGGTCATATATGGATGTGAGAGTTGGACTGTGAAGAAAGCTGAACACTGAAGAATTGATGCTCCTGAACTGTGGTGCTGGAGAAGACTCTTGAGAGTCCCCTGGACTGCAAGGAGATCCAACCAGTCCATTCTAAATGAAATCAGTCCTGGATGTTCATTGGAAGGACTGATGCTGAAGCTGAAACTCCAATATTTTGGCCACCTCATGTGAAGAGCTGACTCACTGGAAAAGACCCTGATGCTGGGAGGATTTGGGGGTAGGAGGAGAAGGGGATGACAGAGAACGAGATGGCTGGATGGCATCACTGACTCGATGGAATGAGTTTGAGTGAACTCCGGGAGATGGTGATGGACAGGGAGGCCTGGCGTGCTGCAATTCATGGGGTTGCAGAGTCGGACACAACTGAGCGAACTGACTGACAGAAAAGAATGGATGTGAGACAGCTGCACAGAGAGGAATAGATGTAGCGTGTTTCAGTGCAGATTTTCCCTTGCTCTTGTTTCTCTGAAGAGTATTTATACCTATCTCTGTAGAGTATTCAGTGATACTTCCACTTATTCTCTACTGTTACAAAAATATAAGAAAATATTTCATCTACATGACAATTTTACAGATAAAACTAACAGACTCTTCAGAAGTCTCTGGCAAGGGCAGCCAGTACATGAGACTGTGTCTAGTATTAATAACTCTGTTAAACACACTGACTAATACATTTTGGGGAAATTATTTTGAAATAATATATGATCAGTCTGTTTAGCTTCACCCCCAGATCCCTATCCTTCTTGGCTGTGGCTATGCTTGGTCTGAAGCAACAAGTGCCTGTGAAAGGAATGAAACATGAAATCTCTCTACATCAGATTGTCTCATTAAAATCATTTCATTTTTCCCTCACATGTAAGCTTCTAAAATTTCTCACTCACTCTGCATCTCCCCTGTATTAAATAATGATATACAGACTGTCTCTCTAATTTCCAACAAAAAGCATAGTAATTATTGTTTCTCCTTCCACTTATTTAATAAATTCTGTGGATACAAATTGCCTTGACCAGTGTAGCAAGAAGTATTCTTAAAATTACACAGAATTTAGAACTTTACAAAATCATGGTAAGTTTTCATTCTTGCCAATTCTACTTCTTAGGGGTCTTAAATGTAAGTTTGGCAACATGAAATATTATATTGTTAAATTTTAAAGAAGAATTTTAATCATTAAAAATAAATATGAATCTTATTTTATATTTGACCTAGCCAAAATTCCTCACAATGCGCATGTATTTTGTCAGAATTATAGAGACAGCTCTGAATTTATGTTTCCAAATGCCATAGGACTTATCATGAGCTATATGCTCATTTAAGAGCAGAATTTTACCCATTGTACATAACGACATCATAGACAATTGTGATGATTTGTAGATTTGTGAAAAGTGCCAGCTCTATCCCACATATCAATAGATGCTTTCTGGGCTTTTCATGGATATCATTGGTATTGCCAGTGTTTTATGGGGAAAAAATGTCCTCATATGGGAAGTGTCTGTCCTACATGTCTTGGACACACAAACTGCAGAACAGGACAGGCTTTGGAACAAAATAATACTAAGTTCACAGTATAACATTTCATGAGGAAAACAAGTGTTTGGAACTGGAAAGATGATATTTATTTTTCATGCTATTAATAAAGCCTTAATAAAGGGATTTTTAATGTGAATATTCCATGATCTTTCTCTCCTGTATGGCAATAGAGTAATTTGCCTACTTAGAGGGTATTTTTCTAGATTCATGTTGATTCTTCAGTATTATTGTATAAGTAATTTCATTTTAAAGGCTATAAGCTTCACAGGGTCTATGTCTAGCATTAAAGCTCCAAGAGGCAGAAATAAATCATAGCATTCCACCCATCGTCCTGACAACCTTTAGGTTTATATAGAATTATTTCACCTAAGTCCCAGACTCTATCTATTCTTTTACTCCTATGTGCCAGAAACTATGCTGAGTTCTAGATGAGGCGAAAAGGTTAAAAAAAACAAACAAACACTCAGAAGAATATGTTTTCATACTATGGAGAAAGATATATTATAGATAAATGATTACTAGTTATTTTGCTCAAAATCTCTTGATGGTGAGTCCTTCCCTGGCCACAACTATCAACAGTATTAATCACCCCTTCAATGCTACACATCTTTCATTTAATCTTCTTAGAACTCAACAGTAACCAAAAAAGGTATATAATATAATATTATATACCTCATGATATAAAAATACAGATTAATTGTCTTATTTTATTTCCTGTGATTAAGACTTGAATCTAAATTCTATGAGATTAGAAATTTTATTTGTTTTGTTCAGAGATATATCCTCAATGCCTAGCACATAATGGAAGCTTGATAAATTGTTGCTGAGTGAATGAAGATGGTACTATGATTTGTAGCATAGTATGCTTTTACCATGAATATGGAAGCACAAATGGGAAGCTTGCATACAAGAGAAACAAACATTTATACAAGGAATATGATATTTCATCTGGGTTTTGATAGATGAGTAGGAGTTCACCTTGCAGGTAAGGAATTGTGTACAGAGACTAATTCAGGAAGATTGAACAGCACCTATGAAGCATAGATATGTGTGTTGACAAAGAGTTGTCAATTCTGGGAGAGAATATAAAGTCAGTAAGTGTTGAAGGGTATTTAGCATGGAGTGGCATGATCAAGAAAGGTCAGAGAAGAAGATTGGTGAAAGAGGATCAGAAAACAGAGACTGGACTATTAAGAGTCTTATATATCATGGTCAGAAGTTTGAATTTCATTCTTCAGGCAATAAATAATCTTCAAAGGATTTTCTGCAGAGAAAGATCACAATTGTCCTTGAAAGATCACTCTGTTGGCAGTGTGGAAAATGGATAGGTACTCAATATTTGTTGAGTTAATGAATGATTTTTCAACAGTACTTTAGACCTTACAATTTGGTGATTCTTCAAGCGTCACTATAAATATTGACAGATTGCAAAAATAAATATCTCAGAATGATGGAGCAGTTCTACTGTAGAAGACAAGATTATACCTGATTTTTCAGAATGTAAAAAATGGGGAACTTTCCCTGAACCTCTCAGCAGTTTCATAACTATTCGTATCATTACACTAATCTTGGTTACTCCTATTAATGATTTCTTTTCTCTGAAAATCTTTAACTGCCTAACAGAAGCTTTCTACTTTAGAAACAAAAACAACTTTTTGACTTTTTGCTGTCTGCCAAAATTGATTTGCTACAAATCAAGTTTAGCTATGTACTTCTTATTCATTATGGAAAGTAGTTAATGCAAATTTAAATATCAACGCTCCCTACCACAGATAAAAACAAACCTACATGAAAAACAGATTGCCAGGCAGGCTTTGAGGAGTCTCTGATGTACACACATTCAGAACGATTACTTATTCTGAATTCCTTTCAATAGCACACCTCTCACTCTCTCACCTTCCCTAGTACGGTGGGAATTGGATCTTAAATGAAAACACTTCTTTTTTTCCGATTGTTTGAAAGTAGTTAGCATCTTTAACCTTGCCTGGAAAAGTAGATACCTATAAAAGTAATATAGGTAACTTGGTATTCCTTCTTTCAAAACCTAATATCTTTATCAAGAACAGAGATTATAGGTATCTTTCAAGTCTGAAATTATTTCTTTGAAGAGTTAATATTAAGGAAGTGCTAATTTTTCCTAAAATCTCTCTGGCTGAAGTATATAAAACAGAGTTAACACCTTATGAAAGTACCCTATTTGTCATTAATGCAATAGTATTTTGTCTAAAATTTGACATAAAGTGTTTACCAATTTCTATCAGGCCAGTAAACTCTGACTGTCCCAAGGAAAAGCTGAGAGTGTCAGGCAGACGATGGCCTGTGAAGGACACTGAGTGATTTATTTATCACATTTATTCATTCATGTTACACATTTGTTACTGAGTGCCTCACAGTGTCAGGCAGATAGGAATGAAGATCCTTAAGACTTTTTCTAGGAAGGAGCTTACATGACATTAAAAAAGGGGAGAAAGACAATAAACAAATAAACAAGGAAGCTTCAAGAAGTATCAAGTAGTTCTAAGGCTTTGATGAAAATAAAACTAAGGAAAAAGGTTTCAAGGCTACTACTGTACCTTCCAGTGCTATTAAGTGGTCATAAGAATCTTGTCTTTAAGTTGGTCCCGGATTTTCTCAGGCCTCTCTTACTTTAGCCATTGTGTAATTCAGCAACAACCATGAATCACTAGCAGCTGACTATCTTGGGTTGGTCATTTACCAAACTTCTTACCCTACAGTGATGACATTTGAAAGTTATCTGGCTTGATTAGCCAATACATTTATTTCAAACTGATTTCCTATTAACGGATTTAAACCACCTCAAAAAATAGAAATCATGTTTTCAATAGTTAAAAGTATCTTATGGGTTTTGAGTGTATAAAATCAGAAGGAAGAGCTACAATTAGCCTAAGCCAGTCTCAGTTCAAGCTTCCCCCACATGATTTTACTAATACCCTTCAAATTCTGACTTCTGCCATTCCAGCCATATGTCTCTTTAAGCAGATCCACTCTGCAGTGCCAAAGTGTGTCAAGGACATTGCTAGGTTACCAAAAACATTTTTTTATGTACAACTTTTTATAATATTCCAAAGTCTTCTTCCACCTGAACCCCACCCCAACCCCTAAAATACAATTTTAATAACACACATTAAAATGCCATGCTGATAATAAAACCAGAGATATATTACAGGGAATCTGTCTGCATTTTTTTTAACGCCTTTTGGCACTAGCATAATGGCGTAAGCACATGGACTCACACACATTGCCTAATTTCTTTTCTTTTTTTTTTCGGTTTTGGGTACAAAGTAGTGCAAAAATTTATAGTGATGTTATTCAGTGCATAAATGTCAATTTAAGAAAGAGCTGAGAGAGAGGGATATAAATTTGTGTTTGAGAGATGTACTAACACAGTAGAACTGTGTATGTAAGGGATGTGGCTTTTTAGTTTCTGATCGCAGTTTTATAATCATATTATCCTGTGTTGCTGTTGGGGAAAGCAACAAACAGTGGCTTCTGCCATCTCAATGAACAGAGAGATCTCTGGAAATTGCACCTGTTCATTATTATGTGAGAAAGCCTTCTGTGGGCAGAGAGGAGGAATTCAGTCTTATTCTCAAACTGTTGCCTAATTCTTATAACTTGTGCATATTTTCTGAGTGATGATTGTACAATCTGCTACACATTTTGGGATAAAAACATTATTGAAATTGAGCATGCTAACTTTAACCAAGCTGCATATTTTGTGAATCGGGTTGTAAAGTTGACTGCCACAAGACAGCCATGTCCTATAAAAATTAGCATATATACACACACTCACCAATCCACACCCACACACATATGTTGACACACACACATATACTCTCTCACAAACACACCAGGGAGGACATAATTTAACACTTGGAGGCTCATTACTCTTCTAAGATAAAGAGTTAAATTTTTTTTTTCCCCTACTGCTCTTCCCATCTTTGAAACACCATGAGTCATGGTGTTTCCCATTTAACAAACACCATGGATTCTTTATTGTCTGTGAGGCTTCCATGTACTGCAGTAAATTTGGATTGAATATGTTATGTCCCAATTGACAGTAGTGATTAAGCCAAAAATAAGTGCATTCTCCTTTAAATGTTAGCTGTAGCATCAAGTAGCCTCCTCTACACTATGCTGTACTCAAACAAGTCAGTCTGCACAGACCAAAATGTTGATGGATATACAGCAGATCAAAAACAGGAGAGGCATTTTGAAGTACTCGTTATCTGTCTGAGACGATAGGCTTCTGCATTTGTACCTCTTTGCAAAAGAGACTTTATATTATTTTGTCAGTTTGTTTCAATTTGAGAGGTGTTGAAATTGGTATTCATTTTTTGATATAACCCTTACATTGTACAATTTACAAAAACTGACTGAAAGAGATAAATTAAATGGGTAGAAATATTTTCAAATCAAAGACCAACTGACATATATAAAAATGATGTATGTTTCCTACATGGTCCACAGGGAGAATTCTGCAGGCTTGCTATGATCTCTACAATTTGCTTCAGGGCAAACTAGATTCTGGGATATTCTATTATCCCTTTGGTCTGTTTATCATGGAAACTGATGTACAAATCGAGAGTACTTTTTGGTCTCTTTCTTTATATATGGTTGGAACTGGTAAGAATTCACTTATCTCATGTCCTCACCTTCAGTAAAGTGCTACAGAAGAGTTCAGTGACCAGTAATCAATTATTATTGAGAAGCAATCAATTGCTAATTTCCATAATTATGCACATCTAAACACTATGAACAAGAAAGAGAAACAAAGCTGCACTCCAAGCATTGCCTTGTTAGCAGTATTTTGTTAACACAGGCTCTAAAAAAAGCTGCCGCAGCTGGTACCACAAATGTGTTTCCAGTATTCAGGCCATCAACGTGATTCGTCGCTAAATGTATAGAATCAGCTTCTTGCTAAAAACTACAATTACAGGTGATATACAGATTGAAATCACAGGGCTGGTTTGTCGAAGAAAATTGTCCTAATGATGGGTTTTCGGATGGGGAATGCAGCTCTTTTCTTTCTCTGTGATGGGTTGTGAAGGCAGCTGCACCTGCCTCTATGCTGTATTCTGCCGCACTTAATGATATCTGATGATATCATTAGGCAAAGTGTTCATAAACAGATGTTGAGCCTGTGCCTAAATGCTGTCAGATGAGCGGTTGCTGGCCTGAAACAGTATTATTTATATAGAACATTTACGTTTGTTATGTTAATAACCCCACTATTAGCTCTCTGGATGTTACGTTAGGAATGTAAATGTAGTTAATATGAATAACAACCTCTTTACTCTTTGTGCTGCAGTTGAGTATAACTTTTAGGCTTTGGGAGAGAAACAAAGATACCCCCACCAAGTCCTTTCGACTTCTTTTTTTGGGGCACCATTTGAAATTTTGATCAGAAGATAAATGGTAAGAATTTGTAGGACAGATGCTAGATATTAGGATTTGATTTTCCTAACAGTTAATAATTTCAAGAGATTCTGATATCTATGTGTTTCCTTGTGTGAGCCCAACCTGTGACCCTAATACACTTAGTGTGGTCATCATGGACACCAAATTGACACCATTTCTACTGGAATGTCCCAAACTGTTGGGATATGGACCCATTTTCCTCCAGCTCTTTTTCTGACAATACCACATCTTTTCCATGAAACACATTGGGACGCTAGGGTCATGTGTCATAGTCTTTTTTTTTCACATTTGTGTTAGTGATTTAGGCTTTACCTTGATGTCACAGTTGCAGTGCCTAAAAATATCACATGACAGTCACTATCTCTCTGTGTGTATTTAAGCCAGAGTTGAATTTTATACCTCATAGTTGATTCATGCAGAGTAAGTTATGTCAATTCTGACAGTCATCAAATGTGCAATATTTTTGTGAAATACTGTTCTACTGTGATAGCCACATTATTTTTTGAAAGTGCCTTTGTCATTTTTATGACATTTTAACTCTTTCAAGAGTTTTCAATACTGAAAAAATGCACTTGTTTATTTTTAAGATCCGAAAAACTATTATTTGGAATGTTTATTGAAGAAAAAACAAAGGGTGTTAAACCAATGCTTTCTTATAACCATAATTATAGGTTAGAGTGATTTTTGACATGTCATTCTCATCTCAAGTAATTCTTATGAAATCATTCATATTACTAAAACTGGTAAAGACATCCTTGTGTGTTTGTTTCTGAGACTCTAGGTGTGAACAGTGTACTAGAGGTATGTGTTTACATATATAACTTCTTTCATTTCATCTTATTTTTAAGGATAATCTGAATTAGCTGTGATTTTAAATAATCATAATGGAATCTCAGGAAATTTTTTCCTGGGCTGCTTACTACATGGCATTTCAATTCTGGTCTGGGAAATACTAGAAACTTCAGATTTTTTTTGATATGGAGATTTACTAACATATCCCAAATAAGGAAACAGGAAAAAGTAAATTAAATCAGAGGATATTTTGTTCCATACAAATTGCTTCCTGACTATGATGTTTACATGGATTTTTTTTAAATTGTAACTTCTCCTAAAATTGGAACACTTAAAACATAACATTTCTTAAAACTTCTCAGGTAGTAAGGCTATCAAAACTTTGCTTGTGAGAGAAATCTGTGTACTGGAAGGAATGAACTAACTTTCAGCATATTCTGAACAACATAGGTAAATATAAAATGTCAGAGGACTCTGAGGACCTGTTGAATTATTTAGACTTTTCAACACGTCCAGTGTGCCTTTTATAAGGGAAAAAAGATTCTTAAGCGGGGAGTAGGAAACTCCAACCACCATGGAGTGTATTTTATTTGCTTGATACGGTCTGAAGTTGTTCAGAAGAAACTTGAGATTGCTTTTTTTTTGTCCTCTCAACACTTAGGCAAGCTAGCCCATGAAAATATTCATTCTGAACTCCTCAGAAATTTAGGTCAATTTGAGTGAGAGGATAAAGGAACTATGGAAAGCATCAACTACTGTTGAAACAAGATCAATTCATCACAGTCTATTTAAAGTGCATGGAAGCCCACCACTGTTTCCAGGAAGTCTTTGTTTCCTGTCTTCTCTTCAGTAGCAGTAGTTCTGATAGTATGTTAGGAGGAACACATGTCTGTGGCAAATATTAACTTATCTTCATTATGAAAGATGGAACTGATGTAGTCATCTAGCTGGTAATTTTCCAGAATGTTTCATTTCTTAAGTTGAAACGAGTGATGGTCACTTTGAAATAGAAAATTTCTCTGCTGTGGCCAATTGGTGTATTCTACTTTGTAAAACATTTCTATTTACCTAAAGAACTAGATTATTATATAAATCTCTTGATACATAATATTATTTTTATTGGTCTGATGACATTATTACCCTACATACAAGGACTGTTGTTTTTCCTATGTCCTATAAAGGACTGCAGAATTCAAGAGTAAAGTAATGGTATTCATCAAGAATCAAGCAATGTGTATTCTAGTGTTGGCTTAACAAATGCTTAGCAAGTGTAGGTTTGCATACAAATGTCTAGCAATGCATTACCTTTCTGCTGCTGCTGCTGCTAAGTCACTTCAGTCGTGTCTGACTCTGTGCAACCCCAGGACGGCAGCCCACCAGGCTCCCCCATCCCTGGGATTTTCCAGGCAAGAACACTGGAGGGGGTTGCCATTTCCTTCTCCAATGCATGAAAGTGAAAAGTGAAAGTAAAGTCGCTCAGTTGTGTCTGACTCTTCGAGACCCCATGGACTGCAGCCCACCAGGCTCCTCCATCCATGCGATTTTCCAGGCAAGAGTACTGGAGTGGGGTGCCGTTGCCTTCTCTGGTATTACCTTTCTAGGCCTCCATTTATCTGCTGTGATATAGTTATACCTTATTGTTTTGCTTCTTGGAAAGATATCTGTATACATGATAAAATACTAAGATTTGTAGAAGTATATCATGAAAATCCAATTTTAATTGAAACAAAAAAACTAGTGGCAGTGTTATTTTATTAAAATATAGTAGGCTTTTTGAGAAAATACATTAGAATAAATACTTATTAGAGAATACCTCCTGTGATGACAGCAATAATAATCCTGTCATTGGTTTTATTAGCTTTTTGTTATTATTTTCATAAATTTTTGTTTAGATCTCCAAAATGGAGAGGAGGTATGCAAAAATAATTTTTACCAACACAAATGATACATATTTGTTTTTTGTCAGAATAGCCTTCCCTTTAGTGGAACCCACTTAAAGTGAATCTGTCTGTTCATGTTTATAATTAGCTTAGTTTTCAACTTGTTTTTATAAAACATATCTTTGATTCACTGATATGGCATTTTGTGTCTCTTGTATGTATCCTCACTGGAACAACCAGAGACTTTTATCAGTTGCCTGAGTGTCAACATCTATAATAGTTAGGACATTTCATGTAGAATTTCTTTAATGAATATAAGAAAAATGTTTTCCTTTTAAAAGTAAAACTGTATCTTCAAAGATAGGTCGTAACTCGTTTTGTATCAAAGACAAGTTAGAATCGCTTAGGAGATAGTAATCATTCAGTATTTTATCATTTTTTCCTAATTAATGAAATTATATTTTTGTCATTAGTTGGATCTCAAGGAGCAAATAGGAAATATAAAACATTCAGCTACCTGTCCCTGCTCTTTTTATGTATTTTACTGGACTTTCTTGAAGGCCATCAGGGTCTCTGTAGGAGATTTGGAGACAGTAAACATGGAATAATTATTAAAGTTATCAGTTCAGTAAACATACCATAGTTACTAAAGTTAAAAGTTTAAGAATAGATTAAGTATGCAGAGACTGCTTTTGTCAGTAAAAAATGCAAAAAGTATATGTGTTAACTCTTATTTTTTACTTAACATGTGTAAAGACTGTAGGCTTCTTCCTACAGTTTTGGGGCTTCCCTGATATCTCAGTTGGTAAAGAATCTGCCTACAATTCAGGAGACCTGGGTTCAATCCCTCGGTTGGGAAGATCCCCTGGAGAAGGGAAAGGCTACCCACTCCAGTATTCTGGCCTGGAATGCCATAGACTGTATAGCCCATGGGGTTGCAAAGAGTTGGACACAACAGAGAGACTTTCACTTTCACTTTCTTTCAGTATACAGTGGCCATAAGCAATCAATTAATAAGAAAAAATAATTTTAAGAATCACTACAAGTTTCTGATAAGGCATATCCTTATCCACTGGGTTCTATAATATCATCAGGGAATTGTCCAACATAACTGGCACCTCAGAGCTGACTTTCACCTAGAAAGGGAGTGGGGGATGAAGAAAGTTTTGAAAAGCAGAGAAGGAGAAAGCAAGACTACTGAACTTTGGATATAGAACTATGAACCAAATTCTTCTTTCATTAAACAAAATCTTTAAATTGACAAAAAGATATATGTTTGCCATGATGCACAGAATTTGCTTCCGGTGGTCAAACAGTTACTTGGGTCCATTTCTTCTACTCAGAAAAGGTTTTTTAACCTGAGAAGATATGTGATGCAATGAATATGCTGTTGGCCCAGATTTGAGCACTTGCAGTTACCTTTGATTAAGCCAGAGACTTGTAGTAGGAAGGTTAATGTCAGAAGATTTCCCACTTTTCAGTCTTGTGTCTACATCAACAAGATTGAACTAATTGTGGCTCAGCCGGTAAAGAATCCACCTGCAATGCAAGAGACATGGGAGATGGGAGTTCGAACCCTGGCTTGGGAACATTCTCTGGAGCAGGAAATGGCAACACACTCCAGTATTCTTGCCTGAAGAAATCCCATGGACAGAGAAGCTTGGCGGGCTACAGTCCAAAGTGTTGCAAAGGGTCGGAACAACTAAGCATCCATGGATAGTATTAATAATAATTGCTAATGGGCATTCAGAAAATGAACTACTTTGGTATCTTTGCTGTAATATGGCACGGAATTAGGACTATATTTTTATCTTAGATAACAGAGAATGCTTTTTATCCCTAGAAGTACATAAAGTCTCATTACAATATTTTTATAACGTGAACAATGAACAATCAGAAGTTCATTATTTATAACATACATTTATTCAAAAGATAAATTTCCTAGAATTCATTACCTTAAACAAAATTGTTATATACTGACTTTAAGTGTGTGTACTCAGTCACTCAGTCATGTCCAACTCTTTATGACTCATGGACTGTAGCCTGCCAGGCCCCTCTATCCATGGAATTCTCCAGGCAAGAATTCTAGAGTTGGGTTACCATTTCCTACTCGTGGGTAGCCTTCTGACCCAGGGATGGAAACTGCATCTCTTGTGTCTCCTGCATCCAGGTGGATTCTTTACCCCTGAATCCCCTGGGAATCCCATTTATACTTGCATTGCTGCTGCTGCTGCTGCTAAGTCGCTTCAGTCGTGTCCGACTCTGTGCGACCCCATAGACGGCAGCCCACCATGCTCCTCCATCCCTGGGATTCTCCAGGCAAGAACACTGGAGTGGGTTGCCATTTCCTTCTCCAATACTTGCATTACTCACTGAGAATTAAGACAAAGCTTCACCCTAAATAACCCTGTTAGTCCCTACCTTCCAACCATCATTACAATAATTCTTTGTGTTTCTGATCATATTGTTGTAGAATTTTATATGTTTTTCCCCATTGCCTTTGGCATAGAATACCCCAACTTATTTAGTGATTTTAAGGTTTTAATGGCATATTTTCCAAAGAAATTTATAGTCTGGGAAACATTTATACAAAGAGTTTTCTTTATGAATTACCACCAACTACTGAAGAAGTTTGGAGAAGGAAATGGCAACCCACTCCAGTATTCTTGCCTGGAGAGTCCCATAGACGGAGGAGCCTGGTGGGCTACACAGTCCATAGGGTCGCAAAGAGTCGGACATGACTTAGTGATTAAACCATCACCACCACTCAAGAAATTACTTCTAGAAAATTATATTTTCAGGATTCATTTAGTATGCCTTTAATAGATTTGTCTTTTGTTACTTTCCAGAGTCATTAAAATAAAATAATGATCTGTAAATATGGTTATCTTCAAAGTACTTAAGAATTTGGAGTAAATTTCAATCATCTATGATTAGCAATTTTTTTTTTTTTTTTGAGTAGTGTTTTCTAAATAGTGGCTCATGGTCTTCCTGATACTCTATAGGAAAATCTGTAGTCAAATAAGTATACAAATAAGTGTACTATTTGTATGTACTATTACCCTCCTAGAGAATCATAATACATATTAATGTTAGAATGAAAGGAGTCCTGCATAAAAATATTTATTTGCCTAACTCTGTGTTTTAAAAAATTTATATGATTATGGAATTCCCTTTTCTCTTTGAGTTATATGCTGCAGAATTGCTGTTCAACACAATTCACTTCAAAAACATTGTTTAAGCATTGTTTCTCATGAAAGGGGTAGGCAGATCGCTTCCTCATAAATAATCTGACTTATAATGAAAATTCTGATGTTTCCCACATTCTTGAACCAGTTCATTGAATATCTAAACTGTGTTACCCAATTAGTTATAAATCTTTCTTAAGGAGTGGACAATACTTGAAAGCTTCATTACCTCATTACTAACGCCAAAACCATTAGTTCAAACTTTACTTTAATCAAAACTATAGATTTTCAAATTTAGGATTTCTCATACTGTTAAAATGACACATAACTGAATCAGAAAAAACATTATGAAATAATTCCAAAAATCATTATTTTTCAAAGAAGGAATAGCTATGTTCATGCATTTTTAAAGAATCAGAAGGTGAATGAGCAAGGACTGGTTGACATTAAGGCAAAGCCAAGATGGCATGCTGCAATTCATGGGGTCTCAAAGAGTCGGACATGACTGAGCAACTGAACTGAACTAAAGATGAGCCTGGGTTCTTAAGAGAAGCTTGTTGAGATACAGAGAGTTTTGTTACTTTTTCAGCAAACTGGGAAAGTACAACTGTGTATTGATGCTCCATCAGGGAATAGATAAACATCCTTCTCGTCCCACTCCCTTGATTTAGGCTAAATTTATGGTGTAAAGGTGGTTTTGCCTCTATAAACATCTTTCCATCTTTGACAGTCTCCACAAGTGGTTACTCACTCAGTTGTACAAATGCATAACTTATGACACAGAAGAGATACCTGGAAATACTCCCTTTGAGTCTTCAACTCTTCAACTTAGACTAATAATCAATGCTTCTTTCCATTCCAAGGATCTAAAATTATAAAATAGGTGCAGCCCAATTTCATTACCATTTTATTTGTTGATTGATTACAAAATTGAGGAAATAAAACTTAGAAATTGTTTAAAGCAAAACATTGAACTTATTCTGAAGAATCAGTGATTAATTCTTATTGCTAAATAAATATTTCCTTGGAATGTCAGTCATTGTTTTTCAATTCAAGAATGTCAATAGCCAAGTCATCACTGGTGCTCCAAAGATATAGATGGATCGAGCATTTAAGCCTCTAAAAGGATGTTCTCCATAGTGTGGTTTCATCTACTTTGTTATTTTTCTTATAATAAGACCCCTTTCATTTGCATTGGCTTTCGTAAAACATTAATGGCCCTCTGAACTACTTCCTGATGAATGAACTCCTAACAGGAATGAAAATTATCCCACATTCATAGATTAAAACAAGACATCCCTATCAACTCCAAATGTCTTCACACTTCCATAAAAAAAAAAAGAAAAAGAAAAACTGGTGAGCTCTGAGGTTCAGTACAGGAGGCAGAGTTTGAAAACTGCAGCTCCTCCTTCCAAAGAACTATGCTTACCTCGGTCAGAGTGAAAATGTCAAAATCTGTGACACAATGATAGTGGCAATATTTGTGTAAGCAAGTGTCTCGTTGAAAGCAAAGAAGCACGTTGCTTGAAAGGCTCCCTTAGAACCTTGAAATAGAAGTATGGCTGCCTAAGAACACACTCATACACACAGTAGTATTTCAGCACTGCTGATTTAGCTAGCGAACAAAATATGGTTCAAATGGCTTAACAATCCTAGAAACGGAAGGCACCAGTTTAATGAGGTCTCCTCGGCTTGAAATTAAAGTAGAAGGAGTTTTACGGGGAACAGTATTCAATAACAAAATATTAAATGATAAACACAGATTGCTTAAAATCAGACGGGCCATTTTAAGAAAAGCATTTTAGCTCATCATGATATGTAGCACCTTATTTAAATTAGGAGGTGTTAATTCGTAGCTTGAATAATATATTAATATAATATGTAAAGTGAATGGCATTGTTAATCACAGTCGCGCCTGGAACGACTTTGCTTCTGTGCACTGAATGTTAATTTTGCAAAACATTAATTTCAAAGATTTTGCAGCAGTGCTTTTGTAATTAAATATTAATGTCACATGTTATTGCAGTAGCATGTTTATGAAAGCCGGCAACACTTCAAGTCAACTCATTTGTTTTTATATTTATTCTTGTACATCTGCAATCCCTTCCATTTCACAATTTCAAAGTGAAGGCCATTTTGAATAGTCAATATGTGAACATTTTTCATTGTAAGCGTTTTTTAACATCCAACAGGGTAAATATTTAATGTTGTGTTTTTAGCTGGTATAATTTTTCAGAAAATTGGCTATAACTTTTAACAGCTCAAAGGTACCTAAACTGTCTCCAGTTTTGGCTTAAGTGATCTGAAAATAATGTAGCAATAAATGGGATGAAGCTGTGTAAAAATGTTTAAGAATTAGAAAGCTTTATATGAAGATTTGAAATTAGAACTGCAATTCTGTGCGTGAGATATCTCCGCAGTTACTTGTCTTCATGTATTTTCATTATGGCACTCTATTATCTCAAGAAAATTTAAAAGATGGAACAGACTTTCAGTTAACTTTGTTCAAGTTCCATAAGGAGACAAAGAATAGAAAAATATCAGTTTGCAGTGATATGCTTCACTCTTAATATGTTTCTTGAAGTTATACTTTTGCTTTAAAAGAAAATACATTTTATGCTCACCAGGTTACTTCAAGTATGCACAATATATGTCATTACATTGGTTTACCCATGACTATTCTGACTAAATTGCTACATCCAGTGATCTTGCCAATGATACTTCCAATCTGCTAATTATACTTAGACTAAAAATTAAGTCACTTCCAGTTTTGAGCCTTGACAAGAAATAACAGTCAAGAGATTTTAATTTAAAGCTATTATTTTAGCCATCTAGTAAAGTCATCTTTTAGAATCAAATCCCTTAGATATATTTTTTTTGAATTATGGAATGAGTTCCCCATACTACAAAAAAAAAAAAAAACAGGAAAAATCAAGATACATTATGTTTGGTTATGGGTACATTTAACAGTTAAAAATTATATCTGCACCTGATGTTGCATGTTAACAGCTAATGCCATTTGACAGTGATGAAATTAAAGGATGAAGAAGAGATACAAACTACATTTTACAAGCATGATGGGTCTCCAACAATGCCATTTAAATATTATTTGTCACTATTTAAAATGAACCTTTCCCCTTTAAGCTATGCCATTACGCTCATTTGTCCTGTCACTGCTGACAGGCTATATGACTCACACACAAAAATGGTCATTAGGTACTGCATCTTCATCTTATTTAAAAAAAAAAAAAGAAAGAAAGAAAGAAAGAAAGCATTCTGATGCCTCTAAAAGCCTGTAATTATTTTCATCCGAAGAGATAGTGTTGCTCGGAAGGTAATTTAATAACCTTTTGCATGTACCTGGGGAATGCCTCTCCAGGGAACCAAGGTGCCGACATGCCATTCAGTCGTCAAAACATGACCTTTAATGGTTGCTTGGAGAGAAGTTAGCGTGGAATGTTGTACACTGTGCAATGCTAATTCTGCTTTCTAATATATGCAAAATTTAGTTCTTGAGCAATGATCTTTGTAAGATGAATTAATATAGGTACTGCTCCAGGAAACAAAAGAAATTGCCACATGGAAGCCTCCCTCAACCCATGATCTTTTATACTTCAGTTTGAAGTAGCTAACAACTTGCACAGTCTGTATAAAAAATAGTGTGAAACACTCCAGAAGTCGTTTGCTTCTTTTACCCCTTGAAGTTTGTTGATGAATTCTATTCGGTATACTGTGGAAATGTAAAACAGGATTAAAGGGATTTCTTTGATAAGTTTATTTCTCCAAATAAGGCACTGGCCCCAACTCCGTGAAAAGGAAAAAGAAAGTCTTACCTTTAATATACCCTCTCTTTTATAACAGCATCTATGTGGCTCACTGAAATTACTAATGCAATTACTGAGTTACTTGAAAAAAAATCCTTCTTGGATTTTCCTGTTAAAATACGATATTTTGAACGCTTGCATATACAACAAGACGCACAGGCTGTTTTCTGTGACAACCAGGTTCAGAAACTCCTTATTTTGGTAGTCTGATATTAGATCCCTCCTTAGTTAGAAATGCTGGGATTTCAACTCCTACCCCTGACACGCCATCCGTCAATTTATTAGCACGCTGGTGCAGTAAGCCACTGAACAGGCTATATCAATTCGTTTAGTTTTTTGCTTTAAAATGTCTGTAATCCTCAGCTCTGCTCTCTCAACCGGTCAGCATTAAAGATTTATGTTGCACTTTTTTTCATTGCCACACCTGAATATGGATTACTTAAATGGGCTGTAAATAATTCATATCTGGGAATAAGTTTCCATTACTGACCAATGTTGTAATTTAATATACTGTATTATGGGTTATACAATTTTAGATTGTTTTCTGTGTGCATTCAGCAGTCAGGCAGACAACAGTTTAAGTTAAAAGGGTGAGATGTTTGTTCAGCTTATTTTCATGTTCACTCTGTGCTCAAATCAGCAACAGGGCTAAAGGAAGCAGAAAGCTACTTTCAACTGCACGTTTTTCTGCTATTTATGGAAATATTTGAAAAAGAAATAAATAACTCTTGACCTGAAACAAAATACAAATACATATAATAGCATATTATTGATAAACTGAAGAATGAAATAAAATGTGTTCATGTAGGTGGCTAGAAATCTAATTCTTGAGAACTGTAAAATAATCTGGATTCTTGGGCTCAAAGGTTAACTTTCCTGGTCAATGCTTGATTATTCTATGCATAAAATGCCTGTGATAAAAATTATAATTTATTTGACAGTTAAGTTTGAATGAGGCTACCAGATCAAATATGCAAAATGTTAAAGTACAAGCTATCTTTAAAACATAAGCAAGTGTTTACTCTTAAAAGAGCTTTAAACAATTTAAGATTAAGTTGAGTATAGTAAAAATTAATAATAGATTAATACATGAAAATCTATGAAGACACATAAGATAATGATTTAAAAAGGAATAATTTAAAAAGATGAATTAAAAAGTCGAATCAGAAAAGAAGGCCAGCATAAACTAGGGAAAAACATGCTGTGAATAAAGTCTGTTAGATCTTGAAATAGGAGAACTGCTAAATAATGCATAGTTTTATTTTTCTATAATTTGCATAAACCTTAAGAGAGTATTTATTTGTGTAAAACTTGATATATCGAGTAAGGAGAATGAAAAAATGGCATTCATTTTGTTTTCATTTTGGTATTTAGGAAAAATATTCTGTTACATATGGACTACTTAGACCTAATCATCTGACTGAATGTGATGTGTGTCTTGAGCCAGGTTGGAAAGGGGCTGGCTGGAGAACAGTGCCCTGGTCTTGCTGCAGGCGATGCAGGTTGGCCCATACTCTGCTGGGGAGCAGATGGTGAGCCAATGCTTGTAGTCACACTTACCTTCCTTGCTAAATCCATAATCCCTCACTGGACACGGAGCCAAGGCAGGCTTTGGAGGCAGAAAGGAGGTTACAATCTGGACTTGGGTAGTGACTGCCAGAACTGAGAAAACAGCTCAGAAATTTCAAATGCTTAACAAGTTATCTGTCTTGTCCCTAAGCCAGTGCAGCATTTTTAAAAGTAATTAAGACATGATTGAAAATGTGTATGCCATCTAAATACAAAAATCTTCAAAAATCATCAAAACCAATAATAAAAAGCCACATTTAATGACATTATGCAAAAATACATTTAAAATGAATTATATTTTTGAGATTGAGAGGAAATATATATAAAGTAAAAAAGAAAACAGGAAAGAGGAAGCATTTATTTTATGGGTAAAGACTTTTTTTTTTTTTACAAACCTGGACCTTATAGAAAGAAAATATTTCCTACATGCCTATAAATATGCTGGATGTATGAAATATTTACCTTCTATAAGGAAATGCATAGCTGTACAACATCTATATCTACACTAACATATGCTCCTCCCTATAAGTTATTCTTTCAGAATATTAAATAATTATAGTTAATTTTTTCTATATATAATATGATACTTATGCATGTAAATGTATGTTTTTATATGTGTGAATGGGGTTCATCATCAACACAGACATTATAACTTAGAAAGACAAAATAAAAATATTGAGTGGGTAGCCAAATTCTAATCATTTATAATAAAAGGGGTAGTAAGTGCCATCTGTTTAAATGTAAAAAAAAAAAAAATACTGATAAAAATGCATACGTCTAGTAAATTGAGACCACAGAATAGTTCATATAAAACAAAATATATATGAAATAACATATTTTATTAGAGTGATATTGACAAACATATACTACTTGCATAATAATTATATAAGAAAAATTTCATGAGTATTTTTGGTGATATACCACAAATATTTTTAAACACATGTAGTCTACTTGGTGGGTGTAACACAATTCCTCAGTTTTCTCTGCTGTATTTTCATGACCCTCATTCTCTTAGACAATACTTCTTGCAGATCACTCTTAGTTGCACTGATGTTCATTCACTTGAGCAAATTTCTTGTAGTTTAACTAGTCCATTGTATTACCTATATTTCCCAAATATAATGGTAAAATGCTACTGATACTATACTTGTATCCGAATAACTTGAGCTCTTCACTTTCGGACCATCACCAACTCCTTTCACTAATTTCTTTTGCTCTTCTTTTGGAAAGTATTTAGCATTCTTATTTATACTTAGTAAATGTCTTACTTTCTTCTCTTTGTGAATCTCCTTCAGAATTCATTGCTTAACAATGCCCTCTATCCCTCAAAATGTCCCTTCCTTACAATTCTGTTTTCTTCAAAAAAAAAAAGATGGAAAATAATAAACAGTGAAATATGTAGAAGCATCTTTCTCTGCCTTACCTTAGAATTTAAGAAATGTCCCTTGATATGTAATATATGCAATCAGTATTTACAAAAGGAGATGTAACAGCAAAAAATAATTCAAAAGTAAATTGCAAAACATAGTGATATTTATGGCAAACAAATTTTTCATGATTTTGATAGAAATTTTTACTGAAAGTGGCATCATAGGATATTTCACTTCACCCCAAGACCTTAAATGAAGACATATATTATGATATTTACATTCATCTAAATTTTGAGGAAGGGATAATTTCTTAGACTTTCAAACATGCCTGAAGAGATGGATTTAGTGTGATTTCTTCTATTAAGAACAGAAAGAAAACATTAACATTTACTTTAACAATACAAGTTTCTATAAAATCACATTTCTGTTAATATCAAGGATTAATCTAAAACATTGTGAGCTGTAACTTTTTAAAAAACAACAAATCAACAAAAGATGTAAGATACTACACTAAAAGTTAAAGGGACTTTCTTGGTGGCTCAGACGGTTAAGAATCTGCCTGCAATGCAGGATACCTGTGTTCAATCCCTGGGTTGGGAAGATCCCCTGGAGAAGGGAATGGCTACCCAGTCTAGTATCCTTGCCTGGGAAATCCCATGGACAGAGGAGCCTGGAGGGCTATAGTCCATGGTGCCGCAGAGTCCGACATGACTGAGCAACTAACACTTTCACTTTCAAAAACAGTACAAAGAAGTAGAAGACAGAAGTAGGATTACAGAGGTAAAACACAAACTTATGATTACTAGGAAGTAAGGTCAGTTCAATTCAGTTCAGTCGCTCAGTCGTGTCCAACCCTTTGCGACCCCATGAATTGCAGCACGCCAGGCCTCCCTGTCCATCACCAACTCCCAGAATTCACCTAAACTCATGTTCATCGAGTCAGTGATGCCATCCAGCCATCTCATTCTCTGTCGTCCCCTTCTCTTCCTGCCCTCAATCCCTCCCAGCATCAGGGTCTTTTCCAATGAGTCAACTCTTCGCATGAGGTGGCCGAAGTACTAGAGTTTCAGCTCTAGCATCATTCCTTCCAAAGAACACCTAGAGCTGATCTCCTTCAGAATGGACTGGTTGGATCTTCTTGCAGTCCAAGGAACTCTCAAGAGTCTTCTCCAACACCACAGTTCAAAAGCATCAATTCTTCAGTGCTCAGCCTTCTTCACAGTCCAACTCTCACATCCATACATGACCACAGGAAAAACCGTAGCCTTGACTAGACGGACCTTTGTTGGCAAAGTAATGTTTTTTAATATGCTATCTAGGTTGGTCATAACTTTCCACTCTTTACTGTCTGAGCCACCAGGGAAGTCACTAAGAGGTAAGGGGGAGGGTAAATTGGGAGACTGTGATTGACATATACTCACCACTATATATAAGATAAATAACTAATAAGGACCTGCTGTGCAGCACAGGGAACTTGACTCAATCCTCTGTAATGGCATATATGGGGAAAGAATCTAAGAAAGAGTGGATATATGTATATGCATAAATGATTCACTTTGCTGTACCTGAAAGTAAGACAAAACTGTAAATTAACCATACTCCAATAAAAAATTTTTTTTAAATAAAAGAAGACATAGTCTCTCCTTTCAGGAGTCTTAAACAAAGACATTGGACTTGTAAACAGGAGACCTGGGTTTGCATTCTTGCAGACTCTGCCACTTGCAGACTACAGAAGTAAAAGAAGTACCTATATTTCTGAATCTTGGTTTCCTCATCCATGCCATTATAGCATGTGCCTAATGATTCCTAGTATACTGATCACCTACAAAACATTTTGTGGCTATGGGAAGGAGAGACAAACTGAAAAGGTGAATAAGGAAGAGTTACATACTAATAATAGCACAGTACAGATGATGTATCTGGGAAGGAAATACATGATTAATGACCAAATAAGTGGTTCAGGCTATGCTTTAAGCCAGTTAGAAGGATAAATATTTGTATGGGTTCTAATGTTTTATATTTAAAATTTTTCATTGCATAATTTGAAACACATTTTGCCCAAATTAAATTGAGACATTAACAATGGAAAACGTTTCAAATATAGACCTCCAAGCAAAATTTTGTAATATGCCTCATGTCTCAGGACAATGCCACGAGAAATGCCATTACCGTGTACCATGCATGAGTCCCACATTTTTGAGAACTCTTAGGTCCCAGAATTGCAGAGACACGAGGGAGGAAATGAGTAGCAAAAGTGCACTACACAAGCAAAAAAAAAAAAAAAAAATCAGATTGAATTAGAAATCCAGTTTATCAAAATCCTAGAGGTAGTGTATGCACTCTAGTCGAGTCTTCAGCATTTTGATGTGTCACCTATTAAGCTGCAGAGAGGCATATGCCAATTCTTTTGTGGTATTCAAAACCCCCAAGTAATTATTAGATGATCTGTCATCATTAATGGAAACCTTGCTGATTGAGAGACCTCTTTTTCCTGAAAAGGGAATCATACTCCTACGTAAAATGGTCCATCACAGAATTGGAAATAACTACATGGTCAGAATTTGAATCTCTTTTTATTATTGTTGTTCAGTCCCTGAGTTGTGTCTGACGCTTTGCAGCCCTATGAACCGTAGCCCACCAAATTCCTCTCTCCATGGGATTTCCCAGGCAAGAATACTGGAGTGGGTTGCCATGTTCTTCACCACTGAATCTCTTAGATAAAGCATAAAGCACACCTCTTGATGTTAATGGTCTTGGAAGATTCTGTTTTGATATCTGTATGGAATTATTTACCAGATTTTGCTGACCAAATTCCAAATTAAGGGGCTCCACTTACTGACTTAAACTTACCTTAGTGCCCATTTTACTATTTATGATTCATTATAAGACTAAGGTCCGTCTAGTCAAGGCTATGGTTTTTCCTGTCGTCATGTATGGATGTGAGAGTTGGGCTGTGAAGAAGGCTGAGCGCCGAAGAATTGATGCTTTTGAACTGTGGTGTTGGAGTAGACTCTTGAGAGTCCCTTGGACTGCAAGGAGATCCAACCAGTCCATTCTGAAGATCAACCCTGGGATTTCTTTGGAAGGAATGATGCTAGAGCTGAAACTCCAATACTTTGGCCACCTCATGCGAAGAGTTGACTCATTGGAAAAGACTCTGATGCTGGGAGGGATTGGGGGCAGGAGGAGAAGGGGACGACAGAGGATGAGATGGCTGGATGGCATCACCGACTAGATGGATGTGAGTCTGAGTGAACTCCGGAGTTGGTGATGGACAGGGAGGCCTGGTGTGCTGCGATTCATGGGGTCGCAAAGAGTCAGACACGACTGAGCAACTGAACTGAACTGAACTGATAATCTTATCAGTTTTACAATCTTATCATGAACAATGATGGACTTAGGTAAGATTTTTAAAAACTTCTACCACCTCTTCTTTTGTTCATGTGCTTCTCTTTTCTTGATAGAATTTCTACCACGAGTTCCTAAGCAGTATTTAGTTTGTCTTTGCCTCCTTTATTCACTTTAAGCCATACTCCTGAGATTGGCTGCCAGAGAAATCATCCTAAAATTCAAATTGGTTTCTTAGTTGTTCACTTTTTATAATGCCTCCATGACTTCCCATAGCCTTTAGAAAAAAAGTTCAAAGCCTTTATTATAACTATTAATGCCCTTCACAGTCTGGTCCCTGTTTATTTCATTAGCCTCAGGTCCTATGCTGTATCTAAGCTCTGTGGATCCTGAAAGCATACCTACAGTTATCAAACTCTAAATTTTCTCCTTTGTTAGCTTTTCACAATTACTCTGTGTACCAGGAATGCTGTGTACAGTCACATGTCCTAATTTTTTTTCCTATCAAACTCTTTCATATCTTTCCTGTAGATGGCCTGTACTCCAAAAGACCATCCATATTTGCTCTTCCCTCAAAATCTTGGTGGTTATGTCCTTCATATGTGCTCTTACAATACCCTGAACCAGCACAATTATACATTGAATGAAATTATGTTTGTTTCTCTGTTTACCCAATTTAAGTAGAAGAATTAGGTTATTATCTTCCTTTTTGTATTTTCAAAGCCTAGGCTCTTGTGTGGCAAAAATCAGTATTTTGCAGGGTTGACTTTTCGGTTCCAAAAATATTTCCTCTTAGTTTATTCAGAGTGAGTGAGTGAAAGTCACTCAGTCGTGTCCGACTCTTTGAGACCCCATGGACTGTAGCCTTCCAGGCTCCTCTGTCCATGGAATTCTCCAGGCCAGAATACTGGAGTTGTTAGCTGTTCCCTTCTCCAGTGGATCTTCCCAACCCAGGGATTATACCCAGGTGTCCTGCATTGCAGGCAGAACCACATTCTCAAAGGAAAGTCTTTTGTCTTAGTTTTCTGCCTTCTTCTCACCATCTCTTATTTGTGCATTTATCCTGAGCTCAGTCTTTCGTCAGCTTATGCCTTTAGTATCTGCAATTGTCTAGCTGATTTTACTCAGGATCATGGTTTGAAATTATTCTCTCTATGCCACGTACATTCAAATGTTTGCATCTAGCCTTGAGCAGATCTCTCCAGACTCATATATCCAACTACCTCCTTGATGTCTTCATTTGGATATTTAATATCTGTCCTAAACTAGCAAAACAAAGCAAGGATACTTGTCCTCCTCATTACTCAAAATCTGTTTGTCTCTTGGAATCTCCCCTTATGATAAGCAAACTGCTTCAGCCACTTGGTTGTTCATGATGAGGCTCTAGGAATTTATTCTTGCTTCCTATTTATGAGACTTCCCTGGTGGCTCAGACAGTAAAGCGTCTGCCTACAATGTGGGAGACCCAGGTCCAAATCCTGGGTCAGGAAGATTTCCTGGAAAAGGAAATGGCAACCCACTCCAGTATTCTTGCCTGGAAAATATCATGGATGGAGGAGCCTGGTACAGTCCATGGGGTCACAAAGAGTCGGACACGACTGAGCTACTTCACTTTCTTTCTTTCCTGTTTAAACCCAACCCAATGAAATCATCATTATGACCTTTTGGCCCTACAAGAAAGGAACCTGAATGCATCTCCATCTTGTATCTCCATTAAGCCACCCTGGACCAAGTCACAATCATCATTCTCTGCATACTGTAATAATCTTCTAGTTGGTTAACCCTCTTACCATCCATTCTTCAGCAGTAGCCAGAGCAATCTTTTAATTATGTCAATGAAATCATGCCATTTTTCTTTTCAAAGCTTTATAATAATTTTCATTTCATTTAGAATAAAATGTTGATATCTCATTTTGATGCACCCTGCATGGTTCAGCCCCCTCCAAATGCTGTACTAGTCCTGTCTCATCTCACCTCTCTCTACTTTTGCTTCAGTCATATTGTTCTTTTACTTTTTTGGGCATGTTAACTCAAGTTGACCCACAGGTGGGACCCCTTGTTGTTTCCTCTGTCTAGAAGATTCTTACTCTTTATCTCCACATAGTTTTCTTCTCTCTGTCATTCAAATATCACCTCCTTACCAAGGCTTTTTCTAACTGCCATTTCTAAAAATAGCCACTTACACATTTACTATCATGTTATACTGTTTTGATACTCTGCAAGACATCTATCATTAACATGCATTTCTGTTTGCTTGTTAATTTATATTTTGTGGGTGGCTCAGACAGTAAAGCGTCTGTCTACAATGCAGGAGACCCGGGTTCAATCCCTGGGTTGGGAAGATCCCCTGGAGAAGGAAATGGCAATCCACTCCAGGACTATTGCCTGGAAAATCCCAGGGACAGAGGAGCCTGGTAGGCTACAGCCCATGGGGTCGCAAAGAGTCGGACACGACTGAGCGACTTCACTTCACTTCACTTCTTTAAACTTACCAAAATACTAACTTCATCAGAGTATGGGACTTGCCCATCTTGTTCATTGCAGTGTTTCCAGCACCTAGAACTGGGGGTCAAACAGTAGAAAACTAATGAATATGTGTTAAACAAATGAATAGCGATCACAAAGAAAATCCAGTTTGAATGAGTGAAATTTAGGACACCGTGAATTTGAGGATTGCTACTAATAAATGAAGAATAGAATGAAACTCCAGTACTTTGGCCACCTCATGCGAAGAGTTGACTCATTGGAAAAGATTCTGATGCTGGGCGGGATTGGGGGCAGGAGGAAAAGGGGATGACAGAGGGTGAGATGGTTGGATGGCATCACCGACTCAATGGACGTGAGTTTGAGTGAACTCTGGGAGTTGGTGATGGACAGGGAGGCCTGGCGTGCTGCGATTCATGGGGTCGCAAAGAGTCAAACACGACTGAGTGACTGAACTGAACTGAACTGAACTGAACTAATAAATGAAGAATAGAAGTTACCATGTCTTTTGTCCCAAATTTAGAGAGATTGATTGTTATCACTGAGCAAGCATTAAAAAAACAGGTTGCTAGAGAAGAGCCTTAGAAAGTATCTGATACCATCCTAAGAAGTGCTGATAAAGCCAAATCTTCTCTTTCAACTACTTTGAAGTATACCCAGGAACTTATGGTGTGCATAGAGCAGCAGAAGTAATAGAGGGTAGGGGGAAGGAGGAAAGAAAGTGGGGAAGGAAGAGGGAAAGGAAGAAGAAAGAATGGAGGGAAGGAAGAGGGTGAGAAAGGAAGGAATAGAGAGAAAAGGCATTTGAAGGAAAAAGAACAATTTGAACAAGGTGTAAAAAGGACTGTCATGGAGTATGTGTACTATTTTAAATTAGTAGTTTCATTCCAGTGAGGCTCTGGAGGGCAAGGAGGGGAGTAGGAAGTAAGGATAGGATGGTATTCTTTGGGCTTTTTGTCAGAGAGGATGTGGCATGCAGGAGTAAAGAGAATAAATGTTCTGAAGGTCTCTGTAGTATAAGATATAACTTACCACCCAATTTTTGTTAAAATCTATGACATCTAACCCCTACATTTTGTCCAGTCCTGTAACTACTTTCTTTTCTATCTTTGCCTTCTGTTCTACCTCAGCCTTAAGACATAATGTCAGTAAGATGCTAACTAGAGTATCTATTAGGATAGAGTGAACACTCAGTTATTGCTTTTTGAAAAGGATTCCCAAACATTTGGCCCAAGCTTCAGTTGCTTTAGGTCTTATAAAAATACTGACAGATTAAATATATAAGTCTCTAGATTCTTGATTCAAATTTCTATTGGTTATTTCTGGTTGATAGTTCTTGCCTGTAAAGTGTTGATACTCCTATCGGGATAACTGCCACAAATGCTGGGCACACCATTCATTTTAAGCACTCAGGAATACTATGTTATAATCTACACATTCACATCCATCCTGATTTCTAATGCTTATTTTTTTGGTATACACCAGCCAGAAATTGATAGAGCCTGGATTGTGAAGATAAAACTTCCTAGAATTGAATCTTGGCTCTTCAGTTAAGGCTCCAAGGATCTTGGATGATTTCTTTAAAAAAACATTGCCTTATATATAAAGTGGGAATAATCAAGTTCACCTTTAAAAGAACTTCCTCTGTGGAGTCACAATCACAACTATTTTTGGCTTTAATGGACAGATGATCTAGGGAACAATGACAGAAGGTGTATAAATCATCAGGCATACACTAGCACACCTACTTGTGTGGTTTTCTGATTCCTTCTTCTGGAAAGTCCCTTATTCCACACTTCCATCAGTCTATCTTTTCACCTATCTTTCAATATTCTGAAATATTATTTGAATGACTATTTACATGAAAGGCTGGTTGTCACAAATCTGTCTTTCTTTTAAATTCCCTAAGCATTTTATCAGAACCACTTTTATGGAGGTTTTCACTCTCTACCTTGATTATACCAGCACAGATAGGTGTTCTCACTCATATTATGTTTTAAGTCCCAGTTCCTGTTGGGTGTTCTCAAAGTATCTACTATGGTATTTTTTTCAAGCAGTAGATCCTGTATATATACATGTTGAATTAGCTATTCTGAACACTGTTTTTATGTAAAACTACTGAAAAGTAATCTAAATTTTGGAGAATCTATACAATCATGTCTAAAATTTTACCTAATAAATTATATATTTTGCTAGGTCAGCTAGCTGCTAAGTCACTTCAGTCATGTCCAACTCTGTGTGACCCCATAGATGGCAGCCCACTAGGCTCCCCCGTCCCTAGAATTCTCCAGGCAAGAGTACTGGAATGGGGTGCCATTGCCTTATCCAAGGTCAGCTAGATCGTATAGTAAAAAGATATTATTCTTAACTTCTATGTAGCAGAATTAGATCATTCAAAAATACCTGAAATCTATTGCCTTTTATAACTATTAGATAATATATATGAAAAATTTCATACACATATGCAATTTTGGATCTCAGAAATTTAAATCTCAGTTTAGTTTCTATTATACCCTCATAATAGAAAGAAAGATCACAAATAAGCATTTGCATATTTAATAAATGTTTCATAAGGAAAATAATCATTACTTTAAGGTCCAAGTTGCAGTGTTGATAATAAACTTAACACATCAAAAATTATGCATTTCAGGATCATGTTTTTCCTTGTGAATTTTCTTTAGCAAATTCAATTAATGTTTACTAGAATAGTATTATACAATGATATCTGTATATTTTAGTTTCTTATTTGAAAACTATTCAAATAGGCTTTCAAAAAACTTAAATTTAAACTCTATTAAAATGCTAACTGAAAAAAACTTGTTATATAATTATTTTCTGAAAATTAAAATAAAATACATAAAGTATGACCAAGATATTTCTTTGTCTTCAGCAACTTCTTTTTACCTCTACTCTGCAAGCCTAGTATTTACTGAATTTCCCTTAAAGCTATTTTTTAAAGTGTTGTTTATGTTCTTCATGTAAAAAGCGAGTTCATGGTACCTACAATCAACTTCAAAAATTATTATTATTATTATTGTAATCAAGATGCAGTATTTATACTGTTTAGACATATCTTGTTTTCAGATATTAATAGAAAGGAGCATTGAAGGAAAACAAAAACAGTTCGATTGATTAGACATTCCATAACAATCTTAATTATCTTTAGCATTTCTGTCTCATGGGAAATACATACCTGTGTTTGCCATGTTAGCCTCTCCACTATTTGTGGACACTGAGGCAGAAAAAAAATTAATTTTGTTTTATCAGCTCTTCTTCCTTTGCTGTCAATAAATTATCTCTTCTACCTTTTCTAAGATCTGACCTCTTGCCCTTCCTACAGCTGAAAATGGCATTGTATTTATCTTTATCATCGTCACAAGTTTCCTTTTATTTGCCACCTTTCCTTTCTCATTATTCTGTACTCCCTTCACTTCATTTTATAATCTTCCGCATACTGCTCTGCATCTTGTGCAACTTACTCTGGATATTCCTCTTCTTTATTCCTGATTATTTTTGCATTTTCTTGTTCATACTAATTGGCTCCATTTTTATTTCTAGTATATTTATTACTAAATGGCATTCATTGCCTTCGGGCATACATTAATTTATCTTTTAGGACTTTCCATTTGCTCTCTCTGTCTTTTTTTATATATTTCTTCTTGCAACCTCCATTTCACTTCACTTTTCTCATATGTGCTGGTGTATTATTTTTGTTGTTGCTTTTTTAATATGCCTTCATATCTCTAATTCATGCTTCATGTATTATTAGGAAGGTTTATAAAATAAACCACTGTATGTCACAAACAGCATTAATTTAAATAATCTAAAAATAAGCTTGGATTCACTGTACTGCCATTTGTCAGCCACCTTTTTATACAGCTATAATATAGGGTTTAACTAAATAAATAATTAGAAGCTAATTTTGCCAATTAAAAGGATTATAGATATTATAATTTATTGACCTGAGTTTAAATAAGGGGAGTTTATTGAAAGGTGAACAAAAAATGTAAAACTTATAATTTATTTCAAGAGAGATATTTTTAGACCTTTTGAGGTACTTAACTGACAAGAAAGTCAAATATAAATATATATATATATATATACACACATACACAGTATAATTAATCTTCATACCTCTCTATGCTATTATGCACACAATAACATAATACAGTAACACTGAAATCCAGATATACCTTCTCTAGGAAAACCCTTGAAAAGCAGAATATTTAATGAGGCAAGTAAAAAAATATCAGATAAATTACAGTGCAATATAATAAATATAAAATTAAATAGAATTTTGCTTAGCTTGTAATGGAAGCCAAGATATATAAAGGGTATCTTTAGAAGACTCCCTGAAATAAATGATGTCTCTGCTGAGTACCAGAGAATCAAACATGCATTGCCACCTGGAGATGAGGGTGTGGTCTTGAGGGAACATGTTCCATGCTGTAATTGAAAGGTAGGGGAAAAATGACAGGAAATGAGGTGCAAATAAGGGTGTGTCTGCACTTAGTAGTGTCCCACTCTTTTTGACCCCATGGACTGTAGCCCACCAGACTCCTCTGCCCATGGAATTTTCCAGGCAAGAAATATTGGAGTGGATTGCCGTTTCCTACTTCAGAGAATCATCCCAACCCAGGGATCTAACCTGCGTCTCCTGCATTGGGAGGTGTATTCTTTAGCACTGTGCCACCTGGGAAGCCCCTGAAAATAAGGGTGTGTTTACTTTTAAAAAATGCAATTTTTCTGGGGTTCTGTGGGACATTGGAGATTTTAAGCAAAGAGGCTTGATCAAATTTGATTTTAGAGTGAGAATTCTAGCACAGATAAAGAAACTATGGCCTCGGAGGCACTAGAACCATTTTGGATGGCAAAATAATAATATTGATGAGAGAGAATGATGCCCCAAAGTTTAGATTCTCCAATTTCCATTGACTACTCTTGCATAAAAGTAGTTAATGAATTATGATTAACAATTGATTGAATTAAAATATGAACAACTGGAAAAACAAAAATAGCTAAATATAGGATTAATACCTTTTTATTGTATAAATGAATAGTGACACATCCAGACTTCTTAACACTGAACAAGAGAGAACCCTAAAAAAACAATAAAATATTGCACACACATTCAGGCAAATGATACTGATGGTAGTAAATTCTAAAAATGGCAGAATTTGGTTCTAAATCAAATGCAATTTTCACATTTGCATGCTATGTTAGAAAGCATCTTATAACTGTGTTCATAGTATATTGTTCAGTTCATTTCCATAATCTAATTCAGTGATACTTATGCTCTTCAAATAGTATTCACTGATCATATTTTATCTCTTCTTTTTCCTAAATTGTGGTTCTGTGAATTGTAGACCACATCAGAGAAAGATTGTAAATATTATAAATATTATGCCAATTTCCTTAAAATGGCAAATTATGTAAAATTTATTTTCTGCTTTTTCTTAAAAGACCCAAAAGCAAGCAGACCTTTAAACTTAAACGTGGATTTTAATATATTTTAAATACATAGCATAATTTTTAAAAATCCTTTAATTTATTAAAAATAATCATTTTGACAAAGTAATCATGTAATGTAAAGCTGTTGATTTTAAACAGACTTCAGTTTGGTCAACTTTCTCATCCAAACTTGCAATAATTCTAATATAATTGCTAGTTGAATTTGTAGTAAGCAAGGCAGGTATGTTCCATAGGTATAATACACTGTTCATACTATTTTAAAGTATTATCATTAAAACGATGATTGTGATATATTGAGACAATATTAGGGGCAAACTACTTTATCAAGCACTTGGCAAAGACTATTCTATGGAATACAAATGTTATTGGTACTATTGTTGTTGTTACATTTTATTCTTTTATTTCTCAGAAATCAAATGGCAGGGAGGTTATATAACTTGCCCAGTATTTATCTGCTTGTATGTAAATCCTGAATTGGAATCTATATCAGTCTTTTCCTGAAGTCCATGGTTAATTCCTACAGATTATGCTGTCAGGATGTCACAGTAGCACTCTCGCTTGGCAAGTAGTTATAGATAAAGGGCTTTCCAGGTGGTGCTAGTGGTACAGAACCTGTGTGCCAATGCAGGAGACCTAAGAGGCATGGGTTTGATCCCCGGGTCAGGAAGATGCCCTGAAGGAGGGCATGGCAACCCACTCCACTATTCTTGCCTGGAAAATCCCCATGGACTGAGGACCCTGGCAGGCTACAGTCCATGGAGTGGCAGAGTCAGACACGACTGAGTGACTAAGCACAGCAAAGCAGCAAAATAATAGTTTGTATTATTCATAATTAGGTAAATCATACTTTTATACTTTTTATATGTTTATACTTGTAATTCATAATTTTTAACTTCAGCCCACTTCAAAAAGCTTGTTGTATCAAAAGCCATACTAATTAATTGTGAATACTTATAGCTTTTATAATTATTTGATTTAGTTGTGATGTCTTATGGAATATTCTAAAGAATTTAGTGTAGCATACATGCATTTTGCGTTCATAGCTCAATTGGTAAAGAATCTGCCTGCAATGCAGGAGACCCGGGTTCAATTCCTGGGTCGGGAAGATCCCCTGGAGAAGGAAATGGCAATCCACTCCAGTATTCTTGCCTGGAAAATCCCATGGACAGAGGAGCCTGGCAGTCTACAGTCCATGTGGTCGCAAGAGTCAGACACTACTTAGCAACTAAACCACCACCATGTGCATTTACAAACAAATTATATAATTAGAAAATAACATATGTCATTTCTAAATGTCATTTCTAACATATGTCATTTCTAAAATTATTTGATTAAATTTATTTAACAATAGTTCAAATTCTCTGGCAAATATCTTCAAAATGGGGCTTGAGTTCATTCTACGTATGTCTACATTTCATAGGTACACACTGTAACTTCAAATTTCTTTCCCCAGTAATTATTTCATTTATTCTTTTATCTTCTATGGCATTCTGTAAATCCATGTGAAAAGTTTCATATTTAGCTTTTTCATGTTTCAAAAGGTTATGCAAAATAAGAGGCTTGTTTCCTTAATCATTACTTTTTTCTCCTTTAAATATCTCTGCCTAAAGAGACTGTCAGGATGTTTGCATAACATCCTGTATTTAGTTTAGGAGAATAGGTTGTTTTAGCAGGGGTGTATTTTTATTTATTGGTTTTTTGATGGTTGTAGAGTTCAGTTCATTTCAGTTCAGTCGCTCAGTCATGTCCGACTCTTTTCGACCCCATGAATCGCAGCACGCCAGGCCTCCCTGTCCATCACCAACTCCCAGAGTTCACTAAGACTCGCATCCATCGAGGCAGTGATGCCATCCAGCCATCTCATCCTCTGTCGTCCTCTTCTCCTCCTGCCCCCAATCCCTCCCAGCATCAGAGTCTTTTCCAATGAGTCAACTCTTCGCATGAGGTGACCAAAGTACTGGAGTTTCAGCTTTAGCATCATTCCTTCCAAAGAAATTCCAGGGTTGATCTCCTTCAGAATGGACTGGTTGGGATTCTCAAGAGTCTTCTCCAACACCACAGTTCAAAAGCATCAATTCTTTGGCGCTCAGCTTTCTTCACAGTCCAACTCTCACATCCATACATGACTACTGGAAAAACCATAGCCTTGACTAGATGGACCTTAGTCAGCAAAGTAATGTCTCTGCTTTTGAATATGCTATCTAGGTTGGTCATAACTTTTCTTCCAAGGAGTAAGCGTCTTTTAATTTCATGGCTGCAGTCACCATCTGCAGTGATTTTGGAGCCCAAATAAATAAAGTCTGACACTGTTTCCACTGTTTCTCCATCTATTTCCCATGGAGCGATGGGACTGGATGCCATGATCTTTGTTTTCTGAATGTTGAACTTTAAGCCAACTTTTTCACTCTCCTATTTTACTTTCATCAAGAGGCTTTTTAGTTCTTCTTCACTTTCTGCCATAAGGGTGGTGTCATCTGCATATCTGAGGTTATTGATATTTCTCCCGGCAATCTTGATTCCAGCTTGTGTTTCTCCCAGTCCAGCGTTTCTCATGATGTACTCTGCATATAAGTTAAATAAGCAGGATGACAATATACAGCCTTGATGTACTCCTTTTCCTATTTGTAGAGTTAGTGGTGGTGTTTTGGCACAATAAAAACTTATTTTAGGTCTGCTTTTGACAAAAAAAATGTTTTGAATGTAGAAAGTCATTCAAATATCATTGTTTCAATATGTTTCTGAAAGACATGTAAAGATAAGGATCAGTTGGTAAGAATCTCTTCTCCAACAATGAAGAGTTTGCATATTATGCGATTATTTCCAGAGTTTCTGTGTGGGATTCCAAGCTTGCACATTCTCTTTCCCTCTCTGCCTCTGTTTCTCCTCTTTCTGTTGCACACACAAATGCAATGGAAACTACTACATTCAGAATAGATGCATACAGGTTTGGTTTGGTTTGTAGCAATTCAGGCACTGAGCCAAGTATTTGGCTATTCTTTGGTTTTTATTTTCGTTTTATCAAGGGTAGCTCAAAACTACTACAAGGACCAGTGTAGTCTCAGTCTTAATGTTGGAATCCTGATAACTAGGTCTATGAAAGGTCGGGCTTCAAATCACTGTTTTGAGAAATTTCTATACAACTGAAACATGGCATTGCAACTGATACTACTCTCTGGTAACCATTTAGTTATAATTCTGATGATCTGCTTTGAAACAGTCATTTATCTATGTTACCAGTGCTAAAAACATCAATGAAACTTTCAATTTGTGTATCCCATTTTTATGACTGTGTTCAGAAGTGATTTAATGGGTTAGTCCTTAACTCTTTATTTTATCCTTTGATTTTTATGAAAATGTCATTAGTCTCTCAAAAATAGAACCCAAATATCATGTTTTGCTAACACCACCACAGTTTTTAGCTAATTCATGTATGTGTATAAATTCAAATTTCAAAAATTATTTTCTATCTCTCATAAACATTTAACAGAATGATTAGAGTGATATGAAATGACATGATGAAAGAGCAATCAATTTTGTTGATAGTCTAGGAAAAGTCTCAGAGAAGCACATCAAATATGAGTTAGGCATTGAAGAAGTAGAAGAGATATAACAGCCAGTTTTTGAATTTTTTTCTCCTTAAATAAAAATATGGTTTACCATTCTTAGATTAATATTAACAAAATTCTTTGTTTCCTGATAAAGAATTAAACATAATAATAATTGAGTTACTCATGAACAAGAAATCTCAAATAGATGAAACATTCTTTGGACCTAGTAGAGCTGCAAATCCATTTTACTAAGGTTAAATGGTTATTAGAATCATGGTTAGCTCTTAAAAATAGGTCCATAAGAATAAATCCCAAATGTTGTATATGTATGAGGTAAAATTATTCTGTTAATCACATATAGCTAGATTTGTAATTTTGTTACTTCTCGAACAGTTGGCAAAGGGCACTGCAAATTAAGTTGTTGAAAGTCATTATAATGGGTGAAATAAAAGCCAGTGGGTAAGGAAGAACATATTTCCTTAAAGGGAACATATTGCTCATTTCTTACTTTTGAAAAAAAATAAGATATACAAATCTTATAAGTGGATTATGAGATGTTGTTACTGGAATGTGTTTCTTTTGCATAGTACCACTATTTGCCATCATTAGTAGATGCCTATACTGGCCAACCTTTCATCCCATTTCTTCCCCGCTGTACTCTACCCTGCCTGATCCTCTGCACTGATGATTCATATTTTTGATTAGTCTTCAGGCTGCAGTGGTAACTTTTATATGCCCCAACTGAAGAATCTGCCCTGTGGTCACAATAGCTACTTATTGAATGTACGTGAGTGTGTGGTTTTTCCCCTGAAGCAGATCAATGGCTTCTATTGGACAAAGCTTCCCTGGTGGCTCAGATGGTAAAGAATCCGCCTGCAATGCAGGAGACCTGAATTTGATCCCTGGGTTGGGAAGATACCCTGGAGAAGGGCATGACAACCCACTCTGGTAGTTGTTCCTGGAGAATCCCATGGACAGAGGATCCTGGTGGGCTACAGTCTGTAGGGTTGCAGAGAGTCGAACACGACTGAGTGACTAACACTTTCACTTTCATAGAACAAGTACCTTTTCTATTTGCATAATCTCAGAATTTAACACTGTTAACAATGTATGCCAAAACAGTTGATCAATAAAAGGAAGAGAAAAATGAATAAAGGCCATCACAGCTTCACTAGAAGAAATGAATCACTAGAGGGATCCAAATTTGTAAAACAAAGCAATGAACAAACAACAGGTTGGACAGAAAGGAAATTTTGATTAAAGATATGACCTTAAAATGTATTCTAAGTAATTTTCTGATAAGACCGGTAATGATGTATATGGCATAATTTGTATTTTTTAAAACCTGAATGCTTATTTAGCTTAAAGGTCACCATTCAGAATGGTTACACGAAAATGTGTGTTACTACTAACAATTGTCTTACTAAAACCATGCTAGACTCAGAACTTTACCTACTTGTCTTTGAAAATGTCATTGGCCTCTCCCCCTCTCTTCACCTCCCATCTTACCATTTCCCCCTAGGGCCCTATTAAATATGTTTCCTAAATTCTTTTTTGTGACTTTTAATGGTCTGAAAGTAAGTAATCTGATTGGTGATGAAAATTCAGAACAACATAGTCCAAATACCCTGGGAATCAGAGTTCTGCCAAGCACTTATGACCTAAGAAAAATATACTCTCTTGCACATGTGGAATGTTGTGGGGGGAACTCCACAGCTCACTAGGTGTTAGAACAACAGTGCAAGAGTATCCAGTGGTGACATGCATAAAGACATGACCTCCCTGGGAGCGCCAGCGACTTAGAAATGAAATCTTAGACTGCTGTGTGAAAGTTGAAGATGCTGTTTTTTTTTTTTTTAGGAAAGTATGGAAATTGTATAGGTTTAAGGTAAAGTCAGCAAACTCACCAATAACACTGCCATAGTTAAGTGTTCCTACTGAAAACTTCTATCAACGCTGAGGCTCTAAAGAGTTCATTCTGGAAGCCAAAAACAGTGAAATGCCGACTAGGAACCCAACTTCTCTAAACATTCATTAAATGGATTTTATTTTTCTTGTGATGATTGCTTGGAGCAAGGAGTGCTTTGGCAAAGAGCACACCCTACCCTAAAGAAAATGTGTTGGCAAATGACAACAGAACAAGTTCATGTGTTTAAATGCATTAAATATAAAGAGAAAAACAAGCATATCTCGTATGGCCTGCGGTATGTAGGCACTCATTATCATCACTAATATCTTTAACCTCTACATTTTCCATTGGATACAATGAGAACTAATTTTTAGAATCTTGACTGCTGAGTGCTATAAGATTCTTACCATTACAGATACATTCCATTATGCAACCTTTCAGAATGCTAAAAGTGGAGACAGGAACTAAAACATTTTAAAGTGTTAGTCACTCAGTTGTGTCTGACTCTTTATGACCCCATGGACTGTAGCTCACCGGGCTCCTCTGTCCATAGGACTCTCCAGGCAAGAATATTGGAGTGAATTTCATTTCTAAAGATAAATTTAAATTACAGGGACAGAAAGTAGACAGCTTTCCATTCACACTGAGCTAATCAGGAAAATCAATTAACCAAAATCCCTCATTGCCAGAACACTGTATAAATTTATAAATTTGGATTTTACTTAACTTGGATTATTTGTAGCCTGTCGATATTTCCTGAATAGTGTTCAAGTCTATCAATCATCAATGATAGAATTTATTCCTTGACGCCTACTCTGTCTGGCAGGGGTGAGGTATGTGCGGGGAACAAAACTTCTAAAATCATGATCCTGATCACAAGCAGGGCTGTCTAGGCTATGGTTTAAGGGCATTTATTTTTGTTAACTTCAGATGCCTACATGGTAAGACTCAGAAAACAAAGGATAAAAATTCAGGACTTAAGGTGTAGCATGGAGGCTGATACTAAGCACTGGAAAATCTGATCTCAAAAAGATTGCTTTTAAAGGGTATTCAGTAGCATGCTGCTGCTGCTAGGTCACTTCAGTCGTGTCTGACTCTGTGCGACCCCATAGATGGCAGCCCATCAGGCTCCACCATCCCTGGGATTCTCCAGGCAAGAACACTGGAGTGGGTTGCCATTTCCTTCTCCAATGCATGAAAGAGAAGAGTGAAAGTGAAGTTGCTCAGTTGTGTCCGACTCTTAGCGACCCCATGGACTGCAGCCTACCAGCTCCTCTGTCCATGGGATTTTCCAGGCAAGAGTACTGGAGTGGGGTGCCATTGCCTTCTCCATCACTAAATTGTAGTATTTTAATATTATAATTTAATATAAGAAAATTAGAACCTTACTCCCCATTTTCTTCTAGCTATAACTTTCTCACTTTGTATTTCTTTTTGAGCTTATAAAAAAGATAAAACTGATCTCAGTTCCAAGAATATTTTAAAATGTTGAATACTCAATTTGACAAAATGTACTTACCCACTCATCAACATGATTTTTTCTTTGCTTTGTAGATTACACATGTATGCATGAAGGTCAGTTTGTCAGCCTCCAATACTGTGTTTTATATGGTTGGTAGTGGTAAATATTTTCCTATAGTAATCTCTTTTAAATATTTTGTTCTGGAAGTAATCACTGAAGAATATCAATCCATTTGCCTGGCATTCAAATGAGAATCTGCTCCCTTATTGAGGAAGTACAAGCTTTGGATTTTATTTACAAATGGCATATATGGACTACTTTCCCCAACATCTAATAAAAGTTTCAAAGACAGAATAATTTTAATAACTGTGTCTCAGAGCATTTGGGTAAAATTATAATCCTATAAAGAATAATTACTTTTTTAATGTACAGCCAATATTTACCTAATGAAGTTATATACAGAACAATAGAATTTTAATGTAGGAAGAAACGTTAGTGATCATTTATTCTAGTTTCTTGTTCCAATTAACATTTTTTTGAAAAACCTTTTTCTAGAATATTGAGAAACAGAGAATTTTTAGCACATTTTCAGGAATTTTATTCTTTTCAGGACTAAAAAACATTATTTCCTAAGGTGATTATTTTAGAAAAATTAAAGAAAAGTAAAAACGGTTATTTCCAAAGTATTCATTATTAAACATATTTCATAATAGATTTATGTATTTCCTTTCTACCTTTATTTTTCTTTGCAGCCATATTTTTATTTTATATGCTGGAATGCTATAGATAATTTTGTTTTCTGATTTTCTTTCATTAAATTTAGAGTGAGAAAGTTCCAAGTCACTAAATATTTTTTGAAAGAGAATTTGAGAGCTACATATTTTTATGCTAATTAATATTAATTCTACAGTGTAAAAAGGGTTTGAGTTGGAGTTTTTCCTATTAGTGTTAAAGCAATAAATTAGCAAGATGTTAGTAGTAACAAAATATTATAGAATATATGAGTTTGATTCAGAAATTTTCCATTCATGATTTTAATACATTTACAATTCAAACTTCTGGTTTTTTTAAAGAATACTTACTTGAGTGATGCTCAAAAATAATCTTTTTAACACAGTGTCTAAATTTCTCCCTGGTACCTTTCCCTTTACAGCAAACATTCCAAAATATAATCTTCATTTAAACATTAATAATTAATTTAATATATTTAATATGTCATAATATTTAATGAGTAGATGATTCTAGCTTTAGTAATAGTCTTTGGAGACAAATGAAGAAAGGAAAACAAGCAAACAAACATTATATTTACTGAGATTTATTAAAATGTTGACATTTACCCTAAAACTTTATTTTGTATGTGTGACTTTGGGGTTTCAATTCAGCAAGACAGGTGATCTAATAATAATGACTAAAATGATTAAAATTTAGCTTCATCATATGTGAAAATGAGATCGTAAAGCAGTTTCTAAGATCTTTTAGAAATAAATTATGAGTGATTGGAAGTTCAGTCATTCTTGAATCTGGAGATACTAGACAGTTTATTAAGCATATTAAAGCACTTCTGAAACTTTAAGAAATTAAGATATTTTTCTATAAATCTGGTCTGGTATCAAGGCTGATGTTATTATCTATGTTACCTCTTGGTAAATTGAGGTCAATTCCCAGTTATCTATTCAACATGGTAAAACAGTGAGTCAAATTTGTTATCCTTCCTATTCATTGGTAACAGGGATAGTTTATAAAAGAGCCATAGTTACCCTTAGTGTCTTAGAGAAAATGATATATTCAAAATCAGTGAAAACCTCAAACACTCAAAGTAACTATCAAGCTTTGTCAACATCTTCCTATACACCATCTTCTACCAGTTCTGCTAAAACATTGATTGATGTGTTTTATGTCCTCCATTCTCCATTGCCACCCTCTAGCAGAGATTCTAGAGGGAAGAAATGCCCTGGAGTCAGGTTCCTCGAGGGAAATGCAGAAGTCAAGGACTTGAATCATATTCACAAACTGGATAATCAATATCTGAAGTATTGAAAGCTGATAGTATAGGAGAAGTACACTAAATAAACTATAAATGTTATAGTTTATAAGCTGGAGAATTTAAAATACTTAAGCAAAAAGGCACACTATTTGATACATAGAGTAAACATTGGAACCATGAAGCTGTCAATTTTTAAAAAAAATAAAATGGAGATTTCACAGATTCCCAAATTAGAGTACCTTTAATGAATTGTCTTAGAAGTGTCCAAATATGTGTAGAAGGAAAGAAGATTTTCATGTGCATATAGGTCTTCTAACTACATGCGTGTGTACTCAGTCGCGCCTAACTCTTTGGGACACTGTGGACCATGGCCTTCCAGGCTCCCCTGTCCCTGGAATTCCCCAGGCAAGAATATTGGAGTGGGTTGCCATACCCTCCTCCAGGGGATCTTCCCAGTCCAGGAATGGAACCTGCATCTCCTATATCTCCTGCATTGACAGTCAGGTTCTTTACCACTAACGCCACCTGGGAACCCGAAATACGTACATGTGTGCCTGCATGCTAAGTTGCTTCAGTAGTGTTCAACTCCATGTGACCCCATGACTGTAAGCTGCCTGGCTCCTCTGTCCAAAGGATTCTCCAGGCAGGAATACTGGAATGGGTTGCCATGCCCTCCTCCAGGGGATCTTCCTGACCCAGGAATAGAAGCCACCTTTTCTGCGGTTCCTGGACTGCAGGTGGATTCTTTACCACTGAGCCACCAGGGAAGCCCAGTAAATAAGTACATACTAAAAGATTCCCCAATGGCTCAGAGGGTAAAGAATCTGCCTGCAGTGCAGGAGACACAGAAGACACAGGTTCAATCCCTGGGTTAGGATGGATTTCTTGGAGTAGGAAATTGTAACCCACTCCAGTATTCTAGCCTGGAAAACTCTATGGATAGAGAAGCCTGTAAGCTATAGTTCATTGGATCACAAAAGAGTTGGACACGACTGAGCACATGGCACTTGAAAAGAAGAAAGGATAAATAAATAAATACAGTCTGCACAACTCCATAAGTAAATTATCCTCCCGGCACACATCTTGCCTTTTGGTGCTGATCATTGCTATAGTTGAATTTATAGTGATATGATCCACACTGACCATTTAAAAAGCCATTTCCAAACATTGCACTTTCAACGTGGCATAGTTTGCAAAATTATCTTTTTAGCTTCCTGAAAACCCATCTGAATTTCCTAATTTGATTTGCTTTTGTCTTCTGCAAAGACATTTTATCAACCTTAGAGAGGGGTGAGCAACCAAAAATTGTTATGAAATTTCCATTGAAAATCAAGAAGTTTAAGTGAAAAGACTTGCCACTTTGGAATAAATACATGCACTTCAAATAGCTTTAGCAGGAAAAAAGAATGGCTTTATATTTTTTTCCCAAAGGAATGAAGGTACAATACAGATAGATTGATTTTAAAGAGAGTTCTTATTCAACATCCATTAAACAGATATTTATTGTGCCAGGAACTGGATGCTTATTTGCAATTCTCAAAATATGTGGTGTAATAGAAAAGGAGAACAAAATTGACTGTTTTCATAAATACCTACTTTATGCACGTTATACTAGGCACTTTGCAAAGAAAAGGGAAAAGGAAGGAACTAGGATAATACATCAGACCTCTGGTTATAGCCTTTGAGCAGATCTAATCTAATTGGAGACTTGAATATGTATGTGAGCATAAGCAAAACAGATTAAGTAGATTAATAAGGAGTACTAATATAATGATATGTTAGTACTCTGCTTTTTATTAGTCTCCTACTTAATCTACTCTGTTTAAAGTAACAATGTAGTATAGTGGAAAGAATGTGACTTTGTGTTTTCCATTCCTGGCTCTGTTACAAACACTTGGACTGACTATGGGCCAGTCACTTAATAACAAAAATAATACTCACCATTGATTTGATTGCTTGGGTGCTTAACATATATTATTTCATACAGTCCTCACATCTACCCTATGATGTCCATATCACTCTGACAATACAAGTGACTGTAAGTTTAGTCTGTCAGAAATAGCCCTGCTTTATCCCCATTGTCCCAACATCCTTTATGTGAGTACCCCCCCAACTTTTCCCTCAAGAGTGTCCCTGTTTGGATGATCTATTAAATTGCCCCCATGTAATGAGAAATTTGATAGTCACAATTGAGTAAGTAGTGGAGCCAGATTTGATCCAAGGCTGTTGATGGCCAAAGCCCATATACATAACTCTCTGTGTTCCCTCTGGTTAAATAGTTCCACTCCTCCTTTGTGTATAAATAAAATTAAGCCATTAAAGTAAATGATCTCCAGAATTCCTTCCATCACTAAACTCTAAAATACTAACTACAAAGAGACAAAAAATGTGGCTCATGATACTGGGATTCTGACTTTACACCAGGGTTAGCAAACAGATTTGAGAAATAGTGAAGGAAAGAAAGGGGAGAGAGAATGGAGGATTTCACACATTATCTGGTTCATGATATAAGAGTAGTTCTGAAATGCCTAAAAAGACAGCCTTTCCTGCTAATGTGCATGGCAAACAAACAACCCTTGACATAAATTAAGGGGAGCTATATGTTTTCACAGGCTTCCCAAGTGGTTCAGTTGTAAAGAATCCAATGCTGAAGACAGAGGAGATGTGGGTTCTGTCCCTTGTCCAGATCCTCTGGAGGAGGAAATGGCAACCCAGTCTAGTATTCTTGCCTGAAAAATTCTATGGGCAGAGGAGCCTGGTGGGCTACTGTCCATGGAGTCACAGAGTCAGACTTGACTGAGTGGCTAACACACAAGTCAAATTCTACTTTATACAGTGAGATCTTCTTAAAATTCTTTATTTTATAGAATATGATATTGCCTACAAAGAATTGTTTGGATGTCTTTTGATTTTAAGATACACTTCAGATTTATATTCTCCCCAGATGATTATATTTTCCTGTGAAAATTTGACACATTCCCACCAGCTTTGACTTCTCATATTCCTTCTTTATTCCCATCTTATTGGATGCTTGCCATCGATATTAAATTGTCTTAATCCTGATTTTTCCACTATTGCTGCTTTTGCAGTTGGCACTGATTCTTATGCCCCTTGAAAGGTACTTGTGTGGCAAAAGATTGAAAAAAAAATTGGCAGTTGCTGTCAGGGTTAATGTAGAAAAATAAATCTCTTATATTGCCAGTTTGGATTTACTTTTCATTTTTAATGGCCCCAACAGATGTTGGAGGAATCTTCCACTTCCTGCACACTTCCATTTTTACAGCTGGTACTGCTTGACTCGTTCTTGACTCTGGGGGAGCAGTTCCTGGGTGTTTACACAGTGATTTACAGACACCCTCTACTATAGACTCTGATCATCCTCTTGCTTTCTTTCACTATTTTCCCAGTGTATGACGTCACCGTTACCTGGTTTCTCATCAGGTTTCTCCATCTCAGTGTTTCCTAGCCATTGCTTCTTTTCCCCATCATCTCACATTTTGAAATGTTTGGACTGTTAGGTAAAAAGCACATAACTAGGAAAATGTACAAATAAGAGGAGATTTTCAGCTTAGCAAATGAGGCAGTCCATCTTTTCTGGTACCTTCTTTGGTATCTTTTCCTCATCACTAACAAAAGTGCTCCTGACAACTTATATTTGGGTAGTTCACTCCTTTAGAAGTTTTCCCTTTTCTTTCCTTTTCTTGTTTTCTTCTTTTCTGAGATACTCCCCTCAGTGGCACTACTGCTGCTGCTGCTAAGTCACTTCAGTCATGTCTGACTGTGTGTGACCCCATAAATGGCAGCCCACCAGGCTCCCCCATCCCTGGGATTCTCCTGGCAAGAACACTGGAGTGGGGTGCCATTTCCTTCTCCAATGCATGAAAGTGAAAAGTGAAAGGGAAGTTGCTCAGTCATGTCTGACTCTTCACGACCCCATGGACTGCAGCCTACCAGGCTCCTCCGTCCCTGGGATTCTCCAGGCAAGAGTGCTGGAGTGGGGTGCCATTGCCTTCTCCATCAGTGGCACTAGTTTCTCCTAATAACTACTAAAACTAGTATCAGTTTGCTAGGGCTGACATTGAAAAGTACCACAAACTGCTGGCTTCAAACAACACCAGCTTAATATCTCACATTCTGGAGGCTAGAAGTCAAACTATGGTGTTATCAGGACCATAGTCACTGTGAAATCTAAAGGAATCCTCCTTTGCCTCTTAGTTTCTGGGAGATTGATAGAAATCTTTGACATTTCTTGACTTACAGTGGCATAACTCAGATCTCTGTCTGCATTGTCACCTGACATTCTGCCTGGGTTTGTTTTACATAGTCCTCCCTCTACGTGCTTGTCTCTGTGTCGAAATTTCTCCTTTTTATAAGGACACCAGTCATATTGGATCAGAACCCACCCTCATGACCTCATGATAATTAGATTGCCTCTGTAAAGACTCTATTTTCAAATAAGGTCATATTTCAAGGTACTGGGGGTTAGAAGGTCAGCATCTTATTGAGCTGAGAGGATGAGATGGCTGGATGGCATCACTGACTCATGGACGCGAATCTGAGTGAACTCTGGGAGTTGGTGATGGACAGGGAGGCCTGGCGTGCTGCGATTCATGGGGTCGCAAAGAGTCGGACACGACTGAGCGACTGAACTGAACTGAACTGAACTGAATTCTACTCATAACTCCAACTAAGAACAGAATTTCCACTCTTGCTTTCAAAGGAAAGGTTGACATCTTTTAGCAAGTGGTAGGATTATTTGCACTCTTCACTTGTTCTGTTGGATTGAGGGTTTCCATAGAAAAGGCAGAATCAGAAGCAAGACACTGATGAAAAAGAATGACTTAACCTTTCAGTTCTTATAATAATCTTTATAAAATTACTTTTTTATGACCTACATAAAATTTGTTTGGTAATCACCCTGACTTGAGAAAAGAAAAGCTAGGCTGCCCAACATTGTGGGAAAGACAATTATCAAGTATCAGTAACACCAGCCATGGTTTTATTTTCCTTCACACATTTTCTTACTTAGACATGTATCAAGGTTGCTGAGGATACCAAAGAAGCTTATCAACCCACAATTTTAGTGCCTTGTTCCAGGAATCAATGAAATCATTTTAAGTGTTTTTGTATTATACTAGAGATAAAAAGGAGAGAATACATTTAAAATACGTAAAGCCATTTCAAACCTATTGGAGTATTTGCCTTAAAAACCTTTGACGTTTTCTTCTAATGACAAATAATTTGTGATTGTCATTGTGGCTCTATTAACTTTTTTAATTTTCTTCTGTAAAACTGAAGAAAATAAAACATTTTAGTCAAGCAAGTATCTTGGCTCATTTAAATAACAGTAATGAGGCAATGCTTTCATTTGAATGTATCTTTACCTAGTAGTTCAGATTATAAACAATCTCCTGCAGAGTACCCAATCTCTGAGTTGGGAGATCCCCTGGAGAAGGGAATGACAACCCACTCTTATTCTTGCCTGGAGTACTCCATGGACAGAAAAGCCTGATGGGCTACAGTCCATGGGGCTCACAAAGGGTCAGACACAACTGAATGATTAACTTCTTTTTAATTAAAATTATGGATAGCTATCAATGAATAAGGTATTCTTGAGGTTAGTAATAAAATTAAAATGTTTAATGTCAAAAAAGAATTATATTTGCAAATCCTCTATTTTTAATAATAAAGCTATAATCCTACACAAGATACAAACCTTCTCTCTTGGAAGTGCTTTATAAAAAGTAATTATTATGCTAAACATAAAAAGTATACTAAATAATTTGTCACATATTCTATATTGAACCAAATACTTGCATTTCTCAAGCAATTCTCCAGTGTGTTCATTTGATTTGAAAAACAAAAAGTCAATTCAGGAAACTGTAGAGAAAAAAATAGTTAAGCCAGTTGTTCAGACAAAACCAGTAATTATGTGTCTAAATTATTTTGCCTCCTAATTCATTTGCTTTGACATCACACAGACCTAGTCTTTTTCGCATATGGTGGCTGGTACAAGACCACTGGGGTATTATGCAGTGAGTTACTAAACAAGTTACACTGAGCAAATCTGATAAAATCAGAATTCTAGGGTCAGGACTTAACCAGGCTGTATCTGGGGGTGAGTGATGAAATTTTTACAGCAGCATTAAAGAAAGGGAAAAGTATTGATTAAAGAAGAAACTAAAATTGACATCCAGTGCATGCTTTTCTGGGGCCACCCTGGAAAGTCCTTGTCATCCCCATGAGGCAGAGAAAAGTCATCATTAGGCTTCCTGGGCTAATTCAACCTTGCAGATGACTAGCTTTCACTTGGAAATAGTTTCACAGTATGTAAGTGAAAAATACTCTTCAAATTTTATTTTAGAATTTTATTTTAAAATTTTCAGAACATTTAAAACGCACGGGTTTTGATTTATTTTTTTCTGTTCGTTGATTTTTCATGGAGTTGATGGAGATAAAAAGATCAGCCTGGCAGCTTGCTGGCATGGAACTGGAGTGTTTAGGGTTTGTTTTGCCTTTTTGCAAGATTGGTCCACAAGAACTTTAAAAGGAGAAAAAGACGATGCAAATTAAATACGTTAGAAACGTATGTCCCATCTGTTTTTATTTCATTTTTAGAATAAGGTTTTCATACCTTCTTTTATTTTTATATTCTATGATACCACACTATAATGTTGGCCACCTCAGAGACAAACTAAATTAGCTATCCTGACCATATGGAAAGGAAAAGCTTTACCAGCTAAAGAAACAAATTTAACTCAGGCAAAAAGGCCTATGTGTTTTAGAGTTTAAAAAAATACTGCTAAGTGCATAGTAGGGGAATGTAACCCACCTGCATAAGTAAAATTTGAAAAAGAGTTTGGGTATTCCAAAATAACTATCTCTTTTCCTGGCGTCATTCAGGAATCACCCATTTGAAGCATACTTCTGTTTATTTGTATCTGGATTTATTTGTATGGAAATGTAGTCAAAGGCATGAAGGCCCCTTGGAAGGTCATCCACTCCTTCTGTCTCCAAGGAGAATTAAATCTAATCTGCCTAGGTATGCCTAGGCATACCATTACCAAGAAAAGCTTCAAAACACTCCAGAGAACAAAACTTTTCCTCTACTGTCTATTCTTTGGAAATTGAAGAAGGTATGCCTTTATAGAAAAAGAGATTTTATTTCATTCTGCAAATGCCCATAATGTAAAGCATTTGATAGAAGCCCTAGGCTGCAATTTCATTTTACCTGGAGAGAAGCTTCTCATAAATATACTATGTAAAACTGATGGCTGCTTCAGAAATCTCTCAATTTTTGGTTTTTATGTAAACCACAGTGAAGGAATGGAGCTCACAGAGGTCAAGCATGTGTTTTCTAACCACACAGAATAGACGAGTGTCGGTCTGATCCAGGAAGACTTCATACTGGCATGTGCAGTTATTTACAATGATTGAGAACATCAGGTTTTATGCACAACCCATGAAGACAAGATAAATAGGTCGGTAGAGAAGCTTCAGCTAAAACAGAGTCCAGTGAATTGTTTGCTGTCACCTGACTGTAACTCCCAGCATGGCCAAGCTAGGACCACTAGACTTTTAGAGGACTGAAGTTAAAATTCACCTTATTTCATCAAAGCAATAGCTGAACTTATAAATGAAGGCATATGTTTTGAGAGTTTTTCTGTAGACATTGGAATGACTTTTTTTCTGGACATTCCTGCTAGCAGGCATTTCACCAAATGCACACTGATTACTAAAATTACCTGAATGTATTCAAGATGTGTCTCAATACTTTTCAGTACTAAAGGGGGTGGAATTACAGTAATAGTTCCCTTTCTCCATTCATGGGACAGTCAGTAGAACCATTAGCTAGCCTGAGAGTTTCCAACTCTCAAACACTGAACTAGTAGAAGATTTCTGAAGTGCCCTCTAGTTCTCCTAAACTAAAGCCATTAATTTGCACCAGATGAAATGGGCTAATCAAGCAAAAGTAATTAGGGTTTAGAAAATGTGAAGTCCTTAGGTTCATATTGATCTAGCTATTTTGGATTTTCCAGTTAATACTTATATCAATGTTAAGATACCAGAGGAGACAGATAAGCAACAGAAAAAAGGCCAGCTCAGGCCCAGTATTAGTCTTTGACAGTGAAACATTGTGTTAATGCTCTGAACTACATAAATAAATACTTCCTCTCTATTATTTCTTGGGAATTCTTAATGTTTATACTCAGCTCTAATCATTGTCTGGTTTATGGCTAGGCATAAAAAAAAATGCTTTCCTTAGAACATCTATGATGTAATTCACGTTATCTATGAAGAGAGGAAATTCAGATGAATTCCACTGAGGTGTGTTACAACCTGAAACCACTCAGCTACCAGCACAGTGTTGATAGATAATCTGAGTATTGTCAGGTGGGATATTACTAAGGAGTCGAAAAAGGCCACGAGATTTTCCAAAGAAGAAGATTATGTGTTCAGTATATTCACTCTGATCTAGAAAAAAATGAGTTATATATCAAAAGGGGAGGTTTTTTTTTTTTAACTTAGAGCTTGTTTTAAAGTTAAGGAACGAAATTTTTGCAAAGCTCATTGAAAGGAAAAAAGACAAAGAGCAAATTTTCTGAATTAAAAGGAGGGGGGGGAAATCAATGCTTACTGAAGACAATTGTTCAAGAAGTTTTCTTATAAATAAACAGAAAGACTTGTCTTCAAGTAACGTGAAAGGAAAATACATGGAAGGAACAGACTGGATCCTTTATATATTTATTTACTAACATGTGTCCGAAAAGGCTATCAGAAAAAAATTTTGGAAAGATATTCTGTGTAGGCGTTTATTTTTGTTCAAAATGGTCAAGTTGACTTTCAATTTTGCATAGAAAGTATCTGTTTCAAAGCACAAGTCTGTACAAAGCAACCTCACTATTTTGCCATAAAATATTTCATTGAAAAGAAATAGTTTAAAAACATTAGCAAATAGGAATAAACAAAATGAAAAGTGGTAAACAGAAGCTATACATTTTTGTGACAGTCGAATTTTGCCAATTTAAGGGAATTAAGAAATATCAATGAATGTTGAATGAATGTAATTTTTACCTAAATTTTCTTGACATATACTAACAAGTGGCAACAGTTTTGAACAATTAAACAAAATGCAAGAGTTCCAACCCCAGGTTCTCTCTCATTTTTCACTAGATCTTGTTTTTGATAAGTGAATACTTAGAGAGAATAATGAGTAGATGGCAATAATGTTACTAACATAATATCATTACCTTACATTATTGATAATGATACCAATTGCTGAGCACCCACTATGAGTCAGGTCTTATTCTCTGCTCTTTGTGCATTTATTACTCCACAGAATTCATAAAATAAATTGACATTTTTTTATCACTGACATTTTACAGCTGAAGAAGCTATCATACGGAACTAGCTTACGTTCACATGACTGGTACACTACTAATTACCACGTGTGAACCGTGCACTGTGCTGGGTCATGAGGATAAAAAGATTAAAATTCAGTATTGGGTCTTTCCAAAGTAGAGGAGACAAACAGTTTTTAAAAACTCTACTAATTCTTATAAAAAGTGGGAAAAAATTGTTGAGTTCTTAATTGCTACTCCATTCCCTTGCCTCTACCCATATCACGGGGTGTGAGAATATATATACACATAGACGCACACAATGATAAATACATATTCACAAGATTTTTAAACAGTCTCACTTAACTGCCTCAACAATTAGTTAATATTTTCCCTTTTCTTTCTGAAATGTGCTAATAGCAACTCCATGCTAAGTGCTCACAGGTAATATTCTACTTTCTGGTATGTCTGTACTATTTTGTGCCTAATATTTGAGTAGGGTACTTTTGAAGAAAACTTTTCATTTTATCCAAAAACTAGTCACATCATTTTTATGTATGCTGCTGCTGCTGCTGCTAAGTCGCTTCAGTCGTGTCCGACTCTGTGCGACCCCATAGACGGCAGCCCACCAGGCTCCCCCGTCCCTGGGATTCTCCAGGCAAGAACACTGGAGTAGAATGACATAAATTAATTCAATATTATGTGAACAAATGATGTAAAAATGTTCAAAGAAAGAAATCCATTTGTATGAAAATCGAAGGGGAATGCTTTGGGAAAAACTAAAATTCCAGAAAGATTCTAAACTTTATTTTGCATGTATCACTGGATTTGCACTCTATGTCAAAGAAATGAAAAATAGGAATTCTATGCTTGTTGTAGATAGGTTTCTAGAAGAGAGTGTGAAACCCAAACTTTGACCCTCAAACAAAGAAAAGCTTTGACCCTAAGTAAAACATGTATTTGTTTTAAATTTAATTAATTGGTTTAGGTAGGTATTATATGTATAATTCTATGGTAATTCCTCAGCTTTTTAAATTACTCATCAAATATTGGTCCTAATTGCTTCCGATAAGAATATTTCTATAGTGGTTAGATCTAAATTCTATACTTTGTTAATTGGTAACTTAATTGTATGTTCAATGTAGAATAAAACAATAAGACTTTTCACAAAACCCTGTGCCATTTGGAGAACTCTTTTAAAGGTTTAATTTGATTGTTCTAATAAAATAAAAGCATCTCTATGGATACTTCTGAAACTCTATTTTATGACAAATAAAGGATTTATCTTTCTAAAAAAAAATTTGGGTAACTAGTAGTTTAGAGGGCTTCAGGCTAGGTAGTCCTATAAAATTATCTCAGTGGACTAAGATATTTTCTCATATATCTCACTAATTTCAGTTTTAAAAGGAGCATCTTGAAATATGTATTTTCCTGTTGTGTTTTATTTTTTAAATAAACTAAGGCATTACTTATTTTTGGAAATTGCGTTCAGTGTATGTTTTTGAAACACAAACATAATTTTGTATCTGGTGCATTTACTAATAAGCCCAGGTCTGCACCAGATGGGCAGGTGAAAATGTGATTATGAGGTGTGTGGTGATGGTTCCATTTCTATAATACATGACTCTCCGGGTTACTTGTACGTCTGTTATGTTTATCAATTCACTTTACGGTTATCCTTAGAGGTGCTTGAAGAGGCAATTTTACACCATGAAAGGTCTCTAGAAGAGGAAACGTTCCTTCTTTTAACACAATTATAAGAAATGGTTCTTGTTTCAGAACAATCAAATAAATAGAAAGATGTCAGCATTTTTTCCGGGCAGGTTTAGAAGTTTGATGCCGACATACTGACTGGGGTCCATGGAACAAGACTAAAGTGAGTTTGTTCTTGAGTAGGTAGATGCAGATTGAGTCATAGGGTGTACTTTGTTACATGATGCCTTTGGGGATAACACATGGGGAGGACAAAGCCAAACTCCATCCAGGTGGTTGAATTCCCCACATATTCATTTGGACTGAAACTTTCAAATGTCAGGTGCCTGGAGAGCTCATTTAATGAAAGGGTTATCCCTGCCAACCAGTCAGTAGTTGATTTTTTTTTTCACCAGAAGTTGTGAAATATTATTTATGTATGTAGAAGACAGGGGCTTCCTGCCGTTGTTGTTTACTTGTGGGTTTGGGCAAGTTTCCTCCTTTCCAAAAAGCAAGTTTTCCATAAAAGCAACTTTGCAACAGCCTCACTCCTTTTGTTTGGTACCCCAGGCAAAGAGCTTTTCATGGCATTGAAATAATTCTCATTTGAAAAACGGGAGCTCAGATGAACCAGTTCTTTATTGAAAATACAGGGGAAAAAAAGAGGCAGTAAGGTATCCTTGGTTAACTTTTTAGTTATTTAAAAGTAGCTTGTTGAAGATTGAATATTTCTATGTTTCACTAGAGCCTTTAAATATAAAAGAGATATGAGACTATATCTGACACCATCAGGCATATTATATTAAAATTTATGAACAACTTCATCAAAAACCACTTTCCCTCTCCTGCATAGAGACAGATTTGTTCTGACATAAACGTTACATGGCTGGTTGCAGCCTCAGATTAATGCGAAGACCCTGGCGATTCCTTTTAGACGTTATTTTATGAAATAATACCTGTCAGCTGCTGCCTGATCCTAGAAAAGGGGGCAGGTTTTCCAGGTCATCTTGCCATCTGTCAGCAAAAGCTCATCTGTCCCTCCACATTACCACCTGATCTGTGCTAACAGGCCTCACAGGGAGGCCTGCTTCATTGGCCCAGTGGGAACCTGGGAAAGGGACTGTGTGAGGACATCACCTGTGATGCTGAGATTTAATTATCGCTGAAGTGATGAAGATGTGCAGGCAGATTGCAATGCTTTTGAATAAATTCATGGAGCAGGATGTACTGTGTCCCTCTCCCTGCTTCCCCCTCCCTTCACTTCCCCTTCTCTACCCCCAACCCTCAGCCTGGTCTGCTCACTAGTTCCAACAAAAGCTTACAGAGTCGCCCTTAGATATTTGCAAGTACAACCTTAAAACACACACACTCACACTCAAGCACAGGCATAAGTGCACACGCATGCAAACACAACTCAGTATGCCCACGGAAGTATCAACCTAAATTGAAAGAACAAACCACGTATTGAGAGGAAATTTGCCCCAGCTTTTTACAGCAAACCCGATTATTTTCTGCCAAAGTTCCCTGTTATCAAATTTTAAAGCCATATTGATTGTTGCTGGCTTGAAAATCAGATTTCATTGTGGGGCCAGCTTTTTACCTAGGGTTTTACTCAGTCTGTGGTAACACCAGCACAGGGTTACCTGGGGTCTCCTCAGAGACTTAATGCGAGGGTTCACAGTGGAGGGGGCGTGCGGTGGAACACGAAAGGTAAAGAAGGCCATGGAAAGCCCCTGGACATCCTGGGACTGTGTGTTCCCTCACGCTCTCTGAATCAATACCCTGCACAAAAGTTATTACAGGTCCAGGCCTTTTGCCTTCAAAGCTGCTTAGGCCGTATGTGGCATTAATTCCCTTCTGTACAAAAATGTGGTTGATAATCACCTGGCTACGGAAAGGATTTAGGGCCAGAACAGCAGATTTCCTCACAGATTACAGAGTAAAATCTAGTTTCTTGGGATAAATTGGGACAGTTAACTGTAGTAAGATATGGTACCCTCGTTGATTCATGCCTATGTGATACCTTTGTTACGTCACTGAAGAGAAACATTTACGCCATTCTGTGAGGTGAGATCTGATTTCGACCCTGTTCTAAGGTGTGCTGTGCTGCACAGTACATGTTTTTATCTTCTTGGTTTGGGGGGCCTGCTTTAACTCCAGAGGCCGGTTGTTAAGCAAGCACTTAACTCAGTTGACTCCTAATTATAAAGTTACAAAATAAAATGATCTTCTACTACTGGGCCCCTTCCTTGTCACCTTGTGAGCACAGTCAGGGCCCTGAACTGAGGTTACCCACATGGCTGTCAGAGACAGCAGAATTTTCTTCCCACCATCACTCCCAGAACAGGATACACCTCTCCCTGAGAGAAGGAAGATTTGGAACAGCCAAAGAAGACCCAAGGGTCTTTTCAGCATGACAGCAAACCGAAATTGTATATTTTCCTTTTCTTTTTTAAGGAAAATCATGAACAAAAACATTGCCTTAATTCACATTTCAAAAATAATTACTACAGATTCAAGACATTTATCATGTTGTCATTGGAACCTGGGAAAGGTTATGCTTGTGGTACTTCAGGTCACAAACAAGAATGTATTATTAGAAACTAACACACAGGCTATCCAAGAGATTCCTGGGGGGAAAATAGTGGTCCACTGGCTTCAAAAAAAGGTGACAGGAATGAATTAGGTAACAAGGGCCCACAGAAATTTATCAGGTTCTGAGTGGGTCAGTTTTCAAGGTAACTCCTATCCATTGCATTATGTACTGTGGTAAGAACATGCAGAGAAAGTACCAATAGTCACTATTAAATTTTTCCAAACGCTTACTATTTTCATCCTCTGAAATGGTATGGATTCTTATGAAGCTGCCATTTTCCAGTAATTTCAAAGAAAATCCAAACATGAATAAACAAACTTAGAAATTTTAAAACAGAGATAGTATCATCCTGTCTTTTTCCAATTAGCCCACATCTTCCACCTTTTTCTATTTTCAAAAATAAGTTGAAATTATGTTATCTGGAAGAATTATTGTATATTGTATATTTTGTCTACAGATGTAGTATTTATCAATTAAAAGACTTAAACATTGCATTCACTGTTAAATCCTGCCTAATTTTATGTGAACATGGACTTAGAAATGCAACTTTAGTAATGAATATATCCCCACAATACATCCACTTTAGCTCACATACTCTACTTATAAAAGACAAATGAGATTGGTTTGGGATAGCTTTGGCTGAGTGTGGTTGTTTCAGCAGCTTGAGGTAACGATATGAAATCAAGTGAGATAGAAATGGATGACATTTTAAAGAAACATAAATAGAAAATAATGAACATGCTGAGAGGTGATTGTTGTTTTGACTTTTGAGGGGATATAGGGAAAATCTATATAACATATATGGCTCCTAGATATGATTTTGACCTCTAGATAACTGATTATCTTTCAACAAAAGTCACTGTCATTTGAGAGTTTTTCAGTAATCAGTAAGAAAATGTCTTATTCTTAAGCTAGATGCATAACCCAAGATAGAAATCTTGACAAATAAATGTTCTTAAAAGCTTATCATCAAACTTAAAAATACATGGAATATGTTAAATAGTTGTATTTATGATGAATACAAAATTGATTTTTCTCCACATATATCTAAGCTTTTTCATTCTTTTACAGAATAAATTACACTGTATACTTACTTCCAAAAAGATTATTTAAAATATCTTTCATTGTAAAGGTCTCTGTTTCTGTTTTCAGTTTTAGATTTGTTAAGTGAAAAACAGGTTATAACTAGATGGCCCCAAAAATCTAGACAGCCAAAGTTAGCCTTCATTTATGCTTTGCCCGGAGTATAAAACTTAGAATTATACTATGAATATAATTCGGAGAAGGCAATGGCACCCCACTCCAGTACTCTTGCCTGGAAAATCCCATGGATGGAGGAGCCTGGTGGGCTGCAGTCCATGGGGTCGCTGAGAGTCGGACACAACTGAGCGACTTCACTTTCACTTTTCACGTTCATGCACTGGAGAAGGAAATGGCAACCCACTCCAGTGTTCTTGCCTGGAGAATCCCAGGGACAGGGGAGCCTGGTGGGCTGCCATCTATGGGGTTGCACAGAGTCAGACACGACTAAAGTGACTTAACAGTAACATGAATATAATTATATATATATAAGAGCTTATAAAATATACTCTCTATATAATTATACTCTGAATTAACTCTGTAAACCTTGAAATTAGAAAATGGAATTTTTGATATTGCAGTATATGCACTATGAACTAGCACTTGTATCACCAATAGTAATTTGTTCATTAGGCAGGCATCATTATTAATATTACTAAGAATAATATAAACTATCCATAACTTATATTTTGAAAAAGCACTTCAGATAATTTATGAGAAGTATTACATTCATACTTAATTGGTACTTAAGAAATGCAGAGTGAAATTTTGGGGGAAGGCCAAAAAAAAGATGTCTGTCACAGGAATACCTTTCCAGTTGGAATGTAATTGAAACAGCAAGAAATACTTCAAATTGTTTCTACTGTAAAGCCAGTCTGACGCTAGGGAAAGTAATCCATAGACCCTGTCGTGGAACAAGCACTATTTCTCAGTACCCTTTGTCAGCACTGGCATTCATGTGTGCCAGAGAATAGGACCTATCCAGATCACATCCCGCTTGCTTCCGTGGTTTACGACACAGCAAGAAGTAACAAGAATTTTTCTAAAAACTTTATCCTTTTTTAACATAAGGCTATTAATTGAGAATTCTCTGTAGCTCAAATAGTAAAGAATCTGCCTGTGAGGTAGGAGACCAGGGTTTGATCCCAGGGTTAGGAAGTTCCTCTGGAGAAGGGAATAGCAATCCACTCCAGTATGCTTGCCTGGAGAATTCCGTGGACAGAGAAGCCTGGTGGGCTACAGTCTATGGGGTCTCAAAGAGTTGGACAAGACTGAGCAACTAACATACACATTAATTGTTGATGAATATTCACAGTGATCAGTAAATAAGCATATAGAACATCCTAGGAGAAGGCAATGGCACCCCACTCCGTTTTGCCTGGAAAATCCCATGGATGGAGGAGCCTGGTAGGCTGCATTCCATGGGGTCGCTAAGGATGGGACACGACTGAGCGACTTCACTTTCACTTTTCACTTTCATGCATTGGAGAAGGAAATGGCAACCCACTCCAGTGTTCTTGCCTGGAGAATCCCAGGGACAGGGGAGCCTGGTGGGCTGCCGTCTATGGGGTCGCACAGAGTCGGACACGACTGAAGCGACTTAGCAGCAGCAGCAGCAGCAGGACAACTTAGAGTTTTTCAAATGGACTTCTTTGCTCATCCAGTATGACAAACACTTAACTTCGCTATAACTTTAAGCTACAATCTCATTAACATTCTGTATAAACTAATAGACTCTTAGACATCAACATACCCATAAATATGCCAGTTTCTGAATAATGTGGAAATATCCAAGGTGACTCAAGAGCTAGTGATGGCCAAGATTAGAACACAACGGATTCTCTTCCTTGTCAGCAAGTTGGAAAAAAAAATGAGGGTAAAACACAAATCCTACACTAAAAGTATGGTCACATGGAAAAGGAATGAGAACCATGGCCAGAATTCCAGCTCACAGTGCAAGTGTGGTTCTCTAGCAACCTAGACTAGTCACCGACTTTAGGTGCAGTTTTAATACTGATAGTGATAAAGGAAATATCTTTCAATCTTCTATATCCCAATTGGTAACCTTTGATGATTAGTACTATCTTCTACCTAAAAAAAACAGTAGAAATGAAACTATGAGAGGAGACTTTCCAATAATGGCATGTTTCAGGAGTTGGCATCTTTTCATCTCCATTAAGGACTTCTGAAGTACAAAGAATCATCCAGTAAATTTCAATATGACATTTGTCTACCATTTTGAAATGATTGTTATTATACTTAGAACTAAAGAGAGAATAAAATCTCAGAACATGTGGTAAAACATATTTTCAAACAAAAAGAAAGGAGGCAGCTTAATGATCAGCAGAAGTTTTTCCTTGCTACATATTGTAGTAAGGAGAAGATAAAAGACTTCAATACTCTATTTCATATTGCATCTTCAGAAAAGATACATGTGAAAATGGTCAGAAATTACCATTCATGGAGGATAAAGGGAAGAAGGAAGAGAGGGATTGAGAGTAAGAAGGAAAGGCTACTCTACCTTGCCTGAAAGACAGTCTATCTGGATTACCTACCTACCACCTACCGCCATAACATAGCAAGAAAACCACACATAAATAATTAAAGCTCAAAGCACCTGGAGTATATATTGTGAAGACTACAATAACTTTTAAAAATACCTAGTTTTTATCTTAAATAAACTTAAAATTTATTGAGGAATAGTCATTACTGTACAACAGTATCAAAGAGAGATTAAATCAGATTACAGAAGAGAAAGGCCAATAAAGAGATGGTATTTCAGATGGACCTTCAAGAATTTAGTTGACATTCAATAGGTAAGGAGTTGAAGGGGATTGCAAGTGAAAATGAGGGGTCACTCAGTCAGTAATTTTTGAGCCCTTCTTATGCTCTGTTATTGACCTGGAACAAAGAATTCGTTAGTGAACAAAACACAGTCCAGTCCCTCATGATATTTATAGTTAAAATTGAAAGATATAAAGTAAATATGTAAATAGTCACACACATGCAGAGTGTAGGGCAGGAAAAGTACAAGGTATAATTAGTAGTTATCTCCAGAAGATCTCCTTCCGATATGAAAAGCAATGGACATTATTAGTGCTAAAGACTATATTTAGCTGAATACAGTTTAGAAGGTCAAGAAAGACTCTCCTAGGGATGAGATCTGAAACTGAGGAGCAGGAGAATGTATGAGCATACACTAGTGAAAGAGAGGCTAAGCAAAGTATGTACGCAAGGAGCAGCTTATTCAAAGACCCTGTTGTAGGAGAGAGCACGGCATGTATGAAGAACCAAAACATTCTGAAAAGAATGGAATGACAAAGATAGAGTGTGGAAAGACATAAAGCCATGAGGTAGGCAGAAACTGTCTGATAATGTAAGTCCCTGTCAGCCATGGTAAATATATTTCACTTTTATCTAAGAACAATGAGACGTCACTTGTGGTTTTAGGAAACAGAAATGAGGTGAGCTTGTCCTGAAGTATGGGCACATAGTGGGAGCTTGGAGGAGGATGAGTGCCAATCAAAATCTGAATCAGAACACAAAAATTCCAGGAAATGCAGGCACTTCATTCCTACTGTATTCCTTGATGTTGTGACTATTTGTCTTCTCCACTTCACCAGAGATGCTGTCAGCTTCTGAGTACATTTTACTCCCCTAAAATTTCATCATAAATCAAAGATGCTTTACTAAAAGTCTCATTCCAAAAAAGGTGACGTAATGCTGTATATTTATATTCTGATATGCTGAGTCTATTTTACTCAGATATGTTTAAGGGCAAGAGAAATAACCTAAATGTTTGTATTATCATTGTCACTGTGCTCCTATAAAATTCTTCCATTTTAACAGGTAAAACAATAATCAGAAATATCACCAGATTTTCATGAATCAAATTATAGGAACTTATGTGTGCCACAACTGCATTTTCAATAATATTCAGGGAATATTGTCTAATGACCAGCTTTAATTGGGAACATAGCCTCACCTGCTATGGGTTTTCATAAGCAGGATCACTCTTACAAATGATTCCTAGTGACCAGAGCAACATATAATATAATGCTATAACAACAAACCATGTAAAGGGTCTGATCCAATCGAACAGAACCTGTTGGTTTTTAGAGTAATCTCCATGTAAATACTCTAAAGAAAAAATGATTTAAATTATTATCTTTTTAATCAAAGGTGACATCTTCAGCTTTCTGAATGATTTCATGAGCTTTTTCCTAAGGAAGTAAAAATATTCTAGAGCACAATCCATATATTGAGAATATTTGTCACTCAGCTAGATGAACATCAAAATGGTTATAGCATATTTGGTCGAGAAAGTGAAACATCCCAATACCCAATTGCCCAAGAACACTCTGAACTGTGTTACCAATTGTGATTATAGTAGTTTCTGGCTTGGATGTAGCTCTTTGAAGTTTGTAATGAATATTTATATGAATTATCTCATGATTTCTCACATTTAACAATAGACACAGGGAGATGTAGTAAGACTTCATGACACACCCAAAGTTAGAGATGGAGGAGGTGGTAGAATTACTGAAATATTCCTGACATTTCCTTAGATTGAGTTCTTGTCCTCCATGTTATTTTCTCACTTTCCAGTGCTGCAGAGGAAAAAGCCCACGAACTATTTTTTTCTAGCTCAAGTACAACCTGTAGATGGGGGAAAGTAGATACAAACTCTTGGCAAGGGAATGTGGCTGGGGGTCAGATGACAAAAAAACCCAAACATAGTATGAATAATTATTCCATCACAGTGAATGAAGTATGTGTGAACATTACTGATTTATGTAGACAATAGCAGTAATGATAAATAAGAATGATGATAAAGATAAGTATAAACAACAATAATAAATAAGAATGGTGTATATTTTCAACTTTAGTTTTTTATGATGGAATGTGTGAATAGTATTTAGGTTTCTGGTCATTTTTCTTGGGTGGTACATTTTTAATATAATTTTAACTGCTTATTAAAATTGCTGAATTCCATGCATTCTCAACAGAAGATAGAGTTGATGAATTAGGGATATTTCTATGAAAGTAACTAGTATCATAAACATACAGGGATCTTGTAACTTTACTGATAATTAGCTAAACATAAAAAGAAATTTCAATACAATCCTAGAACACTTTACTCATGGACTTTTTATTTTTTGCTTATTTTTTTTCATGGATAGTGAGTTGTAACAAAATTAAGAATGCTACAGGGAATCTTCTGGAGGTCTGGTGGTTGAGACTCCAGGCTTCATTGCTGAGGGGCCAGATTTGATTCCTAGTTGGGGAGCTAAAATCCTGACAGCTGTGAGGTGGGGCCAGAAAAAAAGAATGTTACAAATTCTAATACTTTTAAGTAAAACTGGGCTCTATAATGCATTATACTGGGCATGGTAATTATTTGGAATGTGTACAGATAGATTCATACCTTCAGTGAATTGGTTATAAAAATCTCAAAAAAGGAAAGTGGTAAATTATTTTTCTGCATAGCTCAATGAAAGTTAAAAGCTGGGTATGGACCATCATCATTAACTTCTTTCAATCTTGAAATGTCTGCTTTCTGCCTTGAGTGGTAATTTCTTAAATAATCTTCCTTTTAAATGGTTCAAATTGTATGGCAAATCCCATATATATGAGTCATCTTGTTACATGCTTCCACACTGGAGACACAAGAACAATAATCAGATTTCATCCTCCTCAGCCTGAGGAGTTAGACTCCATTGTGGACGTAAGAGAAGCTGGTTAGGGTGATACTGTTTTGTAATTTACCCAAAGTTAATGTTCCTTTCAGTGATGGGTTAAAAGTCATTCACCAAAAAACTCCAAGAGAATTGGACTTTCCTGAGATTTTACTGCCTCTACTGTTGCCTAAACTGCGCAGCCTAACTGGGGTTTGGGAAGATTTCACTCCCGAGCTTTTGTAGTTGCTAACTCAGCTTGTCGTAAATGCATCCAACCTGTATTTCCATCTGCAGCATTGTTGATTTTCTCCAGAAAACACTAAGGCACACTCAATTCTCAGGCACAGATGACTGGGTTAAGGGCTTTCTCCAAGCATAATGCCATATATGATTGAATGTAAATGACCAAATCTGATCATCACTCACACAGTGAAATGGAAAATAAGAGTTGCTGAATGATCCTGAATTTTCTGGTTCATAAACAAATAGAAAATAACAAATTTAATATATTGAGCTTTATGTGCAGTTTGGCCACAAGACAAACTTTTTTCCCTTTCCAATGTTTAATGAGAAGCATCTCTCTCATTGCTCTTCCACTTTAGATTTAAGCATCCCTATCTCAGATAATCAATTGTTTATAATAAATGGGAAAATCCTTATTATTTTTTTTTTGAAATGGTTTCTGGCATCTAATTACACAGGATTTTTGACCTGGCTAGACAGATAATGTTAACACAGCTTCAATACTAAACAAGTCTGAACATGTGTGCGCTTGACTTTTATTAAACTCCTACTGAAGAAACAGATTAATTGGAGGCTGATTCACTGGTGAACAGGCGTTAAAGACAGAAGGACCTTCTCACATTTTGTTCTGTTATCCAGGCTTATGCCATCTCAGGTTGGCAAGGAGATCCCAACTGTAGTGTTTTGAAATATAACTGAAAGAAATTGTAGAATAACAGGTGCAAAAAAAAATGCAAACCACTTATAAAATGTTGATCTGATTTTCTCCTTTTTCTTTTGCCAAATGGCCACCTGACACTTTATGGACTCAGGTACTGCCCAGATAGCATTTCACATAAGAATATTATGTGGGAACTGATTATGGAGGCTAGCAGCTGTCATAATTATTCCTTATACCATTGTTACTATTTTCTTTCTTTTAGAAAATTTTTTTGGAAGAACATGGGTAAAAGCTGTGAGGATACCACTTCAAATAGTCTCAGAGAACGTTGAGGCAAAAGAAAATGCCCTTCTTGGCAGCTTTGATTCTGTCTATAAAAGCTGGAATTTTATCCCCTGATGTTTCCTTTACTATTTAATGGTTTATATCCTGTAAGATAGGAAAGGCAAAAATAAATAAATAAATAAATGATAAAGACACTAGGAACTAAGTTGCTAGTGAGTTGGAGAAAGGCCCTATATTGTATCTGTGGATGTAATGTATTATGGTTTACAGGGCTTTCCTATGTATTATCTCATTCATAATATCTCTGTGAAATATGTGTCACCAGATTTTTACAGCTGGGAAAATTGCCTCTTAAAAAAGTTAAGAGACTTCCTAAAGTAACTCACAGAGTAAGTTGAGCAACAAGGACTTTAGCCCAGACCTTTTGACCCCAGGTCTGCCTGGGGCTTTTCTAGGAATGTGCCCATTAGAAAGTCCCCAAGTCCTTCCAGGTCTAAATCTTTTTCTGTCGAAAAAGGACAGTGGTGGAAAGACGATCTTTAAGTCTCCTTCCAGTTACAAAAATGTGATCTTGAGATTTGACTATAAACCTCTAAAATCCTAGAAATAAGCAACAAATATAAAAAAAAAATAGTCAACAAATATCTGGTAGAACTGGACTCTAGGAAGGTGTGACCTGTGCAGGCTCTCAAGGTCACTTGGGACACACCCTTAGGTCTAGTTCACACCACCTGGAGGCTCTGTTAACTTTCTTCTTGACAAAGCTGGTTAGCATCATCAGTTTCCTCTGTACAAATACTTCTGTGAAAGTCGCTTATTCGTGTCCAACACTTTGCAACCCCCATGGACTGCAGTCCATGGAGTTCTCCAAGCCAGAATACTGGAGTAGGATAGCCATTCCCTTCTCCAGGGGATCTTCCTAACCCAGGGATTCAACCCAGGTCTCCCGCATTGCAGGCAGATTCTTTACCTGCTGAGCCACCAGGGAAGCCCAAGCAATTAACACAAATGTTAGGATGAGTGTAAAGGTTTCAGCATTATACATTTAAAGTCCCAACTGTTAGAAATTAAACATTACTATGGAAATTTGGATAGATTACCTGTTTCATCACATTTCAAGAAGTTCAAGGTTCAGCAAAAGGAAAGTAGCAGTCAATTGGTTGAAATTGAAAGATGGGAAGTTAAGGTGGTGGCTCTCTAGGAAGAGTTTGCACCTGGCATTCTATTTGTAAATAGACTTTTATTTACATTTATTTCACAGAGGCAGAAAGCAAAGATTAGTTATTTATGTGTTTATCTCGGCTCTTGTATCCTTCCCACCAAATTATGAAACAGCCCATAACACTACTTTAAAATATTTAATTAAATGATTTAAAGCCACCTGATGAATACTAGCCATCACATTAAAATATTCAAGTGTCATGAACAACACTATATTAATTCACTTCAAACTAAGGCGGATATCCATGTTGTTGAAATGAACTCACAATAGACACAAGAATAATAATTAAATGTAAAGTGAGGCACTTATTTTCAGTGAATATTTTTAAAATATTATGATGGACTGTATTTACTTGTAATGTAGGGATGTATGGACTGATTGTTCAGCTCTTGTTTAGATTCTATCCTGGACAACAAATAGTTAACACAGGATACAACAGGATTGTAGGACATCTTCTAGTCTCTATGGCTAGTAGAGAAGTCTAGCAGAAATTTCTGTGTGTTGTGCAGAAGTTGATTGGAGACTTTCTGATTTTTAAGTGCATTTCAATTTCTATGTCAAATGAAAGTCCAAGAACGGAGTGAACTTTTTCATATCTAAACATTCCTAGCCTGGTAAAACTGTTCCGCTTGCTAAATGATGTTATAAATATCGAGATTAGTTTCTTCTAAAATTACCAGTACCAGGTGCATTCCATTTCTTATGTCATATAATATTTTGTTACCAGTCTTCACAATTTAGAAGAAGGTTTAAAGAATGTGTAGACAAAAAAAACTTAGTAAAGACATTTAAATGTGACAACTGTATCTATACAACCTGTATGATAGTTGCTGAAGAGTAGACTTATTTTTTTAGTCTTGTTTTGCTTAGGTGGGGTAAGGTAGACGGAATATGTATGTTTAAGTCTGAACTAGCTATTGTCTCCATTATAAATAGTTATAATAGTTGGAATAAATAAATCAGTTGCAAAACCAGTATTACTGTATTTTGTTAGTTGTGCTTCCCATGCATAAAATCTCAGCACTCAAGATGTCCCCATAAAATCCTTCACTAAACCTTTGTTTTAGAGTATTTGAAAGGACATCATTCCATGTGGGAATATTACGTACAGCCACTGATTCAACAGTAACTGAGAACTTATGTACAAAACATTCTTTACATATTGACAAATATTTCTAAAAAATGAATTGGTATTTTTTGTTGTTGAGTGTTTCATGAATGACCTTTACCTCTGTAGACATATGCAGTTTTCAGTTTTTTGGGTGAGACTTTCAAAATATTTTTTTAGAGTGTTCAATGTTAGCACTGACATTTTTACAGTGATTTCAGAGCCTTGTAGTTTAGAATATTCTATTTGCTTTATTTCTAATTACTTATACCACCCTCATTTTAAATACTGTGCAGATGTAATTGACAGTGATGATATACAATATGTATGAAATGAGCTTTTCTCTATCAGTGGTGTGTGTCATGCAAGATTCCATTGCAATATTTACAGTTAAACTAAACTTTTTAGAAGGAGCAAAATTGCATTTGTTTTGCAGATTTCCTCATCATTAAATGTGAAACATTTCACATTTGTCTTTTTGAGTAATTGGCTTTTTAAAATGATAAGGTGCTCTGAACACTTGTTATGTGGATAGGTCTGACGTTGTATCCCAGAAATCCATATGCCATACAGACAGAACAGAAGAAAGATATTCACAAGCATGTCACAGATTGGACTAAAGCAAGCCAAAAACCCAAGTGCCATGGCATTAACAATAGCACCAGATTTACTGTCACGATCACAATCTGTGCTGCATCACAGACAGAAGGAGAACTTTTGATAGGTAACACCTCAGTGTTTTTTTAATTTTTTTGGCAAATTATCATTTATCATTATATTTTTGCCTGCCATATAATATTATTATAATGATATTAAGAATACAGGATAAATTTAATAGTCCTCAACAAAAGCACAAATGTAATTGCCAGGCCAGGTAGGATTAGAGAGGGGAGAGGGAGAGAGAGGGAGATATTCTGTTGTTTTATTATGGAACAAACTGAAGTTGGAAAAATAGAAAACAGCTAAGATACTAGTGAGGATTTTAGCTTCTTCAAATTCACAAAAAGAAATGGCTTATTAATGACAGGGAAAACAAAAGAATTACCCCTCTTGAGAACTTGAAAACTCTAATGTTTCCAAAATATGTGGTTTCCCCAGATAAAAACTCACAGCTAATTTTATATTCCAAATGGGAAGGGGGTGGGTGGGGATATTTTGAGATGTGAAATTGTCCAATCTTTTCTGGTCTGTGCACATTTCCCCATGATGTGGATATGAAGCAACCACAATTCACAGGATGCCCCGATAGGTACTAAAAAAAGATTTACAAAATCACAGTTTGCAGCTCAATCTCACGTTGGGCTGATTGAAGGAAAACCTCTAGAAACACTGCACAGAGTTTCCTAGCATCAAATAGAGACACATCAGTCAACTGTTTTTCTTAATTGAGGACCTCTTTGGGACCTCATTGAAAAGAATGTTTCCACCTATCTTTTAGCTGTTTACCTGGGTAGGAGACATTCTGGAGAACAGCCTCAATGAGAGTTTTGTTTTCTTATAGAAGAGTATATCCTAAAGTTATCCAGTTTTGCTAACATAATTAAAAATATTAAAGCTGCTTTCTCAAAGATATAAGGGAACCTTAAGAAAAACTTAAAAGAATTAATTAGCAAAATACTAAGCTGTTCAAGTATTGCTGTGTAGATACAAAAGGATATTAATCTACAAATTAATTTGAAATTGAGTTGGCTGAAATGAAAAAATGTCTTTAAAGTATATAGATATATGCTAGAGTAAAAACGTTCTCCTCAAGCCACAATTTTCACCAAAATTAGAATGAAGTTTTGTGTTCCATAGCCTTGAAACCAATGAACATTTGGTTTCTAGCCTTGTGACAGTTTGGAGACCGGGCACACTATTTTCTTTTAACATTCCACTTGCCAGTGTCAGTCTTCCTTAAAGCCTAGAGGATTATTTATTGTTGTCCACTTCCAGTTCACATGCCTCACTTTTGTAGGACTTAAATAAATCTTCTAGTTTTCAAATTCTGCCAACTCAATTTTAACTTATTAATCATTACCCCAGAAATAGAGTAAATATTTTGAGAGTTACAAAGAAGCACAAACTATTACTACTTTAAAAAAAATAATATGTTGTTACTATGGCGTGAACAAGAAACAAGAAGACCACCCAAGATAAAATACAACAAATTGTTTAAATTGCTTTTAAAAGTTTATAATACACAATAGTGGTGAAGTTATGCTCCGAAATCAAAGTCTATCTCTCTAGATAGCTAGCGAGTCCAGAGAAGGAAAATTTTAGTTTTAGGCATTATTAGAAGAGAAAGAGAGAGGAAGAAATACAATTTTCAGCATTTTAGAAAACACTTGTTTTGTAAAAGCACTCATTTACTTTGATTGTTGCATTTCTACTGTAAGTATATAAAGACAATACAAATGAGACTTAAACTTTTCACCAGAGACATAGAGCAACTTTCTACACAAGATACTCCAATGAGAGCAGCACAGTAAACATCATGAGAGAGACTGCAATATGAGAGGTTTAAGAAAAGCAAAAGATGATAAGAACCTTATTATACAAAGCTTATTCAAGTGAGAGTATATTGAACACTTTCCAATTTTCCATTAATTTTTAAGGTCTTGGAGTTGGTAAGATGTATAATTAAAACAAGTATGATGTTAAAGAAGATATTGAGAGGAAGGGCTCCAGAGATAGCAAACCATGCCAGGTGTGAGTCGAGCGTGGACTAGGCTGACAGTTCTGAACACTCAGGGATGCAGAAAGCATTGTAAATGATCGTCTGCTGGGGACAGAGGAGATGGAGAAGATGAAAACGATGCAGTTACAGAACAAGAATTGATGACATGGATGATAGTGGCACTGGTAGGATTATGAATAGCTGGAAGGTAAGACATGTTAAGGAAAACATTTTATGGAAGAAGCAAAATTTGATAAAGGCCCTAAGGTCTATGTAGAACGAGGGAATGGGTTAACAGAAAGATATGGACATCAAATTATAGACTAGAAATGTTGATGTGTCACTTAAGTTAATCTCATCAAAAAATTATATGATTTTCAGGAACATGTTTATCTCCTAAAGCAAATATTTGTAATGTTCACAGAAGTATCTGACACTGCATATTTGACTTCCCTTAGATGTTCATTAGTTTATTAGTGTTCTACTTGTCCTGTCTTTGTTCAGCATAAGTAAGATGTAAACTATAAAGTCATGATTGATGTATTCTAAAGTCAACAAACACATATGCGTTCCAACATTTGGGCACAAGCGGGACATATTCTTAGAGAGGCTCTGACACAAAGCAGTTAGATAAGAGGAGTGCCTCATTAGGCAACAACGTTAATGAAAATTAGTGAAATGAATTGATTTTATGAAAATTTAAAAGGTAAATACGGGGACTCTTATTTATACTTTTAAGATAAATAAAAGTTATCATTACTTAGGTAGTGATAAGAACTTATGCCTTATGTTCTTATATCCTAGGTTTTTAGTTCTTAAGTTCTCTCAGTTTCTTAAGAGACCAGTTTTCTTGTGGTATACAGGAAACTTCTCCAAGATTACTGGAGATGAAACTCATATTACAAAATGTACAACTTCTACTTGAAAAGAAGTTGTAGGTTAGATTTTTTCTTTCTTTGCCGTGACTACAAAGTATGAAGATAATTTCTGGGAAGTCAAGGTAAATTTCAGAAAAAATGAATATTTCTAGTTAAATAATTTGAGATACAAATGAGTACTTTCAATGAATTTTATACCAATTTAGTGCATGATGGGAGAGGTATTTTAGGATGTTTATTTAGAAGTTTGATGTTATAAGGTAGACCTCCCTATACAAAAAGCTTCCCTGGTAGCTCAGATGGTAAAGAATTCATCTGTAAAACTGGAGACCTGCATTTGATCCCTGGGTCGGGAAGATCCTTTGGAGAAGGGAATGACTACCCACTCCAGCATTCTTGCCTGGAGAATTCCATGGACAGAGGAGCCTTTCAGGCTACAGACCATGGGCAGAACAAGTACATGAATGCCTGTGAGCAAGTTCCACTTGAATTTTATTCATTTTGCATAGTGGTCTTATCTATTCTTGCAATTTTCCTTAAAAATTGAAATACTTGCTTCATTAACTGAAATACAATTGACTCCCTTTATGAAAAATGAGAAATATATGTACTTACACTTCTTCCCACTTTGTCATAATCTATAGATATGTTAGTCATTAACATATCAAATCTATAGATATGTTAGGTATAGTTAGATATTTTTATATTTTTGAATTTACAAACTTTTTATTTTTGTAATTCTAATTTTCAGAGCTTAGGCTTAAATAAGAATTGTACCTCACTTTATACAATAACTTTCTCAAAAAATATTTTCTTAGCTTTTGATATTTGGTTGCTTTGGTTGTTTGAAAGCAAATATGAGACTCATATTATCCAATGAAATCTTTTGGTGCCTTTGTATGTGAATGTAAACTTGACTAGGTATGAAGTACTTGATTAACACTTTCATTTTACCAAGACCTTTAGGCTTTCTCCACTTTTGTCTGAATTTAAACATTGATATGGAAAAATCTGAAACCAGCCTAGTTTTGCCCTAATAAGTGACTTCATGCTTCTGAAGGTCTATAGGACGTTTTTCTTTATCCATCAGTTCAGTTCAGTTCAGTCGCTCAGTCGTGTCCGACTCTTCACGACCTCTTGAATCGAAGCATGCCACTCCTCCCTGTCCATCACCAGCTCCCAGAGTTCACTCAGACTCACGTCCATCGAGTCCGTGATGCCATCCAGCCATCTCATCCTCTGTCGTCCCCTTCTCCTCCTGACCCCAATCCCTCCCAGCATCAGAGTCTTTTCCAATGAGTCAACTCTTCTCATGAGGTGGCCAAAGTACTGGAGTTTCAGCTTTAGCATCATTCCTTCCAAAGAAATCCCAGGGCTGATTTCCTTCAGAATGGACTGGTTGGATCTCCTTGCAGTCCAAGGGACTCTAAAGAGTCTTCTCCAACACCACAGTTCAAAAACATCAATTCTTCGGCGCTCAGCCTTCTTCACAGTCCAACTCTCACATCCATACTTGACCACTAGAAAAACCATAGCCCAAATTCTGATAATTTAGCAAAGATATATCAGTATTTAAACTCTGTAGCAAAATTTTCTAGAACATAGTCATTCACATAAATTCAGATTTATATTTTACTTAAATTTTGTCTGTCACACTTTTGGATCTTTCTGTTCTGTTTTATTAAAGTTTTCATTTTGAGGATTCATTTATGATAAGGATATTACATCTCCGATGTTCTTGTTTTTTTCTCACATCTAGTCTTCTACAATGAATGTATCTCAGATAATAAATGTTCTTACTATTTAGTATTCTGATCACATCCTCACAGGTTTTATAATAGAACATTTATGTTTAAAATTTTTATAATTCTAGTTTTAGTGTCCTTTTTAATACAAATATTTTTAGAAGAATGTTTTCTATTTGTTCATATGTTATTACTTTCAAGACATATGAAAGTCAGTCTGATCAGCTCAGCCTGATCAGAGGACTGAGTACACAGCTAGACTTGATATGGCTAATATAAATAGGACTCCCAGGTTTATGTTGATGAGGGGTTAGGGTATGGGTAGGGGAATTCACATGGTTAAGGCTAGGCTTAGGGCTAGAATGGGTGCTAGAATAAATATTGAGATTGAGGATGTGGCAGCTCGTAATGGTTCTTTAATAAAAAGTTTGATTGCGTCAGCAATGGGTTGGAGTAGGCCATACGGATCTACAACATTTGGGCCTTTTCAGAATTGTATGTAGCCTAGGACTTTTCGTTCTACTAGTGTGAGAAATGCCACGGCTAGAAGAATGGGGATAATTAGTCTTAGAATATTAATTACAAACATTTTGTTAAGGAGAGGATTTGAATCTCTGAATATAAAGGTTTAAGTTTTACGCGATTACCGGGCTCTGCCACCTATTTCCACTATTCTGTTTGCTTTTAATTTCTAATTGTATGACATCATGATTTAGAGGTATGGCTCTTGAATTTTAAAAATAGAAGTACTATATGGTTCAGCAATCCCACCTCTGTGTATGTTTATAAAGATGATGAAATTGCTATTTGCAAAGATATCTGCACTTGCATGTTTATTGCAGCTTTATTCACAATAGGCAAGACATGGAAACTGTTCATCAGTGAATGACTGGGTGAAGAAAATGCAGTATATCTATACAGACATAATGGAATATTATTCAGCCAAAAAAGAAGGAAAGCATGTCCTTTGTGACAATGTGTATGAACCTTTAGAGAATTACATTAAATGAAATAAGAGAAAGAGAAATATAACATGATTTTATTTATATGCAGAATCTTAAAAAATCAAACTTGTAGACTCATAGAGTAGATTGGTGGTTTCCAGGGCACAAGAGTGGGGGAAATAGAGAGCTGTCATTGGAAGGATGCAAACTTTCAGTTATAAGGCAAAGAAGCTTTAGGGATCTCATGTACAGCATGGTGGCTAGAGTTGATAGTACTCTACTGAATACTTGAAAGTTGATTAAAGAGTAAATCCTAAATATTCTCACCAGACAAAAAAATAATGATAACTGTTGTGGGATGATGGATATGTTAATTTGCCTCCTTGTGGTAATCTTTTCACAATATATGCATACAGCAAAACATGATGTTTTAACCCTTAAACTTACACAATGTTATTTGTCAATCAGATCTCAATAAACCTGGGTGAAAAAAATTGGGTAAGGGACCAGGAGCACACATTTTTATGAAAGAAAAAAGAGAAGAATGCCACATGTGCCATATACTTTTTGGTAATATTTCATTAATATGAGCTTACATTCTTATTTCCAATCTCATTGTTCCCTTAGTTTTGTATCTTGCAAATAGTCTATTGATATGCTCATTTTTAAAAAGCTCAATCTGAAAACCTCCATTCATTAAGGGGAAAATGTAATCCATTCATTTTTTTTCAGCTTGATAAAATATTTGGTATTTCTGTGATTTTGTTATGATTTTTGTTGTTGGCTTTTGAGGGTTTGTTTGTTTTACCTATAGGCTATTTCTTTTTCTTCACTTCATTTTATCTTTAGGAAATTAAGTTACTTTTTTTGTTTATTTTTATCCACTTGGTAGCTTAGAAACTAAAGTTCGGTATACAATTATCATTAACTCTGTAGTTTAACACTGGTATCTAACTTAACGTACCTCATTCAATGATTTAATGTTTATATCATCCACTAAACGAGTCAAGACCCTTAACATGCTTTTACTGTCCCTACTGGAAAAGAAAAGAAACCCTGGGATATTCATCATATAGATATTGGTTTTTGTTGCTTTGATGGGAATATGGCAGGAAAGTAGAATCAATGCTTGTATTCACTCTACTATTTTTATGAAATCTCTCCAATATTCTCTTCAATAACTTTGATCTCATTTTTCTTTTTTGGTTCATGTGTTTTCCTTCATGATATAATCATACCTGTTCTACTATTTGATACTTTACTGTGGTTTAAACACTCTAATAATTTTTGTTGTAACACTCAATTCTTCGTATAAAGCCTGAAAATTCTTACTTTATATTTTTGCTAAGTCATCTGTTTTTGACCATCTATGTTTATTTTTGTGTTATTTTTTTGATAGGTCCAAGGTCCCAAAAATTTTTTCCTGAGGGTGTAGAATATTAAATATTACATTTTCTCCTATTTCCTGGAGTAGTTTTTCTTCTGATGTGGGTTTTTAATATAACTTTTGTTTATTTTTCTATCTTTTCCCCCCACTCTTTTCTGAGGAATTGAAAACAAGAATAGCAGTGTCTGTGAGCTAGTCCCATATGATAAGCTCTCCGCTTATTAATCTTCTTTCTTAATGTAAAAATGATTGCATTTAAACCTAAAGTATTTAATCTGAAGAAAGCTGCACATTTCTTCCTACAATCTCTCCCTCTTTCATTTGTAATCCACATGCTGAATTTTTGCACTTTCTTCTTTCTGTGTTCCTATTTTTTCATTATGGAGAGCTCTGGACAAGACTAGTAAAGTCAGTTCTAGCTTTAGGCTGCCTATATCAAAGTCTGTGGCTGTTTTTGAAAACATCTTATTAGGAGATGACAGAGGATGAGATGGCTGGATGGCATCACTGACTCGAAGGACATGAATCTGAGTGAACTCTGGGAGTTGGTGATGGACAGGGATGCCTGGCGTTCTGTGATTCATGGGGTTGCAGAGTCGGACATGACTGAGCAACTGAACTGAACTATTATGTTTTAGGAATTTTTGATTCCATCTGAAAGTTGAGATTGGTTAAAGGACTGTCCAATACCTAATTTTCTAGAAAACTTCTCCCCTCAGTTATACTAAAAGACCTCAAATCTTTTTTGCCAAAGACAATTTTGAGTATATTAAAAACTGCAGGCATTACATAATTTTTTAAAATACATAATGTTTATCTCCATTGTGTAGAATGGTAGAAAGAAAAAGAAATGGTCTTTTTAAATACAAATGATATTTGCATTATTTGAATAGAACTTATATGCAACTATTAAAAATGTTAATTTTTCTAAATTTGAAAAGAGAAGACTTGATTGTTATAATAATGAAATAATTTGAGCCCTTCAGAAAAAAGTTTTTCCATGCCATTTGTGGGGGAAGACTATTGGCTTGAATCAATCATCATTCTGAGATTTTTGTTTAGTTGGAACTATGGATAAAGGAGGAATATGTGTTTTTTTCTTTAAATTTTGGTTTGAAATATGTATTATATACAGTATAAAATATTCTGATAATGACACTGTTCAGTTATGAGGAATTGACATAAAAGACACTGATCTCTGATGCTTTCATTTTTTCAGAATAAAATATTACCTGATTATAAAACCCATTAAGGGACCACCAACTTCTAGAAATTGCTTACTGTAAACCAACTTTAGCTTCAGAGAATAGCTAACCTATGTAAAGCATATTCTTTGAAGATACAAGTCTAACACATTGACACATATATCACACATCCACACCTACCAATAGAAAAACAACAACAACAACAACAACCTCATTAAATTTAATGAGGCAAATGGTGCTATTTTTGATGGGACACTAATGAGAGAATCTTTTTTTTTTAACCAAATAGAATCTTATTAATTTATGTCAGAAACAGAAGTGGAGACACAGTCATATTAGAAGTGTTAATTTCACACGGGACTATCTCCAATGGTCTTTTTACTGGGCTTAAGCATTTATTTAATCAAACTTACTGAGCTTTATTTTAATCTTATATGGTTTAAGACCATTTGTATATCATAGTAGGTTTCTTAAATACAAGAAATATGTTTGTTCACCTATATATCCCCTATTATGGGGAATGGTACTTCAGACACTACAAAGGCACACATTTTTCTATTTTAGATCAAGAAATTCACTTCATTTCACTTTTAGAGTTTTCATATTTATAAAATGAATGAAACTGAGATATTGATTTTAAATCCAACCAAAAATCATCCCAAAACTAGTATTAACATGCATATTTTTAGAAAGTAATGTATAGTCTGAAAAGTAGTAGAATTTTACTTGAAATGAATTATAGAAATATGCCATCTAAATTAAAAGTTATGGTGAATCCTCATAATATGGACTGTTCTTTGCTTCATGAAAACTTTTTACTTTATTATTTATTTTGTTGAGTCTGAAGACACATTTGCTGTTTCATCAGTTATTGAGTGGACACATGCACATAGACAAAAATTCATTTTGGTGACTGCCTGGCGTGCTGCGATTCATGGGGTCGCAAAGAGTCAGACACAACTGAGCGACTGAACTGAACTGAACTGATATATTAATTAATTGATAGCAGTCTACAAGACTGTCAACTATAATATGTCCTTTTCTATGTATGTGTTTTCTAATGTTCTGAATAGAATGCTAATATTTTATCCTGGAACGGGAAAACATGTGAAATGTGTGTGAGTGTTCATTCAACAAATATTTAACTGAACAGCTTCTTTGTGCCTAGTTATGGTACATATACACATACACACATACATATATATGCTAGACATTAGTATGGGTGCTGCATTATTGCAGTTAACAAACAGAAAAACATTCTACTCTCATGGGATTTGCATTCTAGTTTGATGAAGCTAGAAATAGGCAAAATACTAAGATAAAACAAAATATTTAGTATATTGATATTACTATGGCAACTAAAGAATAAAGACAGAGAGAATAGTTTATAAATTTAAATAGGATGGCTAGAGAATGCCATAGAAAAGTGATTTGTGAGTAAGGGCTGAAGGAAGTAAGGGTTAATTAAGGTTAGGGTTAGGTTTTGTTGATGACTGATTTATATTATCATGATAACTTTAGTCACAGTGATAATGGAAATGAGAATATAGTAGGAAAGGCTAGATTAATTAAAAAAACCTTTTAAAATGTTGTATTTAAAAGTCCATGACATAATTAATATTTTAAGAACCACAACCTTTAAATTCTGTATTTATTAAAATTAAATGTTTGTCTAAATACAAATATCTAGAGCAATTATTAACTATATGAAGATAATAAATTAATCAACTTCTTTCCTGCGAAAAACAACAACAAAAAACACCAAGACCTCACATCACTGTATATGAACACTGTCTCCCTATTATACTTATCACATGATCACAAATTATTTATGTTTTTATCTGCTATTATTCTATGAATTTATTGAATATATTGAGCTTACTGAATTCATCTTTTCTTCCTTTGCACAGGCAGAGCATGCATAGCACTCACTACAACTGTTAAATACACTGATTAATCAAACATTCAACAAATATATATTAAGATACTATTTTAATAGAGATACACTGATGGATAAGACAGAAAAAAATAATTCTGGACTCATGGAATTTACATGTTAGTGTAAAGTAGTCAATAATTGAGTAAGTAGAAATATATAATATGTCAATTAAAATATATAAAGAGAAAAATAAAGTGAGAAAAGAAAATAGGTGGTGACAGAGAGTAGTCACAGAGTGTATTGTTTTGGAAAAGGAGACTAAGGAAGACCTCGTGAGGTAGTGATATAGTAGGAGAGCCTAGAATAAAGTGCAGCTCTGAGTAAGGGGCATTCCTGGAAGAGGAAACCAGAAGTCCAAAGTCCTGATGGCAACAGTTAAAAAGCTAATATGGCTGAATCGGAGTAAGAGGTGTGGGAGGAGCGGAGGTCAGCGCGATAGATGATGTGCAGGTACACAGACCTTGGAGATTATGAGAGTTTTAGTTGCAGATATTAGGGCATTTTAAGCAGACAAGTGATATGATTTCACTAGCATTTTTTTGATAATTACTCTGTCAGCTGTATAATAAAATTGAGTGTAGAGGTTTAAGACTGGAAGCCAAGAGACCATTTTAGGAGGCTCTTTGTCATGTAGAAAGAGATGGCTTCTGTTTTGGTCTAGAGTGACCAGAGGTGATTAGAGATAAACTGCTGCTGCTGCTGCTGCTAAGTCGTCCCTGGGATTCTCCAGGCAAGAACACTGGAGTGGGTTGCCATTTCCTTCTCCGAGAGATTAACTAGTAATAGATTAAATATGATAGAACAAATGGAAGTTCTTTGAAAACGTCATGTTGGACTTTTCAAGCACATGATTTTAAGTAACTGCAGTGTTACAAAAAAAAAAAAATGACGGTTTTTGAACTTTATCACTGACATATTAGGCAGCTTTTAGTAAAAATTTCCGGAGAAGGCAATGGCACCCCACTCCGGTACTCTTGCCTGGAAAATCCCATGGACGGAGGAGCCTGGTAGGCTGCAGTCCATGGGGTCGCTAAGAGTCAGGCACGACTAAGCGACTTCACTTTCACTTTTCACTTTCATGCATTGGAGAAGGAAGTGGCAACCCACTCCAGTCTTCTTGCCTGGAGAATCCCAGGAACAGAGGAGCCTAGTGGGCTGCCGTCTCTGGGGTCGCACAGAGTCGGACACAACTGATGCGACTTAGCATAGCATAGCATAGCACAGTAAAAATTTCAGATGTTGAAGCAAAATATTAACTGGAATTTACTTCAAGAAATGGCTAATGTGGATGAACATTATCTTTTCATAAGTCTCCTGAGAATTCATTTTACCTAGTAATATTAACTGAGCATTTATTACTGCTCCTTTAAATTAAAATCACTTTTTTCCTGTGTGCTCCTAAGATGTTTATCTGTCTCTTTGAATTTCAGCTGTACAATTATGGTATAATAAGGGTTATTTTCTTTGCATTTCTCCTGATCAGGGTTTGTAGTGATTCTTGGCTCTGTGGCTTTATGTATTTAAGTAGCTTTAGAAAATTACCAGTCATTAGTTTTATTTATCTGTTTGTTTGTTAAGTATAGATGATTTATAATATTATATTAGTCTCAGGTGTACAACATAGTGATTCAATATTGGTATAGATTACAATATTTAAAATAGGTTCCACTCCATTTAAAATTATTGCAAAAATATTGACTATATTCCCTATGCTGTACAATATATCTTTATATCTTATTTATTTTGTACATTGTAGTTTGTACCACTTAGTCTCTACTCCTGTATCACCCCACCCCCATACCTCCTCCAACTGGTATACACTTCTGTTCTCCATATCTGTGAGTGCGTCTCTGTTTTGTTATATTCATTTGTTTAGTTTTTAGATTCCACTTATGTGGTAACATACAGTATTTGTCCTTTGACTTATTTCATTAAGCATAAAACCCTCCAGGTCCATCCATGTTGAGACACATGGCAAACTTTTCTTCTTCTTTACTCAGTCATTGGCTTTAAATACAACTTTTTCCTATTCAATTTTTCCTGTCTTTCTGGACTCCATGTATATATCTCTAGGGACTTTTCTTATGTTTTTTTCTATGCTGTTTTTTTCAATATTTTCCATTCTTCTGCTTTCTGTACTTCAATGTGCATATTTCATTCCGACTTAATTTCAGTTCCTTTTCTTCTATTTGATTTTCTGGAAATCTATCTTAATTTTTTATTATTTTTTTTATATCAACATATCTTGATTATATTTTCACTTCTAAAATTCGTATCACTCTATTGATCATCTCCAGTTCTCTGCTAAGACTTCCAATTTGTAAGTTTTTGAATGTGTTATATAATATCATACAGCTATATTATCTAAATTTGTTGTAGGTCTATTTTAATCACTTTTTCTATTTGTTATCAATCATTTATTGATAGCAATCCTGATTTTTAAATCAAATGCAGGACATTATTTATTAAGAATTGTAGAGTAATTTAAAGCATTCTTTCAGAGGGAATTTAATTTTTATTCATGGCAGGAACTTTAGGAGACCCCCTTAATCTAAGCAGGGATTAAATTAATTAAGTGTTTTCTGAATTTGTGAAGACTCATATATTCCAGGATCATTGTAATGCTCAAAGCATAATCCTTCAGTTGAAAGCCTCATTCTTTTCCATCTTTGTAGATATTGATCTATACTTTTGTACCTCAAGCCCTGTGAGATCACCATAAACTCTGATGAGCTCAGCCTATTACCCATAGCTTTAAATGGAGAATATCTGAGAGGAAGAGGCAAGACCAAATTCTGATCTCACTTCTCTGGGCTTCTAGTCTCTTCAAGATCTTGATTCTTGAGTTTTCTGTGCTTTGTTGGCTCTTCTCTGTCTTCAAAGAGAAATACTATTCGTGTGTGTGTGTCTGGTTCACTCGTAAATGTCGATCTGAAGTCAGTCAGCCTTTGCCTGAAACTTGTTTAGTGAAAAAAAATAAATAATGGTAGAAATCAAAACAGCTTTGGGGGAATATTTATTATCTTAATGCATATATTTAGAGAAAAATATAAGTAAATAATAAAGATTGAAAAGATTAGAGTTATAAAAATCAAAAGAAAAAAGAAAATGTAATTTAGAACTTAGCTGAGATAAAAACAAAAATAATATTGGAGTAAATCACAAATAAAGCATATTTTATTAACAAAACTAAAAGCTGATCCCTTAATAAAACAATAAATTTGAACAGAAAAGACAATTATAAGCAAAAAAAGAGAAAAGATATTATGTTAGAAATAAGAGAATGACTACAAACAAATGATTTACAAGGAAATTTGCATAAAAGTTGGTTAATACTCTGAAAACTTAGAAGAAAAGTATTATTTTTAGAAAAATTTAAATCTACAGACTTAAGAAATGTAAAAGCTGATAAAAACATCATAAGAGAATTTTTAGAAGTAATAAAATATCTACATCTGAAAAGGCATTATGAACAAACACTTTTTACAGATGTATTTCACCAAAACCTCAAATATAAGCAATCCCCATGTTACATAAACTTTTTACAGAGAAATATGGAAAGCTTCCCAATTTATTTCATGAGATTGGCATAACCTAAAAATAAAATCAAACGAGAAGAGCTCTAAGAAGGAAATTAACTGAAGGACAATCATAACGATAAAGATGCTAAGACTTCTAAATATAATAACAGCAAACATATCTTGGTAAACAAATGAAATACTTATCTTGAGAGTGAATATCTCCAATAGGAGGAATTCTGTTTTTGCACAACCTTACTGTAACTCGCTAAAGGAAAAAATATAATATCTCATTCAATATTAAAAGAAACCTTTTGCTAAAATTCAATACCTCTTAAAGAAATAGTGTGCCAGCAATAGAAATAAATTTCTTTAGCAAAAAATGACTGACATATATGAATATATAAAATTTAAAACTCTATGACATTAAAGACACTATGAATAAAGTTAAAAAAAGAAGACAGGTAAATATTTTTGCAAGATAAATATAGAGAGAACACCTCTAAATAAGAAAAGAAGGAAACCTGCCAAATAGCTAAGAAGAAAAAGAGTAAATTAATGTAAAATGTCTAATAAGCTTATGTGGAAAAAATGTTTAATTTCTCTGAGTGTCAGAGAATTGCAGCCTTTGACATGATGCCATTTTCTCTCATCATATTGATAAATATTTAAAAGATTTGCAATGTTTAGTTTTGAAAGATTGTTGGGGAAGTGTTTTTATTCACTGTTGGTACAATTGTAATTTTAGAGAATAAATTAGAAGAATTTTTAAAAATTAAGTGTCTATTACTTTTGATCTTGCTCTTCCACTTTTAATAATCTATCATACACTTACACTTACATAATAGGTATATGTACACGGGGTTGGATGTAGACTTGGCTTTCTGTAATAAAAAATAATTTTATTAAATATTTATAGGAAAGATTTAAATAAATTCAGGTAAGTTGGCTTAAAGCTCAACATTCAGAAAACTAAGATCATGGCATCTGGTCCTATCACTTCATGGCAAATAGATGGGGAGACAGTGGAAACAGTGTCAGACTTTATTCTGGGGGGCTTCAAAATCACTGCAGATGGTGATTGCAGCCATGAAATTAAAAGACGCTTACTCCTTGGAAGGAAAGTTATGACCAACCTAGACAGCATATTCAAAAGCAGAGACATTACTTTGCCAACAAAGGTCCGTCTAGTCAAGGCTATGGTTTTTCCAGTGGTCATGTATGGATGTGAGAGTTGGACTATAAAGAAAGCTGAGAACTGAAGAATTGATGCTTTTGAACTGTGGTGTTGGAGAAGACTCCTGAGAGTCACTTGGACTGCAAGGAGATCCAACCAGTTCATCCTAAAGGAGATTAGTCGTGGGTGTTCATTGGAAGGACTGATTTGAAGCTGAAACTCCAATATTTTGGCCACCTGATGCTAAGAGCTGATTCATTTGAAAAGACCCTGATGCTGGGAAAGACTGAGGGCAGGAAGAGAAGGGGACCTCAGAGGATGAGATGGCTGGATGGCATCACTGATTCAATGGACATGAGTTTGGGTAAACTCCAAGAGCTGGTGTTGGACAGGGAGGCCTGGCATGCTGCGGTTCATGGGGTCACAAAGAGTCGGACATGACTAAGTGACTGAACTGAACTGAACATTGGGAAAGCCATATGGGAAAGCTTTGAAGTAATTAGAAAGAACAATATGCAAATGTGGGAATCACTCTTTATTTATTAGTTCCAGAAAAAGAAGTGTCAGGAATGGAGAGAATGAGAGAAGAATTTGGCCTAGGAGGAAATATTTCATTGTTGTGGAGGAGAATAGCAAAGCAGACTGAGAAGGATTTAAGGAACTGAAGAAATCAGAAAAAGATTATTCATGATAGAGGGTTAACTTGCCTATAGCTTATGAGGTATCAGATATGAGGGAGATGATTGTAATGGAGTCAAAAATCACTTTCTATAAAGCAGTTATTTTTTAAAGGAATATTACATTCAGTAATTTAATTCTGAATTAATTTTGCTCCACATCCCCCCTTTCCTTGGCAGGGATGGGGATGTTAATTTAAAAACTTAGTCTTCTTAGATGTAACCTCTTCATGAGTCTGTCCTTTCAGTTCTCTTTCCCAAGATGGTAATCTGGGTAAAATGAACAGCTTACCAGCCTCATAGCAAATGGAAAATAAAAGAATGGTTTGTGGATGCCTTGGTTTTGATATTCAACAAACATATAATGAGTATCTATTCTGTACTAAAATTTATTCAAGATCCTAGGAACAGTGCAGTGAATAAAGAAGCAAAAACTCCCTGCCCTCCTGGAGTTTACAGTCTAGGAAGAAACATTTCTGGTCTCCACTTTACTGTGGTTGATCTGGTCTATGCCCTGCTGTTCTCTGCGCTCTGCTATTCTGGTAAAGCTGCCTAGTTTCTGCTGTTGCTTGTTTATTTGCTTTGTTTTGTGGCTGGCATCAAGCTGCGCCACCACCAAATTTTGATTCCTACTATTTGAACTCTGAGATCCCTTCTTTCTTCAGCCTCTTTGTCCTGGCTTCAGGCTGCAGCATTTAGCACAGTGTGTCTGTGTCTCTGTCTGCCTTTGGGGCACAGGGTCACATGGGGTTCCCTTGAAGCTGTGTACAAGCTGTGAGGATGAGGCGTTGCTCTCAGGCCTGGTCAAAAACTGTGGTCCCTGCCTTGGGCGCCCTGCCTGCGCATACTTCTCCCCCAGTCCCCATCCACCACATACCAGAGACCTAGCTCCAGACAAGGGCGTTCCCTCCACATAGCCTCACACCTCTAACACATCTATAGACTGGGGTCCAAACCCACTAGTTTCCTTCTTAGGAACCTAAAGGCATCTTCACCCTAATTGTGATTCTGCAAAATCTCCACAGTTGAAGTATTCCTTTTATTATTTGCAAAACTGCTATTGGGGTGACACCTCTTTTGAAAAATTTAGAGTAAATAATAGTGTAAGCATGTGGTACCTGAGTAAGCAAAAAGAAAAAAAAAATAGAGACAGTGAAAATGGAATATGATATATTCAAATGATGCAATATTACATGATTACAAAAAGATTGTTTATGAAGCACTTAAAATAACTTGGGAAATCAATTTTTGGAAAAAGTTAAAGACCAGGTTCTAAAATTAGATGAATGTTTTTGTAGCTGCTGATGGGGAGGGGGTTTATCTACCTCGATCTAGAACAAGAAACTCAGACCAATAGATATGTTTCATTTTGGGTATCAATAATTCTGCTTTTTATTATCAGAAAATGAGTATGTCTTTGGATTTGATTACTCTTGTAGCACCTGTTAGTTTCAAGTAACTTATAGGGACAGTCTCCTGTGGGAAATTTGTGCACAGGCCAGATGATAAGAACAGAGGAATGCATGTCTGAGTTTCTTGGAGTCATTTCCACAAAGATCACTGACCTGGTGTTAAACACTGCTGTTGAAAAAATTCTCGCCATATATTTTTTCTGAGCCTTTTCTTTCTTTGGAGTCATAGTAATATTTGCCCTCAAGTTTCTTTCTATTTTTCTATCAAAATTATTTTCAAATACCAAGAACTAAGTGTGTTTATATGAGTAAATCAAAAGATTTATTGAGATACAAACTCAATCTTAAAATAGACACACTTTGTTTCCGAGAAGGAAGTCTTACTATTTGCAAATTTTTCATTTTGCCAATTAATATACAATCTTATCAAAATCCCAATGGGATATTCTGGGAGAATAAAAAAAAAATTTTTAATTCATTTAAAAGTTTTAAAGTCAAAAATTTTCCAAAAAATCATCAAAGGAATGACAGAGGGGAAATATGCCATGTGAAGTATTGGGGGAAATCTAAAATAAGAATAATTACAAAAAAGATCAAAATACCATAAATCCAGAGAGAAATCAAACAACTGCATAGACAGCCCACAAAAAGACAATGCATCTGTAATATAACAGGAAAATTGCAAACTAATAGGGTGGGGAAATACCATTCAATAAATGGTGCTAGATAAACATTATATGAAATAAATTTTAATAGTAGATTCTCTTATACCCATAGAATAAATCTAAGAATAATTAAATATACACAAGTTTAAAAAAACATTAAAAATATTGGAAAATATATGAGTCAAAAATCTGACATCTAAATGAGTAAGGGATTTCTAAGAACTAAAATATTAATTAGAAAAATCATGAAAGATTTTTATAAAACTTTTAAAATTTACACTTTTATTTATAAATAGTTTAACTAGAATTGCCATTCTAAATTAATTAGGGAGAATATGTGAAGTAATTATGGCCAAGGTTTAATAATCTTTAATTAAAGTTCTCTTTCAAATAAATCTTTAAAAGTCTTATAGTTGAAAAATGTAACATAATATTAGCAACTATTTTTTTTAAAATAACTACTGATAAAAGAAATACAAACTTAAAAAGATATTTTGTACAAAATTAGCCAACAATATAATATTATATTAATTAGGATAAAAGGAATTGAAATGGTCCCACTTCTAAATTTTACTGAGATAATACAAATTAAAGTAATGTTTCTAGAAAGCATTAGGAATCTATTCTGAATCCTTCCAAAATTATATTATTTGGTATAGCAATTCTTTCTCTAAGAATCTCTCCAAAGAAAAATCAGAAATTAAAGAAGACAACATGTTTATGCAACATGGTCTCATTTGTCATGACAAAAAAATGGAAACAGTTATGGAAAAAGCAGGAAAACAAATATATTATGATAAATCTCTATGGCAGAATACTAGGAAGTCATTAAACTGATGTTTTCAAAGAATAATATCATAGAAAACCCTTATAACATTAAAAAATTAAAACAGTGCTCTAATTCAACCTATTATATATACATATTATATATGCATGCATTAAAAAATCTAAAATAAATGTATTAAATATTAAGAGGTCTGTCTTTGTGTAATGTGATTAGAGATGGTTTTATTTTTCATTTTACTTATTTCTCATTTTGTTTTTTTTAATGTTTATATGTTGTTTTTATAATCAGAAATCATTTGTTTTAATATATTTTCTCAGGAAAAGTGATATACTGACATCTGAACAAAAATTATATTGATACAAAAAGATAATTTTCTCCATTTAGCTGTCTAAGAAGCTTCATTTAAACCAATAACCTAATCATTAAAATTCCAATCCTGAGACAGCAGGTTTAGGGAATTTGTCATCCAAAGAGGCTTCTTAACACTCCTAGAATCACACGACATGGCAATCGACAATACTGCCAATATAAGTTTTAAGGTCAGGTCAGCATATGGATACTGAAGTCTCACTTATGGGAAATGCAGTTCATCAATATATAAAGAGATTGCAAACTTTCTCAAATGTAGTGGCAATTTTTAAATATAGTCATGATAATGAGTTACGTAGAAGAAAGTCAGTTTACTCATTTATTGAGGCTGAGAATTTGGGGAAAGAATGTCATGAGGAAAGAATGGAACACAGAAAAAGGAAAAGTGACCTCAGAACAGCTATCTTCTGGAATCGTAGTCTTGTTGGAGATGGCACAGAAGAATCAGCATGGCTGGGGGAAAATTTACTGACCATCTGAAACACACCAGCTCTACTCTGTTATCCTTCTGCCACTGTGTTGTCTGACTTGCATTATAGGAACACTATCCCACACAGAATAAGTCTCTGGTACTTTTGGTGCATAAAGTATAAGTAAGCTTCATTATATTTAGTTATCACAGTGGTGAACGTTCTCTGAAAGTCTTGATGTAGTCTGAGCCTCTGCGGAAATTTGCTGAAAAGTCTTTGGAGTTTACTTTCAAATCTTGTCATTGTGGGCCCTTTGAGAACACTGACTTTCTGTGATTTTCCTCAAGATAGCATATCAGGTATCTGCCTGACATCATGGGAGCATAAGGGTATCTGTTGATGGCAAAGAGAAGACCATGGAGTCATATTCTCAGATAATGTTTATTCCACATCTGTGATTTGTGTCCTACAAGGCTCTTGGGACTTAAACCACATGTGCTGTATTTGCATTAATGGGAACTTGAGAAGGAGAGGCCATAACACTATTAAAATGTTTAGCTTTCGCTCTCCCATCACACAGACACATGCTAATAACTACTCCCAGACCTTGTATCATGGTGCTGCAGGATGCAACGTGGAGTGCACTCATTGTTTCGATACAAGGGACTTAAAAACAAATAGCTGCCATCTCTGCCTCTGATAGCTTGCCAGGCTTTTAACATCTTTGGTTTTTCCCTCTTCAGATCATGGTGAGCTATCTCAAATGTATTCCAAACAGCACATTACCCTCAAGTCTTTGTTTCCTCTTTTATAAAGAAACTAATGCTTTAAGGTATATTTAGAAAAGCCAGGGTTTAAGCCAAATTCCAAAGAACCACATCCTAATTCTATTTTCAAATGGCAGGAAATGACTTATCAGAACAGAATCCCCCATACAGGGTTATTGATCAACCAAGCCTAATTGTCATAATATGTGACAAATATTCTGGAGTCTTTCTGTAGGCTTAAATACCCAACTGTTAAATAATATTTGGAAACATTTTGAAACATCTTGTAAACCAGAAGAAAGAGAGAGAAAGCTAAGAAGCGGGACTTGGGGACTGGAGTTTTCATTACTCCCTAGACCTGGTGGCCCAGTCCAATGTTTTTCAAATAGAATTCAAGACCTTTTAGTGGGTCTTGAAATCAATTTAGTGAGTTGGGGCTATATTTTTTAATGAAATCAATTAAAGGATGAATAGAGCAGAATAAAAATATCAGGCTGTGTTATGTATAGTAAGAGGAAGTATTATTATTTCATGAAACTTTTGTTTCAATTCTGTGTCATACATACATATACACAAACATATACATATATAAGTAATATGTTTATTGGATATTTTATACAAAATAATGGATAAGTGGATAAATAGATTTAAAAACTTGTGAGTGTACCTCTAAGAAGGAGAAAAACAGAGAGAGTGAATAAAGGAAGATACCACTCATTTACCAGTGTAAAGTAGATGTCTTATCATGCACTGTGGCCAAAAATGTTTTAAATCTTTGACCAGACTATACCTCCTGGGCAGTGGCTTCTTTTAACTTTAGAAATAAATTCTTCCCTTAAGGTCTCCCTCATCAGCTTTCAGATACATTCACAAGCTATGGATAAATGTATATCTCAAACGTATTTAGAAAATTTGTGGATGAAACTTAGTAAGATGTAGATCTAATACCATGAACCATTCATCAATAGTAGCAAGTTGCAAGCCAGATAGACACTGGTCCAGCAATGGGAAAATTTTCTTAATGTCCTGTCCCTCAGTATCCTAGAAAATGATAAATCTCACGATAGTTCACAGTGATCCACAACAATTGAGGGAGGAACTCATTATATTGATGATTCTTAGCTATAATTTATTTAGGGATGGTGACTATTTCTTAGGATTAGGAGTAATCCAGTTAATGGCAATAGAGCCATCTTGATGAAGTAAGCATCAGGTTGAGAGAGGTGTTAGGGAAAAGTTTGAGCTGATAGTATTGGAAGGAAGTGTGTCTGCTGGACAGAATACAGAATGAAACAGTAAGTAAACAGAATACAGTCCAAGCTGTTAGAGTCAGAGTGTGAGTTCCAACCTGAAATAACAAGAATATTTAATAGGCCAATTGGATAATCAATGAACACACAGAAATGGCTCATTTTGGGGTACTCATATGACCATCTGCCTTGAATGCAAGTACAGATTATTACCGATTACATGTCTTATAATTAAGGTAGATGAGGCAGATGGAAGGTGGAATTAAGGAGGGGAGGCAGTCAGGATCAAGGAGATGCTCAGCAGAGCTCCAGTTCCTGAAAAGGAGACTAGCAAAAAGCACTTGCACCAGCTGAGAGGATCTGGTGCACAATGTAAGCCATCAGAATAGGGAATCAGAAGCCAAGAAACAAGATAAGGGTAAAGTGACAAAACTGAGTTTCAACAAAGACAGGATACTGAGCACCGGGTACATTCTAAACTGGGTTCCTGAGTGGCTCAGTGGTAAAGATTCTGCCTGCCAACGCAAGAGACTCAGGAAACACAGGTTTGATCCCTAGGTTGGGAAAACCCCCTGGAGGAGGACATGGCAACCCACTCCAGTATTCTTATCTGGAAAATGCCATGGACAGAGGAACCTGGTGGGCTGCAGTCCATGGGGTCGCAAAGAGTAGGACACAACTGAGTGAATGAACACACACATGCACATTCTAAATTATCAGAGACTGAGATCATGTCAAGCCCCCCAGGAGTGAGCTAAAGGTCTAAATCCAATGCCAAGCATCACCAAAGCTTAGCATCTAAAACCAAAGGCAGAGAAACAAGCTGCTTGACCTCTGTGGAAAGGAAGGACAAAAGGCTGAAAACCAACAAGAGCCTTGGAAAGTCTAGGAGACTATAGAAGAAGGAGGCACTTTACACCTTTCTGAAGAGCTGCCTTGTCGCAAACATAGAAGGCAGTGCCACGTTGAACAGTTGGGAAAGTTGCAATACAGACGCATCTTTAAGAGGATGCCCTTACTCTCTGACACTATGCTATGGTTCCACTTATATATCTCCTCAGAGATCTAGTGCTATGATTCCCACTGCCTAATGTATCAAATCAAACTTACATTTTCTAAAATGTAAGGCCTCTTGTTATCTGCATACCACAACTCTAAAGTAGTAACCTACGTCAACTGAACCATCCTTCATTCCATAGCTTTTTGAGAGCCTGTGGTGCTGGCTCTGTGCTGAAGACACATGGTCTTTGTCATCTTCACTTTGTGAAGTGCAGCAAGGGTAGAACAAGAAATTAGATGATTGTAATAGTGAGGTCAACTCCATGGTGGAGTGCGTTCAGGTTACTGGAGGGACACTTCCTGTTTTACCTCTAGAGATTGGAAGAACCTTTCTTAAATAGGTGGTATCTGAATAGCTTCCTGAATAAAGAAGCTGCTGCTGCTAAGTCGCTTCAGTCGTGTCCAACTCTGTGTAACTCCATAGACGGCAGCCCACCAGGCTCCCCCATCCCTGGGATTCTCCAGGCAAGAACACTGGAGTGGGTTGCCATTTCCAATGAATAAAGAAGAGGAGTTTTCAAAAATCCAGGAAACAGTCAATGACTCAATCAATCAAATAATAGCTATAATAAATTTAAGAGTTTAGTATGTGACAGGTACTATACTAAATTCTTTTCCTGAATTACATTTTATATACCCTACACAATGATCCTGTGAGGTACATATTAACATTTTTCTCAGTTTATAGGTGAAGATATTGAAACACTAAGAATCTAAGTAACTTGCTTAAAGTTATGCAGTTAAGATGTAGAGGATTTGAATAGAAGATTAGAGAGACAGAAAGGGACATCATGAACTGCTTGATAATCCATATTAAAGAATGTAGGTTTTATCTTGAGGACAATGTGGATCAAGTCAGTGACTTTTAAATGACAGTTGACAGACATGCGTTGGATGGATCCCCTGTCTGATCTTATAGGAAGATAAGGCAGGGAATCAGAATGGTTTGAATTGAAATTATACTAAGGAAGATGTCTGAAATAGAGACAGTGAGTAAGGACTCATCAGTTTATAACTCTGATTTTTAAAAAGATAACAAAGTAGGTAACATCATTCAGGAGTATGTCCCTAAGTGAGAATCATGGCTTATGAGACAATGCTGACAAACACCTCCATTTAAAGAATGGGTAAAGGAAGGATAGCCCAAAAAGAGAACTTAGAAACAGATTCGTAATGTCCTTTAGAGATGCCATCTTCTATTCTGCCTCTAAGCCCTTATACATGCTGCTCTGGTCACCAGTGCCATTCTCTTCCTCCACTTCTTTTACTCAGTCTCAGCTGTCCTTGTAAGAGCCTTCTCTATCTTCCCTGAGGATGCAAGTTTACCCTTAGAGAAACTTTGATTTGTTCCTTAAAAATTAGTGCATATGTCCCATCTTATAGCATAATTATTTTTTCTAGTTGTTTTTCCATGTTGATTTTGTCATCCTAGATTATAAGTATGTTTAAAACAAGGGTTATGCTACCTTTTTTGGAATATTTTCATCATCCCTAGACTTGAATCCTGCTAGATAGTCACCAGGCATCTAATGATAAATGGTTGCTGCATGGCACCCTAGTGTTGTATGTAATGAATAAGGTTATATATGCCCCAATATACACAAAGTATGTGGACCTCTTCTCTTGGTATAATTACTAATAATGCTTCTTTTGCCTTCAAAATTGGCACAGTTTAGGCAATTAATTATATAGTCACTCTACTGATAATAAATATATATTTTTTAAATCTAGCATTTTTAAATGGTACTATTTCTAACACAAATATAGTTTTGTTCTGGAAATTAAGGCATGTTAAAGTTTTTCTGCACACAGGTAGCATAAGTAATAAATCTCATTCCAAATGTCAAATGTCTCCATTACTGGCCTATTGTTCAATTGACAGATACCATTGTCTACTATAAAGTCATGAGTAGTTTATTTTTTAAAAGTAACATCAAGTGATATACATACTATTGTATTATAAAGGCATCATGCCACTAAATTATAGTTTTAGAAATGTCAAATACTTTTACAATACATGTTTGTTTAAAGACAACCCTTTGGAATAGATTTTTCTCCCAGAAACAGAATTATCACTTTTGCTTGTTTTCAAGGAAAGTTTCACTATTTTCAATTTATTAAAACCTAAAATTCATGGGGAAAGCGAAATTTCTCCTCATTCATGAACCTCCTACTTATATATATATGCTTAGTTGATTGTTCTTAATGAATAATGATACTATTTCATACAATATATCTGTCAAAATCTTGGTTATGTGCAATTTGAAATTTTTCAGAAACTACAAAGTAAGGTTTTGCTATAGTGTTAACTTTATTTCTTAAATTAGGAACTTTGTGTTCCAGACAATAAAAATTCACTAGTTTGATCCCCAAATCCTCACTGAATATTTGCTATTCTGCCCAGACCATGTGGTGTGATGTTAGACAAGGAAACAGATACCATCTTTCTTGTGATCTACACATTCTCCCAGGGTAATTCTCAGTTCCCTCATTTCCCAGGTCAAAGTGGCATTAATTCTGTGAGAATAGCTCATCTGTGCCCTGGATAATCGGAGTTCTCTAGAACAGCACAGAGGCACTCTGTTTATGTCTGACAAAGTAGTTATACATCACACTTCTTCAGATCATAAATACACATTTATCTTTAGCATATATCACCAAGTGAGTCATTTTGATGTAAATATTGCACGTCTTAAATATAATGATGATAATAGAGGCTGTGAATCTACAGATTTGTGCAAGAGCTCCCTTTTCAATAACTGAAAATATTTAAATCGCAGAAGTTTTAACATCCTATGAGAAGTGGCAGACAGAGTGGGACATACCATAGTTGCAACTGTTTTTCTGAATTATGAATAAGGCAGACTTACTGGCTTCTACGTTGGTAGGTTTTTGTTGTGCTGGGACCAGCAGCCCGGAAACGACTGACTCAGAGGGGGTCCTTATCTCCTTCCCTCCTTTTAGTTATGTCATTACTTAGAAAAGGCTCCATGGCAAAGGGTTATAAACAAAGCAAGGTGAGCAATAGTCTGTACATTTTCTCATTCAGTCAAAAGCCCCATGGGAATTGTCTAGCTTTCTCAGACTGGTAAAAATGCTATCTTTTGGAATGTACCCAATGGCAACCCACTCCAGTATTTTTGCCTCGAGAATCCCATAGACAGAGGAGCCTGATGGCTACAGTCCATGGGGTCACAAAGATTCGGACACGACTGAGTGACTGAGCAGCAGCAGCAAGATGACGGGGAATCATCACTGTGATGGCATTGCCATCTCTTACTGGTTGGCATCTTTGTCTGGAAGCTATCTCAGTTGGCTGTAATTTTACTTGAAGATTAAAGCACAGATTTTTATATGTATCTTCTGTTCTCTGAATGTAAAAAATATAAAATACACCTACATTCACTTCTAACTGGCAGTCTTGTAATTCAGCAGATTTCTGTTTTTCATTGAAACCTGGAGTTGAATTGTCTTGAGCCGGAAGGCACTCAAGCTGCTGTTTTTCGCTCAGCTATATTTCTCTATAAGCACCTAATTGTTTCAAAAAGTGATGTACAGTATGCAAAAACCTGAATCTAATGCAAATAAGTCTGTACAGCACTAACATTAACAGGTGTTCTCATTAATGTAAGTAGACACAGAACAACTCTTGAATGTTTTATAAACACTCATAATCATGGCCAAATATGTTACAATTGCATAAAGACACATACTTCAACATCTTTTATTCTTGTTGTGTAGTCTCAGCACTTATTAACAGAAGACATGTGTGCATAATAAACTAGGGGCAACAATACCTGTTTTTGCTTAAGTCACTGTATCTTAAATTAACTAATACCTCTAAATACCAGTATTGGTAAGATAACCACTGCCCCCTGACCTCCTACAGTTTGTTTGTTTATTAATATTAATAACACTTTACTGAACATAATGGCCGCAACAGTGCGGGACCAGCAACTTTACATCACTGAGGTTCTCTAAAGACTTGACCCATTGACCTTAGCATTAATTCTTGAAAATCTTAAACCGTGTCCAATTTCCCATATTGTCAACACTCAATTAGAAATATCAATACATAGAGTGAGATTCTTGGGTACTCTAGTATAGATTACCCCTGCAAAACACATGCTTTGGAATATAATCAAGAACATTCTATTCTAGCAATATGCATTTAAATACAGAACCACTCTTGGTGCTTCCTGATTCCCTCCATATTTAATCCTTTTGTCTGAAGTCTAGGGCTCGTTGACTGATGGGAAAAAAGCATCAGCGTGTTGCTCCCAATCTTCAAAATGGATTGCCTACTCTACTCTGATAAAAAGGTGTCATCAGTTGATCTCAAAATAAGCACTTACACATTGCCTGAAAGTACACAATGGTATTGTAACTTTCAAAATTTTATTAAAATTGAGGATGAGTTAAATGCTGCTGCTGCTGCTAAGTTGCTTCAGTCATGTCTGACCCTGTGCAACCCCATAGACGGCAGCCCACCAGGCTCCCCCATCCCTGGGATTCTCCAGGCAAAAACACTGGAGTGGGTTGCCATTGCCTTCTCCAATGCATGAAAGTGAAAAGTGAAAGTGAAGTCGCTCAGTCATGTCCAACTCATAGCGACCCCATGGACTGCAGCACACCAGGCTCCTCCGTCCATGGGATTTTCCAAGCAAGAGTACTGGAGTGGGGAGCCATTGCCTTCTCCAGAGTTAAATGCTATGGCATATGAAACAATAGGATATAATGCATTCACTGAAATGTATAAGGTTGATAAAGTTTACCTATATGTTATTTACTTAGTGCACCTTGGTTGTGGGTTGTATGGCTACATACTGGGTAGACAATTACTCTTGGCTTCTAAGTGATTACAGTGTAGTGGAGGGAACAGAGAAATCAACAGGGAATTGCAATGCAGACCATTTTGGCCTATGATGAAACAGGATTCATAGGAGCATGTAGCAGGAACATCTATTTCAGAGAACCCTTTCCTGAAAAGGTGATATCTAAATTGATTTGAATAATATCATAGAGGGTTCTGAAGAAAGGAAACAAGCTGCTCTGGGGGAAGAAATAAGAATTAGTATGGAACAGCTAGACAAGGAATATCAGTATGGCTGGATTATAGAGATGCAGAGGAAAATGTGGAACAGGGGCTACAGAGCAGGTAGATGGCAAGGATTTACATTGCAGTGTAACAGCTGTGGGGAATCTCAGATTATCGGGTAAAGCAATTGGTTATTTGGGACTGTAGCCCACCAGTCTTCTCTGTCCGTGGGATTTTCTAGACAAGAATACTGGAATAGGTTGCCATTTTCTATTCCAAGAGAAATGGGATGATGAAATCCAAATTTCAGAGAGATCACTATGGCTACAGTATGGAAGTATGGAACATGGATTGGAAGGGGAAACATGAGATGGTAGAGAGACAAAAACTTTTACATCCATGTGAAAGATGATGGTAGTATAGATAAATGCATTAAAATTATACTTCAGTATACATGACATTTTCATTAAAATATAAATACGTATATAATGTTTATCCAAGAGTCAAAAAACATTTTTTTTGAAAGATAGGCAACCATCCAGTATGCCTTGGGAAAGGGAAATGTTGTGTTAAAGTTATACTTTTATATTTGTTAAAAATCTTCACATTGGGCACTGCTTAAATAAATACAGAAACAGTAAAAACCATTCCAATTAGGAAATGGTGGGGGCAGCAAATGCCCAAGTGACTCACTAGTCATGTGACTAAATGAGTAATTTTGCACAGTGAACATAGATCAGGCTAGAAGCTGATGTGTGGTTGGCAGTGATTAATTGAGTGGTGGGTACCAGCAAACAGGAGCCCCGAGATGATGCGTTTATCTAGAGGCAATTATTCCCCCCAAGTTTAAAAATTAACCTTAGCAGCAATAAAACTCTAAACTGATATCTTTATACACCAACTGCTTCGATTAGTCACTTTTTTAGTCGTTTTTCATATGAGCACCACAGGCAAAACTTTTGGTGTAGCTGACTGCAAAACTGTAGAAACTGCTAAACTATCTACTAATTACTTGGATAGTATTCTTTCATGAATATTGAGAAGACTGTTTGTCAGTGTTAAAATATTTTACTACAGACAAAAGAATGAACACAAGTTTTCCTTTTTTTTTTTTTCTTTTCTTTGTTTGGGTTTGGGTATTTCATTAATAAACAGAAAGGTAAAATGGGCAAGTGACTCAGGGTGTGAATGTTCACTGTAGAACCAGTTTTATTATGCAGAACAAATAAATCTGTATTGCAAGAATGCATGGACCAAATTATTTGGGTATCAGTGGTACAGCTCAATTTCAGTTAAAAAGCACTGTTTCTTGAAAGTTTGGCCTTAAACCTTAGATTTTGGAACACACTTAAGATCTGTTGTATATATTGCCCAACATTTGTTTACTTTCTATTATAAAAGAAATTGCTTACATGAGCAGCTTATTTTTATATGATGACACTGCTGAGGGTTCCAGTAAATGGACATGCAAATCAATCAACCCCAAACACATTGAAAACATAACCAATAAACATATGGAAACTAGTGAACACACATTTGTTAACACAGGGGCAGTTGTGGAAATGCGGGATCCATTGATGACCAGGCTTATTTAGTAGCATGTGGATTTTAGAACATTTCTCAGAGTCAGAAGAAACAGGGTAATTATAACATAAGGTTCAACATCTTTAGATATGTAGAACATTTTCCATTGCTTAAAACAAATATTCCCTAAGAAAGTATAAAACATTTTTCTGACTTGCAAAGTTTTTGCAGTCTATCATTTAAATTACTTAAATAAAGGGAGCTTTACTGGTCCCCAAAGCTGCGACTATAACACTCTCCATGCATATTAGTTTGATCTTCTTGACAGACCAGAAAAGTGTTTGTGTGTGCCAATTAAAACAAAAATGGATCCCTAGTGGCTTGTTCCTCACACGACTTCTGAAGACTGCTATCATTGTTTGCTGGGGCAACCCTGGATAAGGCTGCTATCCAAAGTAAACAAACTTTTCAAAACTTTCATGACAGATGGGGGTTACAAATGCATTTTAATAAGAGAGTTGCCAAAGCAACTTTTTTTTAATATAATCAGCATATATTTACTTAACATCTAGCAACATTGGGAACACAAGGCAGATACTTTCTCACAAAATGTTTTAACAAGTAACATTTTTGGAAAGACAAATGGAAGACCTTTTACTTCTAAATGATATTTTACCCTTTGTTTTGTGTTAACTTTGCTCCACATGTTAAGAAAAATGTTAGGAGTTACTCAAACCAGACTGTAATTTGAGACAGACATGCAGCTTGATAATGTAATTTCTTAAGTGGTCATAAACACCTTTGAGACCAAGTAATTTAACTATACGTATAACCATGACAACCTCCATATCAAATGTGGAGTGTAATGCAACATGAGAAAAAAAAAAAGCTAATCTAAGGGTTTTTAAAAAGTCATTGTTACTTCAATTTAGTTACTTCAATTTCACTATGATGTGACCAAGGCATATGTATTTCTTATGCTGTTAGAATTAAAGATACAGTCAAAATTAACAAAAAATAATTTATTTTCACTTCAAATGAATTTACTATACTTGACATAATTAAATTCTATTCCTCTTAACTGGGTAATCTACCTATTTGTAGGTAGCCGCATCATTTAACATTTTTCAAATCTCTGTATATCTGGAATACTTTAGAATGCATTTCCTATATACAGTTTCAACTTTATTAACATGGAGTAAACCCTCCTTGGGAGGTTGCTCCTTGGAAGGAAAGTTATGACCAACCTAGAAAGCATATTAAAAAGCAGAGACATTACTTTGCCAACAAAGGTCTGTCTAGTCAAGGCTATGGTTTTTCCAGTAGTCATGTATGGATGTGAGAGTTGGACTGTGAAGAAGGCTGAGCACTGAAGAATTGATGCATTTGAACTGTTTTGTTGGAGAAGACTCTTGAGAGTCCCATGGACTGCAAGGAGATCCAACCAATCCATTCTAAAGGAGATCAGTCCTGGGTGTTCTTTGGAAGGACTGATGCTAAAGCTGAAACTCCAGTACGTTGGCCACCTCATGTTAAGAGTTGACTCATTGGAAAAGACTCTGATGCTGGGAGGGATAAGGGGCAGGAGGAGAAGGGGACGACTGAGGATGAGATGGCTGGATGGCATCACGGACTCGATGGACGTGAGTCTGAGTGAACTCTGGGTGCTGGTGATGGACAGGGAGGCCTGGTGTGCTGGAATTCATGGGGTCGCAAAGAGTCGGACACAACTGAGTGACTGAACTGAACTGAAACCCTCCTTAGGCTCATAATCAGATTTGATCCTAAGCAAAATGTGAAAGACATTTAATTCAAACATAGGATAATTTTAGTGCTTTCTAGGATCTCAAGGGGTTTATTGGATAACCCAATTACGTTTTGGCCTTGCCTGGTGGCTCAGTGGTAAGAATGCACTTAACAGTGCAAGAGAAGCAGGTTCATCCCTGGGTTGGGAAGATCCCCTGAAGAAGGAAGACAGCCAACTCTAGTATTCTTGCTTGGAGAATCCCATGGACAGAGGAGCCTGGCAGGCTACAGTCTGTGGAGTGTCAGAAGAGTTGGACACCACTGAGCACACAGGCATATGCACTTTCATAGTAGGATAGTGGTTGTCCTTGAGGGAAAAAAAGAAAGCATCTGAGTAAGAATATTGGTGGATCTTTTAAAATTGTGCTATCTTTAACATGACAGTAAAGAAATAAGCAACTTTAGTCTAAGGTCTGTGGTCTGAATTTCACAATGGAAACCAAACCTTTATAGTCCTTTTCTCATTTGTACAGAGTCCTTGATGGTATACAACAGTTTGCTGAAGACTAGTGAACTAGAAATCAAGATCTTTGTAATCTATTGATTCAATCACTTAAAATGATGCCAATTGGATAGAATGGCATTTTCATTTTCCTCATTTGCTTCATTTTCTTCATTTACAAAATTACTTTATGATAGTGGAAGAAAGCTGCATTTGAAAAATGTTTATTATGTGCTTTGAGATCATTAAAATTGATATCACTTTGCATAGCAAGTGGTAGTATTCATATCCTTAATATACTAAAGTTCTGATACAATCAACCTTAAAGAATAACTTATCGTGACCAACAGTTTATGGATAATTCCATGATGTAAATGTGTCTGCAGTAATTATTCCCTCCTCAGAAATCTTGACATGAACATTGTCTGTGCCACTCACATTGGGACTTAGTATAAGCCATTTTCTATTGCTATTTATCTCTATACTCTTATGTCCTATCTTTCTGAACAGATTGTGAGCTCTTGAGGGTGAAGCTTATGTATCCTTAGCTTCTAACAATGTGCCATTCACTTAATAGATGTTTAATCAGTCCTTGTTGTTGATTAGGGGGATGTTCAGTGAAAAACACATCCTCTAATTCTCCTGAACTAAGGATTCTTTTGGAGATTTATTCTGCAGTAGGAAAGTTGCTACTATCAAAAAGTGGAACACACGTTACTTGTTTACTCTTGCACCTTTGATAGTTTCCCAACATTCATTTTAAGTCATCTGAAATGGAAGTAGCTGACGATATTTTACTGTATTTTGCTGATGAGTTATCTATCTATAAAGTTTTTCATCAATTATTATCATGTACATTTGGTTACTATTTATAAAACACTGAAAATAACTAAATTAAATTTTCTATGTTTACTCTGTGGAGCTATGAATAGTTTTAATTTGTTTTTTCATTATCTTTAATTTTTCTAAATTCTCCATGGTAAATTTAATGCTTTATAATCATAAAAACTGTTCATGGGGTTCTCAAGACAAGAATATTGAAGTGGTTCACCATTCCCTTCTCCAGTGGACCATGTTTTGTCAGAACTCTCCATCATGACCGGTCCATCTTGGGTGGCCCTACCTGCATGGCTCATAGTTTCATTGAGTTAGACAAGGCTGTGATCCATGTGATCAGACTGTTCAGTTTTCTGTGATTGTGGTTTTCAGTCTGTCTGCCCTTGGATGGAGAAGGATAAGAGGTGTATGGAAGCTTCCTGGTGGGAGAGACTGACTGAGGAGGAAACTGGGTCTTGTTCTGATGGGCGGGGCCATGCTCAGTAAATCTTTAATCCAATTTTCTGTTGGTGGGTGAGGCTGTGTTCCCTCCCTGTTGTTTACCTGGGGCCAAACTATGGCTTCCCTGGTGGCTAGAGGTTACAGCGTCTGCCTCCAATGAGGGAGACCTGGGTTCAGTCCCTGGGTTGGGAAGATCTCCTGGAGAAGGAAATGGCAACCCACTCCAGTATTCTTGCCTGGAAAACCCCACGGACAGACTGTAGCCTGGTGGGCTACAGTCCAAGGGGTTGCAAAGAGTCGGACATGACTGAGCTACTTCACTAAACTATGGTAGAAGTAATGAAGATAATGGCAACCTCCTTCAAAAAGTCCCTTGCAGGTACTGCTGCACTCAGTGCCCCCAACCCTGCAGCAGGCCACCACCAACCCACACCTCCACCAGAGACTCCTGGACACTCATGGGCAAATCTGGGTCAGTCTCTTGTGGGGTCACTGCTCCTTTCTCTTGGGTCCTGGTGCAAACAATGTTCTGTTTGTGCCCTCCAAGAGTGTGTTTCCCCAGTCCCGTGTAAGTTCTGGCAGCTCTATGGTGGGGTTAATGGCGACCACCTCCAAGAAGGCTTATGCCATACTTTGGGTCTGCTGCACCCAGAGCCCCTGCCCCTACTGCAGTCCACTGCTGCCCGTACCTCCTCAGGAGACATTGAAACATAGCTCTGTCTCAGTCTTTGTGGGGTCTCTGGGTCTTGGTTCACACAAGGTTTGCTTGAGCCCTCTGAGCGTCTCTGGCAGGTATGGGGTTTGATTCTAAATGTGATTTCACCCCTCCTACCATCTTGCTGGGGCTTCTCCTTTGCGCTTGGACATGAGATATCTCCTCAAAGTCACTCCAGCACTGCACAGCCACTGCTTCAATACCCACTGTCTTGCTGGGGCTTCTCTGTCCGTGGACCTGCAGCATCTCCTCACAGTCGCTCCCGTGCCACACAGTTGATGCTCCAGTGCTGCAGCCCTGAAATTAAAAGACCCTTGCTCCTTGGAAGGAAAGTTATGACCAACCTAGACAGCTTTTTAAATATTAAAAACAGAGATGTTACTTTGCCAATGAAAGTCCATCTAGTCAAAGCTATAGTTTTTCCAGTAGTCATGTATGAATGTGAGAGTTGGACTATAAAGAAAGCTGAGTGCCAAAGAATTGATGCTTTTGAACTGTGGTGTTGGAGAAGACTCTTGAGTGTCCCTGGGGCTGCAAGGAGATCCAACCAGTCCATCCTAAAGGAGATCAGTCCTGAATATTCATTGGAAGGACTGATGCTGAAGCTGAACCTCCAATACTTTGGCCACCTGATGTGAAGAACTGACTCATTTGAAAAGACCCTGTTGCTGGGAAAGACTGAAAGTGGGAGAAGGGGACGACAGAGGATGAGATGGTTGGATGGCATTACTGACTCAAAGGCCATGAGTTTGGGTAAACTCCGGGAGTTGGTGATGGACAGGGAGGCCTGGAGTGCTGCAGTCCATGGGGTCACAAAGAGTCAGACATGACTGAGTGACTGAACTGAACTGAATCAGAAAAACATTAAGTTCTGAAAATACTTTGTTTTTATTCTGGTAAACCAAAGTGTGGAAATTTTTAATTATATAAGTACAATCCTACATAGTAATTCCTCATTTAAATTAGTATCTAACGGGGGAAAGCTAACTGCCAGAATGCATTGGAGCAATGCACAGAATACACAGGAGCAATTTAATTGACAGAATTGAAAAGGGCAATATTTAAACATAAGCACTTCTCATTAAAAGTCCTTTAAGCAGTTTTAAGTTTACATAACAATGTCCCATTTGTTAATTAGAGCTTAAAAAACATTCTTCTCTCATTGTCTTTAATCAGTGGAGTTTGGAACTGGGTTATACCTGCCTCCATCTTCAGAGGAACCATAACAAGGACACACATGGAGCTATGTTCCTAGCCCAAGGGGAAACTATTGTTGAATTAATACCAAAGTCTTGAGGAATGTTGTCTCTTCTGCATGGTGCCTAGTGGACCTGCTTACACAGTTGTTTAGGTATACATTCATTTACCAGCAAAAATTCAGATGGTCACTACTTGGTGAGAAAAGTTTCAGGCAAATGTCCTGACAGGTATTTAAATGCAGCTGTTCTTAACAACACCAGAAAATTTCATTGAGATGTCTTTGGTGCCAAGATATATACCTTCAAAATACAACTTGGTGGACATAAGGGATTTCAAGAGGCACTTGTCTAAAGTAGGCTTTGAAGTGAAGTGGAGACCAGCAGCTCTTGCCTAAACCATCTTTTCTGTAAATTCTTCCTTCATCTATCTTGTCCCAGCATCTGTCACTGAGACAATACATGATATAGAAATAATATATTAGCCTGACTTAATATATTGTTATCAGGTCTATGTAACTCTGTAGTGTCATCAGGAGAGATTCAATCAAAAGGTTTAGTCAAAACTAACATTTACTGATATCTTTTTCTCAGGAGCATTGACAATTTGATTGTTCAAAGTGCAAATATAATTTGGCAAAGTATTTATCAGAACTACAGAGGTAATGTTAAAAAAAAAAAAAAAAGTAGATTGAGAAACCTGAATTCAATATGTTTTACCAGCCAAAGACTTTGAAACCTCTTTGCTCTGAGTGACTGGAATGGAACAGAACAAAGTCAATTACTGACTGTAATTAAGAAGTGGATGCATTCAAACTGTAGAGAGCAGTAGCAGACTTCTCCAGACTGCCTAGTGACTTGAAAGATTAGTGGGAAGACAGAGGAGAGGATGCAACTGTATCTTTCTAATAGTATGCTTTAAATGAATTGCATTCACATAGTTCTCTGGTCCAGCTTCCCCAAATGAATTAATAAATCACTGATTATGTACAAATAATGCAGTAATAAATTTGGACAAAGAAACTTTTAAGATACATTTTGCTTTTCATTGTGTTAGCAGTAAAGATTCCCTTTGCTTTGCATATGCACCCAAAATGCAAATGCATTGCTGAAGTACTCATATTTAATCACTATTTGAATATACTAGACTGAAAATTGAACCTTGGTGGCTCTTTCCTAAACCCTCAGAATATGGTAAATCTAATTATGTTTGTTTCTAGCACTTTGAAAGTGTTCCTTTTTATAATTTTGATAATAGTTTATTTATAATGGCAGAGAAATAGGTTGTACATTTCATTTGGGCTAATTCATTTTTCTGTGTGTATGTTACCAAATTGTAACATTATGTAATACATTCATAATCAAAATATTTGCATTCAGATTAGGATGAAGGTAGAGGTCAAGGACATTACTAGTTTTCTTGGGTTAGTTAGAAGTGACCTTATATTTTTAGATTACTATTTCTGCAGCAACACTTTATATAAAGTAAATATTTGGAACTTTTTATAAGTAAAGAACATTGCAAGGGTGTTCAGATAATTAAGCAAACATCAGTTTAACTGTCTTTTACAAGATACATAAAACAGAGGACTATTTGGAGGCTATTTTGAGCTATCCTGAATCTTACACGCAATTTTATTAAAAAAAGAAAAAAGTGATAGGCCCTGGTAATCTGTCAAATTCTAGTGTGGGTAATTAAGTTCCCTTTTATTTTCTAATCTTTCACATATCTTAATTGCATGTACTTTGGATACTTCCTCTTCTAACTGTTGTAAAAAGTTGGGATCCGACTCACTCAACAATGATTATATTAATAGCAGCACTGAGTAATGTTGTATCTCTAAATATTTTTTCCTAAATATCAATGCAAATGAATATATCTGTATTGTGTAAACAAAGATTTCTTTAAGACTTCAGGATTGCTGTCATTAAATGTTACCATAAGAATCACTGAAACTTCAGAGTGAGCTATTTTGGGTAATTGTCACTTTAATAATAGAATTATGGAGGCATTTTATACCACAATTTGTGATTTTCTGAAGTAAGGCAGAGAAGAGGTGGCTAACTCCTGATTGAGTATTTTGAAATGTCTGTCCTCTAAACCTCTGAAGCCTTGCTTGATGCGTGACAGTAGTTGGGAAATGTTCATCTTCTTGGTGAAACAAAAAAGTCAATAATACAAAGGGAAAATCTTCATGGTTCAGATTGATAGCTTAAAACAAAGAGCATGTCCACACCTTCTCTAATCAAATTCTTCTCTAAGTAGTCCTTTATGTGCGAAATCAAGTTTTCTATAGGGTCTCATCCTTCTCTAACAATTCCAGGGGGGAAAAGGTTCCCTTTAATGAAAAACTTATAGTTGTACACTAAATATTGCCAACTACTTAACAGCCCTAAGTATCTGGAAGAGGAATGTTCCTCTGATACATACTATCCATGAAAGGTCCAAATATGTAAATGAACTTATATTCTAATGTACTCTCTTTGTGGGGAAATTGGTCTTTATTACTTTCCTATAGATCTTTTTGATAAGAAAGTAGAAATAGCCAAATGTTACTCATTAGAATGACCTTTTAGAAAAGTCTGCATTAGTCTCTTTGGTAAATAATCTGTTTTAGTAGCATCCATAAAAGGAAATCAAATATAGAGACACTATTAGATTTGAAAAAGACAAACAGGAAAGAGCCAAACATGCAGAATGAATTCTGACACACCCGGGTGCATTTTTCTGAGATTCTGACTTAAGTGGATACTGTCTGCATTATTCCGAACTTCCTGACTTGCTTTTCCATGAGTTGGAGTAATTCAGCTTTAGACCTACTCTGAGTTAATCGTTCTATTATTGAAATGATAATGTATTTGTTATGACATGAAGAAATGGTTTGTAGAGAGGAGTTCAAAATGATCCTAGTCTCCCAGTTCCCAGAAAGACAATTACTGGAATACAAGAAAATATCTCAGTGTATTAGTGTGTGTTTTTAAAGCATATATTTTAAAATGTAACAGATCATTTTATATGGTTTGCTCACCTGTTGATTTTTTTTTTTTTAGATCACAACTTTATCAGGAAATGAGTTCCTTCTGCAGTCCGATATTGACTTCATCATATTGGATTGGTTCCATGCTATCAAAAATGCAATTGACAGATTGGTATGTATTTGTTTTAACTGTTACCTTTATTAATTAGAATGTAATCTTTTAAACCTATTGCTTATGCATATTGTACACATACATTTAAGTAGATCCTATGAATTTAGAGTTATTAAGTTATTTTAATTTAAACAGTCGACTAATGCCATTTTCGGAGAAGGCAATGAAGACAGGATTTGTGAAACTAAATGACATTTGATTTCTCTCTTTAAAAATACAAGACATTCATTTGCTTTCTGAAATAACATAGACATTGATTTAGTGAAGGCTTTATAAAGCAAACAAGAACTTAATAACTACTAAATTTTCACATTTTCAGTTTATACAATCTGTAATACATATTCTTGAAAATAAATATCAGTGTATTTAAGCCCATACTCACTGTTATAATACTAGTAAATAATAATCCTTTGTATTGATTTTCATTGTTCTTCCAGCTAAGCTAGATTGTTCTCGTGAAAATTACATATCTAGAACTTCATGAAATTACCCTAAATCACAAGTTTAAAGTATGTTCTTAAAAGAGTCAAATAATTTAAAACTACTCATTTTATACTGTTTCTCAACCAAACATCTTATTTAGGACACTGATGTTTGCAAAATCTTGACAAGAAAATATTGAGAGCTTTTAATAAGGTATAAAAATAATAACATTTTTGTGATTTTATTGTGATTTAATCACACACTTCCGTTGTATTATTTTGGTATCAAAACTTTAAAAAATAAAATAGCAAGTAAGTTTTTCCCCACTATCATTATAGTTCCCTTATCCAGGCACGCATGTGTACACACATCCACACACATGCACATGCATTTTTTATCATTATGAGCAAACTCTGGAGTAAAACTGCCTGAGTTTGAAAGTTTGAATCTGATTTTTCTAGCTGTGTGGCCTTAGGGAAATTGTTTATCTCTTTTGGCTTCAGTCATCTTGTCTGGAAAATAAGGATAATAAAATACCTACCTCATGGGAAATCTGTGATGAGTAATTGAATTAATGCATGGAGTGCTTAGGCTATGCACAGCATTTAATAAGTAATATTATATATATATACATATATATCATTTACAATTTGAAAATTAAGCTTAACATAGGGGCCCTATTTCAAAATAATTATCTTAATATGAACTTCTTATTAATCTAACATCCAAATAGATCACAGAACTATTTAGTGAATTTTTTTCTTCTATGTAAAATTGTTCCATCTAATTGCTATTTCCAGCCAAAGGATCCAAGTAGTCATTCAAGAAACCTGGAATTATTTAAAATCCAGAGATCTTCCAGTTCTGAACTACTAAGTCACTATGATAGTGATATAAAAGAACAGAAACCAGAGCACAGAAAATCTTTAAGTAAGTATTTTTTTGACTAGCTCATTTTAACTTTGTTTAAACTCAGTGCTTATGAAATGTAGATATAGTGAAATGAGATTTGAACCAAACTGATGCTACTCATGGATGATTCATAGCCATTCCTTTAGCCAGGAATTCACGCACTCGAGGGCAGTCTGAGTGCTTTGCTCACATCATTGTTGGTAATACCTTTTGAGAAAATAATTATTTCAAGGTCATGGTCTCTGCTTACAGCAAACTTCTGAATCTAAGTAATAACCATGGCGTTCAGATTGGTGATTGATTTCGAGAGTGGGAAATGTCAAGCGTCTCCAAACCTTGGTATGCTGACTATTTGATTTTCATACATTAAAAGATATATGAGTGACCTGACATAAACCAACAGGCTATGCAACTTTTCATTTGTTTCATCCACCAGAAAGATTTAGAAATGTGTAATGTGGACTAGATATCCTCCAAGGTCACATCTAAGTCTGATTTTCTAAAATAAATAAATAAATAAAAGGATTTGAAGTGAAAAGGACCAGTCTGCCAGTCTGTTCACTTATATAGTGACCTTGAGCATAACTGTTAATCTTTTTCACGCTTTTTGTTGTGGTTGTTCAGTCACTAAGTCGTGTCCGACTTCGTGGCCTCACGCACTGCAGCATGTCAGGCTTCCCTGTCCTTCACTATCTCCTGGAGTTTGCTCAAACTCATGTTCATTGAGTTAGTGATGCCATCCAACCATCTCATATTCTGTCATTCCCTTTTCCTCCTGCCTTCAATATTTCCCAGCATCAGGGTCTTTTGGTGGCCAAAGTGTTGGACCTTCAGCTTCCCAGCATCAGTCCTATGAGTGAGTATTTAGGACTGATTTCCTTTAGGATTGACTGGTTTGATCGCCTTGCTTTCCAAGAGACTCTCAAGAGTCTTCTGTTTTCACCCTGTTTCTTCCTCAATAAAGAGTGTTATGGAAAGGTGTTGTGCATTTCTCACAGAGTTGATTTGAATCTCAACTCCCTGAAAGAACAAGTAGATATCTCTGGAATCAGAGAAAAACAATTTCCCAAAGTCTCATAAATTATAGTACTTTTCTGGGATCATCTATCAACACACATTCAGTCTTCTGAAAATCACCAGTTTTTCTGCCATTTCCATCTGACTAAAGATTATGTTATATCCTGTAATTATATCCTAGCTTTTTGAACTTAAGGAGAACTCAGTAAGTAGAGAAAGGCTGATTATAGAATATTTGCATATCTACATTTGTATATGTGTATTTGCATATCTACATGTGTACAGGAGCTTCCCTTGTAGCTCAGCTGGTAAAGAATCTGCCTGTAATGCGGGAGACACCAGTTCGATTCCTGGATCAGGACTATCTCCTGGAGAAGGGATAAGCTACCTTCTCCAGTATTCTTGGGCTTCCCTGGTGGCTCAGGCAGTAAAGAATCCTCCTGCAATGCTGGAGACCTGGGTTCGACCCCTGGGTTGGGAAGATCCCTTGGAGAAGGGAATGGCTACCCACTCCAGTATTCTGGCCTGGAGAATTCCATGGACTGTATATCCATGGAGTTGCAGAAAGTCGGACATGACTGAGCAAATTTCACTCACTCACTCATGTGTACACAAGTAAATATGCTAGATGACCATATATGTATATACATATATTTGTGTGCATCAGAGAATAATATATATACATATATATATACACATAAATATACATGTACACTCCCTCACATGACAAGATAGAAGGAGGTTAGTTATATGTGATAATATATCTTCTAAATCTAAATTGTTATGAGTCTGAATCTAGAGACAGCATGATAACTTTGAGAAAGAGCACCCTTTCAAAATTGTCATGATTCAGAGAACCATGCCATAATTTCAATATCTGTTGGTACATATTTGGTTAGCCAGTTGTGTTAAGTTAGAACTTAAAATTACCAATGTTAATGTCTTAGACTTTATGGTGCATTAAAATTAAATTATTTGTGGAAAATAAGCAGTGCCATTAAAAAAAATCCCATATGATGGTACAGTTTGATATTATCTCATCTGAGGATTTCTCTTTATTTCTTGCTCATTGTCCTTCTTGACTTAATATGGGTACAGACATAAGATTTTAGAATTAGAATTTGATTGTGAGTACATAGCTAATGTTAACTGTATAAACATTTTGTAGTAGGTATAAAAAGAGAAGGAAATGGCAACCCACTCTAGTATTCTTGCCTAGAAAATCCTGTGGGCAGAGAAGCCTGGTTGGCTGCTGTCCGTAGGGTTGCACAGAGTCAGACTCGACTGAAGTGACTCAGTAGCAGCAGCAGCAGCAGCAGCAGTGGCAGTAGGTATAAAATGAGGTATGAGGCAGTGAGCATTAGCTCTGGAATCTCATATATAATTGCTGGTCTGGAGCAGACTTTGACACATTTCTAAAGTCTAAAGCTCAGGAGAAAATTAAGGTTTGTAAAAGTATGTATGAGAAACATTGAGGTAAATGGATTTTGTATTCAACAATAGTCACTTGAAATGTTTTCAGACCATATTGGGGAAAAGAAATTCCTACAAGTAGAACACCAATCACCTGTTTTGAACTTTTTTTAGTGGGAAAGACAATTATTTGTCTATTTTGGGCCTTCATTTAGTCTTGTCTAAATACAAGGAAAGAGACATATGATTAATTCTATTCATTTCAAAGTGTATTTAACTGTATAAGAACCTTATATTTGCTTTTTTCTTTGCAGCTAAAAAAACAATGATACCGAGAAAGTATTGAGTACTTACTATCCAGGCATTGTTCTAAGTGCATGTGTTACACTGATTTACTTAATCCTCCAGTAACCCAATGACATAGGTACTATTATTAACCCTATTTTATAGATAGGAAACTGAGGCAGAGAAAATTAAAACAACTTGTACAAAGACAAGTTATGGAGACAAGCTTCAAACTCAAGGAAACCAATATTAGACTCAGTGCTTTTAACAATAAAACTAGAATGAAGTGAACAAATAAAAGGTACACTTAGTTTATATCAACCTTGGACTTGGATGGAAATATTAAAAATGATATCCATATAAATCAATAAACTTAAATAGAGACCCAAAAACATATTAGCAAAAGAATTAAAACCAGATGTTGACTTTGGACTTTGATTTCACTGTTAAACTAAAAGGGTCATTTAATCTTTAACACTAGCCCTAATTTTAGAAAATGCTTCTTTTCTGTATTTTGGTAGATATTAATAGTTTTAAGCCTTTTTTAGGACTAATCTATTTTTTTGCACAGTAGGATACTGTTAATATCCATCTATTACTTTGAATTAAGTTCATTCAGTATTTACATATTCATTTTCATTTGAAAAGCATAATGATTGACCTACCCATACAATATGAAATTAGCTAGGCATTTGAAATAGTGATTGGCATATTTTATATCTGATGCTTTTTACAATATTTTCTGAAGAAATAGGCCCTATGAAACCCCTCTGATCTTAGTTCCAGATTTGAACACCCAAACTTAGGTTTTTAAAACATGCATTTTGTTTTACAGCACCCTCTTGAGATTAAATAATTATATGAAGTTAGAGATTGACAATATCTCCTTCCTTATTAGCAGTCTAAGCACAGACTTTACTGTCAGTTTGCTGCCTTTGGCTTCCTGTGCCCTTGATGTTCCCACGAGTTTTGTCGCCAAGATTGTAGACAGATAAAGCCAGAATTACTTTTTTTAAAGGCATGTGAATATCATTAGCAGCTAACAGGTGGTCATTTCATTGTCCAGTTTCTCTGTATAACATGGGAAAAATATGTACTCTCAGTGAGTGAATTCAGAAAGTTAAGTGCTTAAATATACTCTCCTTTTAAAAATATGATTCTAACCTGCCAACACTATTAAGTACTAATCAGATATTTTAAGATATCAGTTGAGTCTAACAGACAAGAAGCCAGAACATTCAATGTGAGGGCCAAATCACTGTGGGAAATTCAGGACACCAGCATGGGATGAGAGTGGGAGCGCTGCTCTCCAGGGACGGCTGTTATGGAAAGTGGAGAATCAATCAAAGAAAATGCTAACATATTTTTCCAAGGAAAAAGAACTATCTTCCACTGATGGCAAAGAGGAAAGCCTCAAATATAAACCCAAAAAGTCCTGGAGAGCTTTCTCAACTTTTCTGAGCTTTACTCTCTAGATCTATAAAAATGGATCTAATACTGTCCTTGCAGCATCGACTGAGAATGTGAAATCAGATATGTAAATACTTAGTTCACAGCAGGCACTCAATAAGTAGGAGCTCTTATTATTATCCTCTGTGTCCCCAAGCAGATGGCACCAAAATAGGGCATGAGCCAAGGGTGGTGTCTGATGAAAGATTGGAGCAGGGCATATATACTTCACATCCTCTTTCTGAGAGTAGAGAAAATAGGGGAAAGGAGTCAGTTCTGTATATTGGAGTAATGGCTGCAAAAATCTAAATATGAGCAGCTGGTCTTTCCCCTAGTCACTCCCCAGGTGAAAATGACAGCCAGGGCATTCTTGGGAGCAACACACCAGGAACTCATACAAGGGACCCAAGAGATACTCTTGATTCTTTTATGCCCAGAAGAGCAGGTCATTAAAAAGTCCCAGTTGATGGAAAGCTTTCAGCATCTAGACATTTCACCATTGCTTTATCCATAGCTCTAGTTTACTCACTCATCGTGTATTTATTGTTTTTCATTAATAGATATACCTAAAGGCACGCAACTAAAATTCTTGGTTCCACTCATCTGTATTTCCAATTTTTTAAAATTATTTTTGCATTTAGGTTGCGTGTAAGGAGTAATATGTTTCAGGTTCATCAATTGCTGAGCTGTAAAATCCATATATGGGAATCTTGAATAAATTTTATGAAAAATTGATACTTAGCATTATAAATAAGCACCCCCAAATGAACATAAGTTAGAAGAATAAAATCAGGCGTAATAGAATCAAAAGGAAATGGGTTTCCTTTTAGCTGTGCTTTGATGAAAGTATCATAAAAACCAAAAGTGTTCTGGGTGAAATCCTAAAAGTATTTAGATATGAATTTCCTAATTCCATAGCTTCTTACCAGTGTGTAATAAAAAATGTATGCACAAGGCTACAGGAATAAAGATAAGAATGGAAGAACTGGATTCTCATATTTATACAGTCTAGAAAATTTAAATGTTTGTGAAACTTTAGTGATATCTTTGTTTAAAAATTTGCCTGCAAAGTAATACTGATCACACCAAGTTAAAACAAGTGTGATAGAGAAGGCAATTAATTTTTGTACTAATCTAAATGATTATAATACTGGCCTTCCACAACTATGAGTAGACTATGTTCTCAAAATCCAATTTTAAACTGATTGCTTAGACCTCAACATATTTTCAAAAGGAAATTGTATACTGGCCACAGAAGCACACTTGAATCTTAGGCAATCATTTTGAATGTTGTTTTTAGTAAATAATTCATTCTGAATTTGTTGCATCTCTGGCCCTAGAAGATCTGCCTTCCAAGTAGCATTGCTTTCCATCTGATTTCCTTTTTCCTCCTCCCCGACCCTTGCACCAGCTCCACCAATACAATTAGGATTCTCAGAATGGCTTTGGCCAAGAGGTTCCTGGACCCTGAAAATCCCCAGTGATGGCAGGGAGGGAAGGCAAGAAATAGTGAGAAAATGAGAGGAAGGAGGCCTGGAGAGGAAATTTTTGCAACATGGGTGGGGGAAGTGAATCCTCAGCTGTTCTATGTATGAAATATGTATAATGACAGATTAGTCTGGCATTGTCCCGAATTCTAACATTTGTGGAATCTAGGTGGTATCTATAGAAGTGATCATGATGCTATCGTTTTCTGTATGTCCGAAAGTTTCACAATTAAAAACTGGAGCATACACACACAGACAATTAAATATTACTCATGTTCAAAATTCAATAAAAGAATATACTTTTTTTCAAATTGCAGTTTGAAAATTTTAAAAGAAGGATCAAATTTTCTTTATATGAGTCACATTAAGATCTCTTTAAATATGAAACATTAAGTCACTGTTTTCCTCCTTTTTCTCCAAAAGCCAGTATATTTCTCTTATGACTATTGTGACCTTTCTGATAACTATATAATTAAGAAAATTTATTAAAATGTTTATTATTATCCAAAATGGAAAAGTCATACTAGTTTCTTGGATAGATATGTAATTAACGATTGTTTGAAACATATTGTGAGGGCTGTTATGGAGACTCATATAAATACATATTTTAAAGTTTCTTCTTATTAGGAATTTTGTATGAAACAGCCTAATCTTGCCAATGCATGAAAGTAATAAGATGAATAAGCCATCTGCCAAGAAAATGAAAACAATATTAAAATTGCACAAATAAATTATATCTATCTTTAAAAAAAGAGAAACTCTTACCTGGATACAACAAAAAATCATAATAGTTGTGTAGAATATTATGGGTTATTGTGTTTTAGTGAGTTTCAGATTCAAGTAAGATGGTCAATTATCTGATTCTTTTTTCCCACTAAAATCAATATTGGTACCCTGGCACCAGTTTCATTCAATATCCAGCTGAGAAAAATAAACTATTGAACTAAAGTGTGAAAATAAAAATAATTTTGTTTTACTATAGTTATAAGACAGACAATTCTGAGAAACAGTGAGTGTCAATTCTCTTCTTGATTATTTTTTACAGGTTAAAGGAGTTCTTTATTTCAACATATTCCAATTTAGTGAAGAAAAAAATAAAAAGTTTTAAAAGGGCATTTACATTGCCAAAGCTGGAACATTATGAGAAAAAAATAACCCAGTAAAGATAAGATACACACTTGATAATCAGGCATCTGAATTACTTTGTCAAAACAGTATTATTCATGAAGGTTCCAGGGCTTCACCAAGGCACTGTGTGACCACAGCAATGTTCTGACATGTGTTCCCAAGATAGTTAACAGCAATTCAACTTTCCTGGGGCCCATAGATTACAGACTCTTCAAAACATTCAGTTCTCCATGAATCATCGGATAAACAGACTTAGTTATAAGCTGAGCAAAGAATGTTCTGATTAATCTCTTCCTTCCCATCCAAGGGGTTGATCTCGCTCTTCGACCTGTGGGTGTCTATTGTCATGTATCTTGTAGCATCAGCTACTCTGGAAGTCTATCTAACCCTAGCAGCACTCAAGCACTAGATCACCCCGTCTCCTCTTGACCCTGGCAGTAACTCCCTGACCATTTTTCCCCTTAGATGAACTGCATTTAATCAATTTCTGATTTCATTAGGTCAAATGGCATCTTTCTTTCAATAATAGGCCAAATCCAGAGGGCTTCTTTGCTCTAACTCTACAGCAATATTTCCTTAGCATTAATACACTACTGTGATTGTAAACAACAGAAAAAATATCCTTTGATTTCCTCTGAAAATTTCTCCCGTCTTTATTCCATGAACCTAGAATGGGCATATATTAATATTTTATTGTTAAGTTAGCTGTATAATATGTGTTGACCAGTGTCATATCGTTTACAGTATGTTAGCTAGACATGATGGTTAAAGCATTCTTATAGTAAATCCCTGTGCAGAAAGAAAGCATTTTTTTGAATGTTAAGTGATCAACTCTTTTTGTATATAGAATTTATTTGGTATACTCATTGTAGTTTCTGGTGTATAGGAATAATGCTATTTTTTTTAATCCTAAAAAAATTAATTAGCATTTTAATCTCTTTATTTGGGTGTCTCAAATAAGCCCAATATTAGGCTTAGGGTAAATATTTAACTGTAAACATGTATAATCAATGCTATTTTTTTAGAAAATAAGTTTATTCCTCATTACTCATTACTATGTAAGTCCACATCCATGTAAGGAAAATCGGGTATTGCTTTCATCTCAAAGTATGAGTTGTATCCAAAAATACTAGCTTTTTTAATCCAAATTCAATAAAATGTGATCTATAACATTAGCTTCCTTCAAGAAATGCCTTGTGGATGACTTGAGAATGGTAAATCAGTCTGCCAATTCATCTTTCTTTGATTATTTAAGTAGCACCTGATGCCAAATACTCCTGCTACCCAATTTCAGTACTGTAAATAATAGACTCTTTTGTATACAAAATTAATTGACCTGAGAAAATAGAGGTAAAATAGGAGAGGCAATGGTCAAATACAAAATGTGACGGGAGAGTACCATCAGAGATGGTGCCCTCTGAACTAGAGTCAAAAGTTAAGAACAAATTCTAATCAAATTACTGCATTGGAATGACTCAAGTAAAAGTTCCTCAACAGAAAGAACTTTATGACTTGGATCCCCTTCTCTGGTTGTTTCCCATCCCAGGTTGTTACTGGTTGTTCCAGTAAAATGATGCTGATATAATTCCTGATACATACCACTCTGTTCTGATGTTTCCATTTAACTTCTCTTTGCTAGATTAACATCCTGTTTGACTCACCTCAAGCTACACTTCCTCCAAAAGCTTTCCCAAATTTCTGTGGTGAGTCAGGAGATCCTCAATATTCAGTACACATCTCTTCCATTGTAATAGACAAAGTGTATTACAACAAGCTAGGTGTCAATGTCTGTTTGTCTATCCATTAGACTGCTAGACTCTGAAGAAGACTCTGTCTCATTTACCTTTATCTGCAGCTAGCAAAGTGGCTTGATGATATTTGAAAGTACTCAGAAATGTGCAATGATAAATTAGTGAATGAACAGATGAGGGTATTCAAATGATCATTACTAATATACTTCTCATTCTGTGCTAAAAATTAAGATAAAATTGCTAAAATATTTTTAGGAAAGTAATAGATTATTGCTTCATCCTGGCTACTTGTACTGGTTTGGCTTTTTAAAGTCAGTATTTGTATGCCTCTCTAAATTTTCTCTTGGACTGTGAATCTCAAAGCAATGACATTTTTTTTAATAGGTCTCATGCACTGTACCTAGCAATATCATGTACACATATGTGTTTTATCATACAATGAAGATAAAAATGACTAAGATTTGGAGGAGAGAAAAGAGAAAATCCTAGTTCCTTTGCTTAAATTTACTGTCCTCTCAGCATCTTTCTATCATGCCTTCTAGCCTCCAGTTTTAATTGAGAGAATCTTCTGGTTCACAGTAATTCTTGATGCTGTCCTGTGGGCTCTGACTTAGAATTTTCAAGGCTCTATTGGAGGCAAGGAAAAAGGAGAAACTCTATAATGTATAAAATGATAGTAATAGTAGTTTTGATAATTTTTAGAAGACTGAGAATAGTTTCCTTTATGGTCAGTAAATTTGAAAAAATCTAGGAAATTTATGAAAATCCATACAAAAGTTAGAAAAGTGTACATATCTTCAAAAAGTTGTTGGGATTGTGCTGAAAATTTGTGTCTAAGAATCTTAAATTGTATGTACAATTTTTACCTCCAAGATAAACTAGCCATAAGATTTGGACAAGTTTCTTAAGTCTCTGGAAACTGACTTTATAGGTAAATACAGTGGATACTTTTAATATAAATCTAACATACATATACACAATACATATCTGATCTAAGGAGATAATTTTAATATATATATTACATCCAAGGATAATATATATACTATATTTAAAATATATCCAAGAACTATATAGATTTTTATTACAGTATAGATATCAGACATAATGATTTCTAAATGGGCATACTCTAAGTAAAATAATCATGACCTTTGTCTGCTATAAATTCATCAAATCTTCTCTTTAAAAATATAAAAGGAATGCACTTTGCCCATGATTTGTAAGGTTGGCAAAATCAGACTAAATAAATGCATAATTTATCAAAGGCTTATTTTTTAATATCTTCATTATTCCATTGATTCCCATAGCATTATGTACATGTTAATCTTCCATTCCCTTAAGAGATTCTGAGTGTTATGAGGAATAAACCATTGGTTTTCCCATTCCTGAGTGTGAACCTGATGTAGCAATCTCTAAGGATTAAATATCACCCACTGTCACTTGCCTATTCTTTTTTGCATAAAAGAACAAAATGATGCAGTGGTAAAATTTTGACAAAAAGTCATATAATTTCACCTAAAAAAGCAAGGAAAGATTTTGTTTGATTTTAATATTTTATACATACATGAAAGTGAAAGTGAAAGTGAAGTCGCTCAGTTGTGTCCGACTCTTTGCGATCCCATGGACTCTAGCCTACCAAGCTCCTTCCTCCATGGGATTCTCCAGGCATGAATACTGGAGTGAGTTGCCATTTATATGTGTATATATGTATATATAAATTCTAGTATATATTATATCATGCACATATATACATATACTTGACTTCCCTGGTGGCTTAGATGGTAAAAGAATCTGCCTACAGTGCAGGAGACCCGGGTTTGATCCCTGAGTCGGGAAGATCCCCTGGAGAAGGAAATTGCAATCCACTCCAGTACACTTGCCTGGAAAATCCCATGGACAGAGAAGCCTGGTAGGCTACAATTGATGGTGTGGCAAAGAGTCGGACACGACTGAGTGACTGCACTTTCACTTTCACATATACTCACATGAACTAAGCTAAATATTATAACTCAGCTGGTGATAGATACCTTTTTTTCTGAAAGTAAATTGAAGAAAGTAGGGAAAACTACTAGACCATTCAGGTATGACCTAAATCAAATCCCTTATGATTATACAGTGGAAGTGAGAAATAGATTTAAGGGACTAGATCTGATAGATAAAGTGCCTGATGAACTATGGACTGAGGTTCATGACATTGTACAGGAGACAGGGATCAAGACCATCCTCATGGAAAAGAAATGCAAAAAAGCAAAATGGCTGTCTAAGGAGGCCTTACAAATAGCTGTGAAAAGAAGAGAAGCGAGAAGCAAAGGAGAAAAGGAAAGATATAAGGATCTTGATGCAGAGTTCCAAAGAATAGCAAGAAGAGATAAGAAAGCCTTCTTCAGTGATCAATGCAAAGAAATAGAGGAAAAGAACAGAAAGGGAAAGACTAGAGATCTCTTCAAGAAAATTAGAGATACCAAGGGAACATTTCATGCAAAGATGGGCTCGATAAAGGACAGAAATGGTATGGACCTAACAGAAGCAGAAGATATTAAGAAGAGGTGGCAAGAATACACAGAAGAACTGTACAAAAAAGATCTTCACGACCAATATAATTACGATGGTGTGATCACTCACCTAGAGCCAGACATCCTGGAATGTGAAGTCAAGTGGGCCTTAGAAAGCATCACTACGAACAAAGCTAGTGGAGGTGATGGAATTTCAGTGGAGCTATTTCAAGTCCTGAAAGATGATGCTGGGAAAGTGCTGCACTCAATAGGCCAGCAAATTTGGAAAACTCAGCAGTGGCCACAAGACTGGAAAAGGTCAGGTTTCATGCCAATCCCAAAGAAAGGAAATGCCAAAGAATGCTTAAACTACCAAACAATTGCATTCATCTCACATGCTAGTAAAGTAATGCTCAAAATTCTCCAAGCCAGGCTTCAGCAATACGTGAACTGTGAACTTCCAGATGTTCAAGCTGGTTTTAGAAAAGGTAGAGGAACCAGAGATCAAATTGCCAATGTCCACTGGATCATCAAAAAAGCAAGAGATTTCCAGAAAAACATCTATTTCTGCTTTATTGACTATGCTAAAGCCTTTGACTGTGTGGATCACAATAAACTGTGGACAATTCTGAAAGAGATGGGAATACCAGACCACCTGACCTGCCTCTTGAGAAATCTGTATGCAGGTCAGGAAGCAACAGTTAGAACTGGACATGGAACAACAGACTGGTTCCAAATAGGAAAAGGAGTACGTCAAAGCTGTATACTGTCACCCTGCTTAACTTATATGCAGAGTACTTCATGAGAAATGCTGGGCTGGAAGAAGCACAAGCTGGAATCAAGATTGCCAGGAGAAATATCAATAACCTCAGATATGCAGATGACACCACCATTATGGCAGAAAGTGAAGAGGAAAAAAAAAAAAAGAAAGTGAAGAGGAGCTAAAAAGCCTCTTAATGAAAGTGAAAGAAGAGAGTGAAAAAGTTGGCTTAAAACTCAACATTCAGAAAATGAAGATCATGGCATCCGGTCCCATCACTTCATGGGAAATAGATGAGGAAACAGTGGAAACAATGTCAGACTTTATTTTGGGGGTCTCCAAAATCACTGCAGATGGTGACTGCAGCCATGAAATTAAAAGACACTTACTCCTTGGAAGAAAAGTTATGACCAACCTAGATAGCATTTTGAAAAGCAGAGACATTACTTTGCCAAGAAAGGTCCATCTAGTCAAGGCTATGGTTTTTCCAGTGGTCATGTATGGATGTGAGAGTTGGACTGTGATGAAAGCTGAGCTCTGAAGAATTAATGCTTTTGAACTGTGATGTTGGAGAAGACTCTTGAGAGTCCCTTGGACTGTAAGAAGATCCAACCAATCCATTCTAAAGGAGATCAGCCCTGGGTGTTCTTTGGAAAAAATTATGCTTAAGTTGAAACTCCAGTACTTTGGCCACCTCATGCGAAGAGTTGACTCATTGGAAAAGACTCTGATGCTGGGAGAGATTGGGGATAGGAGGAGAAGGGGACGACAGAGGATGAGATGGCTGGATGGCATCATTGACTCGATGGACGTGAGTTTGAGTGAACTCTGGGTGACGGTGATGGACAGGGAGGCCTGGCGTGCTGTGATTCATGGGGTCGCAAAGAGTCGGACATGACTGAGCGACTGAACTGAACTGAACTGAAAAATATCAAAACCACATGATTACAGAGCCACTTATATGGAGTAAACCAAAAGATTCTAAAAGTCTGGTCTGACCAAGGCACACTATATTGACAGACTGGTAGGTATCCTAGGATGCTCCTATATCTGCTCTGCCTGGATGAAGGGAGTTGATAAGTGTCAGGGGCAGTCCTAGCTGACCAAGGCTTCTGTCATTTACTGAAGCCAGGATCTCCCTGTTCCATTACACTGCAAATGCCCACGTTATAAATCATGACCTTCTGATGATTACTTCTCTTCATCCACATTACCTAAGAACAGAGTCCAAAACATAGTGGTGTCCAATATTAAAGGTCTGAGTGGGTGTGGGGCCACCCAAGATGGATGGGTCATGGTGGAGAGGTCTGACAGAATGTGGTCCATTGGAGAGGGGAATGGCAAGCTACTTCAGTAGTCTTGCCTTGAGAACCCCATAAACAGTATGAAAAGGCAAAAGGATAGGACACTGAAAGATGAACTCCCCAGGTTGGTAAGTGCCCAATATGCTACTGGGGATCAGTGGGGAAATGACTCCAGAAAGAATGAAGGGATGGAGCCAAAGCAAAAACAACACCCAGCTGTGGATGGGACTGGTGATAGAAGCAGGGTCTGATGCTGTAAAAAGAGATATTGCATAGGAACCTGGAATGTCAGGTCCATGAATCAAGGCAAATTGGAAGTGGTAAAACAGGAGATGGCAAGAGTGAACATCGACATTCTAGGAATCAGCGAACTAAGATGGACTGGAATGGGTGAATTTAACTCAGATGACCATTATATCTACTACTACGGGCAGGAATCACTTAGAAGAAATGGAGTAGCCATCATAGGCAACAAAAGAGTCCAAAATGCAGTACTTGGATGCAATCTCAAAAACAACAGAATGATCTCTGTTCGTTTCCAAGGCAAACCACTCAATGTCATGGTAATCCAAGTCTATGCCCTGACCAGTAATGCTGAAGAAGCTGAAGTTGAACAGTTCTATGGAGACCTAACAAGACCTTTTAGAACTAACACCCAAAAAAGATGTCCTTTTCATTATAAGGGACTGGAATGCAAAGTTAGGAAGTCAAGAAACACCTGGAGTAACAGGCACATTTGGCCTTGGAGTACAGAATGAAGTAGGGCAAAGGCTAATAGAGTTCTGCCAAGAGAACACACTGGTCATAGCGAACACCCTCTTCCAACAACACAAGAGAAGACTCTACACATGGACATCAGCAGATGGTCAACACCGAAATCAGATTGATTATATTCTTTGCAGCCAAAGGTGGAGAAGCTCTATACAATCAGCAAAAACAAGACCAGGAGCTGACTGTGGCTCAGATTATGAACTCCTTATTAACAAATTCAGACTTAAATTGGGGAAAGTGGGGAAAACCACTAGACCATTCAGGTATGACCTAAATCTAATCTCTTATGACTATACAGTCGAAGTGAGGAAAAGATTTAAGGGACTAGATTTGATAGAATGCCTGATGAACTATGGATGGACGATCGTGACATTGTACAGGAGACAGGAATCAAGACCCTCCTCATGGAAAAGAAATGCAAAAAAGCAAAATGGCTGTCTAAGGAGGGCTTACAAATAGCTGTGAAAAGAAGAGAAGTGAGAAGCAAAGGAGAAAAGGAAAGATATAAGGATCTTGATGCAGAGTTCCAAAGAATAGCAAGAAGAGATAAGAAAGCCTTCTTCAGTGATCAATGCAAAGAAATAGAGGAAAAGAACAGAATGGGAAAGACTAGAGATCTCTTCAAGAAAATTAGAGATACCAAGGGAACATTTCATGCAAAGATGGGCTCAATAAAGGACAGAAATGGTATGGACCTAACAGAAGCAGAAGATATTAAGAAGAGGTGGCAAGAATACACAGAAGAACTGTACAAAAAAGATCCTCACTACCCAGAAAATCATGATGGTGTGATCACTGACACTCACCTAGAGCCAGACATCCTGGAATGTGAAGTCAAGTGGGCCTTAGAAAGCATCACTATGGACAAAGCTAGTGGAAGTGATGGAATTCCAGTTGAGCTATTTCAAATCCTGAAAGATGATGCTGTGAATGTGCTGCACTCAATATGTCAGCAAATTTGGAACATGCAGCAGTGACCACAGGACTGGAAAAGGTCATTTTTCATTCCAATCCCAAAGGAAAGCAGTGCCAAAGAATGCTTAAACTACCACACAATTGCACTCATCTCACATACTAGTAAAGTAATGCTCAAAATTCTCCAAGCCAGGCTTCAGCAATACATGAACTGTGAACTTCCAGATGTTCAAGCTGGTTTTAGAAAAGGTAGAGGAACCAGAGATCAAATTGCCAATGTCCACTGGATCATCAAAAAAGCAAGAGATTTCCAGAAAAACATTTATTTCTGCTTCATCGACTATGCCAAAGCCTTTGACTGTGTGGATCACAATAAACTGTGGACAATTCTGAAAGAGATGGGAATACTAGACCACCTGACCTGCCTCTTAAGAAACCTATATGCAGGTCAGGAAGCAACAGTTAGAACTGGACATGGAACAACAGACTGGTTCCAAACAGGAAAAGGAGTACGTCAAGGCTGTATATTGTCACCTTGCTTATTTAACTTATATTTATAGTACATCATGAGAAACGCTGGGCTACAGGAAGCACAGGCTGGAATCAAGATTGCCAGGAGAAATATTAATAACCTCAAATATGCAGATGACACCACCCTTATGGCAGAAGGTGAAGAAGAACTAAAGACCCTCTTGATGAAGGTGAAAGAGGAGCATGAAAAAGTTGGCTTAAAGCTCAACATTCAGAAAACGAAGATCATGGCATCCGGTCCCATCACTTCATGGGAAATAGATAGGGAAACAATGGAAACCATGGCTGACTCATTTTTCTGGGCCCCAAAATCACTGCAGATACTGAATGTAGCCATGAAATTAAAATATGCTTACTCCTTGGAAGGAAAGTTATGGCCAACCTAGACAGCATGTTAAAAGGCAGAGACATTACTTTGTCAATAAAGTCCATCTAGTCAAGGTTTTCCAGTAGTCATGTATGGAGGTGATAGTTGGACTATAATGAAAGCTGAGCATCGAAGAATTGATGCTTTTGAACTGTGGTGTTGGAGAAGACTCTTGAGAGTTCTTTGGACTGCAGGAAGATCCAACCAGTCCATCCTAAAGGAAATCAGTCCTGAATGTTCATTGGAAGGACTGATGCTGAAGCTGAAGCTCCAATACTTTGGCCACATGATGGGAAGAGCTGATTCATTTGAAAAGACCCTGATGCTGGGAAAGACTGAGGGCAGGAGGAGAAGAAGATGACAGAGGATGAAATGGTTGGATGGCATCACCAACTCAATGAACATGGGTTTGGGTAGACTCTGGCAGTTGCTGATGGACAGGGAGGCCTGGCGTGCTGCAGTTCATGGGGTCACAAAGAGTCATACACTACTGAGTGACTGAACTGAATTGAACTGAACTGAGGGTTATTTTACATATGGTTATTATCATGTTTGCCATACCATTACACTGATTTTGGTTGTCCGTGCATGCTAAATCGCTTCAGTCATGTCTGATTCTTTATGACCCCATTGACTGTAGCCTACGAGGCTTTTCTGTCCATGAGATTCTCCAGGCAAGAATACTGGAGAGGGTTGCCATGGCCTCCTCCAGGGGACTCTTCCTGACCCAAGGATCAAACCTGCGTCTTTTATATCACCTGCATTGGCAGGCAGGTTTTTGCCACTAATGCTGTTGTTATATATTTATTTCATCTTATCAGCCTCTTTCAACTCCTGATTGCAGATTAAGACAGAAGCAACTTACACTCTCCTCATAACTTTTACCTCGGTCACACCCATGATGTGAAGTCTGAATTATCCATGTCAGAAAGTCAATAACACTAGCCAACAATAACAATAATGAAAATTAAGCCAAGAATAAGCTAAGACAAAGACAAGACAAACAGTGAAGAAACCAAAGCTCCAAACAAGGAAGAGATTCATTAATTCTCTGGATGTGCTCATGTGCAAAGTCCATCTGAAATGCTGTTTACCTTTTATTTTCCATTTGACTCTTTTGGGGACTTATGATGTTATACATAGCTTTCTTTTGTTATTTCTCTTTGCCAAAGGCAAAATACTAATATTTTATGGCTTAAATGTCCTTTGTTTTGATGTTCTTAGGTACCTGAATGTGTTTCCCATTGTCCTTTCAGGTTAACTGTCATAACTGTGAATGATCCATGATTTACTCATAGAGTAAGTTTATATGTTGTGCCTGCCAAAACAATCAAGGCCTATCAGCTTGCACCTTAGTGAAGTACTTTAGGAAAAAATGCAAAAAAAAAGTAGGCTCATAATTTAGTTATCAAAAAATAAAGGACATTCCATATAAAGTCTGAGTAATCCTTCTAGTAATGTGAAATTGCACTTGCCAGTGAGAGGTAATAATGGTTATCTTGGAAATAAAGCATGGTTTTCTCAGATCCACCTTTGTTTATTCCAGGAAATGCAAACTAAACTGAGCAAATGATAATCTTTTCTAAAACTCTACCTCACAAATTTGCCCCTAAATGCCCAGTCTTTTAAAGCTGGGTGAATAGTAATGAAACATATTGAAAGAGTAGCCTCAAAACTTTAGTAATGCCTGGATGCATTTCACTTACTTAGTTTTATTACTCTAGGACAGGTTACATAAGAATAATTAATCTTATTTTTTTCCTCATCAGTACCTAGGTTTGTTATTGAGGTTCTATGCCTTATTTTTAAATTGGGCATAACTGATTTCACAGAAGGGGTTGACTGAGAACCCATGCAATTTTTGCTTAACTCATTTTTATTGAACAAAATCCAGAATTTTAGTCAAGAAGCATTAGATATTAATCACATGCAAGTAAAATTTCCTTTACCTTCCAGTATAGCAATAGTGGGTCATTACAGAATGATAAGAAGTGAGCTCACTTAATACTCTTTACAATTGCATAAAAGCAATCATTTTTCATAAGTCTTAGAAGAAGCTTTTAACTATTACTTGAGGAGCATATTGGAATATTAGAATGTATTATGTTGTATTATTATAGATGTGCCTTGTGAATTGAAAAAAAAAAAAGTTCTCTGGTTCGAGACTCTTAGAAGTTATCCTTTTCAGCTTGAATAGTTTTCTTTAACACAGTTTGTGATTCTATAATATTTTTGCATGGCAAGTAGAGACCATTTTGCTGAAATATAAATTCCAGTATTATTTTTTAATTATTGTATTCTTAACTTTAGAGAAAATTAGAGGACAAATGCAATATTTTCTACTGCAGTTAAGTAACAACAGTTGGTGATACTTAATTTAAGGTGAGTCAGTTTTTAGAAACAATTAAAACAAATCCCTCCTCTAAATTATTATCACCTTTCTCCTTCCTTTCCTTGTAACCACTTCTCATCTTTGACTTTGAAACCCAACAGTTTAAACTTGGTTCTTATTTCAGTGGGCTAATCCCCTTTCATAAATCATGCTCAAGAGCTGAAATAATTTGCACATCATTTAAAGAGTATTTGCTTTGAAATATTCACCTCAAGCCCTTTTGTATATCCTTTCTCTCTAAAGACTTGTAGTATTTGTTTTGTTCTCTGAGGTATAAAAGACCTGGATAAACTTTATTCCTGTTGTTTCAAGATTAGTTAACGAAAATGCATATTAATTCAGCAGGGACTGGAACAAACCTCAGTAAAGATGATCATACATATGCCTCTCGGGAATAGCAAAAGTACAAAATGTCAGTCTTCAAATCTCCTCGGACTTCCTCAAAGAAGCATTGAGGGATTTAAATTTCCAGAGTATGTCTACAAATGCATTTTCTTTGTTGTGGCGAACAGGAGCCATACTGATTATTTTTCCCAAGAAAATTGATTCTACTCTTTATTTAAACAAAAATTAAGCTATCTACAAAGTGGCTCTTCAAGAATACAGGGAGAAATTGCCACAAAAACGGTAAATTTAACATCAACAAATTATATTCCTGACATGCCACTAAATTTTTAATTTCTTTTGTCTCAGAAGTCAAATCCCCAAATAAATTTTAACAGAACATCCATATCTTTTTTCCCTAAAAACAACCGAAATTAAAAGGACCTCATAACATCAGAATTAAACACATTTACAGGGGCTTCCCAGGTGGTGCTAGTGGTAAAGATCCTGCCTGCTTATGCAAGAGGAATAAGAGGTGCAGGTTCAATCCTGGATGAGGAAGATCCCCTGGAGGAGGTCATGGCAACCCACTCCAGTGTTCATGCCTGGAGAATCTCATGGATAGAGGAGCTGTGGTCCACAGGGTTGCAAAGAGTCAGACACAACTCATGCAGGTAAAGTTCAAGGATATATTTAAATGTATAAATGCAAATTTTCAGTTTGCTAGTAAACCCAGAAAAAAGTGTCAGTTTCTCCAAATAATATATTTATTCTGTATGGGAAAATGTGCCCTATTCTTTTCCTAAACTGAAAATGCCATAAACTTTGGCACATAAGTGCTTATCCAGAAATGACTGAGTGGATTCAAGAGTAATAAATCACTATATGGATCCAGCCACCAACATTCTTGTTCCATTTCTCTCCTTTACAAGTGTAGTAATAGACACTTCCATAGTCCTCAGGGTGCCAAACTTTGCACCATTAGGAAAATCTGCAAGTAGCTTGATTTCTTCCTCACTCAGTTAGCGAAGACCCAACTAAGTAAAAATCAGCAGGAATGAACTGGACTTGCTAAACTTTTCTAATACGGAGATGCAACAATTAGAACTTTCCTCCTTTGCCACTTCAATTTGCTTTGGATGTGAAGCCTCTTGTGAAAAATATTCAGATGAGATCTCAAATTATAGGTGCATGGCTGGATGATGCTGACTCTGAGTTTTCATTATGCACAGAGGATTGTCTGCTGTTTGCAATTAATCCAGACACAATCCTCTTGGTACTTAGGGAGGAATGTGGAAGAAATAGCCATTTTATAAATTGTAAACTCCTAAATTACCCTAAATTAGAGACACTATTAATCGGACACTTAGATATAGATAGGATCTGCTCATTGTGTAGGCTCATCTTCCCCTGATGGAGAAATCAATTAAATATTTAGGATGTGGAATACCTTCCAGGTTGGATAATGCATTTCATTTAAATTATGGCCCTCCAATTCGAAACATTAAAGGGGATCTTAACGGATGGAAGCACATTACTGTCTCTTGGATTGGGCGCATTAACACTTTAAAAATGAATGTGCTTCCCAGGATTTCCTATTTGTTCCACCAGCTGCCTGTCGATGTGCCAGATAAACAGTTTAAGGATAAGTATGTGAAAGATGCATGTGTAACATTCTGTGTTCTGAGGTGCACCCTTGGAGGAGAAGTCCCCCAACTGTGACCCCCGCCTTTGGATGTTTTTTCTCAGTGTTCTAGCAGTCTAAAATGGGAGGGCTCATTTGATCATGGGCGAGTAAGAAGGAAAACCTAAAGAGAGATGCAGTTAGTCCTCTCATAAAGGTTCTGTGTTTTTCTAATCTTGGTCTCCCAAATAGCTAGTGGCTATTACCAGAAAATATTGGGACAGTAGGGTAGAATTTGAAATAAACATAAGCTTTCCAATTATATAAATCGTTGATAGGAAGATCATCATTAAATGATCACTCAAGGACCATTCTTATGCCAAATTTATGACTAGTATTATAAGAATGAAGTTTCCATATCCCCTAAGCTATAGAATTATGATGTAGAAATAGCTAGTGTTTGGGAGTGTTTACCATGCTGTAGGCCCCATTTTAAGCAGTGTACATGTTCTCTCTCATTTAATTCTGTGAATAAACCTATGAGGTACAATGGCATTATCATCACACCCATTTTACCAGGTGGTAAGTGAGGCACTGAATGGTTAGTCAATGTCCCCAAGGTTACACAGCTGAAAAGAGGCAGAATTAGAATTCAAAACCAAGCATTCTGACTCTGCAGCCTGGAGCCATAACCATTGTTCTGTGAGGATTCTGGGTTTGGAAATGAGGCTGAAGTTCTCACTACTTATATATTAATAGATCTATAAACTTGAGCCAGTCATTTCACCTCACTTATATATTCTGTTTTATAATCTTGAAAATGGCCATCTACCTCACAGAGTTGTTTGAAGCATAAATTAGATTATGCAAGTAGTGTTTCTAGTAGTGCTTCACATAACATAAGAACTCAATAAATGTTAATACTGACATTGGTACACGTATTTAATTTTGATCTTTAGTATTTTGAAGAGTCTTCCTAATTTGGTTAAGGAAAGGTTACCTTAGAAATAGATGACTGAGTTCTCTTAGATTAACATATTTTCAAAAATTCTTTTGGATTTATAGGGGAAAAATAGCATATGGAATGACTTACAGAAGACTGAACTCTATGTAGTCAGTCTGAATTTAGTCATACATCGTCTTTCTTTTGTTTCCGTTTATAAAAGTCTCGATTCAAAATTAACATAGATATATTATATTAACTTACTTAGTGAAAAAAAATTTATCCAATCATAAAAGAGATGATGAAGATAGGGGTCAATTTCTTTGTTTCTAGAGACAGACTCCTCTTGCCAAATCTGATATGCTTCAGTGCATTTGTCTTACTTCAGAAGATAGTAGAAAACTCAGCTAACTGGTATAATTATATAACTTGGATAGTCATATTGAAGGGGTTCAGCTTTGGCAATATAATGAGGAATTACAAAGTTCAGTGAAGTTGCAGGAATTTAACTGAAATTACTTATCAGCATTTTGACTGGGAATAAACAGAAAAGGAACAAATTGATCCTTTCAAAGTTGGGTGGAATGTTCCAGAAGCCTTCCTTTGTAATGACTGTCATTGAGAGGCCCTGAGGCCTCTTATTTGTTAGTAATTGATACCTAGACTTCAGGCTCAAATGCTAAAGAAACTGCTATTTTAAGGGCTTGTCAAGAAAGTCAGGAATTAAGAGTCCTTTTTTCCTACCCAGCCTTTCACGAGTCTTTCACTATTGGGCCAAGATCATTGTAAGTCAAGGGTGAATCATACACAGATAATTTTCCTATTAGGAAGACTATTGGGATAAAATCAGAATCTGATATTTAAGACCATGCTTTATTTGGCTCAGAAAACAGCTTAACCAGCCACTAGTCTTCATCTATTTGCTTGTTTATATGGAGGTTTTAACAGTAAAGCTCTTCATTGTCTCTTAAATTCTGCTTTTTTTCCACTGAATAGCTAGAAATGAAATGACTTTAGATGGCATGATAATAAATAAATGATACATCAGCCAATCAACTCTGAAAACCAGTGAAGAAACAAGAATTTTCTTTTTGTTGTATTTGTTCCTTTTTCCCCTCAATGTATTCATTACATTCTGAATATAGAGGAATTAAAAATGTCCCTGTACTATAATATGTTCATAATATAAATGGACTCAGATCAGAATGATCTAAATCTGGGAACTGAGAAGAGACAAATAAGCTCTAAAAACCGATATCTGAGGTCCAAGCAAAGATGATATAAATTCTAAAAAGTTAGAGTAGTGGGAGCAAGTGCTCAGTTCACATATTGACGTCATGGGCACTTATTGAAGAATTATTTGTGGTGTTTGAAGCACTGAAGTTAAAGAGGTTCCAGATGCTCTCAATTCTACATTGACTAACAGTGTTTATGGTCACATTTTAAGTAAGCATTTCCTATTCTCTATCAAAATTAATGATGAATTTACACATGAAAAATTGTTAAAATACACTATTTTGATTTTGTCAACAAATGAATACAATAATGACTGGTTAAATATGCTTTGATATGGCTTCCTGGGTGGCTCAGTGGTAAAGAACCCGCCTGTCAGTGCAGGAGACACTGGAGACATGAATTCGATCCCTGGGTCACAAAGATCCCCTGGAGGAGGAAATGGCAACCCACTCCAGTATTCTTGCCTGGAAAACTTCGTGGACAGAGGGGCTTGGCAGACTGCAGTCCACCAGATCACAAAGAGTCAGATGCGACTGAGGACAGCACAGCAAATAGGATTTTGCAAAGTATTTAGCTAAAGTTTACACCTTGAAGTGTAAGTGAAGTCTCACATTGAACTTACCAGAAATTTTGCATTCACATTAAGAACAAACTCCTGTCTACGGAAGGTTAAGTAGTGCCATGGGCCATGGTCTACCAAGAGTTCATAAGGGAAGAATTTGATAAGTCAAACGCTGCAAGCTTGAGTCCTAGTGTCATTGTTCATCCTCAGTCTTCTAGAGGCTAGAATTGTTTCCTATCTGGCCCTGGGAATGAGAATTTGTCACTTTATAGTGATAGAAATGGTGTTAAATGACCTAGAGCCTAGCTGTTAGGAAGCAAGTGCTACTTTAAGTGCAAATTAGGCTAGCAGCTCACCTGATTGTCCAGTTGCAGTGCAGTGATGGAAAGTGTTGATTCTAGAGACAGATGACTTAGATGTAGGTAGGTCCTGGACCTACCTACCTGCCAGGACCATCTTTGTGACTTGAGTAACATTTCCTCATAGATTCACAGTGAAGAATAAATCACTTAGTCTCTGAAACTGCTTAGAACATTGCCTGGAATACAGCATGTGCTGTTAAAATATTAATTATCCTTATTAGGGACTCATATTAGACCAAATAAACCTAATAGTCTATAAAACTTGAATAACTTTAAAAACAAATGGTAAAAATATATACCATAGAGTAGCAGATTAATTGGAGGTGGTAGAAAATTTTAAAATAATCATAAATAAAATAACAATTTTGAATTTTCCATTGTCTTATATATTAAAATTAAATACATTAGATAGTGATATGAGGTAAACCAAGATCTAAAGTGATATGACTAGCATTATTTCCAAAAAGTTAAAGCATTTTCCTCTTAGAGGTAAAATAATTTTTATCAGCCTTTGTATATTAATATCAATATTAATAAAAATACAAACAGCATGCATTCTTCTAATTACAAAGCATGTATTTTCTCATTTTTCATCTTTAAAACATCCTATATAATAAGTTTATATTCACTTATAGAAGAGGAAACACAAACATTTTAATTTCAGAATATAGATTATAACTTAAGCATACATCATATCTTTTAGACTTTGTACAATTTTGTTTTTATTTCCTCTCACCCTTCTTTAAGTTTTACTTGCAAATATGTATAAATAATTATATTATTAAATGATTTTTGTACACGTGTTTTGAAGGATAAAAAGATCTGTATAAAGATATAAATGCATGTGTGCCTATATAGTAAATAAAAATAAAATTTAAGGGCCATATTGACAGATGGGAAAAGTACAAATGTCAAAGAAAGTTGATTTAGAAATTAATATATAATAACAATTAAACTCTCATATTTATTGATTTAACAGATGGTGAGTTAAGAATTAAAAGCAAAATATTAAAATGCAATTTCATTTTTAAAATTAGTGAGATTATTCTATGAACTTGTTCAGAAGTTTGTTATTTTCTAATTATATTTAAATTAACTCTAACCTTTAAGTTTTCAAAGAGTTATGTCTTTTATTTAACAGTTCCTGTTTAGAAATTTGCCTATGTACAAATATTTAGTTTGAAAATATGATATTTAATCCAATATAAACATCCATAAGATTATAGTGCAGGTAAAAAACTTTTCATGTATTTATATTATTGATTACTAAATATATATTAAACTTTGTACCCTAAGTACAGACATAATACCTTATTTTAAAACATCCTACATAGTATTTATTATTGTCAATCATATACTAAAGCCACAAAGAATTTGTTTAAATCTTAAATTCAGAAATTATGAAGAAACAAGACATGAATAAGATATAAGAAATATAAGAAAAATTGAAACTGATAACAAGATACTAAGCAAAATATCCCAAGTCACTTATTGGTTAAAGGAACATTTCCTTCCATTGCTTTTTCCTAAGGAAGAGCCCAATAAATATCAAATGTAACAGTATGCAACCAAAGAATTATTCTGAGGCAAATGCATAGCATTATATGTTTTTAGTATTAAGAGGAAAGTTAAATAATTCTCAATTTAATTCAAGAAACATTTTTTCATAACTAAATATAACCAAAGAACTCCAAAGGTAAAAATAATAAAGCTAAGAAAACCAGTAAATTATAAAGCAAAAATTAAAAGTAAACTAAAAATTAGTTCCTTGAGAAAATATTATTAAGAATAAAATAAAAATAAGTGAAAACTGTAAAAGAACATAAAGCACAATTACAATTTAAAATCTGAAGCAGATCCAGAAGTTAAATTTCAAGACAGTAGTATATAAAGTTGTGTTCTGATACAGAGAAAAACAGTGAAATATTGTATTTTAGAAAAATTAACCAAAAGAAATGAGGAAAAAGTGGAATATTCTAAAACACCTCTTCAAAATTTTCCTTCAAACTCTTTCAGGTCTAAAAATGTACTGATGTCAATTTTATAAAAAACCCATAATTTTTCATGACATTCCAAAGCATACAAATGATTAATGAGAAAAATCTTAAGTTACCCATTTAGCCGAGGAACTGAAAAATAAAGTGATAAGAGAATATATTACACCTGCAGCCCCAGCTGTCATGAACAGCAGGGGCTGTCTGCCCAGAAATGAAAGCTAATTATGACCAGCGTTTCAATCTTGATTTTCCAAGAATTTCCCTAAAAAAGTCAGCTCTGGAGACCTGCAACCAGGCTATTCTAACACTACCAGCAGTGTGTTCAGAAAATAGTATAGAGAAAGGATTTCCCTTTTGAAGGGCTAGTGATCACAGGCCATGGGATAAAAAAGAGTCTGAAAGTTCCTAGTGCTCTTAACTGCTGAAAATGGACTCCTCGAATTTAGAAGTTAAAACTAAGAACTTTGTCAGTTAAAATCGTCGGGATAGACATCTGTTTGATGAATAGTTTAAGAGAAAAGAAAAAATTTCCTTCCTTCCTAATGATGTTCTCTCCTCTGGGAATGAACCATCACTCATTGCTTTGAAGTCAAGGCTCAATTGCTTTGGTATCTCACAGCAACTAAATATGCCAACACGGAATAATTGTTTTGGAATGATGGTCGTAATGTTTGATCCATGATCAGCTTGAGATGTAAATAATGATAAACTCATCAGAATAGTCAAGGCCACCTGACCTCTTCAGTCTAGCTGTTAGGTACACCACACTTTTGTTTTTGCTTCTTTGGAAGTAATTAGCTAGATCTTTTTTTAGCCTTAGAGAAAAGTGCTCTGAAAATCATCCTAGCAAAGTAGTTTCAATGTTTGGAGGCATCGTTTTATATTTTTATATATCAGTTTTTAAGATAGCTAAGTAGCTTGGGTTAGTCAGGAGGCAGACAGTTTTTAACAACCTGCTGCCTACCTTAAAAAGAGTGTCAGATTGAGACTTAAAGGTATTCTCTATCTGTGTATAATGATATATACTACCAGTTTTATTAATTTTATATAATGAGACATGCTACTAGTTTTATTAATTTCACTTTATCCTCTACATATGTCAAGGTATGAATGACACATCTGGAAAAATACATATCCAGGGACCAAAAACATAATTTCTTATCAAAGAACTGAACTACAAAGATTTAGAAGACAAGGTACTTGAACAGTGATAAATTAGAATCGTTATTTTATATTAACCAGACCTCAGACGTGAAGCACAAATTATCGGGTATTCCTTGATACAATGATTGCATTGGGGTTATTGATTTCTTTGTGTGCCTGTGCTCAGTTGTGTCCAGTTCTGTGTGACCCCATAGACTGTAACCTGCCAGGCTCCTCTGCCCATGGAATTTTCCAGGCAAGAATCCTGGAGTGGGTTTCCATGTCCTTTTCCATGGGGTCGTCCCAACTCAGGGATCAAACACATCTCCTGCATTGTAAGGCAGATTCTTTACCACTGAACCTCCAGGAAAGCCCCATTATTTTCTTTACTATCTTTTTTTTTCCCCCTCTCTCTGTCTCTGTTGATTTAATTCAAGAAATGATACAGTTTTCTACAAAGATTTTACCTAAATCTTGATCCTTTTTAACTAACATATATGTGTGATTCCTCTTTTCTTTAACAAGAAGAAAATGAGCGTAGGAGAAGAAAGATGAAATATTGCCACTTAGAGGAAACTTGAGAAAGGAACCCGGGGCACAGATGGCCTCAGCTGAGTCTCTGCATTTTGCCATGATTCAGGGAAGGGGCTGTATCCTGTTGAACAGAACAGCTGGCATCTCCTCTAGTACTTCTGCCACCCCTGTCAATCAGGTCAGAGGGGAACAGACACACAGAACATAGGTAACATACCTGACTTCAGCCCCAGGAGAGAGGCCCCTTTTGCTGGAAAAAAAAAAAATTAATTTGAAACGAGACCTTAGCTTTTTTTCAGACTTTACAATGTTTACTGAATCTAAAAGACACGGCCCATCTTTAAATTGAAACCCTTGAACATTTTATTCAGATTTGGCTTGTACTGTGAAACCATCTTTTCACTTTTAGCACATCTGTGGGGCAGTAAATGTATGGTTTGGGAGCTTCATTCCTCTGAACTTGGAGGAAATCCCAGGGATATGTGTCATTTCTTCATTTGGGCTACATGTTATAGGAAAAACATAAGGATTAAATGACTAGTTTTACTATAATTATAGAAAATAATTTTCCCCCATCATTAAAAGAAAACAAACTAAAGTAATGGAATATTTCTATAAATGTAAGAGCATTGGTAAATTCATTAGGAAATTTTTTTAACTGTCAAGAACCCTGCTATTTTTCAATATCTGTTTTCTTCAGCATGACTTATAGTATCTTTGTCTATAAAGAAGAATTCAATATTTGCAAAAATGAAAGTACTAGTTAATTCTACTTCTGAAATTGTAATTATGATTCCCCTTTGGGGTGTCTTCAACATAGTACATTGAACAAATAGGCATTAATACTTGTTTGTCATTAAAAATAGACTATTCAGCAAGCACACATGATATGTAAAAATGATTATTGTAAAGTGTGACTCATTATCTCCATTCAGCCAGGGGTTTTTGTTTTCTTTATCTGGATTTTTAAATTAATGTGTTTTACGGTGAAGTTTGCTTTATAAAAATAACAGATTAAAGTTTAACTCTGGAGAAAAACAAAAAGGTTGAGAGGGAAAAATGATTCCAAATCATTAAATCTTCAACAGAGACATGACAGGAAAACACAAAACCCCGTTGAAGGTTAGATACGCTTCACATTTCCAGAGGACACAGAGAAGAGTCCCATCCATCCATCCACCCATCCACACATTCATTCCATATAGGAAACACTGTTCAAAGCAGCTATAATTTTCAACAAAATGATTAGTTAATATTCTCTGAAAATGTCTCACACATAAGGGAATGTTGGTCCTAATATCGGGGCTATGTGATTGAGAATCGAAACTAGCTCAAGAATATACCTAATCAACCTTCTATTTTTATGGAACACAAAAGTTAGACTGAAAGCCTCTGTATATGTTAGAGTTCAACCAGAGAAGCAGAACCACTGTTAATGAGAACGAGGCACTTCCTTGGTGGTGCAGCAATAAATAACCCACCTGCAGATGCAGGCTCTGTCCCTGAGTCTGGAAGATCCCTTGGAGAAAGAAATGGCAACCTGCTCCAGTATTCTTGCCTGGGAAGTCCTATGGATTGAAGAACCTGGAGGGCTATAGTCCATGGTATCACAAAAGAGTCAGACATGATTTAGCGACTAGACAGAAACAATAGGTACAGATGGGTGGACAAACTGTTCCAGAGAGAGAGATAGAGAGCAAACAGAGGGGAGGGAAGAAGAGAAGGGAAAGGAGAAGAAGAGAGAGGAGAGGGATTGACAGATAACAAGGAACCAAACTGACCTATATGCTTGTGGGGTTGGCTAAGTCTGCAGGCCACAGGGCAAATAATTTGAAAGGGAAGACCACAACCAGGGTGGAACCTCATAGGCAGAGGCTGAAGCTAATTATCCATAGACAGTAAGAAAAGAGAGATGAAGCCAAGCTGGAATTTCCTGAGCAGGAGTGATTTGGAGTCTCTGACCCCAGGGAAGACTTCAGCCCTCTTTTAAAGAGCTCAGCTGATCAGATTTTAAGAAATGTATTTAAATAACCTCTTTAATTTATTGAATTGATGTTAGGACAATTAAGAAACAATTAGAATTTATTTAATTGTATTTATTATAATGGTAGCTAGTAAGTTAGATACAATTTGATACATCTAAGGAATAGACTGAAATTATAATAATTAAGAAAATTTGGGAGAATGTCATTGAAACATGTATACTATCATGTAAGAAACAAATTGCCAGTCTAGGTTCGATACAGGATACAGGATGCTTGGGGCTGGTCCACTGGGATGACCCAGAGAAATGATATGGGGAGGGTGGTGGCAGGGTGGTTCAGGATTGGGAACTCATGTATACTCGTGGCGGATTCATGTCAATGTGGCAAAACCAATACAGTATTGTAAAGTAAAAAAAAAAAAAAATGCTGTAGGAGTGTGTATGTGTGTGACCTGCATGTATGATGTCATATTGTAAATATTATTTTGCAACTTGCTTTTATATTACATCTTGGAGATCTTTGCATGGTCATAGAAATAGATCTATCTGTACAGTCTTTTAAACTGTTGCATAGTATTTAACAATATGAAGGTGTCAAGGTTGACATGACCTTCTTTCTTTCTGTATGTTTGCTGTTATTAACAGTGAACATCCTTGTATCAGTACGTGGTTTTGTGCATTTGTTCTAGAATAAGTACCTCGAGTGGTGATTAATCATTTTAAAATTTAATATGAATAGAGAGTGATTGTTTAAACCATTAACCTAAAAGATATGCAGTATTTCTTTTAACATTTGCTTGCTGAGAAATAACTTAATTTTAGCTTAATAAAAAAAATACATGTTCTACATGAAAAAAAATAATTAAGAATAAATAAAGGTCTAACTTTGAATAAACAGAACGAATTGCATTCGTGATTGAGGACATACAAAAACATAACTTAAAATGAATTTTTATTAATATGGCACACATACTATGGCAAACATAGAAAGAATAAGTAAATAAATAACTCTTTGTATATTCATGTAAATTTTGAAAGCTGTGCTTAGTCTTGCCAGACAAGTTATTTATATTTCTAAATGTATGTAGCAGAAAATTCTGTGACAATTTCTAGTCAAGACAACTTCTGTTACAGTGGAAATGATGTAATCAAGGCTAGTTCGGCATCTTGTTGATGAGCAAGACATCACAAGAAGTTTGTTTTGGAGGCTAATTACACTTCTAGAGATTTTTATTATAGACTGCACCCTCATAATGTTTCTTAGCTTTTTCCTTTTATCAAATGTAATTATGATTTCAAAATCCTATTGATTTTCTTTAGATTTCCACATCAACTTAAAGCCTTTTACTATATAAGTTTCCACTATCTTATAAGAAAATCCTTTTCATGTTGTGTAAAGCAGTGATGACATTTTCACAGTCAAGTATTATAACAAATTTTACTTTTTTAAACTTTTTAAAACCTATTTAGAAAAAAAACTAGTTGCTTAGGTTAATGAATGTTTTTTCAGCTTTAAAATGTTGCAGTTTTTCTCCCATTATTCCCTCAAAATGGCTCTACTGTCGCTCCCATTGCTATTTTCTTTCCCTCCTTCTTATTTCTCTCCCCCTTAAACTCCTCCTATTTTTGTTCTTCTGTGGCTGGCTTTCCATTAACATTTAAAAATACCCTTTAATGCGCATTAACGAAAACATCTGATAGGAACAAAGGAGGGGGCAAAGGAAGCTAGAGAGGGAGAAGAAGGAAGAAATGAACAGTGGCCATTGCTATCAGTCTTCAACTAATTTCTGAAGCTGACCCTCATTTCCAGAGCTGGACCAAAGTTCTCTAGTATTGCTAAGGTGACCAAATCAGAGAAAATGAAGGATCTTAGTAACGAGAAGTCTGCAATCCTTGCAACATGGATTACTGCCATAATATTTACCTTTAAATGGAAATGGCAACCCACTCCATTATTCTTGCCTGGAAAATCCCATGGACGGAGGAACCTGATTAGGCTGCAGTCCATGGGGTCACAAAGAGTCAGACACGACTGAGTGACTTCACTCACTCACTCATGCACTATTGAAAGTACAGGGAATCTAGTCACTGTTGGTCTGTTTTTAAATTAGTTTATCTTTTTTTAATTGAAGGATAATTGCTTTACAATATTGTCCTAATTTCTGCCATGTATCATCATGAATCAACCATGGACATACATATGTCCCTTCCTTCTTAAAACTCTCTCCCACATCCCACCATATCCCACCAGATTGTCACAGAGTACCAGTTTGAACTCCCAGAGTCATACTGGAAACTCTCACTGGCTATCCATTTTACATATGGTAATGTATATATTTCCATGTTACTTTCTCCATCATCCCACGCTCTCCTTCCCCTCACCCATCCATGTCCACAAGTCTGTTCTCTGCATCTCCATTGCTTCCCTGAAAATAGGTTCCTCAGTACCATCTTTCTAGGTTCCGTATATATGTATTAATACCTGATATTTGTTCTCCTCTTTCTGACTTACTTCACTCTGTATAATAGGCTCTAGTTGATCCACCTCATTAGGACTGCCTCAGATCTGTTCTTGTGTGTGTGTGTGTGTGTGTGGGTGTGTGTGTGTGGGTGTGTGGGTGGGTGGGTGTGTAGATCGCCTACCTTGGTGGTTCAGCTGGTAAAGAGACCACCTGACAATGAAGGAAATGCAAATAGATTCTAGGTTCATCCATCTCGTTAGAACTGACTCAAATATGTTCCTTTTTATGGCTGAGTAATTATTGTATAATCATTTCATGGCAAATAGATGGGGAAACAGTGGAAACAGTGGCTGACTTTATTTTTTGGGGCTCCCAAATCACTGCAGATGGTGATTGCAGCCATGAAATTAAAAGATGCTTACTCCTTGAAAGGAAAGTTATGACCAACCTAGACAGCATATTAAAAAGCAGAGACATTACTTTGTCAGCGAAGGTCTGTCTAGTCAAGGCTATGGTTTTTCCAGTGGTCATGTATGGATGTGACAGGTGGACTATAAAGTAAGCTGAGCGCCGAAGAATTGATGCTTTTGAACTGTGGTGTTGGAGAAGACTCTTGAAAGTCGCTTGGACTGCAAGGAGATCCAACCAGTCCATCCTAAAGGACATCAGTCCTGGATGTTCATTGGAAGGACTGACGTTGAAACTGAAACTCCAATACTTTGGCCACCTGGTGCGAAGAGCTGATTCATTTGAAAAGATCTTGATGCTGGGAATTGAGGGCAGGAGGAGATTCAGATGACAGAGGATGAGATGGTTGGATGGCATCACTGACTCAGTGGACATGGGTTTGCATGAACTCCAGGAGTTGGTGATGAACAGGGAGGCCTGGCGTGCTGTGCTTCATGGGGTCACAAAGAGTCAGACATGACTGAGCTACTGAACTGACTAATATATGTGCAGCTTCTTTATCCATTCATCTGTCAATGGATATCTAGGTTACTTTCATGTCTATTGTAAATAATGCTGCAATGAACATTGGGGAACATGTTTCTTTTTTCAGTTATGGTTTTCTCAGGTTACATGTCCAGTAATGGGATTGTTGGGTCATATGGTAGCTTTACTCCTAGTTTTTTAAGGAATCTCCCTACTCTTTTCCATAGTGGCTGTATCAATTTACATTCCTATCAGCACTACAAGAGGGTTCCAATTTCTCCATACCCTCTCCAGTATTTATTGTCTGTAGATTTTTTGATGGTTAGCCATTCTGAGCTTTGTGAGGTGATATCTCATGGCAGTTTGGGTTTGCATTTCTCTAATAATGAGCAATGTTGATCATCTTTTGATGTGTTTATTAGCCTTCTGTATACCTTCTTTGGAGGAATGTCTGTTTCGGTCTTCTGCCCACTTTTTGATTGGGTTGCTTATTTTTCTGATAATGAGTTGTATGAGCTGATTATATATTTTGGAGATTAATCCTTTGTCAGTTGTTTCATTTGCTATTATTTTTCTCCCATTCTGAGGGTTGTCTTTTCACCTTGATTATAGTTTCCTTTTGGTCTTTATCGATAGTACTGCATTTTTACAGTACAACTTACATAGTATCCTTATTCATGCTTTTATGTAACAGAAAGCTAATACTTTATATTTTCCAGTTTAACAATCTAAATGCTGATATATTGCATATAAAAAAGCAAAAATGTTTGAAAATATAATTACCTTTAGACATTAATCAACAGGAAAAGTATAAATATGTTTTCTTTTCATTACTTTTTGACATCTCCCCACATAAAAACTAACAAAAGACCACGTTTTGTTGTATTAGCAACAATGATATTTTCAGTTAGCTTCACTATCTCCATTTGTGCTTAGGTATGGCTTAGGCACTTTCTGCAACCCCAGCTTACATCAGCTAGCTCTCTAATTCCTCCCTTGGAAGGCAGAAAAATCCCCCAATTGCCTTTGATAATCTCTGTCACTCTTGAGAATTCTATTTAACAGAAAACCTATGTGTGTCAGTCAGCAAATCAGTTCCTTGAACAGTGAGGACCTAACATAAAAACTGAATTCTTCATTTAGTTTGTTTTGTCCCACTGAATAGGGGACAGAGGGAGGGTTGGGGTCTCAGCAGATATCCCCAGGATGTTAAAGTTACCCCAGAATAAAATTTTTATTTTGATCAGCTACTGTGGTGACTGAGATGATAAAGAATCTGCCTTGGTTTGATCCCTGGGTTGGGAAAATCCCCTGGAGAAGGGCATGGCAACCCACTCTTTAGTTATCTTGCCTTGAGGATTGCATGGACAGAGGAGCCTTGTGGGCTACAGTCCATGGAGTTGCAAAGGGTCAGACACAACTGAGCGACTTCCACTATTGTATTTTCAGTCTGTCATGGTTTCCTACATCCATATAGGAGGATACAGTATTGGGGCCAAACAATACAGGGAGGTTTGGAAACAGTTGGCTTTTATGGGCACAATCTTATTCTTTCCATATCCATTTTTTTTTTAATTGTGAAAATGAAGCCAATTTTTTTTTTCAAACAATGCAGCTTCTCAAGACTCTTGGAAAAGACAGCTTGGGTTGAATCTTTTTTTTTTCAGCTTCTGAGAAAAAAAAGTCAGTTGTATAAATCGAGCGTATATATTTGTCCAAACATTCATTGTGTTTGAGTATTAGTGGAAAAGAGTATTTCATGTTGTAGGCTTTGTCTCCTGGTTTAGTTCTTCAAGTTTCTGATTCTTACACTCATAAATCAAGCATATTCAGGCACAAAACAGGTAATTGAGGGGAGCCATTTGCTCGGTAATACCATCCTCTCTTTTGTGCACACATTTGCAAATGTAAATGATTTGCATCTGTGCAGACACCCTTGAGGGGCTTGTCTATCCTCACATCATTTTTAGACATCCAAGAAGTTTCTTTGTAAAACTCTCATTCTGTGATGCCAGATGGTTGATACAACCCTACAACACCATATTTTGAGCAAGGAGGACCAGTTTAGCAGGTAGATGAAACAACACCCGTTAAAATTATTGTCACATCTCCCGATTCAATAATGGCAAAATGTACGTCTCATCACATGTTCATTCCAACCACAAAAATGAGTAAAATTGATATGGTTTTCCTTTTACACTAAGAATTGGGCACAGCTGCTCCCTTACAAACATTAAAAGGAAAAATAAAAGATAATAACATCTTTAATTTCTCATGTTTCTCAGCATCTCTTAGAAAAACAGCTTCATGATACATGGCTCAGTGGCCTGAAAATACCTACTCTTGCTACACTTTTAAGCAGTGGTTTCTTTCCCTTTATAACTTGAGTGAGGGAAGATTTCTAGCAAACCTGACTTGGAGATCTGAGGAAGAAAATCTGAATACTTGAAATGATGCCTTATCGTGCTGTGCAATTATTTCAGGGCACTTCTTGCAGTGTTTTAGTTTGATCACTACCCTGTACCATTCATTTACCTTGTTTGAAAGAGAAAAGGTTAAAGAAATAGCTATATGCATGGCAAATATTAAAAAGATAAATGTTTCAGATATTTGTCATACTGTCACTTATTTGTTTTTTCATGCAAAATTGAAATGCACTGATCAGATAAGTAATTGTAATTGGTTTTGGACTATATAAAATTCACAGAATTATATATATATTAAATTAATGCATTAAATAACAAAATAAGCATTTTTTTTTACTAGATTACAAAACCTTTAAATAAATCCAGGTGTCCAAAAGTGTTGTTTCCCTTCATTAGAAGGATTGTTTAGGAGCTTTCTTGAGACTACCTTCAAATCACAACACAGACATAATATATAATTCAGTTTATTATATTTTTCCATTTAGGCTTACAGATCTTAGAGACACAAATATTTTAAAAGAACAAGATTTTCATGGAAAAATATGAATTATACAGTAGTTTTATTGAGTCTTTATTGCTAATGCACATGGGGTTCAGAACCATAATGACGATATTAGGCACTTAAGTCATTAGGCTGTCATATTACAGCAAAATTATTTGTACTATATAATCATTGTTTCCTTTTTATATTACACAGATCTAAGCTTAGTTCATTTATCTTTGCCATTACAATACTACTTTGTTGTTGTAAATACCTATTTTTTTAAGGATCATTTGAGTATGTTCATTGTAGTTCAAGTTCATGTTTATTAGACCTTTGTGTCTTTAAAGCTGGGAAACATGATTGAGGGAAGTTTTCAATCTGCCTCATGGTGTCTTGTTGGATTATGTATTGCTGCACAGTGTCAATTGCTATATAGCTTGTATTTTAAGTACTTGGATACACATTAAAAATTTTGAGAGGAACAGGATCTAGTTTCCTTTTTTAACCAGCATTTCCATCATACTCTTATTTAAGACACACTCTTATTCTTAAAATTAAATGAAGTTCTGTTTATATTCACCTTTTTTGAGGGGGTGGGGGCTTTCAAGATGAACACATTTAAATACTTTCTAGTGATTATTTGCAATAAGAAGAAAATCATTTTGAGGGGGAGGGGGAATAAAGCTGAACCTGAAAGCTTCAGCTGAAAATCTTCTGCTAACGTTAGGTGAATATGGCTTTGGTTTTGAGAACTAGACCGAGGGTTTCATAAACCTTTAAAAATAATATTGATTATTATTATTCAGCTAGTCAAACTGTTTTCTCAGGATTTGCTTTGCTTAAAGTCAGTGCCATGATGGATTGTTTGTCTTATTATTAAATCCTGGGGATTATGGAACAATATAGTTTATCTGGCCCATAGATGCTGTGTATTCCCTTGTAAGTGTGTGAGAAAGAATGAAGGTGTGTGTGTGTGAGAGAGAGAAAGAGTAATGTGAAAGTTGAAAGATGTATACACTACTGAGTTTGAATAATTTCTGGCTGAGATTATGAGAATTGATTCCCATACAGGGAAATGACAGAAAAGTAAAATCAGTAGTCTATTCAAATCATGGTACAGTCACATCAGCTAAATATTGGGAAATTAAGAGCAAAATCAAAACTTAAATTGACCAAAACCAATTAATTCTGTAGCTAAGCACACAGTGTCTGTGTGTATGTCTCTAACTTTTCTCACAAGAACAAAACCTTGATTTGTGTAATGCACTATAAACCAGACAATGCCCATCCAGTCTTTCCTACATTAAATAGATCATCTGAAACTGGCCCTTTGTGATAATTTAAAAATTTTACCTTGCCATGAATTTTCAAAAATAAAATAAATGTAGTAGAAGAGAGAATCAAATAAGCATTTGAACTATTATAACAGTCCTGAGCAGAGGGAGTACAGCTTAGGTTTGGGTATAAAAATTCAGTTATGGTGGAGAGATGACTAACACATGTGAAATTTGGACAGAGCAGCACTTGAAAGTGTGTGTTAGTTGCTCAGTTGTGTCCAGCTTTTTGCGACCCCATGGACTATAGCCCACCAGGCTCCTCTGTCCATGGAAATCTCCAGGCAAGAATACTGGAGTGTGTAGCCATTTCTTTCTCCTGGGGATCTTCCTGACCCAGGGATCAAACCTGGGCTCCTGCATTGCAGGCAGATTCTTTACCATCTGAGCCAAGAGGGAAGCCCATACAAAAATTCAGAAGCTTAATTATGACAGATAATATAATAGAATGTGTCTTGCTTGACGTCCTCTACCAACCTAAAATGCAATAAAATCACCCTACTTTTTTCCTAAGTGTTGCCCCTTTTAATGAATCACTCTAGCTCCCCCTGCAATTGTCTTACTCAGACACTTAACAGAAACCTAGATGGAAAAAGAACTGAAAGACAAATCAATACAGAAATAATCTCTGGTTTTGGTGACTCTGATTCTGGAAACATAACTTTGTGGCTTTCTTTTCTGACACATTGTTGCCCATTACTGTGGTAACATCTCTGAGCCAGCTCACAGTACCACCTGCCTGCAGTGTTCAGCTGTGGTTCCAGGGGATTGTATTTGTATTGATGGATGCCCATCTTCCCTGGTGGCTTAGATGTTAAGCCTCTTCCTGCAATGCGGGAGACCTAGATTTGATCCCTGGGTCAGGAAGAGCCCCTGAGAAGGAAATGGCAACTCACTCCAGTACTCTTGATGAGAAATTCTGTGGGCTACAATTCATGGGATCACAAAGAGTTGGACACGAATGAGCGACTTCACTTTCGCTTTCACTTATGCCCACCTTCAGATATGACACCTAGAGGCTTGCTTTAGAACTGTACTGTCCTATATGGATGCCACTAGCCACGAGTGTTTATTGGACATTTAAAGTGGGGCTAGTCTGAATTAAAATGTGCTGGCTATGGGTATGACATACATACCAGATTTCAAAAACTTAGTACAAATGTCTCCAAATAATGTTTATTTTAATTATATGGAGAAATAACAATACTTTGGATGGATTAGGTTAAATAAAATATACATATTATTAAAATTAATATCTGATTTTTCTTTACTAACGTAACATTGTTCAGTCACTCGGTCATGTCTGACTCCTTGTGACCCCACTGGAGCATGCCAGGCTTCCCTGTCCTTCACCATCTCCCAGAGCTTGCTCAAACTCATGTCCATTGAGTCAGTGATGCCATCCAACCAAATACTCTTGTGCTATAAGTTGCTATCCCTTTGGAAAATATCTCATCCTCTGTCATCCCCTTCTCCTCCTGCCTTCAATCTTTCCCAGCATCAGGGTCTTTTCCAGTGAGTCAGCTCTTCGCATCATGTGGCCAAATTATTGGAGTTTCAGCTTCAGCATCAGTCCTTCCAATGAATATTCAGGACTGATTTCCTTTAAGTTTGACTGGTTTGATCCCCTTGCAGTCCAAGGTGCTCTCAAGAGTCTTCTCCAACACCACAGTTCAAAAGCATCAATTCTTCAGTACTCAGCCTTTATGGTCCAGCTCTCACATACATACATGACTACTAGAAAAACCATAGCTTTGACTAGACAGCCCTTTGTTGTCAAAGTAATGTTTCTGCTTTTTAATATGCTGTCTAGGTTGATCATGGCTTTTCTTCCAGAGAGCAAGCATCTTTCAATTTCATAGCTGTAGTCACCATCTGCAGTGGTTTTGAAGCCTAAGAAAATAAAATCTGTCACTGTTTCCATTATTTCCCCATCTATTTGCCATGAAGTGATGGGACCAGATACCATGGTCTTCATTTTTTTGAATGTTGAGTTTTAAATCAGCTTTTTCACTCTCCTCTTACACCTCCATCAAGAGACTCTTTATTTCCTCTTTGCTTTCTTCCATAAGGGTGGTGTCATCTGCATATCTGAGGTTATTGATATTTCTCCTGGCAATCTTGTTTCCAGCTTGTGCTTCATCCAGTTCGCCATTTTCCTGGATGTACTCTACATGTAAGTTAAATAAGCAGGTGACAATATACAGCCTTGACATACTCCTTTCCCAATTTGGAACCAGTCTATTGTTCCATGCCCAGTACTAATGGTTGCTTCTTGGCCTACATACAGGTTTCTCAGGAGGCATGTAAGGTAGCCTGGTATTCCCATCTCTTTAAGAATTTTCCACAGATTGTTGGGATCCACACAGTCAAAGGCTTTGGCATAGTCAATGAAGCAGAAGTAGATGTTTTTCTGGAATTCTCTGGCTTTTTCTATGATCCAACCCATATTGGCAATTTGATCTCTGGTTCCTCTGCCTTTTCTAAATCCACTTTGAATGTTTGGAAATTCTCTGTTCATGTACTGTTGAAGCCTAATTTGGAGAATTTTGAACATTACTTTGCTAGCGTGTGAAATGAGTGCAATTGTGTGGGAGCACTTACATATGTGGACAATACTGGACTAGGTGGTCTGAGGTCACAGATCAGGATCTCCTGAAGAAACAGCCTCTTTGTGTGTGCATGTTCGTCTGCTTAACTGATTCAGAGAATGAAGTTGATATCATCTTCACCATCCTTGTCATCCTTATTATCATTAGCCATGCAACTTAGTTTTTTTCCTTATTTCTCATTCACCTTCCTCCCCATAAATGCCACCTAGGATAATTTTAATATATCCTCGAATGTGTCTTTAAAATATATTTAATTTTTTAGTATGAATCCTATTTTTCTTACTTAAATAAGATAATAAGGATAGCAAGATAATTTTCACTCATATCTGTGAATAGATAAATAATAAAAGAATACCACAAACCACAACTCTTTCTAGATGTTCCGGGTTTGAAGAGAAAGGCCTGAGGGTCAAGATATGTTTCTTTTCTCAGACCTGTTGTGGATGTAAACTCAGACTGTTATTCAGTGATAATAACCTATCATAATTCCCTTTCCTCATGAAACATTAAGTGAAGGGTTGCTTTCTTAGAACCTAGGGATTTATTTATAAGTTGCAAGAGGTTGAATAAAAGAAATTAGAGCTTTGACTTTTCTAGAAAAAGATTCAGAGTATTCTTCTATTCATTCAACAATTTATACTAAGCACCATTTGGGACTTCCATGGTGGCTCAGACGGTAAAAGCATCTGCCTACAATGAGGGAGACCGGGGTTCAATTCCTGGATTGGGGAGATCACCTGCAGAAGGAAATAACAACCCACTCCAATATCCTTGCCTGGAAAATCCCATGGACAGAGGAGCCTGGCAGGCTACAGTCCATGGGGTCGCAAAGAGTCGGACACAACTGAGCAATTTCACTTCACTTCACTTCTACCATTTGCTCAGGTACTCGAATTAGTCTCTAAAAAAAAAAAAAAAAATCAATAAAATGAAATATGGGCAAAAATTTTGCTCTTGGGGAGTTAACATTCTATTGGGGGAAATAGATATTTTAAAAGGAAAGAAAAGATGTATTAGTGAGATAGTGAAGTTTATAAACTTAAAGAAAGAAACCAAGGAAGGGAGGTAGCACCTAAGTAGAGAAGGCTTACAAATTTAAACAGAGAGAGAAAACCTATATAAAGGTGATATTTAAGGAAAGACCTAAAAGAGGTGGGGAAAGTAGCTATGCAAATATCCCCAAAAAACAGTGTGTGCAACAGCCCTGAGGTGGGATGTGCTCAGGAGATAACAAGAAGGCCAGTGTAGCTAAAGTGAAATTAGTGACTGACAAATAGCTCAATCTGGTCATATGATAGCTCACCAGAGAGATACTCATTCTGAAGAGTTTTCTTTTACTGTACTGTTCAGAGCTGATCTTGCTTAAAAGTTAAGAATATGACACTACGAAGTACAACATCAGAGCAGAGAGTCTCCTGCCAACTAATCCATTCCCTCATTCCCACCACGCAAACAATTCAGGTCCTCAGATCTTCAGATTCTCTCTGAGCTATATTCTATCTGTTATTAATCAAGTGTCAAGGATCTTTTAAAAAATTTTAATGTGTAAATTATTAAAGTACCTATTTGTGTATCCTAAGGCTACATGGGATGTATTCCTGGTACATTCTGGTAAGAAATTCCATTATATAAGACAGTGTTACTACCATATTTATCAAAGCAGAATTTCTACCAGTTCTATTTGGGTAGACAGAAGATTTCAATCTTAAATTAGGTATAAATAAAATATGCTTATTATTTTTAAAATTATAATTATTATTATTAGCAGAAGTTGTAGTAACTCATGTATTCATCTGGGGTGGTTTATACCACCAGGACACCTAAGCCATCAAAGCTACAAGTAATAAACATACACACAGTTGGAGAATTTAGTGTGCTCTTTAAAAGTGTGAGAATGTAGACTCTGTCTCAACAAGCAGTTTCCAGGGCTCTTCCTATGGTATATTGGCATAACTCCTTGCTGACAGCTAATATTAATATAAGCTTAATTTTTAAATAAGTACTCCAAATTTCGTAAATGATCTATATCTACTTTCTGTTTAGTCACATTAGATGCATTGTGATTTTTACTTGATAGTGCCCGAAGTCCAAGGACTATCTCTGTTTAATTCACTTTATAGAATGTAGTGCAAGCTGTAATTTATGATGATAGTGGTGAGAATGACGAAGGAGAAAGTGAGGCAGAGGATAAACATAGTAATCTGTTTGTGTACATGCAAAGCACTGTGATCATTTACAGCATAGCATTTAATCCTTACAACATTGCAACCAAGAGTTTATATCTCTATTAAATATAATAGATAAGGAAATAGAGATTCAGGGAAGCCAAGTCATACATTTCCTAAGTGGTGGGTCTGGGACTCAAGATCAGATCTCATAACATGAATGCCTATGTTCTTTCCACTGTACGTCTTGCACTGACAGTATTCAATTGCTAAATATTTTTAAAACTGAGTCCTGACTGTGTGTCAGCCTTGATGAGTGTATAGGGAGCACCCTTCGTGTGAAGATCTGCCTCAGCCCATCCTCATCTGTGACTTCAGCATGTATTCCAACAGCAGTTTATTTCAGGTGGCCACAAAACTGGGGGAAAAAAAAAAAAGTATTTTTGCCAAACTATTTTGTGACCCAGAGCACATAATTCTCATTGACCATTCCCTCACAATGGAGCAATTAAGTTCAATTTTCCTTTGCAAGGCCCCACCCTTGATTCACAACTCTGTCCACCTCTGCTTTTTTCAGCCATTACATAAGCCAACACCTGTTTGTGTTGTTAGGAGTGTTTTCAGACTGAAGTCCACAGGTGTTTTTTTCTTTTGTGCCATAGAGTGAAAAATAGCTAAACTCACTTTCCAGTGATTAACTTAAGGAAGTATTTCCTGTTGGAAATTTCTTAACTGAACTGCTTGACACAAATGGGGAGGGAGTCAGATCCTGCTAGAATATTTCTCTTTTACTCTTGGTTCTGCTTTGACAGTTTGAAGGATTAAGGGATAACAATAACAGTAGTTATTGTTATTATCAAGTCTTACTGTGTCTTTCTCACCATTCGCTGTGTCCCTGTTGGAATAGACGCTGATGACTACATCTGTTGTGTTATTAAAACTAGATCTTTAAGTCAAAATGAGAATGTGTGTGCATCACCTCATTTTAAGTTTCCTTAATGTTTCCAACCATATTTTAGAAATAAATCCCCAATGCTTTTTTGCTAAGTGCATTTTCCTTTCAATTTAAACCTATGTGTATTTTAAAGGTCATTTAATCCACATACTTCTAGTTTCTCTGGTCTTAAATCATCACTGTGTTATTTTTTATGTAAGAGGTACTTAATGTCTCAAGAAGCTTTCAGAGACCTTTAAAACCCAAAGACATTTTTTTTTTCCCTAAGACCAGAAGTTCTACTTTGTAGAAAATCAGGATCTCAGCCTGTTCCATAGTCCAAAAGTTCGACTTTCAGAGGGGCTGGAACTTGGCGAAATGCATGTTCCCATCCTTTGCTCAATCCTCTCTATTTCCTCCTAGCTTAGGCTGCAACACATGGAGACATATCCAGCAGAAGACTCTCCTCAGTGACATCTGTGTCTGGAGGAGTGTCCTGGCAATTGGCAACAGGATCTTCTCCCCCACCCCCACCCCTAGGGAAAGGAAAGGCTCAAAACCCCAAATAATAATAATCTCTTACAGATTTCAGGTTACCAAAAGTTAAAGAAAAGGATAATAGCAAAACATAGCCCTGCTGCATGTCTAAAAGAAGGCTACTGTAGTTCCCTATCCCCCCGCCTTGGGGCATGTCTTTTTATGTTATTATGCATGATTATGCATATTAATTTAAATGCATTTCCATATTTTATTCAAAACTCTTTTTTTAAATATGTAGAATAAAATGAAATTAATTGATGGCAACGACTGCATTTAAATTCAAATCTAAAACTCCTGACCACTGGAAGCATAGGCCAGTAGGGGGCGCCTACGGCAACAGTCCTGGCTCCTCTAGAACATTCTTCTCGATTGAGGAAAGATTTTCCTGGGTTTCGGGAGACATACAGATGTGCTGACAAAAACCCAGAGATGGTGGTTGAGATATTTGCGATAGAATTTTTACCCCGCTTCTTACTTGGTGGCCTTAGGCAAGTGACTTGAACAATCTGGTGTCTTTTTCCTCAGCTCAAAAGTAAGGAGCATTATGTTCTCTCCAGTTCATTCCAGGCTTAATATTTCATTTTTCTGTGACTCCAACATGACCTGTGCCCAAGAATGGGATTATCTGATGGTCAAAAACAAGGAAAAGCTTGGCAATTTGTTTACAATTAACTCATCCAGGAAAAGAAATAAAACATTTGGGATAATCATTGAATGGTGGCAGAAAGTAAATCTCCCATCACTATTTTTAATACAGTTAATCTGAAGGTGTGACCAAAAAGCAGAAAGCAGTTTCATTTGTTGACGACCTGGGGACCATCGTCCCCAAGAAGGACCCCAGATAGATTTAAAATAGAAAACAAATAAAAGCGCCTATATCCTGGCCACATCAAGCATCACAGTGATACAGGTCTTTCTGGGTCTTTTCCTCATTTTTTTCCTCCTTCTTTAGAAATGTATGTTATGAATTATGATTATTGCGGTGGAGCCAAGTATTCACGGGCTCCAGCTAGATCTTTGTTTAGCAAGCATAAGCTCACTGCCAGCTGCAAATTGCAGCTGTCTGTCAGCATTTGTGAGGACAAACCGCTCCACTACCCCAGATCACTTAGCTGGAGACTGCATATTGTGTCCTCAGCTCTGCTCGGCCCACCCTTTGCATTCTCAATACCCTTTCCGTGGGGGAGGGTCTCAGCCATTCACGAGCACATTTTGGAGCAAATACCTGGAAGCTTATGTCAAAACGATGCTTCTCATAGAGAATCGCATCCCAGTAAAACTATTTTGTGAGAGACTGACTCTGGCCTGACATTTCCTAATCTCTGATGTCCTAGAAAAGGCATGGGAGGCTGCCACCCTAACAACCAACCATTTTTTTAGGACAGAGTGACCCCTACAGAGAGTGCCAAGAGAATGGGCCCAAGGCCAGAAGCCTGTCTCAGAGCTGGGGAATGTGGGGGTGAGAAGGCCATGGCCAAAGGGCAAAGCCAGAGGAAGGACACAGTCCAGGGGGCTGAGTGCAGCCATTCTCCTGGGCTGTAGCATGGAAGAGCAGGAGGCAAGACTCAATGGAATCCTTATCTGGGGAGAATTCCTAGTCTCTAACGTTCAAGTAAATTTGGAACTGTGTCATTTAAGTAGGGAATTTGCAGAAGGATACATTTTGCTTGTGGAGCATTTGCCAGCCTTCTAAGCAATTTTTTTTTCTTTAAATTTCTAGGCATGCATAGAATGGGAGAGAAGCTGGCAGCACCACACCAGATTTAATTAAAGTATCTGTAAACTTAACCAAAGTCTTCCCTGTTTTATCATCAGAGTAATGTTTGTGAGTTCTGGGGATCATTTTTTAGAACGTTGGCAATCACAGGAATATTTTGAAAATTATCCCAAGAATCCAGGAATACCCTGTCTCCCCAGGCATGTGTATACAGTACACTCTGAGCTTCTTAGAGGGTAAAAACTTGGACTGAAGGGTCTTTAGACCCTGGAATGCTGCTCATACCCTGCAGGAAACATGAGGTATGAACAGTCAGTATTTGGGAAAGGTATACTTTTAGATTTTGTTTAATAATAATTTCAAATGAAAACTAAATCTGGAATTCTTCCTACTCATGGGGGTATAATGAGAACTTCTCTTGGCTATGTAAGAGTGTTGTTTCAGGAAGAAATGTACCCTCTTGGGAAAAAAAGACACACTGCAAATTCAAATTAGTAATAAAACTGTACAGTGTGTAGCATATGACTAGAGTTGGCCTAAGTCACTCATGGGAGAAAACATTCTAAGGCTTGGGAAAAGTCACATCCCTGGTGTGTGTGTGTGTATGTGTGTGTGTGTGTGTGTGTGTGTATGTGTGTGTGTGTGTGTGTGTATAGAGCTGTGTATGTTTGTGGACAGGGGAGCAATGACTCAATATAAACAACACTTTCTTTCCCACAACTTAAACATACACACAATACTTAAAATAGTTTCATTCAGGGATAGAAGCCATGAGAGTCACAGGATCATTAAACAATAGCAAAGCTCTGTTAGTCCGTGATCTTTCCATATTCAGGGGAACTGTTTAAAAAAAAAAAAAAAGACTCTGCAAGAGATCGATATTTTCCAAAGGGATAGCAACTTATAGCACGAGAGTATTTGGATTGCTAAGTGCCTTCACTTCTCTCTGTGTTGCAGTTTGCTGCTTTGTTTGTTGTGAAGCCTTTTTGCTGGATGTGTTACATGCGATGAGCTTTGGTGTTATAATAAACAGAGAGGAAGGCTGCAATAATGTATTTCAGTTAGGAAGAAGCACTTGAAAGAAATTGGTTTTGCTATACACATGATGTGAACCAATCAATAGTGGTTTAGTCTGACAAGCACTGTCAATATCCATTGTCACAGTTCAGAAAGTCTTTAATGGATAGTTCTTCAAAACCCAATGATTTCAGCACGTGTTCAAAGTCTTGCAATACACTCTACCTGGCAGAAATTAATCATAGATAAACTTTTGGTGTTGTATGAAGTATTTTTTTAACAAAAGCCAAATAGCAGTTAATTAAAATGTATATATTAATATATATTCATCTTATATAAATTAATATATATTTAATGTATGAAGCAGCTAAAGACTCTAATAATACCAGGTACATAATAAATGCCCAGTAAATGTTGAAAAAAATCAGAGGCACTGGAATGGAAGGTGAAAGTGCACTTTTCATACCACCTGCTCTATTTACTTACTGATTGTTACAACTATGATTATGATACAGAGTAACTATCATAACCACAGTTCACAACAATTAGTAGTTTTTATTGAATGCTTACCATGTTTTGTATATATAAGGACATTTAATTTTTGCAACAGTCCTTGGTAGGGATATTGTCGGTACCATTTAACAGATGAGAAAATAGAGGCAAAAAGAACTTATGTTGCTTAAATAAGATTCTGCCACTGTTAGGTGACAGTTGAAATTTAAAATCTGAAATTGTTAGTATTCAAAAGAGATAGAGAAAATGCATGAAAGAGACTGGAACACAAAGTTTTTGAAAAGGAACAGCATTAATGTTGAAAGGAGGCTACATATTAGTGGTTCTGCTTTCATGCTTAAATATTGATCCTAAACTCTTACTCCTATGAAACAACTAGGAATAATAAAAGCAGACTCTGTGATTGGGATGGAGAAGAACAAGGTTCCTAATTGGGCTGAGAGAAGAGCTAAGGAGTTTATAAACATGAATGTATATGCTTATAATATAGTGGGCTAAGGGTATACCATCTGTTTTTGAAAAAAAACTATAGTGTGATGACAGTAATCAAGAACAAGAACTAAGAAACTGAGAGAGACGATTAGGTCACTAAAGCATTTTTGCTTAAAAGGAAGCCCCAGTCTGTACTCTGTATCTCTATTCCTATATTCATTCTTGTCTTAATGCATTCAGCACCTGGAGCACAGTGAGTGGTTCTTGTATTCACCTTCTTGCCAGTAGCTGAAGAGTTCAATTTGTGTTTACGGTGGTCATGCTCTCTGCAGCCCAGAAGCCATCTTCGGTTGTTCTGACTGGCAGTACAGAGTGGTCACGTGTTAGCACTGATGCCGTCCTGCGATTCACTAAACTCACCTGAAGCAACTCATCTTCCCCTTTAGGTCTAGAGTGACACGCGTGTCAAATTCCCTCAGTCGTGTCCAACTCTTTGCAACCCCATGGACTGTAGACTGCCAGGTTCCTTGGTCCATGGAATTCTACAGGCAGGAATGCTAGAGTGGATTGTCATTGCCTTTGCCAGAGGATCTTCCCAACCCAGGGATCAAATCTGGGTCTCCCGCATTGCAGTCAGATTCTTAACCATCTGAGCAACCGGAGTAATTTTGTCAGAGTTCACCTGAAGCAGATGATTTAAGACCTTAAGCTGAAAGTAACTGATTACAGTGGGAGGCTACAGCCACTTCTCTGTGTCCTTAGAACTTTGACAATTGCCAAACAGAGAGGCAGGCAGCACGGCAGGGTAGGCATTGCCAGGGGCCGGAAATCAGATGGCTCATATTTGATTTCCAGCTCAGCCACTATTGCTTACTTGGCATAACCTCTCTGAACCTCAGATCACTAAGCAGCAGAATAAAGAGCAGTAAGAGAACCTACCACTTTGAATGATTATAAGGACTAAATGAAATAGAACATTCTTTCCTTGTCACACTGGTAGCACTCTAAAAACAGTAATCCATGTGACTTTGGGATGATCAGATTGGCTTGTCAAAGTGGAAACTGAGATTGCCTTAAAAGAATCAATACTATATGGGTTACAATATGTAATTGTATATATAATACTTAGATTGTTAACATTTCTCACAATCTAAATAAACACTTTATTCCACCATTTCCTCTTAAATATTGACTGCTTTGACTTAAGGCATTTCTCAAACTACCAATGCCTGTACTATATATTTTTCTGCCCTGGTTCAAATTTTATGTTTTAAAAATTAGGGATGCAGTATTGCATATTCTTGATCACACAGAGGACCAAGAGTTTAGAGATTAAAGAAAAATCTTCAGAGTTGTCATATATTTCTCCCCTCTACACCTGCTGAGAATACAGTATCTTTACACACATTTTTCACAAAGGTACAAGTACATACATGGACACAAAATACATAGTGATAGCAATCTCTATGTCTTAAGGAGGGAAGATTTTAATGCCACTCATTCAATGCAAATAGGCTTTCCTGGTGACTCAGTGGTAAAGAATCCACCAATGCAGGAGATGTGGGTTTGCTCTCTGGGTCAGGAAGATCCCTTGGAGAAGGAAAGGGCAACACGCTCCAGTATTCTTGCCTGGGAAATCCCATGGACAGAGGAACCTAGTGGGCTACAGTCCATGGCATTGCAAAAGAGCTGGACATGATTTAGCAAATAAACACCACCGCCACTACCCAATGCAAATACTGCTAAGCATGAGTCATTATGTAAAATCAGTGTGGACATTATCCAATACTCTTAAATATGAATATTATTTCTTTTTCCAACTTTACTTTTCTTTTTCATAGAAATCTAAGTGGTAATTTCCTAGAATTTTGTCATACTGCTACCTCTATGGGGAGAATTACCATGCATACAATTATATTGCTTTGGGTTTTTTATTCTGTTCTATTTTTGTGGCCTGATGTTCACATTCACCTATGAGGCTCTTACCATTTGATTTGACTGTGTTCTATTTTATATCACTAGCCCATTCCTGTATTTAATATATAGAAAACATGGAAAACATGTTTCTACTTCATGGTGCCCTTTGTCTAGATTAATGCTCCATGCTATTTTTTCCTTTCTTTCTTAGTAATTTTGCTTTCAAAATCAGCTACTGAGCTGAGGCAGCTCTGCAATCCCAAACTTTATTAGCAAATTTATCAAAGTTTTGAAATAGTTTTCAAGTGACAAAGTTTTACCAACACTATTTTAAGCTGTAAGAAGCCAAGATAAAATTTCTCATCAATAGAAGATATTTGATGATCTGACTCTTTACATTTTATACTGTATCTGATTCTGTTTCAGCAAAAAAAGTGTCATCATATATCTTTATACATACCATAAGTGTATGCTATTTAAGTGTATTTTCTCTTTCTTCTTTCCTTTTTTATTTGTAGTATTTCCACAACCTTTTGATGGAAAATCTTTTGCAACTCTCACTTATAGAAATAAACTAGACAGACTTATACAGTTGAAAGAATATTACATTTGTGATGAAATTGTTCAGGGTTTGCAGTACAAGTTTTGAAGTTGCCATCATCATCATCATAACCACCCTGAAAGTTATTAAGTAACTCAAAGCTATGCTAAATGCTATAAAAATAGTTTAAATATAACACCCTGACTCACACTACAGCAATGCATTATAAACTAGATACACCTAAGATCTATGATCAGCAAAATAAAAATGTTAACCCTATACATAAAAATACTATGAAGAATTTATTATAATTACTAGAAAAATAACTTAACGGCATTTCCATACAGCCAAATGACAGGGCTCTGACAGTAAACTGCCTGCTGTTTATTGACACTGAAAATGTAAAAAAGTGGTTAGATCTGTCTACTTAAACTAGATAATTTAGCGAGCAAGTAAACATTTATATTGTATGAATTCTCATGAGTGGATAGCATAAATGTGAATCATCAAAGAGAGAATGTTATCATACCCTTCTGTTTCCAACTGATTATTTTGTTTTTCTATAACATCTAAATGGGAATTAAGTGGTTAAAACAGAGCACTGCTGTTAAAATGCCGTGTATTCCCTCTTCCAGTTATTTCCAGACTTAATCCTGATTTGTGTTTCAAGTAAGTCACTTGAAGTTTCAATAACTTAGTTTCTCAAGTGGTTGAAATTATGACTTCTGTTTACACTGAGCTTGTGAAGAAAACAATACATTAAATGACCAACAGTACATTAAGCCCGAACTTACCCTTTCTGCCCACTCTGACACAGGGAGATATGTGCAAAGTGTTTTGAGCTGTAAAACCACACTGTGGAGAGAGCAAGCAGCATTTATTACAGCCTAATGAATTAGGATAAGAGGGTATGCCCTGGAAAGGAATCAGGCAGGAGGCAGACAAGAAATTTAATGAATTTTGTTTCCCAATTTTGGGTAAGGTGCTCTTGTTTTAGTAGGTTAGAAAGTGGTACAACAGGGAAATTCCAAATACAAGATCATATTGGAAAATATGAAAGGAGAAAATCAGCATTTTGTTTTGTGATCCATGTGATGGTTTGAGAAGTGTTTGGAAATCTTTGGGGATGAAGAGTCTGATATAATCTGAATTTTTTCATTTCTTTCTGGATTTCCCTCTCGGAACCCTGCAATGTGATAAGATGATTGTACTAGTGACTGCAGCCAGCTTTGCTCTGAACATCCCACTAGACTCTCCATGTGTTGGGAGCTCCTAGCAGCTAATACAGCTATCTATCTACACCTATGTTGCTCCTTATGTAAACACCCACCAAAAAAGTAACAACAAATAGCCTAGAAAGTTGTTTGAAACAGCATTTCTGAAGGGTAGTAACTCTACTTTCCTTTAGCAATATTTCTGAAATGTTAGCTCTCCCAGCATTTCCAAACTGAAAAAAAAAAATATTAACAACATGTAAATGTAACATGGGAATACCGCGAGAACAGGAGTTTGGCAGGAAAACAGGATATTTCAAAATAAGATCCACAACAAGACAAATTCTGGCAAATGAACAGTTCTGGATCATATTATCCAAATTGTTGGATTCTGGAAGATTTGAGAGTTATTATTTTTTTTTTTTTGTGGTTCCCATCACTTAATAGCATGGTAGTGGATGTTCATCATTCAAAGTGCATTGCTTCCTCCTCCCATTACTAAAGCTGGAAAATAAATATACAAAAGGCATCCATTATAGTACAAAAAGCATTCATTATAGTAAGCATTCCTACCTTGAGAGGTGGTTTTAACACCATAATGGCTGCGTCAGGTATAAAACTTGTGTTGGGATAATGCCATGTATTGATATCATATGTAATGATATTTATTGGAAATCATCTTGAAAACCTCAGGATCCTACCTATTCTCTAGTGTGAGCAGCTTTAACAGCAATTAAATCTCTCCACTGGTTAAGAACGGTGCTTAAAACTAATGCCTTAGATCTATGAGTGTGGAGACTTAAATTGCATATTGTTGTTCAGAGTTCTTAGGCTTTGAAAAATATTCTGTTTGGGCTTGGAAAAAAAGATCACGCATTGGTGGGGGGAAAAAACGAGAGAGAGAGAGGAAGCACAAAGGAAATAAAAAATAAAAGTAAATTCTAAAATACCTGGAAAGTTAATCCAATTCAACTTAACTTTTCTTAGAGGTGAAAATATGTAGAATTAAGAGTGAGGATTCCTCCATAAATCAGATTAAATTCTTTGGAATTTAAACCTATATCTTTTTGGTTTATTTTTCAGTTTTTGAATAAAAATTTTAAATGAGAACGGAAAAAAACTGTTCATTGGCTTAACATGAATCTTTAAATTGCAATAAGCTTCACTCTCAAAAAGTAGTTGAATCTCTAAGGAAAAGGAAAAGGCTGAATTCTATTTTTCATAAATGATGGATTATTGTACCACACTGTGTATTTTCCAGTAAAGTGTCCTTTTATTTGTACTGTGTGATTACAAGTTTCTAAAAGTATGTGTGGGGTCACTTGGGTGCTGTGGGAAAGTGGAAGGAACTCTGTTCTGTTAAAATCAGTAGTGAAATCAGAAGCAAACTATGTCCTGATTACCATAGGCATGTGTTTAAATTTTGCTTTCCTTAATTGGTTATGTTGTATTTACTTAAAATGAACAATTTGGCAAGTTTTTCTCCCTTGACAACAGAAAAGCGTAAACTGTTTTATAAGTTTGGCTGTTAAAATCAGATTTGTAAACCACAATATTCAAAGACTTTTACTGCTGTTTACAGGGGTCCAGTGATGGGCTTTGCTTTATAACCATGTGCTTTTTTTACATTTTTGGTTTGTATTTACAGTGCTTTAAAGTTATTTGGTTAATTAAAAACTATGCCATATATTATAGTCATCTATTGACTTTAAGTTTTGCATAACTCTTCTTAGAACAAAACGAGCAGAATGAATGATGGCAAAGGCCTGGCAATTTGACTTGTCATCTAAGGACAATTATTTATGGCATCAGGAAATGGAAGTTGACGCTCTAGTCTGTCTCCAGGAAAGCCATCGTTAGAGGCAACTTTGGATAGTTTGGCTGTGTTAAAAACTGTGTAATCATATCCAAGACTGTTAGTTTCTCAGAATGTATGAGAAGGAAACAAGCTAAAGCATCTTAAAGTATACTTGCATTTTTCTTGTAAAAACAGTGTACCTTACACACATTTCACACATGTGGAGCCAGATGGTGGTATTGAAAACAATATATATATATATGTATGTATATATGCACATACATACACATCTAATTAAGAGTACTATCACCAAAGTACCTGTTTCCAAAAATATATAACTTACTATATAATTACTTTCATGTGTATATGTGTTTTAATTTGCAAAGTACTTTTTAATCATATCATTTTTACTAATCCCTAAATGGCAGAAAAAAATACTGTCATTGGCCCTGAATTTCCTGGCAGCCTGTCATGGAAAATGATGGGATTTTGACATGAGACTAGCAATAGAAAATAATACCTTTGGTAACCTGTGAAAATTTAGATTGTTTGTTCCATATCATTTTAAAAGCAGACTTTGAGACCCAAATTACTGAGGTAGGTTTCTCCTGAAGGATACTCATTCGTTTAGCCCCTAGTTCTAGAACCGAGGCCCTTGGGCCTTTGTTAACAGCTGTCAGTTGGAGCAGATTATATATGACCAGACTCAAATGAAAGTTGATAGGCTAGAATGTAAGCACAGCAGGTTAAGATGCTCAAAATGACTCATCCAGTCATAAAACTTTGAGTCAGTTAATGCCTGATATTCACAGTCCTATAAAAGCAGTTGTGGCTAGCCTGGGTAGCATGGCACTTGGTATTTCTCCAAAATGACCTGAGATCAATTCCTCCACTAAGATCCCTTAGTCTCTTGTACTTCATACTCCTCACCATACTGTATTATTACTGTGTAGGCCATATGCATTTAAATCCAGCAGTTAAATCCAACACTACCATGTATGCATGCGGTCAGTTTGTATAGTTTTTTAATCATCTAGTGGCACCGTCCAGGAACATTTGAGCCTAATTTAAAATCTTCCCATAGCCACATTTTTTAAAGAAACAAGAAATAAGTTTTAATAATATAGTTTAACAAAAATACCCCAAATGTTATTATTTCAACCTATGGTAAAAGCAGCATTTTAAGTAGTCAAGAGCCCAGAGTGACTAGTGACTACTGAATTGGACAGTGCAGCTCTAAAGCACTGCTCCTCAAACCATTACATACACACACAAAATGATAATAGATGATACATCAGATATATATGTTAAGTATATGTGTATATGTAATAAACTGTTACTCGCTCTTGTGTGTGACACGAAGAGTTGGACACAACTCTTTGTGACCCCATGGATTGTGGGCCACCAAGCTCCTCTGTCTATAGCATTCTTCACGGAAGAACATTAGAGTGGGTTGCCATTTCCTTCTCCAGGGAATCTTCCTGACTCAGGGATCAAACTTAGGTCTCCTGAATTAGCAGGTGGATTCTTTACTGTCTGAGCCACCAGGGAAGTCCATATATATAATATATCTGCTTATAGAGAGATTTATTATTAAAATAATACTTTTTTCACTTTTCCCAGTTCCTTTACATTTTGTCAGTCCATGAGTAGCCCTTCCACCACCAATCAATGAAAATGTTCCCTTCAGTTGGGAATGATTCTCAACAGGAAATATGTCTCCTCCTTCTCCCCACAGGAGACATTTTTGATTGTCACAGTTTAGGAGAGGATGCTACTAACATATTGTGGGTAGAGACCAAGGAGGCTTTTTAACACCCTTACTTTGCACAAACAACCCCCAGAAAAAAGAAATTGTCTGACTTAAAATACCAATAGTGCCAAAGCTGAGAACCTTCCTTTGAGGTAATATATTATGATCTTTTAAGTGGCAAGTACTGTCTTAACTTAGTATTTAATAGTGTATAATCCCATGTGATAATTTAAATTTTTCACTTAATTTAAAATTAAAGCTCCACTCTATACTTAGCTAGGAGGAGGGCAAGATGTCTTCCTCTCTTTTCCTTAGCCTTGCATTTCACCCTAACTCTCCATTTTACTAACAAAATTTCTAACTACCTTGTGGTCAAAGCTAGAGGAAGGAGGTTGCAAAAATGTCCTTATTTGACCAGTTACAAGAAAGCTTCTCACACTAGGCCTGGCAGACTCTTTAAAGCAGACACTCTCCCTTAGGCACTTTCATGGGTTCCTTGGAGACCCCACTAGGAAAATTTGACTTCAAATCCTTTAATTCAAGCAATTTATTTTCTCCCAGCTGCAGTTCCCTCCTAACTCTCTCTTTTTTTATTCTGAGTTCTTCAGGAGCTCAGAAGAACTCACTTGAGCTCTTTTTATTCTGAGCTCAAGTGTAGCTCCCCTACAGCTCTCACTTAGTAAACTGTTTTGCACTCAATAGCAACATAAAATTTTTTAATTAATTAAAACCATTCTATTTTAAAAGACTAAGTGAGCTCCTGATATTTACATTTTCCTTCACCTTCCATTTTTCACCTATTAGTTCAGTTCAGTCACTCAGTCGTGTCTAACTCTTTGCAACCCCATGGACTGCAGCACACCAGGCTTCCCTGTCCATCACCAACTCCTGGAGTAGACTTAAACTCATGTCCATTGAGTCAGTGATGCCATCCAACCATCTCATCCTCTATTGTCCCCTTCTCCTCCTGCCTTCAATCTTTCTCAGCATCAGGGTCTTTTCCAATGAGTCAGCTCTTCACATCAGGTGGTCAAAGTACTGGAGTTTCAGCTTTAACATCAGTCCTTCCAATGAATATTCAGGACTGATTTCCTTTAAGATTGACTGGTTTGATCTTCTTGCAGTCCAAGGGACTTTTAAGAGTCTTCTCCAAACCACAGTTGAAAAGCATCAATTTTTCAGTGCTCAGCTTTCTTTATAGTCCAACTCTCACATCCATACATGACTACTAGAAAAACCATAGTTTTGACTAGATGGGCCTTTGTTGGCAAAGTAATGTCTGTGCTTTTTAAGATGCTGTCTAGGTTGGTCATACCTTTTCTTCCAAGGAGGAAGTGTCTTTTAATTTCACGGCTGCAGTCACCATCTGCAGTGATTTTGGAGCCCCTCCAAAATAAAATACTCCAATATATTAGAATACCAGATAAAGATCTTACTAAACTGGTCCCATATCCAAACTTGACTTTGAACAAGTTACTTAACCTCTTTAATTTAGCTTCTTCTTCATCTAAAATGAGTAGAATTAATTTTGTTTGTTGTTCAGTCTCTAAATTCATGTCCAACTCTGTGGCACCACAGACTGCAGTGTGCCAGGCTCCTCTTTCCAATACTTCAAAAGATCATTTTGTGATTTGATTCAGAAAATATTGATTAAACCTTTACTATGTGCTAAACAATGTTGCAGTATTAGGGACACATTTGTGAACAGTGTTTATAAAAGTACCTAAAATTCCTGCTTACACTGTAGTAGAATTAGGTTAAATCACATTATATGCTTAGGAGAGTTTCAAGCATATAGTAAGGTCTCAATACATTTTAGATAAAGTAATTAACCCTTTTGAATTATTCTGTATGTGCCTGCATGCTTAGTCACTCAGTTATGTCCGACTATTTGTGACACCATGGACTATAGCTTGCCAGGCTCCTCTGTCCATGGAATTCTCCAGGCAAGGATACTGAAGTGGGTTGCCATTTCCTACTCCAGGGAATTCTCCTGACCCAGGGATTAAACTTGTGTCTCTTGCATCTCCGGCATTGGCAAGTGGATTTGTTACCACTGAGCCACCTAGTAAGCTCTAATATTGAATGATCAGCTTATGATTTGGAAGAAAAAGACCTCCATTTTCCTACTGAGGTGCCCCAAATCTTCACATGAATTCAGTAATTAGGTGAGGACAATGAAGGGCCCTGTTAAGATTAGTATCTCATAGGATAGAGACAATAAATTCCAATCATTTTACCAGTTATTAATGATTTTGTTGTTTTGTTGCTGTTGTTCAGTGGCTAAGTCGTGTCTGACTTTTTGTGGCCCTGTGAACTGCAGCATGCTCAGCTCCTCTGTCCTCCACTGTCTCCCAGTGTTTGCTCAAATCCATGTCCATTGAACTGATGACGCTATCTAACCATGTCATCCTCTGCTGCCCCCTTCTCCTTTTGTCTTTGATCTTTCCCAGCATCAGAGTCTTTTCCAATGAATTGAATTCCCACCAGATGGTCAAAGTATTGGAGCTTCAACTTCAGCAACAGTCTTCCCAATGAATATTCAAGGTTGATGTCCTTTAGGATTGACTTGTTTGACCTCCTTGCAGTCCAAGGGACTCTCAAGAGTCTTCTCCAGCACAATGATTAATGATAAGAATCATTATTAATAGTGAAAGTGAAAGTTGCTCAGTCGTGTCTGACTCTTTGCCACCCCATTGGCTATACAGTCCATGGAATTTTCCAAGCCAGAATGCTGGAGTGGGTAGCCTTTCCCTCCTCCAGGTGATCTTTCCAATCCAGGGATCAAACCCAGGTCTCCTACACTGCAGGCAGATTCTTTACCAGCTGAGCCACAAGGGAACCCCTGTTAATAATGTCATAAATAATAAGATAACTTGAAAGTGTTTAGACTCTGTGCTAATGAAGGTACAGACCTTAAATGTTATGTTCATAATTAAATCCATATCCTTTAGCATAGGATGTGATAATCAGTAGGCATTCAGCAAACATGTGCTTATAGTAAATGAATTATTAACAGATAAACACCTAACTTTCATGATAACAGTGAGGCTAGTAAAACTGAGATGGGGGTTGATGAAGACGTGGCAAAAGTTTGAGTCAATATGAGTTACAGAATTTCACCTAGTGGTAATTTCACACAAATAAGAAGAGAAAGATGTATCTGCATTCTTTTAAAAAAATTAATGAATTAACTTAGCTGTGCCAGGTCTTAATGGGGCACAAGGGACCTTTGATCTTCATTGTGGCATGCAAAATCTTTTAGTTGCATCATTGAAACTCTTAATTGCATCCGGTTTCCTGACCAGGGATCAAACCCTGGACCCTGGCATTGGGAGCTCAGAGTCTTAGCCCACTGGATGGCCAGGGGAATCTGAAATCTTAAAAATATCTGCTTTCTGGAAAAGAAATCACTTTGGGTTAACTTGAAAAAGAAGATTGAAAAAATTATTAGGTATGCAGGACCTTTGAAAATGCCTAAATTTCCTACTGTTCAATTCAGTTCATTCAGTCACTCAGTCATGTCCGACTCTGTGACCCCATGGACTGCAGCACACCAGGCTTCCCTGTCCATTACCAACTCCTGGAGTAGACTTAAACTCATGTCCATTGAGTCAGTGATGCCATCCAACCATCTCATCCTCTATTGTCCCCTTCTCCTCCTGCCTTCAATCCTTCCCAGCATCAGGGTCTTTTCCAATGAGTCAGCTCTTCGCATCAGGTGGCCAAAGTATTGGAGTTTCAGCTTTAGCATCAGTCCTTCCAATGAATATTCAAAACTGATTTCCTTTAAGATTGATTGGTTTGATCTCCTTGCAGTCCAAAGGACTCTCAAGAGTCTTCTCCAACATCACAATTCAAAAGCATCGATTCTTCAGTGCTCAGCTTACTTTATAGTTCAACTTTCACATCCATACATGACTATTAGGAAAACCATAACTTTGACTAGACAGATCTTTGTCTGCAAAGTAATGTCTCTGCTTTTTAATATGCTCTCTAGGTAGGTCATTGCTTTTAATTGAAATTAACAACAGCTTTTTTCTCCACAAGTTAAATGAACTTTTTTATAATTTTTTGTACAGATACAATTAGGTAGAGGGCTTCCCCCAGTGGCTCAGCATTAAGGAATCTACCTGCATCACAGGAAACACAGAAGATGCAGGTTCAGTCCCTGGATCAGGAACATCCCCTGGAGGAGGAAATGGCAACCCACTCCAGTATTCTTGCCTGGAGAATCCCAGGGACAGAGGAGCCTGGAGAGCTACAGTCCACAAGGTTGCAAAGAGTTGGACATGACTGACTAAACACACACACATACACGGGTGGAGCTATCCAGATAAGTTATCATGTTAAATATGAGGAAGTTAATGTGAAAATAAATTGTGAAAATATGGACCTAACCACATTCTCATTACATGTTCATGTAGCAACAGAGCTAATATTTTCACATGGGCAAATTTTTGCTCCTGTGCCCTGTCTAAACAGAAGGGCCTGAGCTATTAATTCAGGTAGTCATCTCATAACTAGCAGTTTTCTATTCATATTTGCATAAAGTAATAATCATAAAGGAAAAATTTACTGAAAGCCTCTGACTTTTTCTTTTAATCTCCAGTGTTCAGACTGCATCATAGTGCTTCTGATACAAGCGACAAAAAACGAGTTAAAAGCAGATTAAAGAAATTTATTACCCGAAGACCTTCCCTGAAAACTCTGCAAGAAAAAGGACTTATTAAAGGTATAGAATATTTTATACTTTTACTGAAACAGTGATAAATGAATGTGCCTCTCTGTCAGTAGTTAGTTGTCTCTAAAGGAGTTTTAGGAGACTTTATTTTTCTTAGGTTGCTTATTAAATGTTCTGCTCTATGACAGAAGGAAAGATAGTTATCCAGAAAACTAATCCTGAGAAAAATAAAGGTTGTATCATAAGATCATTGAAAAAATACCAGGTTTTGCCCTCAGAGTATCTGGGAGTGAAGAAGAAACATCCCAGTGGCCCATTAGAATGACCCCACATGCTGGGATAATCCTTTATACACCTATTGCTCCAGAATATTTACTAACAGCATCCCTTTTCATTCTCAGTTGTGTCTTGTATAATAAGTTATCTGATCACCTAGTCATAGTCTGAAGTAGGGCTAGGAAGAAAGTCTAAGATAAACGAGTGTCATGAAAACTTAACAGGTTTGAAAACTGGAGGACCCAGAACTCAATCTAAATTGAAATAAGCAGATATTTTGCAAATATGTGTAAAGTATATAAAATATCCTCCACCATTCCAACACCAGAATAGAAGAACACTCTGGCACGAGACTGTAATTGGGACTCAGACTTCTAGTCTACCACTCACTAATATTGATGTTGAGCAAGTTGTTATCTCTGAGCCTCAGAGATGTTGTTATCTCAGAGCCTCTTCTGTTACTTACACCCATCACTGAGAAGACTCTTAAACAAATGAGATAATCCATTTAAAGTATTTAACAGTGCTTGAAATATCAATAACCTCAGATATGCAGATGACACCACCCTTATGGCAGAATGTGAAGAGGAACTAAAAAGCCTCTTGATGAAAGTGAAAGTGGAGAGTGAAAAAGTTGGCTTAAAGCTCAACATTCAGAAAACGAAGATCATAGCACCTGGTCCCATCACTTCATGGGAAATAGATGGGGAAACAGTGGAAACAGTGTCAGACTTTATTTTTGGGGGCTCCAAAATCACTGCAGATGGTGACTGCAGCCATGAAATTAAAAGACGCTTACTCCTTGGAAGGAAAGTTATGACCAACCTAGATAGCATATTCAAAAGCAGAGACATTACTTTGCCAACAAAGGTCCATCTAGTCAAGGCTGTGGTTTTTCCAGTGGTCATGTATGGATGTGAGAGTTGGACTGTGAAGAAAGCTGAGCACTGAAGAATTGAACTGCTTTTGAACTGTGGTGTTGGAGAAGACTCTTGAGAGTCCCTTGCACTGCAAGGAGATCCAACCAGTCCATTCTGAAGGAGATCAGCCCTGGGATTTCTTTGGAAGGAATGATGCTAAAGCTGAAACTCCAGTACTTTGGCCACCTCATGCGAAGAGTTGACTCATTGGAAAAGACTCTAATGCTGGGAGGGATTGGGGGCAGGAGGAGAAGGGGACGACAGAGGATGAGATGGCTGGATGGCATCACTGACTCGATGGATGTGAGTCTGAGTGAACTCCGGGAGTTGGTGATGGACAGGGAGGCCTGGCGTGCTGCGATTCATGGGGTTGCAAAGAGTTGGACACAACTGAGCAACAGAATTGAACTGAACTGAACTGGAACATAAGTATTCAAAAAATGTCCTCTGCTATCACTAATATTATTATCATTCATTACTGTTGTTGTTACCAGATAGATGAAAGGATGGATGTACAGATAAAACCAGTGATGTAGATTTCTATCACTGGAAATTACCTTATAGATCACAGAGGCAAATGTATTATTTTCCTAAGAAAAAAATATAGGCATCAAGTCCATTATTCTCCCTGGTTTTCAGATTTTCTAACCAATGGACACATTCTGAAAATTAAATACAAGAAAGAATTTGAAAATAGGCTAAAATAAAGTACTGAAACTGTGAATGAAGTGGAAAGATATCCTTATAGAAGTCAAAAAGTGATTTATGATACAAGTATTTCTCAGGAACAGGGCAAAGCAGATAGTATTTTCAGCACTACTTAGGATGAGAATTATTTCAATAGTTTACAATAGCCATCTGACCTATTAACTTCAGTCTCTTTTTAAAATAGGTGAACATATCACAAAAATCATCTAGCATTTTGAACCAATTGTGAAAGGTTAAATTTTGCAAAGCATGAACATACCTATCACTAATAGAGTGGAAAATTATTTAACATAAGCATTCGGAAGTAGAACTAGCAACTGCTTTAAATCAGTCTTTAGCTCAGACTTTTACTCTCTGAAATGTCCTTTTCAGTGGACAGCATTTGGTCTTCTACAGATTCAACTTCACATCATAATATTGCAGTACCTCCAGTTCTACCTTAGAATTTATCCCATGGATTATCATTTTCTTAGAAAAAAATCAATAGCATGTTACCTGCCATCATGACAAAGTATAAAACCAGATAAGCAGCCCAAACAATTACAATCTGACAAACTCCAAATTGTTCATGACTATAGCAAAATAAAAGAGGTTTTAATTCAGTGGCATGGTCTGGCCCCAGTCAAAATGCTAAAGAATTAAAAACCATAGTGCTCTAGAATTGGTCTCAGAAAACAGCAGAGAAACTGGATGCCTAATGCAGTTTTCATACTGATGTAATGGAACCACTGAACACACTCTGATGGTACATTTCCTATCTTAAAGCTCCATTGCATTTTCACCATAGCTGACCAATGAGTCAGAATTCATTAGTAAGGCTATGGAAAATCTATGTGAAATTCCAATTTGATAAGCTTCCATTGTTGTCTTCAGTGGAATTTTCTTCCAAATACAGATCAAGTTATGCAAATACACTCACTTCTTGGGCTTGTTTCAGTTTTAACTGTGAATTTTTTGTAAGGCTTCTGAGACTTTTTTTTTAAACTGAATAGAAAGCATTAAACCAATTTTTAAAAATATCAACCCAGTCAAATTTAGTATGTTAAGTCCGTTTTCTTAGCATATTTAAGGCAAAGACTTAGGGGGAAAAAAAGAAAACAGTGTTTTTGATTGGCTGTGAAAAATCACACAAAATAAATCAATGATTAACACTTAAATGGTTAATTTCTCCAAGTAAAATGACTTAACTCTTTCTAGAGAAGAATTATTTAGAAAAAAGAGATAATGCCTTTAAATTGTCCTGGAGTGTGTTTTCCCAAATTATATTAAATATATATTCAAATACATATTGGAATATATATTTAATATATTCTTTTGCATAGAATTGATGCTTTTAAACTGTGGTATTGGAGAAGACTCTTGAGATTCCCTTGGACTGCAAGGAGATCCAACCAGTCCATTCTGAAGGAGATCAGCCCTGGGATTTCTTTGGAAGGAATGATGCTAAAGCTGAAACTCCAGTACTTTGGCCACCTCATGAGAAGAGTTGACTCATTGGAAAAGACTCTAATGCTGGGAGGGATTGGGGGCAGAAGGAGAAGGGGACGACAGAGAATGAGATGGCTGGATGGCATCACTGACTCGATGGATGTGAGTCTGAGTGAACTCCGGGAGTTGGTGATGGACAGGGAGGCCTGGCGTGCTGCAATTCATGGGGTCGCAAAGAGTCGGACACTATTGAGCGCCAGAACTGAACTGAACTGAACTGAACTTTGCATATGTGGAGTAAAGACCTCCATTACCGAGGTTCAGGAAAGCTGTACATGGTAGTTTGGGTCTTACAAGTGTGCTTCCTGATACCTAGGAGGTGTTTGGCAAGGCCACAGCCACTTTTCAAAGTGTTTACGCTTTTATGCAACATTCCCAACAGATTGAGAGGCCTGAGCTTTGAATTCAACCAGCGTTTATTGAGCCCCCACTGTGGGGCAGGAAAGGCTGTGTTTTATTGACTTTCAATGCCCAGCAGAACAATATTCACAAAACACTTTAGGTGAAAAGAAAACTGTCACAATATCGCACAGTATAAACTCAGGCACAAACCCTTTCTTTAAAACCTGATTTTTGGACTCATGGAGACCCAGCCAATATGTGATTTCATTGGCTAGATTTTAGATAGGGAAGTAGCCTCTTAATGGGGCTGCATTTTCTCATTTCTTTAATATGACTAATGAAAAGGGTACCTTATGATGCCAAAACGGGGCCAGCAGAAAATTCTGAATTATCACCCAATGAAAAGAAATAGTAATAGCTCAGGTGGGTGTCACAATCACTGTGCCATTGCAGTAGTAGCTTCTGAAAAGCCTTCAATTTCTCCAAGTGCTTTCACATTTGCCAAGGGAATAGCAAGAGCTTTTTAAATGTATGAGTTTATTACATTGAGCCGCTCATGGAAAACAAAACTCCAATCAATGTAATACGTAAATTATAGGGAATAGGGTACACTTTAGGGTGGTAGGTATGTTTGTACATGTCCTCTCCTTGCTTTTGGAACTGAAGTAATTGCTCATTAGCATCAGCCAAACTACCTTATGTAATCTTTCAAATAGCAGCATTGACATCCAAGAACATAAAACACAGGCAATGCAATTTTTAGAAAAGATAATAATTGGTTGGATTTTTAGGAGCAACTAACATTTCCTTATGTCAAAATGACAGAGAATATTGTGTATTTTGAAAGTGGTTTCTTTCATCTTTGTATAGAAAAAAACCATATTGGATGACATTAGTAGAAATTGAGAGCACTGTGGTAATACTTCTGTTTTTTAATGTTTGTTATAAGGGAAACAGCCAGTATAAGGATTAAATAGTACACCTCCAGGATTTATGATGAAAAGCAGTGTTTTCCTGCCTCATGCTCATTTTCTTCCTTATAGGGACCATTTGGGGTGGTTTCTATCTGTAGTTCTCAAGGCTGCCTCTATATCTTAGTTATTGTTATTTGGGGTACAGATTTTTGTTAATATCTTTATCTTTAATGTTTCAATATCTTTCTTTATAAATTTCAGACATTACCTCAGGTTTATTTTACAGTGAATCTGACAATTAAACTAGACTTCATCTACCTGTCTTTTTCTCTCCCAAATACTCAGATACAATTGGCTTTGCTGTTACTATTGGCTTCATCCGAAATATCCAACATACTTAGACCTCTGTTTATTGTTCTGTTGACCATAGACAATTGCGACTTAATGCCTCCACTGACAAGATGACAAGCAAGGTGTCCTTTTCCCCTTTCATCTCTACTTTTGCGGTTAAGTTTTTACTTCTACCTCATGAAAAGTTATATTATTTCACTGATTTCTGTAATTATGACTTATCTATAGGTTGACTCTGGAAGTTAAAAACTAAGAAACAACATTCATATTATTATGACTTTACAAGATTGCATTTTGTGGCACGAAGTATTAGACTTCCCTCTCTGTTCTTACGGTATCACGACCCCCTGACTTTTATTAAAGAGAAATGTCTCTTGATCTCTTTTCTTTTACATTTGAAGGTTATATTAGTAAGTTTATGTTGTTTCACAGCCACAATCAAGAATTCTACCGTCATCCCCTATATTTCAAATCTAAATGTGAAAAAAGTGATCAGTCATATAATCATGTAAATATTACAAAATTTTTCACCAAGTAGTATGCCAGATTGGATTAATTTATCCACAGGTCTGATACCATGCCTTATTGGCTGCACAAATTATAATGTTATTATTTTTAAAGCTTATGCTTCATCATTTGCTTATAATCACACTGTTGTTTAGCTTGATACATCTTGGGATTGTGGATTTCTTGTACAGATGTTTATCTCCCAAAGTTTTGTTTTTCATTGCTTTCTCAGTTTTAATCCTCAAAGGATTTAGTCCTCTCTATTAAACATTCTATGTACCTTAGTCTGTGACTCCCTGGTTTTTACCCCAGCATATCTTCTAAAACCCTTTCATCATCCTATTCCATTTGTATTCGTTGCTTTCCAGGTTTCACTTCTGTTGTTGTTATTTAGTTGCTAAGTAGTGTCCAACTGTTTGCTACCCCATGAACTGCAGCATGCCAGGCTCCCCTGTCCTTCACTATCTCCTGGAGCTTGCTCAAATTTATCTCCATTGAGTCAGTGATGCTATTTAACCATCTCACCCTCTCCTGCCCTCTTCTCTTTTTGCCTTCTATCTTTCCCAGCATTTGGATCTTTTTCAAGGAGTTGGCTCTTTGTATTAGGTGGCCAGAGTGTTGGAACTTCAGCTGCAGCATTAGTCCAGTGAATATTCAGGGTTGATTTCCTTTAGGATTGACTGATTTGATCTTCTTGCAGTCCAAGGGACTCTCCAGTGGTTTCTCCAGCATCACAATTCCAAATCATCAGTTGCTCAGCCTTCTTTTTGGTCTTACTCTCACATCCATCCATACATGACTACTGGAAAAACCAGAAATTTGACTGTATGGACCTTTGTCAGCAAAGTGATGCCTTTGCTTTTTAATATGCTATCTAGGTTTGTCATAGCTTTCCTTCCAAGAAGCAAGTATCTTTTAATCTCATGGCTGCAGTCACCATCTGCAGTGATTTTGGAGCTCAAGAAAATAAAATCTTTTATTGCTTTCACTTTTTCCCATTATACTTGCCATGAAGTTATGGCCATGATCCTAGGTTTCTTTTTTTGTGTTTTACATTGAATTTTAAGCCAGCTTTTCGCTCTCATCTTCCATTAGAGTGGTTATCAGCTGCATATCTCTTCTAAAATCCTTCCATAATCTTACTCCATTTGTGTTGGTTGCTTTCTATGCTTTACCTTTATTACTCTGTGATTTCCTTTCATTGATCTTCTGAGCTGTATTCACTGTCTTCTGAATCCCATGCCTTTTCTTTCTTGCCTTAATTTCTTCTCTTATTATGTAACAGCGTTCAGTAACTCATTTAGAAAACATGAGACCCTGACTGTCTAAAAATATCTTCAGTATGTCCATATACTTAATCAATACTTTTATTGTGCATAAAATCCCATTGCCTCTAGAATATAGAGTTGCAGCTTCCATTCTTACTGTTGTTACTTTGAATTCTTTTTTCTTTCAGAATCGTTGATTTCTTTTGTCTGTCTGTTTTTTTTTTTTTGGGGGGGTGTGGTCTTTGAGATTCTATAGTTGAGATAATGTATACAGTTGGCAGAATTTTTAAAATTTACTTTGCTTGGCACTCAATTTGAAGAATTGCGAATCTTTGGCTCTAGAATTTTTTCTCTTTCTTCTTATGTTAATTTTCTCCCATCAGTTTTCCGTTGCCTGCTTTGTGATCTTTAGGATGTGAGTATTAGAACGTCAGAATTGGTTTTTCTTATGTTCTGAAAGAATTCTCAGTTTCATCATTATTTTTGCTTCAACTATTATATTTTCAGTTTTCTAGACATCCTTCTTATTCTCCATTCTTTTTTACATACCTCACTCTCTCGGATTATATGAGGACAAGTTTTGTTTGACCATGATGTTCCCATTCCTAATAGTGAGGATGATAGTTAGCACTCAATAAACATTAATTCATTGAATAAGAGAGAAAATAGAAAATAGATTATATTTTTTTCTAACTTGTCAACTTGTATAAATTAAAATTTGTTGTTGTTTTGGCCTTTTAATTTTAAGATTTTCTCTTCTTTGAATCATCAATGTCGTCTATGTTCCTTTTACTCATATATTTGTCCGATTCTCTTTCATCACATTAGTAACTTCACTCACATGTCTGGTTGGCCATTGTTCTTCATTCTTATTACAAAATGAGGCTCCACAAAAATGAGCTGTAATTCTGCATACATGGGTAGAGCTAGCTTGTCAATGATATGTTTTTGCTCTAGGGTGATCTATAGGAACTATCAAACCTGCTTGAAATATCAAATATTTCCATAGGATAGAGTATGCCTTATATGCTTTTGCTAAACTGAATAAATCTGTGTACAATTTTTTATAATGAGAAAAAAATTTTAACTCTTTTATAATTAAAAGAATTGAGTTTATTTGAGAGCATAACAGCTTTAGAATGTGACTAAGCTAAGTTAAAGGTAGATTCTGTCATTTATCAGTTATAAATTTAATATTTGGTTATCAACTTTTGGGTTTATAAAATTTACATAATAAAATTCAAATCAAATTCTATTTGTTTATTTTAAATTTAAATGAAAGAATCTCACACAGTGCCCAACTTATCTTAAACATTCAGCAGCTCCCTTGATTCCTTCCTTTCTTTCTTTTATCTTTCCTTCCTTGTTTTCATCTTTCTTTCCTTTTTTCCCCCTTCTTTCTTTTCTTACTTATGTTTACAGAGGAAATCATGACCCTAGGAAAACACTCTCTCAAGTGTTCTTTTAATGTTTGAGAAATCAATCCAGACAAGTATCAAGGAAAGGCAGCAGTAATTCATTTACTTCAAGCAAAGTATAAAAATCATTTGCAGTTGGCTCATATTTACCATTTTGGGTAATTTTTATTATGGTACTCTTTATACAAAAATGGGCATGAGCTCATTTTCTTTCCTATCTACACCCACTAACATGGTGTTATCCAATTGCCAAAATGTTTAATAATTACCCAAACAGACAATTGTTTAAGTTTCTGGCATATGAGAAAATAATATCTTTGACATCACAGTACTTTCATAAAATTTATATTATACTGAGAAGTAAAGAAAGCTTTGCCATCCAAGTTGCTGATACAAGTTATTAGCCCTAAAGTTTCAGCAGTCGTGTTTATGAATAGCAAAATCATTGAGTTAAGAGGACAGTATTTTTAAAGTAATTTGTTAGAGCTAATGTATGACAAACTAACCTACCTGTCACATTGTTAATTTAAGCAAAATATATATGAGCAACATTGCAATATACCTTTGAGTAGAGATATGCTTCAACTTGCCACTTTATCAGTGTTAGTCTGAGAATAATTATATTTGAATTTATATACTGGGGCATGGGTCTATCATTGCTTGGGCCTGAAATACTCTCACAACTTCCACAATATGCATTAATGTGCTTAAAAATATCTTGTAAATCTTCTTTTCTTTAAACTTCTTTATGGTTCATAATTGAACTGTGATCCTTACGTGTGAGCTGTGTCATGATTTAATATTAGCCAAAATTAATAGCCAACCTTAAGCTGCTTTATCTTGGCCTATAAGCTTCCTGGTTCCTCTGCATTTATAGTTCCCAGGCAGTTTCTGTTATTTAAAGGCTCTTGGGAGCAAATGTGTTCATAATAGAGTACCACATAGCTAGCTTTTGTTCAATAATAAAATACAGGTCACCATGAAAGATGGCAAATGTTGAGAAAAAAGTGCACCTGGGTAGCAGGTTAAGCCCATGTCTTTTAAAAGCCTGTTATCCAGAGAGGAAATGATCCTGATATTATGAGATATTAAAAGCAAAATAACTTCAGAGCAACAAGAGAGAAATGAGGTCCAGAAATGGGAGCAAATTAGTAAGGGGGAAAAGAATGAGCCAGAGTAATGAATTGGTTTCCCTGTGATTCAAGATCTTATTTTCTTACGGAGGGAGAACTTTTCACACAGGATTCATTAGAATATATTATTTGAGATGGTGACTTACCTATACTTGATTTTTACTATCTACAAAATGATATTATCTGTAATTTCCTGCTATAAACTACTATATTTTGTATGTTTGCAGGTAATATTATTTTTCTACTATTCTCCTTTTTTCTTCCTTTAAATTATATTACTAATATTTGAGTCAAGTTCTCAAGATCTCTGTCTGTTTTTAGGTAAAAGAAAGTTCTGGATAATATCAGCCTTTAGCTCTAAAGCTGACTGTGTTCCTAGTAACAGGCATTCTAAATATGGAGAATATAAAATGAATAAGACCCAATTGATTTGAAAATAGCATATTGGCATTTTGTTGTTAGCCAATGGCCTCTAAAACCCATATTAATTCTTGTCCTGGCAGAAGATGTTGGTTTTAGCCATTCCATGGGCTATTTATTATTAAAAGGTTGCCCAGTGTTTTGGCATAGCTTACAGAGTTAGTCTAATCTTGGTGACAGTTCGAAATATTGTTTTTAAGCCTTCCAGTTTGAGGACTGACAAGTTTTCGTAAAGTAAGAAGAAATCAGCATGAGCACCAGTAAGGAAACAGTACCAGGTAGAGACAGGTTTTGTTTTGTAATAAACCATGTTTTAAGCATATTCTGTGCTCTAACTCAAATTGTATATGTTTGTGCATAGGTGTTTGGACATGTATGCATGTGTGTGTAGATCGTGTACAGGATAAGAAGCCTCTCTTCCCATCCCTGACATTGCACCAACCCAAGTTTATTTGCTTTCTGAAGCATATCCTCAACTAGTTGCAGATGACCAAAAGTCAGGCTGCTGTGCTGCCCTCTGGAGAGGTGGTCTATGGCCGCTCAATCCTCTAATCACATCCTAAATCTTTCCTCCCTGAAATCACCTGAAGAGAAGAAAAAGATGCAGGGCTCTCGTCAGTGTTCACAGGAGTCCCTCTTTTAAAGGTTAGCATTTATTATTGATACCCTGCTGTTCTCCAGCAGGTGTTCTCATACCACACAGTTCCCTCATGACTCCTAAACCCAGCTCACAGGCAGGGGAAGATTCTTCAGCTGAATTCTTGTTAGCTTTTCAGGACCTCGGTAGACTGTATAGACTGCATCCAAAACCAGTGCTGGCACTTTACCTTCTCCTTTGTAGTTTTTGTAGTTCTGTTGCTGAAAATACATTGATTTCATTTTGTAGTGGGATGGATAATAGAGGGAGAGGAAACCAGAGTTTCTTCCTGACCGGGAGATGGATAATTTGAACAAATATGTGAATAAACGCTTCATATATAGTGAGATGAACTCAGTTTTTCATAGTGCTTGGAAAAGGAGGTACTCTTGGTATGATTGGGATTCGAGAGTCCATTTTATGTATGTGTGTTGACTGTGCCTCTAGAGATGGTACATTTCAGAGCTCTCCCAACCAGTTTCTCCTCATGAGGGTCCACATTCAGCAGAGATGTGGATGGCTACGAGCATAGGAAATGTTGCTACTGCTGCTGCTGCTGCTAAGTCGCTTCAGTCGTGTCCGACTCTGTGCGACCCCAGAGATGGCAGCCCACTAGGCTCCCCCGTCCCTGGGATTCTCCAGGCAAGAACACTGGAGTGGGTTGCCATTTCCTTCTCCAATGCATGAAAGTGAAAAGGGAAAGTGAAGTTGCTCAGTCACGTCAGACTCTTCGCGACTCCATGGACTGCAGCCCACCGGGCTCCTCCGTCCATGGGACTTGCCAGGCAAGAGTTCTGGAGTGGATATGTTACCATCAATAATTCATTTTGACATATCTTAACATGAAAATGGGCCTCCCTGGTGGCTCAGTGGTACAGAATCTGCCTGCCATCGCAGGAGACGTAGGTTTGATCCCTGAGTCAGGAAGCTCCCTTGGAGTAGGAAATGACAGTCTACTCCAGTGTTCGTGCATGGAAATCCCAGGGACAAATGAGTCTGGTGGGCCACAGTCCATGGAGTCACAAAGAGTAGGACACGACTTAGTGAGTAAACAACAACAACAAAGATTGATATAGTGCTCTTTTTATTTCCTTCAGCATCACTGACAGTGTGGCCTACACATCTTTCCTCTTAAATTCATGTCTATTATAAATCAGAAATGTTGCATAAATTCCCACCATAAAGGAAAAAAAGAAATGTATCATTTTACTGGGGGGAACAAATATGAAACTATCTCCCTTGTCCAATATAAAAATATCTCTTTTGACTTGTTACCCTATCTGATTAGTGACATTGAAATTTGACCAGCCTCTGTAAAATTTAATCATCAGAAAAATAACTCTGTGTCACAAAAATACTATTCCAGCATATTCGACTTTTCTCTGGGAAAGAGGCAAGAGGCCGTATCAGAATTTGGATAATCATAATTGGTGGTCTGTCAGTATTAGTCACACTGCAATATGAGGAGGTATTATCTCCCAACTTTCCTTTGAAATTGACTATGTTGCTCTAAGTGTGTTTTATCAAAGCATTTTCTGGGGCAACAGATCTGAAAACATAAACTTTATGTAGCATTGTTCCTCCTTAGAAATTTCTCTTTAATATGTCCTTTCTTTTTGAAGATAAAATAAAAGTACATAAAAGAGTTCTGGGAATAGGCAGCTATATGTCATAAATACCCTTCACTCCCCCTTGCCCAGGGCCCCCGGAGCCCCCAAAATTTGGAAATAATTTGATTGAAGTGATGACCGCCTTGATCTTGTTTGAATACTCCTCCTTCTTCATTGTCTTTTCTCTATGGGAGGCAACAGTCCTGTCATGGAGTCATTCCTGGGAGAGAAAGAGGTATTTCAAGCAACCATATTTTCCAAACACAAAATTGAGACACATGGCCTGACAATGACATAATATTTGAAATCGAGACTGTGCTCAAAGATCCAGAACATATGGCTGAAAGAGTTTTCTTATAAAAAGCAACTATTAAGACACTTTCTGTATTCTTATTCACAAAGGGCACATTCCTCCATCCCTTTTATTCTCATGTTAAAATTATTACCCATACATGGGAAGACTAGACCACTTTTCCCTCAAATGTGTTGCCTTGGCAGTGCAAAAAGCACCCTGTTGACTAAAAAGTTAAATGCACAGCCATCAAGGAAGCAATGCAAACCAGACTGCCAAACATATTATGAATATATTGCGCTTCTTAAAAATGCTAGTTGGTTTTTCGTACTGGAGTATTGACTAACTGTCTGCGTTTGATGTATGGTTTACCAGCCTGATGTCGACTTATGGTTAGAGCTTAACTTGTTAGTTCTGCTTTTGCAGCCAATTCAGAATAACTACAGATGCCTTGAGATATTAAAATTGACTGCTCAAATGGACTCAGTGTGGGAGTTTCATTGGTTTTAAATTGATAACAGCTGAAAGAGTGAATGATTAAAGTGTACATGGGCATAGGACACAGCTCTTTCACAGGAACTCTTGTGAACAAACTCCCTGAGTGTGGGAATATTTTCTGTCTTTTTATATCATAGTTGTGCCTAAGCAATCTTGAGTTAAATTTTAAAATTGCACAGAAAAAAATCAGAAGCCTACAGGAGAAATAATTCCTGAGAAACTGAGATAAATTTTGATGAAGTAGGCTTCTATTCTATAGGGAACATTTAAGTTAAGTGGCATTCCATAAGGTGGTAATTGTGTCTATTTCCCAGGCATTTGAGTTAAATAAGCTGTATAGGAAGCATAAACTGTCATAATAGAAGGGCTTGGAAGAGTTGTGTACATCTCTTTTTTCAACTCACAAAAACTGAAGCACAAAAGTGCCTTATCACAGATAAGTCAAACAAAGCCTTCTCTTTGCTTTCTTATTCTCCTGGGAATAGTTATTATTGTTTTCATTATTTAAAAAGATCATCAGAACACTTTCTTCTCACACAATAAAAAAAAAACATAAAAGAGAAATAAGAAAACTTTTCTCTCCCTCATCAAGTCAACATTTATGTAATAAAAAAAGATTTTATGAAAATGCACTTTCACAATTTAACAGTAGCTTAGGGTAAAAGCCCAGGAAAGAAAAGAATACAGAGTCATTTAAAGAAGTTTGTAAGAATGATGATGGTGATGGACAGGGATGATGATGGTGATATCCTGGTGATGGACAGGGAGGCCTGGCATACTGCAGTCCATGGGGTCACAAAGAGTTGGACACAACTGAGCGACTGAACTGAACTGATAAGAAACGAATATTTGTTTATACATGTCTTCTTCAACTTACATTTTTTTCAAGAGTTCAGTTATTATTACTATTGTGATTACATATATGTTATTACAATATGTTATTACATATTGTGACCTAACTCCATCTTATATTTTCTATTGTCTCTAGCATTTTGTTTATATTTGATAATATGTTTAAAAAATACTTGGAATACTTTGTATAGCTAACTGATACTGAGCATCAACCTATAATAATAAAGTTGTGTGTGTGTTAGTCTCTTTGCTGCTGCTACTGCTGCTAAGTCGCTTCAGTTGTGTCTGACTCTGTGCGACTCCATAGACAGCAGCCCACCAGGCTCCCCTGTCCCTGGGATTCTCCAGGCAAGAACACTGGAGTGGGTTGCCATTTCCTTCTCCAGTGCATGAAAGTGAAAAGTGAAAGTGAAATTGCTCAATCATATTTGACTCTTAGCGACCCCATGGATTGCAACTTACCAGGCTCCTCCATTCATGGGATTTTCCAGGCAAGAGTACTGGAGTGGGGTGCCATTGACTTCTCCAATGTTAGTCTCTCAGTCATGTCCAATTCTTTGCAGCCCCATGGAATGTATCCCTCCAGGCTCCTCTGATAATGGGGATTCTCTAGGCAAGAATACTGGAGTGGGTTGCCATTCCCTTCTCCAGGGGATTTTCCTGACCCAGGGATCGAACCCAGGTCTCCTGCATTGTAGGCAAATGCTTTACCATCTGAGCCACCAGGGAGGACAGTAATGAAGTTGGGATTTATTAAAGAAATTTAATATATAACGTATATACTACTACTAATATTAGTGAAGGTGAAGGTGAAGTCGCTCAGTCGTATCCGACTCTTTGTGACCCCATGGACTGTAGCCTACGAGGCTCCTCCATCCATGGGATTCTCCAGGCAAAAATATTGGAGTGGGTTGCCATCTCCTTCTCCAGGGGATCTTCCCAACCCAGGGATCAAACCCAGGTCTCCCACATTGGAGGCAGACGCTTTAACCTCTGAGCCAATCCTCCTTTAGTAGATACATATATATGTTCAGACATGTAAGATAATCATTATAAAGAATGCTATAATTTTAAAGCAAAATAAGTCATATATATTTGGCCAATATTTATAAGAAAATTTACTATATATTTATTGCTGAAATTTTGCCCCAAATTATAACCTACGTACCTAGAGTAAATCCTAAATTTGCCTAACTTGATGCCTTCCTGAGATGCATATAGCCATTGAATTGTGCTTGGTGTTGTGATGGATAACTTGGGCAGATAGCCATCTAAGAGGCTATTACAAGGATTGACATCTTCATCAGATTTAATTCACTTAGAAATGTAAGAGCAAAGGAGAGAAATTTTCATTCTCTTTCAACAGTTATTGAGTTCCAATTTTTTAATGATTTTCTTATCTACCCATATTAGACAGGAGGGAGATTTTAGAGGAGATGTAATCCAAGTTAAACACATGTGAGGGTCATTAACTTGAATATATCACTCCTAACTTATCCCTTTGAACTTGGAACTCAAACTCATAGGAGGGAAAAAATGATGGAGGCGGAAGAGGACTGGCCTCGGTTAACCTCACAATGAAGGAATCTATCATGCACTAGAGGCTGAGAAATAAGAAAACAGATGGTCTGAAAATAATGTCTTGAGGATATCTTAGCATCTTGATATTCCAAATAATCTAAATTTCAGAAAAGCTATTATTCCCCAGACTCCTTCATCATTTGTACCACCTCATACATTCCTTCTCTGAACAGTATAATATTATGTTTATGTCTTTTGTGACTGTACATTCCAAACGTACTGGGGCCTTGAGTATGGTACAATTTTTTTATCTTAAAAATGTAATTAGCATAGGATAAATTCAATATTGTGTAAAGAATTTGACAGGACCTCACTTAATGTTTTTTAGAAACAATTAACATGTCAGAAGAGGAAGTGAGAGCACTTTTTGGTCATAAATCTGTTTACATAATTACCAGTTGAAGAAGTCAAACATTTTAGGAGGAAAAAAATGCAAGGTTTAGACCCTGTTTTCATCAAAAGCAGTATTCCCAATGATGTCAGATATCTCAAATTCTCTAACATGAGGTTTTTTATTCATGTATACACTTGTACACATGCCCCTTTAATCAGAAAGATCGCATATTAAAAGTATGATTGAATAATCTTTGAAGAAAAGTAATATTGGTTAGAAATACACTGTCTATCACACACAAGGGAAGACAATTACTTACATCTGTGTGGGAAGTTTTATGTTCAGTTCAAGATGCCACAGCAATACGGGGAAAGTATTTCAAGGGTGGCTATGTAGTGTAGGTATTAATATATAAGCTTTCCAAATATGACCATATGGGGCCACATACCAGGGCACTTTATCAGTAAGATGCCTGTCCCATACTGCATTGTGGAGGACAGATTGGAAAGCAGAAAATCTGGCCAGGGAACTGTGGCCTCAGAAGGGATGGATGGGCAGGAGGTAGAGGTTGGGGGAAAACAAGATCACAACCCTGCACTAAGACCACGTGGGGAGAATAAATAGCATATTGGAGACAGTTGGGGAGGTGGGACATCTTATCTGAGGAATTCTGGAGAAGGTAGTAAGTACTTTTGGGTAAAGTTCTAGTGGAAAACATTTCCCAGTGATAATCCAAAGCCATCTGTCCCTACAACCAGTTATTATAGTATGAACACTGTGGAATGCATAGAGAAAGCTTCTGTCTCCAGATGCAGTTCTCTAACTCAAGAGTCTGAGAAGCTGCCATGTATATGTGTGTTGAGCTTCAGTTTCACCTGCTGAGCTGGATGGTAGACATTCAACTGAGACCCACTGCATGGAGTCTGTGCTATTCCATTTGCCTCACCATCTGGAGGTTAGGGGTGGTGGAAGCATCCTTTGCTGGAGAAGGTCCCAGCCTGTTGCCTCCATTATCACCAGCCTAGACTCCTAGACTACAAGAATATCTAACAAGTAATGCAGCAATGCTGTGCATCCTTGGGAAAAAGAGGTGCTTGAACACAAAACTGTACTTAGTTTTGTATGATATTTCAGTATATAAAGAACACTTGAAATAATGAAATATGTGAAATACTATTTTCCTCATTGGGTCTGGGGGCATGTGGTGTGAATTGATGAGATGATAGTGACCAGATCTCCCTGTGCTTTTTGAAAGAGCTATATGTAACCTATTTTACTCGGGGCAACAATGTATTGCAGTCATTAAGCCACAAAGATGGTGGAATTTTGAAGCAGATTTGAAGTCTGTCTTGGCTCCACTACTTATTTTTTTGTGAATTAGGGCAAAGTAATGAAATCTGCTGTCTTAACACTTTCCAGATATTACCTCTTAGAATTGTTGATACTATATAAAGAACAATCAGCATAGCCAGTAATAGCTATTCATTCTTATACTCCTAATTCTTCTCTTACTATCTCAGAGCATATTGTATGTGCTTCTTCTCCTGGATGCAGAGTAGACATTCTGAAAATTTCAAAACAGATAAAAGATGCTGAGATTTTCATGAGACTGCATTAACAAAACCAACATGTGGAACATCCTATCCACCTTGTGCTGTTGTATCCAATAACAAGGCTAAAGAACTCTGCTTGCATTTCTTTGTGCTTTGATGGTTATCTACATTGTCTACTCATCAGTTCAGTTCAGTTGCTCAGTTGTGTCCAACTCTTTGAGACCCCATGAATCGCAGCACGCCAGGCCTCCCTGTCCATCAAAAATTCCCGGAGTCTACTCAAACTCATGTCCATCGAGTCGGTGATACCACCCAGCCATCTCGTCCTCTGTTGTCACCTTCTCCTCCTGCCCCCAATTTCTCCCAGCCTCAGGATCTTTTCCAGTGAGTCAACTCTTCGCATGAGGTGGCCAAAGTATTGGAGTTTCAGCTTTAGCTGAATCTCCTTTAGGATGGACTGGTTGGACCTCCTTGCAGTCCAAGGGACTCTCAAGAGTCTTTGCCAACACCACCGTTCAAAAGCATCAATTCTTCAGAGCTCAGCTTTCTCCAAGGCTAATTCTCACACATACTCGTAAGTCACTATTTTCTAAGAGGATACAGTGTTTCATAAAGCAGAATCCCCCAAGAAATGAGTGAGGGAGGAAAACGTACAACAAATATGGCATAATATATTAAATGTCAATTGCTTCAAGGGGCATTTAGGTCATAGATTTCGGAAAATTACAAGTGGGAAAAGAAGTGGGAAAGATTACTATTTCTTTTACTCTATGGCCCTTAAACTGAACCTTAAAGTATTTGGATATGAGAAGAAATGAGTAAGACATGTAAGGTACACAGTTGTAGGAAAGCATGGGTAATGGTGACTTGGATGAAATATAACGGATTTAATAAGTCATGGTGGCAGGTGGTTTGCATAGGATCAGGCTAAGAACCTTGTACTTTATTATATGATCAATGTTATTATTCACTCAGTACCATTACATATTTCTTATTTATTTGATGAACATATATTGAGGACCTACCATGTGGTAAGTGATAGACTGGATGTTGGGCCCACCAAGATGTGTAAGGTGAGATTCCTTTCTTGAAAATTAGACACTGCCTAAAATAAGTATTCTATATTAAAATAAAATTATGTCCATATCTTGCCAGCTTGGCTCCATTTGAAAAGTCCAGTGGAAATATATATAGTTATCCCTTACTATCCACAAAGGATTGGTGCAAAATTTGAGGATGCTACAACCCTGTGTGTAAAATGCCACAGTACAGTGATTCCTCTGTATTTGCTGGTTCTACATCCCTGTATATGTGAAGGACTGATTGTATTAGAAAGCCACATTATGAAATTAATTTTACTTAATTCCTATTTAACCTCAATGGGCCACGTCCCAGCAACCTGTTACTGTGAATGAAGTAATAATGACATGAAGGTAGCAAGTCTTCATAGGTAGCAAATATCACAAGTCTTGACTTCCACCTGTATCATCATAACTATTCAGCCTTTCTGTTTCCAATGTCTCCCTAGCTATTTCTGGGACACCTGGAGTGTATCACGTCTGAGGAGAACTGCTCTCTTCATGTTCTCTGATTCCTCTTCTTTGATATCTCATCGCCTACAAACTGGCCAAGGAAGGCAATTTGCCATGGCCACAGATAGCCAGCGTCTTCTGATCAATGACTGCTTCAGGGCCTACTTACTGTCCAGAAGTGTCCAAACCTACAAAACCTTCCAGGGCCTGCAGTCCCTCTGATTCCACTGCATTTCTGGCTTCACTCTGCCTCCAGAGCAATCAGGAAGACTGCCCTGCTCCCAGACAACTATATGGTTCATTTGATCTTTTTAGGGCCTGAAGCAACAATGCTTAGGCTTTGAATCTCACAAATTGAGAAAATAGCTTCTTTCCATTCTCTCTGAGGCCCTCTCCTCAACAGAACTTGGATCAGCTAGAATACCTGAAGCATTCTTCCCTCTCTGAGAATTCCCACTGATTCCACAAGCTCAAAATCCTTCTCAAGCAAGCCACTTCTCAAACACACTGTTGGTGTTTTCACCAACAAATATTAACACTTGCAATTAGACATCTGGGTAGTGACCATCACTCTGCAATTCATTTGGTAAACCCAACCATTTCATCTTTAATTATGCCTGTCCCACCTTGGGAGACCATGTTAGCTGGAAAAGTAATGTGAAGTGTATGAAATAAACCCAGAAAACGTACTGTATGCAAAGTGCATCTCCTAATGAAAGTGAAAAGTGTTAGTTACACAGTTGTGTTTGACTCTTTGTGACCCCATGGACTGTAGGTCGCCAGGCTCCTCTGTCCATGGAATTATCCAGGCATGAATACTGGAGTGGGTAGCCATTCCCTTTTCCAGGGAGTCTTTCCAACCCAGGGATCGAACCTGGGTCTCCTGCATTTCAGGCAGATTCTTTACCCTCTGAGTTACCAAGGAAGCCCATCTTCCAATGAGATATCTATTTATTCAATTCTGTGGACAGCCTTGAGACAGGATAAGCTGTTTTAGAAATGTTAGTGCAAGGTCACTTTCTACAGTAAGGGCTGAGAAAGAAATACACACCATGTTTGACTGGAAGCCCCAAAAGAGACAATATGTTTTCGGAAATGCATGCACCATGGCCTACTAATTTGGGCTCCTAACCCCTTCTCTCCAATTATATTCCTGGAAATGTTTTTCAATTTCTTTGCATAAAATAATTAGTGGACAACAGAGAGCAGGCAAACCTGCACAGGGTATACGCCACACCTCCACGGAGCTAGCCAACACTTCCACAGAACCACACTGTTCCCCAACTCTTAATATGGTTTATTATCAAATCCTTTACCTGCCTCAAAGCACTTTTCATCAAAGCTGCTTTTAAGCTGAAGCTGAGGACCAAAGAATGCCTTTAACAGAATCTTGAAATAGCTTTTAACCCAAGGCTGAGAAGAGAAAGTGCTTTTAACCTAAAGTGCTTTCCTCTTAGGTACTTCAGCATGTACCTAGCACTCAGCATTAGTAGCTGTGAGAACACCCTTAAGACCCAAATGAAAGAGACTCCATTATAGATATTCAAACCCATTATATTAATATATTACAAGTAATATTTGAAATCATTAAGCAGTTTTACTCCAACTAAATTTAAATCTTTTCTTATTGAACTATGCATTCATGCAAATAAATTGAAGTCTTACCACCTGGGATTCTAACATATCTATGGTGATATTAGGAAGAGTACAGTGTTATTTCTTAGATTTTACTTAATCCAGAGTGAGTCACAATTTCCACACCTTCTCCAGCCTAAAAGAAACTTTCAACTTTTATCAATCACTGAATGACATTACCAGTTGTAGTCCCTATTAGTATGGGCTAAAAGGTAATTTTTTTAAAATCATTTAGATTTAATTCAATCAAATATCTGAATAAATTTCATGTATAAAGTTTTCTTCTTATCTTCATCACTCAAGCAGAAATAAAAGTACTGATTCCATAGTAATAAAAGTTTTAACTTCAGAGTAATTGAAATAAGTTGTATGCTTGAGCAGTTAAGCTCCATAGACAGTTTTCTAGTTTAAAAACATAAACTGTACACAAATAGGGATAAAGTAGCAAAGTTTGACATCTTTAAATTTTATTCCCTTTTCCTTTAATAGACTCCTCAGTAATACTAATAAAATGAGGATAGGCGAAGGAAAAACAGAAAATATTGTCAACCCAAAATGTAAATAATCAGCCTTTGCTAAGCAAAATTTGGTAATGTTGATCATCCAAAGTGCATTAATGTAAACTAAACTGAAATACATTTCTTTCATACTCAAAAGTTATCATGAAACAGTCATTGCATAAAAGTCACTTTTCTATATAGATTGTCTTCTCTTATTCATGTGTTCCTTCATTCACTTATTCACTTATTTTTACTTAGCATCCAGAAGGGAATGTAATATGAGGCAATAGAAATACATCTATTTTTCTAGGAAAGAGGAAAAATTTTGTTTATCTTGTTCTATTGTATAAAGCTTCCTTCACCTTGAGTATTCTTTTCTAGCTTCCTCTTCCTAGTAAACTTTTATTTATTTTTAATCTTCCAGCTCAAAGTTACCAACTCCATAAATCCATTTCTGTCTTCCTCATTCTGAATCAGTCCTCTTTTCTGTTTATCCCCACACTATAATTTCATTGTTTGAACATTTCAATACCTTCCAAGGAGACCATGAATTGTCTCTGGTGGACTAAAGAGCATCTTAACTTCACTCTGCTTTAAAGAGTGGGAAAGAAGGGACGGAGGGCATGAAATCTTTCAGTGGTTTTAAAATTCCTATTTATTTACAATTCCTCATTCCTTCTTGTGGAAACTCTTATGCCACTGGGTGCTCCTTTAGTGAAGACTGCCCCTCACACCAGCCTCCAGGTGTTGGGCTACTCCTGTGTTAAGGCTTTGGACTTCTCTTCTCTTTTCCTTTTCCTTCTTAGACTACTAAGCACTATTCAGATATCCCAGGGCTGAAATATTCCAGCCCTGTGGTTTCAAATTCCTATGGTAGGTTTTCTAAACTTAGTACTTGAAACTCCAGACCCTTGAAACTCCAGACTTGCACATTCAAACATCTATTTGACGTCTCCTGGGATGTTTGGTAAGACGTCTCCTGGGATGTTTGGTAAGACATCTCACAGTTTTCTAGAGCAATCCTTGCCTCCCAAGCTACCATGTATTCTCAACTCCAGGAAATGCCTCTGCTATTTGCCAGTGGGGGTCTCTCTCCATGCTATTCTGTCCCATCTACACTCATCAGCAAATCCCGTCTTAAAAATATATTCTCAATTCAACCACTTTTATTTACTTCCATTGTCACCACCCTGTCTAAGACCATAATCTCTCCCTGAACTATCTCACCAGCTCTCTAGCTGACCTCTCTGCTTCTTTTCCTCACCCTCTTAAATACAGTCTGCACATAGCAACTAGAAATATTATTTAAAAACATAAATCACTTTACATAACTTCCTTGCTCAATAATTTCCAATAACTTAGAATAAAATAGTACTTAAAATCATATGTATTTTTCTTCCTGTGACCTATAGGGTTCCACCGGCTTTGTCCACCAGGCTACGTTTTCAATTTCATCTTCAACCGTACTTCCTGTTTATCATTTCATTTCAGTCACACCAGCCTTCCTGCTGCTCCTCCAAGTTACCCCACTTACTCTCCCTTGCTGCTCCTCTGATTAAATGTTCTACCTACATATTGGTATCGCTCGTGCCTTCACTTCTTGGGTCTCTGCTCAGTGCCATTACCGCTAAAAAGTCTTCCCTGATAACACTTCTCTCTTGCTCTCTATCTCCCTGCCATGCTTTATTTTCTCATAGCACCTATCACCATCTGATGTATTAATGTGCATATGTGCTTGTCTCCCCCATTTACATACAGAGTGTGTAAAGACAGAGAATGTCCTGTTCATTATTCCATCCTCTTCAGGCATTGAAAAATACTCAGGGATGGATTGATTGAATGGATGAATACAAAAATGCAGTAATATCCACTTGGTCAAGCCATTCTCTGTGTTGTTGTGATTCTGTGCACACACATGTGGTGGAATGTGTGTGTATGTGTAATTTATATGTTGTGCTGCTTTAGGTAAGCACAGAAAAGAAATATAGGACAAAGATTGGCCTAAGGGAGACAAATATAGAAAAAAAGGTATACTCATTGTTATATTTGAGTGAATAAACTCTTCATTTAAGACAAAGATGTCTTTCTGGCTGGTGGACCCACCAATATGTGCATTGCATCACTTGGATCAAATGCAGTTGAGATCTATTTTTAATAAGTGTTTGGGAGCTTAAAAGGAAGGGCCAAAGGACCCTTTATAGAAGTCTTGTTTGAGGTTGAGAGTGTAACTGTGAAAGGTGGAGACTGCTGAAAGCCTGAAAAGAGAAGGAGGAGGAAAAATGGAAAGGAGTGGGGAAGGACTCTCCATACTGTTTGGATGGCAGCCAGTCTGTCTCTGGCCCTCATCTTTGGCTGACCTTGTCAAAGGGTGCTACCCTTGAAGCAACTGTCCAACGTTGACTGGAAGCTCCAGATCCCAGCCTTCCTTTGTTGGGGGAAGTCTCCCTAAAGCCTCGATCAGTCTCCTCCAGACCAGTGTTTCCAGGGTAGACATTATCATTTTCTGCCAGGGACTTTAAAGTCTGTTAGATCAGATGAGATACAAAAATATGAATAAACATGTGGGAAGAACTATACACAGAAGTGTATATACTTAAAATTCCTATTTATTTAGATTCCAAACTACTTGAAAGTTAAAATAATTAAGCTTTTTCCTGGACTTGCCACTTATGAGGGAAAAAAAATCATGAGTAAACAAAGCAATGACAGAGATTTACTTCCAGTGTATATTAAGAGACTCATCAGAGAATCAGTGCAGCTTTTGATATTTGTGTAATAAAAAGCAATAGCTGATATTTTTAATCAAAGCCCTGAGGTATTATAAGATAATTCAATACCTCTTGAAGCTCTTAAACATATATTAAATTCAGTCCTAGTATTTTAGCATTAAACATATTTCTCTCTATCTTAATTCAAAGACATAAGCCATCAGTATACTACAGTACTTAATTTAAATCACGTATTTCTTAAAAAAAGTTTCAGTGAAGTTGTGGGAGAATTATATGATGGGGGTTCATATAGAGAGTATTTTAAAGGTAAGGAAAAGAGAAATGTAAGAATGGAAGTAGAGAAAATATAAGAATAGAGATAGGATTCCTTGATAAGTAATCTAAAAGTTTTGGTCTGGAAACCTACTCACAAAGGGAAACTACATGTCGCCTACAGTTTAAAGTCAAAGGAGGAAATCACCTAAATTGCTGAAATTACCCATCTTGAGAATATTATTTTTGTCTTCCATCAGCCACTGCCCTGTCCTTACGGCAGCCTATTGGGAAATGATCTACCTGTGTCTGTGGCATTTTAGAGGGAGAAAACTTCCTAGTGAATGCTACCTACTAAGGAAGCTACAAGGGTTGTATTTTTTCTCATTCCAACCCATTTTTTAGACAAAATCTCATTCACTTGGACATCATATGTTAGAACTTCAAATCTTGAGTAACTGATGAGCAGAAGTCATTAGGACATTAGTGGTGGTGGGGGGGTGACAATACAAATAGCATCCTGTCCCTCTCAAAGTCACAGGACAGCAAGACAGTTGCTGTATTTCCTTTTTCTTGCTTCTGGGCTCTCCTGAGAACTTTGGATTAAGCCTTTCTAAGACTGGCCCCTCACCTGCAGTAATTTCTTTGAAGAATTTTAATAAATTGCTTTTATTTTTTAATCTAACTTCTTTTATTTTATTTTGGAATATAGTTGATTTCTATTCTAAAGAGCCTGTTGAGGATGAAGGAGGAGAGTGAAAGAGCCGCCTTAACACTAAATATTAAAAAAAACAAAACTAAGATCATGACATCCAGCCCCATTACTTCATGGCAAACAAAAGGGGAAGAGGCAGAAGTAGTGACAGATTTCCTCTTCTTGGGCTCTAAAATCACTCAAATGGTGACTGCAGCCATGAAATCAGAAGATGATTGCTTCTCAGCAGGAAAGTTATGGCAAACCTAGACAGAGTGTTGAAGAGCAGAGACATTAATCTGTTGATAAAGGTCTGTATAGTCAAGGCTATGGTCTTTCTAGTGGTCACATAATGGTTGTGAGAGCTGGACCATAAAGAAGAAGATAGAGTGCCAAAGAATTGGTATCTTCTGACTGTGGTGCTGGAGAAGACTCATGAAAATCCCCTGGACAGCAAGAAGATCAAATGAGTCAATCTTAAGGGAAATCAACCTTGAATGCTTGTTGGAAGGACTGATGCTGAAGCTGAAGCTCCAGTATTTTGGTCACTGATGCAAACAGCTGACTCATTGGAAGAGTCCCTGATTCTGGGAAAGATTGAGGGCAGAAGAAGAGGGAATCAGAGGATGAGATGGCTGGATGACATCACCGATACAATGGGCATGAACTTGGGCAAACTCCAGGAGATGGTGAGGGACAGGGAGGCCTAGTGTGTTACAGTCCATGGGGTTGTAAAGAGTCAGACATGACTGGGTGACTGAACAGCAATATTATTGATTAACAATGTTGTACTAGTTTCAGATATACAGCAAAATGATTCAGTTATAAATTACTTCTGTTGTTGTTCAGTCACCCAAGTTCATGTCCATTGCATTGGTGATGCCATCCAGCCATCTCATCCTCTGATGCCCTCTTCCCCTTCTGCCCTCAATCTTTCCCAGCATTAGCGACTCTTCCTATGAGTCAACTGTTTGCCTCAGGTGACCAAAATACTGAAGTTTCAGCTTCAACATCAGTCCTTCCAATGAGTATTCAGGGTTGATTTCCCTTAATATTGATTGGTTTTATCTCCTTGCTATCCAAAGCACTCTCAGGAGTCTTCTCCAGTTCAAAGGCATCAATTCTTTGGCACTTCACCTTCTTTATTACTTTTTACTCTTTAGTATTCTGCCTTCTAAAATTACTTTTGGTTCCCAGTAAATTCTTTGAGTTTCCTCCTACCCCCATCCTTTGACATCATTTGAGTAAATTTTTCTTTGCTTAAGATAACCACAGTGCTTTTTTTTTTCTATTGTAGCCAAAATCTTCAATGAATATGCCTCATTACCAAAATAACTGTCCAATATGTGTGTGTGAGTGTTTGAACAGTTCAGTTTTTTATTATTGTTTTCTCTTCCTCTCTTTATTTCTTAATGTGTGTAGTTCTATAGGCTTTGTTTTTCTGCTTCAGAATTTACTAGAGTAGCTGCAATGAGCCTCTCTCCTGATAGCAGAATAACATCATTTTGAAAAGCATGTGGAGACTGTCTCCCTGCATAAATGATGATAACACCGTCACATTATTTGAACATTTAACTGCCTCTATTGAGTAGTTTTCCTCGTAGTTTTGATTCATTTGGAATCTAACTGACAAAGATCCCATTACTGGCTGTTCTTTCCATAATTTGTCAAAAAATATATAGCAGAGATGAGGGAGAATGAAGCTAATTTGTAATCTGGGAGACTTAACCTGGTTATGCTGATGAACTAACTAAATCGGTCAAAAGTTTGAGTGCTTAAAGATTAAAAACCACCATTCTCTAGTTAAACTCTAATTCATTATGTAAACAACATGCTTTGTAAGTGCAGTCATGTGGAAGGTCTATTTGTTTTTCTCACCAAAAGATGCTTTCAAAGAAAAATTACAGAAAATGGACTTTCTCCAACCAATGTGTTGCCTGCCACCCCTGGTACAAGCGCTGAAGCAGGAGAACAAAGATGTAATGATCACACAAGCCAAGGTCATGGGCATGTGCAGAACATTCCAAAAATATTGGCACCCCTAGCAAGAGGTGTTTTCTAAATACAACAAGTTGTTAAGAGAGGAAGAAAGGATTACCAGTGAGCCCACAGATGGAACTATAGGTGGGGAGCCGGGAACTCAGGGTTCCAGGACTGCTCCCTTTTTCAGAATGCCATAAGGAGGGGGAAAGCAGAAATAATCCTTAATGTTGTGCCAGGATAGCAGACATAGATGTTTAGGGGGCAAAAGCTAGGTCATCAATGCTTGCCAGGAAAACAAAACACCTTCTTTCTCCCTCCCCCTTTCCTTACACAATTTCAAGATAGAAGATTCTGTGGTTCAAACATGTTCCTATAATTTAATGGTCTTCCTTGGTGTATCAAACTCTGAAATCTGTATCAGATTTACAGATGGGTGGCAATCCTACAATAGCCCCTAAACTGTACAATGATGTCTTAGCTAAATCTCTATGATTTACTTCCTTAGCACTTTTGATTTTACAAAGTCATTTCAAGTGCATCATGATCTCCTCCACGTTACATACTTCACCATGTAATGTTAAAAGCTCATGTTGCAGTCATTTTTTTTTAAGTTGTAATTGATAAAAACTTGTTCAAACTGCAAACGTAAGAATGGAATTTATTGGACTATTTGCCTGAAAAGTCAAAGAGACGAGGATAGCTTCAACCATGACTGGACCTGTGGGCACAAAATGCTATCAAATCTTTATCTCCTCCATCCCTCAGCTCTCTTTTCCATTCTGTTGGCTTAATCCTCCAATATGTTTTCCCAGAAGCTGGCAGTATAACTTCTAGAAGCTCAGACTCATATCCTCATAGTTTACCAATTCCTGCAGAAAGAGGGCTCCTTTTTCCCAGTAGCACTTAAAAAAAAAAAAAAAAAAGCCCTCAGGATTTGGGAGACCAGATCCACTTGGATCATGTGTTCATATCTGAACACATGTTCATATCCCTGTGGCCAAGGGAAGAAGTGCATGTTTATTGCTAGAGCTGGAGCTGGTGGGGTCAGCAGTACTCAAAACAAATGGCAGCAATATGAGAAAGTATCACCCCCATAGGAAAACCAGAGTGCTCTTACTGGAGGGTAGAAGAATAGTTCCAAGGCCAGCAAAACCAGTACACATGCAACATACTCATCCTAACCAGCGTCGCCCATAACAGTAAGTCTCACTGAGCTATTTCCACTCCTGGCATCTTCTCCTCTGATTGTAAGCCCTCTTTTGGAACGTTGTGGACGGGGCTATGTCCATGTTCTTGCCAAATTTGTTTGGCTGCATTAAACTGAAAGTGTTAGTGTTAGTCACTCAGTCAGGTCTGACTCTTTGTGGTTTTGTGGCCCCATGGACTATAGCCCATCAGGCTCGTCTGTCCATGGGATTTTCCAGGCAAGAATACTAGAGTAGGTAGCCATTCCCTCCTCCGACAGATCTTCTTGACCCAAGGATTGAGCCCGGGTCTCCTGCATTACAGGCACACTCTTCACTGTCTGAGCCACCAGGGAAGCCCAGCACCTTCTAATTTCTAATGCACCCCATGGCAACCACATACAGTGCGTCATGCCTATGGTATATATGTGGCATCATATGTAAGTATCAGGAAGTGAGGAGCTGAGGTGTCTCTGCTTCATTCACCTCCCTCTGCAATTCGTGTCTGTGCACACTCACTCATTGCACAGCCATCTTGCCAAATGGCTCCCTTCGCCCCTCACTGTCCCTGGAGCGGATAGTATCTCTGATACCACCTCAGTCTGTAGCATCCCAATTCTAAAACTTTTGGAGCGAGACTTGCACTGACCCAGCTTAAGCCACATGACTACCATTAATTTAATCAAGTTTACCCAGAAAGTATGAGCTCCCCTGGTGGCTCAGATGGTAAAGAATCTGCCTGCAGTGCAAGAGACCTGGATTTGACCCCTGGGTCAGGAAGATCCCCTGGAGAAGGGAATGTCTACCCACTCCAGTATTCTTGCCCAGAGAATTCCATGGACAGAGGAACCTGGTGGGCTACCATCCATAGGGTCGCAGAGTGGGACTGGATTGAGCAACTAACACTTTCACTTTTTGTTTTAACCTGGAAGGCTAGGTCCTTCTACAGAGCCATACCTTACTGGGTGAGCATAGCCACTTTAAAGTCAGGATATAAATGAGGTGATTTTTTTTTTCTTTTTTACTTTTCTGGTAACCAGTGAAAGCAAACATTTCCCTTCTATCTAATGAAGTTCAACATATATCAACTGTTTTTTTCCCCCAGAGCGCTGTTGGCAGTCTGGGAAGGGTTGTTTTCTCTCCCCATGAGGGATTGCCTGCACTTACCTGGACCACCCAGTAAGTGGCAGTAATGCACCTCCCCCACCTCTGGCCTCAGAACAACTGAAAGTAGCCAGTAGTGCCCCTCACCCTCTCTAGAGCATTCTGGCAATCAAAAAATCAAAAATACCTTGTAATGGAAATTTTCTGTTCTCCACCCCACTCAAAATCCTTCCCCAAATCCTGTCTTTCCTTATAATTAGTGACTCCTCATCACTAACCTGCTAAAGAGAAGTCTTTTTGCTGTCTCTACTTTTCACCTTCCCTTCAAATCTTGACCACAAGCCTCTGCTTTTCCGTTTCATTATACAAAAGCCATTTTACTTATGATCACCAATAACCTCTTAATTTCACCTTGATTTCTCATCAATATTCTGTTCTGAAATACCTATCCTAACTCCTAAATATCAATCTCTCTATTGTTCTCCAAACCCTCGGGTTTCTGCATCTTAGTCTCCTTTAACCAAGCAAAAAACTTAAATCCTCTTTGCCTAGTGAGTCAGCTCACCTCCTGCATCCTGTCTGCAAATCCACAGAATCACTGCATCTCTCTGTTGTCTGAGTTAGGTCCTTATCTTTTTTTTTTTTTTCATCTAGAGCCTGATGTTTTCTAACTATGGGCAAATGACTCAATATCTTTGTGCCTCAGTTTCCGCTCCTATAAAATCAGAATGATAATAGTGTCTACCACCAAAGTGTTACAAATACTATGAAGATCAAGTAAGTTAGAATAAAGTACTTTGAACTTTGCCTGGCTGAATGTAATAAGTCTTTGCTATTATTAATAAACACCCTTGCTGCTAAGTCACTTCAGTCGTGTCAGACTCTGTGCGAACCCATAGACGGCAGCCCACCGGGCTCCCTGGTCCCTGGGATTCTCCAGGCAAGAACACTGGAGTGGGTTGCCATTTCCTTCTCCAATGCATGAAAGTGAAAAGTGAGGGTGAAGTTGCTCAGTCGTGTCCAACTCTTAGTGACCCCATGGACTACAGCTTACCAGGCTCCTCCACCCATGGGATTTTCCAGGCAAGAGTACTGAAGTGGGGTGCCATTGCCTTCTCTGAATAAACACCCTTATAATAGCACTAATTGCATCATATTATAATTGTGAGGACTATTCTTCCACCCAGACTGTAGGAGATCATGCTTCATGCATCATTGCATCTTCAGGATGGAGTGCAATATCTAGGCTACAGTGGGCATGTAATAGATGGTTATGAATGAATGTCAATCTTTGAATTCTTTACAGTGCTCAGCATATGGTAGGTGCTCATGAAATATTCACTGAATTGAATTAAATAGATTTGAATTGATCTGTAGAGAATACATAATAATAAGAGCCATAATATAACATAAAATATAATGACTTTAAATTTTAAAGTGAGAGAAATTTCTTTTGAGTCTCTGCCTTAGGATTGACTCTAAATGGATGTGTAAGTCCACATTCTAACCAAATTTAGAATTTTTTCTCTATTTATTTGCTCCCCAGTTCTGGTTTCCATGTCCTATCAAGTCTCTTTGTTTTCATTCTCACAGCTTAGATCACCAAAACTCCAGTCTCTTGTTATCATTCTTTATCAGTAAGCTGTTGCTGCCTAACAAACAGAATCTCAGTGGCAAACAGCAAAAAGCACTTATTTTTCATGTGTCTGTGGCTTAAATGGACAGCTCTGCTTTACATTGTAGGTTTGACTGGACTTGTCTCCTCAGTGTTGGTCAGCCTCAGTTCTGTGCTATATGTATTTACTCTGGAGCCCGGACTGAAGGGGTAGCTGCTACCCAGGGAAACTCTTGATTCGGCAGTAACAGAGAAGTAAGCATAGAAATCTGTAGCATGTCTGAAGACCTCAGTGTTGAACTGAAACATAGTCATTTCTACACAGGCTACATTGTCCAAAGTAATCATACGGGCAAGCCCTCTATCAGTGAAATGAAGGAAATAAGTGTCACCCACTCTAGTGAGTTTTACCACACAGTCAGATGGCAAAGGTGGTGAAAGTATAAATCTAATTCCGAGAAGAGGAGAAGAATTCTCAGTGATGACTAAATTTACCACAAACCTATCCTGATTCTGGTCTTCATAACATCTGCATAGTAACCACATTAGCTTCTCAACAGATCTTTTGTGTTCAGTCTTCACCATGATCTGTATCCCCCCACCATTTGGTTATGAATATTTTGGTTACATGTGATAGAATATCCAGTTAAAAATTGTTTATATTATCTCATAATATAAGAAGTATAGAGAAAGTGTTTTAGGTCAGGTTTAGAAGTTCGACAATATCACTGAGGTCTCAGATCTTTGTAGCTTCTTTTTTTTAATCATGTTTAGCTTTGGCTTGCAAACTTCTTGTCTCATGGTGACAAGATTGCAGCAGTAGCTCCAGGCATTGCAAAGTTGCACGTTGATATTCATGAAGGAAAAAAGACAGAATGCTTTCATGTACCCCTCTCCTTTCATCAGGAAAAAAAATCTTTTTTAGTTTCCCAAGTCATATCCCCTTGCATTTTACCAACCAGAACTCTTTAATTTTAAACTAACTAAATTTACATGATTGAAGGCAGGAAGAGAAGGGACGACAGAGGATGAGACGGTTGGATGGCGTCACCAGCTCAATGGACATGCATTTGAGCAAGCGCTGGAGGTTGGTGATGGACAGGAAAGCCTGGTGTGCTGCAGTCCATGGGGTCACATAGAGTTGGACATGACTGAGCTTCTGAACTGAACTGAACTGAAAGCTACAAAGGAAGCAGAAGTCATTGGAGACTATTTGAACATCAGAATCTGTCTTATAAATGGACTCTAAAATAAGAAAGAAGTTGGGAGGGAAATGCATATGTATCACAAATCAGCCACATTTTCACGCTCTCAGATAAATACCTGCTGGACTTAATAGTTAAGACTCCTCATAACACAAACTTTATTTCCTCTTAAAGCTTCATACATGAAGATTTCTCTAAATAAGAAAAAGTGTGTGTTTCCCTTTGTACAATCACACCAAGATGATTCTTCTCATCACTCTCTCGTCGCTGATTGTTTACCTCTCCTTCACCCTCCCCAAATGCCCTGTTTGTTCTCTTCTTTACATCTCCAAGCTAAGTCTTACTTAACCTTGAGGACTCAGTTCTTTTCTGGGAAGCCTTCCATGAGTGCTCAAGGCTGTTCAGATGCTCCTTCTAACATGTTCCCATTAGATCTGTGCTTCCCTGGGAATAGTATACTTCAGGATGACATGTTCTTATTTACTTATATGATGTCACCTCTAGACAAGAAACTTTAGAGCACTGGAAAGGAGCCTTTGTTATTGTGCTATCAGTGCCTTTCTAGCTCCTGACACAGAGCAGGCATTTAGGATTTCTTTTATTTATTTTTTTATTTTACTTTATTTTATTTTATTTTTTATTTTACTTTACAATTCTGTATTGGTTTTGCCATACATTGACATGAAATAACAGAATGAGTGAAGGAGTAAATACAGTAGAATATTTTCATCTTTTTCATTTTCCTGTATCTACCTATCAGAAAAAAAAAAAGAAAGAAAGAAACCTCTCTCCAGACTTTAGCATCATCTTCATTCAAGAATCTATCTTTCTTGAATGATCTCCATCCCATAAATCCCTCCCCCCAACCTCTGCCTTCCCAGATACCACCTTTGCACTAAATGACAGAAAAAAACTTCATACTTTAGAACTTCTTTCTTTGCACTAAGTACTTTTTGTGATACCTGCTATATATTCTATTTATTATTTATTAACTGAATATTTCTGTTGGCCCTACAATATTATAAGCTTCTTGATATCTTTATCACACCCTAATATGCCTACTCATTGCTTCAACTATAGAGGATACTCAGTACATATTTCTGAAATTTATTTGAATCATGACGATCATTAAAAGATTTTATTTTGTATAACAATTCTTCCTTTCTATAATCTCTGACCAGTTTAAATGATCAAATCTGAAGTTCTGGATTATTTTTCTTAAATAATATTTTACGTTATTCTTTCTTATGTTGGTGACGTACTGTTTCTGAATGAATCTTTGTTACTAGACCAGATATTCAAAGCAAATATTCATGATTATTTCCCACTTCTCTACATTATGTTGATGTGTGTTTTGAGCTTGTCTTCTTTCTATATCTTAGACAAAAATGCACATTTCCACATTAAATTGCATTATTATTAGTGCTCTAGCCTTAACTTTTTCCCTCCCTGCTGAGTTGTTCTCAACTCAAGCCATCACCTTTCCTAAGAAATTGATGACAATCGTGATTTCCTTGAAGTCTCACCACAATCTGTGTTAACTGTCCCTTTGAATAACATATCATTTACCATTCTATTATGCTGCATCTTATATTTTCCCCCACTTATGCTAAAAATATAAAGAGATAGAAATACCAGACCACCTTACCTGCCTCCTGAGAAACCTGTATGCAAGTCAAGAAGCAACAGTTAGAACCAGACATGGAACAACAGACTGGTTCAAAATTGGTAGAGGAGTACATCAAGGCTGTATATTGTCACCTTGCTTATTTAACTCAAATGCTAATTACATCATGAGAAATGCTGGGCTGGATGCAGCAGAAGCTGGAATCAAGATTGCCAGGAGAAATATCAATAACCTCAGATATGCAGATGACACCACCCTTATGGCAGAAAGCAAAGAGAAACTAAAGAGCCTCTTGATGAAAGCGAAAGAGTAGAGTGAAAAGACTGGCTTAAAACTCAGCATTCAAAAAATGAAGATCATTTCATCTGGTCCCATCACTTCATGGCAAATAGATGGGGAAACAATGGAAACAGTGACAGACTTTATTTTCTTGGGCTCCAAAGTCAGTGCAGATGGTAAGTGTAGCCATGAAATTAAAAGAGGTTTACTCCTTGGAAGAAAAGCTATGGCAAACCTAGAGAGCATGTTAAAAAGCAGAGACATTACTTTGCTGACAAAGGTCCATATAGTCAAAGCTATGGTTTTTCCAGTAGTCATGTATGGGTGTGAGAGTTGGACCATAAACGAGGCTGAGCACCAAAGAATTGTTTTTGAACTATAGTGTTGGAGAAGACTCTTGAGAATCCTTTGGACTGCAAGGAGATCAAACCAGTCAATCCTAAAGGAAATCAATCCTGAATATTAATTGTAAGGACTGATGCTGAAGCTGAAGCTCCAATACTTTGGTGACCTGATGCAGAGAACTGACTCATTAGAAAAGATCCTGACGCTGGGAAAGATTGAAGGCAGGAGGAGAAGGGAATGACAGAGGATGAGATGATTTGATGGCATCACTGACTCACTGGACATGAGTTTGAGTAAGTTCCAGGAAACAGCGAAGGATAGGGAAGCTGGCATGCTGTAGTCCACGGGCTCGCAAAGAGTCAGACACGACCGAGGGACTGAACAACAGCAACTGTGCTAAAAATATGTTTTACATTTTTGAAAAGTTCTACTGATGAAAAAGACGATGTCTTACAGTCAACAATACAATAAATATTTATTGAACTTCTAGTATTTGCCAAAGAGTGTCGAGTTACTGGGAATTCAGTAAGAAAGAAAATAGGCATAGTCCTTACTCGCTTGGGTTTTGCTTTCTAAGCAAGGAGAGCAACTAACCAGTAAACATATCAATCTAATATGTCAGATGGAGTAAAGTGCTCTAAGAAAAGTAAGCTGTGGGCAGCATAAAGATTTGTTATCAGCAGAGGTTGCCAGTTTTTCTAAAGGTGGATAGAAAAGGCTACAATAAGAGGGTGACATTTGATCACCTGGGTAATTGATTTCCACACAGAGGAAATAATAAGTTCAAAGTCCCTGAGGCAGAAGTGTGCTTGGCATGGACAAGAATCAGTGATGTAGACAGAGTGGCAGCAGCAAGTGATGAGCAGAGAGAGGAGAGAGGAAGCAAATGAAGTCAGTTAATTGGTGGAAAGTCAGGTTGTTTACTGCCTTGGTAGTGATGTCAAGGAATTAAATTTCATTGCATGTGAGATGGAAAGTCCTTGAACCTACTAAATATTTGTTTCATTGTCAATAATCAACATCTCTGCTGTTTAAAAAGTCTCCGGAAATGGATGGTGGTGATAGTTGCACAACGGTGCACATGTACTTAATGCCACTAAACTGGACACACAAAAGTGGTTAAAATGGTAAATTTTATGTTATATATATTTTATCACAATTTTTAAAAAATCCTTGAGTGAGCACCATGGACCCAAAACTGTGCTTGACTGAAAGAACAGTATAAGCAATGCAGCACGCAAGAATCTGCTTTGAGAAAATACATTCCATATATTATAAGCGAAAATACACACTGCAAGGTAGCATAAATCATGTTCCAAATGAGAGAGCTAGGCTAGAATTTCACACAGTGTTCTCGGAAACATTAGTCTGGAGAGATGCCCTTTGAAATAAAAGGATCTTACTCAAATAAGTTTGGGAACTAGCGCATCCTTCAGTCCTGCCTGGAGATTCCCAGTGCACATTGGCATAACACAGGCTCTGAAAATAAGTACACATGAAAGAAACCTGTTTAACTTTGTTTAACCCAGTGTTGCTAAATCATTTTGATTACAGGCTTTCCCCCTCAAATCGCCTGTTAACATCCTGAGAAACTGGTATTCCAAAGAACCTATGTTACAGGAGACATAAAGCTGAGATAGGAATTCCGGATAGGGTTTGTGGAGAAAGAACCATCTGAGCTGAGCCCTGAAAGAAAAGGGATACTTAGATTAGAGAAAGGGCAAATTCAAGGCAGGAGAAACGTGAAAACATTCACTTCAAAGTAAATCTTCTGGAACTTGCTTTTTTCAAATATCATTGTGCAATTGAATGAATCTAAATACACTAGCAACATCACAATTTTGATGATTGTTGATAAACTTCTTCTCAAACACTGAGACACCAATTCACTAAGATTCATTAATTTGTCGAAGTTTTCTTAATTCCTAGTCATTATTTTATAGACAGCGAAATTAAGCCCAGAGAGACTATAACTTACTCAGTCATCCCTGCCTAATCGATGGCAGAGTGTTCATTTTCTTTCTCTAGGGCCAGAGTCCTGTTCCATAAAGGAAGGAGCTATGGTCCTTGCATGTCTGCAACAGACACTTTGGAATTAAAGCCAAAAATCGATTCCAATGCAAGATGCAGATTTCATCATTCAGTGGATATGGAAACAGAATCAAATTAAAGAACAACGCAAGCTTGGATTTTAATGAAGCTCATCTTTGTTTCTTTTGCAGATCAAGTTTTTGGCTCTCATCTGCACACACTGTGTGAACGTGAAAATTCCACAGTTCCACGGTTTGTAAAGCAGTGCATTGAAGCTGTCGAAAAAAGAGGTGGGTAACTGAACGTACAGCCATTCCCCCAATACTGCACCCTATACACAACCAATGCTCACATTAACAGCACCACTTGATTTGTCTGGAAAGCCATGCAATTAAAACCTGACTGTTGCTAATCAGTTAAGAGGATCGAGTTTCTTATTAACTTCAGTTTGTTTTCACAGTAGGGACATCAATAATTCCTACTAATGTTCTTTTTTTTAATATTTTGCTGTCTGACATGTTGTTGATTCAATTGCAAACTTCTTGTTTTCCCGCCAGTGATAAAACATTCATAAAATATCAGTACTCACAGTGTTAGAACCCTCCTAACATTCATGCTGGTAGACATTGTGCCAGAACAAATTTTGGTAAGCCCCCATTACCCAGTGAAACAAATAGTGCTCCTACTTGCAAACAGTGATGTTCCATCTTCCACGTGTATCTGTCCAGCACAGAATATGCCTAACTAGTTTTGCTGGAACAATTAACAGACACACCTCCAGTGTTAAGATGACCTTTGATTCCTATATTTCAACATTCTAATTTTCATCTGAAATTATCTCATCTTACTGAGGGGAACAAAGCAAAACCCAATTGACTCATTATTTCTATGGTAGTCTATCTGTAGGGTGTTTTTCCTTCAGATTCTGACTTCATTCATTCAAGGTCATTTTCCCTGGAAGATACATACAGTAGATGCAGAATCTCAAAAACTATATTGTATAAAAATATGAAGCTTCATCACCATCTGTTACAAGTTTACAACATATTCCCAGGATCTAGGGGGATATATATCATGTAAAAGATAGAGGTGTTTTCAGAAAAAGAGTTGGTGAATCTATTCCCCTTTTCAGCTCCCAGTCTCTTAAAACAATAGAACCAAGGGAAGAAATCTTTACCAAGTTATCTGCTAGGGAAAAGCCATTTTAATTCTCTCAATGTTACCTGGCTTTATTATAGAAACATAATAAAAATGGTCTGCAATTTCCAACTCCTGGAAATTCATACTTTAATTATCCTGTAAGGACAGCCTTGGGATCCTATTATTCCCATATCAGTAGGGAATGAGAGAATAACAAGAAGAGGACAAGTGGGTAGAGAGAGTGGATAAAGTGAGCAGCTTTGGGGAAAAGCATATCAACACATCAGAGAGCTGAGCTGAGAGTTCAGAGAGAGAATAGAAAATAGTAAAAGCAGAATACACAAGGAGAGGTATCTGTGAGGAGTGGAATCAATTAGAGTTTCGAGAGAAAAGTCCTTTTATTGCATGTTACAATCTCATTTAATTGTGTAAGTATGTATTTTAGGAATAAATATTATTTAATAAATACTTAGAGCCAAATGGATCACTGAAAATGTTATAATGTTATTATTGCCAATAGTTAAATTATCATCATTTTCTGGAAACCTTGACTCACTTATAAATACTCAGTACTGACAGTGTAAGCACCGTCATATTAGAACAAAAATCCAAATAGGACTTTGGGGGAAGCTGTGCATAATAAGATATGTGCACATTTAAAAAAGGATTTTATACCTCTCTATTTCTGTATATACCCCAGGCAAAATGAAAACCCTGCTAGACACAGTCTTGTGGCATGCAGATACCATGGTATTGCAGAATTGAAAATGCCTATAAATAGAAACTGTATGTTTTGTTCATGGCATTTTACTGGTGATTTTTAATAAAATAAGACCATGTTTTTGCTGACAGGGGCAATCATATTTGGCCTTATATTTCATCGTCCCAATGTTTTCTCTTAAAATGAATTTGTAGATTCAGCACTAGATAGGCACTAATCGTATATAATGATTATTAATATAATTCTTAAATGTTTTAATGAAACTTGAAGACTACAGTTCCGTAAAGCAGCAGATAATTCAAAGCATTTTGGCGATATCAGCTTAAAGGAACTCTATGGAAATGTTCAACAAAACTCAGAGGCACAAAAACCTCTCACATAGCTACAAGATTTACAAGTGTACGCTGTTGATTATATTTTCTATGATCATTTTGTTGGATTAATATTCTTACATTTATATGCCAATTTTGTTTATTCAAAGTATTTTTGCTAAATTCTGGCATAAAGCACCTCAGTACAGAAATAACTTATGTGAATATAAGTCCAATGTTTATGTAGGTTTCTGATGACATTTTATGCTGGGGTTGGTATTAGGAAGTAACATATAAAGGTGCCACATCTCTCAGCACGGCTGGACTCAGCATATCTAGAGCCCTCCTTCTAATGGCCAGATCCTCTTCCAGCCAAGATACCCAACTGCAGAGTCATGGGAAATGCTTATGGACCTGTTATGGGAAAGGCATGTTTAATGAAAACTGTGTGTTTATTCTCACAGACTTAGGAAAATGGTCTCAATCCTCACTACAGCAGCACATCAGCTGTTACATAAAAACTAATTGTTTCCTTTCTTTTTTTCTCCAGATTATTTTCCCCACCTTAAAAAATCATTTACAAACTGCAGTAATATTTTTTAAATGCTTCTGTGCTGTGCTTAGTTACTCGGTCATGCCCGACTCTTTGTGACCCGATGGACTATAGCCCACCAGGGTCCTCTGCCATGGGGATTCTCCAGGCAAGAATACTGAAGTTGGTTGCCATGCCCTCCTCAGGGGATCTTCCCAACCCAGAGATTGAACCCAGGTCTCCCACACTGCAGGCAGAATCTTTACCATCTGAGCCACCAGGGAAGCCCAAGAATACTGGAGTGGGTGACCTATCCCTTTTCCAGGGGATCTTCCCAACCCAGGAATCGAACCAGGGTCTCCTGCATTGCAGGCAGATTCTTTACCAGTTGATCTACCACGGAAGCCCTAAATGCTTCTAGCATTCTTGATTACAAATGAAGCAATATCGGGAGGACATCTCTCACCATTTACTCACTCATTCCTCTATCCATCCATTCATTCAGTAGGTCACTTACACTTGGCAGAAGCAATTTGCCCATGCTTCTCTCGTCTCCCCTAGGGATATCCTACCCAGTCCTTGGCACAAAATGTATTCTTTACCCGTTCTTGGCAAAGTGGTATTCAGTTCCATTCAGTCACTCAGTTGTGTCCGACTCTTTGCAACCCCATGAACCACAGCACGCCAGGCCTCCCTGTCCATCACCAACTCCCAGAGTCCACCCAAACCCATGTCCATTGAGTCGGTGATGCCATACAACCATCTCATCCTCTGTCATCCCCTTCTCCTCCTGCCCTCAATCTTTCCCAGCATCAAGGTCTTTTCCAATGAGTCAACTCTTTGCATGAGGTGGCCAAAGTATTGGAGTTTCAGCTTCAACATCAGTCCTTCCAATGAACACCCAGGACTGATCTCCTTTAGGATGGACTGGTTGGATCTCCTTGCAGTCCAAGGGACTCTCAAGAGTCTTCTTCAACACCACAGTTCAAAAGCATCAGTTCTTCGGTGCTCAGCTTTCTTTATAGTCTTTGTTGACAAAGTAATGTCTCTGCTCTTTAACATGCTGTCTAGGTTGGTCATAACTTTCCTTCCAAGGAGTAAGTGTCTTTTAATTTCATGGCTGCAATCACCATCTACAGTGATTTTGGAGCCCCCCAAAATAAAGTCAGCCACTGTTTCCTCATCTATTTGCCATGAAGCAATGGGACCAGGTGCCACGATCTTCATTTTCTGAATGTTGAGCTTTAAGCCAACTTTTTCACTCTCCTCTTTCACTTTCATTAAGAGGCTCTTTAGTGCTTCTTCACTTTCTGCCATAAGGGTATTAGTTGCATTTTAAAGTTTGAATCTCTTGGACATGCCTAGAAGAAAATCTCTTAGTGAGCCGAATGTAAACCAATTTAGCGAATCACTTGTTTAATATGTTTCCTTATCTTGATTTGGATTTCCTTTATTCCTCTAAACCACCAGAGCATTCTCCTCCTTACCAACTATTGTAACTAGATTAAAGTTATTTCTGTGGTTACTGACGTTGTCTGCTTAGCCCAGAAAATATACACAGAACTTGGAGGGCCAACTGTGAAGGAGTGTGTTAGTCTTTAAAACTTTTCCAAGTGGTTCATTCTCCTTTGTCTTGCCTTTACAGTTTTGGACTGTATGTGTGTGTGTATGTGTGTGTGTGTGTGAAATTGTAAATAACCAATGAGAAAATGAATTTTTGTTTCTTCTTCTAGAGAAAATTATACAAAAATATTGAATGATTATTCAGCTAATGCTCAATAGATATGGTAAACTGACCAAAAGCAAGAGATCATCTGACAATTTTTTTAAAGCCTGGAGGAACAAGCATGTAGGGGGTGTACACTGGGACATAGTGGTGGTATGTAGATCTAAACAGAGAGTTCAGTTTTCAGTGCTTTATGAAATGCTTTCTGTAGTTTACGATGATCTAAGAGGTATATAGAAATTGCTTTCTTAAAAGTAGAGTCACTTGTATCACTTAGAGCCAAGGACCTAGAGATATGAACTAAAGAAAGTACTTCATCTAAACCGGTATAATTAGTACTAAAACCGTAATCCATAGGTTTATATATATATATAAATATATATATATATATATAAATATATATATGAAAAGTCTGTAACTGACTATTTGTGAAGGCCAGTCATTTGGAAAGAGCCCCACATAGTATGTGACACGTTGTAAACACTCAGTAGTACTGGCTGAATGAAGTAATAGAACTAGTGTTACTGCACTTCAGCAACAGGTAATTAGCTGCTCAGATACCTACTCTGTATCATTCCCCATTCTACCATCTGAGAATATAGAGGAGATACACATTAAACAAACTGTGGTAAGTCCTGTGAAAGAAAAGAATAGATATTGTGCTGGAAGAAAGAACAATCACTACAATAATAATTTAAAAAATAGAAGTTTGCTTAAAATTAGTGTGATGGGGGTGCAGGAAGTGGAAAGATCTTGATCAAAGGCATTAAGTTGAAGTTATGCAGGATGAAAAAGTCTAGAGACCTATTACATAAGCATGATAACCAGAGTCTACAATATTGTGTTGAATACTGAAAATAAGCTAAGAGTAGATTTTGGATGCTCTCAAACACAGAGAAAAATTGGTAGTTATGTGAGGAGATATGTTAATTAGTTTGTCATTTTGCTATGTCTATGTATATCATGTCATACACCTTAAATATATATATATATAGTTTTCATTGAGAATATATTTTAAATGACATAATAAGCCCTGAATAATAAACACATACTCTTCTGGTTTTAGCCTCCTGATAAGACCAGAAGTTTAATGACACCCTATTTCCCAGGTTATTTTCTTGACATACTGTAACAGTGTAACACGAGGAGTCAGTTGGTGTGAGATACCCAAAAAAACATGCCCTGAATGATGAACCAGTCTTTTTTCCATGCAACAATGCCATACATTGCCAAAGACTTTTTTTAATACAATAATGGAGTTAACTAAACGAATGAACATGTTTCTACACTAAATATACTTTTATGCATCCAATATATTTTTGCTTGTAAGGAAATAGGGCTGGTTTTAAAACAATTTTTAAGTTGCATTTGGATTGGCATTCATCCTTTGGAATATGGTTTAACAACTCATTCTTCCTCCTTGATTCCCAGTTCAGGTTACTATGCCCCCAAACGATATAGCAAATTTAAAATAATATCTAGAGATCTGTTGCAAACAACGTGAACACAGCATTACTTAACTATACACTTAAAATGGTAAATTTTATATTATCTGATTTTCTTTGCCACAATTAAAAATAAATGATACTAGGTCTTCCAAATTTGATGATTCCAGCTATAAGCTACTTTGCAGAATGCCTCAGCAGATGCTAACCAACAATTTTGTCCTCTCTCTCTTTTTTCTGGAACACAAAAATACTATGACAGGAATGATACACAAAATTACATATTTGACTTGGTGCCTAAAAGCCACCCTGGGATCCATAACCTTGCTTAAAGATTTAAAAAGACCTTTAGTCTACTTCTGAGAAGGTCCTTAGCCCCGAAAACTTTATCTCTCTCTTTGACTTCTTAGCAGCTGTTATATTTTTTTGCTGTCGTTTGTTTGACAGGATCCAGTTATAGGTTCCGATGTCTGTTTAAAGAAACAAGGAGGCTGTTGGCTTTAAAATTCCCTCATTGCTTGTGTGATCAGCATTTTCCCAGGCTTTTCTACATAGTTTGCCAAGCAAAGGGACTGACCTTTTGTAGCAAACACTTTTTCATTTCAAAATGCTCACTTTGATTTTTGTCCCATTTTATGCTCATTCCAAACTGTTTACAACCCACTAAAAATGACTGTGAATTATATGTTTGTGTAATGGATTCCTTTTGTGGTCAGAGTGGAATGTTTACTTTGAACAATTAGTTATCTTTGGGTAGATTATAGCAACTTGGAAAAAGAATGACTAAAATTATTATTATACCTTAACTGTTTCTTTTTGGTAGTTCCCCTGCTGTTACGTGAAGTTTGAGAAAACGGCAGATTAAGAATTCCATGACATTACAGACCAAACCTATTTCTCTTATTGTGTCAATATTTATTTGGGCGTACTTACTAATATCACAAGAAGGTATGGTTATACCCTTATAACTTACTGGATATACTTACTGAATCATAAAAATTCAGAACAAGGACTATACAGAAATACAAGGATATTTCCTATTGTATATAGTGCATGCTTCTTTAATAGGTATTTGCAAATTAAGTAAGGCACACACATGTATGTACTTATTATAAAAAGAACAGACCTGATTATAGTACAGTTATGATGCACCAGATCCAGTGCACCAGTCTGACAAGGTCTTGAGATCCTACCATGTGTTCACTGGCAAAAATAAAACTACATAGTTTTTTCCCGATGCCCGGTGGTCTAGGCCGCAGAAGGGCCGATCATAATGCCTTCCCTAGGCAAACTCTGCTCCCAGTTCTGCTAATTTTGCACTGTTCATTCTTTCCCACTTTGGGATAATCTATTATAGTTGGATCCAGGCACGCACCAAAGCCTGATACTTCCATGAAGAATGTGCAATTTGTACTGTTTAGTTGGTGACGAGATTCTTGAAAACTTTTATGATTATATCTTGTTCCAGAGAGACTTCTGCTTGCTCGTTTTATAAGCAGCGACTGAAAAAATAAAAAGTAATGAAAACAAAACAAACTGATAAAAATTACATGCTCAAAAAATAAAATCAAGAGTTCAAGATAAGCACTATTCCCTTTTCCCTAGAGAATATTTGTGGGACTGAACAAAAATGTTTCTCAGGGCACTGACCTATGTCTTCCTTTTTTTTTTTTTTTTTAAGTACTTGCTTTTTATGCCTAAAGTTAGGCATCCCCGTGCATTTACAACGGCACTGATCCTCAAAGAAGCTCTGTGAAAGTTTACAGCAAATTTTCTTTAGTTTTTACTTCTGAGCTAAAACTAAGTCCAGTTTAGTGGGTTTTTTGTTTGTTTGTTTGTTTTGGTATTTTGCATTTTATTTTGTTTTGTTTTAATGCAACCCAGTGACTGCCACCTTCCTGACAGCAATCGTGTTGTGCTGGGTCCAAGTTGGAATTGGCTCTCTGGGGTAGTCATGCTGGGGCCTCTGTGTCTGTAAGAAAGCCACATTCAGGGCTAGAGGGGAAGACAAAATCAAAAAAAGAGTAAACAGGAAACAGCCCGCGAGAGTATAAAAGAGAAACTGGGAAAAGACAACCAAAAGAAATCAGAGATGACAAGGTGGAGAGAGAGAAAAAAGCTGTGTTTTGCAATTACGAAAACAAATGTGGATAAAAGGGCATGCTTGTGAGGTCTGTAATGAAGAGAAGACAGACTATTGAACCAGTTACCATCTCTGCCATAGTTACTGATACCTACTCCCTGTTCCAGAGAAATGTACTTTTGCTGCAGAAAATGCTTGTAAGTTGAATCTTGCCATGAATGTTCACAAATTCTGAATATTCACAATTTCTGTACACAGATGTTGTGGTTACTAATTAATTCACTGTACTTATTAGTGCCTTTTAATGGCATTTATCTATGCTGAGAAATACACAACAGCCTTATTATCAAAAAAAAAAAGAAAAGAGAGAGAGTTTACTATAACAGAAGTTAACAGAGAAATGAGTGTGCAGTTCAATAACCGGAAAGGCTATCTAACAGATCCAGCAATGTAGCTCTGGTTAAGTCAGTCAGCGGATATTCCCACACTTGAGTCCAGAATGCATACGAATAAATAATGTCTCTTCCTAGATAAAGCCTAAGTCTAATTTCCAACCTCCGCCCCCACTCCCATCCCCTTTCTAAAGTTTAGGTTCTTAATATGCATTTCCCTTGGAGTTAGTTGTAAGGAAACAGAGCCAAAATTAATACCCTAGGAAATTAGCCTCTTGTTGTGGATGGAGGATTTAAATAAGGTAACACCTCAACATGTCAAGATGTAATACTCTAAATTATCTTTAGTGGTGTCATTTATATGATGGGAGTTCTGGGTCTGGAAATTTTTCCCATTATAAACCCCCATATTCAGAAGTTAATAGTTCAACCATAAAAATAATCTTGGCTGAAAATTGGCAGGATGTTTAAGCCTGAAAGCAAATGTTTACAAAATTTGAAGAAAAAAATATCACATGCATTTGGAAAGCTTTCATGTTTTTAGAAATTGAGTGTAGTAGTAATAATAATAATGATAATAATAAGGCAGTTAGGGATTTTCAAATATTTGTTGCCTTTAGATCCAAAAATGGATTTGTAGTTTTTAAATATTTTTATTCTTGTTGCATAATGTGAACCCACTGATTAAAAAATAACTCATCAACACTTTCACAAGTGTCACTTTGTTTTTTGAATTAATCTGTCCTTTATTACGGAGAGGACAATGGCAACCCACTCCAGTACTCTTGCCTGGAGAATCCCATGGACGGGGGAGCCTGGTGGGCTGCAGTCCATGGGGTCACTAATTTATACATCATATTTTTATAGGCATTTCCCTAGAGCTTAAAAATGTATAATCATTGAGAAGCCTTAAGTTAATTTAGGAAATTAATGAATAAGACCAAAATATTATACTCTTTTGTGGGTTTCCTAATGAATAGCATTCCCCTCTAAATGTCTAGAAAAAATTGCCCTTTCCAAGGAATTTTCACACTTTCAGATGAAGTGTATTCAATTTGAACATTAATCATTAATCTGCACATACAGTAAAAGAGACATACAGATTCCAGGAGAAATGGTTATATCAGTCTACATAATTGAACATGACATATTTTCCTCCATAGGATATTTTAAAGTAATTTACCCATCTCCTTAGTAGATTCATGTCTTGGAGTTTCTGCTAAATTCTATGAGAAGTTATCTTATAGTCTAACAAGCTGTTGAGTTAGAAATGTTTTTCCTGGGTTCAAATAATCTTTTCTTTGCTAGTTTTATTCCTTTTTGCCAAATTTTATACCCTTCAAGCTGCTTTCTATCTTCAGTTCAGAAAAAAACGACAACAAAAAAAAATCAAGGGCAGGACACTTTGAAAAGGAAAACTAACCATGCAAAACCAAAATAGCTCTGAAATGATACTGCTGAAAGAATTCTTGAGGTTTAGTATATGTAGACCCAAAGTGTAAAGTCGTACTCTTTTTAAAGAAATAAAAATGCCCTGAGATGTAGGGTGAAAGCACCATGTATCAAAGAAAAAATATTTAAAATATTTCCTTTAGTACATTTGTGCTCCTCCCTGTAGAGAGAGTGGATTCATTTTTAATTCTTCACCTCAATTCCTAGCATGTGATGCATTCTCAATAAGTGATAAAAGTGGGTAAATTATAGTCAACATTGTTTAAATCTTCATTGGAAAGTTGCACACCGTTGCTACACCTGCACATGCTTGAAACTAAAAAAATGAATAACCAGCAGTTGTTGGTCAGAGGCAGCTACAGGATGTGCAGAGAATAGTGTGGTTTGCTTTTTTTAAAAAAAACATTCAAACCATTTCTGAAGATATTATATTATTCTAAATGACATCATTCTTCCCCATTGACACTCAGCTATGCTAAACATTCACAGTTATGTTTACTTAAAGATTTTATGGCCATCAATTTTCGGAAACTACATTTAAATTCAGCAGCTAATAGAACATCCATTCTCTTCTCATTTCATCAGAGGAAGTCATATCCCATTAGGCATTATTTCAACACCAATAGCCTGCTGTTCTTAATTAAGTGATTGAATGGCAACTATGACTTGTAAGTGACATGTATGTGAATGGCCAGGCAAAGGCTCTGGTCCCATAACCCCACAGCAAGTTAAGCCCCACATCTTCTCCTCCAATTCAGACTTGGAATACCATCTCAGTGCTCCTCAGTGTTAGCTTACGCTCCTGTAAACATCTCATCGTCCTGATTTAGTGTTTCTTTTCTATGTAGATCTCAATTTCTTGAATTTCTTAGTTTCATGATAGTTTTGTTTTTTTTTTTTTTTTAGTTTAAAGAATCTGTCAAAGAATTTGAAATAAGAAAGATGTGGTCAACTACACAGACCTATCAGTTTGAAACTAATGAACAAAGGATAGCAGTATTCTAAATTCTGACATAGTTTTGCTATTGGACATTGATTTCATTTTCTCAAAATCACTTCACAGCACAAAAATGTTAAATTCTGCTATTGCTATCAAAAGCTACATAAAGACTTTGACTACACCAGTGTCATTAAAAATAGGACTATTGTCCTTCTTTTTTAAAAAATATGGTCTTCTTGTTATGTTTTGCATTTTTGGTAGCTCGGGCTAACTTAACCCTTAAGTCTCGCTACAGAGTGTGGGACACCTAACAGAAATTTTTGTAATCACAGTATTGAAAGCTTTCTTTACTTTTGTCTTAAAAGTGGGCAGTTGGCTCAAAAGTAAAATTGCATAGCATAATATTGGATATATTATGTGTTTTGCCTAGAGTTTGACAGCATAAAAGAAAGTGTACATTTCCTTTGGATTTAATTCTTGACTGACACTTCATGCTACTGTTTCTCTCAGTGTGATGTCAGATCAGTTCAGTCGCTCAGTCGTGTCCGACTCTTTGCGACCCCATGGATTGCAGCACGCCAGGCCTCCCTGTCCATCACCAACTCCCGGAGTTTACTCAAACTCATGTCCACTGAGTCGGTGATGCCATCCAACCATCTCATCCTCTGTCATCCCCTTCTCCTCCTGCCTTCAATCTTTCCCAGCAGCAAGGTCTTTTCAAATGAGTCAGCTCTTCAGTGTGATCTCAGTGACCCTAAAATTTCAGTGATTCCTTCAGTGACTTTAAAGTTCTGATATAAGCATGACTCCTCCAGCTAGTTTTTTATATTCAGATCTGAGATCTAGGAATAATCGTTTTTGAATTTTTTTTTCTGCCATCACAAATTCAACATTTTTAAACTGAGCTTATACCTTTCCTCAAAAAACCTGCCCTTCCTCCTTTTGTCTTTTCCTCAGCCAATGGATTCATGACGTATTTGGCCCATTGCCCTAAAAAGAAATTCACTGGACATCTCAGACTTTTCTCTCTCATTATGTACAACACTTTTCATCAAGTCTCATGAACTCTGTTTTTCATTTTTTAAGTCTTTACTGAGTTTATTACAGTATTACTTCTGTCTTGTTTTTGGTCTTTTGGCCACGAGGCATGTGAGATCTTCACTCCCTGACCAGGGTTCAAACCTGCACCTTCTGCACTAGAAAGCTAAGTCTTAACCACTGGACTGCCAGGAAAGTCCCAATCTCTACTTTTTTACTGTCTCTAAAATCTGATTCTTCCTCTCACATCCCATGGCCTTAATTGTGCTCCCATAATTTCTTTTGATATAAACCCTCTAATTCACATCATTGACTTCGTTCTTATTTCTGCCCAGGTCATTCTTCTCAATGCTGCCCAAATTATCCCTCATAAATATAAATAGGATCATATTATCCCTCTGAGAACCTTCCATCAGGATAAACAAAATTCTTCACTAGTTATTATCATAAAAATGATAAGCATATGACCTCTGTCTTTTCATACTGTTCATGGGGTTCTCAAGGCAAGAATACTGAACAAACTGGTTCCAAATAGGAAAAGGAGTACGTCAAGGCTGTATATTGTCACCCTGCTTATTTAACTTATATGCAGAGTACATCATGAGAAACGCTGGGCTGGAAGAAGCATAAGCTGGAATCAAGATTGCCAGGAGAAATATCAATAACCTCGGATATGCAGATGACACCACCCTTATGGCAGAAAGTGAAGAGGAGCTAAAAAGCCTCTTGATGAAAGTGAAAGAGGAGAGTGAAAAAGTTGGCTTAAAGCTCAACATTCAGAAAACAAAGATCATGGCATCTGGTCCCATCACTTCATGGGAAATAGATGGGGAAACAGTGGAAACAGTGTCAGACTTTATTTTGGGGGGCTCCAAAATCACTGCAGAATGTGACTGCAGCCATGAAATTAAAAGATGCTTACTCCTTGGAAGAAAAGTTATGACCAACCTAGATAGCATATTCAAAAGCAGAGACATTACTTTGCCGACTAAGGTCCGTCTAGTCAAGGCTATGGTTTTTCCTGTGGTCATGTGTGGATGTGAGAGTTAGACTGTGAAGAAGGCTGAGCACCGAAGAATTGATGCTTTTGAACTGTGGTGTTGGAGAAGACTCTTGAGAGTCCTTTGGACTGCAAGGAGATCCAGCCAGTCCATTCTGAAGGAGATCAACCCTGGGATTTCTTTGGAAGGACTGATGCTGAAGCTGAAACTCCAGTATTTTGGCCACCTCCTGCGAAGAGTTGACTCATTGGAAAAGACTCTGATGCTGGGAGGGATTGGGGGCAGGAGGAGAAGGGGACGACAGAGGATGAGATGGCTGGATGGCATCACGGACTCGATGGACGTGAGTCTGAGTGAACTCCAGGAGATGGCGATGGACAGGGAGGCCTGGCATGCTGTGATTCATAGGGTCACAGAGAGTCGGTCACGACTGAGTGACTGAACTGAACTGATGACCTCTGTCTGTTGTCCAGCTTTAAAACCTCATAAACAGCTTCCTATGCACCACCTACATGAAGTTTTCCAAAGGCTGATATTCCGCCCATGAACGGTTTTCTCTCCTTAAAGACCCTTTCCATATCCATTTATCTGTCAAACTTGCATTCATCCTCTTGGGCATAGTACAAGCTTCCCCCTTACAGATGAATATTCTCTGACTCATGTCTTCAGTCGCCTCTCTGTAGTCTCTTGAACATTATTAGCACCCTTTCCTCCACAGTATTCCAAGAAGAGCATTGCTTTCCCCAGTATCACCCTATTGCATGGGATCACAGTGGCTAGTTTCATATCTGTTTCCTCATCCAGAATGTGTGTCCTGGAGTCTAGGGTTTGTCTGGCTCCTCTCTGCCTCCTCACTGCTCTGCACACCAGAGCTGGCATATGGTAGGGATTCAAGTAATCAGGGATGATTGGATGGATAAATAGATACTATCCAAGATTTCTTTCATCCATCCGTGTATGCATCCTTAGAGAATCGAATTGTATACTGAAGATTCATTGACCTGTTAGAAGAAAGAGTCATTAAATGTCTCTTGGAACACAGAGTAAAGTTATATGATCTGGAAAGGTGAAACTGTCTTAAAAGAGTTGTTTTGTTTTACATTTGTATCATGGTATGATATGTACGTATATCCATATCAATATCTATATTGATATCATACACATATATGATGGCATATATCTATGTGACATACCATATTAGCAATAGTTTATAATAAGATAAAACAAGACCAAAATAGAGCAGTGACTTGGGTGTTCAGGACAGGTTTCAGACAAAAGTAACTTTCTCATCCTTAAGAGGGAAAAATCGCTCTCTCAACAAACAGTGTTAAATGTTTCATAAACCTGAGAGATTCAATTAACTAAAAACAAACTTGATGCTTTTGAGACCTGTCACTGTCATAAGTGTCGAACTATCATGTTTCTGATTCAAAAGCTGTTTTTTATATATAAACTTTCAAGCACTGTGCCCACTTCCCTGTAAGTTTGTATATAATTTTTCCCATTATCACCCCCAGGTCTCTTTCACCATCACCACTTTCCAGGCATCTACCATCCACTGAATAGCCATGTTTCTGATTATCTTTTCCCAAATGTATTAGCTTGCATTATTTAAGGCTGAATCTCCTTTTATTATTTCCTGCTCGTATTTCTAAACTCCTTAAGTCCATTTGTATGATTCTTTTGTCTTCACAGATGTCCACAGTTCCTCCCAATTTAGTATCATCAGCAAATTTAATTAATGCTCTGTTTACCTCTCCTTCTAATGAAACCAGTCCCTTGTTTCATTTCATCATATAAAGTAAAAATGTATTGGCAATAAAACAGTCCAAAGAAATGTTCCTTCACTGTAGGAGGGGAAGTTGAGGATACAGCAAGGAATCCTGTGGTGAGGAGTGGACAGGGCCGCAGAGCAGTGAGCTAGTTTGCTATTGCCCTAAAGCAAAACCTTTTTCACAGCAACCACACTTTGGCAGATTGCCTGGGTTGGTGCTGGGTGTGTGTGTGTGTTTGTGTGTTCTGGAAGGCAACTATATTACCCCAACTGAGGACTTTTTCCTCAAAATATTTATTGATATACAAAAAGCACGTTGAAAAGTATAAATACAAATACAAGTGTAAACTAGTAACATTTAATGTGTCATGTAGCCACTAACCTAGATATACATACAGGCTCACAATTATTTTCAGGAGACTTTTCCTAACCCTCACTACTGTTTAAGTTTTTATCTCACTCCCTCATTTGATAAATGCTTTAAACTCAAATTACCTATTGAGTTTAAATCAAGTTCTTTATAACTAGTAGATTTATAAAATAAAGTCAGAGAATTTTTCAGTTGTATTCAACAGGCAAATGTCAGTAAAAACAATTTAACGTGTAGAATGAATAGGCTGAAAAACTGAACTTGATCAGAGAGGTGTTACTTGTTAACATTAAGGTAGGCAAGCTTACTTGCAAAGAATTGCACCATTAGTCGTTGAAGTTGTGGTCATACAGACAAAGTATGATTTATGTAAGGAAAACAAAGATGACATTTATTAAGCACCTACTATGTGCCACAAATAATGCTAATGCTTTCCAACATGAGTCAGTACAATACATTTAAAGCCTATATCATTCACTACCTGGTACTCCAAGCAGAATTTTTAACTTCAGTAAATCTCTTAAACATTTGTCAGGCTGTATATAAGTCACTCTTCAGAATATGGGCGAATTAGTATAAATTCATTGACTCCACAGGGGAAAAAAAATCTTTCTAGTGATTAGGACAGACAGATGGTAGGCCAGCATCTCTATTGTTATGTACAGAAGACGATGCACGTTTGCCATGTTGACGTTAAAGCTGATATGTACTTTACATATAACACAAGGTCACCAAAGGTGTCATCACTGAAGGATGGTGTTAGCAAATAGTGACAGGGAGTATGGTGCAGCAGTTACATCCTTGCATTGTTTTGCCAGCGAGAAAAATCTGATGCATGATGCATTCTTATGAGAGAATTTTCTCAGATGCCAAGACTTTACAGGCATAACTTCCATACGCTTTAATGGGAGTTTCCTGCCAGCACCTGTTACAGTGCAGAGTTCTTACTTTTCACACATAATCCAAAATGGGCTTGGAATACTAACTTGGAAAAACTAATATAGTGAAACCTTCTTGAAATGTTTCCTCACGTATAATGTTCATCTTTTAATCCTTGGTCTGATATATGTATGACCATGTTTTCCATTCAAATTCTTTTCCCACCAGAAAAGAAGAACCAGACTTCTTTTCACAAGCTGTCTATGAGTAGGAGCAGATTAAATAATTTGTAGCGGGTAAGCTAAAAGAAAAGTTATTAATCTAGAAATTAGATTAATGGTAGAAAACAACTTTTCTTAACTGAAAATAGTTCTAGAGTTAGAATGTAGATTCCTGAGGAGCCAACAGAAACAATTAGAGTTCCATGTGCAAAAAGCAATACCAGTAGCTCTAAAAGATCACAGGTTAAAATAATATACTTTGGCCATATTTTCCCATATGTTTACAGACCAAAGTATAGGGACTTTTAATATATGAAGGATATTGCATTTAATCCCATGGACTAATTGGCAGGGTAATGTTTTGTGTAGAGAAAAGTTTAACGAATTCTTAAAATTCCATTTTTTTTAATTGCCATAAATTCTTATTACCAAAACTAAAACAAAAATAAACAAAAAAAGGTTAGAGCACTTCTGCTTAACTAAAATTGTTGAAAATTGTTGAAAATTGTACAGAAATACTATTCTATGAACAACAGCATGTTTGAAATCTCTTAGCCAATGTTTCTAATGCACATGCCATGTAAGAGTGAGGACAGACCTTCATACTTCAAGTCCTAAATCATTTATTGTCATTTTCCTGTTTAACAGTATGGTGAATAGGCAAAATGCTTTTTGCTCGTTAAACATTGTGTAATATTAAACTTTTAACTCATGTTTATAACAGGATTTTATAGCTAATATTGTTAGGATACAGAGTTAAAGTTGTAATAAGTCTGAAACCCTGAAACCATAAGACAATTATAAACCAAATAATGAAATTTCTCATGGGGCAAAATGTGGATTCTGAACAAGAATAACTCCAGGATGGTGCCTGTATATTTTGAGTACTCATTTACCCTCTTCTTTCTCTTTCTTTGCTATCTGGCTGCATTACTCCATGCTGTCCCCTTCAGCACTCTGTCTGACCTCTAGTACCTTTTCTTGGCAAACCTGCCAAGTTTTCAGTTTCAGCCTGAAGTAAAGACACCCTTGTGACTGAGTATTACCTTGAGTACAGTTGTTCTGAAAGGTAGCAATAAATTGGCATCAAATGGCTCTGTCTCCTCTTCAGGTACCATGGAAGGAATGTTGTTTTGTTTTGTTGGATAAAGCAAAGAAGGGAAAGAGAGTCACATTGACATCTCTGGGAGCAGCCTATGTTTCCAGGGTTAGTACCTTCCTCCTCTCTAGGGCTTTTGCTTGCAGTACACTTTGCTCTAAACTTGGGCAAAATAAGGTCATCATTTTCTTTTTATATTCCAGCCAGTGGGTTGGTAGAAATGCATTTGTTGCTGTGTATAGTAGTTTTTGTTCGGGTGTGTTTGAAAACTTGAAATGAGGTTGGGAATCGAGGACCTCCTGAATCTTGGTACCTTGTTCAATGTCATGCGAGCTCCAGATGACACTGAAGAGTTTTAGGCTAAGTTACAGAGGAGACTGAAGGGCATGAGGAAGGAGAGGTGTCTGACGGAGCCAGATGTGTGTATCCAGAAAGCAGTGTGCATGCAGAGGTTGTGCACAGACATGCAGTTTTGGTGCAGAAAAATGATGCAGTGGGAGAAGTCTCCAAGAATGTGTTCTGCAGGCCCTGCCCAGAAAGGAGAGGGGACTGTAATTCATCATTATTATTAATTCATTATTCCAGGGAGATACAGGGGTCTAATAATTCCAAGGAACAACATTGTCTCTTCATAGTATTTCAATCTGTAGAGCAAAGCCCTGTATGGTTTTATACATGCTCAGCTTTTGAGTCTCGGTTTAGAGTGTAACACTCACCCAAAAGGAAAAGGGTCATATAAGTTGTCCCAGAAGAAAGATCATTTATTACGCTTCCCATATAATGGAAAATTATTATGATAATAAAAATAAATCATATTTAAGAATAAATTATATTTAGTCAAGTGGAAAAATGTGCCTCTCCTCCCCCAAATCTTTAAATACAGTAAGAACATGCCATTTTCATATAACTGTTGTATCTGAAAATAGAAGGGTGAGCATTTGGATAATAGAAACCACCCCTTTGGATTAGCCTACATGGTACACCCACTTCCTCTTCTGTCTTCTCCCATTATTTATTACACTAGTCTTATCCTTCATCTCTTCTTGTCCCACATCCTCCACAAGTGAAGTCTTGCTGTATTTGCCTTCTTTTAGCTAAATTTTTCTCTCAGGACAAGATCTAATAGATTGATCAGTGAAGTTTGATGTGAAATCCCTCCATGGGATTTAAAAACAAAGGAATAAAGTTCTAGTTACAGAATTTTAGACATAAGCAATGATATATAAAAGAAATATTTTAAGATGAAATTATCTTCCCAAAACTTAAAAAAATATATTGTAAATACAGCCTCTATAATTAATGTTAAGACTAACGTTGGGGACCAACAAAAAAATCTAGGTCTTTAAATTGATAGTCTTTTATTTCTATCTTCTGTAGTACTAATAGGCAGATATAGTAACTGATTATGGGTTTTCTAATATTATTTTCAAAATTCAAAATCAAACACGCCTTGATAGAATTAAGAAAATTAAGATACTCTTTACTTAAATTTAAGACAGTGAAAAACATGAAATGTGTTTGTAACTTGGTTTCTTACCACTTAGAAAAATCACATAGGGAAGAGACACTCAGTAAACAGTGTATTAATGAACATCAGCATATGTAACACATCTTTGTTTAATATACCTTCTTTTCATGACAACAGATCGCAGAGAAGTAATAGATACTAAATATGTCTGTGTATGGCTTCCTCGGTGGCTCGGCAATAAAGAATTGGCCTGCAATGCAGGAGACATAAGAGATGCAAGTTCAATCCCTGGGTTAGGAAGATCTGGAGGAGGAAATGGCAACCCACTCCATATTCTTGCCTGGAAAATTCCATGGACAGAGGAGCCTGGTGGGCTACAGCGGGTGGGATCGCAAAGAGTCGGACATGACTGAGCAACTAAGTGCACACATACTCATACACATATAGACACAAATATTTTAGTAGACTTTTGATGTAGACCCAAGTGACAAAATCATTCAGAAACAAGAAATCTGTTTGTATTACACTAGTGTTAATAAGTTTAAAAAGAGAACTCTCAGAATTGGAATGCTTTTATTTTTTTGAAGATAACAAGTAAAGTTTTGAATAACTAGAGTGTGTGCAATTGGTAAACAGTCCTAAAGTAATCAACATGAAACTGAGAATATTGCCCTCTCTTACACCACTAAAGGAAGTCTTCCTCTAATCTTTCTGCTTATAGTATGATAACAGAAATTAAGAAAGCCAAACTCAATGCTAGTTCTAAGCACTTATCTATATATTTCTCTTTGTAGAAATCTTAAAATCATGAATTCCATTTGTTTAAATTGTCCAGGTACAGTTAGAGCTTCTAATTAGGGGAAATGATTGTCTTTTTATCTCTATTCCACTGATTATATCTCCAAAACTGGGTGTGATTTGTCCAGTAACTTGTGAAATACTTAAATTTTGAAGTTTTCACTGTGTCGCCTAGAGATTTGAAATCTGATATCATGCATCTTAAAGCATCTTTCAGCTAAACTAGAGATACAAGATAGAACATTCAAGGACATAGTAGATTTATGATAATCTCCCAGTCTTTTTCAAATGAACCCTTGGGAACACACAACCATATTATAAAAAAGAAAAGAAATGTAATCTTTGACAATATTTTGGTAATAAAGTAAATATCATTATAGTCATTTGTTCACAAAAGTCAAATACACACACACACACACACACACATACGTACACATATGGTCCACTGGAGTAGGGAATGGCAAACCACTTCAGTATTCTTGCCTTGAGAACTCCATGAACAGTATGAAAAGCCAAAATGATAGGATACTGAAAGGGGAACTCCCTGGGTCAGTAGATGCCCAGTATGCTACTGGAGATCAGTGGAGAAATAACTCCAGAAAGAATGAAGGGATGGAGCCAAAGCAAAAACAATACCCAGCTGTGGATGTGACTGGTGATAGAAGCAAGATCCAATGCTGTAAAGAGCAATATTGCACAGGAAACTGGAATGACAGGTCCATGAATCAAGGCATTCCTTAGAAGAAATGGAGTAGCCATCATGGTCAACAAAAGAGTCCGAAATGCAGTACGTGGATGCAATCAAAAATGACAGAATAATCTCTGTTCGTTTCCAAATTAAACCATTCAAAATTACAGTAATCCAAGCCTATGCCCCAACTAGTAATGCTGAAGAAGCTGAAGTTGGATGGTTCTATGAAGACCTACAAGACCTTTTAGAACTAAGCTAAGCTAAGCTAAGTCACTTCAGTCATGTCCGACTCTGTGCGACCCCATAGACGGCAGCCCACCAGGCTCCCCCGTCCCTGGGATTCTCCAGGCAAGAACACTGGAGTGGGTTGCCATTTCCTTCTCCATGAAAATATTCCATAAATGAATTCCACAAAATTTCCTAAGAACCTGTGAGAGTATAATACCTGGCAATCCTCTCTAAAACAGAAATTCACCTATCTGCTACATTACTGCTGATGATCTGAAATGTACATGATCTCTAAAAACTAACAGTACTGAATAAAACTGAAAAGATCATCCAAGTTCCTACATAATGCCAAAGTATTTATCCAGGATTACTGAATAAATCATAGCAATTTGGTATCCTTTTCAGAAAAAAAAATCTCAGAACTTACAAGCATGTGGCATTTCACACTGCACCAACAGAGTAACAGTAAATGAAGGTATAACCATGACAACTTCTTCACCAACTTTTGTGTCCTGAAATATGACCTCTGCCCCTGGCAGCTACACCCCAAAAAAAGATGTCCTTTTCATTATAAGGGACTGGAATGCAAAAGTAGGAAGTCAAGAAACACCTGGAGTCACAGGCAAATTTGGCCTTGGAGTACAGAATGAAGCAGGGCAAAGGCTAATAGAGTTTTGCCAAGAGAACACATTGGTCATAACAAACATTCTCTTCCAACACCACAAGAGAAGACTCTACACATAGACATCAGCAGATGGTCAACACTGAAATCAAATTGATTATATTCTTTGTAGCCAGAGATAAAGAAGCTCTATACAGTCAGCAAAAACAAGACCGGGAGCTGACTATAGCTCAGATCATGAACACCTTATTGCCAAATTCAGACTTAAATTGGAGAAAGTGGGGAAAACCACTAGACCATTCAAGTATGACCTAAATCAAATCCCTTATGATTATACAGTAGAAGTGAGAAATAGACTTAAGGGACTAGATCTGATAGACAGAGTGCCTGATGAACTATGGACGGAGGTTTGTGACATTGTACAGGAGACAGGGATCAAGACCATCCCCATGGAAAAGATGCAAAAAAGCAAAATGGCTGTCTAAGGAGGCCTTACAAATAGCTGTGAAAAGAAGAGAAGCAAAAGCAAAGGAGAAAAGGAAAGATATAAGCATCTGAATGCAGAGTTCCAAAGAATAGCAAGGAGAGATAAGAAAGCCTTCCTCAGCGATCAATGCAAAGAAATAGAGGAAAAGAACAGAATGGGAAAGACTAGATCTCTTCAAGAAAATTAGAGATACCAAGGGAACATTTCATGCAAAGATGGGCTCAATAAAGGACAGAAATGTTATGGATCTAACAGAAGCAGAAGATATTAAGAAGAGGTGGCAAGAATACACAGAAGAACTGTACAAAAAAGAGCTTCACAACCCAGATAATCATGATGGTGTGATCACTTACCTAGAGCCAGACATCCTGGAATGTGAAGTCAAGTGGGCCTTAGAAAGCATCACTACAAACAAAGCTAGTGGAAGTGATGGAATTCCAGTTGAGCTATTTCAAATCCTGAAAGATGATACTGTGAAAGTGCTGCACTCAACACTCAATAGGCCAGCAAATTTGGAAAACTTAGCAGTGGCCACAGGACTGGAAAAGGTCAGGTTTCATTCCAATCCCAAAGAAAGGCAATGCCAAAGAATGCTCAAACTACCACACAATTGCACTCATCTCACATGCTAGTAAAGTAATGCTCGAAATTCTCCAAGCCAGGCTTCAGCAATACGTGAACCATGAACTTCCAGATGTCCAAGCTGGTTTTAGAAAAGGCAGAAGAACCAGAGATCAAATTGCCAACATCTGCTGGATCATGGAAAAACCAAGAGTTCCAGAGAAACATCTATTTCTGCTTTATTGACTATGCCAAAGCCTTTGACTGTGTGGATCACAATAAACTGTGGACAATTCTGAAAGAAATGGGAATACCAGATCACCTGACCTGCCCCTTGAGAAACCTATACACAGGTCAGGAAGCAACAGTTAGAACTGGACATGGAACAACAGACTGGTTCCAAATAGGAAAAGGAGTACGTCAAGGCTGTATATTGTCACCCTGCTTATTTAACTTAAATGCAGAGTACATCATGAGAAACGCTGGGCTGGAAGAAGCACAAGCTGGAATCAAGACTGCCGGGAGAAATATCAATAACCTCAGATATGCAGATGACACCACCCTTATGGCAGAAAGTGAAGAGGAGCTAAAAAGCCTCTTGATGAAAGTGAAAGAGGAGAGTGAAAAAGTTGGCTTAAAGCTCAACATTCAGAAAACAAAGATCATGGCATCTGGTCCTATCACTTCATGGGAAATAGATGGGGAAACAGTGGAAACAGTGTCAGACTTTATTTTGGGGGGCTCCAAAATCACTGCAGAATGTGACTGCAGCCATGAAATTAAAAGACGCTTACTCCTTGGAAGGAAAGTTATGACCAACCTAGACAGCATATTCAAAAGCAGATACATTACTTTGCCAACAAAGGTCCGTCTAGTCAAGGCTATGGTTTTTCCAGTAGTCATGTATGGATGTGAGAGTTGGACTGTGAAGAAAGCTGAGCACCGAAGAATTGATGCTTTTGAACTGTGGTGTTGGAGAAGACTCTTGAGAGTCCCTTGGACTGCAAGGAGATCCAACCAGTCCATCCTAAAGGAGATCAGTCCTGGGTGTTCATTGGAAGGACTGATGCTAAAGCTGAAACTCCAGTACTTTGGCCACCTCATGCAAAGAGTTGACTCATTGGAAAAGACTCTGATGCTGGGAGAGATTGGGGGCAGGAGGAGAAGGGAACGACAGAGGATGAGATGGCTGGATGGCATCACGGACTCGATGGACATGAGTCTGAGTGAACTCTGGGAGTTGGCGATGGACAGGGAGGCCTGGAGTGCTGTGATTCATGGGGTCACAAAGAGTCGGTCACAACTGAGTGACTGAACTGAACTGATGAAACGTAACTGTTTCAGGGTATAACGTGAAATTGAATATATATCGTGGTGGTGTTTTCTTCTACAGTTGACTACAGAGCTTGTACACTACCTTGTATATATTGCTTTGATGTGCCATATGTGTGAAAATATCCGGTGTCCTTCTCAGGTGTTATTGTCACTAATGCATGGCCAATGAATGTCATTAATGCCTTGTTGCTTCAGAAGATGACGATGCTATGGCTCAGTGGCATCTGAGATGTGTGCTCTTTGTTCTTTGCTTTATCCCTAGTGCCTCGGATGCTTTTGCTAATTGATACTTGTTAAATTGCATAGAGAGTTAGCATTTACTAACTCTAACTTTCTATCTAGAATATATTGGAATTTCTCTGCCCTTCCATTTAACCACAATTTAGCATGAGTCCTTTGCCAAACAGGAGTATTATGCAGTAGCCCCATGTTTCTGTTTAGCAGAAGTATTAACGATACTATTCTCAATAGTTTATCTTGTATTCTCAAGAAGAGAACAGTAATCTTATTTATGTTTCTTGAGAGAAGGAAGTTCCGTCTTTTAGCCTAAGCCATTGTCGTGGTCAGAAGCATCTTCTTTGACCAGGAAAGAGTCAAATGACATAGAATTTCTCTGAAGTTCGGGAGAGCATCAAGAAGTTGCAAAGAACCATCTTGTCTGTGTTCTAAACAGGACTTGGGGTCCTGATATGCTTAAACAGTCTTGTAAGTATCATTCCTTTGTGTCTGGAATTTGGCTTCCCTAATCCGCTGTAGAAGTAGCAGCCAGAATGGGCTCTGTCTCTCACCTGAACGCTAAGCAGAGCCAAACCATCAAAACCCTCCAGGAAGTAGCTAGCCACAGGGTCTGAATTAGAGGCACCTCCCCAAAGAAGATCAAAAGTTATGCTGCACCAACACAGAGACACTGAGAAATGGTTGAATGTGTTCTAAATTAAACTGCCCTGGTGGTGAGCAGAGATCTGCCAAAATCTTTCAATTAATCACTTTTACCTTCAGGGCAGAGTTAGGCCTAAGAGTATTTCAATAGGTTTTTATTGGAACAGGGTTATTTTAGATATTAAACTATGTTGCACAAAGTAAAAATAATGTTATTTTTAAGTTGCTACTCTTGTTAAATAAAAGTTGGCAAGCATTCTTGGGGCCTGTATTGTGTCTGTGTATTTGTGTATGTGTGTGGCTTTTTCCTGTGCCGTAAGCATCATTGATTTAGAAAAGTGAACAGCCGTGAATTAAGTGGTAAATATATTCATATAATCATTTTCATTAATAAGATGTTATAAATAATAGAAGAAAAGTTTCAAGTGTCTAATTCTTTACAATACAATTGAGATTTTTTTCCTACATCTTCAGCAGTAAGTTAATTAGAATCACCTGCATTTCCTTGGGTGGACACCAAATGGATTGCAAACAAAAACAGATTAAAATAGCTGCTGGAACTCATGTCATACAGATGACAAGATTCACAAAAAGGACAACAAGGCACTGAAAATGTTCACTTTTCAACCCGTTTTAGAGGAAATTGAGCTCTTGCAACTTCTCTGTAAAAGCTGCTTGTAAGTGTTTTGCTGAAAGGCTAGAATGGCTTTGTTTCTGATCCCTTGATGAGTGAGAGAAATGTTTAAGAAAGATCACTTTACAGAGAGATTCAGGCTGAAATGTGATGACTGTGATTCAAGCCAAGCCAAAAATTACAGTTCAGAATGAAAGGGGAGGGACGTGGTTTGGGAATCCATTTTCCCACATTCCTGAATCTCAATCATCCCAGCCAATGTTTAAAAAAAAAGTCCAATGGAAAACAATGAGGTCACTTTGTTTAGATGTTTAAAAAAATAGAGGTGGAGGGATTGAAAAAAATGAGGGCAAATATATAAATTTTAGATCAATATACATTTCAAGTATGATGGGATGAAAGACTAGACTTTATATAACTATAATGACTTCATCAGAGAAGGAGCCGTTTTTCAGTGTTTTCTTCTTGTTTGTGTTGGTAAGCCTTTTATTGCATATCTTTAACTTATAAGAAAGTTTGTTGCTAGAATTTTAAAAAGAAAAAAAGAGCACATGGGCACAGTTTACAGATTACTCTTCTGTAGCCCCCAAGCTTTCCTTAGAAATGGCATCTTCAGGCAGCTTGTTTTCTATTCATAAGCCTGCTGTGGTCATGTGCTCCTGTCTGGACCTCAGGTTATGTTGGCATAGTGAAGCGAAGTGAAAGTCGCTCAGTCGTGTCCAGCTCTTTGCAATCCCATGGATTATACAATCCATGGAATTCTCCAGGCCAGAGTACTGGAGGGAGTGGTTAGCTATTCCCTTCTCCATGGGATCTTCCCAACCCAGGGATCAAACCCCAGTCTCCCACATTGCAGGTAGATTCTTTACCAGCTGAGCCACCAGGGATGCAAACTACCAGATGATGGCTGACCAGGTTAGACTTATTTATTTTGAAGAAACACTCTCAGTCACAATACCGAAGGAATGATTTATTTACATCAGCATGATCACAGCATAACATAACAGTAGAACTCAGACCTACAAGAAACACAGAGGATGATGAGAGGAGCCAAATACCAATTTCAATCTCTATATCTTCCAGACACAAGAGATTTTCCTTGAAGACAAATGCTGTCAGTTAATAATATCAATATTCAGAATCATTGGCCAATATTTGTCTTCAAAACTAAGATTTATTAAAAAAAAATAAGCATCTAAGAGAGTTTATTAAAGACTATTTCTAGGTACTTTGTTTTCTATATTCTAAAAATCATTTCAGGTGGTTATCTTTAATCTTATCAATCAGAGATTAGGATTCCTAGTGAAACTTCACAAGCATACTCAAGCTTTCTTGAGGTTCTTCTTGCTGCTGCTGCTGCTAATTCACTTCAGTCATGTCCAACTCTGTGCGACCCCATAGACGGCAGCCCACCAGACTCCCCGGTCCCTGGGATTCTCCAGTGGGTTGCCATTTCCTTCTCCAATGCATGAAAGTGAAAAGTGAAAGTGAAGTCGCTCAGTCGTGTCCGACTCTTAGTGACCCCATGGACTGCATCCTACCAGGCTCCTCCGTCCATGGGATTTTCCAGGCAAGAGTACTGGAGTGGGGTGCCATTGCCTTCTCCATGAGGTTCTTCTTACTTTGAGTTTATTTCCAGTATTATTCAGGTCAAAAGATTGGTATAATTCTGTAAGTTATTTATTTATACCATCCTTCAATCAAATGTCATTTAGTTTCACAAATCCTGTCTTCATTGCCTTCTCCGAAAATGGCATTAGTGGACCATGCCATTACTCTCAGCTGACTTTAAAAAGATACATGAGACTCAATGAGTAAAAATGAGGGACCACGTTTGGGATAGCATTCTTGGACTGGCGTTTCATTATACCCAGAATTTAAACAGGGCATACAAATGGCTTTCACCTATGTCACACTAACCATACTGGAAGTTTTTCCCCTTGTCTTTTCCATTATTTACTTATATTTAATAGTTCATAAGTTAAAAGGTGGACTTCCCTGATGGCTCAGATGGCAAAGAATCCACCTGCAATGTGGGAGACCTGGATTCAACCTCTGGGTTGGGAAGATCCTCTGGAGGAGGGCATGGCAACCCACTCCAGTATTTTTGCCTGGAGAATCCCCATGGACAGAGGAGCCTGGCAGGCTACCATCCACAGGGTCACAAAGAGTCAGACATAACTGAGCAACTAAGCACACACAAGTTAAAAGGTATGATTTTAAAGGCAACTGTCCAGTAGTAACTCTGATTGGACTATCAGTTGCATTAAATGTATGGAGGTGATATGCAAAAATAAGCCTAATGCATAAAAATAATCAGAGCAAATGGAAACCGGGACCTAGCCCTCGGTACTCATGTGAGTTTTCACAGGACTTTTCGTATACTACTATCTGTGTTTCTAGTTGATAATGGTATGCATGTTCTCTGTGTGTGTATTCAGTCGCTGTGTCCGACTGTTAGCGACCCCATGGACTGTAGCCTGCCAGGCTCCTTTGTCCATTGAGTTTTCCAGGCAAGGATGCTGAAGTGGGTTGCCATTTCCTACTCCAGGGGATCTTCCTGACCTAGGGATTGAACCCATCTCTTTCATCTCCTGCATTGGCAGGGAGATTCTGTACCACTACTGCCAACTGGGAAGCCCATACATGTGCATTTGCAATTATGAGACAAGTAGTGAAAGGCAATGGCACCCCACTCCAGTACTCTTGCCTGGAAAATCCCATGGACGGAGGAGCCTGGTAGGCTGCAGTCCATGGGGTCACTAAGAGTCAGACACGACTGAGCGACTTCACTTTCACTTTTCACTTGCATGCATTGGAGAAGGAAATGGCAACCCACTCCAGTGTTCTTGCCTGGAGAATCCCAGGGACAGAGGAGCCTGGTGGGCTGCCGTCTATGGGGTCGCACAGAGTCGGACACGACTAAAGTGACTTAGCAGCAGCAGCAGCAGCAGCAGTGAAATAGTATGGCAAGAAGTATAAATACAAGGGAGAAATTCCAGTAGTGAGGAATGACAGTGCACAGTGATGCGGATGTTTCTGTGTTTCTGGTAACGTTTAAAGAATTCAGTGTGATTCTTCTCTACATGTTGGAGTATTCAGTATCCTACCTTAAAAGAATTGACTATATGGGAAGTAAATGGTTTTCCCAATTTTTTCAGCAATGTAACTCTTTATAAGAATACTTAATAATAAGTAGGACAGCTAGCTCTTCCTTCCATACACAATCCCTAAGTATTAACACTGCAGATCTTTTCAAGGCATAAGTGGTACAATATGGAATGAGTAAGAAATGTGATCAGTAACACCCTTAATACTTGGGATATTTTATCCTTTTCCTCTTCCAAATTTAAGTTCATCTTCCCAGGCTCCCAGGCTACCCAAGACATTAGGATTGCACAGAATAGCAAATATGGCATGATAAAAAATATAGATAGATAGATGACTGATAGAAAAATGATAGGTAAAAGATTGATAGAAAAATAATTTTGCTGGTAAAGAACCAGCTTGGCAAATAAGGAGATGCAAGTTCGATCCCTGATAGGGAAAGATCTCCTAGAGAAGGAAATGGCAACCCACTCCAGTATTCTTGTCTGGGAAATTCCATGGACAGAGGAGACTGGCAGGCTACAGTCTATGTCATCGTAAAAGAGTCAGATATGACTTAGTGACTGAACATAGATAGCAACATAGGCTACAAAAACAATATAAAATAATGTTTTATTTATTATCATCACAGTATCTAAACAGTCTTCTCAAGGGAAAAAAACACCCTTCTCTTGGTGACCTCTCTTCAGTCTAACATGTTTTTTTAATTTATCAACAAATACTGTCTCTTTCATATCTTAGGAAGACAAAATTCTTCTTTTCCATATGAATCCATAAAATATCTGGTAGATGAAAAACTTATTTCATTCATAAATAAGTAACCTAAAATGGACTGCTACCAAAATCAAACAAAAAAGTAAAGGAAAATTGATAATAAGCATTTTGTCATGATATTAAGAAGGAAAACAAACATTTATTGCAACAATTATCTTTATGAAACAAGAATTTATTACAGAGATACAAGGAAGGTAGAAAAAAATCAAAATAAGATAAAAGTTTAAAGGAACAATGGTTCAAGCATAAAAAAGAATGAAATAATGTCATTTGTAGCAACATGAATGGACCTAGAGATTTTCATACTGAGTGAAGTAAGTCTCATTTATATGTGGAATCTTCACTTCAGTTCAGTCACTCAGTCTAGTCTGACTATTTGTGACCTCATGGACTGCAGCACGCCAGGTCTCCCTGTCCATCACCAGCTCCTGGCATTTACTCAGACTCATGTCCATTGAGTCGGTGATGCCATCCAACCATCTTATCCTCTGTTGTCCCCATGTCGTCCTGCCTTCAATCTTTCCCAGCATCAGGGTCTTTTCAAATGAGTCAGTTATTCGCATCAGGTGGCCAAAGTATTGGAGTTTCAGTTTCAGCATCAGTCCTTCCAATGAACATTCAGGATTGATTTCCTTTAGGATGGACTGGTTGGATCTCCTTGCAGTCCAAGGGACACTCAAGAGTCTTCTCCAACACCACAGTTCAAAAGCATCAGTTCTTCAGTACTCTGCTTTCTTTATACTCTAACACTCACATCCATTTATGACTACTAGAAAAACCATAGCTTTTACTAATTAGACCTTTGTTGACAAAGTAATGTCTTTCTTTTTCATATGCTGTCTAGGTTGGTCATACCTTTTCTTCCAAGGAGCAAGCATCTTTTAATTTCATGGCGGCAGTCACCATCTACAGTGACTTTGGAGCCCCCAAAATAAAGTCTCTCACTTTTCCATTGTTTAACCATCTATTTAGCATGAAGTGATAGAACCAGATGCCATGATCTTAGTTTTCTGAATGTTGAGTTTTAATGTGGAATCTTTAAAAATGGTTATTTACCAAACAAAAAAAAAGGATTCATGAAACAAATAAAAGAGAAAACTACACCAAATAAAGCAATCTCAGTAATAAAAGGAACATTGTCAAAACCATAAATGACAGTAGAAACTTCTGATGACAAAGAAAAATACAGGAGTGAGAAAAAGATGAGGGGTAATCTGATCCTGGACCCTATATTAACATATTCTGCCAGCATTAGATTTAGAGACACATAAAAAGTGTTTTAAATATACTTAATTTTTCACACATCTGCCATTTAGATTATTATTGAAAAGAAAATTGTATATGGCGGCATCTTTGCAATCTAGTGAAACTTTTGTTTTAGGCATTAAAAAAACCTCTCTATGAAAAATAACTAGGGCCCCCATTCAAATTTCCAGACCAAGAAATCATGTTTGAATTCTCCTTCCTCAAAGATCACCCAGTGAAATAAGAGAAAATATATATTGGGAACGAAAAACAAAGAACAAGTGGTGCTGAAAAGAGAAAAAGTGCCATCAGCAAACAAGAAATAAAAATTCCAGGAAGACAGAAAGCAGATGGGATCAAACAAGTGAACATATTAGAGCAAAAGAAGCATCATTCCCAGACACCATTATTAGGTACAGTTCTTGCTTGGGATGTCCTAGAAAATATCCAACCTTAGAGTTGACCAAAAAAAAAAAAAGCAACAATGGGCAAGAGGGCAATAAGTAAAGTAATGCACAAAATATTGTATCTAACATGTCAAAAGCTGAGTCCCTCTCCATTTGCCTTGTATCAAGGAAGAGAATAGATTCAACTGAGAATAGGTTCTACAAGGACAAATGAGAGGATGCTGGCATCTGAGAAGGAAGGCAGTGGAAAATGAAATGTCTCAGGTCTTCTACAGCAGACACAGAACTGGAGAACTTTGCTCAGAAACAAAATAGTACAAGTGCTCCATAGCCCATATAAGTCCTCCTTACTTGGTAGCTGAAGACCTCTAGCCTGCTATCTGTGTTGTGCTGTGCTTAGTCACTCAGTTGTGCCTGACTCTTTGTGACACCAAGGACTGTAATCCGCCAGGCTCCCCTGTCCATGGGGATTCTCCAGGTAAGAATACTGGAGATGCCCTCCTCCAGAGGATCTTCACAACCCAGGGATCAAACCAGGTCTCCAGCATTGCAGGCGGATTCTTTACCATCTTAGCCACCAGGGAAGCCCAAGAATACTGGAATGGGTGGTCTATCCCATCTCCAGGGGATCTTCACAACCCAGGGATAGAACTGGGGTCTCCTGCATTGGAGGCAGATTCTTTACCATCTGAGCTACCATGGAAGCCCAGTCTACTATCTACTCAACACTGGTTCATCCTCACTCAGCCTGACAATTTAAGATTGGAGCCTGTTGCGGGACATAATAATAATAAAAATAGTGTACAAATACAGAAGTACCCATGACTGTCATTTATTCTAGTTAATTTGGTCTTTTGTCAGAGGAGTATTCTGATATTTGAACATCCGTCTTAAAGAAGTTCTAGATGGAGTGAAAAGAAAGAGTAGGAGGAAGGATATATAATGCAAATAATATAAGAAAATGTTTTCTGATTGAAGGTCTAGATGTAGACACATGTGAGTGAAATTTTACTTCTACAAGTTAAAGAGAAAATCTTTTTTAAAACCTGAAGGTAAAAGAAATTTACCTGCAAAGAATCAACTTGATATCAAACGTAACAGCAGAGATGCTAGAAGATATGGAACATTGCCTTTCAAAGTTAGAAAAATTTAAAAATTTTAAAACTCAAATAAATACTTAAATTAACAATTAAATATGAAGCAAACAGTCTTTTTTAAAAATAGTTCATTTGTAATGTTGTGCTACCTTCTTCTGTATAGCAAAGTGTCTCTGTGGCACTGCTGGTAAAGAACCTTGTGACACTAGTGGTAAAGAATCTACATGCTAATGCAGGAGACATAGAGATGTGGGTTCAACTCCTGGGTCAGAAAGATCCCATGGAGGAGGACAGGGCAACCCACTCCAGTATTCTTGCCTGGAAAATCTGTTGGACAGAGAAGCCTGGTGGACTACAGTCCATAGGGTTGCAAAGAGTCAGACACAACTGAGTGACTCAGTATGCATGCACACATACATTTCTATATACATATATATAATGAATATATACATATTCTTTTTCATATTTTTCCATTATTATTTGTCACTGTGTACTGAATATAATTACCTGCACTATACAGTATGACATTGTTTTTATCAGAAACAGTCACTGAGATAGAAGAAATAAGAAAATTTACCAACCACTCACGTCTGCAAAAAAAAAAAAAGAAAATCATAACTCTTAAAAAAGAAATCCAAGAAGAAATAATAGTAGAATACAAGAGAAGAGTAGTAGTTGACTCTGACATAGAGCTGCACCATCCAATATGGTGGTCATAGACCACATGTGGTTGTTATTTAAAATAAGGTAAATAGAAATTCAGTTATTCAGTTGCATTAACCACATTTCAAGTATTCAGCAGTCAGCCTTATGTGGCCAGTGACTGCTGGTCTAAATAGTTAATATAGAGAATATTTCCATAATCATAAAAAGTTCTATTGGACAGTGCTTAATTGAAGAAATGAAGAGGGCTACAATGGAAGAAAACACATGAGACTCTGACTTTGATGAGATCTCCTTTGTGGAAAAAAGGTGAATGTGGGACCCAATCACAGTCACTTTCTTATAAATAATGACTAATATTAACCCATAGATAAGCCACAAAATATTTATAGAGAATAAAACAAAATGTTGTAAACTTCAAGAGCATAAGCAATAATAACAAAGAATAAAGTTGGAAGTTATGAGAGAGAAGAGAAGGGTAAGGAAAAGTAAAATGCAATAAGTTCCTTATTTTCTTATACACAGCAAATTTGGTATATTAAGATATAGAAATAGACAATAGACAAGTGTAATTAATAATAACAAAGAGAGGGTACATAGATAAGTGGTAGAAACTATAGACTCTTTATCTTTTCTGATAAGGAGTGAATAAATACCATTCAAAGTCAATAAATTAATAAACAGAAATGTGATACATTAACATAAAATAAGTAACAACCAAAGAACTAAAACAGAACTGTTAACAGTGACTGTCTTTGGACAGCAGGATGAGGTATTTATTTAGGTTTCATTGTATTAATCTTGTATGGATTAGTTTTCATTTTTACCAAGGAAGTATATTGCCTCTATAGTAAAAAAAAATTTTTTAATGATTATTATAAAGTCAAAGTTTTTCATATAAAATAAAATCATTCTTGACAATCAGAATTGTGTCAACTGTTTTTAAGGTAGTCATTCTTGAAGGATGTGTATCTCACAATAAATTAGTAATAAAGCCAGCAAAAGGTACAGGATAAATACAAGCCATTGAGACAGAGTAGAAATTAAATTTAGAACGAGTTTCCAATTATATCCTGTACTCTCAGTCACTGAATTTAAAGTGTGTGATCAGATCAGTTAGCAATATAAAGTTGGAAACACTTCAATTTAGAGGAGGAAATATGTGCCATTCAAAATGGTACAAAACCTCTCCTCAGATACATCTCCAAAATGAAGCAGGACCTTTAGAAGAACAGAAAAAGAAATGGGCAGCACTCTTTGGGGGCACTCCGGGTGTTCCTCTGCTCAGTTGTTCTTGCCAGAGGGAGAAGCCAGACCAAAGTATTACGAGAATGACTCTTTTTGCGGTAGCTCTGGCCTCCTAGGAATTAGGAAGTGCCATAAATCTCAGGAGAGAGACTGTGCAGAATTCCCAGCCCATATTTCAGACTTCAGAGGTTCAGATGCATTTTGTTATATTCCAGAAAAACAAGCAGGCTTTTTGAGCCTACCTCTCAACCAGTCTCAAACTCTACATCTTCGTGGTTTGTCCATCGTTTGAGCTACCAAGAATGCTACCTAATCCACAGTTTGCAGCTATTTCTAACAGGCTCATCTGCATTGTTAAAAACTACCCATATTTTGGCAGATAAGTCAGTCAACTCTGGAAACAGTGTTGGTCTCTTAGATTTCCTTTTGGAAAGTGTCTAAGATTTATGGTGGGAATTACTCATGACAGCTGCATTCTTTCCACTGGGTTTAGACCACCATTTGGTCTAATAACTCCTAATTGTGTGTCTATCCTAGTCTAAGCGTCTTCAAAAAAAAAAAGTGAAGGAGGGGAAGGACTTTTGAAAATTCCCTGCAGCAATACCCAGTGATTTCTGTCAACAGTATACACTATTTTGGAACTTAAGAGTGTCAGCTGATGAGGAACAAATAAAAGACATTTCAGTGAATGTGGATTTTTTAAGAGAATTTTTCATCAACATTACATTAATGCTGGCCTGATAAAAATAAGCATACAATGTTTTAGTTTCATTGTGTTCCCAAAGTATTTTTAGCATAACAGGCAAAATTCCTGTCAGCATTTTCAATCAGGGTATTTTCTTGAAAGAAGTACCTCGTAAAGTGATTTTTCTCCAAACTTCACCAAGGCACAACATGTGTACCTTGAAGATATTGCTCATTTAAAAATCATAAGAGGTCTAATTATATTTCCAAAATAAGTAGCTTCCAATCCAGCAAGGATAATGTGGTCATGAAAAGGATGTCCAAATCCACCAATTTACATTGGTTTGGTTTGGCATGACTTTCAAAGTTCTTGGAGCAAAAAGAGGATGGCACATGAAACTTTGTAATTTGGGTTCAATTCACAAGACTTGGGGTTTGCCATTCCATGAGCTGTTCAGGGAAGAGCTAATCAATTACAAGACTGTACCTATGTAATTTATAACTGCTAAAACTCACTGATGTGTTCCAGATTATTTTGCAACATGTAATACCCTCCTTTTTAATATCTGCTTTGTCATTTTCACTCTATTTATGTAATTTTAAAAGTATGATAGCAGAGGAGCATGAGCCATTCAAAGCAGGAGCCACAAATGTCAGAGACTGTTATCCTTCATAAGATATATGGTGTTGATATATCTGAATCTAGAGGGCTTGGAAGTTCTGTCAAGTTAGATTCAAATTGCATCTAATGTATTTTGCTTTACTCCTTTATACTTTCTGGTTTCTATCGTGAGCCACAGAGCAGTTTCTCTGCTGTGACTTAAGTCTGCAACCACAGTGGTCGCACTAGTCTGAATTATCCTTCCTGTCTCCATTCCCAGCACTCCCTTCTTTTATTCCAGAAGAAAATTGGCTTATTAATTTAGGATGAGGCTGCTTTGTTTGAACAGTAGAGTGCCTTCCAATTGCTCATATGTAATATATTCAACCCATACTGCTCTTTCAAATGTTTTTGATTACTGAAGTTAAAAAAAAAAAACTTCTACTGAAATTTATGAAAGATCAAAGGGATACTTCCTATGTAGTAACATCAAATTTCTATAAGAGAAAAAGTTTTTAGGTAGTAGGGAATTTCATTAATTGAAATTCAGTTTAAAGCTCTAGACAACAGATGCATTTCAATAACATTTAAAATAATATTAGAAAAGAAAAATTTCTAGCTTCAAAAAAATTGTACTTGATTTTATACCTATAGAGACATGTTTATTAAAATGAGGCTTAATTAAGGTCTTTATTTGCAAAAAAAAAATTTTGGAATTCAAATGATTGTATTTACTACTGACCTGTCCAACTAATTAAAACTTTTTTTCACTTTATTGTAATTGTTGTTAATTGACATTTCATTTTTAATCATTATTTTAAATAGAGCTAACTTGATTTCTTTTAAAAATGCATATTAAGATTTCTCATTTGGGAAATGTAGATCTACATATTCCCTCAATATTTCTATTTTTCAAACTAATTTTTTTCTCAACTTCCTTCAGAGCAACTGATAACTTACAGGAAAAAAATCAAGATAATTTTCATTTAGGGAAATTTTGTGATGACAAGCAGATGACCTCATTCACCATTCATGGTTCTGAATGACCTTTGACTATTTCCAAACCAAAAAACTATCATCAAAGGCCCCAAAGTTGCCATTCATAAACATTTATCTCTAGACAATATGGAGCCACTGAAGATCATTTTGGAGAATAGCTTCAAAATATTCTTTGTAATGGCTACTTGTTCAGAAATATTACAGATACCCCCAACAGGAAAAAATTTGAAAGGGAGACACTTACTTGAATGCATAAGTTTTAATATTTTAAAAAGCTATAACATTTTTTAAAAACACAGAAGTTAAAGTTAAGTCAGAAAGATTATCTACATGACAAAGCAAAGAAGAAAATGGTATAAAATTACAAAGTTCCAAGCACACATACATAAACTGAAGACCAACACAGTCCAGTGCAAAAACTGAAAATCAAACGTTGGAAAAGATTTCATTGACTCTCACATTTAAGTTGTCAAGTACACACGGTGCTTAAAAACAAACTGGAGCGCACTTTGATTAATGCAGCTATTTTATACATCAGGAAAACAAGGACACACTTGATTTTTATAAATGTATGTGTCTTAGACATTTTCACCACATACTAATAGGTGTTCCACCTCATCTAAATTCCTCATAAATCCGTAGTTCTCAGGAAGGGACAGAGGCTTGCTAATTTATTGTTAGACTATTGTAGAACTACAAAACTCACACCAATTAATACATTTGTTAATAGCCATTCAGTTTTATTGAAATTGTATACAAGTTATTACAGGAAGAATAAAACCATAGTGTGGACTAGTAGGTGGGGCACAGAGGATTTTTCAGGCAGTGAAAATACTCTGTATGATGCTTTAATGATGGAGGCATGTCATTATCCATTGTTATTATGGGAGCTTCTTAGGTGGCGCTAATGGTCAAGAACCAACTTGCCAATGCAAGAGACATAAAAGACTCGGGTTCGATCCCTGGGCTCAAAGATCTCCTGGAAAAGGGCATGGCAACTCACTCCAGTATTGCTCTCTGGAGAATCCCATGAACAGAGGAGCCTGGCAGTTACAGTCCAAAGGGTTGCACATAGAAACAGCTAAAGTGACTTAGCACGCTTGCACATGTCATTATACGTTTGTCCCAACCAATAGACTGTACAACACCAGGGCTGAACCGTAATGTAAGCTACGGCCTTTAGATGTACTGGTAGTGTTTCCTCAGTTTTAACAAATGTATCACTCTGGTAGGAGATCTTGACAACAGGAGAGGCTATACATGTGTAGAGGCCAGGGTTAGGTAGGAAATCGCTGTACCTTTCCTTCAATTTTGATGCAAAATGGAAGTTGCTCTAAAAATAATGTCTTAAAACTGAGTGAATAATGGCTTTGATTTGTGCCATTAGTACTAGTATTACACATTATGTCAGTCTGTCCTAAGTTACTGATGATATATTTTGCACAACAGCAGAAATGTTCTTACTATAAAGTACATAAAAATAGAAATTGTAAAACAATGAAGGAATTCATTTCATGTCAGTAAAGACTTTAAAAAGACTTTATTCTGTTATACCATGACAGTAATTTTTATCAGTTTATGTAATAATAACTATTGTGAATGACAATGTTTAACAATGGTGCTGTATCACCTCCTTAGAGAAACTGCTGAGGTGCTGACCTCTATGTTAACTGGTAATCTCATCTAAGTGTCTTTGAGGGCCTGGGCACATCAAGGAATATGCAATCCTGATATTAAAATTATGTTATCAACATTTCTTATTGATAATAATAGTTTCTGAATAAGGGTTTCTCTTTTCATTTTCCTGTTTATCCATTTTCTTCTTTTTCATTAACTGGGTCATGGAAATAACCAGATGATATAGATATAAATAAATATGTGAAAAACAAGTGGTTGATTACCCAACCCACTGCCAGGATAAGTTATTTTGAATTATAGATGACTAGTTTTAAAATAATCTGAAACTGTTGTCACTTTCTTGTCAAGGATTTCTTTTTATTTTTCCCCTCTGTAATGGAGAATCCCATTACCTACAATACACAAGAGACTATCAAAGTAGTTATACATTGAGAGTAGAATTTTCATTCTGTAGTTTCAAATAATCAGACCAATACATGTTATGCCATAGGGACTGCATGAAAAAGAAAATGAAACCAAATGGAAATGAATGGAATCCCTCGGAATAGAATAAAATGAATAGAATAGAACAGAATAAGAATAGAATATGAATAGGAGAAAGGGAAGAAAAGGAGAGCGTAAGAAGAGAAGTAAGAAAGCAGTTAAGGGGAGAGAAGGAAGGAAGGAAGAATTTTTAAGGAAGGGAAACTTCACAAACACCTTGGGTAACTTTATCTTTCCAACAAGGGTCAATAATACACATATACATGAAGGTTCTTCTGCGTACACCACCCTCAGGTTGATTTCGGTCTTTGGGAATTAATCATAACTATACTGTGAAATTCCATGCTACCTACTACTCTTTTATGTTTCAACTACAATCAAGTTTGTCGATGGTTAGCTGTTACTGAACTTAACGATTAGTTTATTTGGATTAAAATATTGAAAACTACTTGCTTTAGGAAAAAGAAATTTGTTTTCTCTGTGAGGAAGAGATAGTATAATTATTATTTTTCTTTTATCATCTCAGTCTTAAATGAGTGAATATAAAACATGCCCTTTTGTTTTCAGGTTTAGATGTTGATGGAATATATCGAGTTAGTGGCAATCTGGCAACAATACAGAAGTTAAGATTTATTGTCAACCAAGGTAAGTGATTTCTTTACTTCAGACCTTTTTTTCAAGTAGTTTCATCTCTAACAATACTTTACACTCTCTGCTGTGTGTATTATGAATATAGTTTATTGGAAGATGAGTACAATAAAAAGGACTAGCTATTACATTGTGTGAAATAAGTAACAAGTGAAATATGAACTAAAAATGAAGAAGAGAATAATGAGTAAAAAAAATAAACTAGCTTTGAAAAATGTTGCTGACATTTTATACACATTTAATATATGTTGATAATTGAATAAATAAATGAACAGTGGAAAATGTAAGAGTCAAAATCACAAATGTTAGAAAATATATAATTGGTAAGTAAAATAATAAAAATTATGAAATACATATATCATCAAAGGATTACAAACTAGAACATCAATGATATACTACTACAAGTGAAATAAATAACAAGTGAAATATGAACTAAAAATGAAGAAGAGAATAATGAGTAAAAAAATAAACTAGCTTTGAAAAATGTTGCTGACATTTTATACACATTTAATATATGTTGATAATTGAATAAATAAATGAATAGTGGAAAATGTAAGAGTCAAAATCACAAATGTTAGAAAATATGTAATAGGTAAGTAAAATTAAAAATAAATAAATAAATAAAAAGAACCAGGAGTAGAAAAAAAATAGAAGAAAAAATAGAAAAAAAAATTATGAAATACATATATCATCAAAGGATCACAAACTAGAACAACAATGAAATACTACTACAAGCCTATTAGAATAGCTAAAATTTAAAACACTGACAGCACCAAATGCTGACAGGGATGTGGAGCAACAGGAACTCTCATTCATACTAGTAGAAATGAAAAATAGTACAACTAACTCAGAAAATACCTTAGCAGTTTATTATGGAAATAAACTTATTCTTACCTTATTACCTAGCAGGTGTACTCCTTGGTACTTACCCAAATGAGTTTAAATCTTATGTCCACACACACACAAAAAAACTGCACAAATATTTTCATTAATTTTATTCATATTGGTAAAATTTTAAGGCAACCAAGATTTCCTTTAATAGGTGACTAGATAAACAAACCAAAGAACATCCCTATAATGGAATCTTATTTACTGATAAAAAGAAATGAGCTATCAAGTCATGAAAAGGCTTGGAGAAAACTTAACTGCATATTGCTAGGTGAAGGAAGCCAGTCTGAAAATGCTATATACTATATCATCTCAGCTATACGACATTTTGGAAAAGGCAAAACTATGGAGATTGTAAAAGATCAGTGATAGTAAAGGATTTGAGGGGAGAGAGAGAAGAATGAGTGAGCATGGGGGATTTTTAAGGGTATGAAACTATTCTGTTTGATATTGTATAGGTGGATACATGTCATTATACATTTATCAAAATCTAAATAATATATAACCCTGAGTGAGCCTTAATGAAAACTATGGACTGTAGTTAATAATAACTTACAAATATTGGCTCATCAGTTGTAACAAATGTACTACATTAATGCAAGATCTTACTAATAAGGGAAATGGTGGGGGAGTGGACAAGTATAAGGGGGGTATATTGGAAACTATATTTTCTATTAAGCTTTCCTGTAAACCTAAACTTCCTCTAAAAAAGACGGGAATTTAAAAAATAATAATTAGGAAATGTTTAAGAAAATAAAAGATCGAAACATCTTGAGATGTGAGTTATACATGTGGGATAAAAACGAGGCACTCTCTCCTTGTGTCCTTGGCATCTATTTGATTCTCCTATGCTCTGGTTTTCATCGGTAAAAACAGGAAGGAGGTGCTTTGGAAATACTTGTGAGAATGAAATGAGATAAGATGTGGTATTCCCTTAGTAACATAACAGACTCATGGTAGTTGTTCAGTACATCTAAGTTTCCCTTTCACTTAAAAAGTCAATAGTGTCTCACTGCCTTCAGGAGAATTTATAGAGTCTTCATAATCTGGCTTCCCACCTACTTCTAGCCAGATGCAGGCCCTCAGAATTTCTTTCACAATACATTCATAACTGTACTTCCTTATTTACATGCTGTTGTATTTCTTAATGCTTTTGCATACACTCTTTCATCTACTTGCAATATCCTCCTATCATTTCCTTCCTATCCCACATACAAAAACTTCCTGTCTCATTAGATTTATCCTTATTCTTCAAGGCTCAGATTATAAATCATTTTCTCCAGGGAGCCTGCAACATTCCTTCAGTCAGATTCCTTCTCTGGGTGCCCATTATGCTGGGTAGTTAAATTTGCATTCGTACAAGCATATCTAACTTCTAAAATTCCATCTAAGACCCAGATATTTAATGCCATTCTTTTAAAGAAAATTTTATCAAATGTATTCAGTGATTATACTTAAGAAGCATTACAATTTGAAAGTCTTGGAATAAGAAAGAAGAGCATACTGTTTGAAATATCTGTCTACTCCCTGAATCTCTATACACCTAAAAAGGTAGGATTTAAATCAGTCTTGTATCTACTCTCATTAACCAGTAGCTCTTGGAGTGTCCATGCAGGGAGCTCTTAATATCTGTTGTATATTGTCTGTGTGTGTGTGTTGCAAATAGGAGAAGTATTAATACTAAGAAGCATTAACCTCTCCAGCAGTTCAGCTTGGGTTGAACCATGTTTTTAAGTGTTAACTACAATGCTTTTGGCCAGTGGCCACGTGCTTCTTATTTCTGAGCATCTCTGTAACTTTCCCTGTGAATCAGCTGGTAAAGATTCTGCCTGCAGTGTGGGAGGCCTGGGTTCTATCCCTGGGTTGGAAAGACCACCTGAAGAAGGGAAAGGCTACCCACTCCAGTATTCCGGCCTCAATAATTCCATGTATTGTTTAGTCCATGGGGTCGCAAAGAGTTGTACAGGACTGAGTGACTTTCACTTACACTGTAACTAAGAATCTGTTTGCTCACTAATATGTACTTTTGTCTTTCAGAATTACTGTCCTTCATGGGCAGAAGGCAGAACTGAACATTACCTTATGTATTCATATTGGTCCCATTGGCCTGAACCAGAGTACACCCTCTGTGGATAAAAATTGGATAAAATAGCCCCAGCTTTTTATAACCGTTCCTGTTTATAACCAGCTAAAATCATCCTTCTAATATATTTCATACAGAAACCATATCCTGATTGGGATTCTAGACAGCTGGGCAACACATTTCTTCTACAAAGAAGAAATCTCAAAACAGAAGCCATGCTAGAAACAAACACTAGTTGCATTTCCTGCCTTTAAAAAAATTATGCTCAGCAGTTTGAAAAGAAAAAAAAATCTGCAATGAAAATATGAAATCTGTCCATCTCATATTTTGCAAAACTTCAGCATCCTCTGGGGCTGTGTAACTGCTCATGTTTCCATGAGAGCTGACAATGTAAAGCTGGACAGAGGCCTGAGTTGGTATCTGGTAGCACAGAATTGTCAGTAAACTGTCTCCCTGGTTTATAGCACTGTCAGAATGCAATACACTCAGCACAAATTATGCTGTATTAGAACCTTTGATACTAGTGATTTTGTCCAAGCTATGTTGTGTTCTTTTTTTTTTTTTTTTGGCTTAGATGATAAACGATATGCCAGTCTCCCTCAAATTTTACTAATCAGATTATCTTGTGAATGAAATTACAGGAGTAGAGCTGTAACATTTGTTCTAACACCATACCTTCCCCTTCTCCATGCTGGTTGCTGACAACAGAGCTGATACAGGAGAAAATCAGTGCTGGATACAAAGGGACTGACTGTGTACATCACTGTGATTTCCTCTGTGTGTGTATGTATGTGAGTGAATGTGTGTGTGTGTGTTTGCAAGCATGTGCGAGGCAATAAAGAGGCAGTCCAGTGATAATTCCTTGAAAAGCACAACAGGATATGTGAATGCAATGCATTCCTTTTTGTATTCTAAGATAGAACATAGTTCTATCTGGTTTTGGCACACCCTCTCTGTATTAACACCTTTTATCTCCTCCATGTTCACATTCCACAATGTTTCCTTTTCAGAAGGTTCTAAATGTATATTTTTTAAATGAATAAGCCCTACCCACCACTAGACTAGACAAATGAAAACTGATTTTGGTGATTTTCAAGAACAGTTTAATTGCAATTTATGTATTTCACTAACTTTCTTGAATGCTATAATCATCAGCAATTCTAAATACACCAGTTGAATGATTCAATTTGTTTTGGTTTTCTGTTTGACTCACTAAATCAGTAGGAATTGGATACCCTTATTATACTTCCAGATCAGATGGCATACAAGTTAAATTCAAAGTGATCACTTTTGAAAAGCATTTCCTAATTGTAACTGGTAATGATGAGGATAATAATAATTACTATTATAAAAGTAGCTAACATATTTTCATAATTTATTATCTGCCAGGCACTTTACCAAGTGTTTTACTTAATTAATTTAGTCCTACCATTCCACAGAATGTGGGTTATTACTGTTTCCATTCTAAAGGTGAGGAAACTGAGACCCAGAAATGTTAAATAATGCCCTAAGGTCACAAAGCAAGTGAGTGAGAGGGCTCGGACTGGAACCCACATCTCTGTGTCTCAGAGCCAGTGCTGAAAACCACTGCTGGGTTTGACTTTGCCCATTTATTGATTGTTTATTACCTCCTTACAAAAGTGAAGATCAGTCTCTTCAAGTTTTACCCACTCCTTAGTGGCTTTCTATTTTCTGGTATTTGTAAGTGACAAGTACTGTCGTAGGAGTTTGACTGAAACTTTTCAAGAGAGAGAAATGCCTAGGAAAACGCCAAATGCTACAGTTAGGAAGAAGTCTGACGCCTGACGCTACCATTCTCAGTAGAGCTTCATGTATCTATGTTTGGAACAAGAAACTACCACAGTATTCTGTTGTGACCCTCACAAAGAGTCATGAAAGACTCTAGATTCACTGGCTATTGATGCATTAGTGAGCCGTGCTCTTCCCTGTTTGTTATATTTGGTGACAGCTTTCAGTGACATTTTGCTGATGCTTCTCCTCCATTCTATGAGGGCAGCCCCCAAAGAAACTAGTCTATGACCTTAGATGTCAACTTATCATCAGCCAGTGACACTGTGTTGATTCTTAAGCATGATCTGTGATACAACTTGTGTGTGGGTCCTTTTACAAAGGACAGACTTTAGCACTGAGGATGCCGCATCCCTGTCTTGAGAACTTCTGAAAGTGGGTCTTAGAAATCCCACCAGTCTGAACTCCCCCTCCTTTGACACCAGAATTCTGGTTTGAGCTGCCCATCGGGCTTATTGGTCAAACTCTAAATTCAGTTCAGACTCCTTTTTATATCACTTAGAAGCTCTCTTTTACCTTTTGGAAAAAAAGAACAAGGAAGACTGGCATTCTTTTTGGAAATATTAACTGCAAAACTTTCTAAGCCCGTGAGACAATAGAGGACTGTGAGGCGCTGAGAGAAGAACTGATTGAGCGTTTTCCAAACTGGTGTTTCTTGGTACACAATAACAAATCTTCCCTCTAAGCATTTCTCTGAACTGGAAGAAGTTACTTCTTACCAGAATTTTAGACATGCTTTCCATATATAGAAAAATAATTTAAAGGAACATTCTCAGGGACACCCTCCTTCACTTTTTCACACCCAGAGGAACAAAATATATAAATGCCATAAATCTCCATGGCCAAGAATCTTAATTGGGTATGTGGGTGTGTGTACGTGTGTGTGTGCATACGATTGTATGTGTGTTACTTTAAAATGGAAGAAGATTTTTTTCCCATTAATTTACAGTCTTATACTTTGCATATCTTTATTCACCCAGATCTTACTGGCATAATAATCCAAATTAAATATTGGCTTAAAGAGATGAACTTGCTTATTTTGATCATGCTAAGAATAAGCTCCATTGAAAATAAACTATTAGAGGAACAATTTTGTGCTGCCAGCTGTATCTAAACTACTTTTATATAGATTTGTACCACAAACCAAAAGAAAGCAAGGCGTTAACTTTAGTAGCTGTCCTGGTGCTTTTCATATTTGCAGCATCAAAAATTGAATAAGAGAAGAGGAAAGCGAGAAAGAATGTGAACAATTGGCAGTTTCACCATGAAATAAGCAATTGGATGAAACAGAAAAAGATCTGGAAAAGGATTTCAAAACTTCTAGTTCTGTTCTCATAAAATAGCCCTTGTATCAAGTCCATTCATTTTTCTATTAAGAGAGTTTATATTGCCCTCTTATTATTTTTAAAACGAGGTATTTCTTTAAGCCTACTCCCCTCTCACCACCAACCACAGCAACAACAAAACAAACTGTGTTATTTGCTTTATCCATTCCACAGGGCGGTTTTTTGGTAAGTTGAATCATTGATATTGCACCTTTCTGGCTTCCATGTGACAAGATTATCTTTTAACAATGATTTATTTTTCCCATTAAAGCTGAAAAGATCACTTGATCATAAAAGGGCCAGACTCTAACATCATTCAGGGCTTTGGAAACTTTCTCAGACCTCATTTTTCAGCTACATTGAGTCAGAGGGCTCAAAGACTATTGATGCCGAAGCTTGTATTGCTTCCTAGCTGCTTAAGAAAATGTATTTGTTATTAGTAAGTAACACTAAACACAGAGGTCGAAACAATAAGATCTTCACATGCCCATATATTTATATGTTTTTAGTTTCATGTAATATTCAAATAATAACTTCCAAATATGTTTAGTCTTTAAAGTAAACAAATTCTACCTGCTTATTTTTAAACAAATGACACCATTCATTTATCGTGAACTATATTTTACAATTCATTATATACTAAGCAATAAGAAACTGACTTAACTCTGTGGTGAAACAATCAAAGACAGAGATCATCTAGTCAGGAAAGAACACTGGGTCATCATCGATGAAACTGCCTCCTTATCTTCATTCCGAGCTATTTGTTAGTCTAATAGAAACTACGTTAACCCTTTCGAATCACAGACTCTCCATTTCCAAAATGGGAATAATAATGAAAATGTAAGGACTTTAAAAACTCTGAATCAAGCAATGATAATCACTATTAGATTTAATTAAGATGACAAGTAGTTACTTGAAATCAAATCAATATTACTTGTCTTAATAATAACATGATACTAAATATTAATAATCAAATATGGCTTTTGGCTTCCACATGATTGAGTTTTCTCTGATTAAAATAATATTATTTTTCTTTAGAGACTATCCAATGATTTGTCTCATACCTAGCCAAATTCATAGGAAGTCTGGGTTAGCTTTATCTTATCCAAAGTCTTTTGGGAAATTCCAGATTCCAAAAGAATAGCCTCATGTACATTGGAGAGGAGGAGTAAATTCTACTGAAATTTTCAGGCCTACTTTAGTTGTGCTTTTTCCATTGGGTCAAAAAATTGAATCCAGAAATTAGACCAATCAGAGATGTGTGACTACCAACCTTCAAACAAACCTCTATGGATATTTATAAAAATCCATCATCATCATTTATCATTATTATTAGAATTAATGCATAGTCATTAAAAATTAGTAGAAAAACACATTGAACTTACTTCTATTCTAAACAAAGTCTAAAGCATTGTTTCCCAGCCCTGACTATATTTCAAAATTGTATTGGTTATCTACTGCTAGGTAACAATGTTACCAGCAACTTAGCTGCTTAAGCAACACACATTTATAATTTCCCATTTTTGTGGGTCAGAAGTAGATTAGCTGAATTCTGCATAAGACTGCAGTCAAGGTGTCAGCCAGGCATGGGCCCTGATCTGGATGCTCAAGTGGGGACAGGTCTGCTTCCAAGCTCCCATGGTTGTTGGCAGGATTTAGTTCCTTATAGGTTGTTGAGCTTAAGGCCTCAACAATACTGGCTGTTGGTCAAAGGCCTTGTGGACCTCTCCATATACCATCTCACAACATGGCAGCTTTCTTCATCAGAGCAGTTAGGGAGAGAGACCAGTGGCTGAAGCAAAGTTGTAATCTTTTGTAAGATATCAAGAAGGTTATAACTCAACACCTTTGGTGCATACTGTTGGTTAGAAGCAAGTTGTGGTTCCTGTCCATACCTTAGAGGAGGGGATTACAGAAGGCATGAATACAAGGAGGAAGAGATAATCAGGTATCCTTGTAAAGTCTGTCTGCCATAAGAATCAAGTAGTGGGGCTTTTTAAGTTTTTTTATTTTATTTATTTTTTACAGATCATGGCCACTGTTTATTTATTTTTTAAAATAGTGTATAGTTGCTTTACGATGTTGTGTTTCTGCTGTCCAACAAAGTGAATCAGCTATATGTGTGTATATATATATCCCCTCCTTCTTGAGCCTCCCTCTCTCCCACCCACTATCCCACTCCGCTAGGTCATCACAGAGCCCGAGGCTGAACTCCCTGTCTTATACAGCAACTTCCCACAAGCTATCCATTTTACACATGGTAATGAATATATTTCAGTGCTGCTCTCTAAATTTGCCCCCCATTCTCCTTCCCCCGCTGTGTCCACAAGTCCATTCTCTATGTCTGCATCTCTATTCCTGCCCTGCATATTTGATTTTTGAAGTTCGGTCATAAAAACTCTGATGCAAAAGGCTGAGGTTAGAGCTATAAATATTCATTTTCAAAGGAAAACTTTCCAGCCGAGTCAAGTGCATAGCCAGGTCTGGGAACCCCTGTGCAATGTCCAACTAGTTTTATTCTGGCTATTTAGAGAAAACATGACCTACAAACCAAAAGACATCTGAAATGTATTTTTAAGAAAAGAAGAAATAGACTGTGAACCCTTTCTTGTTAAGCAATTTCTAATGATAAACGGTTTCTCTTTGACTATTGATTGATATAATAATGTTAACTAACTTTATGAAGTCTGAGGCATGATTTAGAATGTAACTAAGAAATTAATGTCATGAATGTAACATGTATATTATTCATATGATTAAAATTGCTGGCATTTTTCATAACTGCAATCCTTTTCCAATATTGTAGATTCTGGAATAAATGAAAAGGGAAATTGTTGTGCCTAAGGATTTGCTAACAAAACTAAAGGGTAAATAATATTTAAAAATGTAACAGAATAATACTGACACTGATGATAGCTAGTGCTTATTGAGAATCTACTACATGGCAGGTATGCAAAGTTAGAATTATTTCTAATCCATATAGAATTTTGCTAGGTAGATAAACTTTATTATCCACATTATGCATACATGAAAATCATGGTTCAGAAAGATTAAGTAACTTTTCTAAGGCCACAAGGGTAATATGTTTTAAAGCCAGACAATGAACCCACTTTAAACTGACTCCAAAGAATATGTCACTGGTTGCTGGATTCAATTTACTGTAGGGGAGGGAAGAGAGAGACATTTTCTTCTTTTTAACATCAAAGAACCAAAAACCACTTCTTATTATGCTACTATACTTTCTTGATGTCCAGTCTGTGGGACTCTTATAAAAGGAAACCTCATTTTAAAGTGTTCTTTCAATAAATAACCCCTAACTGCCTGTGACTTCATGGAGGGTAGTAAGTTTGATTCATTTTTGTATCCCCAATACAACAAAGTGCACAATACTCTTTAAGGGTTAAATAACGATTTGGTGCAACAAAATAAGAGAATGATGAACTTCTGATAAACTCCTATCAAATGATATCATAGGTACATTGTGTTAGGTTCTACTTCTTAGGTGTCTCAGTAAAGAACACTCAAGCGATATTTTGCATTTATTTTCTCCCAGACTCCTATAAATTAACACTTAATTTAGACTGGAAAAAAAATCATGGGACACAAAGAGTGGAAAAATCCCAAATTCCCATTCTCTGCCTCAGTGAGAAAAAGCTTGAGGAGAGATGATTTACTGCATGTCATTGGCTATTGGGCAAGCCAGGCATGCTATAGGAAATAGTGGTGCTACTTTGCTTGCCATCTTGGCTCTCCAGAATGTTGGAAATGACAAAATAGAGAGAAAATCAGAATTGACTAAATAGGGATGAAATTAATTGTTTTACTCTTGTTAAGTCCATGCACTGAATTTTGAATTCTGAAAGTATGCTTTGGTTTTTGTTTTCACACAGGAAAGTCCCTTTTGCCAATAATTTTGGCTTCAGTGACTCACATATGGCACCTCTTTTTCAAGGCACTCCATGTAGTTGAAAAGCATTTCCTAACAAAAGTGTGCTATAGGGGGGAAAAAAAAAAAAAGAGAGTATTCTCATTACTTCAAAGTTTCTTCTAGAAAGAAAAAGTCGCAAGTATAGAGGGGGAGGAACTTTTTCAGGTCCCCATAAACTCCTCGAAGAGAAGCATCCAAAGTTTACAAAGTTAGGGGTGAAGCAATGATCAGATGAAAATCTGAGTGACTTAGAGTCATGCGGACTTCAAAATCATCCTCCTGATATGCCCTCACATTCATGGCCTACTGGAGATGTAATGGTAGGTATGCCTGTCCACTTTCCTCTTCTCTGAGGGTCCTGAGACATCAGAATTGATATGAAAGTGAGAAGTGAGCTTCATAAAGTAAGATTTTGGCTTTTACACCATTTGTTCATTGACAGACACTCAAAACCTTCTTACTATGTGCCAGGCAACATGGAGGATGCTGGAAATACAGCAGTGAATACAGCAAATGACATTCTCATTGACATGGAGCCTATATTTCCATGGATATTCGAATCTAATAGCCAAGAAACCTGTTGGTCTATTCGATGTAAATTAATAAGGAACTCCCAGGATTTGCAGGCCCCACAGATTCTTTCTCCTTCCTATCTCTCTGACCTTACTGGGTCCCTGTCTCTCATCTTACTATTCTCCGACCACCCTGGCTTCCTTCCTTCCTTCCTCAGACACATGAAGCTCATTTCCTTCCCAAGGCTCTGGATTCTGATCCTGTGGACCTAAAATGTGCTTCCTCTAGTCCCTATTGGACTCACTCTTCTCAACAATCAAAGCATCTTTTCAGCAAGACCTTCCATTACTAACATGTCTGAAACATGCCTCTACTGTATTCACCCATTCATTCTTCATCCCAATGTTTTGTTTTCTTCACAACACAGACTGCCTGAAAATGCCTTGCTTCTTTATTTGCTGCTTCAGTTACTGCCCTCCCCCTCTACACTGTAGCCTCTATGCAAGCAAGATTTTGCCTGGTTTGGTCTCCTAAGTAACCCCCCAGTTCTTACTATACTTAGAACATAATAGTCTTCAAGTAGGTTTTTGCTGAATGTAAATTAATTCCTTAAGTGAATTAATGAATAATGTTGGACCACCAGTGATGGTAGGCCTGAATAGACTACCAGGCTTCTTAGGGCCAAAATATTATATAACCCCAAGAAAAAAAAATATTCAGAGTTTGAACGTTTATGTCCAGTCGACCTGATAAACCACCAACTTCTCTCTACCTATTACCTCCACATGAGGTCATAATCTGATTGTCCAACATGGACCAGGTAATAAAGACTTGGCAAAATAAAGAGGCAGCTGATAAGATGGAAGACCAGAGCCAGCACTAACATCCTGGCCCAACAGGCCAAGAAAAACTGCCTAAACAATGGGCAACTCTCAACCCAGGTGGTAAGACCACAATTAGGCCTGTTGTCTACTTGTGTGAGTCCACAATGTGATTCCTCTCAGTGATGCTGATGATTGCCAAGCCTCTGACAGCCCCCTGCCAGTCTGCCAAAAGCCACCTTTCAAATTGCAAGGCTGAAACTGCAAGGGACTTTCGGTGGTCTTGCGATGCCCCACCCCCAAAAGTATTATAAATTTAAAAGTATATAAGAATCAAGAAATGAGGAAAATTAGTTTAAAGAATAAAATAAGACTTTAATTTGCCTAAGGGTGACTTGAAATGGAGATTTATTTATTCAAAAATATTTACTGAAAAGCCTTGTATGAGTCAGGGTCTCTTCTAAGTACTGAGAAGAGCCCAAGGGAGTCAAGATCAGATGAAGTATTCATTTTGATGTCAAGTGATAGATAATAATCAAATATACAAGGTGCTTACTAGATAAGCCAGGAGTCAAGATGGTGACATGATAGAGAATAACTGAAGGGATGAGGAAGATGTTCCTCATTTCCGATGGTCTGTGAAGATCTCTTTGAGGAGGTGCCACCTGAGTAGAGACTTGCCCTGAAAGGAAGGACACAAAGATGTGGAGGGAGAAATGACCAGGCAGAGGAAAACTGGTCCCAGAGAATCAGGGTTTGTATGACCTCAGGACACGGAAGTCAGAGAGATGGGCAAAGCCACCCAGGGAAACACTTGCAAATCAAGATAAGAAGTTTTGCCTTTCATTCTAAATTCAATAGAAAGTCGAGGGGTGGAAAGTCAAGGGGGTGGCAGATAATCACAAAATGATCTGATATTATTTATTTAGTTTTAAATCATTCTGACTGCTATGAGAAGAATAGACTGTAGAGGACAAGGGTAGAAACCGGGGAACAGTTAGGAGGTAATTGCAGTAGGTCAGTCAAGATATAATGGTCACTGGTTTACATGAGGTAATCTCCACATTCTAATTTGTCTTATTTTCCTTGTGTCTTTTGAACCATTTCTTTTAAGCCATTAGGTGCAATGAGAACAGTGAGGTCTAGGAGTTAGATCGCTTTGATGGGTTTCTGTATCACCTCTTCCTAGCTGTATTTTCTTGCTCAAGTCACTTAGTCTTCCTAAGCCAGTTCTCTTGACTTTAAGGCAAGACCATCTGTTCTCTAGAGATGAATTAATCACATGAAATAATGAATCAGTTATAGTGGAAAATATTACATTATGCTTCATTTTATTGGGCTTCACTTTAGTATTCATAGACACTGCCTTTTATACAAATTAAAGGTTTGTGGCAACCCTGTACCAAGTTTATCCATGCCATTTTTCCAACAGTAATTGCTCACTTTGTGTCTCTGTGTTACATTTTGGTAATCTTCACAATATTTCAAACTTATTATTATAATGATTGGTATGGTGATCTGTGATCAGTTCTCTCTGAAGTCACTATTGTAATTGTTTTACTAGCTGTGTTTACTAGCACTGTGAATGGCACTCATGTAAAACAGTGAACTTAATCCACAAATGTTGTGTTCTGACTGCTCCACCAACCAACCATTCCCTTGTCTCTCTCCTTCTCTGAGGGTCTCCTAGTTCCTAACACACAACAATATGGAAAGCAGGCCAATTAAGAACCCTACAGTGGCCTTTAAGTGTTCAAATAAAGAGAAGAGTCACGTGTCTCTCACTTTAAATCAAGAACTGGAAATGATTAAGCTTAGTGAGAAAGCATGTCAAAACCTGTGACAGAGAGAGCTAGGCCTCTTGGATCAGTTAGCCAAGTTGTGAATGCAAACAGAAGTTAAAAAAGAAAATTTTAATGCAACTCTGAAAGGCTGAAAGTGAAAATCACTCAGTCATGTCCGACTCTTTGCAACCCCATGGACTATACCGTCCATGGAATTCTCTAGGCCAGAACACTGGAGTGGGTAGCCCATCCCTTCTCCAGCGCAGCTTCCCAACCCAGGCATTGAACCCAGGTCTCCTGCTTTGCAGGAGGATTCTTTACCAGCTAAGCCACCAGGGAAACTAGTAATTCACAAATGATAAGAAAGTGAGTCTTATTGCTTATATGGAGAAAGTTTTAGTGGTCTGGATAGAAGATCAAACCAGCCATAATAGTCCCTTAAGCCAAAGCCTAAACCAGAGCAGTGTCCTAACTCTCTTCAAGTTTATAAAGACTGACAAATAAGAAAGCTGCAGAAGAAAAATCTTAAATCAGCAGAGGTTGGCTTAGGAGATTTAATGAAAGAAGCTGTCTCCATAACATCAAAGCACAAGATGAAGCAGCAAATGCTGGTATAGAAGTTGCAGCAAGTTTTCCAGAAGATCTAGCTAAGATAATTAATGAAGGTGCTACACTAAACAATGGATTTTCAATGCAGATGAAACAGCCTTCTATTGGAAGAAGATTCCATCTAGGACTTTCATGGAGAAGAGAAGTCAATGCCTGGCTTCAAAACTTCAAAGGACAGTCTGACTCTCTTATAGGAAGCTAATGATCTGGTGACTTTAAATTGAAGCCAAAGTTCATTTACCATTCTGAAAAATCCTAGGGCCCTTAAGAATTATGCTGTATCCATTCTGCCTGTGCTCTGTAAATGGAACAACAAAGCCTGGCTGACAGCACATCTGTTGACAACATGGTTTACTGATTTCTTAAGCCCACTGTTGAGACCTACTGCTCTGGAAAAAAAAAGATTTCATTCAAAATATTGCTGCTCATTCACAATGCACCTGGTCACCCAGAAGCTCTGATGGAGATGGACAATGAGCTTAATGTTTTCATGCCTGCTGACAAGCACACATTCTGCAGCCCTTGGAGCAAGGAGTAATTTTTACTTTCAAGCCTTATAATTTCAGAAATATATTTCATAAAGTTATATAGCTGCCACAGATAGTGATTCATCTGATGGAATTACACCAAGTAAATTGAAAACCTTCTGGAAAGGATTCACTATTCTAGATGCCACTAAAAACATTAATGATTCATGGGAAGAACTGGAAATATCAACATCAGTAGAAGTTTGGGAGAAGTTGATTCCAACCCTCATGAATGACTTTGAGGGGCTCAAGACTTCAGTGGAGGAAGTGAGTGAAGATGCAGTGGAAAGAGAAAGAGAATCAGAATTGGAGCTTGAAATGGGACTAAATTGCTACAATCTCATGATAAAACTTGAATGAATGAAGAGTTGCTTTTTATTGTTGAGCATAGAATTTGGTTTCTTGAGGTGGAATTTACTCCTGGTGAGCAGGGTGTGAGGATTGTTGCAATAGCAGAAAAGATTCAGATTATTACATAAATTTAAATGATAAAGCAGAGGCAGGGTTTGAGAAGATTGACTCTAATTTTGAAAGATGTTCTACTGTGGGTAAAATGCTATCTAATAGCACTGCACTGCAAGCTACAGACAACTTGTTTGTAAAGGAAGAGTCTATCAACATGGGAAACCTCATTGTCATATTTTAAGAGATCTTCCCCTGCCAACCCAGGCTTCAACAACCACCACCCTGATCAGTCTGCATCCACCAACATTATGGCAAAACCCTCCACCAACAGAAAAATTATGATTCACTGAAACCTCAGCTGATGGTTAGAATTTTTAGCAATGAAGTATTTATAATTAAAGTATGCACATTATTTTTGTAGCCATAATGCTACTGTATACTTAATAGACTACAGTAGAGTATAAATATGACTTTCATATTCACTGGAAGACCAAAAATTTGTATGTCTCACTTTATTGTGGAATTTGCTTTACTGTTGCGGTCTGGAATCAAACCCATGATATCTTCAGGGTATCCTTGTAGAATCAGAAATTATATCGAAATGTGTCCCTGACAACCATCCTAATGCTGATAGCTATTTTAATACAATGAAGTGTGTGTTTTTTAAAAGGAAAGAACATTTGATAAAAGGCTAATTTCATATCTTCCTTGGATTATTTAAATGTAACTCAGTTGTTTCCCTGAATCACCCCAACCCTTAGGAATTGCTGCTCCTTTTAAATTATATGTTTGCAGTTTCAGCTAGTTGATTCACAGAAATCTCATGTTGTGTGTGTTGTCATATATTATTCAGTTCAGTTCAGTTCAGTTGCTCAGTCGTGTCCAACTCTTTGCGACCTTATGAATCACAGCACACCAGGCCTCCCTGTCCATCACCAACTCCCGGAGTTCACTCAGACTCATGTCCATCGAGTCCGTGATGCCATCCAGCCATCTCATCCTAGGTCGTCCCCTTCTCCTCCTGCCCTTAATCCCTCCCAGCATCAGACTCTTTTCCAATGAGTCAACTCTTCTCATGAGGTGGTCAAAATACTGGAGTTTCAGCTTTAGCATCATTCCTTCCAAAGAAATCCCAGGGCTGATCTCCTTCAGAATGGACTGGTTGGATCTCCTTGCAGTCCAAGGGACTCTCAAGAGTCTTCTCCAACACCACAGTTCAAAAGCATCAATTCTTCGGCGCTCAGCCTTCTTCACAGTCCAACTCTCACATCCATACATGACCACAGGAAAAACCATAGCCTTGACTAGACGGACCTTAGTCGGCAAAGTAATGTCTCTGCTTTTGAATATTCTATCTAGGTTGGTCATAGGTTTTCTTCCAAGGAGTAAGCATCTTTTAATTTCATGGCTGCAATCACCATCTGCAGTGATTTTGGAGCTCAAAAAAATAAAGTCTGACACTGTTTCCACTGTTTCCCCATCTATTTCCCCTGAAGTGATGGGACCAGATGCTATGATCTTCGTTTTCTGAATGTTGAGCTTTAAGCCAACTTTTTCGCTCTCCTCTTTCACTTTCATCAAGAGGCTTTTTAGTTCCTCTTCACTTTCTGCCATAAGGGTGGTGTCATCTGCATACCTGAGGTTATTGATATTTCTCCCAGCAATCTTGATTCCAGCTTGTGTTTCTTCCAGTCCAGCGTTTCTCATGATGTACTCTGCATAGAAGTTAAATAAGCAGGGTGACAATATACAGCCTTGACGTACTCCCTTTCCTATTTGGAACCAGTCTGTTGTTCCATGTCCAGTTCTAACTGTTGCTTCCTGACCTGCATACAGATTTCTCAAGAGGCAGGTTAGGTGGTCTGGTATTCCCATCTCTTTCAGAATTTTCCACAGTTTATTGTGATCCACACAGTCAAAGGCTTTGGCATAGTCAATAAAGCAGAAATAGACGTTTTTCTGGAACTCTTTTGCTTTTTCCATGATCCAGTGGATGTTGGCAATTTTATCTCTGGTTCTTCTGCCTTTTCTAAAACCAGCTTGAACATCAGGAAGTTCACGGTTCACGTATTGCTGAAGCCTGGCTTGGAGAATTTCGAGCATTACTTTACTAGCATGTGAGATGAGTGTAATTGTGAGTAGTTTGAGCATTCTTTTGCATTGCCTTTCTTTGGAATTGGAATGAAAACTGACCTTTTCCAGTCCTGTGGCCACTACTGAGTTTTCCAAATTTGCTGGCATATTGATTGCAGCACTTTCACAGCATCATCTTTCAGGATTTGAAACAGCAAATAGTATTAGCAAGCATTATATGCATATCTTATCTTCTCAACACACTGAACACTCCTTACGAGCAGAGACCATAAGTCTGTCCGTCCTACTTCACTTTGAAAGCTCTCTGGCAGTGGATAGAATCTCTATGCATTTTAATTAATATATTGATCAGATCCAGAGTTGGGATATTTCCTTCAAGATGAAAAAGAAGTATTTTACACATGCTAGAGAACACTCTCAAAATGGACTATTTCATTGCATATTGCCAAGCTCTGTTCCAGAAACAATGGCAAGAAATGCATAAAATACCTGACTAGGTACTGGTGACTTTTATTGTCTTCTTTTTTTCTAAAACATGTTCTAACTTCCCACAGTTAACACATATTTCTTTTGAAATAACAAAAGAAATACATGCTTTGTTTTAAAAGAGTTGTGTAAATTCACTTTAAGAGAATGGTGCTCACCCTTAGAACTTGCCAAGGGAATGTCGGTACTTGATTCTCTAAAGCATTTTCAATGCTGTCTCACTAGAGCTGAATAAAAAAGCTGTTTACTTTATAAATGAATGAAAGTCCCTATGAGTTTAAATGACCTGCTAAAACTTGCATTTGTTTCATTCAAGTGATATTTTGAGAAGGCAGTGTGTGTCTCATGGTAATCTAGAGGTGAAATGGATTTAAAGCCCAACTAAAGTCTTCAAAATCCTGGTCTCCATCTTGGATGCTTTCAGGGTGAGCAGGGTGTCTGATAGTTTACTTAATGTAATGTCCATGAGATCCTAAAAAACTCACTAGAATAATGTTGTTTAAATAGCAGTTTGTCTTGCTATTTCGCCATCTCATCTTTTACATTTTTTTCAGATTGTTTGTTTTTTTGTGGTCTCCCGGCTCCCTGCTACATTTTTCTCTTGTGAATGGCCTGTTCTCCCTTCTGGTTAAATCATTCCTTTAATGCTCTGACAACCATAAGGGTTGTCTCCTTTCTATGCTCGAGATGTTTCAATTCAATGTCCCATCAGACGCAGGGACAGAAATATGTGTGTATATTATTATTTGATTGGTCCCAACAGAAGGAACAACAGATCTGTCTTTCTGAGCAAGACACACACCATCATTGGTTTTGCTGACTGGTAAGTTCATCTGTTTAAGACAACTCTCATGATTCCTGGGATCAATCTCAACAGAAATTAGCTTCTTCCACTGTGTTCCTCTATCATTGTGTACCTGTGGTCCAGCAGTAGTTTTAGTCTATTTTGCATCGTGTCTTTCTCCCTTTCCTGACCGTTAGATTCTGGGAAGTGAAATGTGCTTCACACTTACTTATGGATTTCCCATTATGCCCATCATGTGCCAAGTACATTATAGGCCCTCAGTAAAGTTGTCCCTGCCAGAGCCTATGATTTCTGCTTGCCAAATTTTCAGCCAGGAGAATATATGCTTTGGCATCAGCATTGCACTTCTACCCCCGGAGAACTATCTGACTTGAAACTGAGGTCAATCATCTCAAAGTGCAGAAGGACCTAAGTGTGCCTGTAGAGACTTCAAGCCACTCTGCCCTCACCTCTGATGCCTCCAAAGCCTGCTTTCTCTACTTTCATACTCCCAGCACCCAACCATCTGCTCCATTCCTTTTCCTCTCCCTTTTCTGATACTTTTTGCTGACCTTTACCAAGAGTTTGCTTAGACTTCTAAGGTGACAATCTGTTAACCTCGGTAAACTAGTTCAGGCCAAAAGTGAGGGTAGCAGGTTTCTACATAAGGCATTTTCAAAAAGTAATGTTGACTCATCTCAAAATCATACCACTTTGACAACTTTAGAGCCAACTGTGCCTGGAATTTTCTTTTTATGGCTCAAATGTGTAGCTCTCATATGTTAATTCTGAATTCATATAGCCCTCTTGAATCCTAAATCCAGATAATTTCTGAGATCACTATTCTCAATATTAATCCAGTTATCTGAAAATTTATTCTAATCAAAAACTTTAAGATATAAAATATACAATTGAAACAAAAAAAGACCATATTAAGAACCATCTAAATCACTTTAAAAGTGAAGTATATCAGCTGGATAAATTCAAATCTCCAATTACAAAACTGGAAATTCAAAAATGGAAAAAAAACTTGGATATTTTTATATGTTTCTTCATTTATACACCTTGTGTGTTTATAGAAGAAATAACATTCATGTACTTTTCAATTCACTGGGACAAGAGAAGAAAATGCAAACCACAATGCAGCCTTGTGACTCAAAAGTCTGTAACTGGTATTAATGAACTTTTAAAATGTTAATTTTAATGCTTACCCCAACAGAAAGACGCCTTAGAGCAAAACCTCTCATTTCTTATCTGCTGAAAGCAATGTGTTTGCATCCCTTACAAAAAAAAAAAAAAAAAGAAAAAAAAGGGTTGAGATAGGACTTTTGAATGGTTTAAAGTTTCAAGGACTTCTCTTCTTCACAGTTATTCTTCTACAGAAAAGAAATGTATAAAATCACATCCCTTAATGGTCCCTCTGCTTGAAAATGGAAATATTCCCAAATATATTCCACTGTAGAAAAATCAAAAATAACATGTAAACTACAAATATGTTAGCCAATTGAGAATATTTATTAACTAAATAATTTAATAATAAAGAAAATGCCTACTTGATTAATTGTTACAGAGTAAAAATTACAATAAAACTGTCTTGATCAGTGCTTTGCAGAAGCGCCATTACTGTCTGTGCAGTTGTTTAACAAGGATTTAATTGGAAAGATAAGTGAATGCACATTTAAAAGTATTGTTAATTTGCTTTATAATCACCTCATCCTTCACAGTATTGACAGCACAAGGCACAAACCCCTTTCTGTTTTACAAGTATTATTTTCCATATGTGCACAATAAATTCTGAAGCAGTAATTGGAAATTTTATGGGTTCCAACATACCTAGTATAGCATGTTTAGAGGTGCACTCTTCCTTTGCAAGAGGTAACCCAGTTCTAGTTGTTGGAAACAAGTGACAAATCTGACTTACATATTTCCCCCATTCACTGCAGATCATAATCATATTTTTTCCATTTATAGAAAAATTTCAGCTTTTATATTTTATTTAATAAAATCAGGATTGAGAGGAGGAAAAGTTGTCTGAGTTATTTTTATTCTGTGACTATTTATACTATTTTCTTGAAAATATGTGTGAACAGTAGAGGATGGTTTCTAGACTGTGAACAGTAGAGGATGGTTTCTAGACGGCATTTTCCTGAAAATAGTTGCCCCTGAATCTGTTATAGGAAACAAGAAAAGGGGCAAAGAACTTCTTCTACGCACAATGTCTATTCCTACGCCACTGTGCTAGCATAAACACACTCCCTTATCCTCACAAACCCTTTAGAGTCTGGAATCATTGAGTAAAAAATCTAATCAGTATGACTTTCAAAATTGTGTGACTGTAATACCTCAGATTTCTAGGAGTGGGAATGTTGCTGACCAAGTCTCCATTGCCCAGAGCCCAGAGACCTATTTTATTTATTTTTAATTGGAGGATAATTGCTTTATCATGCTGTGTTGGTTTCTGCCATACAACAACATGAATCAGCAATAGTTATATATATGTCCCTTTTCTCTTGAACCTTCCTTCCACGCCCCACCCTACCCCACCGCTCTAGGTTGTCACAAGCACAAGGTTGAGTCTAACGCTGTTTTAAAAGCAGGTCCTTTGCTTAGCCTAAAGGGGAGAGAGTGTATTGTTTAATTGCTAATTCTGAAGGGAGTGACAAGACCCAGGTTTTATTTCAAAAAAGAATGAACATATAAGCCTTGTCTTAAAAATGATGAACTATTAATATAATCAAACCTATTCCAAAGGCAGGAATTGTTCCAGTTGTCTGTTGTTTCTCCAAGATAAAGAATACCTACCCCCCTCCTCCCCGATCTTGATGAGAAGGGCATGTCCCCAAAGTTTCTCAAGTCACTAAACTGTGAAAATATTTGGGAAACATGCTTAATGTCGTCCTCAGCAATGCCCCCATCCTGCTAGAATCGGTAGAAATATTCTTAACTTTGGTTAAGTGTAGATGTTTTTCCTGTGGACAGCAAATGTTGCAACAATAAAAGCTTAGAAATTCTTTGGAGGAAAATTTTCGTTAGAATCCTTTTTAGTATAAATCCCTTTGCCCTCTTGATAAAATATGTGACCTCATATAATGTCATGGGAAAAATTATTTTTATATTTAGTTTGGCCATGCCTCTAAACCTCTAAACCTCTCACATTTACAGTAGCTTTTTATACTTACAGGGTAAAATAGATAGACACTGAGTTTCACATGTCTAGAGATTTGCCAATAAAATGCTAATAACCAACCATTAGTAATACCTCACCAATCTCACAACTCCTTTTTTATTCCTTTCTTCATATATGTATGAAAAAGAAATAGAAGTAATCTTTAAAGTATGCACATAAGTGTGCCTGTGTGTCTCTCTCTTCTTATACAGATAGGTAGATAGATATTCTCTAGTAAAATTCTTCCATGCTAAATTTCACCCTTCCCATATGTATATGTACTTGTGTGTTGTGAAAACCATACACAGGTATATATATATATGTATACACTTCAAAGATTATTTTTATTTCTTTTGTAAATTTCTCCCTTAGAGGCATGAATTTTAAAATCTTTTGTCTCGAGTGAAAGTGTCTTTGGGACCAAGACCTTCCCATGCCCCATTTCAACTAGTCAGAGCTGAGGCTGGTGCAATAATGAAATGTCCAGCTGTCCTTTAATTAACTGAAATGAGGAAAATGGAATGTTTTGATGAGAGAACCAAGATTGTGTGCGGGATAATGGGAAGACTATATGTTTCTGTGCCTTCCTGCATATGACGGAGCCGTGGGGAGCAGGAAAGCGATGAGGCTTGTTTATGCTCCAGTAGGGGGAGCTTTCTTTTCCCTCCTGTACAAACAGCATGGTGCATGTGTTTAAATACGCCATCCTAAAATGCAGACTTTTCATTTTCATTTTGCAAGTGGGAAATTTCGCCATGTGATGGGCACATTACTCTTCTTAGCGACACATTTTGTGCAAACTCATTTGGGAAAGAATAGGAAATTTAGAATACTGCCTTCATATTTCTTCTGGAAATGTTAGCCTGAATCCATTATTTCCAAACCTGATGAGGATTACAGTTCATTTGTATTTCACAGCAACCCATATTGTATTCTGTTTTGTGAAGTAAATAAGAGATGATACCATTCTAATAGTGCCTCTGTTTTGTTTTCCATATGAATAGTCCTATTCTGGGGGCAAGAGGGAAGGAAAAGGAAGCAGGGACTGGAGTACTTGATTTAGCCTTCTCTAGATGGAATATGTTATTTTGACAAAGAAGTGCCCTGAATTATTTTATAAATAATCTAAACTGGAGGAGGTGGAATATAAACTCACTTAGGTCACTGAGTACATCCATATTCAAACGACAATATAAAAAGCACTGTTCGGTAACACCCAAATCTATATCTCTTATTTAACAAGTTTAAAATACTCATGGACTAACCTGATTTGACAGCAGTGTAGGTGGATGCTTTTGCCAATGAAGAAAATTCTTAACATACAAAATAATTTCCCACCACTATTTCACTGTGCCTGAAGTGTCATGATTAGAAAATCAATTAATCTGGCTAAGGCAAGAAAGGCAAATTATCTTACCTCTTATACTAAATACAGTTGATTTTTAGTGATTAGACGGTTGTGTTAAGGAGGATACTGAAGCAATGTCTTAAAGAGAATGACTTCTGTGAGACAAAAGGGATGTATGTCATAGGCATTATTTTTTACGTACTTTTATTTTGTATTGAGGTATAGCCATTAACATACAATGTTGTGATAGTTTCAGGTGGGCAAGCAAACGACTTAGCCATACATATACACGTATCCATTCTCCCCCAAGCCCCCTCATATCCAGGCTGCCACATAAAACTGAGCAGAGTTCCCTGTGCTATACAGTAGGGCCTTGTTGGTTATCCATTTTAAATATAGGAGTGTGTATATGTTGATCCCAAACTCCCTAACTCTCCCTTCTTCCCATTCTTCCCCCTGACAACATAAGTCCATTCTGTAAGTCTACGCATCTATTTTCTGCTTTGTAGATAAATTCATTTGTATCATTTCTTTTTAGATTCTGCATATAAGAGATGTCATATAATGGCATTATTTTTTTAAAAGAACCTAAGTAGGCCTGCCACAAGTTTTCTGTTTCTGGAATATGGTATTGGATTAACAAAAGTTAATTATTAGAATGCAAATATCATATAAGGTTTATGCATTAAGGAAATATAATGAACAAAAATCTGTTTATCAGGCAGGATAGCACACATCTTAGTATACCTCCAAGAGAACATAGCAAAGAAAGAAAATTTTGGAAGAGTCGGGAGAGAGGAAAAGTATATGATAAAGAATTAAGAACTCAAGAGAAGTACTAGAAGCATAAGAGAAAAAAAAAAGCCTTGACTCTTACAATGAATTAGATGAGAAAGCCACATTTTACTGAACAATTTATTACTAAGACTAGCTCTGTTTTACCCACTAACTAAGTCCTGCCCCACCCACCCGCTTTGATATAACGTATGACTAAACTAGTTTGGTTGACTCTTGTTCATTATGTAAACCATATATTGAGTTGACTCTCACTGAAATAACAGGAAATCCAAAATAATCTTTCCTACAAAAAATGTCCCATCCCATCTCATGACTTCAGCTGATGACTGTAGACACTGTCTTTCTGTCTATAACTATCATTTAATTGTGGATAGAACAAACTCCCTAATTAAGAAATAAAAACAAGTCACCTGAAATACAGAAAAATTAAAATGATATATCTAATCAGTCTTCCCACTTTACTTTCACTTTGGGCTCAGGTTGATGAGACTTGGGGCTTCCCTGGTGGCTCAGAGGGTGAAGCGTCTGCCTGCAATGCAGGAGACCTGGGTTCAATCCCACCCACTCCAGTACTCTTGCTTGGAAAATGCCATGGACGGAGGAGCCTGCTAGCCTACAGTCCATGGGATCGTGAATAGTCACACAGGACTGAGCAACTTCTAATTTTTTGACCAACCCTGAAAAAGCTTGATGAAACTGCCATCTATACAAGACCTCAAGTTCAATTTAAGTTGTAAGTTGACTTTAAATAAACATACTATCTGCCCATTTCTTATACCACTAAAATAAGATCCCCTTCATTGAGGTTTATGGTGAAATGTTGATTTTTAAATTTATTGACATATTTGGTCTCTCACCATGCAGTAGCTCAAAAATTTAGCATCTTTAAAGAAACAAAAGAGTAAATAGAAAGTACAAGTAAATCAGTTAGAATTCTTTGATTTCAAGGAATAGCAAACCAATTCTAGTCAATTTAAATACATTTGTCATATAACTAGAAAATTCAGAAAATAATCCAGACTCAATCATAACTAAAATTGGCTGCCTCATCAGGACCTAGACTCTGGATCCCTCAGCTCTGCTCAGGCTTCACATGGTGCGATAATGGTTGCAAAAGCTCTTGGTCAACATGGTCCCCTGGAATCTTTTTCCTCAACAGGCTTGAGTACTAATGATCAAAATTGGCTCATTAACCAATATTCCTGAATCAGCCACTGTGGCTAAGAAAATCACATAGGGAGATTGGCTTAGACCAATGTCACATGATCCATACTTGGAGGTAGGAATAGAGACTCACTCAGAGCATTTGAACTGACATAGAGAAGTCAGATGTTCCCCTGAGGAAATTTGGTGTACAAGGTCCAGAAGTAAGATGCTCTCTACAATGAGTAGATGAACTTTTGCTATTAAGACAGTGGATGTTATACCATGGAGACTGGTATGTGGAAGATACATTCATGGAATGCACATATCTCCAAGCAGGTCCTCAAACACACTTAAAAACTCCTTGGGTAAATCCATTTCATAGGGTTTGGGAGCTTTTTAAAATATGCAGTAATTGCTTTGGAATGATGTACACAAACATTGCTGTAATTGATAGGTTCAGGAAAGGGGTAATTGCATCCTAGTTTAAATGGTTAGCTTGCTCCAGCACAAGCATGGGCCCTAACATGTTCCCAGCTTTTAATTAATCTATAGTCTTTGGACTGTTCAAGGATCAAAACTTATATGTTTTCAATGTATTTTAGGTTACCAACATTGAAAAGAAAATAATAAGCACATATACAAGCACGTATAATAAGATCATATACAAGCATGGACCAAGATGTATAAAATTACAACATAGAGTATTAAAAAGAAGAGACTTAACCTTGAACAGGCATAGGTAAATGTCGAGAGAATCAGAATAATGATGTAGAACTATGTACCCCAGAACTAGGTTAAGGTGTGATAACATACAGTTCAGCAAAGGGTCTGAAACCATAGGATGAAGATCTTTGATGACTCCAGGATATTTGGAAATCCTTAATGACTCTCTAGACATGGTGCAAGGTGATTTTTTGGTTGATTTTTTGGTCACTGTTGGTGGCATCTGTGCAGAAGGAGATGCCTTCATACAAGAAGAGAACACTGTTTTTTGTGTGTGTTGTGTCACAGACACATGACAACTCATTCAAATATAATGCAAATAATTACAAACTGATGTATCTGGCAGTCGAAAAATTGAATAAATTAGCTTTTACACATGGGCAACCCTTGCTGGAAAAACTACAAGTCAGAATCCTTCTATTTGAATCTATTTTATTTTGTTAATAGATGAACTAATATAATAGGAATTTAATTGTATGATGTAGTATTAGCCATTTTCTTTGACATATCATTAACTTTAAATAGTATTAATATTTTACATTTCATCATATACAATATAAAGTTCTTATGTTTTCCAGCCAAACAGAAAATGTGCATTGATAATAAATCTCTTGAAAGTGGGTTTTAAGATGCTCAGTATGTAAAACCTGTTCCATTTATATTGTTTGATCAAAAATACTCAAAATGCCACAACATAATAAGGCAAATGCTATAAGATAACAGTGATGACAAAACTGTATTATTTTGTAATCAAATACAATGTATTGCATAATTAGGCATAATTGTGTAACTTGAATATTTAAGAGCGCATTTAAACTGTGATAGGAGGCATATAAGTACATGATCTTCTCAGGGATGGGTGAATCAGAGGGTGGGAAGTTGCCATTCATATTGGCTATTGAATAGGCAACTAATTCAAACATAAGTTTGCTAGAAGAGGATTTGTAGCTGATTCACATCATGGACACTAACCTTGCAAAAATGAATCTACTTGAATTTGACCTATCATGGTTTTCTCTCCTTGAGGAAAAAAAGTATTTAGTTGAGTTAGGGCACAGTACTTCTAGTCTCTGTGTGCGTCAGTTTGATCCTTTATATTCTATAGATACAGACTGTCCTTAATTCAGATCCATGTTCTCAGAAATGTGTGCCTATGATTATGAGGGGAACTAAACCAGAAATAATAAGTAGAGCAACCCAGATCCATCCAATTTCCAGAAAAACTGCCCAAAAGATATGCCTCTGATGGAGGAAATTAGCTAAATATTTTGTCAAGAGAGGCCACTGTTCAAAGGCAACTTTTAAAATTGAGAATGAAGCTAATTTTTTTGTTGTTGTTAATAAATATTTTGGAGAGACACACCTTTAAGAGACCAACCATTCCAGGCTTTACCCAGCTCTTCCCATACAAACATCTCCATTACCAGCAATGGAATAGCATTTGTTTGTTATATTAAGGAAGAACACTAGGAGATGAGAAAAGGCTTTTTATTTCGAATCTTGCCTTAGTTTTTCAGTGATATGGATACAGAGCCAATTGAAGACTAGGTTGATGGCATATTCCAAAGTTAGAGGAGAAACTCAAGCAATATTTTCTGTTTTATATTTAATTAGTAGTGACTCAATTAGGGGGCCAAAGATAGGTAAAAGTAACTTATCTCATCTCAGAGTATTCAGAGATTTGTGCTATTGCAATTAAATAGAAAATGAAAAGACAAAATTTAAATGTAGATTTACTGTATCTATTAGTGTAAAATCCAGATGAATTTCTTCAGAGTTCACCACGTTCTCCAGAAGCTGACCCATCCTGCTATTTTCAACCCATACCCAATCTTATGTTCTTGCAAGTAAATATAATCATTATAGGAAGAAAATAGTATATTTGCTTCCCCCTCTATGACTTGCTTTTCTGGATCTTTTTTTTTTCCTGAAATTCCCTTGCTTAGACCATGTTTCAAAATTCATCTCAATTTCCAAATTCCTATGATGAATTAATCTTATTTCCATACTTTTCCTCTTTTTACATGTTTTTTATTGCAATATTATTTTATAATAATGCTTAAATTGCTCTATTTTCTAGGGTTTTATTACATTAGTACATAATACTAATTCATATATGTATATTTCTCTTTACACTAATTCTGCAGTTGACTTGTATGCCCAACCAAAAACATCTTGATCCTCAGGAGTAGCATCATATTTTATTCTATATCTTTACTCTTAAAGTGCCCAGAAGAATACTTGTGACATAATAGGGGCTTAATAGTGATGATGAGACTGATAACTCATGTTCATCAAGCCCTTCCTATGTGCTAGGTACTCTGTGTGCTAAGCGTTTGATTAGTGTTTTCTTACTGATCATTATAATAACCCTATGTAGCAAGTACTAGTATCACATCCATCTTCATAATGAGGTATAGTGAGAAGAGGTATGGTGACAAAGCACATGAGTTGTACACATATATTCTTAACAGAGTCCTTGTTTTCAAGCATAGGTGTTTGACTAATTAGCTCCACAAAAAGCCGGAAGATGCAGGAGCCAAGCAACATCTATCCTGATATACTATAACGTGTTAGACAAGCTGAAATTTGTTATAGCATCACTTTTATGCAGAGCTGGGTTAATGGTGTCAAAGCAGCAATTTTCTATGCCTGCTTGTGCATCACTGTGAACCAATGCACACACTTTAGTCCTTCCCAGAATAGGCTTCCACTCCAGAGCCCCACAAATACTTGCAAATTCCTGTTCATCCTTCAAGATCCAGCTAAAATCACATCTCTGAAACTGTCCTCAAGTCCCTCAGGCACAGATGACCTCACCCTTCCTCCTCTTCTATTTTTTCATTATATCCATGCTTTTTTCATAACACTCAGTATTTTCACTGGGAGAGCCTGAATTTCATTCGGGCAAATATTGCATCTTATCTTTGCCTCTACTACTTGGCATAAGGACTAGTGCAGAAGTGATAGAAATAAATGAGTCTTAACTGAGTTATTACACAAAAGAAAAAACAGCACAGTTTATTTATGCATGAAATTAGCTGCTCCAATTCTAGAAATGGCATATTCTGAGCTCCCCTGGCAGCTCCCCTAACTTCAGATTCTCAGAATCTATGAAAGAGCAAAATCTTACCTTCAAAGACAGTTTCTTAAAACCTTCCAAAGATGGGGGCTTTTCTCACAATCACCTTATTGATGGGGAGGGGATTGGAAAAGATGGGAACGGGGCCGTTTCTTTCTCTGAAAGACATGAAATGAGATGAGATGAGATAAGATTACTCATTTAAAGACTCTGGAAAGTGATAACTGCCATTTAGCATTCCTTCATTTCCAGTGTTTATGACGCAGTTGTGTTCTTGCTTCTGCAGGATGAGCAGTCTTATTTGAGTCTAATATGGGACATGATATAAAGATGTGCACATCTTTTACATTAGTAAGGCTTTATATTTCAAGCCCTCATATCTTGCGTCTATGTGTTTGACAGCTGGTGTCCTGCAAGGCAATGGCCAGTAAGAGGCATGATTGCACTAAATTGGAAGCATGAGGCAAAGGGGTGTGTTTTTACTAGGGGGGCCAGGGAAGGAAATATGAGGGTAGTGGGTTAGAAGAAATCATCCACAGATGCTGATCTCTGTCTGTTAGTGGATGGGATTTTTGAATTGTGTTAATTCCTGTTTCTGTGACAATTCATCAAAAATTGAGGGCAACCCATTTGAAAATTATCCATGGTTTCACTTCTCAACTAGATGCAGATTCTATGCCTTTGATTATTAGAATTATTCAACTCACTCAGTAGAGCAGAGAGGAGGGGCATAGGTAAATACTACACCGATTGTTATTCTGTAAGAGATTCATTACAGAAGCACAAGTCAGCAAAGCAAACTCCATCACTTTTTAACAAGTCTTATCTAAACACACAGCAGCAACTGAGGAGTGAGTCAAAGTGACAATCTGGAAATTCATTTCTCTCCTTCAGAAATGTCTGTGTGAGTGAGGGGGCAGTCCACTGAGAGATGTGGAGACAAACTTTTCTCTGCTTTTATTAAGCATTTTTAGATGAATTGTGGAAGGCAACTCGTCAGATGTCTACAGGGTTCTCTCTACTCCACAAAACTTCACAAATATCATATCTTACTCTATATTGAATCTGAAAAAAGTGATACAAATAAACTTATATAAAGCAGAAACATACCCACCACAGACATAGAAAACAAATTTAAGGTTACTAAACAAGAAAAGGGAGGAGGAAGGATAAGTTAGGAGTTTGGGATTAACATATACACATTAGTATATACAAAATAGATAATCAACAAGAACCTACTATATAGTGAAGGGAACTATACTCACTATTTTGTAAAAACGTGAAAAGAGGAAAAAAGAAAAAGAATCTAAAAAATATAGATATAAGGGGAAAGAATGTGAAAAAATAGATCTTATGTATGTATAACTGAATCACTTTTCTGTACACCTGAAACAAACACAACATTGTAAATCAACTATACTTCAATTAAAAAAACATAAAGATGAAAAAAAGTAATATAAAATACATCTCTAACCTACTTTCCAGTGAGTGAGGAGACCGTACTTCAGAAACTTTTTACAGGTAACACCTAGTTGATGTTTATTTAGCAAAAGCAAAACTTCAAAAGCTACTTTCCTTTCATTCTGTCAAACACCGACTGAGGTCATGTCCCAACTTTCTCTTCAGGAAGAGGAGAGAACTCATATGGAAGCTGGGTGGAAGGAAAGAGGAGATGGATGTGTGTTAGCCATATCCACTGTAAGAAATTTTCCATTAGTCTCACGTAGAGACCAGAGTGCATTCCTGATGCTCTGAGTGCACATGACCGCCATTGTAAAGAGACAAGACTTAAATGCAAGAGGGATTTCAAGAGAAGCAGGCTGCTGATCCACGTACAAGCATGTCAAAGATTATTTAAGTGGCCAGTAATATAAACATCATGCTACTAACACTGAACAGTTTATCACATAAATATAATTGTCTTCTTCTAGAAGAATAATAAAAGCTAAATCCATATGTTACATATTATCTAAAATTGTTTCTGCAAGATGTATTAGTCCCATAGAAGAAGCAGTTCTTCCACCAGAGGAGGACAACAGCAGTTTTATTATTTTACATTGTCATTTGTTTAATTTGTTTGTTCCCAGTAGTAGTTTCACAGATTTTTATGAACTGTTACTTTTATAGAAAGTCAAGTTATTCATGATTGATGTTACTTGCATTCATTTAAAAAAAAATGAGTCAAAAAGGTAGATGGCATGGATTTACTTAATAGAATCTGTTTAAAACAATGTTTCTGAATTCTTAGACAAATTGAAAATTAATGTAGGGAGTTAGGTTCTGTCAGGGATATTTCTAAGATTTTGTCTGAGTTTATTTAAACATGGAGATCAAGTTAAAGCTCAGACTGGAAGACCTCTTGTGAGCAAGGATAAACTAGCAATTCTTACATTTAGAAATAGTTCTGAATAAGATTTCTCCAAGAATTTTTTTTGTCCTGGTTACTGCAAAATATTAGTTTTATTTACTTATAGTTAAATATCTACTACTAATTTTTAAGCATTTTATTGGTTGAGAAAACTAGTTTCTCCCATCGTTTCTCAGAGTTTCAACTAAATCTTATCTTTTGCCTACATTGAGATGCTTCTAGGTAAATTTGAAATTTTAAAATTGAAGCATTATAGTTTGTATTCTCCATTAACTAATAGATTAAATAAATGCAATATGAGAAACTATCACCCAAGATTTGCCATTCTTATTTTTTCAAACTGCTAAAGATGCCTTCTATTGAAGTCAGATATTTGGAAAGAAATGTCATGAAAGTAAATGTCCAGAAGAATTTGAGTAAAATTATTCCAACAGTGTAGACACAAGGCAGGACAGAAAATCAGTAAATTCCAAGTCTTCCGGGTATCAAAGTATGTGAACGTTCACAATCTATTTATTTGTAGTATTCTGATAAATTAAAAACTCTAGAAGAGAACAGCAACATTATTACAACATAATCTAGATAATTGGAGCATTAAAAATCTGACAGTATAGACATATATTTTCTGAAGCCAATTGAAGTCAAGCTGTAATTCCGCAAAGCAATTTTTATGAATGTAAATAATTTGTCACACATCTTTTATTCTCAGTTGCAAAATTTAAAATCTAAATACCTGAAAAATTCTGAAAATGAAATATGACCATATCAGAACAACTGACAGTGGAATCTGTAATTCTAAATGTAAGTGCGTGCTCAATCATGTCTGATTCTTTGCAACCCCATTGACTGTAGCCTACCAGGCTCTTCTGTCCATGGGATTTCCCAGGCAAGAATACTGGAGTGGGCCATTTTCTTCTCCAGATCTTACCAACCCAGGGATTGTTGTCTCTTGTGTCTCCTGCACTGCAGGCAGATTCTTCACTTCTTGAACCATTGGGGAAGACAATTCAAATAGTCCCAAATAATTTGTGTTTGGCTTTGGAATCCCTTGCAAATATCTTTGTGTTTTACTTTTTGCTATGAAACTAATTTTACATTTCCTAAGCATATTGATAAAAGCATAGAGAGATGGATTAGAAACATTCTGGGTGTTAAGAAATCATCTTGAGACTTAAAATATCCTTTCTAAATTTAGAGAAATGCAAGATAAATCCTATAAGAGGTTCATAGCACCCTAGACTAAAACTAAAAGAATGTAGAGATTTGCTTAAGCCTGTAACTGTTCTTTATAATTTTGTGTTGACTGTAGAGTGATAAAAGCACCTCAGCTCTGACCTTAAGCAGTTATATTGCTGTTTATTGAAAGAATATTTTAAAACTTTTTGTATTAAAATATTAACTGTCACAGAAATTCAAACAAACAAAAACACACAAAGAAAAAGAAAAAAACGTCATGTAGTCACTTTGTAAATAAACACACAATAAAATATACACATGTATAATTATGTTAATAGTGAATAGCATTCAGGATGACTCTTGATATAGTGATGTAGACAGATATGGATAATAAGATAAATAAAAATGGGACTCTGCCACAGTTGTTATTTTTTAGTAAAATGTTTTATGTTTGGTTTTACTTGAATTTTAAGAAGAAAAAGAAATTTAAATGAGTTTGAAAGAATGGCTAACCTTCAAATAAATGTTTATTTGACCCAAGAGCGATCAGCTCCTTAAAGATAACTTAACCTTGAGGAAAATGTTAAGATTTTGAAGTGAAAAGAATTATTTCCATTTACAGTAAAATTTTTGCTATTCAAAAGATTTGGAAGGTGTTCTTCCTTCCAGATTATCTTCAATTTATTTAGGATTTTATTATTGACAGTCACATTTGTAATCATTATTCCCAGTGTTGTTTAGACTTAGTTTTATGCTACAAAAGGGAAAAATACTCACATCTCATCATTTTATCAAGTTTTCTTTATTCTCAAGAACTTCATTTAAACTTTATTTATTACATTTTGTTATCCAGTTGCATTTCCAATAAAGGAGCATGAGTAGGTTACTCCTAAGTTACTGAATGAATTTTTCTGAATTTTGCAAACCTTTTCATTAGGCACTGAGCATTGCTATGAAGGATTCTAACACCAATCTTTTCTTCCCCCCTCTCTCTTAACATGAATTACCTGTGCCGTGTGGAAAAACATATGTCTTCTTATTTATCCTTAGACCTACTAGGATATGTACCAATTTTTCCTGAAACTAAGTGTATTTTTTTAGTAAGCAAATTTAAGTGTTTCTCCAGTTCCAAAAATTTTCTTCTATTTCATCTTTAACTGTTTATTTCTGTTCCATTTGTTTTTTGATCTTAAAGAGCACTAGTTTTGTCTTTGTATTATAATCACCTTTATTCATACACATAAAATTATTCAGGCATATTTTATGCATTTAACCTTTCCATTTTGTTTAATTTCTTCTAGTCTATATCTCATCTTGTATTTTCAATTATGCAAGTTTTCTTCTACTTTGACATTTTTACATTTTTTTAATTTCACTTATTTCCTTGATCAACTTGTTTTTTGTCCTTTGAATATTATAGCTCTTTTTAAAAATTAAAAAAAATTTTTAATTTCTGATAAATTTTATTGATATTTTTTCAACTGTAGATAACTATTTGCCTGAACTCTCCTGGTTTCTTGAATAATTTCTCTTATGATTTATATTCCCCTGTCTTTTTATTCTTATCTAAACAATGATACCTTGGTACTTTTGTAATCCTTACTTATTTTTTCTGATTACTACTAATCCTTGAATTGGGCAATTTAATCTTTCTCTCTCTCAGCAACACAGGTCTGTTTGTTGGAACCTGCAAATTTCTGTCTTATCTCCTTCCATGCAGTTTCCTCTTTGGAACTTTTCTCAGCTAAGTAACTGGGGAATAAACAAGAAAATGATTTTGCTTCCATGCTACCTTCCTTGACTTTCTGTGGCATAAATTTCTAGGATATTTGCCTACTCACAGGCTGCACCCATTCCATTCCCAGACCTGGTATTCTGGTGGATCATCAGATATTACACTCAAAACTATGACACTTGTAAGGAAACCCTTTTTCTCTTCCATTTCTGAAGTCTGTGTTGGCACTTATTAATAGTTTCTCTCCTCATATTGGTACAGATTCCATAGTAGTTCACAGTACAACAGTACACATATACTGTGTACACAGTACACAGTATACTGTACACAGTACACAGTATAGTTCGAAGCTCTGGCTACTTTTTTTGTTTTATTGAAGATTGGAGGGATTTTGCTGTTAGTGTTGTTGTGGTTCTTTACTTTTTTTTTCAGTCTTTATTGCTTTTGGTATGTTTTCAAAGCACTCAGTCTAGATGCTTTTTAAATGAAATAATCTAAGACCTAAGTTCCTCTGGACTTTTGAAGTTTGTGTCATTGTGTTTTGATCTTTATTCAAATATTCCTGGAAAAATATCTTCCTTTCTAATGAATTACTTTAAACAAATCAAATATACTACTCTTTCCCAAATGCCTCTTGCTTTAGTTGATTTTATCCTTCCCAAAGTAAAGGGTAAAGGCCTCCCTTTCTTTCATCTTTCCTCTTTCATAACAATTTCTGTAGTGCCAGTCCTCCATTTGAACTGTTTGGAGACATGTGGACACCACTGGTGGGATAATAATTTTGTGCTATGGTCAAACTTATCATTTGACCTCCAAAGAACACCAATCATTTGTCACTTCTTTAAACTGATATAAACATTTATTAAACATTTCTTAAAGGCAAACTCCAGTACTGGGGTTGGAGTCAATTAGAAAAGAAAGTCTAATAGAAAGTCTATTAGACTAAGTATAATAGAAAAGAAGCCTATTGTTGCCAGTACCTCATTATGTAGACCCCATTCAGTACATCAAAAACCTTTCTCTTAACTAGGCTTAACTTCCTTAGAAAACAGTTTAACAGTATTTTGCTTTTTACTCAAGCATAACCACCTAGAATTTTAGCTCCTCTCCTCCTTGTCAAACAGCTTATCAAAGAACTATATGCAGTTTTCCTCCTAAGAGAAGTTCTAATACTATAACTTCTCCCTGATCATTACATTTGAAGTGATCTTTTAGAGTCCTTTTAGATAAGTGATCTGGGGCACCAGTGGTACCCTCTAGGTAGGCTCTCCATCTGGCTTTCTACCCTTTATCACATTCTAGAACAGTGATCTCAGTTGCTTTAAGTACTCATGTTTTCAAGCTATTTATCTTCTAAATATATTGGAGAAAAATCAAGGTTTCCATTTTTAAAAAATCACACTCTCATTGCATTCCAGTTTGCTTTTATGAACAGAAGAGAAAAAGTATGGATATCTAATTAGTTAAATTAGACTGTGTCCCTCCTGGGCATACACATCAGAAATTCTCCCACTAGAAATACCACCTGTACTATGTTGAAAATTAAATGATTCTGGAATCTTTTATTTTCTACTCAGTTTAATACATTTCCTCCCTGGCTTGGACATGTTTCCAGTGCTCTATAGTAAATTTACATTCATGTTTGACTTCCCCACCCAAGTGCCTTCTTCCATGGCCCTTTTCACCTACTTCCTGAGTTAAGAGTTTAAAAAGGCCTTAGGGTCCCTTTTGCTGGTTCCTCATCTGTATCAATATTTCACCTATTGAACTAGGCTGGAGAAAGTTCAACTTTAGACGCTCTTCTCTACTCCCTCTTCAGAGAACTTGCATAGTTCAGCTATCACTTGCAATCAAATTATTCTCAAACTTTTATTTCTATACCTTAATTCCTGCCTTTCAGCATATTATTAAAAGTGTGGTTTTTATTGCCTAAAAATATGTCTCCACTTAAGTGGTCACTAATCATTAAAATGATAGAGAAATTTAATCTCTGTTCTAAGAAATCTACTTTCTCTGTGTATACTCTACTGCCTACAAAATTTGACTGCTCTTACTAACTAAAATGACAGGTTTGAGTCATTTCCAGTATTTGCTTTTTACTTTCTCAAAACTACCATATCTTCAATAGTATTTCTTGAACACTTATTATATACCACCATTGCATGATGTGATTTACAAATATTATCTCATTTAATAAACTTAGAGCCCAAAGAAGTAGTAAACATTACTGTCTCAATTGAGCTGATAAGGAAACAGAGTTAGTAAGGTTAATTTGCCTAAGGGCACAGAGCTAGTAGGTGACAGAGTCAAGATTCAAACCTAGGATTGATATGAATCTAATGTCAATGTACTTTTACACACTGTGTCAAGATCTATAGTGTTATCTTAAATTCTACCTCACTCTAGGTGTAGGGTAAGCTTCTTGAGTCTGCAGTCACTCTTCTTTAACAAACATGAATTCACTGGCCTATATGTCCCAGGTACAAAACAACCGAGTGTCAAAATGAGTAAGATGTAGCCCTAGCTCAGCAGACTTTTGGGGTTAGTCAAACACAGTGAGATTGAAACTTGGTGGGGGTAGGCATTTTTTATGAGTTGGTGAGTAGTATTGTTGCAGTTTCAAATATTTAGCTCTTAGCAGTTAATCTGTATATATTTTCTCTCCCTTGATTCAGTACTTGTTGCAGATGATTGTCTCATTTGGGGAACTTCACTGGAAATGGAAAGCGAAGCCAAGTGGATTGGAAAAGAGGATCCTCTGGACAGACAGAAGTTTGTAGGGCATGATTAGTAGCAAAAAATAATAAAGTAATTGTGAACAGTGAAGTGGACAAGTTCTCATTTTGAAGTGGACAAGTTACTCAGGAGATATTTGTTCACAAAAATTAGGCATCCAATTCAGGACTTCTGCTGATGATGACCTATGTGAATTTAGGATATCATGCACTCAGGAGCCTGAAAAAGATTCTTCTTGTAAATTTCCAAAAGTATCCATTTGGTGTACCATGTCCACCTTACTGTTCACAAATTAACTATTTGTTAACTATTTTTGTTACTTATCCTTTCCTCCCAACTCTTCTGTCCAAAGAATCTTCCTCCCCAATCCACTTGGTTTTGCTTTCCATTTTTCAGTAAAGTTTCCAAAACACATTCATTAAATCATAAAATTAGATTGTGACAATCATCAGCATGTGTCATTTCTAAGCACAAAATAATTTGTGCATTAAAATGTGAGTTCTGGAGTCACATTGGCCTAGGATAAATTCAAGCCTTGCTCTGTAAAACTGGTACAGCCTTGAAAAGTTAGAACATCTTAGGACTTTGCTTCTTCAATTATAACACAAAATTCATAATCCTACCTTGTGAAGTTCCAACTTCAAATCCAAGTGAGATAAAGGTCATTATTATTATTTTCTTACTATTCTGCAAATATTGCTGGGATAAAATTTCTTGTAACTCTCTTTTTAGAAGGATTCGTGTTTGAAGAAACTTTCTTTTACTGCTTTACTTCGCCCCATAAAGCAGCATAGCACATGCCTCTGTTTCAGCTATTTATTTATTATATTCGATATTTCCTGGATGAAATGCTCTTTCTGAATGATTAATAGTCAAACACCATTTAACAGCTCCTTTTAATTTTTTGAATGTCAATCCTTTTGTATCACAGTGGAGTATATGAAAAGATTTGCCTATAAAAAATTAATTTTAAAATTATACTCAGATAATTAGATGAACTATGTTTTTCTAGATATTTATTACTTTGTGTGTGTTTAACTTCACAACTCAGTAAGAAATTATAGTATCATTTTGGAAAATCTCCAGTCACACTCTGATCTTTGCCTATGATGTATCTGGTTTTATTTAACCAAAATGGGGGAATTGAATACTTGTAGATTTTCCTGCTATTCTTCGTTGACTATTTGACTTTTGTTGTGTCATTCTGTAAGAAATCTTGACAAGTTAAATTTATCCATACAGAAACCTGTAGTTAGGAGACCTGTGAGACGACTATAATTTCCTTCCCATTAGTTTCAATGAATTCCATGCACGTGAAATAAAACATGGAGAGTGGAGTCTGGAGCCCCACATTTCCCGTTGTGCAGGTATATTGAGGAGAGAGATATAGTCCAGGTCCCCTTAGGTTGTTCCTCTGCTGCACATTACCCTTAATCCTCCTTTGAGCAAATACAGACTAAAGCAGCAATGCCAAGAATTGGAGACTTTAACTCTTTAAACACAATAGGCCTATGGACATGTAGCTTACTCTTTGCACAAAATCTGTGAAATGGTTAATATATAAATGTGTCTATCGTAGCCTATGTGAACCAGAAGAATTGAGCTTTAGCCAGCATTTATTTAAGCATCATTTTTGCCATCTGGATTCTTTTGTAACGCAAGAAACATTTGAAGGGAATTGCCTTTGGTCACAAAGGTGTTTTGACTTTCCTCCCTATTTGTATGTTAATCATCCCTAAGGTGCCATTGTTCAAAGTTCCATAATGAGGAATTTTTTTTTCCTACTGTTTTGAGACTTTAGGTAGCTTAGAGATCTTGACTAGGATGTGGGAAGGTATATCAAAAATTCTGTGGACAAAGCACATTGGCCTAAGTATGTAAAAATCAACTAAACAAATTAATCCAGATGAGAAACCATGTAACCAGTCACTGAGGGAAAGCCACTTAGCCTTACTCATTGGTTCTTTTCTAAATCACATGCCATATGATATGGCAAATCCTTTGGAGATCAGAATCAAATTCAAAATCTTATTGGCCATGTGTTATCAACAGTCCTGTTACTGATTAAGTTCATTCTTGGTATGGAAACAGAAGACGAAAGTATTACTATAGTCCAAAAATGATAATTTCTAATCCCCTTTGACCTATGGAAAAGTATAATTCAAATACAATAGTGAGCAACCATCTGAAAATGTTTTGAAGATTAAAACTTGAGAAGGCTAGTATTCATATCTAGGAATTATACATTTTATACTTATGCTAGAGAAAAGGCTTTTAAATTAGTATGATTTAATTTGTTTTATGACTGTGTTTATAAGTTTCAGAACTAGTGGTTATTTTATGATTACTATAAGATCAGGTAATTTTATCTCATATGAGAGCTCTTTGATAATAAATTAACTCTCTCATCTGAATAAAGGGTTTTTGTGGAGCCATGGGCAATGAGGCAAAGTTTGTAGGATCCCCTAGTCAGAGAATACATTGTTTTAAAGTATATTAAAATAAAGCTATTTACAACTTGTAAAAGAAAGTACTTTTAGTCTTGTAAAAGAAAGTACAAGAGTACTAACTTGTAAAAAAATATACCCACAAGTAAAGCTTTTGGGGGCTTTCCCTGATGGCTCAGTGGTAAAGAATCTGCCTTCAATGTAGGAAGCATGGGTTTGATCCCTGCATAGAGAAGATCTCCTGGAAAAGAAAATGACAACCCATTCCAGTTTTCTTGCCTGGGAAATCCCATGGACAGAGGAGCTTGACAGGCTACAGTCCACGGGATCACAGAGCTGGACATGACTTACACACACACCTTTTTTAGATCAACAATAAAGTAATAGATCAACAAATGCAAAATAATATAATGTGTACAAAATATTTTTGTGCTATTCACATACACACTAAAAGAATGATTGGAATGGAAATGAAAATTATCAGTATATAATTCTAAATATTCATCCCTAATAGTCTTAATTGGAAATTGATAACTTATTTTACTCTTGAGCAGGAGTGCATGATGTTAAAAAATTAAGAGAAAATTATAAAGTCAAAAGGTAAATGTTCAAATACATATATGTGTGTGCATGTGTGTGCGTGTGTGGATGTATTAATCTCATCATTAAAAGGAGGAAAAAAAGCCTTTAAAGTTTCCATTATCCATTATGTCAGGTAGCAAATATCTTCTCAACGTAACTCCAGACATTAAATCTGTCGAGAGGAATGCTGTAAAATAAATGTCTGGGATACCTTCATAAACAAAAATCTTATTTCCATAATTCATACAGCTGGCTGGCATTTATTGGCACGTCAGGTGCAATGGGGACATTTCAGGAACATTAACATGTACAGCATCATTTGTCAACAAAGCAACAATGTAAGCAAATCGTTCAGAACTCATACAGATTTACAGCTTTCTCTGCCAGCTGCTAATTACGGTGTGCTCGGCCTATTTGGTATGGTCTTTTTATTGGAAAATGACAAAGGGGTTATAGTATCCAAGTTTGGAATATAGATGTGGCTTTTAGTAATAATATGAGTGTAATATGACCATGTAGCTTGGAGTTGTGATCCAGTTTTGCTGGTCTTATAATTGATCAGCTTTGATTGATGAAGGACAAAGAGAAATTCACAGCCTATTTCATTTCTGATACAAGTAACCTCTAAAACAAAGGGAAAATAGGAGGAAAATTATCAAAGACCATGTCATAGCAGTCTTACTGTTTTCCCCTATGGAACATGACACGTAATATTTACCTCTCAAAGAAAAGCTGATGTGTTGATTGCTGACGGAGCAAATGTTACAGGAGCCTGTACATTTCAGAATGCTAGACTGTGCTTTGAACAATCAGGAAGCTCTTCCACAAATATGTTTAAATAATGTTAATGTTATGGCATAAGGTGACAAATGTCAGCAGTGTCAAAGTTAACGTCTATAATCACCCCCTGCTTAAGTTGTTCAGTTTTAGGAAAAGACACAACTGTGCAAGCAAATGATGGAGTGTCAACTCTACCTTCAAATTCCCTGGATTTTGTCAAGATATATTATAATCCACAAAATGAATAGTGGTGCTGCCGTCAAGCCCAGGATGTAAATCCATGTTTAGAAATATAAACACCTCCTATTCAACCAAAATATAAAAAGTTAAATTGGTAAATACTTATTCAAACGTTATTTAGATTTATCCCATCCCCAACCTTATTAAAACCCATTAAATTCCAGTGTGAACAGATTTGACATTCAGCAAATCAATTGCTGTCAGAGCAGCTGACTTGACCAGATATTAAAATATTTTAAGCTTTGCTAGCACTGTATCTTCAGAGAAGAAATGTGATGAGACATTCCTAGGGCTGGATATATAAGGCCAGCAATGATTGACTGAATTTAGTGTACATTATACTAAATTAGCATCATCTCATATTCCTGTAAATAAATATTCTAACTTCAAAAAGAGCTTATAGATCAATAGTCCATCTATTTTGCATAATCCTCCAGTGGAGTCTCTTACAGTCTTCCCTTACACATTTGTCACTATGTGTTTTGATTTTTGGTGACGTCCTCCTCCACTAGAGTAGAACTCTTAAACACAGAAAATATGCTGTGTTCAATTTGTACCCCCAATCCTTAGCACAGTCTAGAACACAGGACATACCAAAAAAAACTAATCAAAGGGATGAAAGAACGTATTCATGCATGAATATTGGGGAAGCCCTTGATAAGATTCTGAGGAAACAGAAATTTATCAACATTTGTCCACTAGTCCTTTTCTTCAGGATACCTTCTAAGTCCTCTTAAGAGACATATTTCCTCTGTATTTTCTTCTCTTTTTCTTTTCTAAAACCTACTCTTGGAAAAGTATCTGAAACCCACAAATATTAGGTATTAAGTATAAATAATCCTAAGAGTATTGTCCTTTTCAGGGGAATTTATATTCTAACCAAGATCCAGCTCTTAAACTAAGATTGATTGTTAACTTGAGGCTTTTAGGCATTCCTTTTATGTAAAGAAAAAATTTTAAGGTGAGGGTGAATTTAGGTTTCCCTTAATAAATAGACAGTCTCAAATTTTTCCCCAAACCATCTTGTTTTGTGCCAAGAGAAGAGGTGGTATTGACTCTACTCTTCGGGATTATGTTCAGTTTATACCAGGAATTAAAACACAGTCCCTTGAATGGAAATGTGGCTTTGCTAAGGAAAAATACCATGGTCTAATTCTTATTAAAATGAAAATTTTAGGTTGAGTCAATATGAAGAGAAACATCTAGATTGCTACATCTGAGTAGAGCCTTTTCAACCCATGTTGTCATTTCCTGTGTGAAGCAAGTTTCTACTGAAATTAGAAGCAAACAAGAGCTTTTATTTTTTACTGTTCAAAGAATGCTAAAACTTTCAATTCATGTCATAACAACCCCAGAGAAATGGGGTTGACAAAATCAGATCATTTGAAAGAGAGGAGCAATGATGATTGAATAAAAGTCACCATTTGTGAATCTACCCAACTTGCCCAAAATTAAAATAATTACTCTTAAAACTAAATTACATATAAACTAGCATTTGTCTTAACCCTTACTCCGGTTGTTATCCTTATTTTTATTTAGAATCATTAAGCCAGATCTTTAGAATAGTCTGTATCATCCTTCCAAATAATTTAGATTTCACTAATGATTCACTAATGATTACTTGAGATGGAATAGATTGATGTTTACCTGTTTTATGCAAAAAAATCTTCAAAACATGCTTCCAAAATTCTAGGGACATTTTTAAGCATTATAAATTACTTGTAAAAGTTTTTCTTCACCAAAGTGGTATTCTAACTGTAAAACCTTCATCACTAATCTCTAATTCAGATCCTCTAAGGAATTCCACCAAGAATCATTTATTATCCTCAATACCATAATATAATCTACTTTAAATGAACCAAAATTGACCTTAATTTTATTTCTCACTAATTTAAGCTTTCCTTTCCTTTTCTTTTTCCTCTTCCTATCCCTCCCATCAACCACCACCTTCACCTAACAGTAATACATGTTTATAGCCATTTTGAAATTACAGTGATACAAAAAAGTTTTGAGAATTTACAATTTAGGAAACATGGCAGAATTCAGGACTTCTCTTATTATCACTTGGTAGTTGATTTGTTTAAATATAAAATATGATAGTAAAGAGATAAACATATAAAATTGATATTCTTTTGTAAGAGCTATGGAAAAATTATTATTGTTTATATTATATATAATACATATTGGCTTATGTATCTTAATTCAGATGCTAACGCAGATAGAATATCTACCTTTAATCCAATTGATGTGGAAATTCCCTCATATGACCTTTCTAAAAGAAAGCAGGAGGCCAAGCGTGAGAACTGCCCTGTCCAGCTCTCCCTTAAAATGTTAGTCAGTCATTTAATGCTGCTGCTGCTGCTAAGTCACTTCAGTTGTGTCCGACTCTGTGCGACCCCACAAACGGCAGCCCACCAAGCTCCCCCATCCCTGGGATTCTCTGGGCAAGAACACTGGAGTGGGTTGCCATTTCCTTCTCCAATGCATGAAAGTGAAAAGTGAAAGTGAAGTCGCTCAGTCGTGTCCGACCCTCAGCGACTGCATGGACTGCAGCCTACCAGGCTCCTCCATCCATGGGATTTTCCAGGCAAGAGTGCTGGAGTGGGGTGCCATTGCCTTCTCTGCAGTCACTTAATAGGAGGGAGCAATTAATCAGCTTAATAATTCCCTCTTATTGTTCCCTTTGAAAATCTAATTTAAGGGAGAAAGAGAGACTTTAATCACAAAAGGTAAATATTTAACTTAAAAATGGTACAGAAAGATAGAAAAGGTAGTTTGATAAGTGGCATTTTTCTTACATAAAAAAAAATAACATTCAACTAATAACATGTGTCTATATATATTCTGTAGCAAAATAGAAACAACCTCAAGCAAGCAAATCTGAGAGTTTAACATCAACAGACTCTCTCAAAACAGTATTATAAGAATGTGTTTCAGGAAGGAATTAAATTATGCCAGAAGAAATGTCTGAACTGTTAGAAGAAAAGATTAGTGAAGAAACTAAACTTATGGGTAAATCTAAAGAAACTGTAAAACAATGATACATTTGTGGAGTGTAAATCTAGAGACAGATGAAATCTTGTCAAAAGTAGTATATAAACTGGGTAGGGGAGTAAACAAAGTTAGAAACTTCCAAGGTCTACAGTAACTATGGAAAGATACAAAGACTTTAGATGGTATTACATGAAATACACATGGTAAAATTTCTCAGCCACTGTGTTGTCACATGGCCACCATTGGCTTCCCTGGTAGCTCAGCTGGTAAGAATCTGTCTGCAATGCAGGAGACCCTGGTTTGATTCCTGGGTGGGGAAGTCCCTGGAGAAGGGATAGGCTACCCACTCCAATATTCTTGGGCTTCCTTGGTGGTTCACGTGGTAAAGAATCCTCCTGCAATGCAGGAGACCTGGGTTTGATCCCTGGGTTGGGAAGATCCCCTGGAGGAGGGCATGGCAACCCAATCCAGTATTCTTGCCTGGAGAATCCCCATGGACAGAGGAGCCTGATGGGCTACAGTCCATGTGATTGCAGAGTCAGACACAACTGAGCAACTAAGCATGGCACAGCACACAGCTGGACACAGGGAAGGAACTTAGAAGTGGAGTTGGATCAACCCCCCAACAAGATCAGCCAAACCTTGTATGTCTCTATCACACCCTGCTTGTCCTCCACAGCCTGGAGCAGTCTGTTCTTTAAATAGAGGTTTGTTTTATTTCTGTTGAGGATAGAGAGTATGCAGACAGAAGATAGAAATCCTAAGAAATATTCTGGATAGAAAAAGAGGAGAGGTATGTTTCTCAAGGTTGAAAACTTAAGAGTCTTAAAGAGGTCTATGCATTTGCTTAAAAACCAAACATCAATAGCAAACAGGAATAGAAGTGATGTATTCTGGAAGGAATGTTAGCTATTGCGAAAATTATTTGTCTGTTCACAGAATGCTAACCTTCTAAATACTTCCACTTGGAAAAACAGCAGTAAGTCATTTCAATAAACATGGACATTTGAATAGTGTTTTTGGTATCCATAGATGAGAGCCTAAGTAATTTTCCTACCAGCAAAGAACAATGTACTTTGAGAAATATGTGTGCACCTATAAGTTCCTATTAATACACAATTCTTTCAAAAGTAAACTTGAGCATGAGCCATTTGAATCTTTCATAGCTAGGAGGGTAAAAAATGATTTTGTGTTAACAAAACTACATTGAAAAAATTGTCAATTACTAACAAATAATAAATAATAAACAAATGAAAATATCACTGCATAAAAATAAAAATAAAACAGAAAAATAAGCCTCAAAGAACAGAAAGCACTTTTCACCCAAAAATCAAATGTCTAATATTCTCATATAGTTTGTATTCATCATGAATTTCCAGTTTAACTTATTTAAGTTCCTTTCTGTTGCTACTTATGGACATGGGATCACTTTTCTCACTCTTTTTCTCTCTCTCTCTCTCCTGCCAGTTCTGCTATTTCTTATCATGTGTATCTGCCTCAATGAGTTTTAAATGGCTAAACTGTTTGCTTAGAATTCAGGTGTTTTTCTTAGCAGATTTTTTTTCAAGCTGAAGTTGGTCCCTTCAATGTAGTGTTGAATTCCAAATGTCCCCCTAAAACATAACCATGAAAGTAATTTCTTTCCTCATCAACACTTCAGATAGTTAATAGCTGCAGGCACATGTTATAAAAGAAGTTGCTGAAGAAGGGAACTTGAAGTGAATTTGGCATAGAGTTGTGGATGGTACTAAACACATGGATGAAGTTATTTACTTAAGATTTTTCTTGTCGGCCTGATTTGGCTATATTTTCAAAATTGACACATACTAGGCTGTAGACTTCTATTTTCACTAGCTGAGAAACAGAATGATTGCAGACTTTTGCATGTTATGCATTTTTAAATATCACCAAGTTAAACTTAGATTTTGATTCTGTGCCCAGGACCAAGTGGAAAAATCTCCATCTTCAATAGTTCCTATTATCTTTTAGTCACAGGGCCACATACTGTATTTCTTCCATGAGTAAAACTCCCACTTGGAATTTCAAGCATTGCATAACCAGCAGAGTGTTCATATTATATGTAACTCAGTTGAGACTTTCAGATCTGAAACAGACATTTTATCTGCATGATATTCTTCTCAGCAGTTAAAACTCTTAAAATCATGGTTCAAGATGGAGCCAACATTTAATTCATCCAACAAATATTTATTAAACACCTACTTCTGCCACTAGTATCACAACCATGACTACCACTTTACGTAGTTCTTTACTGCTTTAAATTGCTTTTGCAAACCTCATTTCATTTAATTACCATGTGAAATTGTCCACTATATTGAAGGAGCATAGAGTCCCATAAAGCAGATTAAGTCAATCGCCAGAAAAACTAACCTTTAAAGTTCTTGTCTATAGTGAGCTAAATGGTACTGGCTAATGTAGTATTTTTGATGCTTTTGGGAAACCAGTATTTTTTATTTTATTCTTTTTAGTCCCAATATAATACTTTTTTGAGAACTAAGAAACTTCATATAAGCATACCATTTAAAATATACCACCTATATGAATGACATTTCTTGAAGTATGGCATATTTAAAATATGAACTATTTTTAAAATGTTACCCATCTATGTTTGAGCTAACTTTGGTCTATGGGCCTTAGTTTGCCAAACTGTACTAAAGCAGTAGTTCTAAAAGTTTAGCTGGAAAACACCAATTGCTGTAGAAGTCCCAAATTGGTTTTCACAGCTTGTATTTATAATTCAACTGCTGGATTTGAAGAAACCTCAATTAAGTTATCTGACTTACTCTCCAAATATGATTCAATTTCTCTTGATATCTTTAACATGTATTTTACAATGTGGTGGTCTGTAGATTTTCTTGGATTTCATGAGTTTATAATATTTTGCTGACAACCTGTGTCTTCAAAGATGTTTTCTTTCGTTAATGGTAGAAGGTTTCTTGCCTAGGGAAATTCGTAATAAGAAGTAAAAGACAATAGAATAAGTTTTTGAAATTAATTCTCTTTTCTCTGATACAACAAGCATTCATAAATCTTAAAAATTAGCAGTAGCCAGTGATCAAGCAAATGTTGCTAGTTTCAAACACAAGAGAGAGGAGGTTGCCTAACCATAGGGCTTTACCATTTAAAACCTGAGCTGTATGATTTCTCTGGTTAAAGTGAGTTGGAGATTCTTAATTTTCCCTTGCTAACTATTTGTCTTTCGTATCTCAATCATGAGAACATAATTGAGCATTTTTAGTTCATCTAGTGTTGAAAATCTTGTATGATGCAGGATTTAAAGTTTTCCATCCTAATTCTTAAAAGTCTTATTTCAAACCGCATTGTATTGTGTGTTTCATTTAAAATAAGAAAACTATTATATAGCTTAGCCTGGATTTTTTTGCCCTTAAATCCACCCAGTTGTTTGTGACTTCCTTTGGAAATGACTTGTTAATCTTACCCCAGTCCCATTTGTGAGCCTTCACTCTAAAACGAACATAGACTACTGGACATTTACCCTTTCAAAGATATATTTTTCAGGGTTTTTTTTTCCCCTGTATAACATAAAACAGTAATGCATTCATTAATTCTTTCTCTCTTTATTGAATTCAAAAGGCAAATAAGCTAGTCTTTTTTTTCTTTCTGGCATGCATCAGCAAAAGTATATTATGAGGTATTCTAAAATAATATATCTTCATAAAACAATATAGGTGGAGGTTTAAAGAGAAATAGGGAAAGAAATTGGAACCATCTGGATATCCAAAGTAGAGAAAAGTTTTTGCTAATGGTTGTCATGTACACATTACCAAAATAACACTGTATGGCTTTCTGAGTGGATGGGAAAACACAGAGCTATCAAAAAGTTTTAAAAGAAGACAGTTCTGGAGTGTAGCAATTGAAGAAGTAAAATTATTCATGAAACCTGTACTTAGAAGGCAAGTGGAGATTCACACTTCTTGGGTCAGTAGGGAATTAAACATATCTCAAAGATGATTTGCTTGGTCATGATAATGGAAATACAACAGTGTTCCAGGGAAGATGGAGGGGGTCAGATTTTTCTTTCTTGGCAGAGGTGAATGGGGAGATCACCTTTTACTGATTTGCTTTTAAATCAGCCTGATGAATAATAGAAATTTCATGAAAGAAAAAAATAAAATAAAATTCATGCTTGGAATAGAGGGCAGAGGAAGAAAAAAGGGAAGGTAAGAAAACTCTCCAGAAACAGGCTGAACTCCCTCACGTGTAAATATTACATACAAGAAGCAATGTAATTGAAATCTCATTTCAAAAGATATTATTTAAGTATTAAGACAAATTATAAATCAATTTTAAGAGGGTTATCTGTCCAATATAAACTTTTTTCCCTTTTTTTTTTTTTTTTGTCATTTCATCATTAAGTCACCACGTAGGCAGCGAGTATGTCTTTAAAGCAGATTAGTAAAGGTGGTCTGATCGATTATTTTAAAGCCAAACCCAATAGGTGCACTCTAATTTTGCATGTTTCAGCATAATGTTGACCAGCATGATAGAATACTTATTTAAACAGGTATATCAATCTCCGAGATCTTTATGTATAGTCTACCTTGAAGTCCATTGAAAACAGAATATTCCTTATTGATTTGGCCTGCTCTGCTGCTGTATGTAGTCAATGGGACTCATAGGGATGTAAATAGAATGAATCAACTCCTTGCTGGCCCTGGGCCTCCTCGAGTCATGTGAAGTAGGTTTCTGATTCCTTTATGTTCAGGCACAGCCAGAGAGACAAGAGTGCTACTGTCTTCCGCTGGTGCACAGACTTACCTCAGGCTATGCAGGAAAAATGCTTTTTTCTTATTTTTAGACCTGAATCAGTCTCTGCCACTAACTGTATTCTTGTGAATACAGATAGCACTTTGTTGTTGTGCTCATGGGAAGGCGATGGAGTAACCTGTTTGGACGCAGCTGCAGGCCACCTGTAGAGAAAGTCAAATTAGGGAGAGACCCCACTGTTCTTTGCATTAATGCTTTTTGTATTGTTGTTTGACTTTTCCCCTCTCTGTCTATGTATCTTTTTCAACTTGGGATATCGGGAGCACATTTTAAGGCTTTCTGTCCCTTTAAGGCATCTAGTGATTGAAAAGACTCTAAGATTTGAAAGGCTGTAAAAATTCCCCAGTTACCAATGAATGATGGCAATACAAAGAATTGTAACGCTGTTGAAGTAGTCTTCTTACAGATTTAGTTTGTTTGGTGAACTTTCAGCAGCAGCTCCTGCAAGGTACTGTTCAAATATTCCCACCTATCTGTGCTGCTTCTCCTTGTAAGGATTTCTCATATTCTCAGTGGAAAAGTAGTTGTCTGCATTAGCAGTTCACTTTACTGGAGATAAGGAGAAGAAAAGAAAGAAATTCTCGAAGAAATTCTCCTCATCTTCCTTTCCTCATCTACCAATTTGAAGCTAGAAAAAAGAAGCCCATAAATGAAATATCTACATTAGCCATAAATATTAAAGGAGGGAAATGCACAAATAAAAGTTGTTTCTGGAAAGCTTGATTTTGGCTGAATATCAAAAACCATTTCCTGACAATGAGATCCATTAGACTACAAAATAATTTCTCAAAGTAGTGGTTGCATTGCTTATAAGATTTCAAATTTAAGGATAGACTGAAGGCAGCCAAAGATATCAGGCTCAAATGCAGAGTTTTGTTCTGGCAGTTAGAAAAATCAATTCTTTTGAGCCTGGCTGTTTCTCTTGTTTTTGTTTATGATTGAAAATTCCGATCTAATGTTGGGTCAGAATTTTCCAAGACCCTCCATTATGGATCCTTGCAAGCTATTTTGGGAAACTGGACTCTCATAGACAGACCTGGTTTTGTCTGTGAATCTGCATTGCTCTTCAAGCATCTATCAGAAGCAAGAATCTATCATTACAGTTATCACTTAGAGAATTCTCTCTGTTCCACTTTCCAATGTTTATCAAGCTCCTATATTATTGCACTTAAATACCATTTAGTTACAAAAACTTTCAATCATCAACATTTTGCCCATCTGGGGCATTTTGCCCATTTGTATATACAAAATGCCCTGTTGGACAAAGTATTGTACATAGGTAGCTACTGAGATATTTCCTAATAAATTCCTCTAGATAAGGCTTTAGTATTTTAGCCCTAATGACCATGACTTGGTACATACAGGTTATACTCCTACTAAAATCAGATGATATATTAATATAATAGAATTTGCTGCAACTAAATAGTGACATTCAGACAACTTTAAATCTCGCATACACGTTCTGTGCTTTCTCCTAAATGTTGTACTCTCTCGAGCATCTCTGTTCTGGTGAAGAAAAGATTGGAGTAGTAATGCCTTATATAGCATAATATTTTACACTTTCATAGATTGTTCCTGCATCTACTTCCTTAAATAGATCCTTGCAACACAGCCCAACAATTGAAGCTAAGAGAGACAGAGCAGGGACTTGAAGTAAGGAGTTCAGCCTCTCAGCTCCTTCCTGCTCCATCAACATTTGCTCCATGCACTCTCACATGAAAAGCATTTGCATTTTCCATTTGGTATTCTCTTTCGCTGCTACTAGCACCATAATTAGCACTTTGAACTATATATCCAGGTAAAGATGTAGTCCTAAGGGAAGAATGTAAAAAGTACCTAACTGCATAGAAACAAGGCACTAGAAAAATGTAAAACATAGCAACTCATGTCAAGGTGCTTGAAATCCACGATTGAAAATAGGACAGGTCCCAGGAAAAAACTCATAGATAACCCCAAACTAACAGTTATACCAACATCTACTACGATGAAGCAGATTCAGGACACTTGAGGTAAAGCCACTTTTGTCTTCCAGCATAAAGAGGTGGAATTAATTGACTACAGGGAGCTAGTTGAGACCTTGCTTAAAACCATTCATCTATAACTTTCAAACAACCTGTGCTTCGAATTTGAAATGGTTTTACCATTTTTTATCCTTGAATGCTGTCTTCAACCTAGGTATGCTTTAAAAGGGCTTCCCTGGTAGCTCAGCTGGTAAGAATCTGTCTGCAATGCAGGAGACCCCAGTTCGATTCCTAGGTGGGGAAGATCCCCTGGAGAAGGGATAGGCTACCCACTTCAGTATTCTTGGACTTCCCTGGTGGCTCAGACAGTGAAGAATCTCCCTGCAGTATGGGAGACCTGGGTTCAGTCCCTGGGTTGGGAAGATTCCCTGGAGGAGGGCGTGGCAACCCACTCCAGTGTTCTTGCCTGGAGAATCCCCATGGACAGAGGAGCCTGGCAGGCTACAGTCCAGAAGCCTGGCAGGGTACAGTCCATGGGGTCACAAAGAGCTGGAATATTTGACTCAAAGACTTGATTCAAATCCTGACTCTCCTATTTACAATATTTGTATAGTTATTTCATTGAACCCCTATTTATTGTCTTCTAAAATGCAGAGAATGCTAGTAATAACTTTTCTCCAGATTGTTGTGTTAAATGAGATATTAAAGGTGAGTGTGTTTTGAATGTGATGAATGGTATTGACATAATCTGTTATATTTTGCTCCAATTAGTTTAGTAGCTTAGTAATTTCTTAAATTATTCAGATAACTACCATTTTAACACCCAATTTGATCTCTCTGTGTGCTCAGCTCATATCAGGTAATTAACAGTGGAATAGAAAAGACATTTGGAATTTATAACAGTCCTTGGACTCCTGTGCATGGACAGCCTCTATTTCTTCTTGTCACCTTGTTTATGAGACATTCATATCCAAACTTAAAGCCTGCACTGTAAAGAAGTTTTCAGTGCCACAAATCCCATATGGTTTTGATGTAAGTAAAAGGTGTACATTTCCCTCAGGGTCAAGTCTAAAATTTGGACCACTGCAGGCTTTGACCACATGTGTAAGAATCCACAAAACCTGTGATCTTACCTACTGCAATCATATGCCTTTATTTACTCCATTTGTGTCCTCTGAATAGGTATCATCCTAGCCAAACACAGTAGAGGAGGCTAAATGATATTAAGATGGTCGTTACAGATGAAAATACCACATTAAATGTCTTGACATAGTGCAACAGAATTACAAATATATACATAATTCAAATCCATATAAGTCATCAATGTGGAGTGTTCTTTTAAATTACTTTCTTCTCCCAAATGAAATGTCAGTCATTTTTAGTTTTGATTTTTGCAAATTTTGAAAAGTTTTTTTTTACACATCATAATTACTGCAGATACTTTTCAATCAACACTGCTCTGACTTGGGAGAAGTAACAGTAAAATTCTACTGTTTCAAAACTTCATTGTGTCTTCAGAATTCTACCATGTGAATCAGAGTCTGTGGCTGCTAAGTCGCTTCAGTTGTGTCCGATTCTGTGCGACCCCAGAGACGGCAGCCTATCAGACTCCGCCGTCCCTGGGATTCTCCAGGCAAGAACACTGGAGTGGGTAGTCATTTCCTTCTCCAATGCATGAGAGTGAAAAGTGAAAGTGAAGTTGCTTAGTCGTGTCCGACTTCGCGATCCCATGGACTGCAGCCTACCAGGCTCCTCCATTCATGGGATTTTCCAAGCAAGAGTACTAGAGTGGGGTGCCATTGCCTAAGGTGACTCAAAAAGAGACTAGAGAGTCTCAGTAGAGACCTTCAGATCTCATCTTTTTCATTGGAATTTTTTATAACACTTGTGTCTGAACTTTGACTATTTGCCAGAGAAACTTTACTTCCTAGAGCAAATATCCTGATATTTTAGAACCAGAGATGTCTCATAATTTTGTACACATCTATGCATTATCAAAAGCCCTGTGAATTACCAGTCATTTAAATACCAGTTATCTACTTTTTTCTGATTGTTTTTTCATTGTAATTGCTCCCATTTCCCGTCTTGACCTTAATGTTTCAGAGAAAGGAAGGAATCCCACAATAGAGAGAGTGATCTTTCATTTGTGAGCTGCAAAGCTTCATAGATCCTAATTTGGCAGTATGTTTGCTGCAAAGCCTTGGAATGCTGTTTTGCAGTTTCAAAAGTGATCATACTCAGCTTCCCAGAATTTTTTATGCCTGGAGGATGCCACAGAACAAGGGTAGCCTTGTTAACAGTTGCAATCTCTCGAAAACAAGATAGGATTTGGATATAAATCATCACTTCAGCTCACAAAGCTATGTTCTCCCCCCCACTAAAGGATTGCATTTACATCTAAAATGGTTAATACTGATCTCCACTAGAACTCCTAAATGGAGGAATGTAGCTGCCATGTGTTCAGTGACTTTGGGGTTAGGAAAGAATGACATCACCAAATTTAAGCATATTATCGCGCTGACATAGAGGTACCTTGTTTTCTCTTCTGTGGATAGAGCAAGGATTGTGTTCTGAGTCTTGATTTTTCCTCCCAAAGAATACCTTTCTACCCCACTTCTTAGCAACTGCAATATGAAGGGTTGAAAATGTCACTTCAGCTAATGATGAATGATGCTTGACCTCCGTATGGGTTACTCTGAATTTTACGCAATGCTAAATTAATATGAGAGATTCCGACTCAAAGGACTTTGGCTGTTACGAATTGCTCTGAAGATGGATTTGTGTAAAGCAGTCAGTAGCTTCAGGGTTTTTTGTTGTTGTGTCCTTGGTGGTGGTAGACGGGTGGGGGTGCTCTAGAAGCAAGGTAAAGACACAGTGTGTTTTCTCCTGTGACATTAATATCTTTTCATACTGGAAATATTGTCAGTAGCAGAACCAGTTTGTGAAAAAAAATTATCAAAAGGGCAACTGGCCCACATGTCTTTGTTGTTTTTATTTGAATATAATTAATTATGTAAAGCAATAGTTAGTGGAAGATTAACAATTAGTAGATTCTGTCAAGTAGTCACACGGAAATTACTAACTAATTGAACGACTGGTCCTCTATTGTGTCAGAAAGCAATGCTGAGTGTCATTCTTTTTATCTTTTTACTTTGTTGTTTTCACAGATCCCCTTGTTCTAAGATGTATGTCTCACAGCAGACTAATAAATAAATAACCCTGGTTGTAATTTCATAGCATGCAAAAGGGTTTGAAATAAAAACACCTGTTTTAATTAGCATTATGGTTTGTTCACTTTAAAAAAAAAAAGTGATAATCCTGATGCAGTTAGCTGACATTTTTAAAGCTTTGAATTTCCATCTGTATCTTATATTATGATGTTTCAGGATTGTCATGAGTTAATTATGTTAACTTGGGAAGCATTGCTTGCATTTAGAATGAAAAACTTCAGCTTGAATAGACAGAAAAGCAGATGCTATCTTTCTTGTCAATTGCTTTGTTGTGGGCTGCCTTGCAACTTTTCATGTATTTCTGGATCTAAAGGGAAGTGTAAATCTCTATTTATTTTAAGTTTATCATAAACTACACAATTTCAGTATTCTTCTGTTTTGGCTGTACATGTTTTGTGTATCTTTACATACATCGCTTTCCTGCCCCCAAATCCAAAATCCACAGTCAAATTATCTCTTCTCTAATTCTTAATTTGTTTTGTTGTGCCTAGCCATTATGGAGATTAGAGCATAATAAAATTGAAGAATAGGACAAGGCTACATGGCTTGATCCTTTTTTCAGTTAATTTTTCCACCACCTTTTTTGCTTTTGTACATCAACCTTTTAAATAGTGCAAAAATACATGCAGCATCTGGGCACAACAAGGCATGTTACGGATAGAGTAGACACTCTAAGTAGGAATTTCCATGCTTTTGTGAGCTTAATGTTCCTTTAACGTAGAGAGCAGCTGTGTTTATGTCAATAATTACACTTTGAAATAAGTGCATGTACATGTGTTTCTTTATGGGATTAAGGATGTTAGGGATGGCCTTCCACAAAAGATATTTGTCCCTCCCATCTCCACCCAGAAAGTTCCTACAGTATTCAAAGCCAAGTTATACTGTTTGAGATTCTGAACTATTACTCTGGACAACTGGATTCAAGTTTCCAACATACAGATTATTGGATTGTGCTTAGTGCTCAGTCACTTCAGTCGTGTCCGTCTCTTTGTGACCTCACCAACTGTAGGCCACCAGGCTCCCCTGTCCAAATGATTCCCCAGCCAAGAATACTGGAGTGGGTTGCCATTTCCTCCTCCAGAGAATCTTCTGAACCCAGGGAGATTGAACCCATGTCTCCTGTGTTGGCAGGCAGATTCTTTTGCACTGAGCCACCTAGGAAGCCCAGTATTAGACTGATATGCTTGTAACTTTCTGTGTCCTCCCTGCTCCACACTGCTGCTGCTGCTGCTGCTAAGTGGCTTCAGTCATGTCCAACTCTGTGCAACCCCATAGACGGCAGCCCACCAGGCTCCCCCATCCCTGGGATTCTCCAGGCAAGAATACTGGAGTGGGTTGCCATTTCCTTCTCCAATGCATGAAAGTGAAAGGGAAAGTGAAGTCGCTCAGTCGCGTCCGACTCTTTGCGACTGCATGGACTGCAGCCTACCAGGCTCCTCCATCCATGGGATTTTCCAGGCTGGTTCGGCCTCTCTCTCTGTACCCCGGATCTAACTTATATGTACCACTTCACCAAGGTCCTGTTACCAAAAGGCTTCCAACCAGATTGAACCAGAAGGAGGCTTCTGCAGAACAGAGGGTAGGAGGAGACAATGCAAGAATGCACTGATTCTTAATGCTTAATCCCCAAATCGGGCTTTGTAGGTGGCACTAGTGATAAAGAACCTGCCTGCTAACATGGAAGACACAAGAGACGTGGGTTCGATCCCCGGATCAGGAAGATCCTCTGGAGAAGGGCATGGCAACCTAACCTGTATTCTTGCCTGGAGAACCCCATGGACAGAGAAGCCCGGAGGGCTACAGTCCATAGGGTTGCAAAGAGTCCGACACGACTGAAGCATCTTAGCACGCATGCACGCCCAATCCCCAAATTAGTGTCATAGAAAATAAATCCTCAGCTTTCAAAGGCAAGTGAGATCAAGCAGAAATGGATCACTCTAGGGAGGATTTTTGGAGAAGGCAATGGCAACCCAGTCCAGTGCTCTTGCCTGGAAAATCCCATGGATGGAGGAGCCTAGTAGGCTGCAGTCCATGGGGTCGTGAAGAGTCGAACACGACTGAGCGACTTCACTTTCACTTTTCACTTTCATGCATTGGAGAAGGAACTGACAACCCACTCCAGTACTCTTGCCTAGAGAATCCCAGGGACGGGGGAGCCTGGTGGGCTGCCATCTCTGGGGTCACACAGAGTCGGACACGACTGAAGTGACTTAGCAGCAGCAGCAGCAGCGAGGATTTTGGGAGATGTGAAGGCTTCCCTTTGGGCTTTAAAGAACGGGTAGGATGGAGTAGAAGGAGGGAGAGGATGTGATAGCTTAGGTCCAAAATGCGAAGGAGCCAAAATATGGAAGGTCTGGAGTGTAGCTTAACTTTTCTGGGGGATGGAGAGAACACCAGTTTAACAGAAACAGGTGTCAGAGGTCTGAGTGAAGAGGAAAGTTAAGATTGAATGGCAGGTTGGGTCATGTATTAATGGTAGAGACCTTGAATAGATGGAATGAGAAATTGTGGTCTTTAAAATACACGACAAAGGTGTGCTCAATCTATAGACACAATCTGTAAATGATATGTATTGTGGAGGTTTATTCAAGTGCCTTATCACACATTCAGATTAACTTTCGGCTGTTCTATCACTTAAAAATAGCTCTGTTCATTAAAGGAAATGTAACCTAGATTTTCAGAAAACTAAAACATAATGTTCCTAAAATCATGTCATGCCTTAAGCAAGAGTCATCATTTAGTTCTGTCTTCCTAAACCTTTTGGACTAAGGTGGAGTGTTATAAATCTGACAGGTTATTTGTTTGGTTTGATGGCAAACTATCAGCTTCAGACTATCAAACAACAAATTGATAGTTTGCATAGACATGACCATTGAGCCTAGGAAACACCTATCACTCCATTATGTTTCATTCCTCTCAACTTTAGATGTATTTTACCCATAAAATTTACAACATAGTGGTCGTTATTCAGTACCAGATCAGAGAGCACTGGCTTTGCAGTGATTGGTGTTCTTTAGGACAGATGGCCTGAATCACAGTGTGGCTTATTCCGTGTACGTAAGACTGCTGCTCCTCCGCTAGAGACAAAACTGCTGTGGAGTTTACCTTCTCAAGCCAGCTGATTTGTGTAGATGCTGATTTTTGGAACTTAAGTATTAACACAAGAATCTATGTTTAGCACAGATTCCAATTTTTTGGTTGGATATTAACCAATCTATTTTCCTTTCAAATCATAGTCTGGAGCTGTTTGCTTTTAAACTCATATAAAAAGAATTATATTCTGACTTCCAGGACATAAATTTGAGTGGTACCCTTCTCTTCTTGCTCTGTTTCTGCATGACCATTTGTCTCCCTTATTATCTTACCTAGTCTTGCAAAATAGTTTACAAGTGAGGAAACAATGTTAAAAACTTACTGTGACACTAACTTCCTGAGTGAACTTGAGCTCCTTAAGTTCTCTGGTCTTTAGATCTTCACATGTTAAGTTAGGATAGTACTACCTTGCTTGGTTGCTATGGAAGTTAATTAATCATGTGGGTGTAAAGTACATCTCACAGTGACTGGCACATGATAGAATCTAACTTAACAGCTTCTGTTGTCATTACTGTAGTTATCATTATTATTTAACTCTTACTTCTATGTTGATAATTCTCAAATTGACCTATTTAATCTTTATCCCCTTTACTAAGCTTCATGTTCAAATATACAAATGTCTACTGGACATTGCCACCTGGAAATGCCAGTAGCATTCCCAAATCAAACTCATACTCCCTGGCATCTTCTTGTTGAGAATGAACTGAATGAATAAAACTCTTCCTAGTGTCTAATACATGACAGCTGTATCAACACACCAACATCCTTCTAGCTAGAAACTATAGTTTTACCTGATTCTCTTTTCCCTTTACCACCACTGTTTTCATTAAATTTTAAGTCCTTTATCCTCAACCATTTCTTTGCATTTCTACAAACACTACTTAATTCTGGCCTTCATGGTGCCTTGGACAATTGCAATGACTTCCTAAATAATTTTCATATTCTTACCTTTTCATCTCTCAAATACTATGTCCATAAAATACACTCTGAGTGACGTATATACCCACTCAAACTTTTAATGGGTCTCTCTTGTCTAAAGAACATTTAATCTCTTAACATGACAGTGAGGCTATCCATTGATTTCCAAGCTAAGCTCTCATCACCTTACATAACCCACTTTAGCATGCATACATCTGAATCTCCTGGAGTACTTGTTAAGTCACAGATGACCAGCCACACCCCAGAGATTCTGATTCAGTAAGTCTGAGGTATGGTTCATTAATTTTCATTTCTAACATTGTCCTATGTGATGCCAATATGGCTGGTCCTGAGACCACATTGGTATGACCAGGGCCTAGAACATCTTTCTTTCCCCATCTCAGTCCATCAAAATCCAATGAATCCCTTACTGCCATTGCCTTAGAGAAATTTTATGAGTCACTGAACTCAAAATGAACCAGTTCATACTCTGTGCTAGCACAGTGCCTAAGGGTTCTGAAGGCTTAAAACCAGATTACTGGACTCTAGCTAAATATCTGAGTGAACCTGGATAAGTTACTGAATACTGGACCCATTTCCCTATCAGTAAAACTGAAAAAATAATAATAGTGTTTATAGCGTGTGTTGATGTAAAGATAAATTAACATATGTGAAACACTTAGAATAGTGCATGAGAAGGGCTCAATTATATTATGTTACCCAGTAGTTCATATCTTTAATCTAACACTCCACTTAGCATATTATGACATTTAGAGTTTGCAGAACAAAGTCCTTTACTAGATGTTAAGCACCCTGAAAACAGAGACCACATCTCCATGAATTCCCAGAAACATAACCCCAGGCCTAGCACTTTATAGAAATTAAGTATAAAAACCTTTCAATTCAATTGAAATTCAGAAAAGATTGCAAAGATATCTTAAGTAAAACTCTTCTAATCAGTAAACAAAACCATCCATTTGTTTTTCCCTCATCATAAAGATGAATAAAAATGTGGTCAATTATTAATACATTGAAAGTAGGTTTGCCTTTTCCTTTGAATTTTCTAAACTCTATAATTAAAACAGCTTCAAATTGAAGATTGTAAAGAAGAAATTAATCTTATTGGTAAGTAAAAAAGCAAATCCCATGGTTGATGATAGATATGACCTGTTAGCAATAGTTACACTTTTATACTTCCTTCTCTTACAATCAGCGTGTGGAGACCAGCATAATCCAATTAATTGTAATTCCCTTTTGTAGAGTCAGTAAAGTAGTGCATGATACTGAAACACCATTGAAGTCTTATCTCTGGTCAGATAATCCACACGGATTTTCGTTTTCCAACTACCAGCAGGTTTTTATAAACTTCAGGAAAATAGAATATTTTTACTTCCTTGAACTTGTGATAAATGTGATACACAATAATTGTCTCTGAACTTTAATCCTTTGTATATGCCTAGCCATCGGTTTTCTAGACTTTTTTCTCTGCTGTGCAATGGTTTCATGAATACACCTGAGTTTTTCTCTGTCTCCTGACTGCATTTAAAATATAGTTTTTCCACAGTGAATATGCAGTATTTTAACACAACAGAGCATCTCAACTGAGCTGTTTGCTGCTGGTACCTCTTGGATACATAATCTCTCATCCATATACTCACTCTGCTCCGTCTTGCTCACTCCTGCCAAAGCACAGGAACAATTATAACAGTATGCTGAAATAAAAGTTATATGACTGTGCTCTTTCACACACAGAATATCTTACTGTACACATTTAATGCCTTTTCCATCTTAACTAAAGTTCAGCAGTTTGAGGTGCAACAGTAAAATTAGCATGAATTTATTTTTCCTTTTTCACAATTTCATGGACAGAAGGTCTGTTCTTAAGCATCTATCTTAGTAACTTCAGCATACAACTTTTTTTTCCTTTCCTTATTAAATGGAGAACGTTTACCCTTTCACTTAGAGGAAACACGTTACAGCATCTCTTTGGCATATCCAAATTGCTGGCACCACCACTCTTGTGTCTTGGGGCCAATATTAAGGAAGGGTGTCTTGCACACAAGCCTCTGATATGACAGCCAGTGTGGTAATCGACATGGCTACTAGGTGACTGATGGAGGCTACACTAGACAAAAGGAGATTCAAGGCCCCGGGAGTAGGGAGGGAAAGGGACAAATCAGGACTGCATGAGATTTCATCACACTACTCAGAATGACTTAAAATTTATTTCTAAAATTTATCATTTAATATTTTCAGACTGTGGTTGATGGTAGATACCTGTGGAAAGCAAAACTAAGGATGAAAGAGGACTGCTGTAGCTAAGTTATTTAGGGTGTGCCCCAGAGGAATGGGCTTCCCAGGTAGCACAGTGGTAGAGAATCCACATGCCAATGCAAGAGATGCAAGAGACACAGGTTCGGTCCTTGTGTTGGGAAGATATCTGGAGGAGCAAATGGCAACACACTCCAGCATTCTTGCCTGGAAAATCCCACAGATAAGAGGAGCCTGGCGAGTTACAGTCCATGGGATTGCAAAGAGTCAGACACAACTGAGGATACACGCATGGCCTGAATTAATACGATTACCAGGCTAGGATGAGTAACATATTAAACGGATCTGAAATGAAGCTGAATGTAGGCCAGAGTGAAGATCAGCAGAATAGACACGGGTGACCTCAGGAACTCAGGAGTGAGGGCCACAGATGTGTTTTGTATTAGATCAGAAGAGAAGAAAAGCAAGAAGAGTACCTAGTTGGAGAAAGCTCTGTCTTTCCACTAACATCACGCCAGTTTCCTCCACTAACTTTCTTGTGTGAGAACATGTGGTGAAGTTAGCCTGAGTACATCTCTGCTCTGCAGAGAAAAGGGAGAGGCTCATACAGGCCCAAACTGCCTAGGCTGCTTGGAAAGGTGTCTTAGTACTAACAGTTCACCTGAGACTATAGCAAATGATGTCTTCCTGTCTTTCTACAAAAGGAACTGTAGATATCTCTCAGACTTGGACATTTATATAGTTATCATCATCACCTTTATTAAAAAGATACTTAGTAAGCAGGAGAAGGCAATGGCAACCCACTCCAGTGTTCTTGCCTGGAGAATCCCAGGGACAGCACAGCCTGGTGGGCTTCTGTCTATGGGGCTGCACAGAGTCAGACACGACTGAAGTGACTTAGCAGCAGCAGCAGTAAGCAACTAATTGAGCATGTCTTGGTACTAATGAAGTGAATATAAAATTAAAAGGGGTAGCTCCTTTCCTAGAGACAGCATAATTCCAGTACTAATGTTAGAAAACTTAAGAATTGTCATATTTCAAGAGATTATATACCATTTCTTAAATATCTTACAAGCCTCGTTCTGTCATTATAACTGCCTTCTCCACCCATACCTCTTGCAGTTAGCACATTTGACACATATTGGGTGTTTTATTTTTAATGAGTGAATGTATTAACTTGATTGATAGTTTTCTTTCACTTTGCGCTATAAATGTAACGCTGAAATTGATGTATAATGATGGAATTTCATTCATTCATTTCATTTTCAGCATGCTCATTCCTTTTTCTTTTGACTTTATTTCTATTTAGATTTTTATTTCATCAGAAAACAGTCACTGTTGTTGGGTTTATTTTTTTTAATTTGTACTTACCGTTGACCCCTGAGCACTGAGGGGATTAGGTGTGGCAAAACTTCCATGAAGTTAAAAATTGGAATATAATTTATAATCCGCCCTCCATATGTGCAGTTCCTCGGTAGCCGTGGCTCTGCATCTGCTGATTTGACCAAGTGCGGGTCGTTTAGCACTGCGGTATTTGAAAAAAAATTGTATATTAAGTAAACCCTTGCAGTTCAAACCCAGGTCGTTCAAGGGTCAGCTGTATTATTATTATATATTTGTTAAGCATCAATTGTTTATCAGTTCTTACTTAAAGAGTCAAACTTTTCTTTTCATCAGAAGTTACATCTCTCATGACAGTATAGTAAAAGGAGTAATTTAAGCCAGATATTGTATAAGATTCTGAAAATATTTGCAAAGTCTGACTGACAAAGATAATACTCAAATAAATTTTCTAATAATGTATAACAAGCCTATACTAGATCTTTTATCTCCTCACTGAATTCTCACACAAAATTAGGAGGGAGAGATGACAGTTCTCATTGGACAAGTAAGGAAACCAGTATGTTAAGCAATATCTATATATGTGCACGTACCTACAATAGACATGTTATCTGTATACGGGTATTTATAGACCTTAGTTATATTTATTTCCTAGATATCATTATGAGATATGTTTTGACCTGACCTTCTGCTTGGTATTTACAAATGTAATATAACTTGGAGAGAACAAAAAGCGACAGTGTTGAAACTTAGAGCCAATAACGAAGAAAACTTTCAAAAATGACTTGAAATTTAATCCTACGGATTCTCTACCCTTTGGCGTATGTAATGTATGAAATCATCCATGGAATTTGAGTGAATTCAGAATCTGTTTGGAGAAGATGGTCAAATAAAATGAACCATTGTATATAGTGTCTGCAGAGCACAAAAAGCCTTTGACTGCATGGAAATAAGAGCAGTATTGGAAGCTCTGAGTAAGAAAGGAATTAAAGAAGTATATATTGGTATCATGAAACGTATCCTTTTTTAAAATGTATGATCTTAACAAAGTCAATTCATTTTTATCATTGTTACTGTTGTTAGAGTCTGAACAGGGCTACCTCACCTCAGATGCCTAGACAAAAAAACCTAGAAACCAGGAGAGAAAAGTAATATCCATAACAGCATTTTATAAGGTGGCATTATACGTGGAGTTATGATGGGAAGATGTTTTATGTTGTGCCATTATAAATTAAAAATGCAAAAGCAATGACACGTTTGTTATACTTTCCATCTGTGGTGCCTGCTTCACAAATTTCAGTTGTACCTATTTATTATGTTATTATTTACATTCAAATGAAATCTGAGGAAAAATAAAAATAAGGCATAGTCATTCTTGACTCAGTTCCTGTACTGGTTAGCTGGGGAAGGATAGATAGATTAGAAGGCTGCTCCACCACTATCAAAGAGAGTCTCTAAAGACATTTCATTAGCCTGTGACATTATTTGCATGCCTTGGGCTTCTTAAGTGATTTCCAAAGAAATATACACAGCATGAAGTCCATGGAAAGCAAGCTAATATGGCATACCAAAACACCCCAATTTATTTTCACTTAACCCAGTGGAGTTAAGAAATAGAAGATATCATGAAAGAGGCTTTAGCATGTTGGAGAATTTCTGCTTATTTTCTTGGTTCCTCCCTTTTTCTTACTACCAGGAGGCCACACAAAACTGAATTTGGTAGACCAGGTGGCAAAAGTGTCCATTCTCTATATGGATCAAACCATCTCTTTTTATAATAGAGTAACCATTTTCAAATGTATGTCTTCTAATAGCTTCCTGCAGGTTGCTGTGGTAAATAGTAAGGAATAAATTTCTTTAGTTTTGGAATATAAAGTTACATATATAAAACAACTTTCTGCCTTCTTTGATAGATAACCACGGCCATAGGGAATTGATTTGGCTTGCATTGAGATCTTCTGTGTGTGTGTGCGTGTGTGTGTGTGTACGCGTGCATGTGCACATGCCCGCGTGTGCATCCTCAGTTGCACACTGCTTGCACAACTGCTTGCCACCCCATGGACTATAGCCCGCCAGGCTCCTCAGTCCATGGGATTTCCCTGGCAAGAATACTGGAGTGGGTTGCCATTTCCTACTCCAGGGGATCTTCCGGACCCAGGGATCAAACCTGCTTCCCTTATGTCTCCTGCATTGGCAGGCAGATTCTTTACCACTAACACCACCTGGGAAGCCCAAGATTTCCAGAGAACAATTTTAAATGTTCCTTAGTATTTCATATCTTGGGCTATAGCAACAATGAAGTATTTCTACTTTATAAGTAGTAGCTGGAAAAAAGAATGAGTAAGAAAATAGCAATCATGATTTTATTGTCTGGTAGTCATGCTAGAGAATATCCTGCATGTGTATAGAGCAAACCATTTGAAATAGTTAGGTTAAGCCTGAATAGGCAAGAAATTGTTCAACTAATTCAACTTTCAAATGCTTTCTCTGAATCTAGATAATTATTTTTATTTAGTTTGAATTACTTAAACAGCTATTTTTTGTTGTCTACCATATTTCATATGTATGACATGGCCCATGATTTGAGAAAATGTCTAGATATGATCTAGGAACATGATGTCTTTCTCTGCACAGAAACTTTGGGTGGGTATTGTATTCATTCTCTAGGGCTTCCAGAACAAAGTACCATAGACTAGGAGGGATGGGGGGCTAGGGGATTAAACAATGGAAATGTGTTTCCTCTCTGACCAGAATCAAGATGTTGGCAAGGTTGCTTTCTTCTGAAGCTTCTCTCCTTAGTTTGTGGATGCCTGTCTTTTTCCTATGTCTTCACATGGTCTTCCTTTGTGATGTCTAATTGCCCCTTCTTATAAAGAAACCAGTCATATTGGAATAGAGCCATCCATGTCGCCTCATTTTACCTTAACTGCCTCTTTAAAGGCCCTATCTCTAAATATGGTGGGGTACAGGGGGTTGAGACTTCAACTTATTCATTGGAGCAGTGTGGTGGGGGGGAGGGGCACAATTCAACCCATGACAAACATAAAGCACATTTTGGGGGTGAATTTGTCTCTGCTGTAAGGTCAAAAAGAGTATTATTCTAGGGGACAGGAATAAGATGTAAAATGCCTAAAACCTACTTTATTTTCACTTGAATAATATTTCTGATCACCTGGCGAAGGCTTCTTCTTTGAGGCATATAAAGCAGCCTCAACAGTTGTAGCTCTAAAAAGGCACCAAATATAGCTCCTAGTATGTAGTCTCCATTCAAGCTACAATTGTTGAGTAAAAATTAAATGAACTAGCAAATTAACTGGTCTACCAGCTTAATTTTCTAAGATAATGTCCCCACCAAAGTCTGATGTTGTTCCCAAGGAATTACAGAGGTCCTTTAGTGGGTGGTTTTGGCCCAAAGTTTACATATCACTATTCTTGAGAATTTGGAACCTCTCTAATCCACCAGAAATCAGATTGAACTGTCACTTTAAAGAGCTAACACAACAGGAAAGGTTGAGCTAGTTGGAAGATTCACCCGACTTTCTTTTGATCCACCCCTTTAAATGCTAAACTAAAAATCAGCTATAGCCTTATAAACGGTATGTTTCATCCACTCATATCTAATCTTCCAGTTTGATTTTATGACCAAACATATTATTATTTTTTGGATCGAGTGTCCCTATGGCATCTCTTTCATTCATGATATGACTTTCATGTACCCAGCAGGGCTTTCCGATAAGGTTTCCAAATGGTCATCTGTGCTGGAAGCAGATACCATATCCTTTATGAGAGTTTCACGATGTAATAGTTTCTTGTCACTGTATTAATGATATCAGAACTATTCTCTCTGTATCCTGGTAAAGTTGGGCTGTCTTTTCCTCTTTTTTTTTTTTTTTATTACACCAGTAAAATAAAAGTTGGAAAGGGACTTTAAAACTGCCGTGGAAAAATTACAAGGTAAAAGTGTACTTGTCTTTCAATACACAAAGATGCTCATCTTTATTCTTATGTAACTCTCCTGCTCTGGAGAGTCTGAGTTTGTCTGCAGCTTCATGTCAACCAATCCTAGGTTAACACAGTGCCTTTAGTTAAAGTTGGACAGTGCTGCAACTTTGGGTTACAGCAAGTCTGTAGAGCAATATATAATACAAGAAAAGAGTGGTGATTAAGCTATTAGTGATATTTATTTATTTATTTTTTGACTCCACTGTGTCTTCATTGTTGTGTGTGGACTTTCTCTAGTTGAGGCAAGCGAGGGCCACTCTTCACTGTGGTGTGCGGGCTTTTCTTTGTGATGGCTCCTCATTGCGGAGCATGGGCTACAGGTGTACAGGCTTCAATAGTTGAAGTTTGTGGGCTCTGTAGTTGTGGCTCATGGGTTCTAGAGCATGCCTCAGTAGTCGTGGTACACAGGCTTAGCTCCTCCAAGGCATGTGGAATCTTCCTGAACCAGGGATTGAACTTTTGTCTCCTGCATTGGCAAGAGGATTCTTAACCACTGAACCACCAAGGAAAGCCTGTTAGTGATATTTAAATATGCCTTTTCCCATGGAAATTACCATGACATACTGTGGCTATCAAAGATCCACCTTTCAGTTCTCCTTTTTAAAAAGAGGTAATTTCTAATAGCTATTGTCAAAAATGTTTAATTTCAAATATAATGATTTTTAGCTGGATTTTATTTAAAAAGTTTTTATTTAAAACTTTTTATTAAGTTTTTATTAAAAAAACAAAATCTACAAAAAACCCTTTAAGGAAGGACATTTCAAGATAGACTTGAATGCTTGGATACAATATTAAAATATATTTGTTGTGGTATCTTAAAAGTCACAGAGTGACTTTGGATTTTGGAGCTTAAGCTGTCTTCAATTCTGTTTAAATGGTTTAAGCCAAAAGCCGTGACCAACATGAATTTAAAATAACCTGATTAGAGGGCCAGGAGAAACCAGCACAGATTATTGGTGTGATGATTGTGAGGTGTCTCCATTCAACCAGACTTCTTCCCAGTACTGGACTCCAGCATGTAAAGTTTTTGTTGAGCTCCTATGACAAATTGCATCATGCTGAAGTAAATCCTCTAAGACAATCAAGATGGTTTATGATGCTTGCTCAGTATTTCCATTGCTTTAATCCCTAATGTATTTTGCCTTTTGGGCCTTTATTCACCTTCCCCATCACAATGGCATCTTGGATATGTTTGAGGTTTTTTTGCTTTCCAAATGTTTTTCAGATACATTTTCTCATTTGATACAAATGACTATATTATTTCACAAATAAATAAATAGATGCACAATAAATTAGTGGTAAATCCAGGCCTGGTGTTTTATGTAATCTCTTTCTCACTCTATCATATTTCCTCTTCACTCTAGCATCACATAGTAATTTGCTCCATCTTCTGTCCCATTCCTAATGCATTCTTTTTATTGCCAGTTTGCTTTATATCTGTTTATATAAGAATCTGTTTCTTCTATAAATGAGTAATTAGGAAGGATCAAAGTCAGTTTACAGGTAAAAGCATAGCCTCAAGTAAGATATTTAGGGATAAAATATAAAAGTCACTATCTTTGAAATAATAGTCAATCCACTACCACTGGCGATTACTATTTACTTGCTTTTACCCTCTCAGCTTCTGCCAGCCAGGCTTAGCCTGACCATAGTGGTTTGGAGAGAAACTGACTGGCTCCTTGGGCTTCACGGGAGGCTCAGAATCTGCCTGAAGTGCAGGAGATGCAGTTTCGATCCCTGGGTTGGGAAGATCCCCTGTAGAAGGAAATGACAACCCACTCCAGTATTCTTGCCTGGGAAATCCCAGGGACAGAGGAGCCTAGTGGGCTATAGTCCATGGAGTCGCAAAAGAGTCAGACAGGACTTAGAGACTAAGCAACAACAATAGCAACAAATTGCCTCTTTATCCTGGGTTTATAACTTGTCAGCCATGGAAATTTTACTTAATCTATACATGCCTCATTTTCCCTGTCTATAAAATAAGCTGATGATAACAATAGCATAGACCTCATTATTGAAAAAAATTATACAAAAAAAAATGTAAAGTGCATAGTATAGTCTCTAGCATGGTGTAAGCATCAAATAACTATTGGTTATTGTTTCTGTTGCAAACATCCCCTAAAATATAGTCATCTGAATTTTGTTCTGTAACAGATTTGTATTTTGTCAATAATAATTACCAGATCTTAGTGTTGAATGTGTTAGTTACTCATTCATACCTTTGTGACCCCATGGACTGTAGCCCACCAGGCTCCTCTCTCCATGTAATTCTCCAGGCAAGAATACTGGAGTTGCCATTACCTTCTCCAGAGGATCTTCCCAACCAAGGGATCAAACCCAGGTCTCCTGCATTGCAGGCATATTCTTTACCAACTGAGCCACCAGGGAAGCCCCACCAGCACTTAAGTTCATGTTAAAGAAACCTCAATATGCACATATCTAGTTTTCTATTTTTCTACACACCGGAGGTAAACTTCACAAATCAACGTTTATTGAGGAAATTTTATAAACTTTTATAAACTCTTATAAACTCTTATAGACTCCATTGTTTTGGTTCTCCACTGGGGATTACTTTGTACCCCCAGGAGATATTTGGCAATATCTGGAGACATTTTTCATCAGCACCATTGGGAAGTGCTGCTGGCAACCAGTTGGCTGAGGCCAGGGATGCTACTAAATACCATAGCATGCACAGGACAGCCCTCGTTACAAAAAATTATTCAGTCCCAAATGTCAACAGTGCTTCACTACAGAGAAATCCTGCTCGTTTGAAAAAGGGGGAACAAGAAGATATCATCAGTGCTAACAGATTTGTTAGAAAATGCCTATCAGATAATACAAATGTGTTCATAATGATACCTGTTAACACAGAGATGAGTGTCACTTCATCTTCACTACAGATTGCATTCATGAGAAGGCATATAAATATGGACCCAACTGCGTGTTTAGATAAGTAGCAGTGGTCTTGAAAAATATGCCTTAAAGTCCTCTGTTTTACAAAGAAATCTTAACCTTGGTTGTTTATGGAAAAACAACATAAAAATTAGGTGTTATATACCAAAAGACTTTCCAACTACTTATCATCTTATTTATCGAAGCTACTTGTTGGGGAGCTATACCTGGTCTTTTTAAAATGAAGACTACATAATAGGAATGTTAGTTTAAGTAACACAAGTTGATATTGATATTGTATGGCATTTTGAGTGGATATAATCAAATGGTGTTGATTGAGTGGTAGATTTTCTTTTTTATGTATATTGAAATATTTCATTTTCAAAATCAGTTGAATTAAGTGATGTTTATCTGAAGGTGACAAACATGACTGGCATCTATCTTTGGTTATGCAATTGTTTGCTCTTATTGTTTGCTTGCTCAAAATAAAATCATCCTGTTTTTTAACCTGCTAAACTTAAACTTATGCAGCAAAATAGCATTTTGTGTTGGACTTTTGTGCTCTTAAACCTATGCATCAAAATGAATTTTTGTGTGGACTTTTGTGATAAATTTTTGGTAGAGATAGTTGTGCATGTGAGCATGTGTGTGTATGTGTGTGTTTGTGTGTATTTAGTTTTCCACTTAAAGTTCAGTGCCAAAGCTACCGTACTTATACATTTTCTAAATGTGCTTTAAGCAATAAGTTGTACAACATTTTTAGAACATGTGTTAAGCTATTTCTCTAAGAATGAAGCTCTTAACAAAACATAAGCACTCTGCATGAGATCTTAGCAGCAAAGTGCTTAAAAGATAAAGTAAGAATTGGTACCATGGGAAGAACACCAGCTGTAGAGCGCACAGGTCCATTATGAGAAGTATGGTAGTGGGTAGGGAGAAAATGATTTAATCAGGAGTAAAACCAATTTTATTATAAGGGCACGCAGGGGGTGTGGCACCATAGTGAGAGGGACATTTCAAAATATCTGACAGATTTCAACAATGTGAAAACCCCGTTCTTTAAAGTGACAGTAAACCCCATCAGGTCTCCCTTTTTGATGCTATTGTTAACAGTTGACTGTTTAAAGCTGGCCTGCTAGGATGCTGTCGTCCTATTTCAATAGTGTGTAGCCAAATAAAAGACTAATTGTTGAAATACAATCAATCAAAAATGATTGCAGGGCAGAAAGAAGGTCTCCTCTGCTGATTTTGTTGTGGGTCAAATTATTGTGTTATGATTGAGGTAGGGATGGAGACTGAAAGGGAGGAAGAAAATAGCCCAGCTGAAATAAACAGATTCACCTTCATTCATTCTCTTTGCAAACAGCCAGTTGAGCAAGAACATCACTTAGCAGCCCTGGGAATAACAATCCATTTAGAAAAAAAGATCTGATAAAGATTTCAGCTAATATTTTTAAAAGAACATGAACACTATTAGCAAAACAGCCCATGCAGAGATTCCCTACAGTGACAATTCTCAGCTTTTCTTACATTTTTGGTGCAAATTCTCCTCTGCATTCATAAAACTGACACAAGCAGGCATCTAAACGTGAGCCCAAGACATCGGTAAAGACACACAATTTCAGTTGACCTATTAAGTTCTTGCCGGGATCCTCAGCTTTCCTTTTAACCCCCAGGTTGTCCAAAATGATTAGCTTCAGTTTTCATTAAGCCCAAAATCCAAAATCTTTTCTGTGTTGTAACGTTCAGAAAGACAAATACTGTGTTTCAGCAGCAATGCTTGTATGCCTGCTTCCTTTTAGTTGTATGTAAAGGTGTCACTTTTAGACATTATCGCATCCACTTTTTGAGTGAGAATGGTTCCAGTCTTTCATACTGAAGACGAAAGGGAAGGAAATAATTGCCCAGACTCTTTTTATTTCTTCTGAGAACTTTATTGGGGCCTTTATTTTCTTTAATATTTAAATGTCTCAACTCACTCAAGCTTCCCAAGCAAACATTTCCATTGTTTCTAAGAGGAGTTGGTGAGCACTTGTGGTTTGGCTTTAGTGTGTTATCATTTTTGACAGCTTTGCATAGCCTACGTAGGCCAACAGGGGTCTGTCTAATATTGTTGCTGGGCACATTTTCCTCGCTGAGATGAAAACTAAAAAAAAAAAAAAAAAAAAGATATTTTTGAAGCAGTAAGAAGGAATTAATATCTTTTCTCACTCGGTATTCTATTCCTTGCTGACTTTATATTCAGCAAAAAAAGGAAAAAAGTGTTACCCATTATTCCCTTGTACATAGCAAGGCTAACACATGTAAAGCAATAACTCATTTTCTATTGCCATGTTTAGCATATGTCTCCTGTTGGCTCAGCAAGGCCTTTAGGCCGGTCCCTTGAGCCAGCCATCATTGGCAACTCTTAGCCCCTCGGCCTCTAAACCAAATAGCTTTGAATCATGTTGAGCTGTGATGCTAATTTTCATACTGATGCATTATGGGAATAAATGTATCTGACATACTGTGTCAATGGCACTGTCTCTTTGTGTCTCTTGTTTTTTTGTTAGCTGCATTCCTACAGATGGTATTCCATTGAAAATGTTCCCTTCCTATGGAAAAAAGGGAAAAAAAAAAAAAAAACATGCACAGCACCAAACCTCTAGGTGCAGAAGGCTGTTAACGGTTGCTGATGATAGTAGGCAAACATTAACATAATAATTAGTGTCTTGTAATTGTTTCATTAAAACCAGTTGTTCCATTTCTCCTCGTGTTTTCCCAGAAGAGAAGCTGAATTTGGACGACAGCCAGTGGGAGGACATCCACGTTGTCACCGGAGCACTGAAGATGTTTTTCCGAGACTTGCCTGAGCCGCTCTTCCCTTACAGTTTCTTTGAGCAGTTTGTGGAGGCGATCAGTAAGTACCTCATACACAGGAATGGCTGGTGCAAAAATCTGGTGGTATGGAATTATTATTAAGCAAACAATAAGAATGGTGTGAGTAGCAATCCTGGCGATGATAATACCCCCAATGCTCCACAGCTTTCATTCTAGTTTTGGGGTTTCTAACGGCTTATTCTTATTTCTGCAATATTATCTGAGTATTTTTAAAAATTAAGAAAAAAAAAAAAGAAGACATCCTGTTTAGTGTGGCTGATTTTCAACTAAGCCTCCTTAAATGAAAATAGCTTCTCATACAATCTGCTTTATTTTTTGTTGTTGTTGTTGTTTATTTTTTAAACTTTTTATTTTATACTGGAATATAGCTGGTTAACAGCATTGTGATAGCTTCAGGTAGACAGCAAAGGAACCCAGCCACGCATATACAAGTATCCATTCTCCCTCAAACTCATCTCCCATCCAGGCTGCCACATAGTATTGAGCAGAGTTCCTTGTGCTCTACACTAGGTCCTTGTTTGCAATCTGCTTTAAAGGGGTCACCTTCCATATCCCCAGCCCCTACCTTTATACTTTTGCAGTCACGGAGAGTTTAACTGATTACAAGGGGATTTTGAAAAAGAACTGAAATGAATTAGACATTACATTTCATCAAAGAGGTATTAAATCATCAACTGAGACATTACCTTCTTAAGGGATCGCTCACCCTACACCCACCAACACTCGAAAAGAGTTGGCTACAGTTTCCTTATGGACATTGTGAGTATCAATTAAGTAATGGAAGGTTTCTTCTATTAAACTGGTGGCTTTGGGGCAGGTTGAGTTGTATCACGATCCAATAGTCATTGTACACTCTGTGAAACTTCCTTTTTGTTATTTTGTCATTCATAACACACACACACACACGCTTAAGGAAAAACAAATGAATTAATGAATAAATGAATTAATGAACAAATGAATGAAAATCTTTCCAAATGTGAGGAAACTTCTGCTATTGATTCTTGAAGCAACAGCGACTAGTACATTTCTAAATTTAATATTAATATCTTAGGGTATGCTTACTATGATTGTGACAGCTTGGAAAAAGTTTCCTGGCAAGCAGGCTGATTCAAGGAGGAAAAAGAAAGAAGAAAGAAAGGTAAAATTAAAAAGCTTGCAAGCCTGGCAGGAGCTTAATTAAAGTCCAAATGAGAAAAATCTCCAAGAAAAAAAAAATGCTCTACTTAGGAGGTCTGATCTTGGACGGCTGTGTGTACAGCATTCCCATTAGGGGGAGTAGGATATGGGGAGCCTGTTGGAAACAGCCCCTCAATATGCTCTTTTATTCTGTTTTTCATTTCACAAAAGTCTTCACGCTTGTTTAAAGCTCTGGCAAAATGATATCAAGAGGAATAAAGCAGAGTTTATTCTCCCAAGGTCTTTTTCTTGCTGCCTGCTCACAATTTCAGATGATGCTGTTGTTGTTGAATAGAGGAACAGTGCTTTAAATATGGGTTTTGAAGTGAAGCTGGAACTCTTATCCCCTGTCAGACTTTTTATTTCATGAGTCCTCTGTTTCTCAAGAAGAACGGTATTTTATAGTTCCCAGGCTCTCTTAACTTGTTTTTAAAAGGAAGAATAAAGACAAAAATAAACAAGCCTGAATTTCCATAACAGTTTATTCTGATATGAAAGGTCAGTCATAATGCTAGGACAGCCTTCCAGTAAGATGTTGGGGGCTTCTGCATTTGGGTGGCGCTAGTGATAAAGAACACACCTGCCAATGAGGGAGATATAAGAGAGGCAGGTTCAATCCCTGTGTCAGGAAGATACCCCTGGAGGAGGGCATGGCTATTCACTCCAATATTCTTGCCTGGGGAATCCCGTGGACCGAGGAGCATGGCAGGCTGAGTTGCACAGAGTCAGATATGACTGAAGCAACTTAGCATGCACCCATGTACTCTGATTATATATATCTAAAGAAGTCATACAAATTTCACATCGTGGTCTCCATACTTTTAAGTGAGAATTGTCTCATTTGAAAGCGTACTCGTGCTTGTGCTGATCTGAGGGCTATGGTATAATATACCCATCATTTGAAAGTGAAAGTCTCTCAGTCATGTCCGACTCTTGTGGCCCCCTGGACTATACAGTTCATGGAAAAATCTAAGCCAGAATACTGGAGTGGGTAGACTTTCCGTTCTCCAGGGGATCCTCCCAACCCAGGGATTGAACTCAGGTCTCCTGCATTGCAGGCGGATTCTTTACCAGCTGAGCCACAACCCATCATTTAAGCTTCCTTATTTAACCTGATTCTGAAGATGTTAGGCAAGCCATTCCCTTAGTCTAAGGATGTGGAAAGCAAGCCCTCAAACCCATGTGAGGCTGTGTCCTTTGAATTTCCATAAAAAGTAAGACCATCTCTGGACTATCCTAGACTCAGCTCCAAACTGGACAGAATTTCAGAAACACTGGCATGGTCAGAACTTAACAAAGCAGAATTGAGGTAGGCAGCATGCTACTGTGATATATGGCTATTGCAATGATTTTTTCCAACTCCTATGAAATAGGCTACATTGAGAATGAATGAGAAAGTATTTTAGAACGTGAAAGTATTTTTAGAACGTCCCTTTAAAGATGTAAGATACTGAACAAATGCTAACATTGTTTCTTCAGATCAGCTTTGTTTAAGAAAATGATCTGAAAAAAAGAGAGGAGAGTTTTTCATTTTTCAAGGCAAGGAGAATCATTTTCTACAATCTTGCCTTACCTAACTCATGCAATACTTAGTATTTTTTTCATATATAAAATGGAGGGACTAACCAAGAGGTTAATGTGGTTGAGAAATATGTTGGAAAGGGACATATGTTTGCTAATCCATGCATTTTTGACATAACCTTGACATTAGTTCTTGAATTCTTAACTCAGCTCGAAGTTGTAGTTCGTATTTAAATATCCTTGAGCAATAGGAGAGTGGCCACATAGTTGCTTGGAAATGGCAAAACCACACCAGAAGAGGCACTGTTACCCAATGTGCACTAACTGAGTAAAAAAAACAAACAAAAAAAAAATTGAAACTATAAATACATTCTCATCCATTGCAGAGAGGTGCTGGGCTTTATGATAGTGCTCACTGCTTCTTGTGAAATCTATATTGTGAGCTCAACAGACCTACTCATGAGTTCTTAACTTTTCATGAAAAGGAACCAGCCAGGTAAAGTAATTCCCCAAGGGAGATGTCCATATATGCTGACTCTGGGCTTCTTTGCCCATCTTCTTTTGTCACTTCTTTGCTTTGTACCTGTGGAAGGTTGACCCTAGCCAGCCGTATTACAGAGATGCTACTGTAGTCAAAGGAAGTGGCCAGTGGTAGCTGGCAGAGGGAGGGGGAAGGAAAAGATAACCTAGCTTTTTAGTTTATCCTCCAGCCCCTCTCCCTTGCTCACCCACCTTCCTCAGGTAGCTTCCCTACCCGAGGATCCATCTCCTCCATGTCTTCAGTCCATTCTGGCTCCAGCTTCCGTCTGGTGATGGGGACACTCCTCTTGCCCCTCCAGCTGGATAGTGGCTCTCTGCAATCTCTAGTCACCTGGTTACTACACTCTTCCTTACTTGGCTCTCAGCTTCTTTACCACATGGGTAATCAGTTCCCTCTATTGGTGTCAATGCTTGAAGTGATGTCTGGTCACTGATTAGCCACCAGCAAAACGTCATGCCAGTCGATGTCATGGTTCAGGTAGCTATAAAAGTATTTCCCTTTACTGCCTCACTACCCCCAAGCCCAGTTTGTGAAGGCTTAACGTTTCTCTGGTCACAAATTGAGAGATCTTCTGTTACGCTTTCATGACAGAGGTAAAAGGTGAGTAGACCAAAAAGAATTTTGCATCCAGCTGTAATGCTCTGCTTCTGAAGAAGAAATATGTCATGTAAAAGCAATTAATGACCATTTGTGCTATTTGAAATACTGTTAATTTTTATTATATGTTTGAAAGTCATCATTACATATTCCAAGAAGAGGGAACAGAAGGCATTTACTTTTTTAAGTAGTTTCTTCTTGGACCAAAAACAAACATTAATACAATAAGAACCTGCAATTGCCATAGTGATCCCCTGTCTGATAACACCCGTTGGGGTAACAAAAACACCTGCAATTATTTTATATTTCAGAATCCAAGTACTGCAGCTATTGAGCTGAAATTCTATACTTGAGGTCAATACAACTGGGTCACCTGCACGTTATTTCGTAGGGATTTAACCCACTGACTGCTAGGGAATTAATTCCCTGGAAATGACTTGTGCTGAAAGCATTATTAATATCTTAAATGTGAACTCAGTACAAAAACACAGCTTTAGAGTTTTATGGTAGGTGATGCAATCTTGTAGCTAAAAGCCTGCAGGGGTTGTGGACATTTCCAGTACATCTAAATCCTAGGAAATGTACTAAGTTTACCTCTATTCCCGTCTCTTTTGTTCTGGTACTTCTACAGATCCAAAGAAAAGAGGCAACAAACAGTGTCTTTTCTATTTTACTACTTGCATCTTTTCAAAATTCCTGGGAAAGGAAAACTTGTTGGCATTTTTTATAATTATATAGTTCATTTCCGATAATAACACAGGATACAGAAGAAATGGAAAAATCATGTGGAAAATAATTTCTAGTTCATAAAGTTTCTATGAGAATTATACAGCATAACATTTTCCTTACTCTGTATTAGATGCTCAATAAATGATTTGAAAGAAATTCATTTTTCAGAGGAATAAAGCAAGTCACAAAATATTTCCCAAGTTCATGTGGCTCAGAAGATTAGGTTTAGCATTAAGCTGCAGACTCTAAAACATAAATACCTTCCATCATCCTACATTGCCTTTCTGTGACTGTTTATCTAAAAGAAATCTTGCTGGAAGAATAAATAACTAGCTGCTGCCAAATATATGTCTGTTACATCATCCTATATAAGACATATATATCCTATATCATTCTACAGAAGATCATATCATTTTGGTGTGTTTTTAAATCAAGGCTAGAATTAAATCATCAGAAATTTTAGTACTGGAGTTTTAGGTTAGAAATAAAGCTAGTACTTTCCAAGAGTGTGCAATGTTTCAATACTTACTAATAGATTCTAAAAGCACCAATGCTTTAAATGTTGCCCTCTTTGAGTACATTTTAACCCTCCACTGTATTATTTTTATAACCAATTGTTCACACATCCCCTTTTGAAATTCATTTAGATATATGCAATATTATTTTCTTAAATCATGTGAGTAGTATTTCAAGTTTAAGTGTTATTAATATTCCTTTTTTTATAGTTTCTCACTTGTGTCAAACTACAACATTTACCAAACCCAATTCCACAGAGGAATTTCTAATGGAAAGTGATAGATTGAGTCCTATCACCTCACATCCCCAGGCCTGTTCATAAGAGGAAACCTCTTTCAGCTATTTCAGTTTTTATCTCTTCTAGTTACTTACGTAACTCTGGATAACATCTCTACTTCTTGACTTATCATCTATAGATAATTCCTAATAAGAAATATCAGTTTATTGTATTCCACTTCCTCCAATATTTGATAATCATGCTATTATATTTTGGTACTTTATATGAATAAGCCTCTGTTTCTTGTTTCAACATTCTATAATAACTCATAACTTCCCTTTATAAGATAAGTATATTTTCCTTTCTGTACTTTCCTATATCTCACTTCCTTTTTTTCACAATCACTGGTCATTAACCCCTTGAAGTTTTAATGGTTTGACCAAATTGGAAACTAATAAACAGGATTTATATTTGCATTACTATGAGTTTGTAAGTCTTGTTCATTGCCTGTCCAAGAGATCTCACAAAGACTTTTTCGTTAGAATTCACTATTACAGTCCTTACACTTCTCAAAGAATATTCTTCACCACATCCAAGAGAATCTATTACTCTCCAAAAACTGCTTAAACTATTGACCATATTTGGTTCCCATTATAGTTGGATCATGCTTTTCTTGTGTAGATTATTTGTTTTTTTCCTGGAGTCTGTAATTGCTTATCTTTCTCTATCTTTTTTTTTCTTTTATAATGAACTTACTCTTTTTCTGACTCTATTGTACAGTGTCCCAATTTTCCAGAAAGCTTTCTATCTAGAGCCTTCTGCCATTTACAATGGTGCTTCTAGGACCCTGAAATCCCTGTTTCAGAGTGTCCAAACAGGGATTTCTTTCTGTTTTCTGAATTAGAGCCTCTGTTTCCTATAGGATATTGTGTATTAGTTTCCTATTGCTGCCATAACAAATTATCTTGAACTCAGTGGCCTAAAATAATAGTGATTTATTACCGTATGGTTCAGTAGGACAGAAGTATGACACTTGGTCTCATAGAGTGAAAATCAGAATCAGAAGGACCATATTCTGGAGGTTCTGTGGGAGAATCCACTTTTCACATCTTTCAGCTTCTAAAGTTGCCTGCATGCCTTAGCCAGTGGTTCCCTTCCTCCACCTTCACAGGCAACAATTATATGATATCATATCCTCCAACCTCTTCCACTGTAATATCTCCTTCAGACTTGCTTCTGATTACAATTTTCTCTTTTGAGGATCCTTGTTATTACATTGGGCCCACTTGAATCATCCAGGACACTTCCACATCTCAAGGTCCTTAACTTAATCCCATCTTCAAAATCTCTTCTGTCATGTAAAGGAAGAATGTCACAAACTCTGGGAATTAAAGTATGGACATTTATATGGAGCCATTCTTTGCCCACTACAGGTTTTTTTCTTAATTTTTACAGATGGTACTTTCTTTATCTCCATATCATAGAAGCTCTTAATCCATCAGTTTTCATCTAACTGCCTCAAATCTAAACAATCATCAGTGCTGAGATAATAGTAAAACTATAGGCTGATTAGTAGATGAGAGGGAAACAAAGAGAAATGACCTCATGGATTTCCTTGCAAAATGTTTTATCTATTATTTATGAGGGATAGGATTAGAGATTTCTCTCAAGCCTAGGCCAAAGTTCAGTTATTCAAGGACTATCTTATAATTTCATTTTGGTCACCTTCTTCACTTCAGCTCTTTGCTGCTCATATTAGAGCATGATTTGAGGTTTGTTGATGTGCTATATTCTCAATTTCCAAAGTTGCCTTTTGTGTGTAAAAATAATTACTTTTCCTCCCATCCCTGACCATGGCCCTGTGTATTTTCCATCATAGGGATGCAAACATTGCTAACTCCACAATGAAAAAACCTGTGCTTCCAATACCAATCCCCTTGTCATTGTTTCAGGTCTTCCCAACCCAGGAATCGAACCCAGGTCTCTTGCATCGCAGTCAGATTCTTTATCATCTGAGCCACTAGGGAAGCCAAATATATATGCATAATGTTTATTACATATCATGCTTATTAGGTATCATGTTTGTTTTATATATAGCATGTTTATTTAATATATGTGTATATACATATAGAATTGAAAGTGAAAGTTGTTCAGTCGTGTCCAACTCTTTGTGACCCCATGGGCTATACAGCCCATGAAATTCTCCAGGCCAGAATACTGGAGTGGGTAGCCTTTCCCTTCTCCAGGGAATCTTCCCAACCTAGGAATCAAACCCAGGTTTCACACATTGAACCCAGGTCTCCCAGTTGGTACAGACTCTGTACCAACTGAGCCACAAGGGAAGCCCAAGAATATTGGAGTGGATAGCCTATCCCTTCTCTAGCGGATCTTTCCAACCCAGGAATCGAACTTGTGTCTCCTGCATTGCTGCTGCTGCTGCTAAGTCACTTCAGTCATGTCAGGTGGATTCTTTACCAACTGAGCTATGAGGGAAGCCCGTATGTGTATGTGTATTTATGTATATAGGCCTTGTAGATTAGGCAAGCCAGCAATAAACTGAGACAGTAAAGATGTTCCACACGAGTCTTCAGTTTATTCATGTCAATGTATGGCAAAAACCATTACAATATTGTAAAGTAATTAACCTCCAATTAAAATAAATAAATACATAAATTTTTCAAATCTTCAGTTTAAAGGTTGCAATCACACACACATTTGAAGACAATGTTTATGACCTGTTTTGGTATACACTGATTAATTAAGCAGTAAAACAAATTCTGAGAAATGGTATCCATAAGGTTGAATGAGCATCCTTGAAATCTAGGCCCCAAAGATAAAACATGCCCTATGTATCCTTAAATACAACTCATCCTGCTATATATCTGTCAGTCACACCACCCTCCTATAAAAAGGGTTGCCTTATGGCAGAAAGAATCCATTGCATGTCTTAATGGTTTTTTTTCCCCTCTATGGCCATCATGCCACTTTACCTTTAAAGTGAAGTCACTCAGTCGTGTCTGACTCTTTGTGACCCCATGGACACCAGGCTCCTCTGTCCATAGGATTTTCTAGGCAAGAGTACTGGAGTGGGTTGCCATTTCCTTCTCCAGGGAACTTCCCGACCCAGGGACCCAACCCAGGTCTCCCACATTGTAGACAGATGCTTTACCATCTGAGCCACCAGGGAAGTCTTTAAATAAGTATACTTTAAATAAGTAATTTGGGAAAAGAAAAAAACTAGTCAAGTATATTTGCAAATATTTTCTTTACTCTTGACTTTATCTTGCCCTTTGGTCAAACTATTTTTGACGCATCATCAACTCCATGATGATACTCTTTGGGAGAAAAGAAACAGAGCTTGCAAGGCACTTGACTACAAACAGTTGCTAACCATGAAAGCATGATAGTGACAAATTACCTTAAGACCAGAGAAAGGAAAAAGCAGGGTTTAAAGGGTAACCACAAAGACAACAGAGATGTAAAAACAATACAGTATAAAAATATTATCTACAGCACCATTTTAAGGAAATTTGAAATTAAAATAAAGGTAGATTTTACAAATACTCCCCTTTTACTACAGTTTCCACTGCAAGCTAACATTCTCACAGACTTGGCAGGGGTTTTGTTGTGGTTGTTTTTTAATCTGTGTGTGTGTGTGTGTGTGTGTGTGTGTCTGTGTGTGTGTGTTAGCAAACTAGAAATTTTATGGTGGATGCCTTGCTTGTCTCTTAACTCATTGTAATTATATTCATAATTAAATTGTAAAAAAAATAGTTGACTGGTGCCAAATGGCTTGCACAGGTGTCTTTTTGTAGAAATGGTTTAGTGCTAGATAATAAACAACTGGACCTCCATCTACTTAATTTGGCTTAATGAAAAGTCCTTTATAAGTAAAACTAGAAGGTGATTCAGAACTAAAATTGGGTCTTGAGGCTGAAATTAATTGAGTGGTAAGACATCACCTCCATGAGAAAATGCAGTGCTTATCTTTTTGTTTTTCCTTAGAACTTTGTTTCACTTGCACTTCTTTCTTCCACATCCTTATGAGGTCACTTTTCTAAGCAATAAACTTCTCAAGCTGAGTTATCAGCCAGTCAACCTTCATGAGACAGCTTCCTGAGCATCCCTGCTCCCACCGAAGAGAAATGCTGTTAAAAATATATAGCAGGATGTAGAATTTATCCTCAGTATTTCAATGGACAACAGTTATCTTACCCTCTCCTCTAATGTAGATTTAGGTGGCAGTTTTCATCAACTGTTATCAAGTTCCCAGCACTGACAGAGCCTAATGAAATTGAAGGTCTGTGGTCTTTGAGATGCTCATCTCATCTCACATTCATGGGATGATACCCACACCGTTTTGTGAACACCACAGAGAGAGCTTCCAAAAATTTTTCTACTGATGCACTCCCAACTCTGAGTCTGACCACATTTCTGGGAGAAAGACCTCTTCTACTTCCCTAACAGGTTTCTTTTCTCTCACCCAATCCAGCATAAATCTAGTTGTAAAGATATGCTTCTTATGCAACTGGCTTGCAGTTTTCTTTTGAAGAAAAGACAAATTCTTTGTGAGGTCTTCAAAGCCTTCATATCTGGTCACCCACAGATGTCTTGCCTGGACCGTCTCATTCAAGCCCATTGGCTTCCTGGCCCTTCCTTGAATGCCCCAGGTATATGGAGGGTGTGACGGCTCAACCTCCCTACCAGGGGCATGTCCCCATGTTTCACTCACATTTAACTCCTCAGTGAGGCCTACATCATCAGGGAAGCTAACATTTCTACATGCAGGACACAGCACCACTTCCATTCAAATCCTGAGTCCTAAGACCTTTAACAAGAACACACGTCAATGTCTACATCTAGAAATAAATGTAAAAGTAATATCTTTCCCAATTGGACTGTAGGGGATTTAATAAAATGCTAATCATGACAAGGGGCTTCCCTGGTAGCTCAGATGGTAAAGAATCCACTTGCAATGCGGGAGACCTGGGTTCGATCTCTGGGTTGGGAAGATCCCCTGGAGGAGGGCATGGCAGCCCACTCCAGTGTTCTTGCCTGGAGAATCCCCATGGATGGAGGAGCCTGGCGGGCTGCAGTCCCTGGAGTCACAAGGAGTCAGACGTGACAGCCACTGCGAACACCATAGCAGTCACGACAAGGTCTTCCCAGTTGGCTCAGTTGTCAGGAATCTGCCTGCCAGTGCAGGAGACACAGCGCACATGAGTTCAGTCCCTGGGTCAGGAAGATCCCCTGGAGGAGGGAATGGCAACCCGCTCCAGTATTCTTGCCTGGGAAATCCCACGGACAGAGGAGCCTGGAAGGCTACAGTCCATGGGGTGCCAAAGAGTCAGACACAACTGAGCATGAGTTTCATGACAAGGCACTTATTTACAGATTTCCGGCATGTGGCCTTCAGCGAACGTTAGCTGGTAAAATCAAACCTGTGTACAGTCAGACTGTCCTTCAGTCTGCACTCTCACATGACTTTCCTATCCATGCTCACCATCTTTCTACTCATTTAATAACATTGTCTTGAGTGACACATATGACTGTCTTTATTCCGCTTTAATATTGCTTTCCAGAATTCCAGACAGCACCAAATATGTTTCAGATAACATTCCAGGATATTCTCTTGCTTCAAGATCCAGCAACTCCCGCTTTCTTTATCTCACAACATCTCTCCTTTGTTCTGCCAGCAGTTCCCAAGCCCAACTCCACCTCATGACTCCAGAGCTTGTCCCTTCATTGTAAAACACACATCTTTATCATAACCCACAGGCTCACCCTCCCCAACCTGATGCTGTCTTCCTTCTACTAATATTAGAAATTGTAACATCGAGAGTAGCACCAAAAAAGAAAACTTCAAAGTATTGCTTTTTCCAAGATGGGAAATTAGCTTCCTCACTGATAGGGTTCCTGTGTTTTCTCTTGTGAAGGTCACAGACTCACAAGTTGGGATGTAAGGAGTTTAGGGTGTGGCACAAGGAGGCTACTTATGAGCTTGTACAAGTATTTGTAACACTGTTGACCTTTCTCATAGAGCAAAACACTCAAAGAATTGTCAACTAAACCATATTCCACAAGAAGTCATCCCTCCTCACACACACACATAGACACAGGGGCACACACACACACACACACTCATACACATTCTCCAAACTGGAAATGTTTCACTCTTCAACTCTCACAGCTTATGACATTCTAGCTTTAAAAGGTAGACTTATTTTTAATCCTTTTATAATTATCTCAAGAAAATGTTCACGTTAACCTCCCTGAGCTATGTTCGAACCTTGATATGAGATGAGAACTGATGCCTTACCCTCTGTTCCCTTACTTGCTCACACTCAGTCACACACATTCAGTGCTCAGGCACCTGTCCTTGCTCTAATTCTCTACCTCTAAGTTTATAACATAATTTTCTCTTAATAGCTTGTAGGACTATCATGGGCTTCTTAAAATGCAATGTGTCTTCATCGACTCACTCTTTGTTGTTTGGAGAGTTAAACTTTAGAAGTGATGTCTCCTGTAGTACTATACAAGTCCTGCGGGAATTCTGCTCATGTTGGAACAGCAGAATATACTCGTTGAGAATTGCCATGTGGTTTGGAGAATGGAATCTTCCCCTAAGGATTGACTCACACATTTTCTATCTACACTTTGGGAAACAGAAACATGGAAAATGGATAGCCTTTTATAGTAAGCAAGTAGCAGTGCTAGTTTTACAAGTAAAAGTAATATGCTTGAAAGAACAAAAGCAAATGTGTATCTTAAAAAAAAATCCATACACAGTTTGAAAAAAAAGTGTTGTATGGTGTAATTATGTGTTTCCTCCTTTCATTGACTTATTTACAGTTTTCCATTTAAATATGCAGCTCACCCCACCCCCCCATTTTGAGCTTTCCAGGTGGCACTAGTGGCAAAGAATCCACCTGCCAATGCAGGAGATGCCAGAGACGTGGGTTCAGTCCTTGGGTCAGGAGGATCCCCTAGAGGAGAAAGTGGCAACCTGCTCCAGTGTTCTTGCCTGGAAAATTCCACGGACAGAGAAGTCTGGCGTGTTACAGCCTTTAGGGCCTCAAAGAGTCAGACACAACTCAGCACACATGCACATCGCTTTTTATTTCATGCAATATCTTCACTTTCCAGAAAATTACTCTAAGGGTGTACATTTCTGAGGCCCTGCGTCCGTGAAAACCAATCGACTCTTGGCGCCTTTCTCTTTCACTTTTCACTTGTCCAGCAGGTGAAAGATTGTCTCTTTTAGATCTCAAGGCCATTCCTCTGCCAAGTGATGGACGGGCAGACCTAATTAATGCCATCTGTCGTGCTAGCTGCAGGTTCATACTGTCCTTCCGATACATGAAATCAATGATCTTTTGAGCTCCCCCTCCAGGTCCTTAACTCTACCTTCCATGATAAGATTGTTTGACACTTTTTTGTATTTTTTCTCTGAATAAAGCGCCCACCTTCACATACTGTTACAGTGGAAGTTAGGATTTCAGTGAAAGAATTTGGGGGGTGGAGTGAACAAAAACATTCATTCAATAGCAGAAATCATTTTTGAGTGGAATATTTTAGATGTACTACTAATCAGTGCTGGATAAAGTTTCTTGCCTTATTCTGGCAGTATCTTTTTTATCACTGCAACACAAGGTTTAACTAGCTCTTTACTAACAGTATTTTATTCTTATTTGATTGTATTATTGGGGTCTAAAACTGAATTTAAAGTTTCAGGTGTCACTTTTACCTATTTTTCTTTCACATTAATTTGTGCACTTTTTAACCTACAAGAAGATTTATGAAAGCAACCCTCTACTATTGTGCTTTTCCCCTCATGATCCCAGTCTGTCAAAACAATAACATTGGCAGAGGAGTTTCGCTTTAAGTTTTGCTTATTCACAAGACTTATCTCACCTGAGTCACATAACAATTAGACCAAAATTCAAGTTTTTACCTGTAAATCCTTTAGTCTTACCATTTGATCTTCCTCTCAGCATTGTGGCATTTGCAAATCCGATCACTGTGTATTCCTTGGTTCTTGAATACATTTCAGGACCATGCAGCATAGACTGGAAAGCCATTTGAAACAATGAGGCAATGAGAGAGAACAATGTATAACATTTTGTTAAGAATTTCAAATACTGTGCCAATAAGAAGAACTGTAGAAAAGGGCATCACAAATTTATAATATAGACATTCTTTAGACATTTGGACAGTTTTAAGAAGTCATCTGAATTATAAATGTTATAATCTAATAGAATAATGTTAATGGATAAATAAATCCAGAAACAGCTCATGTAATTACAATTTCAGTTTATGGGTTACTTACCATATTTTCACTTGCATAAAGCCAAGTACAATATGTCCATTTTTCCATTTTAAGTAGTATTTAGAACCCTCCTTTGTGATAGGTGTTGTTACTCCCATTGTTTCAGCTTAGAAAACCAAGGCTCATGAAAATGAAATAGCATGCCTAAGACTACCAGTTAGAAAGTTGCTAGCTGAGATTTGAACCCAAAACTGGAAGACTCCAAAGCTATTGTTCTTAACCAGGAAGCTATCACTTCTGCCTAATTTGGATGAAGTGATAACAAGTCTACTTAGAATTTAGGTAATTAGTAGATTTAGATGTGGCTCAGATAAAGACTCTGTTGTCAAGAATTAAAATGAGAGGAAACTAAATAGAACATGAATAAATTGTTATGTTCATACACATGGTCTCAAAACCTCATTATTTATTTAAGAAAAGCTTCTGTCCTAGCTATTCAATTTATAACAAATTTAATGAAATTTTTTTATTGCTTTCTGTATCCAAGGCAACATTGCAGGTACTCATTCTCATTCCTGGTCACTGGAAAAACTTTTAAAAATAAAACTAAGCACCAGTGAAATTCAAACATTCATACCAGATGGAGAAGAAAATCCTTAAAGTGTAGAAACAAGGCTCTATGTTCTTATTACATTTTCTAGGAAGTGAATTAAGAAATAACATAAAATTTCTTACAACTTTCATCATATGTGTTATTGAATTGAAAGGTGGAACTGCAGCAAAGCATTGCTTTGCCTCTCATGTTTTGTGCTAGAATATATTTTCATAGAGTCTATAAAATAGATTCGTTATTTCAACCATCTTAATCATAATAGAAAAATCCCAACTATAGTTAAAATATTGATACTATGTTCACTCACATGTAGTGATATTCTTTAAAAAAAAAAAAGAGGTTTAACATCTTTGTTGAAACAGAGCAAACACAGAAAAGTACACAGATCTTGAGAGCGTTATTAATTTGGAATTATTTTTTATAAAATTGATTTCCCAGGCTTGTATGTTTGTGACTCTTTTCTCTGATGATTAATCATAAATTATCTCTGAATTTTTAAATATGAAACTGAGTGTAAGCTCTCTCATCTCTGGGTATAGAACTTAGGATGTTGTTTTTCATCTCTTAACCTAACCTAAAGGTCTCTAGGGTAGGAGCCGTGTCTTAATTATCTTCGTAGCTGCAGCACTAGGTGTATGTAAAGACGTAACATGCTTTGTGTTGGTGGTTTCGTATAATCCCTCTTTTAACAACCCATTGTAATTAGCAGCAATGGACTGCTGAAGTGCGGTAATGGAAAGGACTGGTCATGAGGTAAATAAAAGAGGCGGAAACTGTGCTTAATATTACCCATTTTACTGATTACGGATTTAAGAATTAACTGCTTACATTTCTCCAAATGTCCTTCATCCTCTTTAAAACTCTGTGAAAATGTCACCATCAGAAGAACATACCAACTCTTGTTTTCATACTTTCTGTATGACAAAATGGCATTACTATATAATTTACAAAGACTTCATCTTTGTGGCTTGAAAGTTTATGAGAGAATAAAGAGGAAATTAAATGAACAAAGAAAGAATTTTGATCAGCTAGTGAACTTTTGCAGTATTCAAAGGGTTACCTGAACTCCTCCTAAGACAACTTGCCAGACTTAAATGCAGGGCAGTGGTGGAGAGAACAGTGAAACTGTACTATAAAAATAAATTACTGTCATGAATATTAAGCAACAAGAATATAATAAACATGACTGTTTGCATGATTCTGATTTATTGGTATTGAAATGTGTATAAATTATGACACTAAGTGTTTATTCTAGTTGTTTCAGAATATGGGCCAAACAAAGCTGGGTGGACACTTCCCGCAGACCTTTCCATCTGCCACCAAATTCCTATTCCTCTGCTCCTGTGGCTGTGTTTATTATTTCTGTGGCATCAGGACCATGTGTGAGCAGCCATTCCTTTTAGTTTACTTGCAGACTGAAGTAGATGGCCTTTCCAGGATCTGGTGTTACAACTACTACCATTATGAAGTTTCTGCTCTCTTGCAGTCCAAAACCTCCAGCTTCAAAGCATCACAGAGGCCATTCCTACTTGCTCTATTAAACAGTGCTCACTTTTGACGTGGGAGGGTTCATTACTACATTTATGGACTTCCGGGGACCAGATTTGGGATTTCCCAATGCTAAGCAGTGTTGTATTTTACAGCGTTGCTTAGCAGTGGGTGTTCTGGATAACTAGTTCTGATAGGTTAAAGATAAAGTGAGAGAGCATTGTGTATCCATGTAAAATCTGGTGGTACCTCAACTGCCATAAGATAACTACATGAACAGCACAAGCTTGCACTTGCTGATATTCACAAGTTGAAGTTATTAAGATTTGCCATCAGTTTTAATTGACACTCTTTGGAACCAGATATTTGTTAAACAGATGGCCAGAATAAGGTATCACACAAGAAAATAGCATTCTCCTTCCTCAGGTTTTTTAGTTTTAATGTTACATCTCATCAAAGTTTACTTCAGGAGATTAATTATTTTGGAGTTTTCTTTTCTCTAACATTGGTGGAAGCCTGCAAGGAAGATAGCCAAAAATTTAATAACCTTAACAAAAGATGCAGTTTCTGCATAGTGAAGTATACTGCACAGCTATAAGCTGATGATACCTGTAAGGAAATGCTGAACATAGAAACACTTGGCTATAGATGAAATGCCAGCTGAAGTTCATGATGAGGCAGGAATTGTTAGCTACTTAGAACTGGAAGTCTTACAACACTCTTGAGGGCATTTTAGCTATATATACATCAAAAGGTTTAAAAATTTGTATATCTTTGTATTGGCCACTACATATCTAGAAATTTACCAGAGGAAACTTTTATAGATATGCACAAGAATGTGTACAAAACTTGTTTATAGAGTTCCTGTTTATAATTGTGAACAATGTAAAAGTAATATATTTGTCCAAAAGTTAAATTACGGCACATTCATATAATGAAATATTATACAATTGTTAAATTAAGTTATAAAAAACATTGTTTCACAAGGTAAAATGCATGTAAATATTAAAAGAGAGCATAAGTATATACAATATTAATCTATTTTTAAATATGTATATAATTATCTATAAGTAAAGACCAAGTATTTATTTCAAAATCTTAACAGAGGTTTTCTCTGATGAGGCTTCTCTTGTGGCTCAGATGGTAAAGAATTCGCCTGCAATGCAAGGAACCCAGGTTTTATCCCTGGGTCAGGAAGATCCCCTGGAGGAGGGCATGGCAATCTACTCCAGTATTCTTATCTGGAGAATTCCTTGGACAGAGGAGCCTGGCAGGCTACAGTCCATAGGGTCACAAAGAGTTGGACATGAATGAGTGACTAACACTTTCACTTGTTCACTTTCTCTGAATAACTATATGGCCATTGTTTGATACTCTTTTCTTGCTTTTCTGTGTTCTGTAAGTTTCTTCAGTAAGTACATTTGTAATAATAAAACACTAAGAATAAAAGATATAAAAAGAGGGTGAGTTGACATTGTTGTAAGAGATCCCAAGAGCAGTTACCCTAAAGGATCTGGAAAATGGTTTTGAGCTAAAACACCTTCATAGAAACAGATTCCTGGTCAATTTTGATTCTCATAGATTTTGAGTGAGTGTGCCTGAGAGGAAGTAGAGAAATTTTTACCAAAAAGCAATGAGCAAATCCTCAGGTGATACAGATGTGTAGTTAGATTCAGGAACCATTGATTTTGATCCCTTCTCCCCAATAAGGCTGAAAAGGAGGAAGAAGCTCTTTCTCTGTACAGACTATTGGCATCATAGCAGCTCACCCCAAGCCATGTGTGTGCTCCTTGAGGGAGAGATTAAAGAAGTATGAGGTAAATTCCCCAAACTAGAGAAGAAACTAAAAGACATTTGCTCCTTGGAAGAAAAGCTATGACAAATGTAGACAGCATATTAAAAAGCAGAGACATCATTTGATGACAAAAGTCCATCTAGTCAAATCTATGGTTTTTCTAGTAATCATGTAGATGTAAGAGTTGGATCATTAAGAAGGCTGAACACCAAAGAACTGATGCTTTCGAACTATGGTGTCAGATAAGACTCTTGAGAGTGGCTTGGAGAGCAAGGAGGTCAAACCAGTCAATTCTAAAGGAAATCAACCCCGAATATTCATTCAGCATTTCAGATGCTGAAGCTGAAACTATACTTCAATACTTTGGACACCTGAGGCAAGAGCCAACTCATTGGAAAAGACCCTGATGCTGGGAAAGATTGAAGGCAGGAGGAGAAGGGGACAACACAGAACGAGATGGTTGGATGGCATCATCGACTCAATAGACATGAGTTTGAGACAACTCCGGGAGATAGTGATGGATAGGGAAGCGTGGTGCACTGCGGTCCAAGGGGTTGCAAAGAATTGGACACGGCAGAGCTACTGAACAACAGAGAAGAATATGCAACCCTATGGGTTCTAGCTGCACCATAAGTGATCGAACACTGTATAAAGGAGAGAGAGAAAAGGGCAGTGGTTGGGATGACTTCATGGAGGAGTCATTCAGTGTGTTTGGAGTTTGGAAAAGCCAGCCCAGGAAAGAACACAAGCACTGGCTCTAGCCCCGGGATGAGTGTGTTGTTCCAGTGAAAGTGAAGAATCTGAGCAAAAAGCACTAAAGATTTTGGAGATAACGAATGAAGATGAGGAGCAGAGATACAGTTAAGCCAGTGTTACAAATCCCATGAAGGTTGTGGGCAACAATTCTAGTATTTGATCTTGTATCCTCCTGCCTAACACAGTACCTTTCACAGAAAAGTGACTCAGCAAATATGTGGTCAATAAATTAACTAATTAATTGCAGAGAATTCAATACTACAGAAGGGTTTTCATTTTAATCCACAGTAGAGGAAATCCCATTAAACATGTTTGAGAAAAGTAGTGAAAAACTGAAAAATATGTTTTAGAGAAATTATTTCATGGTAATTGACAAGATGTATTTAAGAGGAGAGATAGGAGACATGAATCCCTGTTGTGTTATCTACCTACTAGCGTTGTACCTGGCCACCAATTGAATATGACCTTGGACAAGTAACCTAACTACTCAGGGACTCAGTTTTTTTTTTTTTCTCTAAAGTAATGAAATGATACCATGTCAGAATTCTGAAATTGAGATACATAGATGTACAAGCATTTCATGATCCACTGCCCAAAGTGTTGTCCAAATTTCTATTTATGTGCACCTGTGTATTTTCTGGAACAGAATTCTCAGAAGATTTGTGACCTTGCAAAAATTTATAGAATAAGCACTACTCAGAGTGTTGTCTGCAGACTGGTAGATCAGAATCACCTGGGATCTTGTTAGATGTGAAAATCCTGGGGCCTGATTCCAGACTTTCTGAATGACAATGTCTGGGAACAAAGCCCAGGAATCCGTTCTTATAAGCTCCCAAGGTTATTCATCTGCATGCAAGAGTTTAAGAAGCATCTAGTAGCTGGATGAGTTCTAAGCTTCTCACCAACTTGAAAATCTTTGCTGGCTTTGTAAAAGAAAGAAAGGAAAAGAAAAAGGTATTGGTAAAGATTACCAGAAAAAAGAAAAGTTGCCAAGAGGTAATGGGAACTTAGACAGACTATCATGGTCAGATGTTAAACCTAGATAATCAAGAGAACAGAACTGTATTTGATAGAATAGAGAAGCTTTGTTGGCTGTTTGGCATGCAGTAGGAGACTGGACCAAACACAACTCATCGATGAACTGATTTTTCTTCCTGGCTTTGTTCTTATAGACTTTGGAGCAAGACAGTTCAGTGTACCTTTGAATGAAAATTTTGGCAAAATCAAAGATAACATGATATATTGATGTGTGTGTGTGTAGCAATAATAATAATAATCAGTTCAGTTCAGTCGCTCAGTTGTGTCTGACTCTTTGCAACCCCATGGATTACAGCACACCAGGCTTCCCGTCCACCACCAACTCCAGAAGCTCACTCAAACTCATGCCCATCGAGTTGGTGATACCATCCAACCATCTCATCCTCTGTCATCCCCTTCTCCTCCTGCCTTCAAGTTTTCCCAGCATCAGTGTCTTTTCCAATGAGTCAGTTCTTTGTATCAGGTGGCCAAAGTATTGGAGTTTCAGCTTCAACATCAGTCCTTCCAGTGAATATTCAGGAATGATTTCCTTTAAGGATATTATTTATAGTAATAATAAAGCTTAAAACAGGGATTTCCACAGGTGAAAAGCAGAGTTATTTGATGAATAAGTGTAATGTAAAATTCCTATTTCAGAGACGACATTGTTTTAAATTTTTAAACAGAGCATTGAGAAATGAGCAAAAAAGGCTAACAGAACACACAAATGTGAACCTTGACTAATTTTGACAAAAGCTTTCTAGTTCTACAAACCAAAAGTTACCCTTAAAGTAAATGAAACCAACTCCTTTGATTCAAGAAAGGGAAAAGATATGCAGATTGAAAAGAACTTTTAACTCTGTCTACACTATCATTAAGTGTGCTTAGATTTGCACCATATAATTATTATGATTGTAGCAATTAATCAATCAACTGATTAACATGTAGGGTCAGCAGGATCCAGTGATCTTATCTTGAAGCTTGAATTAATTAATTACACTTTCTTCAGCAGTATTATTTTCTATTTGTGTACCCAGTTTGTACAAGTTGCCCTTATTGACAAAATGCGGTTTAGTCTCTCTACTTACCACAGCAGGTATGAGCACTCACTAAGGTACTTTTGCTGATATAGTCAGAATTATAAAGAAACAGAAACATTTTCAACACTTTCTGAAGTGTTTTTTCATCATTTAATGTTATACAAATAATACAAACTAACAACATTCTTGTGAATGATTTTTGGCATAAGATCATAGAACAAGAACTTCTGTCAGAATAAGACCAATTCAGTTATAGTATTATAAATCATATAACAATTACATTATTCAGATAATTTAGCTTATATTGCAAGAAATGCCCAAACCTGCACCTTGCAAGCACACACTTTTTATTAAAATATTTTTAAATTTTTAAAACTATATTACCTCTTTTGCTAACTTTTTGTGAAATGTTTAAAGCTGAATGAGGAAATTGAAGCTAAAACCCATGAAATGCTTTGTCCAGAACTTACCAGATAGATCACTAAGAGCAGTACTGGATTAGAACAACTTATTCACCAAATATGTATTGAATGACTTATGGACATGATATACTGAAAGTTAAAAATGATAAGATGAACAGGACAGGGTACCACTATTATGAACTTCACAGTCCAGTAGCGAAACAGACATGTGACAAGATCTTTACAGTACAAGGGCAACCCCACAATGAAGACGTGAAAGGACCTGAGCCAGCAAAGGGTCTCTCTTCGACTGCTCGTGGTGTTTCAAGATGACATCCTTGATGACGATGTTCCAAATGAAAGAAGATAGAACACAAAAGCAATAAATACATCGTGATTTGAGACCTGTTGCATATGTTAAAGCTGGCTTTTTTCCCCCTTTTTACTAGAAGCCACTTATTAGCAGGGCCTGTCTCAGTTGGAGGTTCTGCCTTTTTGCTTACAGACTGTCTGACGCCTTTATAAAGTGGGCCACTATATTGTTGATTACTGCACACCAGGGTGGTCTGTGAGCTGCTTTTTCTGCCATGCCACAGTTAGACAGAATCTTCTGAAGTTCTGGTCTCATATGTCCTTGGAGAATGGTTAGTGTTTCCTAAGAAGCTTAAGTCTGGATGATTTACATGTAACATTTTAAACTCCTGTTGTGTAATGCTTGGAGTGAGATTTATATATACTGAATACAGTTTTTCAGGTCTGTGCATGACATTAAGTTATGTATTGTATCATCTACCCCCATTTATACATTTGGCTGGAGAAGATGTTCATAGGATGCCCAGTAATGAGGGTCTGAAAATTCTGTATTCTACCCCCAAATATTAATACCATCATGTGCGTAGATGTTCTGGCTCCTTAGGATAATCTCATAATCAAGTGATTAAGTGTTTTGTCAACCCAAATTAGATGTGCTTAATTCTGACTTGAAAAGACAAAAGAGAGAGGCAACTGGGAGAAGTTAAGATTTGAAAAGGTCAGAATTCCTGACCGGGGTTCGTTTTCTCCCATTAACTTTTTTGCTTTCTTCCAAGTAAACAGCCTATTTCCTGGATATGAGAGTTTGTCAAATGATCTAAAAAAATTCTGAAAACAATTTCAATCTATGAATGAAAAATAAAAACTTATACTCACTCTCATGAGCATTAAAAGATAGTAATACATGAAGATTCATAGAAATGTGATTATCAAGCTACACTGACTCAAACCAGAAGACCCAGAATGTAGTATGTCTACTAGACTACGCGTGGTAGCAGTGTGCGTGTTGTTTTGAGTGTGTATGTGAGATGTATCATTGCCATAGTGTAAAAGAGTTGAATTAGCTTCCACTTGACTAGATGAGAGCTCTTAGTTCTTATTTTGAAAGCAATCAATTGAGCATGGTTAATTAGGATATCACCAAGTAGTTAAGAAAAAAAAAAAATCAAGCCACTTATTAGAAAGTATATTTTAAATCTGCTCACATTACAGTGCTGATCGAAGGATTATGAAAAGAATTCACCAAAACTGGTTGTTAGATGCTTTCTGCACAAACACATTTTTCTTCAATTAGAGTAAATTATTACAGTTATTTTATGTGGTAATACAGGGCTGCCTTTATGAGAATCATTGAGTCATAAACAAAGGATGCATTCCAGTCTTCCAAGTAATAATTGTAAAGGGACAAGCCAAAAAGATCTCATTTGGGGAAAGATTATCTTTAATTCTGTTTTTATTCTATCAGCACTCGATTAACTCAATTTACAAATATTCATAACTTTTTGAAATGTTAAATTACAGTAAAAAATTCAAAATGACTAGCAAGATTGACTAGCTATCTGAGATTTATACTGTACTATATCATTTTTTCAAGGTACACCTTTCATTTGAAAGTATTTCAGTGTCCTAAAGAAAACTGTCTCTCACTAACATGGAAAATGAGAATGGACTCCATATTTTCATACAAATGCCTTCTTCATTATGTTCTATGTCTGTGTAACACTCTTTCCAAAATAGTTCCAGAAATCTAACAGCTGGAGAGGGCTGAGTATTAATACTCAAAATATCAATCCACTCTGACTATTGTTACTCTACCACCACCCAGATTGTCCCCCAGAAATACTAATAAGATTAATCCAAGTCTTCTTAACCTTGGACAAGGTTGAACATGTACATGATTTGAGATCTGAAAGCAAAAGCCCGAAAGCAAAGTCCACGTTTTCTTATAATGCTTGAATGCCTTCTCGTTCCCAAGTTTCTAGATTTGAGCCGTAACCCTCTTGCGTGCATTAACTTGAGAGTTACTGTGAGCACAGTATCCTATTAGTTGTGTGCTTGAATGAGAGAAAATACAAATGTTAAAATTTTACATGCATGCCTTAATTTTTTGAATACAGTATTGGGCAAGTGTTAAATATTAGTAGCCTATAGTGAACTCAGATTTTAACATAGTTTTTCTTCCTTCAAAGACTCAACATTTTCAAGAGAAATTTGCTATGTGTTTTTATGCTAAGGATAAGTTATTTGTCCTTCTTCTCATGTCTGAACCTTAGCAAGTGGGACTGGATTATGCTCAGACCCACATGTTGAAAGTGGGCATGGGGAGTCCTTGCTTATTCATGTCAACCTGATTCTTTGGGAGATTTGGGGTTTTTTTCCTTCCCCTCTCCCCTTTTATTATAAAAATGCTTCATTTACCCTGCAAATAAGTGAGAATGTAGGCAATAATCTAGATTATAAAACATAATAGCTTTAAATTTTCAAATGAAAATAGTTGCCTGATATCCAAAAGTTAGAGCAGAGATTCCCACCATTGGCTCTAATCCAATATAAAATTTCCTATGATTTCTACCCAACCAAATTTTTCCAAAAAAAAATAAATCCTAGCTAATAAATATGCATTGTTAGCGCATGTCTACATCTTTATTACATTTTTCTATTTTTAAATTTGTTCACCATCCTGGGAGTGAACAGAAGAGTGGTCTTTACAATTCAACTATATAATAGGATCATATATGTATTTACATAATGAGACATAGGAAGAACATCTGATTCAGCCCACTGGCCTCACTGTAATACCAGCTTCATGGTAAAAACCACACATGAGGTCCCACACCAAGTGACTTATAAGCAAATTGAGGGATTTCTCTGACTTTACTTAATAACCTCTAATCACTGAATCAGCCCATCCTAAAGGAAATCAGTCCTGAATATTCACTGGAAGGACTGATGCTGAAGCTGAAACTCCAATACATTGGCCATCTGATGCAAAGAGCTGACTGACTCATTGGAAAAGACCCTGATGCTGGGAAAGATTGAAGGAGGAAGGAGAAGGAGACGACAGAGGATGAGATGGTTGGATGTCATCACCGACTCAATGGACATGAGTTTAAGTAAGCTCCAGGAGTTAGTTGGTGATGGACAGGGTAGCCTGGCGTGCTGCAGTCCATGGGGTCACAGAGTCGGACACAACTGAGTGACTGAACTGAACTGAATGTACTTACTATGTTTTGGCATACTCAAGGTCAGAGAATGTGAAGTATCTCCTGATAATTGCTGCTATTTCTTTTTCAAATAGTGTATAAAAAGCAAAACCTCGCATGAGCAACAAGCATAATTGTCTTCTGTTTCATTCATCATTATCAACATCACAATCAACATCATTATCATCTATGTAATCAGTTAAGTAACCAGCATGTGGTTCTATCCTCTAATCTCTATTTGTTGAAGAAGCAAGAGGCTGAAATTCAGCTCTCTTGCTCATTTCAAAACAGTTGTCAGATTCTTCCTTGGACTGGAAAAGAAAACTTTGGAGAAATTGACATCTCATTCACTGGTTAGGAAGTAAATATGGAAGCGCAAAATGGCATTTTTAAACAAAACTGCTTTCCTGACCATAACTGAATTTTCACATTGTCAGCACTTCCATTATAAACATTTTTTTTTTTAAGTTGGGAGTTTATAACGCAAATGTAAAGATTTGCTATGGGCTAAATCTCAACCCAAGAGCAAATGTTTATACCAATTTTGAAAACAATCAGCTTGCCCATTTGTAGTTATGCATGTGTTCATCATCTGTTATTGCTTGTCCAATGCTCTCCAACTTCTGGGAGGAAAAGCAGACATCTGGAGAGAAGAAACAGTGTTTGCTCTCTGGCAGATGTAGTCTGTTTTCCACAATCATTGAATAAGGAAGGTATTGAATAAATCTGTGCCCTTTAATATAGGGGAATGAAAATTACAACACTCTGCATGCATACCAATACTGTTTAAATACATAACAGTCTAAGAATTGTTCACTTTGGGTCATTAGAATTCATAGTTATACCCATTTTACAGACGGAGGGAACTGGGATACTACCGTGAATCACAGCAGTGAAAGCACCTCTCTTATAAAGTACCTCATACTACAGGGTTTGCAAGAGTTAAATGAAAAATAATCATTTTGGTACAAAGTATCCTTTACTAAGAAAAATTAGTATTTTCCAAAAGATTGTAAATAAACTTTCATTTTCTTATTGTTGGAGCTTTTTTCCCTCTTTTAAATTCCTTCATTAACCTAAATTTTCAATTGCATGCATCCTTAATCACTCAGTCGTGTCCAACTATTTGCAGCCCTTTGGACTGTAGCCTGCCGGGCTTCTCTGTCCATGGGATATTTCAGGCAATACTTGAGTGGGTTTCCTTCTCCAGGGAATCTTCTTGACCCCTCTCTTCTTGAACTCATGTCTTCTGTGTGTCTCCTGGATTGCAGGCAGATCCTTTACCCGCTGAGCCATTGAGGAAGTCCAAATGTTCAATTAGCACTTTGCAAAAAAAAATAAGTAAATAAATTATTAGAAACTCATTTATATCAGGAACAACACTGAAAACTTTCCCTAGATGTGGGTCCTAATGAGCTGAAATATCAAGGCTGGCTACAGAATATTTTTTTCAAAGTAATATGATAAAACTTCTGTGGGTCTCTTTGTCACCTACATTGTATGGCACCATGAGTAATAAAGGGCAAATACGGTTTACTAAGAAAAGAGTGGGTTCACAAGTGAGTTTGGCTCAAATTAGCTCCTCATATCAAGCAAGTAATTTATCCTCTCAAATTTGATGTTCAAGGTTATCAAACGAAGTGATTTCTAACCACCTCAACCTACTCTAAACTTCATGGTTCTATAGTGCTAAACTTTACAGATTACCTTCTTCACAAGTCTGCTGTTTCTTAGTGAATCAAGCCAAGACTCTTGCCTGATTCTCCTGTAGTCTTTTATACTCTACCCAGTAAGTATTCTCTTTGTCAAAGACCCAGGCAAATGAAAGAGGCAGGAAAGCACCTTTGTCTTGTTTTGAGAAAGGTAGAATCAAAGATCCTTATACATAGCAAATCCTTGTTGCCAATACAATTTATTTGGTATTGGTGAGGAATTTTACAGTACTGTTGACAAAATAAAATTCTTGGCTTAATCTGTCATATATTTGGTGACACTTAATATACCTTGGACTTCCCAGGTGGCACTAGTAGTAAAGTACATGCCTGCCAATGCAGGAGACATAAGAGACACGGGTTTGATCCCTGAATCTGGAAGATCCCCTGGAGGAGGGCATGGCAACCTACTCAAGTATTCTTGCCTGAGAATCCCATGGACAGAGGAGCCTGCTGTGCTATCGTCTATAGGTTCTCCAAGAGTCAGACACGACTGAAGCAATTTAGCATGGATGCATGCATGATTACATAGTTCCCATCACATGACTTATTTTCCCCCAAATCAGCACATCCTCATATGTTGTCCATTTTTATTGTGCTAGAAATATATTTTAGTGGTGACCTGGAGGAATCTTGGAGGAAAATCCTATATACAGTGTACTAGTAGATTTTTTATTACATAAAATCATCAATTACTTTTGCCTTCTCATCAGCAAAAAAAAAAGTCAAATATAATGGGTTTACTACAATGCAGATGCCCTGGCCTTGCCCAGTAAAGACCAAGGCTACATGGTAAGTCTGGTTGCTGTTGTTGTATGTTTGTTTTTGATAAAAGCTTTAGTAGTAAAAGGTAAAAATGCACAGTATTAGAGCATGCCATGTGAATTTTTCTCCAGCTGTGTTAAGGTTTTATTTGGGGCACAAATTTAGTACACAATTTGATAAGTTTCACACAGTGAGATATGTGTACACCATGAAATCATCAGCACAGTCAAAATACTGAGCTCATCCTTAGCCCCCAAAATGCTTCCCATGTCCTTTAGTAATTCCCTCCCTCTACCTGTGGTGCCCTCCTCCATAACAAATGGTTTTCATTCCATCACTATACATTAGTTTTATTTTCTCAAGTACTGTATAACTAGAATTATGTAATGTATATGCTTTTTTGTCAGTTCATTCCATGTGGAGCAATTATTTCAAAATTCATCAATGTTGTAGATATTGGGATTTACTCTTTTAGTGCTAAGTAATAGTCTACTGTTTGGCTATATCACAGTTTGCTCATTGATGTACCTGTTGGTAGACGTTTGGATTGTCAAGTTTTGGGTTATTACAAGTAAAGTTGTTATGAGCATTTGTGTTTAAGCCTTTGTATGGAAATATACTTTCATTTCCCTTGTGTATATACCTAGAACTAGAATGGCTAGGTCATATGATTATGAATATTTAACTTTTAAAATTGTCAAACTATATTTCAGAGTAGCTATACCATTTTTCATTCTCACCAGCAGTATGTGGAAGTTGCAATTCCCCTCATCTTCATCAACATAAGAATGGTCCATCGTCTTAATTTTTGCAATTCTAACAAGTTTTTTAGAGGTGTTGCATTGTGGTTGTTATTTGCCTTTCTCTAATGGCCAACAGGAGCAGTGACTCCACAAGAGACTGACCCAGACTTGCCCGTGAGTGTCCAGGAGTCTCTGGTGGAAGTGTGGGTTGGTGGTGGCCTGCTGCAAGGTTGGGGGCACTGAGTGTAGCCGTGCATGCATGGGACCTTTTGAAGGAGGTCTCCATTATCTTCAGGCTTCCCTGGTGGCTTAGCTGGTAAAGAATACGCCTGCAATGTGGGAGACCTGGGTTCGATCCCTGGGTTGGGAAGATCCCCTGGAGAAGGAAAAGGCTACCCACTCCAATATTCTGGCCTGGAGAATTCCCTGGACTGTGTAGTCCATGGAGACCCAAAGAGTCAGACACAACTGAATAGCTTTCACTTCACTTCACTTCCATTATTTTCATTACCCTCACCATAGTTTAACTTCAGGTCAAAAGCAGGGAGAGAACATAGCCTGCCCATCAACAGAAAATCGGATTAAAGATTTATTGAGTATGGCCCTGCCCTTCAGAACAAGACCCAGTTTCCCCCTCAGTCAGTCTCTCTCATCAGGAAGCTTGCATAAGCCTCTTATTCTTCTCCATCAGAGGGCAGACAGACTGAAAACCACAATCACAGAAAACTAACCAATCTGATCACATGGATCACAGCCTTGTTTAACTCAATAAAACTATGAGCCATGCCCTGTAGGGCCACCCAAGATGGATGGGTCATGGTGGAAAGTTCTGACAAAATGTGGAGAAGGGAATGGCAAACCACTTCAGTATTCTTGCCTTGAGAACCCCATGAACAGTATGAAAAAGTAGAAAGATAGGACACTGAAAGATGAACTCCCCAGGTCAGTTGGTACCCAATATGCTACTAGAGATCAGTGGAGAAATAACTCCAGAAAGAATGAAGAGATGGAGCCAAAGCAACAACATCACCTAGTTGTGGATGTGACTGGTGATAGAAGCAAGGTTCAATGCTGTAAGAGCAATATTGGTTAGGAACCTGGAACGTTAGGTCCATGAATCAAGGCAAATTGGAAGTGGTCAAACAGGAGATGGCAAGAGTGAACATCAACATTTTTAGAATCAGTGAACTCAAATGGACTGGAATGGGTGAGTTTAACTCAGATGACCATTGTATCTACTACTATGGGCAAGAATCCCTTAGAAGAAATGGAGTAGCCATCATAGTCAAAAAAAGAGTCTGAAATGCAGTACTTCGATGCAATCGCAAAAATGACAGAAAGATCTCTATTCATTTCCAAGGCAAACCATTCAATATCACAGTAATTCAAGTCTATGCCCTGACCAGTAATGCTGAATAAGCTGAAGTTGAATGGTTCTATGAAGAACTTCAAGACCTTCTAGACCTTCTAGAACTAACACCCCCAAAAGATGTCCTTTTCATTATGGGGGAAAGGAATGCAAAAAGAGGAAGTCAAGAAATACCTGGAGAAAAGAAGAAATATGGCCTTAGAGTACAAATGAAGCAGGGCAAAGGCTGATAAACTTTTGCCAAGAGAACACACTGGTCATAGCAAACACCCTCTTCCAACAACACAAGAGAAGAATCTACACATGGACATCACCAGATGGTCAATACTGAAATAAGACTGATTATATTCTTTGCAGCCAAACATGGAGAAGCTCTATACAGTCAGCAAAAACAAGACCAGAAGTTGACTGTGCTTCAGATCATGAACTCCTTATTGCTAAATTCATACTTACATTGAAGAAAGTAGGGAAAACCACTAGACCATTCAGTTCAGTTCAGTTCAGTTCAGTCACTCAGTCATGTCCAACTCTTTGTGACCCCATGAATCGCAGCACGCCAGGCCTCCCTGTCCATCACCATCTCCCTGAGTTCACTCAAACTCACATCCATCAAGTCCGTGATGCCATCCAGCCATCTCATCCTCGGTCGTCCCATTTTCCTCCTGCCCCCAATCCCTCCCAGCATCAGAGTCTTTTCCAATGAGTCAACTCTTCACATGAGGTGGCCAAAGTACTGGAGTTTCAAATCTCTTATGACTATACAGTGGAAGTGACAAACAGATTCAACAGATTAGATCTGATAGACAGTGCCTGAAGAACTATGGAGAGAGGTTCATGACATTGTACAGGAGGCAGGGATCAAGACCATCCCTAAGAAAAAGAAATGCAAACAGCCAAAATGGTTGTCTGAGAAGACGTTACAAATAGCTGTGAAAAGAAGAGAAGCAAAGGCACAGGAGAAAAGGAAAGATATACCTGTTTGAGCGCAGAGTTCCAAAGAACAGCAAAGAGAGATAAGAAAGCCTTCCTCAGTGATCAGTGCAAAGAAATAGAGGAAAACAATAGAATGGAAGCACTAGAGATCTCTTCAAGAGAATGAGAGATACCAAAGGAACATTTCATGCAAAGATGGGCACAAAAAAGGACAGAAATGGTATGGACCCAACAGAAGCAGAAGATATTAAGAAGATGTGACAAGAAAACACAGAACTATACAAAAAAGATCTTCACGACCCAGATAATCACAATGGTGTGATCACTCACCTAGAACCAGACAACCCCAAATGCGTGGGCCTTAGGAAGCATCATTACAAACAAAGCTAGAGGAGATGATGGAATTTTAGTTGAGCTATTTCCAGTCCTAAAAGATGGTGCTGTGAAAGTGCTGCACTCAATATGCCAGCAAATTTGGAACACTCAGCAGTGGCCACAAGACTGGAAAGGGTCAGTTTTCATTCCAATCCCAAAGAAATGCTAAAGAATGCTCAGACTACCCTACAATTGCACTCAACTCACATGCTAGCAAAGTAATGCTCAAAATTCTACGAGCCAGGCTTCAACAGTATGTGAACTGTGAAATTCCAGATGTGCAAGCTGGATTTAGAAAAGGCAGAGGAACCAGAGATAATTGCCAACATCCACTGGATCATCGAAAAAGCGAGAGAGTTCCAGAAAAACATCTACTTCTGCTTTATTGTCTATGCCAAAGCCTTTGACTGTGTGGATCACCACAAACTGTGGAAAATTCTTCAAAGACGAGAATACCAAACCACCTGACCTGCCTCCTGAGAAATCTGTGTGCAGGTCAGGAAGCAACAGTTAGAACTGGACATGGGACAAGGAGTACGTCAAGGCTATATACTGTCACCCTGCTTATTTAACTTAAATGAAAAGTACATCATAAGAAATGCTGGACTCATGAAGAACAAGCTGGAATCAAGATTGCCGGGAGAAATATCAATAACCTCAGATATGCAGATGACACCACTCTTATGGCAGAAAGCAAAGGACTAAAGAGCCTCTTGATGAAAATGAAAGAGGAGAGTGAAAGAGTTGGCTTAAAACTCAGCATTCAGAAAACTAAGATCATGGTATCTGGTCCCATCACTTCATGCAAATAGATGGGGAAACAATGAAAACAGTGACAGACTTTATTTTTGGAAGCTCCAAAATCACTGCAGATGGTGACTGCAGCCGTGAAAGTAAAAGATGCTTGCTCCTTGGAAGGAAAAGTTATGACCAACCTAGACAGCATATTAAAAAGCTTTGTCAACTAAGGTCTGTGTAGTCAAAGCTATGGTTTTTCCATTAGTCATGTATGGATGTGAGCATTGGACTATAAAGAAAGCTGAGTGCTGAAGAAATGATGCTTTTGAACTGTGGTGTTGGAGAAGACTCTTGAGAGTCCCTTGGACTGCAAGGTAAGCCAACCAATCCATCCTAAAGGAAATCAGTCCTGAATATTCATTGGAAGGACTGATGCTAAAGCTGAAACTCCAATACTTTGGCCACCTGGTGTGAAGAACTCACTCATTGGAAAAACCCTGATGCTGGGAACGATTGAAGGCAGGGGGAGAAGGGGATGACAGAGGATGAGATTTTTGGATGGCATCACCGGCTCAATGGACATGAGCTTGAGTAAACTCTGGGAATTGGTGATGGACAGGGAGGCCTGGCGTGCTGCAGTCCATGGGGTCACAAAGAGTCAGACACAACTGAGTGACTGAACTCAACTGAATGGCCAATAATATTGAGCATCTTTTCATGTGATTATTTGCAGTTTTTATGTCTTCTTTGGTGAAGTGTCTGTTTTGGTCTTTTTTTTTTTTTATCAGCTTGATGAGTTTTCAGATTTCTGATGTATTTGTAGAGCTGCTTACTCTAGATATAGATCTATTCTTGCATACATGTTTTGCTGATATTTTCTTCTTTTTGGTTATTCAGTCGTTCCAACTGTGTTTGGCCCATGGACTGTAGCTCCCCGCCAGGCTCCTCTGTCCATGGAATTTTCTAGGCAGGAATGCTGCAGTGGGTTGCCATTTCCTACTTCAGGGGATCATCTTGACCCAAGGCTGGAACCCATGTCTCTTGTACCTTCTGCATTGGTAGGCGGATTCTTTCCCACTAGTGCCACTGGGGAAGCCCATTTTCTCCTAGTTTGTGTCTTTTCTCTTCATTTTCCCAGCAGTGTATATTAGACACTGAAGCTCTTAAATTTAATGAAGTTTAATTTACAGATTTAGTACTTTTATGAATCATGCTTTCCATGTCATCTAAGAAATGTTTGCCTTACCCCTGGTCACAAAGATTTTCTCCTAAGTTATCTTCCTCAAGTTTTGTAGTTTTAGATTACATTAGATCTATGGTCCAGTTTGAGTTCTTTTTTAAAACTTTTATTTTGTGTTTATGTATAGTCATTTAACAATGTTGAGATAGTTTTAAGTGAACTGTGAAGGGACTCAGCCATACCTCTCAATTACATTAGATTGAGAGGTAAAGATTGAAATCCACTCTTTTTTGCCTGTAGGTATCCAATTTTTTCAGGACTCTGTTAAAAATACTATCCTTTTTCCATTCTGTTGCCTTTGCACCTTTGTTGAATGTCTGTTGTTCAGGTAACTAGTATTATTTCGGTACTATCCATTTGATTCATTGATCTATTTATATAATTCATTGGCAGTGCCACACTTTATCATCATAAATTTAGAATGACTCTTAAGATCAAGTATTGTTTTTCCTCTAGCTTCATCCTTTATCAAACTTGTTTTCACTATTGTAGGTCAGGAATTGGCAAACTTTTTTCTCTGAAGGGACAGATAGCTAATAGTTTTAAGCTTACAGCTGTATAGGCTCATATGGTACTTAACTCTGCCACTGTAATGCAAAAACAGCCATAGACAATATTTAAACTAATAGAGATGGCTATCTTCCAAACCTTATTTACAAAAGCATGCAGCAGGCTGGAAATACACTGCAGGTCATAGTTTGCTAAACCTTGTTGTATGTCCTTTGCATTTTCACTTGAATTTTAGAATTATCTTGTCTTTTTATAAAACTTAAAAAAAATTTGTTGAGATTTTGATTTGCTTTTAATTGAACCTACTGATGAATTCAAGAAGAATTGACATTTTAACAATATAGTGAATCCCAAACAATGAATAAATTATACCTTATCATTTATTTATATCTTCTTTAATTTTCCCTATCAATGTTTTACAATTTTCATTATACATATCTTGCACATATTTTGTCAGACTTATCCATAAATATTTAATATTTTTCATTGCTATTATTATTGTATTTTTAATTTCAATTTCTAGTTGTTCTTCACTTCTATATAGAAATACTGCTGATACTATGTTTTGTTCTTACATCTGCAACATTGTGATACTAATTCATTGGTTCTGGCAGTTTTTTGGTACATCATCAAGTTTTCTACATGGATGAATATGTCATCTTTGAATTAAAAAATATTACTTTTCATTTCATATCTGGTGACATTTTCTTTCTTTTTCTTGTCTCATTACACTAGCTAAAACCTCCAGCACAATGTTAGATAGAAATGATGAGTGTAGACATCTTTGTCCTCTTGTTTCCTTTAGGTGGAAAGTATTCACTTTTTTACCACTAGGCATGTTGCTGACTGTAGGTTTTTTCTTCTCATCTATCACTAGTTTCCTGGCAGTTTTTATCAGAATAAATATTGAATTTTGTCAAAAATTTTTCTGAATCTACTGAAAGGTCATACGATTTTTTAAAAATCTTGTTAATACAGTTAATTACATTGATAGACTTTTCAAATGCTAGAATGAATCTGCATTCCTCGAACAAGTCCCACTGGTTCCTGATCTGTTATCTTTTCTATACATCATTGGTTTCCATTTCTTAAAATTTTGTTTAGTATTTTGCATCTATGTTGATAAAAGGTATTGATCTTTAAAGGATCTTTCCCCCTTAACAATATATTTGTATGGTTTTCTTCTTTGCTGTCAACAATGCTTGTCCTGACAGAATGAAGAACTATTTCTTCCTCTTCAATGTAGTGAGAAAGGTTTAACTAAAAACTCAGCTTCTCTCCTAGATATAGGAATTTCCAGGTCATTCATTTATTCTTGTGTGAATGTTGGTCGATTTTGTCTTTCAGGAAATTTATTTCATTTCACTTGTTGAATATAGTGGCATAAATTTTCCTATAATATTTTCTTACTTTCTTTTATTATTAATAGAATCTACTGAGATGTCTCCTCCCTCATTCTTAATTTAATAACTAGCATCTTCTTTGCTTCTTCCAAGATCTTTCTAAAGAATACAGTAAACATGATTCAAAAAAAGAATACAAAGTTTTAGGAAATTGATTAAAACTTAACACTCCTTAAATATCTCTTAAATATCATATTTAAGGACATGCTCCTTAAATATCTCTTAGTTGTGTGTAATTCTTTGTGACCCCATGGACTATAACCCACCAAATTTCTCTGTCTGTGGTAGTCTCTAAGCAAGAATACTGGAGTAGGTAGCCATTCCCTCCTCCAGGGATCTTCCCGACCCAGGGATAGAACCCAGGCTCTTACATTGCAGGCAGATTCTTTACTGTCTGAGCCACCAACACTTAAGAAACACAAAATAAAAGAGATGAGAAAGGAGAGTTCCTCAATGAGCACTACCCCCAGTTTGGATTAGCATCCTCCATCCCCAGTACTTTCCCTCAGGCAGAGCATTTTCATTAATTTCGTTTATATCGTTTGAGATGCTTAGTTGTTTGTCCGTTGCCTTTACTTCCACAGCACCAGAGCAGGCCATGGTGTGTGGCATGTGGTAGTTGCTTAAAAATTATTATTTTAATCACTTGTAAATGAAGTAGCATAATCATTTATCAGATTCTGAACACTCTTCTGTGACTTACTATGGGGGGACGTATGGAGGGACGTTTATCCTGAGGGCAAACAAAGTCCCCTGAAGATTTAAATAAGTGTGAGACATAGTAACATTAGCAGTGCAACATGAATACTTGGATGGAAGACTGGGGGAGGGGAGCTGATTAAGGAGACATTGGTTATATAGGGAGTATTTGGAGATAAAAAGTAACAGAATTTGTCTGACCACTTAGAGTAGAGAATGAGGGAAGATTAATATATTACAGTTCCCTACTAAAGTTTCATTATCAATGAAGCACTGATTCAGCCTAGTAGGTGCAGTGGATTCACATGATTGAATTTCCCAAAAAGTTAAATGCACCTCGAAAGATGAAATCTTTTGCTTTTAACTGTTATATATTTCCTTAAAGCATTTTCAAGTTTTTCATTTTGTTGTCACCGACCCTGGGACAAGATATTATAAGTACATTCATTTTTCTGATAAATAAATTGAGATGAAGAGGAGTTGAATGACATTTCTCAATTCAAAGCTACGTTAAAATTGTCAGCCTCCAGATTTGAACCCAGGTATTTTTATTCTAAATCTGGCTTCTCCCCTGCCCTTGCTAATCACTTCCATGTATACTATGATACTCATTAATGCAATAGTTAACCGTGAAAACAAACACACAATCAAAATTTACTAAAAATTCTGAAAAACTCTTGGTGAAGGTAGTAACCTACTTCCCTAGGGCAGCATTTTTTAACGTAGCAAGAAAACATAGTGTTATAAAAAGAAGATGGGCCCTGGCATTGTGAGATGTTAATTTCCCTTTCTTCCCTATAATAAAAGGTTGATTTTAGAGCAAAAGGTTTAGCTTTTTTGTATCACTTCCCTATCATGCTAGGTAACTGCTTGGTGGTATGCAAGAATTTCCAAACCTTTAAAAAAATCATAAATTACCTTCCAGTCTGGAAGAATTAAATACAAAGACTGAAAACATGAATCAGTTTCTTCCTACTTATATAAATCATCAGTTTCATTCTTTTTCACTGTAGTTTTCTTACTGAGGTTGCCCCAGCTTGACAAATGAGGCAGAAAAAGAGTTTGAGAAGGAAGGAAAGCAACTCAGCATTCAGTTAGGCTATTTTCTGGATTTATTTCTACTAGAGAATACCCTTTGGTTTTCTTCTAGGACCAAGGACCATTAAGTTCTATGCAATATGTGGTTTTCACTCACAGCATGTCTCATTTGAGCAAATTCTAATTCTAAACTGATTAAGTGCAGCTTGATTTCTGGATGGCATTTGTTTATAAGTTATAATAGTTTCCTTAGTTATTAGGCAGAATCCACACTGATGCTTACCTTGCATTCAAGATATTTTTGTCAGCAGAAGTCATCTCTGACCACACTACCCACAGATCTAGAGTAAAAAGACACCACAAATGGCTGAAAATGTCAACATAAATAACTATCAATAAATATTATGTAATGTAGCGAAGCACTTGGCTTGCATCTTGCTAACCTATCAGAGCTAACTGTTTGGCTATTACTGCCACAAGGGATGTTCCCAGTTTAGCTACATACAGTATTTATCAAGTACCCATCACCATGGTATCTAAACACTCGGGCAATCTAATTAGGCTAGTCCAATTACTTGTGTACAAGTAGAGAAGGTACATTCCTTATATCCCACTCCACCGGAACCAGTTTGATTGTGTTTTTAAAAGCAAGAAAAGCCTTCTGTGAGAATAGCTTTCTAGGCCTCTTGTTCCAAGATTAAAAGACTGTCTGAGTAAAGAAATGACTGTTTCCTATTCCTGAAGGTGATAATGTTCAGAAGCAAGCAACTCTCCAGTGATAGAAAACACCACAGACCAGAGATCTTGATTGAGAACATTCTACTCCCTTTTCTTTTGAACTTCACTCTGGGGGCAGGTAACTGAAAAGTGCTTTCTAAAAGCAGTTCACCTGAAGGTGAATTATTTCTGAGGACCTCCTTGGTGAAAAAGCTGTGTTCTCTCTTGGCCTCGCAAGGCAGAGTCCTTCTCCTCTCTAGGAGAATTAACTAGGTCAGACATGAACTTAACCTTGATAACGAAGGCCTCCCCTCAGATTTTATTGCTGACAGATACAGAGAAATTAGGATATAATTTCTGGTGTGTGTGTTGGCATGTTTTTAGTAAGGCACATATACAGTGGCATCTGTCTGAATTCTGAACCCAATTCCTAGTCTTTCCCTCTGTGTTTGGGGTTGGGGATATATTATCTATTAGTATAATCACTAAGAAATATTTTTATAATTTAAAGCTAATCAAAGATTTTAGAAAGCTATGTCTGTTCACTGAGGCAAGGTGGGAATATCATGTTCATACAGAAAAGTCGTGGTTTGCCAGTACAGACCTCAGGATAAAGAGCAGTTATCCTTTTGTACCATCAAGGCATCTCTCTGAAATTTATCACTAACTCAGAATGATATAAATCTAATTTATCTGATATTTTATTTTATTATATTTTCATAACTAAGTAACAAATAAGTCAACATGGCCTGTAATATTTCAAAGTATAATTGAAAATTTCCTAGTAGTAACATTTACCTTGAATATAGGTAGAATATTATTTTACTGTTTGGTGATTCCATCTATATTATGCATATTGCTCAGTTCAGTTTTTAAACATACTTATGTTCACTTGTCATTTCTTAACATTATAGTCTCTACATGTGTCTTATTGATTTGTTCTTACTATCATGGCTTCGGATATAATTATGAGTGTTTTTTTAAGTTGATATTCTTTCTGTGCCTCAACCCTCCCACCCCTATCCTGTTCTTAGAGTTTGCACTTCTCTTTTATATCCATTATTGGTGGTAAAATGTTTGTTCTCTTCCAATATACATTTTAAAAATTGTGTCAGTTCATGGAACTTATTCTGTGCAGCTACTGAAGTTCCTTAGCTAACTATTCATTTTCTTTCTCATCAGAATCATTTCCAATTGTATTTTCAGAATTTCACTTTTTAGTGTTTTATTCCTCTTGAGCCATCTTCCTATAAAATTCTCACCAAGGGTTCTTACACAGTTTTTTCTCTGGCCCTTAAAATGATGGTTGCAATGATTGAACATCTACTTCATGATAAGAATTTTATATGCATTATCTCATTTTCTCTCTACCAGTACCGTATAAGATAGATTCATTATCTTCATTGTACCAGTATGAAGATTGGAGTTCAGAGAAGACAAGCATAGGCTTCAATAGTCAGAGAAGGATCAAATTTCAGGTCTGTTTGGCTTAAAAACCTATACATCTATCCATAACATTTTGGCGTACACATCTGAGGAGCCAGAATTAAACCTTTGTATGTTATTTATTCCTGTAAATGAATGAGTAACGTAACCATCCCTATATCAGTGTCAAATTCCAAATATCAAATATGTCAGTTGGATTATGTTTGACTACAGTTGACAGAAAGTCAGCTCAAAAGGATTTAAGCAATGAGGAGATGTGTTGGTTCATGTAATGAGAAATGGTTACAGGAGATTGGGGGGATTATAGGATTTATTGATACAGTGATTCAAAGATGGGTGTGAAGGACCCAGGCCCATTCTATCATTGCTCCGTCACCCACAGGGCTGGCTTCATTCTCATGCTCATTGCCCTCGTTGTTTAAGATGACCCCGAATAGCAACACAACCTAGTCCTTCCTCTGTTATATGGTGGGAGGTAGAAAAGCTCATTTCCCAGAAATCTGAAGCAAATGTCTCTCTTAACCTAATTACTTTGAACTGCATCACATGCTTATTTCTTAAAATAGCAAGGAAAAGCAGGTTAACTTGGATTAAGCGAGGCTGAATCCCGGATCAGGGCCTGGGGTCTGCTAAGAGCAGCATGGACATTCCATTTAGAAGACAAGGAGAAAGTAATTGTAGTATAGGCAGTCTTTGGCATCTCCTCTCCAATTCATTGACTGTAGAACACTCACATGCTCCTTTCTGCTCCAACCTTTACCTCTGAAATCGTCACAGCTATTTGAAGCCACTCACTTCCCCCTGAAGTCTCATCCAGCTACTGTAGCTAGTTCCAAGAACCAAGGTTTGCGCTCAGTTTTCTTTACCAGGTATAATGAGACTTCTCTAACTAAATGACAGCTATCTACCACCAAAGCACTTACTATTCAAAAGTAGAGAAAAAAGGCGTAACTAAAACTAAGATTTCTTTTTGTAAAAGTGAACAATGGAGAGCATAAGGTAGTGCTTTGTCCATAAAACAGATGATATTCTGCTGAGCAGGAATTCTGTGAGCTCTGTGCCCTGGCTGTGGAGTGATTTTCTAGATCAGCTAGTCTGACGGCTCCTAATTCTATTTTCTGGGAAATTCTCATGTATTCACTGTCTCCCATGGTCAGAGTGGAGAAAGAGAGTGAAGGATAGTCTTTAGTAGCATCCATGTCCTCAGGGGCCCAGGGAAATTTTAAGGAATTGTCTATCCTTTCAGGGACAATCTGTTTTAAAAATTGAGAATACTTTGGGTTTATTGGTTTTTCATTTTCTAGTCAATTATATCAGCTTTCAATCATTTTAGAAATCTTTTGTGGAAACTTCAGCCTCTTAGCAATAAGCTTCTGTGTTCTGCCATTTTCTCTCCCACTCTGTTTATTGATGCTTCTTGGGGCTTCCCAGGTGGCTCAGTGGTAAAAAATCCATCTACCAACGCAGGAGACACAAGTTCAATCCCTGCATTGGGAAGATCCCTTAGAAAAGGAAATGGCAACTCCAGTGTTCTTGCCTGGGAATCCCATGGACAGAGGAACATGGTGGGCTACAGTGCATGGCATCACAAAGAGTTGGACAAGACTTAGCAGCTGGACAGCAGCAGCAGCAGCAGCAGGGTCTTCATCTTAGAACTTTCTTCAAGATAAATTGAAGCAATAGGTGGATATTCTTCTCATGGAGGGATGCTAGAAAAAGCTAACATAGACCAACATCCTGAGTTTTTAACTCAGGATTTAAGTTTTTCTAACAGTATATTGCGGATAGACACATGGTCTGTGTTCAAAAATACAGCAGATCTGAGTCTAATGAGATGTTCTGTTGCTATGTGACAAGAATTATTACAAACTTCATAGCCTGGAATGATGGGGTCCTTGAAGCCCTCACTAACTCCTGCTTTCAAACTTTCCTCTGTGTAAAATCTATTAAATTATACTTGTTTCTATCTGTTTTCAAAAATGACTTCTGAGTATATTTCTCCCTCTTCCTCCACATTTAGTATAATTCTTCCATTCCTGAATGTCTTTTCCACTCTGTAATCCCAAATGTTCTAGGAGAGCCAATGAGAATGTCGGTTGCATTTATATGTTGTAATCCAAGTCTATGCCCTGACCAGTAACACTGAAAAAGCTGAAGTTGAACAGTTCTATGAAGACCTACAAGACCTTCTAGAACTAACACCCCCAAAAGATGTCTTTCTCATTACAGAGGACTGGAATGCAAAAGTAGGAAGTCGGGAAACACCTGGAGTAACAGGCAAATTTCGCCTTGGAGCACAGAATGAAACAGGGCAAAGGCTAATAGAGTTCTCCCAAAACACACTGGTCATAGCAAATACCCTCTTCCAACAACACAAGAGAAGACTCTACACATGGACATCACCAGATGGTTGACACCAAAATCAGATTGATTATATTCTCTGCAACCAAAGATGGAGAAGCTCTATACAGTCAGCAAAAACAAGACTTGGAGCTGACTGTGGCTCAGATCATGAACTCCTTATTGCCAAATTCAGACTGAAATTGAAGAAAGTGGAGAAAAACTACCAGACTATTCAGATATAACCTAAATCAAATCCTTTATGACTATACAGTGGAAGTGGGAAATAGATTTAAGGGACTAGATCTCATAAGCAGAGTGCCTGATGAACTATGGACGGAGGTTTGTGACATTGTACAGGAGACAGGGATCAAGACCATCCCTAAGAAAAATAAATGCAAAAAAGCAAAATGGCTGTCTGAGGAGGGAGGCCTTACAAATAGCTGTGAAAAGAAGAGAGGCGAAAAACAAAGGAGAAAAGGAAAAATACACCCATTTGAATGCAGAGTTCCAAAGAATAACAAGGAGAGATAAGAAAGCCTTCCTCATCAATCAACGCAAAGAAATAGAGGAAAACAATAGAATAGGAAAGACTAGAGATCTCTTCAAGAAAATTAGGTACAGCAAGAGAACACTTCATGCAAAGATGGGCTCAATAAAGGACAGAAATGGTATGGACCTAACAGAAGCAAAAGATATCAAGAAGAGGTGGCAAAGATACACAGAAGAACTATACAAAGAAGATCTTCATGACTCAGATAATCACGATGGTATGATCACTCACCTAGGGCCAGACATTCCCAAATGCAAAGTCAAGTGAGCCTTAGGAAGCATCACTACGAACAAAGCTAGTGAAGGTGATGGAATTCCAGTTGAGCTATTTCAAATCCTAAAAGATGATGCTGTGAAAGTGTTGCACTCAATATGCCAGCAAATTTGGAAAACTCAGCAGTGGCCATAGGACTGGAAAAGGTCAGTTTTCATTCCAATCCCAAAGAAAGGCAATGCCAAAGAATGCTTAAACTACCGCACAATTGCGCTCATCTCACATGCTAGTAAAGTAATGCTCAAAATTCTCCAAGCCAGGCTTCAGCAATACATGTACTATTAACTTCCAGATGTTCAAGCTGGTTTTAGAAAAGGCAGAGGAACCAGAGATCAAATTGCCAACATCTGCTGGATCATGGAAAAAGCAAGAGAGTTCCAGAAAAACATCGATTTCTGCTTTATTGACAATGCCAAAGCCTTTGACTGTGTGGATCACAATAAACTGTGGACAATTCTGAAAGAGATGGGAATACCAGACCACCTGACCCACCTACTGAGAAACCTGTATGCAGGTCAGGAAGCAACAGTTAGAACTGGACATGGAACAACAGACTGGTTCCAAGTAGGAAAAGGAATATGTCAAGGCTGTATATTGTCACCCTGCTTATTTAACTTACATGCAGAGTACATCATGAGAAACGCTGGGCTGGAAGAAGCACAAGCTGGAATCAAGATTGCTGGGAGAAATATCAATAACCTCAGATATGCAGATGACACCACCCTTATGGAAGAAAGTGAAGAGGAACTAAAAAGCCTCTTGATGAAAGTGAAAGAGGAGAGTGAAAAAGTTGGCTTAAAGCTCAACATTCAGAAAATGAAGATCATGGCATCCGGTCCCATCACTTCATGGGAAATAGATGGGGAAACAGTGGAAACAGTGGCTGACTCTATTTTTCTGGGCTCCAAAAACACTGCAGATGATGATTTCAGCCATGAAATTAAAAGATGCTTACTCTTTGGAATGAAAGTTATGACCAACCTAGACAGCATATTTAAAACCAGAGACGTTACTTTGTCAACAAAGGTCCATCTAGTCAAGGCTATGGTTTTTCCAGTGATCATGTATGGATGTGAGAGTTGGACTATAAAGAAAGCTGAGTGCAGAAGAATTGATGCCTTTGAACTGTGGTGTTGGAGAAGACTCTTGAGAGTCTATTGGACTGCAAGGAGATCCATCCAGTCCATCCTAAAGGAGATCAGTCCTGGGTGTTCCTTGGAAGGAATGATGTTGAGGCTGAAGCTCCAATACTTTGGCCACCTGATGCAAAGAACTGATTCATTTGAAAAGACCCTGATGCTGGGAGAGATTGAGGGCAGAAGGAAAAGGGGACAACAGAGGATGAGATGGTTGGATGGCATCACCAACTCAATGGACATGGGTTTGAGTGGACTCCAGGAGTTGGTGATGAACAGGGAGGCCTGGCGTGCTGCGGTTCATGGGGTCGCAAAGAGTTGGACATGACTGAGCAACTGAACTGAACTGAATATTAGTTTCAGCCAGATTTTAAAGTTCTATATTTCTGAGCCGCATTTCTGGAACCAGAAAAGAGATCTGTGCCCTGAGAGGTTAAAGCAGGAATGGTGGTTTACCATAGCCAAGGACTGAAGAGTGAAAAAAGAAAGAACTTAATTTTTTAAAAACAACACATAAGAACAAGAATCAATCCTAAGATACACAGTTTATACACTTTTAATGGAAGATATCAAGAATTTAATTACAGATAGGCCTGCATAAATATCAGTGAACTTTACATGTGATGCATCTCCATGAGGGTTATTTTCATTTAAGTATGTTAAATTACAAAAGTAGTTGCTAAATTGTCACAGAAATAAACAGATTGGACCTATCGTATGTTTTCTTGTGAGAAATCTCCTAGCCCCTGACTTTTAACCTAGGAGTACTAACAACAAAGTGAGTTTGTGATGGCCAGCAAATAACACAGAGATATGTCCTCATTTTATGTCATCACTATTGTATTCATTTTCTCTTGATGACTCATTATTCTGTAGCTTAGAAGTCTGGCATGGGTCTTAACTCGGTTAAAATCAAGGTGTTGGCAGGACTGTGTTTTTTTCTGAAGACTCTAGGGAAGAATTCATTTTCTGGCCTTTTCCAGCTTCTAAAAACCACCCACATTCCCCAGCTTATGGACCCCTTCTTCCATCTTCAGAACCAAAAACAAAAGGAAACACTATCCTGTATCTCTCGGAACTTTCCTCCATACTCATATCTCCCTCTGGCCACGACCAACAAAGCTCTCTTTATGGAACCATATGATTAGATTGGGGTCCACCAGATAATCCAGGATAATATCCACACCTTAAGGTCCTTCATTTAATCATATCTTCAAAGTCCCTCGGAGAAGGCAATGGCACCCCACTCCAGTACTCTTGCCTGGAAAATCCCATGGACAGAGGAGCCTGGTAGGCTGCAGTCCATGGGGTCACTAAGAGTCAGACACGACTGAGCAACTTCAGTTTCACTCTTCACTTTCATGCATTGGAGAAGGAAATGGCAACCCACTCTAGTGTTCTTGCCTTGAGAATCCCAGGGACAGGGGAGCCTGGTGGGCTGCTATCTATGGGGTAGCACAGAGTAGGACACAACTGAAGCGACTTAGCAGCAGCAGCAGCAGCAGCAAAGTCCCTTCTACTATGAAGATAACATGCTCCAGGTTCCAGAGACTAGGACCTGGGCATCTTTGGGGGTCTGTTATTCTGCCTACAACACAAGTTGAGTAGGATATAACATTGCTTAAAGGATAAATAGTTAAAATCTGACATCATCCTCACCAAAGTAATGAAACAACAAATGTTTAATGAATGTCAGCTATGAACAGAGAAGTAGGAAGAGATAAACAGGAACACAAGGCTGAAAAAAGAAAAGACCCCATAAGTATATTTTTAAAAACCCCATACCTTTAAGAAGTATATCTTCTTATTATGTAAATAAAATTATCAATGATAACTACCTTGCAAATAAGTGCTAAACAGAAGTGAGTTGATTTAATCTTCAAGAAAATTCCATCCATAACTTAGTATAAACATGATGTGTATGTGCTCCGTCATGTCCGACTCTGCGACATTATGGGCTACAGCCCATTGGGCGCCCCTATCCACAAAGTTCTCCCGACAAGATCTTCCCTACCCGGGGATTGAACCCTGTGTTTTCTTGCATTGGCAGGCAGCTTCTCTTACTACTGAGCCACCTGGAAAGCCCAATAAATTGTGATAAAGATTCAGAAAAGAAAAATATATTAAACAGAAACAGGTAAAAAGGTTTTGAGGTGTATTTTTTAGGTTTAGTATTAGTATTAATAGTAGACTGGAGAATAGTTAGCACTGTTGTTAAACCTGTATACAGTCTAAGTTTCAAATCCCACAGGATGGAAAATACTGTGAAGATATTCATCTGAATCTTAACAGTATGCCGATGTAACACTCCCATTGCCTCCTAAAAGCCTTCTTCACTGTCTTGATTCTATTTTCTTTTTATTTTCAATCATGGTATTGTTTTTAGCATACAGAGCAAAATTTGGCAACAGCTTTGAGTTCTGAATGACTAATGAATTGTTCGTCTGTGTGAAGGATCTCCCTGGTGCAAGCTCTGTGTGAGTCTCTATTCCTCCCTATTCAGAGATGACATGGTTGATTGTGGCGATATCACCCATGTATGCAGACCCAGCTGAAAAGACAAATGAGAGACCAGCATTCCTTTCTAAAACCCCATGCCCTTAAACTATGTCCTTTGTTTGCAGGCGCAATTTGCTGTTTGACAAGCCTGTACTCTGACTCTTCCTTTTTTGTGCAGCCTACATGACCATCTCCTTCTGAATAAGTCACCCTGTTCCTTTTGCTGCAGTTGATCTGTCAGTTATTTTTTCTTAGAGAAGCCCAGAGTTCTGATATACTTGTAGTTCAGGTAACCTTTATTCCAATCCTTTGATGAGAAATTCCAACTTTCTATTTGAAGTTGAATACATAGACAATTCTGTAAAGTCAAATATACAGGCCACAGAGAGCTATAGAATCTTTCAAGTTCACAACATATAACTTGATACAATAGCACTTCCCCAAAAGAATAAATATGAGAATGATTTAATTCACATTGGTATAAGTTGTTTGCAAATATATTCTTATCTCCACTATGAAAGAATCAGAATTGTAATTGTTTTCATATATTGGAATGGCTAGCTATGTGGAAAGCTTACATTCTGTTGGGCCTCAGATCCCTGAGTTTAGACCTTAAAATTTTAGTATAACTAACATCGAATATTTATTATGAGCCAAGTAGTAATCTAAGCACATTAAATGTGTCAATTTCAGCTTTTATAGCAATCCTAGGAGATATGTATTATTATTATCTCTATTTTGCAGAAAAGAAAAATTGAGGTGTAGAAAAATTATCTTAGTTTATTCAGCTGTTAAGCAGAGAGACTGGTGTTCAAACCTAAGTAGTATAATGCCAAAGCCATTTTTTAGCTCCCACCAAAGTATATGTCCTCTCTTATGTCTCATCTTGGAGAATGAAAAGTGAAAGTGTTAGCTGCTCAGTTGTGTTTGCCTCTTTGCAAGCCCCCAGGGACTTTAGCCCACCAGGCTCCTCTGTGCAGGGATTCTCCAGGCAAGAATACTGGAATGAGTAGCCCTTCCCTTCTCCAGGGTATCTTTCGGACCCAGGGATCGAACCTCAGTGTCCTGCATTGCAGGCAAATTCTTTACTGTATTTACATATTTACTGTATGAGCCACCAGAGAAGCCCCAACCTACCACAAGATTGAGCCCAATGAGAAAAGCCAAGATTTAGAATAAATGCTTAGAACAGGCCTAGAACACTGCAGGTTGAGTGAACAAACAAATTTGCCACATCATGGATCAAACATTTGAAGGATAAACACAAATGTAGGTACCATATAGAAACCAAAAAAGATAATGACAACAGTTGTGATTTGTTGAGCACTAGCTATATGCCCAAACTGTGCTAAAGGTTTTCTCTAAGCTATGTAACTTAAATACCATGATCAGGCAGCTATCACTCTCTCCATTTTTTAAATAAGGAAACTAAAACCCAGAAGTTTATGTGGCTTGTCCAAGATCAGACCACTAGTAACTTATAGACCAAGATTTAAATCTAGGTCTCTGGTTCCAGTATCCAAAGACTTAATCTCTTGTATACTAACATACTTTAGTCAGGTAGGACTTAGTCTCTATCAGCAGACATATATCATATGAATCTATAAAGGTGACTCTAAGGTTCTATTTTATAATCCAGACAAAGAACTATCTTAGCAAACTCTGAAGGTCTGAGAATACAGGACAGCTTCCAGACTTGAAAGCTGAAAATGGAGATTTGCTTATGGGTATGCGAGTATGGTGCTCTGAGTGTCTATGCTTGAATAGAAGTGTTTCTAGATAAAAAAGATAGGGAGAGGATCACAAGACTCCCACTACAAGACTCCCATTACTAGAGGGTCCCAAGGTATACCTGATCTCATCACCACCAAAAAGATTCAAGCAAAAGGGGACCAGTGTTTCACACTGAAGTTAATTTTAGGCTGAGACGAGCTGCAGAGGTGACATGGTTTTCATGTCTCTCACAGAGAGCATGTAAACTAGTTTCTTAAGTGCCCGTCACTGCTGAAGTTCAGACAGACCTTGGATGCCAGGGAGGAACTGAGCTCACTGGTTGCAGTTAAGTGTTCCAAGGATGGACAAGAGACTTGATACTGCAGGAGTCAGGCTCCACCGAAAAGGCTCTTCTATGTATATGTGCTGGTTGCTCAGTTGTGTCCGACTCTTTGTGACTCCATGAACTGTAGCCCAGTAGGCTCTTCTGTCTGTGGAATTCTCCAGGCAAGAATACTGGAGTGGGTTGCCATTCTTTTCTCCAGGGGATCTTTCTGACCCAGGGATCAAACACACATCTCCTGCATTACAGGCAAATTCTTTATCATCTAAGCCTAGCTGCCACTCAAAGTTCTTAGAATACACTCCTTCTCTGCCCTTAACCACATTCCAGTTTGTTGTTTTGTGTTTTTTTTTTTTTTAATTTATAACATCTACTTTTTTCTGTCTCCTATGCAAAAACCTCAACTTTTTCTGTATTTCTGGAGAAGGCGGTGGCACCCCACTCCAGTACTCTTGCCTGGAAAATCTAATGAATGGAGGAGCCTGGTAGGCTGCAGTCCATGGGGTCTCGAAGAGTCGGACACGACTGAGCAACTTCACTTTCACTTTTCACTTTCATACATTGGAGAAGGAAATGGCAACCTACTCCAGTGTTCTTGCCTGGAGAATTCCGGGGACAGGGGAGCCTAGTGGGCTGCCATCTATGGGGTCGCACGGAGTCGGATGCAACTGGGGCAACTTAGCAGCAGCAGCAATGCTATTGTATTAGTTCTTGGTGTCAGCGCATTTTCTGTGTCATACGTATCATCCTTCTTATTGAAGTATGATAGGAAGGATTTGAAGATCATGAGACTGATGCCTCAGCCTCAGTTTGCTTTCTCTTTGTCATATTACCTCCCAGACCAGTAAAACGCTGTGCAAAAGACACATAAAATCAAGGATACCCATGTGGTAACTTCTGCCTGCCTCTACCAATTCCATGCATTGGCAAATCCCAAATTTCATGCTTTCAACAGCCTGCACACATTGAGGGAGCCAATGGGTCACTGGAGATCAGAACCCTCTTTAATTGTTTTATGTATTTTAAGTTGCTTTGCACATTGCAGGTTTCTGAAAATGAGTACTTTCTCTCTATCAGCTGGTAAACCAACCTGACTGCGTAAACAGAATGAGTTAACTGGGTTAAAACATCCCAGGCCAAAGGAAACCATTGACAAATTACTGGAAAATAATTCTTGGGAATACTCATTAGTTCTTCTAGCTTTAACCACACTACCTCCATTCTACAATTATATTTTCTTCAAGAACAATGGGCTAATGGCATGCCTACTGAGAAAACGATGTGTCAGAACACTAAAAAACATAGTGTATGTTATTGGTTGAACAATAATTGAAAATTACTATGAACAATATTCATGCAATATAATGTGTTAAGAACCAGCTTTAGGTTTTGTTTTGAATCATTTTGGCTCAGTGTAAACTGATACTCTCGGATAAAAAATCAAAGTAGAGCACAAAAATGCATATACATGATGGACAAAACTCAAAAATTGGCTCCTTGTTCAAACATGAGGAACTATCACTATTAATGCCTATAAAGAGCCCAAAGATGAGACAAATTGACTATATGCACATGTTAGAAGACTCAAATGATTTTTAAGTTAATTAATGGACCTCACTACAGATATTACATGATAGATATACTATTTGTTGTTCAGTTGCTAGGTCGTGTCTGATTCTTTGTGACCCCATGGACTGCAGCACACTGGGCTTTCCTATCCTTCACTATCTCCCAAAGTTTGCTAAAACTCATGTCCATTGAGTCAGTGATACCATCCAACCATCTGATTCTCTGTCGTCCCCTTCTCCTCCTGCTCTCAATCTTTCCCGGCATCAGGGTTTTTCCAGTGAGCAGGCTCTTTGTATCAGATGGCCAAAGAATTGGAGCTTCACCTTCAGCATCAGTCCTTCCATTCAATATTCAGAGTTGATTCGCTTTAGGATTGACTAGTTTTATCTCCTTGCTGTCCAAGGAACTCTCAAGAATCTTTTCCAGTACCACAATTGGAAAGCATCAAGTTCTTCGGCGCTCAACCTTCCTTAGGATCCAACGCTCATATCCATACATGACTACTGGAAAAACCATAGCTCTCATTATTCGGACCTTTGTCAGCAAAGTGATGTCTCTGCTTTTCAATACACTGTCTAGATTTAGTATTGATTGATTTCAAAATTTGCAATTTGTGCAATTCCATTAAATTGGTTCAATTTAATGAAAAAAGTAAAGAATCTCAACTCAGCCCTGCTGATTCATGTACAAACCATGAAGAAATTGCTGGGCCAAGAATGCAGAATAATATTTTATAACATTGAATCTTTACTCTCTGTAGTAGCCTTTAATGGTGCAGTGTGAGAATTAATTAAGCTAAATGAATATCTACATTATTTGCTTAGCAACTGAACTGAATTGAAAGTAGAAATATCCAAAGGCAATGATAAAACATATATTTAGGCTTAAACTCTTAATTTGAATAAACAAGCAGATAAAAAAGTTAAGGAGATGACACTTTTGCATTCTTATTCTTTTGACAGTTATTGAAAAGTTGAATTTTAAAAATACATATATTTGCGTTTCTCCATATTGGAATAACTGCTAATAGACTTTCTTTCCAATTTGAAATAACTGTACAATTCAACAAAATAGAAGATGCATTAAGATATTGAAAAAATAAAATGAAAGGAATCACATGAAATGGGCCTGGTGATTGCTAAGTGGATGCAAACTGTTAGTGGGATACACTTTGACGTTGGAGCATAGGAGAATGAAAACCTTTTCATTTGAGTACGGTAGTGTTGTTGAGTTAAAGAGGTAGAGGCTGGAGTTCAGGACTGTTAAATTGTCTAGAATTCATGGAGGATGACATAAGAAAAGAAAGAGCTTTGCAAACAGGACTTCCAGAAATCTGCATGGCAGTCTCTATACTGTGTACCTGAGAACTGTGTTATACATGCAAAAGGCTTCCATGAGGCCAAGAAGAGATATTCTGTTTCAGGATTGGGAGTGGAAGCAAGATGCCTTACAGTAATGATGTCTTACAGTACTGAGGTCTCACAGAACTGAGAGACGTTGGAGCTTCAGTTTAGTCAAAGTAGAAAAATCTCTCTGAGCAATTTTTTAGGTGAGGCCTAAGGAAAGCTGTAGCTATCTAATTAGACATATCAGTTCAGTTCAGTTCAGTCGCTCAGTCGTGTCCGACTCTTTGCGACCCCATGAATCGCAGCACGCCAGGCCTCCCTGTCCATCACCAACTCCCGGAGTTCACTCAGACATTTGAGTTCAAAAGTGAAATAGACCAACCTTAACAGAAAAATAGCCAAGTCTTACAAGACCGAAAGTATCTGACCGAAGGTTAACTATCCTTCATTAAAAACTTCTCTTTCTGAAGGAAAAGCAACCTAACACAGATTCCATACAACGTATCATAGCCAAAGATACAATGAAGGTTGCTGGAGATGTGACAAAGTAGAAGATAGGACACACAATCAAGAAAAAAAGCAGACAACAGAAATAGACTTGAAGATGATCAGGATAACGAAGTCAGCAAAAATAATTTTTTTTTTGAAGCAGGTATTGTAAATGTCTAAAGACTTAAAAGAAAACATGGTCAAACTGAGCAAACAGAAGGGGAACCTCAGCATAGAAATGTAGAAAGAGAGAAGGGGAGGAAGGAAAGAAGAGGAAGAATTATTGAACCTAATAAATATTTTAGAACTGAAAAGTAAAATATTGAAAGTAAACAAATTTACTTTATAATAAATGAGCCTAACAATGGACAGGTATTTATATTATAAAGGGTTGGTGAACTTGAAGACCGATGAATAGATATTATCCAGCAAGAACAGCGAAAGAAAAAAAAAGTTTTTTAAAAACAAAACAGAACTTCACTGACTTGCAGAACAAAATCAATGTAACATACTATAATTTGATATAGAGTGGGAGAGTAGAAAAAGAGTAACCACAAAAGAATGAGAACTATATAGATATATGAAAAAATAGTCAAAATTTCCCAAATTTTGTGAAAAACTTCAATTTATAAATTTAACAAGCTCAGAAAACCTTAAGCAAAAAAAAAAGAAAGAAAGAAAAAAAATACAATACAAAGCAAAAATAAAAACACTAAACTATATATTTTAACTGAAATCCAAAGATGGAAATAAAAATCTTAAAAGTTTGTGGAGAATAAAATGCAATTCATGCAAATATATAGAAACTATAAATTATGACTGAATTTTCATTAAAAACAAAGAAAAAGCATTGTTAAAGTGCTGGTAAAAAGTCAACCCAGTGTCTTGGCACTTTTATTCAAAATTGTACTAGATTTTCTATCCAGTGCATCCTAAGGTAATCTATAAAAACAGTACTGGAAATAATAAGCAAATTTATAAGCACCATAGGATCAAAATCAATTTAAAAAGCAATTGTATATCTGTATATTATTAGGCTTCCCAGGTGGTGCAGTGCTAAATCCATTGCAGTGCAGGAGATGCAAGAGATGTGGGTTTAATTCCTGGGTTAGGAAGATCCCGCTCCATTATTCTTGCCTGGAGAATCCCCATGAACAGAGGAGCCTGGTGGGCTACAGTCCATGGGGTCGCAAAGAGTCGGACAAGACTGAGTAGATACACACACACATACGCACACACATTAGCAGCAAACAACCAGAAATAGAAATTTCAAAAGTTTAAATTAAAACTTCCATTAAAAATGGCTTTGAATACTTAGCAATAAATTTATCAAGTCATATAATACTAATATATCAAAGGCTACAAAATATTGCTGAAAATTTACAAGACCTAAATGAATAGAAGAATATACCATGTTCATGGTTTAGAAGATTCAATTTCAGTAAGATGTCAGCTCTACTTAGATTCATCCATAGAGTCAACACAACCAAATTTTCAACAAGCATTTCTGTAGACATGACATGCTGATTCTAAAACGAATAACAGAATGAAAGCAGCTTGGAACAGTTGAAACAATCATAAAAAGAAGCAAAATATTAATGGGCAAAGAAAAGTCTTTTCAACAAATAGCACTGGAGCAATTAAATAAGAAAATGGAAAAAAGAAAAGAAAAACATTGGTCCCCATCTCACAATATACAAAAGATATATATTGTGAGATGTATATTGCATACAATATACAAAAGATAATTTGAGTTAGACCATAGACTTAGAAGTAACATTTAACTCCACATACCTTCTAGAAGAAAATATTATAGGACACATTTAAGACCTGGGAAGTAAGCAAAGATTTTCTTTGACAAGTCATAAAAAGCAATAACCTTAAAAGGAAATTTATTATTATTGGATTTTACAAAAATCATCATTTTAGAAAACAAAATGGCAAGCCGTACATTGGGAAAAAATGTTTATAATACATGCATACATGCATGCTAAGTTGCTTCAATCTTGTCTGACTCTTTGTGACTCTATGGGCTATAGCCCACCAGGCTCCTCTGTCCATGAGATTCTCCAGGCAAGAATACTGGAGTGGGTTGCCATTTCCTTCTCTAGGGGATCTTCCCAACTCAGGGATTGAACCTGAGTCTCATGCTGCATTGGCAGGCTGGCCCTTTACCACTAGCACATACATCTGACAAAAATACCTGTGTATATGTCTGTATATATATATAAAACAAAATCAGTAAGAAGACAACAGGCAATTCTATTTTTAAAAAATGAACAGAAGACTTGAACAAACCTTCAGACAAACAGTGGTCAAAGAAGACATGAAAAGTTTCTTGGCATTAATAGTCATCAGGGAAGTGCAGATTAAAACCACAGATTACAACTTTACACCCATGAGAAGGGCTAAAATTAAAAAGACTAATAACAAAGGTTGGTGAAAATAGTGAGCAACTAGAACTCTTGTATATTGCTGGTGAGAGTGTAAAATGGTACAACCATTTTGGAAAAATCAAACATAAATATCAAACATACTCCTACCTATGATCCAAAAATTGTACTCCTAGTTATATAACAAAGAACAGTAAAAACATTTGTCAACCAAAAGTCTTGTACAAGAATTCACAAACTGTTCATCATAGCCAAAACCATAAAAGTGACTCATTTGTTCATCTAAAGGAGAATTTATCAACAAATCACATAATAGAATACTATTAAGCATTAAGGGCTTACCTCGTAGCTCAGATGGTAAAGAATCTGCCTGCAATGCAGGAGACCTGGGTTCAATTCCTGGGTCGAGAAGATATCCTGGAGAAGTGAAAGGAAACTCACTCCTGTATTCTTGTCTGGAGAATCCCATGGTTAGAGGAGCCTGGGGGACTACAGTCCATGGGGCCACAAGGAGTCCAACACGACTGAGCAATGAGCACTTACAATAATCAAGCATTAAAAAAGAAGAATGAACTATCAATGCACAAAATAGCATGATGAATCTTAAAATTTGTTTTGAGGAAAAGAATTCAAACACACAATACTATGTATCTGCATGATCCATTTATATGAAGTTCACAAACGAGCAAAATTAATCTATTATGATGAGCTCAGAAGAATGGTTGCATATGAGAAAGATGGGGATTGACTGGAAAGATGTCTAAAGGCATTTTTAGAAGTGAGAATGATGTACTAACTTAATTGGGGTGATTGTTACTTGAGTTTATCAAAACTAATCAAGCTATACACTTAAGGTGTATGCATGCCACTATTTGAATTTTATCTCAGTTTTACTTGAGCTAAAAATTAAGTGGAAAGTAATTGAAAATTCATCTTGGTTTTTTCATCATTTTATTCTGTTTTGATTCTCCTGGTTCCAGGAGACATCTCATTCATTGTTTCATTAGTCTTCCATGGTTCCAATGATTCTAATATTGACTCAGAAAGAAAGAAAGTGAAGTTATAAGTCATGTCCAGCTCTTTGAGACCCCATGGACTGTAGCCTACTAGGCTTCTCCGTCCATGGGATTTTCCTGGCAAGAGTACTGGAGTGGGTTGCCATTTCCTTCTCCAGGGTATCTTCCTGACCCAGAGAACGAACCCAGGTCTCCCGCATTGTAGGCAGATACTTTTACCATCTAAGCCTCCAGGGAAGTCGCAATAATAATAAGTCCTCTGGGAAGACTCAAGACCCAGAGTACCAGTTATTAAGGTTTAAAGAAGAAATAGAAAATTTAGACCTGATTGGACTAAGGAATTTCTGTTTTGTGAACACAAAATTTTTGGAAGACATGTTTGGTGTACTTGGTAATGTAATCATGAGTTTGGATATCAGAATCAATGGGTAAACCTGTGAATGTATATTGCTCTATTTATCTTTGGACATTAGAGTAAAAAATGAACTAAGTAGGTTATTGGAACTACCTTTCATTCAGCCCTTCTGAATTATCCCAGAAAAATAGATATATTTTTCATTTTCAAATCCTCATAGAAATTCATACCTCTTTAGTATGCCTTGTATTTTAGTTCTGATCATATCACTCTCTTAGCTGGTGTGCTCTTTAAGCTAAAAACAGTTTATTACCTCACAGCACCTGGGCCATTAATTTAAATCAAGTGCTAGGTAAGGATTGAAGTATTTCATAGATTGAATTTTAATTGAACTTGATGAAATAACATGTATAGATAATGGAGTTACAGATCAGGCAATATTAATAGGGATTTGAGGAACTGAATTCATTTGTGCCTTCATATAACAAAGTTACTGAATACTTACTACAAGTAAGACACTGAGATAAGAAATTAAAACATCAAAGATAAATAAGGCATAGTTCTTGTATGCAAAGTTCTACCAGTTTGTCAGAGAGAAAAAAAAGTTTCTAACTGATACACAATAAGAAGTGAAAAGTCATGTGGAAAAAGAGGGGCAGAGATGCATTCTTATGAAAATGCAAAGAGAAGAATATGTTTGCCTATTTTCACCCCCGCATTAAAGAGACTTGCTTTCTTTTAGACCAATTTAACTCATATTGAATGTATGCATATTGAGAAAGCCTAAATAAAAAATTTTAGGAGTTTTGTTTCAACAGAGTCAAGATGATAACCTTTTATATGGAGAATAGTCAGCATTTCTTCCAGAAATCAAGTGGGAATGAATGGGAAGTGATGCCAAAATTTATTTATTCCTTTTTCCTAACAATCAGAGGATAGCCTGTGAGGAGCTCTAGTTTCTAATCATGTCTATCCCCATGACTGGATGGATGACCTGTTCATTGACTTACTCTCCTTGTATCATAGCCTCTACATCCAGAAAATTAGATATTGGGACAGAAGATTTCCAAAGTCTACTCCAACTCTAAAAATGTCATGATTCTATTAATATCTTCTGTGGCTCTATGATTCTTATTATTTTTGATAAGATTTTTTATGTGATTTTGGTGATTGGAATGAGATTGCCAGGTTTACCAGACTTCATCAATCCACACCCTAATTTCATGGATAGTATTTTAAGTAAACCAATGCCAAATATTTTTCTTAAATTAACTTTAAGACATTTTTATTTAAATAATGGAGAAGGAAATGACAAACCACTCCAGTATTCTTGCCTGGAAAATTCCATGGACCGATAGATTTAGCTTTATTCCCAAATAATAATATCCATGTTGCATTCATTCTAGATATTCCTTACACTTTAATATACATGAAAATAAATACATAATCATTAAATTTGTCTTTTACACACTAATAATATGCATATTTTACTTTAAGAAGCACTGCTGTACTATATCAAAGAAGACTTAACCAATGTCTTCGCCAGTTGACAATCAGTCATAAACGTTATCAGAATAGGTCAACCTCTTACATACTATCTATAAAGACAAAAAAAATATATGTTGTACTCAATCAGAATCTGCTAAATCCTGAGATTCAGTCTTAAGTGGGTTTGTGCATTACCTGGAAAACAATTTGCAAAATAGATCTTTAAAGTTCAGAGTAAATTGGAGAAAAGGCTACATTACATTTGAACCTTAATAAATACTTAATAACCCATAAGACAAATAGCCATGAATTACTAGAATGATTTTAAGCATAGTGCTTCTGCATAGAGTCAACCTGCTCTCTTATTTTTCTCATTATAAAACAGGAGTTATAATATTGCAAAGTTTATTAGCTCTGTTGATTTGTGTATTTTCTAAAATAAGACATTTGAATAACAAGGAACCAGAACCATTAGGAAAATCTATTTCCTCTTTTTTCTCTTTATCTAGTCTCCTCTGCCTAAGACAGCTTAAATGTCTTTCTCATAGAGAAGGAAAAACGAGAAGACTCCTCTAACTCTGTCCTTTTTTATGGAGGTTATTTCTTGAATGAGTGTGTGTGTGTGTTTGTGTGTGTGTACAAGCTTAGGTCCTCAGGTGGAACCGTGGTTCCTGTGCTTTCGTCCTCGAAGCTGTTTTTCTGGAAGGGAATGGAGGCAGCTGTGTTTACAGCTCAAGTCTTGGCATACATTTACCAGAATCTATTATTCATATCATTCAGTATCAGGGAGAGATCTCAGGCCACCTGTCTATCTGACAAATTCACCCTTTTGTGAGCTTTCTGTTCATAGCAAATTATGTTCACATTGATGAATTGAGTTTTTATGAGCATTGCTAACTAACATTCTCACAGAAGGCCAGGGGCAAGAGCCTGCAAGTGTTTCTGGTCCACAAGTAAATGATAAAAAAAAAGAACGAAAGAAAAAAAATGGTAGTGTTTAAAGACAATTTGCCATGGAGGGATAGTTAAATCATTTGGCAATACTGTAATATTTATAATTCTAAGACTTTCCATAAATTATTGCAAATATTCTGCTTATAACAAACAAAAAGATGGGAAAAATCCACACATTATTTTTCCTGGTGGCACAAAATATTCTTTAAAAATTGTTTTACATTTTGACAGGTAACTATTGACCAGGGCAAAACACGGAGTACTTGAAGTATGCCCAGCATTAATAAATCCAGCAATTTTATACCATAATGTGGAAAACTTGGAGCAATTATAGCTTAAATTCCAGCTTCATATTTCCATAGATACAAAATGGATATTTTTTAATCTCTAGAAACCCTATACTGGTTATGATGCTAAGCCATGTGGCATGAGTTAAATAAATGAGAGCAATCTTTCACAAAAGACTAACAGAAATCCTTCTAAACAGTGGGTGGGGAAATACCCACTGTTCATGATAGAAATGAAGATTTCCCTCAGTTTGCATATAGAATTGATTCTCTCAGTCTTCTGAGAGAAGTTCCTTGCATTTATTCTGACTCTTATTCTGCATTTCATTTAGAGCAGCTGAAAAAGGAGAGGATTTCACAAGGCGCATTCTAGTTTTACTATATCTACATTTCATAGCTCTAATTCACAATCTTCTTAAAATGATAAACCTACCTAGGTGGCAGGTCCATTAGTCTGTCTGTATTGTTTTTAAAAAGCAAAAAAGCAGGAATTTTACAGGGTGGTGAGGAATATCATCAATAAAAATCCATATTCTCGTGTTCTCGGGTCTTTCCAGAGCTACGACCCTATCATTCTGAAAGTCAGATCATTATCCTCGATAAAGTACGACTTTATTCTCTTAAGTCTTAGTGCAAGTCAGTGGAAAATTCTAAAGCTCTTCACGGTAGCCTGCCAAAATGTGTCAGACACATCACCTTTCAAGGCAAAGATACCATAGCGCAAAGAACACTTGGCATTATCCCTGGAAAATGCACACCTTTCGGAGGAGCAAATGGGAAGGGTGGTCTGTTCAACACCATATGTGAGGGAGCTGCACCAGTCTCGTTTCTTCTTCCAAATGTTACAAGCTGCTATCTCACTGTGGCGTGTGTGACTCTGCAATGAAATCGGTGACAGTCAAGTGTCTACCTGGTCCCAATGTCAGTTGGCCTTTTGACCACTCAGGCATACTGCGCAATATCGTACTATGGTTTAGTGGCCTCTGAGACATGGAATGCCTAGGCTTTTATGTTAATTTAGTAGCATATGTGAAACTTTCGCAAACTTCCAAGTAGTTACCATTGCCCTCAGATTTTTGAGTAAAATGAGACAGGGTTTTCCATACTTAAAGTACAGAGGGAGGCAGAGGTCAGCAATTTTTAAAGATTTTTTTGACCTTTTCTTCTAGTCTAAATATACTACTGATAGATGCTTATGCATATTAAAAATAAACTGTGGAGAGTCATAGCAATAAAATGGTGCAATCACAGGTGTGGTAGAAATTTTCTGTGGTAAGCATGGTGACTATTCATCCCAGATTCTGTATAGTAGTTCAGTTTTCAAATAGCCCATCCTTTTCCGCAAACATGTGTTCCTATTTTACTTCAGAAAATATGGTAAATGCAGCTTTAAGGCAACAGGACAATTTTACCTGCAAGAATTTTTCACTGTAAGACTGTGGAAATGAACATGGGCAAGAGAGACTGCAGGTTTTCATTGCTAAGTAACTGATTTGAGATAAAATGTGCATTCTTTGGTGGTGAAGGCAGAGCAGGCAGCATTCTGCAGTTCAGTGCCATATTCATAGTGTCAGGCAGCTGAAGTACCACCATTTTGCTCCCTGGAACAGCGACTGCATTTCAAGCATTGCTAGAAGGCTGAAAGTTGGCTGCAGCTGGCAGAGCATTGTTCTTTTTTTAACCCATGTGATAGGTATCTTCAACAGTGTCAAACAAATTTGTAGAGCTGGTGATTAGTTGCCCAAAGAGCATAATGTATGCATTATTAATTAAAGAAGGTAAGTTTGGCTAATTGTCATTTCTATACAGTAGCAGTGCACTAAGATACATTTTAACAATCTATAAATAATTGATAATTTTTTTTCTTTCATCTTCCTTCCTAGTTTGCATAAAACTAATGACTTGGTAAATGTTACTCACTTCAAAATATTCCACCACTTCTATGAAAATTAAACTAACACTGTAACCTTAGCAAATAAGGAGATTTTTTCCCCCTTTTATTGCAGGTTAAAGAAAAGATAGGAAACATAACACTTGTAACAAAAATGTGACTCTGTGAAATCCAAATCAGAACCATAAATAATACAAAATCAACATTGTGTGTGAATTTAATAAATAGAATTGACTTTTAAAATATGAAGATTCATATATACACACACACACATATGTATATATATTTGATCGTATGTATATTCCTTCAGACCCAAGTCTTGCTTTTTCAGCTTTCAAGAGCCTATGACCCAAAGATTTGCTCCAGGATATCTTCTACATCTGGTGTGAGCCTGTGTTTCAATACTTACTAATAACTACATGAATATAATCCTTTAAACCTGGTTGGCAGAGGAAGCAAAATTTTTTCTCAAATGAAGTGTTTGAATCTAGTTTCTGTATGCTTTGTTAATTTGATTATAACATCTAGCTGGATCCTTGTAACAAGAGATTTACTGCAGTAAAAGTACCTGCTCTCTCTTTTTTTTTTTTTTTGAAGAGTTCTCTGTTATTTTTGCAAATCCACAATCTGTCAGTCTCATATGATAGCACAAGATCCTATACTCTAATTTTCAACACAATTAAATACATTCCCCAAGTTACTGATGGTGCCATAATTTTATGTTTATTTTGTTTGAAATACATTGAGGTTTAAAGAAGATTTCTTAAGAAGACCCACAAACTAAAGTATTGCCTAAGTGACATATTGTTATTTAAGCCTTCGCCGAATCTTACATATGCTTCATTATGATAAAAAACAGGTTGTAAGGACTGATTCTGTGACCTTTTTTTCTCATTTTAACCCTACTGATATGTCACCCATGGCAACCTTAAACTGATTTTAATAGAGTCGATCCTATTATTCATTTAAATTGAGGTGCAAGAGCACTTAGACCAGGGAAATTTGCATTCAGCAAATGGGGATTTGATGAGCAAAAATGATAAGATATATGTTGTATAACATGGCCTATTTTGCTGGCAAATAAACAGCTCTTGAAATTGATAAACTTCAGAATATTTTATCTTCAAATGTTTATACATAAATGATTAAAATGCATTAGCAATTCTGCTTTTGAAAAAAAACATATTGGGAAAACAACACAGTTGTGTTGCTTAAATTTGTAATTAACAAATTTATTACTAATTCTGTGCAGTTCTTTAATATGCTGCATTCCTGAAGAAGAACATTAATACACAATGGCAGAAAGAAGCTAATTTTAAGACTTTGGAGAAATGAATGTCTTTTAATGCTGTGTGTTTCTCTTATCTACATGCCACATTATTGTAATAAGTACATTCAGGAATAATTTCTTTTCAAATATTTTTACAAATCTTGCTCTTATTTGCATGCAAGTAAGTTGTCAGCTTAAATCTTTGAAATGCAAAATATATCTCATTTCTATATTTCATCAAGGAGCCTTTCATGTTTAATAAATTACAACTTAGATCCTCCAAGACTTTGTTTTTCATTAACTAAAAGCAAAAGGATACATTTAAAATCTTAATCACAACCTGCAAGAGTATTTGCATGTTGCTGATATTTGTCTTGATGGGACTTTTAATATTTGCAAACTAATCAGGATAGCAAGGTTATACCAATAATTTCTGAAGACAAAAAACTTTCTGCATTATTTTCTTTATTATATTCAAGTAGAAAACTTAAAAAAAAAAAAAACTCTCAGTGACTTAGCCTCAACAGTCTGTATATTTTTTTGTACCTACTCCTCTCTTAAAGATTTTAATTGGAGAAATGGCCACATCACAAGAGCACTATGGAAAAATGTGTTGAAGAATGTCACATCTGGGTTCAGTCTAGTCTTTTATTAGTGCTCCATCAGCATGTATTAGACAGAATCGTTAACAACACAAAACAAGCAAGGTAAATCACCCACTACTGCCACCCTGTAAACCACCTCATGATACTACATGGAGATGTGGATCCAGGAGAAATCAAAGGAGAGCTTCACTTTTTTTCCTTTGACCCCAATTTAGGTAGGAGATAAGGGTGTTTCTGCTTGGTTGGCTTTAGTTGTTTTTTGTTTGTTTGTTTTTTGTTTTTTATCCAAATATCCTAGCTGATCTTGCAGAAAGTCTTCTGGACTCTGAAAGAGAATGGATCATCTCCTCTCAGCAGAGGCAGGAAAAAAAAATTCTTGACAGCACAGTTATCCTTATTGGGGGGTCCCATGGGCCACAGTAATATCGTGTCACAAAAGAGGCAAACTTCTGCTGAACTTGCTGCCCTGAGACCTTCGGTTAATCTTTTGCTTGAGAATGGAAGATCAAAAAACTCCGAGCAGTTTAAAAAATATGCAGCTAATGTCATGCAGTTAAACTGATGTAGCATGCATGTTGTTTTGCAAGCTAACAGGTTAAATATGGCTTTGCTTTAAGATTCCCATCAAATTTCGTTTTTATAGAGAAATCTCTGAAAGCAGAAGGGGTTGAGGGAGGGTGAGGTAAAAAGAAATAAATCATTGTAGTCTCAGGAACAGTAATCCTTGTTGAGGATTTTGGCTGATTGATATAAATAACATCGTCCCCGCCATCTGTCCGAAGAGGGACCTTTCCAGTCAGTGTTAAGCTGCAACGGCAGAATAATTAATGAATGGTGTCCTTTGTGCTGGTAATAAAGACAAGACAAATTATGTTATAATCCAACTGCTGCTCATTTGTCACAGCCAAATAAAATGTCAAATAAAAGTGAGGGGGGCACTGTGTTTGTTTAATGGACTGCAAGCTACCTGTTTCTATTGTTGACAGACAACTAGCGTGTAAGTTCTGAATGTTGCAGGAGAGAAAAACCTCCAAACAGAATTCACGTTTCCTCGCGAGTGGGGGCGGGAATGGAGGGAGACTATGGGGGAGGACTGGCAGATAAACATTGAAGTAAGTTTTAATTAGAGAGCCATAATACCACCCGCTCCTCTGAGTAAGTTGGTTGCGATTCCAGTGCAAAAGCGCTGCCTGGAAAAGTCCAAGTTCAAAACAGACGAGCTATGTGCAAATCTGTAAGAATTTGGTAGGGCTCTCATCTTGCGTTTTCAGGATAGACACATTCATCCAGTTGCTAGGAAAGCCAAATAATGAAAACATAGCTGGGATTTAGCAAGTTCCACTGGGAATTACCTATGATAGAGGGCAGGGCTGCACTTCCTCAGAACATGCTCCTGCTGTAAAAATTCACAAACCTGGCATTCATACAGGCATCTGTCGCTTGCTCTAATGCCAGTTCATAGTATACATACAAACATCTGCTTCCGTGCACAAAGGGATACAGAGCGCTTGACAGGTCTGTGTTAGCAGGGTTCGCAATGCCAGTTCTTTATGCAAAAACCCTAATGCTTCCCGTCAAGCCATTAGAAGTGATACAATCAGCCCAGACCCCATTAAGCCATCAGTGTCCACCTGTGATAAAGATGGCCATTTGTTTTCTTAAAGCCCACTTAATGTCTGCTTAACTCAATTTGTCAGGAAATGTAGAACAATTTCCTCACAGCCTGAAATTTGGTAGTGGTTCAAAGTCAAAAGGCCAGGTCTAGTCCTATTCAAATGATATAATAAACAGTCTTCAAATCGAAATCTCCCTTGAGGAGCTGATGTTTACTTTTAAAAAAATTATGTTAGCTAGAAAAGAATAACATTTGCATCCTTTATTGTTTTTTTTTTTAATTCCTAAAGTCCTGGAAGATGTCTACCAGTGGAAAAGGCCATTGCTTGATTATATGAGAAAATAACTTTATTCTCTTTTAAAATTCAGCCTGAAATTGGTTTTAGAAAGACCAGAAGAACCTTTGCAAAGCATGAGTCCCTAACGATAGCAATCACTTCCAGACTCTTTAAGGAATCACACCGTAATATGCCCAAGTTTACTTTTTAGTCTAATTCTGTTTAAAACATTCTCTGTAATGCTCATATTTCTAGTTTGTTGGAGGTTGATACTGTCTTTTTGTATACCTTGAAACAGATAATAGATTTTTTTGGAAAATATTTTTTAAATGATTATTAATCAAACATAGGGGCTTGCTTTGCCACCATCCCAATTCACTTTTAAACACATGGGCTATTTGATAGACATATATAACTGGCCATCTGGAGGACAGAAAGGAATCGGAAGACATTTCTAAGATTAACCAACAGGGGGCTCTCTTAAATATCCCAGATATACTGACTTCCTACCATTCCAAATTCCATTCAAATCTAACTTCAATTCTGAAAAGAGTTTCAATTGAAACTTTAATTTTTGATCGCCTAATAACTTCTACCCTCAAAATGTTTAACTCTTAGTTCCTTGTGATTCTCCTTGGTAAAACCTGGAGCTAACTACTGATACCAAAACTCTGAAGAATAAATTCTCAGCTGAGAATGTGTGGAAGGTGAACTAGAGAACTGAGTCAGTTATTTGGATAATTTAGTCGGCACGTATTAATTGTGTATCTAATATGTACAAAAATATTGAGACAAAAGTAAAGTTTAAGGGTTTAAATTTGCTGAATATGACCTCATTTCTAAACTATGCTACCGGTATGAAAGGCTTTAATGAATTTAGTTTCCAAAAGAGAAGAGAAATTGATATGATTTAAAGGGACAGGCATAAGAATAAAATGTGTGCTTCAATGTAAGCTCTATAGCAGTCTTTTTTTCTCTGCTTAGAAATATCACCATTAAGTCTCATCCATGAACTAGTGTTGTGTTGATAGGTTGTATTTCCCATGCTTCAGTCCTAAAGGCAATGTAACTCCCTAAGGAAAGATTTGATTGAGGAAGAATCAGAAATTAGAATGTGGAACGAAACATATTTACATATGTGGCATTGAGGATCCTAGGTCTTTCTTCAAGTTGCAAAGATATAGTCCTGTGGCATTTTATATTTCCTGTCCTCTCCCTGAAAGCACCCTATATCTAGTATTTTCACCCGTGAAAATAAAGTATCAAACTCCAACCTTTCTTTCTTGATTCTGGAATATAGGCACTAAATAAAAGATTAAGTGCAACAGAAATACCTAGAGGAAAGTCTAGTATATTATTTTCCTAGAAATGGTTTGATTTGTGAAAATAGTATATTTTTCTGTGGCTTAGAACACCTAAATGTTCTGTACCAAACACAGAGAGATTTAGTTTTGTTACAAGATAGCATATACTCAATATTAAAGAAAATTTGTAAAGCACATTTAAAATGGAAGACAGTGATCTATATTCCTGTTATTCAAAGATAACTTATCATGGCTAATATTTTGGTACATTTTTCCTACCGTCTTTTTAATTAGCTGTTTGGGGAAAGCTATAATTATTTGGTATCTAAGCAATTGTACAAACTTAAAGTTGTCTCTTTTAACAGATTACAAAAATAATAAATATTTGTTGATGCTAACTTGAACAGAAAAGTAAAAAGAAAAAAATGAAAATTACTCTGAATTTCACCATCGTATTCTGTAGACCTGTTTGTTCTGCATTTTTCCCCATATTTAATTTTTAAATACATACAAAATAGGAAAATTTGGATACAATATTCATCATTGCTTGACTGTTCAGTCTTTACCACTTTGATTGTCTCCCTGATTTAGTTGTCTCTATATAATTATTATAGATAAAAAGGATGTTCACTAAAGATTCTCAGGAATAGGACTAAACATTCTGCTGTTCTATGAAACTCTGCTTTTTGAGAAGGGAAGACTTAAGTAATTCTCCACTGCAATGTTCTAATAATTGTGTTTGCTAACAAATGCCAGAACTGAATAGCATCAGTCACTGTTTTAAATGGGCATTAGAGATTTCACCTGAACTGTGAAGGGTGGACCACAATAAAATCATTTCCTGATACTGAGAATAAAATGAAAGCCAGAGGGAAATAATTCAATGGGGCGTTTTGAGTTTGGGGTCCAAGTAAGTTTAAAAAGATATGTAGTTTCGTTTATAGTATCTCTATTTTTGAGTTCCAAATTTTGACTCATCACTCAATACGCTTACATAAGCTTTCAAATAAACTTTTCAAGAAAGTAGTGCTATTGTAAATCTTTGCATAGATGTCTTTCTGTTATCCTAATGTGAAAAAGATGACTGAAGAGTGTACACAGTTTGAGGACCACAGCTTTTCCCTCTGAAAAACAGGTACTGCTTTGTTTTGCTTCAGAATTTAGTCAGATAAGTCTTAGGAAAGCCTATATGGCTACTAACTTAGTTTTATTTGGGCTGTAATAATTGTAGGATAGTGCTTGATCTTCATCATTACAAAGTTTTGCCAGAATATATTAAAATAATATATTTACTCAGTGATGTATTCGTAGAACCTAGCTGTCATTTTTAAAACTGAGATTGTTTCTTTCACTCACATTTTCCTTAACTTTATCTTTGATTATTGTGTATTTTTCAAATACACTCTTCCTCAAGTACATTTATAAGTTGTAGTTGTTGTTCAGTTGTTCAGTTGTGTCCAGCTCTTTTCAACCCCATGGACTGCAGCCCGCCAGGCTTCCCTGTCCTTCACCATCTCCCAGAGTTTGCTCAAACTCATGTCCATTGAATTGATGATGCCATCCAATCATCTCATCCTCTGTCACCCCCTTCTCCTCCTGCCTTCAGTCTTTCCCAGCATCAGGGTCTTTTCCAATGAATCAATTTTCACATCAGGTGGCCTAAGTATTGGAACTTCAGCTTCAGCATCAGCCTTCCAATGAATACTCAGGGTTGATTTCCTTTGGGATTGACTGATTTAATCTCCTTGTGGTTCAAGGGACTCTCAAGAGTCTTTTCCAGCACCACAGTTCAAAATCACCAATTTTACAAAAATAAATTGTAGATAACCTCTCAATGCTCTGACTTCCAACATGCCTTCTCCTTCCTATCATTTTTTGTTTCCATGTTCTGGACACTTCTCTTGTCATCCATATCACTGACCTAATTTTTCTGCAATGACAATTTCACCTTTAATGTAAACTTTCATTTTGTTTGCATTTTTAGTTTTCTCACTGTCTTTCCTCACCATCTATCTCCTTATCATCTCATCTGAGGATCCTTTCATCTTACCCAGTTGTCTCCTAATGGCTTGCTGATCCTTTTCATTAGACTCCTTGATGTTCAACATTCTACTAAAGATGCTAAATAGTTTCCTAATTGTCTCATGGTCATTGTGAAAGTTCTGCATTTCTGAGCACTGGTCTTATCTAAAAAGAGCTTTTCATAGGTCACGCATTGTTGAAACTTTTGTTGTGTTTGCATGCCTGGGTGCTAAGTCACTTCAGTTGTGTCCAACTCTTTGCCACCCTATGGACCACAGCCCACCAGGCTCCTCTATCCATGGGGATTCTCCAGGCAAGAATAATGGAATGGGTTGCTATCCCCTCCTCCAGGGGATCTTCCGGACCCAAGGATCAAACCCTCATCTCCTGCGTCTCCTGTATCCGCAGGCAGTTTCTTTTCCCATAGTGCCACCTGGGAAGCCCTTTGTTATATTTATTCATTTCAAAAGGTGGATGCATATCCAGCATTCTGTGTATTGCAGGTTGCTTTTTATGCTCTACTTTAGCTCTCCTCTAATCTTTGTCCTGGAACATCATCCAGATGACAAATTGATAAACACAGCTCTTATATTAATTCTTTTCTAGCATATTTATTGTCTTATGACCCTACTATCCTGATGATTTTTCTCCCACCACATTGCTTAGCTCATTGGTATTCTAAAAGATTAAAGACATACAATATTAGAATTCTAAGAATGTGTTCCAAATAGAATTTTGCCAGTCTCCACTGATCCTAGGTTTTACATATGGGACTACAATTCCTATGGTGATATGTGCCATTATCTGCCTTCCACTCTCAGTTGTTGTTATCACCATCATCATCATCATTCTGCCTTCCGCTCTCAATCTCCCCTGTTATTTTGTGGAAATTGTTATCTCTATATTATTGCAGACAAAAAAGAAGTCTCCATACATAGTTAGAAGGGGAGAAGACAGGTGAGGAAGGAAATCCTTCACAGTACTCAGCTGTATGCATGGAAAGGGGTGCTGCCTAGTCCTTTGGGCTGAGTCTTTGATTCTGAAATCAGTTGGCTGAAGAAAGGAAGAGAAGGCTATTTCTGCTTTAATACAGGCAAAGTCTCTGGTTCAGTAGTTCAGTAGTGCAAGTGATCTCACCACTGGCATTTTCCAATTAAATTTCATATGTCTTAAAGGAAATTACTCTTTAACTTTTTGTCACCTTGTTGCCGGTCAGTCCCTGTTATTTTAAGCATTTTAGTCTTTTTTTCCTGTGTCTTCAAGCATATTTAGTGACAGGTTCCAAGAGGTGGTTAGGTGTTGCCACCCAGATGCCATTTTTAAAGCAAAAGTCAAGATTTGCATCAAGAACCTCACATCGAAAGTTTGCATTCAAATTCTCCCTTGGAGCGTGACCTCTGTCTATGACTTCTTCACATTTGCATCTTTACCTGGAAATGGTAACAGACCTGAAAGGAGGAAATTTATTTTTAGTCATGCCATTTGCAAGGCCCTTTGAGCTTCTAAGAAGATGTTTAGAGTCACAAAATGTAAATCAATCATTTATCATAAAGATAGATTTCAAAATATTATTTTTCCATTTGGGGGATTTTTTTCATTGTGCAAACCACACCTTGGTTCTTTATAAAAGTAATTTTGGACTTTACACCATAGGGAAAAAAGTTTCTATTGGCTTGAATTGAGGGTAAGGAGGTGTGTAAATGGCCTCAAGTTATACATTTTTTGCAGAGGAAATATCCTCCAGATGCTCAAGTCAGCCTTTTCTTGGCAGACAACTAAGAACCATACCGAAACTGAGTCTAAAATCTTTAACAAAAGATTTCCACAATCACTTACCTTTGGAACGGACATTAATTAAAAGAAACAGTCATATCCCCTGTGATCAGAGTTTAACTACGATGAATCAGAGTTCACCACACAATTAACACTTCAAACTGATTAGCAAATGGAAATCATAGCAAGAAATTTTGAGGTTAAAATAGTGAATGGACATGTTCTCTCACCCAGCTCACTGTCCCTTATCTTTTAGAGGGAAAAAAAAAAAAAAAAGCACTTCAGTCATAACGAACTGGGCAGATTTTGTTTTCCGTGAGGTGTTTGCCATTACATATTGCACATAATGTATGGCGCTGTTAGGAGGAAAAAATTGGAGTCAAAGTGGCTGGAAAGTTAGGTCTGCTCTGTAGCACTGTGAGATTGTTGACATCTGCCGAGGTTGGAGCGCTCAGTAAGCAGGAAATGGGGTGTCACTCTGAGTGGTAGTTTACCATTATCCTGGCATCCTAATGAAGTGTCTGCAGTGCACAGAGCTTCTGGATGGCATCTTAACGCACGGCTAAGCAAAAGCACTTCTCTCCCTGTCACTGTCATCCATCTGCCTGCACCCTACTGTAGCCAATGGGATGGAACCATGCTACAGTGTGCTAGAAGCCATTTAGAGTTGCACATTGCATAATCAGTCCCATCAAATATGTAAAAAATGGCTATTATTGGTTATTTTCTTCAAACTCTGGCACCTGGAGTTTGATACATTAAGGGTAAACTTTTCCAAGTGCTGTTTATGATATTAATTCTACATTCCCCCCACTATCTAAATGGGAATGAGTTTCATCTTCATTGTCTTAAGTCCTGTTAATGGACTGAAAGAGTTGTATGAATATTCATTAAAAACTTCACTGTACATCACACTTGGTGATTCCATCAATTTACCATAGAATGGAATGGTCATTTTCTTTTAGATAACCATTTTTAAGAAAAGGACAAAAAATAAGATCAACTCTAATCACAAATTGGTTGTTTTCATCTTTGAGCACATCATTTAGTTTGCTGTGATAGTTTGAGGTCTTTGGATAAATTTCTTTAAAGACACAGTGCATTTTACCAAATATATTTGCAGTTTAAGCTAGTATTGTCAATGCCAGATGATTAACTTTGGTGCTTTAACATCACCTCTGACAAAACTGGCATGCAGTGGAGAAAAGGATATCTGTTATTAGGTGGATAAGTAGAGTAAGGCATGTGTGTTGTCCTCCCAAAACTTCTCGATGGATCATGTGTGATCCTCTGGTCATGGTTGCAAAGCAGCTGGGATGTGTGGCAAGAACTGATGTGGTAAGATGGCCGCAAAGTTGAGAAGGTGCTTTCTGCAAGAGGGGCAACAAGAATCTGCTAAATTGGAGGTGGGGTGGTGGGTTGGGGTTAGATAAACAAGAGGGCATAACGTAATTCGGTTGCATCAGGACTTTTTTCACAGACATTAAAAACTATGGTAAACATAACAGCAGGGAGGCTTGTACTGCAGCACAGTGGGAAGCTTAGCGCGTCTGCCTGCACTCTGCCTGGCTCAACCACTGCTAGGAGTCTCCGAATTTCATTAGCACTCAACAATTCACCCAGTTCCCCAGAAAAGGAGAAAACCCAGGCAGCAAAGCCCCTCACTAATTATGGTAAATGCTCCCAGGTTACAGTTTTGGGGGGACAAGGATGGCAGAATGATGTTAAGCTAGAACAAAAGAGTCATTCTGAAATTAAAAAAAAATAAAAGGGATTGTTTGTTTTAAATCAGTGCAGTCTTTCAACGGGTAAGACAGTGTTTTAGAATATTAGACTCCCTCTTTACTATGAAATTTTAGATGACCTAACCAAAGTGTGTGCAGATCTTCTTGAGCAGTGAAAGCACAGGTTGGTTTCACAAATGATATCCTCCACTCCACCCCCTGCTCCCAAATTTATGGAAGTTCATCTCACAAATCTCTGAAATAGAAATTGTATCCCTTGGAAGAAATTTGTAATAATACAGAAATTAGTACGGAATCATATGTAACAAGACAGGCAAACTACTGTAGATTACTACAAAATCCTACATGTCAAATTCAAGTTGTTATCTCCCTCTCAAAGAATGGAGTTATTTGAAGAAAATATTAGTTTTTTCAAAGGAGAGTGGTCTGCTATTGATGCCCATAAACATTTTAAATGGTACAGTTTTTTTAATGGAATGATAGGTGTTTATTTTTGCTAAATCCAGACTTGGCAATCTGGTTTCTTCATTCGTATCCCCCCAGCTGCTGTCAGCATTACAGCACATCAGCTTTCCTTCATGTACGGATATTTCTCCAGAACTCATTTGCAAGAGTCGAAGCAATATTAAACACCACATCCAAACCTCTTTTAAACACACAAAGAGATGGGAAAACACTTCAGAACTAGACCATTGAGAAAATCCTCCTTTCAAATTTACTGTTTGCTTCGCATGCTAGTGTAAAATATCCCACAAAGTCCCGTTTGTGATCCATTTGAAACAATCTTGATTTGCTTAAATTGTCACATTCTTCTTGCACATTTCTTCCTAAATGCAAAAATGGCAAAGAATTCTCCTCTCTCTTCATTACAAAAGTGCAGAATTTCTGGTTTGTTTATTCCTAATGGAACACTTGAGAAAGAAGGAAATATATAAATATCTCCTTCAGAAGATTAGTTGTCTCAATCTTTTTAAAAGAGAATATTTGTTCATTTCTTCCCCATTGTAAACAATTGGGCTTTTCATTGTAATTTTGCATTGTCAAATTAATGGATTTCACTTTACTGCCTTGGTCCCATGGTTCCAAAACATCGTCCTTTCTAATATCCTTATTTCTTTTATATTTATATATTGATGTATGTCATTTAAGACATAGATAGTTAGGGAAAGAACCTAAGCTCCTTTTTCAACAAATTTGTTGGAGGAACCTGCTGCTTCATTGTAACTTACTGGAACAGAACTTGCAAAAACTCACAGTCTAACAAAGTAAACTATATTTTACTTCTTATGAGAACACATTCCCAAGCAAAGTATTTCAGGCAAAAAATGGTGTACATGTTTTGAGTATTTCAAACCAGGCATCGGAAATTTTGTCTAATCTACTGGCAAATATTCTATTGATAAAGTCAAGAACGGAGAAAACTCTGGCCCCCAAGACAGAAGAGAGAATAAGCAAAAAAAGAAATGTGGACAGTTTATCAGCTTCAATTTCTAAAGTACTTTGCAGTCCCTTTATAGAATGCAGATGAAAATCCCCTAACTATTCAGAAAGTATGTCCATGTTTGCCTACCACATATGTGATTCTTCAAAAATTATATCAAGGATGTTAATGAAAAATATGGCTAATAATTTCAGGAAACTATAAAGAGAAAGAAGAGAGAGAGGGAGAGGAAAGCAAGCTGTGGCAAAAAAACCTGGGCTCAGCAGCTTTCTGAGGGGAATGGTGAAATGTGACTATGTGATTTATAATGAGAAAAGGTATCTACAACATACAATTTTCTACCTAGCTGCAAATAATAATTCATAGTGATGTCCCTTCCAGATAAAAGACCTTTGCTATGTAGGACCCATGTGGTAAAATGATCATGATAAATGTCAGACCAGTGCAGGTAACGGCTTTACAAACCATTAAGATTAGCTGGCTCTTTTTGCCGATGATAACAGTAACCATGCTGTGACTCTATGTGGTAATAATATCTCAGTCCTGATAAATACCAGAGCCAGGCAGAGGTGTTTATCATTCCCAGTTCAGAAATGCTGACTAAAGTTACCACATGTTGCCTGTTTTTCTTCTTTTACAATAGCCTTACAATTAACAAAAAGAAAGTTGAATCACAAAATTATTTTATTCCCCATTTCTTAAAGGATTCTAATGTTTGTGAACTCTCCCCTGTTCTCAATGTCACTGTGTGACCAACACAAATGAACTGGCTGGAGAAACAGTTTGCCATGCTAACCATTATCTTCTCTTGAGAGGTCTTTTGTTCAAAATGAATAGTTATGGATAAAGTTGAATATGCTTCTTCAAAACAGTGGAGAGAAAATATCTCTCCCTTCACATTTTTCTTGTGTAACAGATCCTAGTTATTTTCAGGTGGGACTTTTTAAATCCCCAGTAAATTTAATTTGTCTACCAACGAAAGGAGGTAGACACATATGAAAAACTTTAAATCTAGAAAAGTATTTGTAGAATTGCCACCCTCATGAAAATGTACAAAGATAATGCTAATATAAATAGCAACTTGAGTATTTGAAAAGAATTACTGGTTTATGATTAGAAAGATGTCAAATGACTCAAAACGATAAGACTGTGTTTTGTTGTTGTTTTTTTTTTTAAGAAAAAAGCTTGTAAAACCAGATATGTAAGGATAAATATAGTTTACAGAAAATTCTCACAGGAGAACTAAATAAACTACTGAGCTTTATTTTCTCAGCACACACTATCGCCTGAGGATGAATTAGTATCATTTGTAAGTTACAGAAATGTACTTGGCCACCACGACACTTCCAAAATTACTTTGAAAACAAGAAATTTTAGGGAGGGTAATACGATCATGCTTTTCCTGTGAAGACTGCCGCCATTACCTTACTCTTTGATTCAGACAAAGAAGGGCATTGCTGCAAAACTGAAGAAATTTGTTTTCAGAGACAGTTTCAGTTTGGTGAATTTTAGAAAATGTTATCATCCTAAGATTGACTGCACCAAAGCAACCCACTCCAATATTCTTGCCTGGAGAATCCCACGGACAGAGGAGCCCAGTGGGTTACAATCCACGGGGTCACCAAGAGTCAGACATGACTGAAGTGACTTAGCACATACGCACGCACATCGACTTGTGAATGAGAACCAAGCTCTCTTTGATAATGGACTGCTTTCAAAGTATTCACAAAGCCAATACATACTATGGGCTGTTCCTGTTTAGGAAACAGCACTAAAGAGTAAAATTTATGGCTTCATATGATTTGGAAAATAACCTTGAACTATGAGCAATCAGGGCAGATAGAGATGATGATTTAAAAGAAAGATTTTAATGGGAAGGGTACTTACATTCAGTAGTACTTACAATATATGCGTTCATGTACATTGAAACAAAATTCTACATACAATTGTATGATATATGTATATGGATTTTGTGTGTGTGTCTGTGTTTAAGTAGGAACTGGAAGCATTAAGAGTTCAAGCAACTTGCCCCAACTATACTATAGAGCATGATTCCTAACCTAATTTTTTCAGACTCCTTCATGATATACCATTTCTCTTAATTTATAGCAGGAGTTTAAAGCATCTGTCTATTTTTATCCATTTGTAAGTCTTGAATGTTCTCCCTTTGTACCTAGTGTTTCTCCCTGAAGTAAATGTTAGTTATTTAAAGAAATTTATCAAGTGATTGTTTGCATGACTTGGATGATCCTTTAACACCCAACTCAAATTTTATAATTAAAAAGCATATCCTCAAAGATTTGCATCCAGTTGTAGGGTACACTAAAAAAATAAATAAATAAATAAAATGTTCTCTGAAGATAAGCATCCCTCCTACAAGCTAGGACAGTCTGTAACTAAATTCTGAAATGGTGATGATACAAAGAATAGAAAGTGAATAGAAATTAACTGCTCTCTTCCAAATATAGCCTTGACATATAAGCAACAGCCGTTTTTTTCATATAGGATGCTCTATACATTCCAGCATAACTTTCAGAAGCAGAACAGCTGTGACGTATATTGACCTCCTCAAAACAAAGGGGTACAGTTATCCTTTTAGAATTACAGATAAATAGAATGAATAGTACTACTACTATGTTGTTTACTGGGAGAATCTGGTCTTTTATTCCCCTGGGTGAACCTACATATCAAAGCAGAGTTAATTTTGATATATGATTGAACTTGTGACTATAAATAAGTTAGGAATAATAAATGCATAGATCATAAGGCCGGCAAAGTGTCTGGGGGTCATCGGGTCTGGGGTTTTGCACTGCACAGAACTCTTTCCATCATTGTATAACTTTATCTTATCTCTGCAAAAAAGGCATTTGGCTGTAAATGTCCTTGTTTTAGTAGCAACATTTCATGCAGATAAATGCAAATGTAACCATCATAAACCATATTTTTAAAAATGTGCCCTCAAAACCATGAATCAAGGGAAAACTATAAAGCTACATCCTTATCATAACATTAAAGGCTATCACATCATGTAGGAGCTGTTACTTCTTTAAGTAGCTTGGAGTTGTTTTTGAAGAAGCTCATTTACAATAGAGTTTGGTATAATTTGAGAATATGGGGCCAGGTGGGTGAGGAATAGGCCTTAGTGAAAAAAAACAGTTTACTATTTTAGTATATATGTGCATCCCATGTATATTTTCCATAGGCATTTTTTGCAACTGGGTGACTAAAATGAAGTCCTCCAGAAAAGTTTTGTATGCAGTATGGGTTCACAGCTCAGACTGGAGAGGCTATTGGAATCTGAGTGGGAACTAAAATGTAAGTATTAAAGTAGATGGGCTTCCCTGGTGGCTCAGCCGATAAAGAATCTGCCTGCAGTGTGGGAGACCTGGGTTTGATCCCTGGATTGAAAAGTTCCCCTGGAGAAGGGTATAGCTACCCACTGCAGTATTGTGGCCTGGAGAATCCATGAACTGTATAGTCCATGGGATCACAAAGAGTCGAAAACGACTGAGCAAGTTTCACTCAAAGTAGATACGAAAGTAAATCAGAAGGGTATGAAGGTAAGAGCAAATGTGAGAGGAAAAGGCCCAAATCATGGAGTGTTTTCCTACCGTTTACCTAAGAGGTTCTCTAATTCTCTGTGTAGAAAAGGTTCATTTTCTCCCTTTTCGTCATAATGTAAGAGTCAGAGATGTCTGAAAGTCTTCTCAAAACTCTCAATACTTCACAATAATGAGAAACCATATGCTGGAGGAGAAATATTAATAGAAAATGCTGTCTTTCAGATGCTCACTGAATCAATTGAAGACAGTTGACGCATCTTTAGTAAGCTGTGTCTGAATCTTAGCTCATTAACCACTCCTGTATTATGTATGCTGATTCCAGCTCCTAATATGACACATCAATAAACCAGATCTGAAAAGGTGTCATTTCGATTTTAATGTATCCAACTCTATTTTTAGAAGTTCCTCCACTTAGAAGTGTTTGTGTTATTTCCTGATTTTACAAGCTATGGAAGAGTGGGTACAGTATTGATTTGAAGGGGAAGCTACTGCTTTCCTATAACCTTTTCAAACCTTTCTGATTATGTTGTAAGAACAATAAATGGCTCCTCCTTGATAATATTTCAGCCCTCTCTAATCTATTGTCCAGTACCCCCTCCATGACTTAAGTGGAACTTAACCACAGATATGTATGTACCACCATTCATTTCAGTTCCTCAATTACAAGTGAAAGCAGAGAAAGAGAAAAATATTTCTATTAAGTAGTCTTCATGTAGGATGTTTCTTACCAGCATATATGGAACAACCATGTACTTTTATAAAAATTCTTACATGGAACTAAGCTGCTCATCAAGCAGATCAACAGCCTCTCAAATTATTTAGTGTGCTGTGAAATGTCAGGCAACCATAGCAAGTGTCTTGTCACCAGTTGGCACCAACTCAGTTCAAGTATTAGGAACTATATTTTGAATGCTCACTATAACCAGGTAGTATGCCCGTGAGCCATATCTAGCATAGACCTCAAAAAAAAAGAAAAAAAGAGGGGAGGGGAAGTGATGAATATTTATACAGTACCTACATTTTGCTGGTCACTGTTAGGTACATTACATACGGTCTTGTTTAATCCATAAATCTGACCTCTTTGACATTTTTCAAAGAAAATAAAAAACTTTTCCAAGACCACACAAACCACACACACCACTTGTCCAACACTGCTAAAACACTGTTGTAGAATTCAAACCAAGGTCTGTCTGTCCCAATCTGTGTTCAGGTCTTTCCTTTGTTTACTAATTCTTTTTTTTTTTTTTTTAATTCAATTAACCTACTGTTTCTGCTGCTAAGTTGTTTCAGTTGTGTCCGACTCTGCTACCCCATGGACTGTAGCCCACCGGGGTCCTCTGTCCATGGGACTCTCCAGGCAAGAATACTGCCCTCCTCTAGAGGATCTTCCCTATCCAGGGATCAAATCCACAACTGTTATATCTCCTGCATTCGCAGGCAGGTTCTTTACCACCTAGAAAGCTCATTTTTCTAGTGCCATCTAGAAACTCCATTTAACCCACTATATGCCAGTAAAAGAGTTGCCTCAGTTTATGGGGAAATTCTCAGTTTAATGGGACAAATCTACAGGTATGCATGCCATGAACATACCATATGAAGTGTTATATATCAATAAATAGAATGTCCTAAGCACAATGGAACATAGAAGAGGGACTCTGCCTAGGGAGATTCATAATTCTTTTATCTGGTGGTTAAAAAGACAAAGTAAAGCTTTAACTCCTGCCCAGATACCATGACAGTGACCTTGCAATTATTTCCAATTAAGCAACCCCAACCTTTCTTAAACCTACTCTGCCTGGGTCATATATTCCCTAAAACTGAGGTTTGCTGGATATGGCCATTTAGACCACTCTCTACTTAACTGTCTATCAAGCTTAGATCATGGCTGCTACTTCTATAGACCTCAATGTTAACGGATCCTTTCTTCTGAGACTCTGACATTAAACTAATCATTGCCATGGCCAGAGTCTTCAATAAAATTAGAAAGGTCACCTTTCTTCCTTTCCCCTCCTCTCCTTCCCTCACCTTTCCCAATTTCATCTTTATTACTTGAATCAGAAGATCCTTGGGTAAATTAAACTACTAGCATCATGCCATTTTATGCAGAATGTACTCATCTCATAAATATATAAATGTATGTATGTTGTGTTGTTTAATCGCTAAGTCATGTCTGATTCTTTTGCAACCCCATGGACTGTGGCCTGACAGGCTCCTCTGTCCATGGGATTTCCCAGACAAGAATACTGGAGTGGGTTTCCATTTCTTTCTCCAGGGGATTTTCCTACCCAGAGATTGAACCCATATCTCTTGCATTGGCAGAGGGGTTCTTTATCACTGAGCCACCAGGTAAGCAATGAATGTTTATGTATAGGATCATTGGTGTGTGTGGAATTAGCTTCAGATGGCTAGATACAAAGTCTCCACGTGTCCCTAAGTGCTCTGTCCTGAACATACTGTACCAATTTGCTCTCATCTTTATTGACTTCTTTTACTTCTGAGTTTCTCATATCCCATAGGCTCCAACTGGTCCTCTGAAGCATCACATTGTCCTGCCATCATTAAGCTACAAGGGGGCTTTCTAGACTTTTGGCAGAAAGATTAGATCTGCTGTTGCTATGATGTTGCAACTACCTTTTCTCTTTTGCTCTCCCCTTTGTCTCTTTCATTTGCAGTTGTCCAATCCATAGTATGTTGGAACTCTTCTAAGAATAACTGCAATTTTGAAAGCTCTGAGTGTGGGAGGCATTATTTATAGGCCTTTGTGGTTTTTAGAGGAAGAAGAACCACTTCTAAGCAGAGTTCTACTAAGACTACCCCCACCCTATTTCCTTGTTCAGTTCAGTTCAGTTCAGTCCAGTCGCTCAGTCTTGTCCGACTCTTTGTGACCCCATGAACCACAGCACGTCAGGCCTCTCTGTCCATCACCAACTCCTGCAGTCCACCCAAACCCATGTCCATTGAGTTGGTGATGCCATCCAACCATCTCATCCTCTGTCGTCCCCTTCTCCTCCTGCCCTCCATCTTTCCCAGCATCTGGGTCTTTTCAAATGAGTCAGCTCTTCTCATGAGGTGGCCAAAGTATTGGGAGTTTCAGCTTCAACATCACTCCTTCCAATGAACACCCAGGACTGATCTCCTTTAGGATGGACTGGTTGGATCTCCTTGCAGTCCAAGGGACTCTCAACAGTCTTCTGCAAAACCACAGTTCAAAAGCATCAATTCTTCGGTGCTCAGCTTTCTCCACAGTCCAACTCTCACATCCATACAAGACCACTGGAAAAACCATAATCTTGACTAGGCGGACCTTTGTTGACAAAGTAATGTCTCTGCTTTTTAATATGCTGTCTAGGTTGGTCATAAATTTTCTTCCAAGGAGTAAGCGTCTTTTAATTTCATGGCTGCAATCACCATCTGCAGGGATTTTTGAGCCCCCAAAAATAAAGTCTGACACTGCTTCCACTATTTCCCCATCTATTTCCCATGAAGTGATGGGACCGGATACCATGATCTTCATTTTCTGAATGTTGAGCTTTAAGCCAACTTTTTCATTCTCTATTTTCACTTTCATCAAGAGGCTCTTTAGTTCTTCACTTTCTACCATAAGGGTGGTGTCATCTGCATATCTGAGGTTATTGATATTTCTCCCAGCAATCTTGATTCCAGCTTGTGCTTCCTCCAGCCCAGCATTTCTCTGGTGTACTCTGCATATAAGTTAAATAAGCAGGGTGACAATATACAGCCTTGACATACTCCTTTTCCTACTTGGAACCAGTCTGTTGTTCCATGTCCAGTTTTAACTGTTGCTTCCTGACGGGCATGTAGGTTTCTCAAGAGGCAGGTTAGGTGGTCTGGTATTCCCATCTCTTTCAGAATTGTCCACAGTTTATTGTGATCCACACAGTCAAAGGCTTTGGCATCGTCAATAAAGCAGAAATAGATGTTTTTCTGGAACTCTCTTGCTTTTTCCATGATCCAGCAGATGTTGGCAATTGGATCTCTGGTTCGTCTGCCTTTTCTAAAACCAGCTTGAACATCTGGAAGTTCATGGTTCATGTATTGCTGAAGCCTGGCTTGGAGAATTTTGAGCATTACTTTACTAGCATGTGAGATGAGTGCAATTGTGCGGTAGTTTGAGCATTCTTGGGATTGGAATGAAAACTGACCTTTTCCAGTCCTGTGGCCACTACTGAGTTTTCCAAATTTGCTGGCATATTGAATGCAGCACTTTCACAGCATCATCTTTCAGGATTTGAAATAGCTCTATTTTAGCCAGATACCCTCTTCTGCAGGATAGTTTCCTGTAATTCCTTAGAAAAAGTTTCCTTTGAAATAGCATACAAAAAAAAAAAAAAAATCTGTCAGTTTCTACACTCTTTCTTCAGGACTGTCCTGATAGCTCCACAGATTGAAGGAAGCTCCTTATACTGTGTGTTCCACTCTCCATGGCCTCAGTTCTCATGATCATCTCATACTCCAACTATAAGCAATCTACTTTCTAAACAGAAAGGCCAAAAGGCTACGAAGATAAGTTATGCCCCTGTACACAGCCTCCCCAGAAGTCCCACATAACACTCTGACTACAGTCTCATTGGCCAGACAGTGTCAGCTGGTCACTCCAGCTGCCAAGGAAGTGAGGAAATGATCTCTTTTAGCTGCATATGGCCATCTTCTCAACAATGGGATGGTCTAGCTAAGGAGGAAGAGAATGGAAACTGGGTGGTGTGTGCCTCACATATTATTCTCTTATCTCCTATCTTTTCTAGCAGTGGCCTCTTTAGAATCATCAGGAGCTCTGTACTAGAAGTTAGAAGTAAAGTACAGAAAAGAAAGCTATCTGAGTCAATTATATAAAGAGCTTAAATTCAAGAAGTTATTATAATTCTGAGCTCTTATTAAAACTATGGTAAGATAAACTTTCTAGTGTACTAAGTAACTCAGTTCTTACTGTGCCACTCATGCCCAGAAAGGCAAAAAGAAACAAAATGAAAGAAAACAACCTATGTGCATGTAGTTTGGAACAACTTCCTATTTTTTTAAATGTATGTGACTAAATATTATGCTTTCAAATTTATTTGCATTTTTTTTGTTTTACAGCAAAAATGAAATGTATTAGGCAGAAAAGATAGCATAGAACTAATAAAAATAATCTTTAGTCCTCCACAAAATTAAGCAAAAAAATAGAATATTGGTAATTGAATCAGAATATATGTCCTTGTGTGTTTGTTTTCTAATGCTGCTATGACAAATTATCACAAACTCTGGCTCCAAACCATAAGAATTTATTATCTTATGTTCCTTAAGATAAGAAGTTTGAAGTCTATTTTGTAGAGCAAAAATCAAGATGCTGGCAGGCCTGTGTTCCTTCTGGAGGCTCTTTCCTCACCTTTTCTGAGATTTAGAGGCTATCTTTACTCCTGGACCCATGGAGTATCACGTAGCCATAGCTCCTTTTGCTTTCATTGACATATCCCCTTCTCTCTCTGACCCTGATCCTCCTGCTTCTCTCCTGGCCACCACTGTGATAACACTGGGCCATCCAGATAATCCAGAATAATCCCCCCATCTCAGAATCCCTAATTTAATTGGGATTAAATCCCTAATATGTAGAAGGTAATGTATTCACAAGTTCCAGAGATTAGGCCATGGACATCTTTGGGAGGCCATTATTTACTCTGCCACAACTTACAAAATAGTAAAGCACTTATGAAAACTGGTTCAATACTTGATCTTAATAAGAAGATCGTGTGAGAGCCACACTGTTGCTGCTTTCATTTTCCCTTGATCTTATTCACAGTCAAAATAAAGAAACTTCATGGTGCTGATTTTCAGTATATTTATTCCCTAGCTTTACGTTTTACATTTGCTAAGACTTAGTCCAAAATTCTTCTTAGAAAGTTCCCTCATGCACCTGAGGAATCGTATTCTTTTCTAACTGTTTTTTTTTGTTTTGTTTTGTTTTGTTTTCAGAAAAGCAAGACAACAACACAAGAATCGAAGCTATAAAGTCTCTTGTACAAAAACTCCCTCCACCGAATCGTGACACCATGAAGGTCCTCTTTGGACACCTAACTAAGTAAGTTGTAAAAGTTTCTGGTTGTGTTGTCATATTCTCATTTCCTAAATGACCAATATTTAATTTCAAGTCTCTAGTACAAGAGTTTCTGAATGCATTGATCTCAGATTTCCCCCTCTAGCTGATCTAAGAACTCCTTCAGAAGCTGGGAAATGTACTTGAGGAAGGAAGGGAGACCTACAAAAGGAACTTTCAAAATAATCTCTTTTTCCTGACTTTTCAACAAGTACATGTTTGCTGACTGATTGCCACAACTGTAGCCAGAGCCCTGGAATGGGCTGGATTTACTTTATTATTTTAGTATGATGGCAGGAGCCTGAAATGATTTAGACATGAGTTCAAAACCTAGAGCCATCATGTACCAAGAGTGATGACCACATAGAAGTGATTTAAACTCTCTGATATCCAATTCCTTCATCTATAAGACATTGATGCCAACAGACAATGTAACATCTATGTAAACTGCTAAGAGAAAAAAGACAGTGAAAAGACCTAGAAGCCACACAGAGCTCAGTGTGTTTGACAAGCATAAAGCAGACCTGACTAGCTAGAGCCTCATGGATGAGGGACATGAGGGTGGAGCTGAGGTCATAGATGTTAGACCAGTGTAAAACCACATAGGTTCTTGCGGGCCACAGTGAGAAAGTGGAATTCCATTATAAATACAGTGATGAACCATAAAGTGTGTTAAATTAAGGGATTCTATACAAGATCAGCCTGGCTGACAGATGGAGAATGATTTCCAAAAGTGAAAGCAGGGAGACCTATACGGAGAAGACCATGGTAGTTCAGGCAAAAAGTAATGGTAGTTTCACTGTAAGCCTTAAAGAAGTATTTTGATAATGGGTCGAGTCAGATTTGCTGATAGTTAGGATGCAGTGGAGAAAGGAAAGGAGAAATTAAATGTTCCTCTTAGGGTTTGGTTTGGAGCAAATGGAGAAATGGTGGCGTTACCTAGATGAGTAAAACTGGGAGAAGGAAAAGGTTGAATAGGAAGAACTGACTGGAGAGCTGTGTTTTGGACACTTTAAGTTTGAAATGACCATTCCTCATTTGTCTTGTGTTAACACCTTCTTCAGACAATGCAGAGTGCAATATAAGTGATGAGGTTTTAGCTTTCATCACATACATATAGTAATGTTGAAGCCTGATAGATCGGGCAGTTTTGCTTTTGTGAGATTAAGTCTCTTTAATCACCCATTCCTTGGGTTGAGTCATTCCTATGGATTATTCAGTTAACCCACTACATAACTTTTAATTGTAAATATAATGCATGGAATTGCATACATGAAAAATTTAGGCAACTGTTGTGCTTATAAATCAAATTTGCCTTCCAGTCACTCTTAGCCTGCTAAGAAATAACTACACTTTTTGTATCTACCCTTCCAGACCTGTTCCTAATCCTAAAGACATGCAAATACACCTGTGTGTGCTTATTTATTGCATTAGAGTATACATTCTGCACGTATTGTTCTGCAACTATTTTGCAACTCAAGGACAGCTTCCCATTTCATTAAGCAGGTATCTGATTCTTTCTAACAATGGCATAGTATTCCATGGGATGGATAATCTATAACTTGCTTCACTGTTCACTACATTAGGGAACATATTTCAATCTAATTCATCATATTTCCTTCTTACTTATTTCACTCCCACCAGTGGAAGCTGTATCAAAGTTCAGAAGGTCCCTTATTGTTAGAATGCCCCTGCTTGTCACGTCCATATACTGGCTTTGGTGGGAAACCCCAGTGTGGTTTCTCGGTGAAAAGATGTTGGGCTTTGAAGAAATAGAGATCTACAGTCAAATTCTTGTTCTATACTTTATACTCCCTTTATGATCTCAAACACATAAAATCATATTAAATAATATCAACCATATCTTGTGGTTATGAGAATTAAATGAGATAATGCATATTAAAAGTCTGGCACAAGGTAAGCATTCCTCAAACGCTAATTCTTTTCCCTTAGGTTCCAGGCACACCATAAAAGGAGTTTCAAGTTGCATGTAAATACTGGAGTGCTTATTTCAGTAATTCTAACTGGACAAACTCATAAAGCAAATGGAAAAGTATACTCTTTAATGCTATGTAATACCTAGTCTCAGAGATCTTGAGAAATATCCATTACTCAGTCTCAAGTATGCCTTTGTTTTTCCAACTGAAAGAACAACTATAAAATGAGGAAACTGAGAATCAGCTAAATCCTACTTTGAAAACACACACACACACACACATACACACACTGAAGAGAGTCTATCCAATTAAAAACTTTGAAAGGATGAGAGTCATGCCACACAATCGCAGTATTAGCAATTAGTGCCTGATCGTGTCTCATATCTAAATTAATTCCCTAATTTTGTTAGAACTTTTGTTCAGTAGAGATGGAAATAGATGTTTTTAATAGAGATTTAAGATTGGGTTATTATATCACCTTCACAGCATCCACGTGATATAGTTTTCCATTTTAGATGGAGAGAAAGTGTTGTTTGCTTACCACCCACCTTTCTTGAGTTGTGTGACCATATTCCACCCTGCAATGATTTATAAACAGGGTTTAATTATGCACAAGTGTGTGCACATGATTATATCTTGTTAAGCATTTCTTGCTAAGTTTTTGATAAACAGCCAATCGTGGCATGTCATCAAAGCTTGAGAAGACTAAATAAGAAGATTGTTTAACGAGAATTTAAATGTATTCATGTTTGAAAGAATCATTAGAATGTTTTCCTTAGTCTTGATGTATTTGGTGGTTCTTCAGAAAATCTACCATCAACACTTGTATGTAGTGTTTATTCCAAATTGTTGCAAATATATATATATTTTGAAGTTTGTTTAGCAAAGTTCAGAGAATGCAATGAAGTGCCAAAAATTCCACTTGACCTACGTCGTACTCTATAGCCAACAGAATAGAAGTCCATTTTTGCAAAGCTCTGAGTTAAACATTCCCTTGAAAGCAGAGCAACTCCCAACTGAGAAAGTTTAATGCGCCACAGTTGAAGTAGAAGCTGGATGCAGGTGCTATTCACAAAAGCCAGAATTTTTTAAGGGTTATGATTATATTAAGCATGTGTGTGCATGCTCAGTTGCTCAGTCGTGTCCCACTCTTTGTGACCCCATGAATTGTAGCCCACAGGCTACAATACAGGCTCCTTGTCCATGGAACTTTCCAGGCAAGAATACTGGAGGGGGTTGCCGTTCCCTTCTCCAGGGGATCTCCCTGACCCAGGGATGAAACCTGCATCTCCTGCATCCCCTGCATCCCCTGCCTTGGCAAGTGGATTCTTTACCACTGCCTCACCTGGGAAGCCCATGTTAAGCATAAGATCACATAATGACCTCACAGGCTGAATAGTCTCATAGTCTAGAGTCTTCATTCTCGATCATACTCATGGTGAAGTATGTGCTTCTGCTGTGATAGATTGAGACCAGGAATTCAGAATACACTATCATCTCAAAATGTCATCAGCCAGAAATCTTTATTAATAGGCACTTTCACCAATTGACGTTACAGTGATAAGCACTAGAAGGTCCTGTAATACCCTCAGAGTCATATAAATGGCATGTTCTATCTCTGAAAGATATGTGGCCAATGTATGTTCCTTCAGCCTGCTTATTTGAAAAGGCAGGCAGGCAAAGTAGAGACGAAGTTAATGGGAAGGCAGACCTAGAAAGATAAGCATTGCTTGTTGATGGGTAGTAGCTTGAGCTTGAGAGCTAGGCAGAGAGGTTATATAAGAAACAGAACCACTGAGACTTTATCTGTTGGACGTTTGCATGATGTGCTCCGTTTTTATGGAAGAGTCCTCTAACAATAGAGTGTAGAGTGAATGAGACAGAAGAAAAGAACCCAAGAAGCCACTTGGAGAGGCAGTTAGATCGGAGTGATGGATCTTAGATGGAAAGCAATGGTCCAAGCCCTGCGACTTCTCAAAGGAAAATTCCACCCAGTTTTTGTTTCTCTCGCTCCTTCAAGCTCCTTATTTAGTCAGCCATAGGGATAAGTCTGGGGTTTCAATGCTGAGTAATTGTAAAAATAGTTCCTTCAACAGCAGTAAAAAAAAAAAAAAAAGCAAAAGAAGACACTGTTTAGAAGGGTGTACTTTTTTCTCTATTTTGAAATAAGACAGGGAAAAAGCAAGATGAGGTTAGAGAAGAATAAGGAGATAGAGTGAACTCTGTTTTGTTGGTGTGAGTTGAAACAAGCCCTCTAGATCTGCTGGTGGGGATGTTCTAACCAGCACGGTGGGAAGCCATAAATGCAATACAGCTCAAGAATGAAAGCCTTTCAGATCTTCTTGCCTTTTGAGCCAATATCTTAATGCCATTACCTATCCTAAGAAATGCTGGGGGAGGCAGGTAGTTGATGCAAATGAAATTTTACTATTTACACAAGTAGAAACTTGGAAACAACCTAAGCATTCAGGGACAGGGGATAGTTATACAGAACATGGCATGTCATATCAGCTTAATAAAATGTAGTTCATAGCTAGTTGTCTTTTTAATTAGGGAAATCCTTGCATTAAGTTAAAGACAGGGATACAATATTTTATATATTCAAAGAGAGTATAAGTATAAATATGTGGGAAAGTTGTGCATTTAGAAAAGACTGTAAAGCTGCTTGCTGAGATGTTAATATTTCTTTCTTAGAGTTGTTGAATCATGAAAGAATTTTTTCTTTGTGTGTTTCTTCTTCTCTCCTAGTAGTGGGATAGAAAGAGACATGGAGTTTAAGAGAGCCAGTAAAGAGAATAGGCTTTGAAGTTAGGCAGAAGTGAATGTGAGCCTTGGCGCTGCCACTTACTGGATGTGTAACTGTGAACTGACTTAACTCTAAGCTTCCTTTTTCTCATCTGCAATTCAGGATTCATAATAACACCTATTTCTGTGGTGAGGAGTAAAAGAAGAATCCTTTGAAAGAATCTTGCACAGTACCTAGCATATAGTAGGTTCTGGATAAGCATTATACATCAATATTTATTTTTTTTATCATGTGAGAAACATGAAATAATTCCTAATGAAATAAATACAGGAAGAACCGCTGAGGCTGGGTTGCCAAATTTCCTGACTTCCAGAAAGATTCTTTAGCTCACCACAAAATCTTTTGCCAGAACCTGAGTTCCGACACTGGCCTGACTCAGCCAGGCTCCCCTGGTCGCAGTGAGCTGCCTTTTTTGGAGGGCTGTTAAACCACCTGACACCTCCGTGGGGTACCCAGTCCCTGTGTGAATTCCCCTGCACAACTCTGTGCTGTCACCAACTCTCCGTCAACCTGATCTGAATCTTATCCCATGTTCTCAAACCCAGCTGTTTTCACCTTCAAAGTGGTATCTTGCTGATAAGAAAGCCCGGTCCACTTGACTTCTAGGCAGGCATTGGGACACTGGGGACAGACACAGGTCCTCCTTCACTTCCCGTTCAGAGCCTTCCATTATAGCAGTTTCCTAGGGACAGACAGTCCTCTTGCCTTGTTGTCTAACTTATCAGAATGGTTCTCACAGTGAGGATTTCCTACCACGCAGGACAGCACACTGGCCATGTGGAAGCCTGGTAAGTGAGATAATCTGAAGCCAGTAGGGCCTTACCCTTGGCCTCAAATCCCCAGTGTAAACACTCCTAGAATTTTGCCAGCTATATATCCACCTGCCATTGATGCTGACCTTTTCAAGTTCTAGAATTCCTGCTGCTGTTACTATAAATAAACTGTCCTAGCTATTGCTGAAGTCTTTTTTCACATTTTTATTTCCAGGATACAAATAATACATGAGAATTACAGAAAACTTAGAAGATAAATACAACAGTACTTTTCACTGTTAAATCAAACTCGTTAGCCAGATTTACTTTGTGGCATGCGTTTTGGAGGCCAAAACAATCTCAAATGTTTGAGGGTGGGTGGGGGGAAGATATAAAAGAACATGAAATCCCCAATGAGGTATACATCGTCCAGAGAAAGTTAAAATATCTCAGAAATGTGTAGCATTTAGAGGTGCTTAAAATAATGTCATTCACTGATTTTCAAAAACAGCTTTGGAAGAATATATTTGCTGCAGATTTTAGGTGCAAATAAACATTGTTGTAGGAGACTTGCACTTTGTAAAGTAGGCTAAGAAAAGCGTCCAGCTGTTCTTTGAATTCCAAGGTGAAAAAATGATATGGCTGAATACACAGATCTCCTGGAAGCATGCCAGTTGAATGCTTCATTGAAAGGTGAAAACTGTTGAGCTGTGGCTATTTTGTGAGAGTAAACCGATATTTAAAGCTTCTCTGTGATCTGCATGGATGTTAAATAAAATATTCTACAAAGGCATGTCAGAAGAACTCCAGTGATGATGACCTAGAAGTATAGGGATTGTTTGAGGAAATGATGCTGAGGAAGTAATTCATCTACCCAGCCTGTAAAATGGTCCTGTGGGTGTTTCTGAGATTTTGGGAGAGTGAGGGGATGAGGCATAGCCTGAGATGGACTGGAAAACCTGTGAGTCCTCGCCCTTCTCCCTGGTTTAGAGTGATGGCTGGTGAAGCTCTGCCTCCCATCAAGGCCTCTGAAAGCTCTGCTCTGGTGTGCCTTGGAGCAAGCTATGTTTTCCTGTGCTGCCTTCTGGCACTCCACCCTTTTTCTGTACACTTTGGTCTCTCACCCAACCACAATACCTGATATCCAAAGACTTGCAGGCCGTGGGTATTTTTACTGGAAAATAAAGAACCTGAGCAAATTGTTATTTTCCTTTTTTCTCTTTCTTTTTTCCCCCTGAGAAACAAGGGCTGCAAGTTGTTTGAAATAAGCCAGAAGCCTAATAGCTCCTTTGCTTGTGTGTTTGAAATGGCACCCTAATCACTTTGAAGAGCTAATGTACTTCCTATGGGTCTGAAATTTCTCAACTGGACTCCCGTGGCAGAATTTGGCCTGGTAGTTAAGAAAATTAATTACTCTGATCCTGAGGATGAAGCAATAGTTCCCAGCTCCCTGTAGTAATCATTAAAATGTCATCTACTTAGGAGACATCTTGGCACGGGATTTATAAGGTTTGTGAGCATGGGACTAAGGTTCAGTGATCCTTCCACTGGTGGATCCTTGTTCTGGAGGAAGGCTTTGAGAGATAAGGTTTTTAAGACGGGAGTAAAATGACTTTAAATCTTTTGATTTAACATTTGAATGTTAACATTAACCACTGAATAATAGAAAACAAAGCAAAACCTAACATGGCTACTGCCCATTTATCACTGTCTTTTCGACTGTTAGTGATGGCCCATCTCATGGGGTATTCCCCTCCGAAAAGGTAAGTTTTTTTAAGCTGTCCCAGCCTTCTCCACTATGAATCTTGGCCTTTTACCTAGAGGAAAGAACCAGGGATTTAGAATCAAAAGACATAGGCTCAAATCCCAACCTCAGCCCTTAGAAACCATAAGCCACTCAGTCATGTCTGACTCTTTGTAGCCTGCTGTTCCCTCTTTCCATGGGATTTTTCAGACAAGAGTACTGGAATGGTTGCCATTTCCTACTCTAGGGGATCCTCTTGATCCAGGGATCGAACCCAAGTCTCTTTGTGTCTTCTGCATTGCAGGCAGATTCTTTACCCTTGAACCATCAGGGAAGTACAATATTAGGAAAGCCTTTAATGCCTCTAACCCTCCCTTTTGCTTATCTGTGAAATAGGTCAAGTAAATTCACACTTTGAAAATGTTAACTGTGGAGTCCTATCCACTCTTCAGGAAGTCTTAAATGAGTGCCTACTGTATTCCAGGCGCTGGACTAGATCAGAGATTGGCAAACTATGGTTATGGATGACACCCAGCCTGCTGCCTATTTTTATCAACAAAATTTTATTGGGAAACACAACATACTTATGTGTATTGCCAGTGACTGCTTCCATGCTACAGAGGCAAAAGCTAAATCATTGTAACAAGTTGCACAAGGCCAAAAATAGTTACTGTCTATCCAACCCTTTACAGAAAATATTTACCTACCTTTCAACTGAATACCAGGGGCACAAGGGAGTCTCTGACCCTCACTTATCCTATAGTTTCCCAGGGTTGATAAATGAGTAAACAGTTATAATAAATACAGTGTGATATCACAAGACACTATAAGAGCACCAAGCAGAAGCTGAAGTTTAGCCAAGAGAAACCAAAGAATGCCTCCCAGAAGAGAAGACATGGGCTATTTTTAAGGATGTCATTTTGGCAGACAAAGGCCTCTATAGGCAGAAGGAAGACTGTGTACAAAGCGGCAGGAAGAAGGAGAATTACAGTATGATAAAGACATGGTGACTCCTCTGGAATGATAAATTAGGAAACATAAAAGAGGGGATAGGACAGAAGCCCAGAATGTAGTAAATTAGAGCTAAATTGTGATGAACCTCATATGCTTTGCTAAGGAGTTCGAAATTCATTCATAGACATTAGATAAATCACTGAATGATCTGAAGCAGGCAGAGATGTGATTTGACTTGTATTTTTAAAGATCACAATCTTTTTAAATGTGAAGAATAACTAGTAGGAGGGCAGCACTAGATGTAGTAGGACTAGTTAAGAGGCTGATACGGTGTCTAAGTCGGAGATACCATACGAAGGGAGTGATGGGGAGATGAGGGGAAGGGATGGCTACAAGAGGCATGGGGGAGGTAGATTCAATAGAACATGCTCAGTGAGTACATGCAAGAGGTGGAGAGGAAAGAAGATTCCAGGATGGCACTCAGGAACTAGCTAAATGGTGAAACCCTTAACTCAAACAGAGCAAAAGGAGAAAATTAGAGACATGAAAGAAGTTGAAATCTTTTAGACATGATGTGATTTGGTCATTGTTTATATTCTATTAAAGAATAAGAAATCTATGTTGGAATGCAGGAAAGCTGATTCGGATCTAGGTATGAATCTGGGAGTCTGGTTTAAAGATAGCATTGGGTGAGGTCATGAATAAACCCAAGGGAAAGTGTGAACCTAGAAGAGAGCTGAGGAAAGACTCCTGGGGGTGTCCCTATTGAAGAAGCGGCCAGAGGAAGAGATACTGGGAAAGGAATCTGAGAATAGTATGCCTGGTTATAGAAAGAAAACTTGATGGAGCAGAGGTATTTTATTTTGTGGTTAAAACTATTGCTTCCAGAAAAGGGACCTAGAAATTTCTCATGGTAATGGGACATTGGGCAGATATTCTAGTAATGCTGCTGCTGCTGCTGCTAAGTCACTTCGGTCATGTCCGACTCTGCGCAACCCCCATAGATGGCAGCCCCCCAGGCTCCCCCATCCCTGGGATTCTCCAGGCAAGAACACTGGAGTGGGTTGCCATTTCTTTCTCCAATGCATGAAAGTGAAAAGTGAAAGGGAAGTCGTTCAGTCGTGCCCAACTCTTACCAACCCCATGGACTGACCCTACCAGGCTCCTCTGTCCATGAGATGTTCCAGGCAAGAGTACTGGGGTGGGTGCCATTGCCTTCTCCATCCAGTAATGATGATCTCCTATTCTAACATTCATCCTTTGGCTCTTGAAAAATCACAGGAATGAATATGTAATAATCCAGAAGAAAAAAAAAAACTGTTCTATAGTATAGTGAGTTCTTGGAAACACTGGTAAAAATGGAAATTATGACCTGGTTCCTTCTACCATTAGCACGTGGGCTTCGGGAGGGCAGGAATTTTTATCATTTTGATTCTTGCCACATCCCAAGAGCCTACTACAGTGTCCCACACATTGTGGATACTGTGATTTTTTGTTGAACAATCACATGACCTGATTAAGAGAAGAGGATCATTGAAAAGTCATTGATAGTTCCAATTAAGATCAACTTCTTAAGCCTGGAATCTTAGAAACCTGATATAGACTAGGACTAGGGGAATATTCCATTTTGAGGATATTGTTCAGTGAATTGTTTTTCTCAAGTTTCTGTCTCCTCACCTCATGTTTATCTTTACATCATGATGAAGAGAAGAACAGCTCTAACTAGAAAAGAGGCAATATTAACATGCATCAGGTTAGGAGGTCCAGAGTGTAATGATCAATGGGTGCTCAACAAAGCTGACTTTGCTGAGTAAGTCTTGATCAGGGACTCTGTGACCACCCACCAGTGTTGAATCCTTTTAAATCAATCACTACAGCCCAGAGTGGGATTGCCAGTTCTTCTAATTGCTTGATTATCTCAGATTTGTAACAGATCTTGGAATTTCGAAACTTAGATTTTTTTTTTCTCCTGTCAGTACTCTCACTACTCAATTAAAGAATCTCTCTCTCTCTTGTCTCGTCATATCATCCAACCTTCTTGTCCATCTTTTGTTCCAGATCCAATATTGACTTCCTATTACCTTGAGTTATTTAGCATCAGGTGAGGAGAAAAAAATTATGATTACCAAGGCTTGACCTCTGCTTATAAGTGTATAAAGAAATTCAGTTCCCCTGTTTTATGGAGCAGAGACACATAACTTCAAAGTAGAAGGGGGGAAAAAAATCAACCAGACCTCAAGTCACCTGATTTCCAGTCCACTAGACCACACTCTGCTTCCTTGCCAACACCAATATGTGATTGTTTCCAGGGAAGAAAGAGGGAGAAAGACCAGCCAACTGTGATAAAGGCACAGGCCCATCACTCAAATAACCTGTTTTTGCACATCAGCTATAACCCCAACCTTTTAAATAAAATTACCAAATTATTTAGTGGAGTGACATATTTAAATAGGAGTTTCCTTGGTGTCTGTCCTTCAGTCTCTCTCTCTCCCTCTAACACATTGCTTTTTACCTAAGAAACATTGGCAAGCTTTATCTCCAGGGGTCCTTTTTAAAAGCAAGCAGAAAGAAGGAGAAAGAACATATTTTTTTTTAAAGGTGGTGATGGAGCTGTCTTTTACCACCTTCTTTCTCCTCCTTAAATGGAAAGCACTGAACCCAGATGCCCAACCACAGAAGATACTCTTCCAGAAGCAGCATCTGGCTTTCCGGCAAGCCCTCCAGGCGAGTCGTTTGGGGAGCTTCGCAGTTGTCTTCTGGTGGCACGTGCATCAGATACCATGGCCTCTCTGGCTGGCAGATCCAGGCAGCTGCCAGCTCCTCTTGATTCACCTTGAGTTCTGAGAACTAGCTGCCTCATTTTCATTTCTTACTGGACTTATTTTTCTCCCCACTGCCCATAAGAATCCCAGGACAAGACTGATTTCTCTCTGCTGTCGGCCTGTCAACTTCCTCTCCAGGCTTCTGTCGTTTGAACCCGAGTGAAATCTTCAGCCATTTAGTCCTACACTAAAATAGGTTACTTTGAATAATATTTCTTAGCCACTTCTTGTCAGCATAGTTCCTTGTAAACTGGGGATAGGGGGTGGGGGGAGGTTGTTCCCTGAAAAGAAAAACAAAACATTCCATCAGAGTAATTTATTCTGGTCTGTACACAAGATATGAAAGTATTCCTGGCATTTGTGTATTATTTAGTTAAATCATCTCGGCTCCCCCACATCCTTGTCACACCACGAACAAAAGAGCATCTCGGGACTGCAGAAGAGGAGACAGCACGGCAGCATTTTACAAGTAGCTGCCGCTTCAGGACACTAAAATTTTCTTTTTTTCTCTCTCTCTTTTACCTGTTAATGTAAATACATTTTTTCACTGGTGAAGGATGCTGTGGGCTTTTTTTATGGATAATTGTTAAGAACACAGAGTCCAATGGTAGCCCACGCACCAGGAAGCTGTGACAAGGTGCTGACAAGTCCAGCAGCGGCACCCAGAATGCAGAGGAGAAAGCAGAAATTAGAGCTGCAGGGTGACATCCAGGAATAGTTAACACGGGGTAGCTGCACATTTCCATGTTGCTGGGGGTTTTGCCTCATGCAGGAAAAAGTGCAGCTTGTATACGAGACTTCAGATTTCAAGACTGTGTTGTCTGGGTTGAGAAAAGACTGGGCTTTAATAACGGACAGAAGGAAATCGCAGACATAAGTAATAATTAGTCTGTGGCCAGTGGCAGATTAAACCCATACTTGACTTTGAAGGGGTATGCAACTAAAACCCAGGCTCACCTGAAATGACAGCCTCTGGAGGACAAAGAAATGAATTTAAGAGCTGTTCGGATCGGGACATCGGGAAGATCTTTGAAATCATCTATAAAACAGTAGAACTCAAATTTAATATAAGGATTTTTAAGGCTTTTTTAATCTGTCTCAATAATATTTTGTGGTCTTTAATTTTTCCTCAGGTTAATTTGTTTTCATGTGTACAAAGGAAGTTGGAAATACCTTCAGAACTTAGAACCTTTGTATGAAATACTGCCTTCTAAAACTTTTTCTCACTTCTAGTAATTTCTTCTTCTCTAGCATATATTCTTTTAAACCAGGCTCTTTACATTGACATTTTCCGCTTTCTTTTGTTCTGCCTTTTCTCCCAATATCCTCCTCCTCCTCAAATTCTTCTTCCTACACTTCTCTCTGAGAACTGTCTTCACTCTCAAAGCTTTACAGATACATCATCCATCTCCCCATTTATTCTTGTACAAATACAGATCAAGTGCCTATCATGTGATAGGTGCTGAGCTGGAAATAAGGATAATTTTACCAGGAAAACAATCAGTTCCTGGGATCTGGGAACTTGATTCAGTTATGTTATCAGTCTCTCTGCCCTTATCTGGGAATGTTCATGTCCGTCAGTCTTGACTTTAACTCCCAACTTTCTGACTCTTGCCCTGCCCCTCCTCTCCTCACAGAGATATGCAAACCGGCCTATCTGTTGTAGGCATTTAGTCAATCCATCCATGTCATTAGGAAGTCCCTGCTCTTCTTTGCTTTCCCACTTTCAAAGAGAGAAATACAGACACTTCCCTGGTGGTCCGGTGCTTTAGACTTTACCTTCCAGTGCAGGGGCAGAGGGTTCCATCCCTGGTAAGGGAATTAAAATGCCTCGTGACCAAAAAACCCAAAACATAAAAATGAAGCAATATTATAACAAATTCAATGAAGACTTTAAAAACGGTCCGAGTCAAAAATATCTTTAAAAAAAAAGAGAGAAGTAGAACATTTAGGGGCAAGGCCACAGCAAGGAATAGGCAAGACACAGTTGCTGGTGGTCGGGCAATAAAAACACTTTTTTCCTACCCTCCATTAACTGTCAGTCAAGATGCACCTCTTAATAAATCTTTTCCCTTTATCAGTGAGTTCACTTGCTCATTCATTCATTCGTTCATTCATGAATTCATTTAGCCCATAGTGTTTGGGATACGAAAAGATGAAAGAAATTACCCCTGCTCTAAAGGAATTTTTATCTAATCAATTCATGTCTCTTAGACATCAAAACCGAATGAGTGTTCTCAAACAGGGAAAAGACATGCAAAGTGTGATACTTCACTTAAATCTGATTATTTTCCGTTTGAACACTTTTTGAACAATCCTTTTACATTCCAGAAAAATCCCACCCTCAAAAGCATCTCTTCTCTGATGAGAGCACAACTCTATCCTTTTGGTTCCAGGTTCACCCACCTTTTCCCACTTCTCTTTCATTTCCAGCTGCCGGTCCAGAGCTGCAAGTGCTCCTTTGGTACTGACCTTTGAGTCATCAGAAAGGGATTCCATTCACTCTCCTAACGCCACATTTCCTGTTTAGGGTCAGACATCCCCCACAGAGACAGTGAGGTATTTTATGGGTGGTTTACATATCCAGCTATATTTTTTTTAACTAATGGGAAAGGAAAAATAAAATGCATGCTGCATTCTCTTTGCCCTCACTCTGAAAATAACCACTAAAAATATTTTCATATCACACTGAAATATAAAATATTTTCATATTAAATTGAAAATAACCAATTCCTAGGGAACCAAGCTCTTAAAGTAATTCATACTTCCCTGGCAGTCACAGGCATTTACCCTTCTTCTCCACAGAGGCAGGCCTGTTTTATTCACCCCTCATCACATTCTTGCTATTCTGTGCTTGAGTTTCCCCTCCAACACTCTATAGTAGGCTAGGTAGGCTAAAGAAGCAGGTGACTACATAAAGAAAGTAAAGATTCACTGCCACATCCTAGTTATTTCTGATCCCAAAGCACATTTATCCAAGAAATGTTGATATAGAAGAAAACAGACATGAGGTTGTGGTATAAAAGAAAATGGACTGTGGCCGCGGATATAGTCGGGGCAGGGAGAGAGATAGCCAGAGAGAGACGGTTTGTTCATCAGGAATGCAGCCACCTGAAAAATACCAGCTAATTAGCTGTCTGTAGCCACAAAACACAGCAGTTTAGTGCAAGAAGTGAACAATACTTTACCTAATTGAAACTACAGAGCAGACTTAGGTAAGCTGCGTGCAATTACAGAGATTGGAAGTCAGCCAGGACACTGAGGTTAACAACCCCTTCTCACAAAAAGCACCACGGGAACATCAATGACCACAAGTGGTAAAGGCCGGCATCCTGTGGCCCATCCAAAAGGCCTCACCTCTCACAACCTAGGCTCCATCACAAGGGCGTAATGGTGTCAACAAACTGACTGGAAGAAAGAGTGCCCTCTATCGGTGTGCCTGGGCTGGGTGTGTGTGTGTGTGTGTGTGTCTGTTTTGGTGCGCGTGCATGCACACACACGTGCTCAGTCTTCGCGATCCATGGACTGAGTCCTGTGCTGTGTGACTAATTCAGCCTTCTTAGGAAGCAAGCTTTGAAGAGGTAGAATAGAGGGAGATTTAAATAATGGAGGACATTCCGAGTGTCAAGTGGTAGACAAGGGAAACTGTGAGGGATCCACCACCTGCTCATCTGGCAGCCAACAAAAAGGCTGCCTACCATCTCAGAAAGTTCTAGTTCAGAATTTCTCAAACTTGAAGGTGCTTATTGATCAAATCATGTAGAGATCTTGTCAAAAATGTAGATTCTGATTAAAGAGATCTGGAACAGAGCCTGAGATTTTGCACTGAGGACAAGCTTCCGGGTGCTGCTGTGTGGGAACCAAACTTTTAGAAGTCAGTTCTTCCAGAAAAGAGGGCAGAGACTGGACAAAGAGACTGAGGACTTTAAAATGAGATTTAACACCCACAGTAATCAGGCTCACTTTCATTGCTCCTAGGAACCAAAGGAAGCAGAAACATAGAGAGTTCAAAATAATAAAGACTCCAATCTACTCCTAAAATAACTTTTACTATTAGAGAATGTGAGAGGCACAGAATTTGTTCCTTGAACATGTTTCATGAATGAGATGGCTACTTTAAACAGTATAGCATTTTCCACTCACTGGCTGATACTGTAGCTGAGACACACCAGCCAACAGTGGTCTGGGATGACCTCCTAAGAACTAAAACTGTCTTTTAAAGTGAGTCAAGAGAACACAAGATGGCTGAATACAGACCCTCAAAACTTGATCAATGGGCAGTGAAGGGAGTAATAATCTTCCTCCAAAGCCTATAAAATACAATCAGTGTTGGTGACAAACATCAAAGAATGGGCCATTTTAAGCTTATATTATGCAAACTCAGTTTATTGCTATGTGCTGTGAAGCCTTTCATGCTAAAGGCTGCAAGTACTATTAAAGACTTAATTGATGGGTGGATTAATGATTACATTCTTTAGTTATTTCCTAGGTGCTTTTTAGACTAGTATCTACATATTTTGTGACTGCTTAATGATAGAATTCACTTTAGATGTATGAAAACATGCACACACAAACATATAAACACATGCTTATAAGCAAGACCCAGTTAGCCCCTGGTGAAATTAGTATGGGTTCCTACATTTAGACATTGCTGTGAACAAATTTTAAACTAGATAAGGCTAATGTTTGAATATGCATTTATCCTAATATATAGCTTGTCAGTATGCTACTTGCCAAAGATATATAAATGTAGGATAAGATATATATAAATGCAGAAGAATGTAAGCATCAAGCAATGAATCAACAGTAGCTCTGGAGTGCCTACTCTGTGTTCCACACCACACTAGGGAGGGTTGCCATTGCAGAGCTACTAATTTGAAAGTGGACAGAGCACTTGAAAAAGAGCAGAGAATAATTAATGGTTAAACAGTACATGAAGGAAGAAGTAGAGAAAAATAGTTAAGTCTGCAATGAAAGGTGGGGAACCATGAGTGAGGCCTCGCAGGAAAGTTGGAATCTGAAGTCTCAGACCATAGGGCCCTAAGGCAGGTTATTGAGCAGTTGAAGAATAGAAGTTTTGCTTTTGTTTTGCTTTCAATATCTCAATTTATTGAAAAGTCTAATTTGAAATTGTTTTGGAAATGGAGAGGCTGAAGGAGGAGGCTTGCAGTAAGGCTGGAGAACAGTTTTGTGTTGGCTGAGGAGCTCAGCAGGAAGAAGGGAACTGCCAGGAAAACTTAAAAGTGAGTCAGGAGTATTTGCTGATAGGTTTGATATGATGGATAAATGACCAGTAGAGTCTGAGACAATGCCAGAATGTCCAATTTGTAGACAAAGAGAGTGATGATATCACTGATAGAAACTGGGTTATCATGAACTTTGAGCGCCAATTCTGTGACAGGCACTGTTTTAGAAACTCAGGTGTGCTGTGCTGTGCTAAGTCACTTCAGTTGTGTCCCACTGTTTGCATTCCCATGGTCTGTTGCCTCCTGGGCTCCTCTACCCATGGGATTCTTCTGGCAAGAATACTGGAGTGGGTTGCCATGCCTTACTCCAGGGGATCTTCCAAACCCGGGGACTGAACCCACATCTCCTGTGGCTCCCGCATTGCAGGAGGATTCTTTACCACTGAGCCACCAGGGAAGCCCCAGTAAACTTAATGCATATAATATAAATGGATACATCAAACAAATACACATAATAAACAAGGAAATGCTACAGTCTAGTAGAAGGTGATAGCTGCTGAGGAACTAGAAAAATGGAGCAGAGTAAGGAGGGTCCAGGCTGCTGCAGGGGTAATCGAGTCCAGGGGTTTGCAGTCAGTGGGAAAGAACTGGCTACAGAGGGGAGATCTGAGAGAAGACTCAAGGGAGGGGAAGGAATTTGTGAGGTCCACTTGCCTGGAATCAAGGCATTCCAGGCGTAGAGAACATCTAGAATCTTAGTGTCTTTGAGCTATAGCAAAGCAAGGAGGCCAGTGTGACCTGAGTAGAGGGAGGGTGGGGAGAAGAGGAGGAGAAGAGTCAGCTAGCTGACAAAGCCATGTCACGTACAGCCCTCTGAGGCCACTGTGAGCACTTGGTCTTCTATTGAGTTCAAAGAAAGGGGGAGCCAGTTGCAGAGTTTGGAGCAGGAATGACAAGAATTGATTTCAGTTTTAAAAGAATCACTGTGTTGAGAGTATGTTCTAGGAGAACAGGATAACCAAATAGAAAACTATTTAACTTATCCAGTTACCAATCTAATTAGAAAGAGTTATTTGTGGGTGGAAAGTTCTTTTCATGCACTTGCCTCTGATAGGTTAAAACAATCTAAAGAACTGGATTCCAGCCCCCTTCTTGGATATGCTGCTGCTGCTGCTAAGTCGCTTCAGTCATGTCCAACTCTGTGCAACCCCAGAGATGGCAGCCCACCAGGCTCCCCTGTCCCTGGGATTCTCCAGGCAAGAACACTGGAGTGGGTTGCCATTTCTTTCTCCAATGCTTGAAAGTGAAAAGTGAAAGTGAAGTCGCTCAGTCGTGTCTGACCCTCAGTGACCCCATGGACTGCAGCCTTCCAGGCTCGTCCGTCCATGGGATTTTCCAGGCAAGAGTACTAGAGTGGGGTGCCATTGCCTTCTCTGTTCTTGGATATAAGTATCCCAAATAACTTAAGGCCTGTTAAGCTGCTGCTTTATTATCTTTACATGGGAATAACAGTTAACTTTATCTACCTTGTAGTGTGTGTGTGTGTGTGTGTGTGTGTGTGTGTGTGTGTTTGCACATGCCACATCTAAGGAGATGAAGAAAATGAAAGTCAAGATTATATACTGTTAGTAGAGTTTGATGTGATTGGAAATTCAAGCAGAGTCCAGACTAGACACTCGATCTTGCACTGAACCCAAATGAAAATAGAGACAGCACTAGATTCAGAACCACAAAACCTGAGTTTTCATCCTGAGTCCCTGACTCCTTAAACCTGTCGCCTTGGATAATACAGCTTCCTCAGTTTCCTCTTCTCTGTTAGAGAAGGACTTAATCCAGAGTCACATGTGAGTACAAGTCCAGTTATAAACTGAGAAGCACCAAACAAATGAAGCTCCCCAAAGCTCCCATTGCAACTGTACACAGGTCTACTCAGCCTGTTAAAAAATCATAGTTAATCCTTCCATACAGATAGCTAACTTTAATTCTTCATGTTAACTGAAGATGAAGAATGATTAAGAAATAATTTCTTCCTTCAGTGTCCCATGTAACCAGTACCACCCACGTAACCCGGGTGGAGCGGCAGGAGTATTTAGCGGATCATTTTAGCGAGGGGTCAAGTGCAGGTGTGGTACTAAAGAAGGAAGTGTCGATTTGGGAATCAGATTTTTTTAGAGTAAATATTCCAAACAGCTAGAGTGGATGCATTCACCGAAAGAATTCAGAGCCTGAAGAGACAGGATGGAATTAAACAACACAGTGGGGACCAACACAGTAAGCATCACTAACCAGAAAAGAGAAACAACACAGAAAATAAACAGATACAATAAGAAAGAATCATCAGCATGATAAAAATCTGAAGAGTATCATCTACTGGTATAAGTTAATAAATAACTTCTGCTCAAAAAGGATCCAGACAAATTTCAATTAGTTGACATTTCATCAGAAAGCCCCCCCCCATAATCACCCAGTTATCTAGTAACCACACTCTAGCACAAAGATAACTGAAGTTCCTAAAGAAAGCATCACAATTCAAAAGTTCCTTGTGAATTATCAAAGGACAATAATGTCATATCCATTGTAATTTTAATATTTTTGTGTTGTTTCATTACTGCTAATCCACACATAATAACATAATGTGTTTTTCACCAGAGCAGTTGCTTAATCAGAACCTTATACTGCCCAGGTCTTCTAAGTAAGGAAAGTATATGGGGAATAAGGAAAATGGCACATAAAACCATGTTTCCAGTCTGTTAAGTACATATTTACCAAGCCATCTTGCAACATACCTAGCCAATAATTTCCATTTCCTCTCTAGAGCCCTTTTTTTTGTGTCTTTTTAACTGACATTTTGGAATTCACCTGAAAACACCAACAATTTGCCAAGACAAAACTTGGCCTGTGGAGAAGACACCATATTCAATACCAATCTGGAGAAAACAACGTACTCAGTTCTTTTATTCATTATGATCGTAATATTTATTTTAACCATTATCACAATTTGAAAATTACAACTCAGTCCTAAGAAAATTGGCCTCCAAGCAGTAAAGAGTTAACACCAGAAAGTTCACCTCCTGGACCCTTTGGTCCATCTCCTTATTTCAGTCCCTCCTTCCCCGTGATACCACAAAATGAATAATGCCTTAGACATAGGCTTTGCAATGCTAATATTTGAACAGTAAAAGATACCTTAAGACCTTCATCAGGATTTTTTAAGGCGCCATTTAATGTCAGTGTCAAGGTTCTGTGAGGAATAATTAATATAACAAAACAAGGCCTATGTGCCCATCGATTGCTAGGGGATTTATGCAGGTAACTCATTAATGCTTCAGGGGGTTCTGCATGTAAATCCCGAAGCCTTGATAGGGAAATGGGACCCAATGATTTTTCCCCCCTATAAAAAACACAAACAATGACAAGTATAAAAGCAGATAACCTGAATATCTATACAAACAGCAATATGGCTTGTAAAAGTTTTCCATTTACATCCTGTCACCTCTTCTTTTCACATGTATAAAAGATGGGACAATTATTTCAACAAACCTACCCATATAAATCAATGCAGTTTTGCTGTGGAAAGACTGGGTGTTTAAGGAATTTAATATTTCAGCATCACCAGATTATCACCAGGATCCATTTCGCTTTGCGGTCAAGGGCATGATTAGCGCTGTGACAGGATATTGGCCATTTTCGTAGGAAGATCTGCAAATCCTAGTAAACAAATACCAGTTGGAAAAATTAAGAACAAGTCTGTGGACTGGAATGCACCCTACTTGTAATGGGAACAAAAAGCTGGCAATCAAATCTAAAGAAAAAAGCTAAATCACAGCAGAATGACCTACTTTAAGGCATTTGCCAAAGAGGCAGTGTTTTTTAGACAGCTCTTCTGAAGTAGCGTCTTTCTGTCTATGCCATCTGCAGATTTATTACTGCCTGAGAAAAACAACCCAAAAAAAAAAAAAAAAAAAAAGCTGTATTTGAATGATACTAGGAGCCTGGTCTGGGCTATAGGAAAGATTCCAGTATTGTGGGCACCACACCCACACCTACTGATGTGGTCCAAGGTTTTGCTTTAGAGGCACCTAATTAAGAAACCCTGACTCATTTACATGGAGACGTTTGATCTAAATTACACTCCAAACCGCACCAAATTGGGAGCATCTGTGAATGTGAAATGTTTGTTCCCTGTGACGGCTAGAACAGGGCCAGCTCTGGACGGCACATGTTCAAGTGACGAAAAATATTTCACATGTAACGTACTTCTGAGACCCACTTTTCCACTAATAATTCATAGTGATCCTAACCAGTATCTGTACTTCCACAATTATTTCAGGCTGTGAAAAATTATGTCACTTTTTTTCCTACAGCTAGAAAGAGGTAGAAGGCCACCTACTTTGTCTGTTGTCATCAATAAAAGAACTTAAGTGCAGCCAATAGCAAAAATGCAAAGCTGTATGGTGTAGAGGCTGCTCATTACATATATCTCTTAACCGGGGGTCCAGAAATACAGAGCAGCAATCTAAAGGAATAAATCTCAAGGCTGACCTCCCTCTCATCACTGGCTTAATAACTTCTCTAGTTTTCCACTTGGCTTGTTGGTTCTCAGGAAAGTTTTGCTTCTCAAATCCTCTGAAGCTATCTTTGTGTTAGATGACACAGCCCATAAAAGCAAGAATATTGATAGATTAAAAGTCACATTGTCTGCAATTAAAGGGCATTCAGATACAGTCCATGTCACTTCCATCAGGTAAAATGTCTTAAGAAAATTAAAAGAAATTTTTCTGCCATTGGATGCAAAGAACAGTACTCAGCACATAATTCTCATGAAAGTATTGTATTTCAAGTACAAGCAATGGTGTTTTATAGATGCAGTCAACTCTGTATTCTGACACTTGTGGCCAGTTTACCTTTTTAGACCATATATCACTTATGTTTCAACTGGAGTCCAAGGAATAAGAAAGAAACTTCTATAAACATTACAAATTCTTTTGTCTAAGAAGATACTATGCTGCATAGATCTGATGTACTGTTTTTTGCAGTAGCTAGAGTGAGATTTGAATATATTAATAGTTCTCGCAGCAGAGCCCAGGGAGTCTAGTTAATAACTTATGCATGGATATATAGATATATTTCAGACAGAGGTAAGGTTTTCAGCTCTCATGTTGGTAATACTTAGAGGGATCGAATGAAAGGGGCTGTTCCCCCAGAGTCTTTGTTGTGGGCATGCATTGTGACAGTATGGAGCCAGAGTTCTTCTGGTTGTCTACACAGCCTGGATTCAATAAACTGTTATATATGCATATTATGACAATGTGGTCAAGGAAACCAGATTTTTTTACTCTACCTTCCAGTGCCTGTATAGCTTAAATCTGGTGTTTATTTTTCTTGTCCCCATTCAATATGTAAACATATTCATAATGTAATACAGGTTATATGCATTTTATAATTAACATTATGGACTTAGTTGAGAAAGCACTCAGACCATACTGTATGAAAAATATGTATCTTTTTCTATATTAGACTATATGGTTCAGTGTGAATCCTAAGGGTGGATAATCCCAGATTATCTTACTTTGCTGGGACTACTTTAATAAAATGCCACAGACTAGGCTGCTTAAACAACAGAAATGGACTATCTCTCAATTATGAATGCTGTGAGAATCATCCCATCCATTATGCAAGTGTGAGATCAAGGTGTCGGCAGGTTCACTTGCTTCTGAGGTCTCTCTCCTTGGATGGCAGAAGGCTGCCTTCTTACTGTGTCCTTACATGGGCTTTTGTCTGTGTGTACACATCCCTGGTGTCTCTTAGTCCCAATTTCTTCTTGTAAAGACATCAATCATATTGGATGAAGGCCCATCCCAACAGTCTCATTTTAACTTAATTACTCAAAGCCCTATCTCCAAATATAGTCACATTATGAGGTACTGGGAGTTAACATTTCAACAGATGAATTGGGGTGTGTGTGGTGGGGGTGGGTAGGGGACATATTCAGTCCATAACACAGTCCAAGAGAATATCCATATCCGGGCTACTGCAAGTATGATTCTCAGCCACTTCTCCCATCAGGAAGAAACAAGGCTGACTTCCTAAGGTTTAGGGGAACAAGCAGCAGCAAGACTCTTCTCCTGCCTTCTGGCTAGACTGGAAGGAAGCAGCTTCAGAGTACAGTAAGTGTTACCACAGTGCCCGCCCGAGCTCCACCCCGCCTTCAGGGACCCCTGGTCTGGAGGCATAAGTGCCTCCCCTCCATTACTGCCGCCCTCCATTAGGAACAGATAATGCGAGAGATATCACTTTCACAATAAAATGTTGCACTTACACCACACCTTTCAACTCAGCATTTCCAAATGCTTTAAAAATCATTATTATTTTTATTATTTATCTGTAGAATCCCAGCAGTCTACTCAGCACTGGGAAGTGCAGTCAAAGCCACAGGGCTATGGTCTCAGTTACACAACCTTAAACCAACGCTCAAGTTTCCCCTCTTGATGTGCCAGTAAAAAAATCTGAAGGTGGTTGGTTGTGTGTGTGTGTGTGTGTGTGTGTGTGTGTGTGTGTGTGTGTGTGCATATTTAGGGGGGAGAAAAGGAGAAAGGAAACTTATCTGAGTTACCCTGCTAGCTGAAGAAATTTAGAAAAGAGCCATTCAATAGTGTTGCTCTAATAAACTAAGAACCACACCAAGGGAAAAAAAAAAAAAAGGCAACAGAACCAACAGTTTTGAACCTAAAATTCAGAAAATGGAAATGAATTGCCCTAATCAAGGGCAACTACAGTAACACTTTTAAAGGGTTATTAAGCAATGCAGGAAGTAGAAATCAATCATGTTCTGCATATTGCTCACTGGTCATTATTTCCTAGGTCAAATCTGCTTGACATTCCATTGAATACAGTCTTTCATCAAATTGAAAAGCCCTGGAGAAACTTTCATTGGCCACCCACATTTTCCAACAGGGCTGCAGCCTAATCCACCTCATTTTTGTTTCTGACCTTTTATCGTCATTGCATAGTCTGCCTTCTCCTGCTGAAACAACACTTCTGCTTTATATGACTTCCACAGTAGTGCATATATGCTGTCCATTCTGGAGAATTCCATGTATAGAAGAGTCTGAAGGGCTGCAGTCCATGAGGTAGCAAAGAATGACTGAGTGACTAGCACATGTACACATTCTTATAATGCTAGAACCTGGTCCAGTGTCTGGCACTTATGAAGTGAAGTGAAAGCGTTAGTTGCTGTCGTGTCTGACTCTTTGTGACCCCATGGACTGTAGTCCACCAGACTTCTCTGTCCATGGAATTCTCCAGACAAGAATACTGGAGTGGTAACCATTCCTTTCTCCAGGGGGGTCTTTCCAACCCAGGATCAAACCCAGGTCTCCTGCATTGCAGGTAGATTATTGCTTAATAATTGTTTGTGAAATAAATGAAACAGAAATTCTCATAGTACTCTGAAAAGCTGTCTAAAAGTGTATTTGACATATTCTGCTTCTTCAATAAAGTTATAAGCTAAGACAGATCACAACAAAGAAGAGATAGTCCAGATACAGATTAAAAATATAATGAAATAAGGATCTAGATTGCTTTAAATCAAAACAACCAAATGCATTCGTAGAAAGTATATGTTGAAAGTTATCTTGCCTAGCCTTGAATTTAGTCAGCAAGGGTTTTCTGAAAGAGTATGAGTTCAGGATTTTTTGTTGTGATGGGAAGGAGAAATCATAAACTGGTAAATGTTCTAGAACTGGGGGTGGGGCCTCTGGGGAACACTAAAAGTAAAAATAGAAGTCAGTAATTGGACTTAAAATGTCAGAAGAGGCAAAGTCAGGGAGGTAGAGGAAAGTTAGATTACTAGGAGTGTTCTAATGAAGGGCTTTCAAAGAAGATAAACACCCCCAGGTACAGAGAACTACTTTGAGGAGATTGTTAGTAACATAGGAATGTCATTAGTAACAGGACTGGGGATATGCTAAAGTAGGAATTCAGACAGTAAGAGCTGCCACAATGCAGCCAGAGTGAGGAGGATGTTTCTTGGGTCCTCTGCACTTGGTGCCAGCCACCACCCCCAGCAGCTCTGCTTTATTCCCAGGCAGAAAGCTTAGAAAGGACCTAAACACACACTATAATCACATGTCTTTGTCAGTCTACATGGGGAGTGAATCACAGAAGGGCATTTCCTGTGCTTAGGAAAAAGTACACAATATTTGTCATTCACCGTCTCAAATTGGTAATGCAAAAAAGACTACATACCCTTCTGTATTGGGCTATTTTGAGACTTAAATAGCCCCAGCCCCTCGGAGCAAAGATGCTGCAAAGGAGAAGAAAACACGGGGCATCTTCCAAGAGAGTGGACTAAGTCACTGAGAAGTGGCTGGCCTCATCTCAAAACCTACCAAAGAATAGTAGCACAGCTAGAAATGAGTTCAGAAGTGTGTGGCTTGGCTCAAGCTGCTTTATTGCATTTTGTATTTAGATGTCACATGTTTATATTCCAAAGTACAATGTCTCTTTAAAAATGTAATTGTTAAGACTAAAATCAGGAAGGGGTAAAGTGACTTCACAGAGAGACACACATGGAAGGCTTTTTCTTGGGAGCTGGGGAAAGGAATTGATTATGTTTCCAGTTCTGTGGAATTTCAATCTAATCAACACCTGGACCACTCCTTTTTAAAAAGAAAAAAAAGGAAATGAATTATTAAAAAAAATTAATGTTTGAGCATGCAGAGGAGTCCTAACAGACGTCTGGGAGTTTTAACAGAGACATCCAAAAGGCAAGTTAAGGTACAGCAGCAGTAACAAGCATCTGACCTTTATTCTCATTTTCAAGAAAAAAATGGTTTATAGGTTTTTGAGGTGTCATTGCTGGAAGGGAAGCTTGCCAAGCCTCTCATTTCGAAAATGAGCAAACCTGGGACTTTCCCAGGTTATCTAGCCAGTTTGCAGGTCCAGTAACCCAGGTTGACCTTAGTGGTAAAAGGAAATTGGAAATATACTATGTCAAAGGCACTTAAGTTCCAACTGGCTAATTATTCTAACTGGTTAAACACAGTTAAGGTTCCTAGATGTTCAGTTTCCAATGAAGGTAATTTCATCACAGCAGTCTCTTTTCTACAAAATTGTCAGGACTTTCTCACTGTCCTAGCTCTACCTGGAACTCTAACCCTTACTTCCATGAATGAATGTGTCACTTCATCAGATGAATGAATTTTCTCATCATCAGCTCCAACTGTACCTCCTGCGTCCCCCTTTTCAAGGCATGGCCCACAGTCTTCTCTTCCTACTCAGGCTCCTCTCTATGTTCTCTGCTCATTCCAGATTCTACCACTTCTTTGAAGAGTCTGTCTCAGTGTCCAGATCTATTCAGATTTGCTTGATCACAGATCTGGCCTCATCTGAGGAGACCTTTCCCTACTCTCAATTCACAACCCTTTTTTTTTTAATAATTCAGTATATAAATTTTTAATTGAAGGATAATTGCTTTACAGCATTGTGTTGGTTTCTGCCAAACATCAACATGAATCAGCCATAGGTATGCCTATGTCCCCTCCGTTTTCAACCTCCCTCCCACCTCCCTCCTCATTCCACCTGTCTAGGTTGTTACAACATGGAAACATACATTACTATATGTAAAATAAAAACCCAATGGGAATTTGCTGTATAACTCAGGGAGCTCAAACTGAGGCTCTGTAACAGCCCTTTTTAAGAATAGTTGTGGGGGGTGATTTGACACATACATACAACACAGTGACTATAGAAAATAAAATGTACAGCTCTTCTTATGCTTTTCTGATTCTTGCAAAGTGTCTAGCATGAAGAGACATAATTTATTGAGCACTAACCACATGTCCCTCAACTTGCTGAATATTTAAAGTATATCCTCTCAATTCAGCAACCATGTAAAGGAGCTATTGTTCTCCATTGATGTAGCCAATATCTAGCATCTAGAAGAACGATGATGTTTTCCTAAATCGCCCAACTAAAAAGTAGTAGAGCCAGCATTTAAATACAAGTTTTTCTTAATCCAAAACCTTTATATCTAACCTCTATGCAAAACTGCCTCCCTTCTCAGAGTAAACTGCACAGAAGTCACTAAATATTTGTGAATCTAATGAATGGGTAAATTAATAGATAATATGGAAACTGTCCCCTGCTCCAATCTGACTCAAAATCAAATATTGGTTCCCCTGAACAAACCTGGTCACACAGATAGCACAAGGGAAGCAGAAATGCTCTCAGAAGTTAACACTTAAGTTGATCAGTGGCAGCCTACCTGGAAGTGATATGACTCACAGGGAATAACAAGCCTCAAGTCAAACTTGGCAAGTGTTTGCAACTTTAGAGCCTGCCACCTAAATATCTACTCACCTCACCCCGTATTTTCCCTTTACCCTTATTTTCTTACTCATTTTAAATGTATTTGAAACTTTTATATTGAATTCATTGTATACAGTAAAATACATTTATTTTATAAGGTGGAAGTGTAAATAAGTTCAATACATAATAAAATTAATTCATGAAATAAAATTGGTGCTCAAATTTAAAGAACAAGTTCAGAAATGTTCACTGGCTAGAAGTGGATAGCTCATGGCCTCATGTATTATTTCATTCAAGCATAGGGCTATAATTCTGATGTTGTGTTTTAGGAAAGATTTGAAATGTGTGGTTCTAGAATGTATTTAGAGATACAGTCTATCAGTATTAAAATCAGAAGAGTTTAAAGGCCAATGGAAGAGATATGGGATTTTCATAGAATTCTTTTCAAAGCTCACTAAACAGTACAAAGATCTCTGAATTTGAAAATTATTTTGTACTCAAATACTGTAACGTTTGCAAACTGATATTTTAAAACACAGAGGGGAGGGTTGACTAAGACTGAAAGATATGGTTTTCTTGAAGTTTTTTTGCTAAATGAATATAAGACAGTAAAGAGAAGCTAATTTGATTGCAAATTCTGAGGCTACCAGATGGTATTTCTCTCTATTGCCATCACCAACCCTTAATTGTTATTTTCTAATGATAAGGGAGGCTGGGAACCACTGATCTACTTCAGTCATATCACATGAATATCTGAAGTCTCATAAAGACATCCCTTGTCCAGATTTTTCCAGTTGTGGTAAAGAGCTGTGATGTTGAGGCGACTCTCGTGGGAACCAACTTACTTCTGCGACTGAACCGTGCGAAGGAACTCAGTTAGGGAGAGGGAGAAAGTATTTCTTAATTGTCGTTGCCCTCTGCTCTGTCTGTGGATGTCTTTGTCTACTACAAATTCTCAAGGACCTCCAAAGAATGAGTCAAGCCTTTCCTGAGAGTGTTGAAAGAATGGGTATCTGGTTGGTTTAAACTGCAGGCATGTGTGTGACCAAATAAAGCAGATCCCTGAAGAGCCTTTTTCCAGATGTATATATGACATTCGTGCTTTATTTCGGCTCCATTTAGAGAGTGAAGGACCTTTCAAAAGTAATATAATGTGTGTAGAGTGAGGGTTTACTCTCAAGAAACCAGATACCAATTCCCAGTTATATCAGTGAACTATCCTTCAGTTACTGATTTTAACTATAAGATGAAAAAATTTAAATGGACCCAACTTCATTTTTCAAAAAAATTGTGCAAATTTAACAAGCCCATTTCCCAATTCATGTGTTATGACATGCTACTATACATTTTCAATCAGAAAGTGTCTCAAGATTTATTCAGAGACTAGAATTCGTTTCCTTTTTTATTTGCTCAGTCAATGGAATTATGAATCAAGAATGTTCATTCCTCTCTGTTAAAGAATATTGACGCCTATCTATTAAGACAGAGGGTCAGTGTCTGAAGAGGAATTGGGGGAATGTGTACGATTTCTAAATTTGAATTTTCAAAAGTCTTTAACAGGCATCATACAAACCCAAACTATTAAAAAAGAAACCCAGTCTAAATTTATTTTTACAAAGATTGAACATAAACGAACAAAACCAGTAATAACACTTCACTCTAAATTTAATTTGCTTTTATACAGGCCTACTACTCTCATTCATGTTAACATTCAATGCATGAGCTTTATTTTTTTGTGAAGCGTCCAACCTAACTAATTTTGGATATGAAGGCAGTGCTTACCTTGGTTTAGATGTGCGTTAACACTGACTCCCCTTCAAACCCAGTCCTTTTTCTCATCAGAGATGGCCGGGAGCAGTAGCATAGGATGAAGGAGATCCATCATGAAATGTCCAGTGTCAATGTGTTCTCCCAGTTTACTTCCTGACCTTCAGCATGCAGCCACACTCCTGACCCTCATGAGATGGAGCCTTAAGGGGGAAATGGCACTGAGTACCAATTCTATGTCCTGTTGTTCTGTGATCTCAATTAAGTGCTAATTAATTACCACTGGCATCTTTGGCATTGCTTGTCAAATTGCATTTAGGAGTAGCTTTCCAGTGTTTAAATATCAGTAATCCAAAATCCACAGTGAAAAATCCCATGTGTTACTATGCACCAATTTTTTTTCCTTTTTAAAACTGTTTTAAAATTCAACAATTATGTCTATAACTGAAGGTAGCTTTCAAATACAACAAAGAGGAATTGGTATTGTCAATTTTGATTAATAGTACTTCATTAATAAACATCCTGTTATTCAGTCTCCACCTGCACTTGCTGATGTTGCCTGGAATCAATTAACTCATATAATTTGATTTATTTTACAAAGACATTTTGGGATGTGCTGGGCTGATGATAAAGGTCCTATTTTAGCAGTTCTTGATTGCAAGTTAGATTGTACCTGAATGGATTTCTGTTTCTGCATGGATATGGATATGTATACACAAGTGTGTGTTTTGCAAGTGAGTTGGAAGAAAATGCTGAAGAAGTTTTGAATTAAAGAATTCACTTTAAAACATCTTGGAGGGGGTGGGGGGGTGGGTAACCCTCCTGAATATTCTGACTTGATCTGAAGACTTCCAAGAAATGCAGATCTTGAAATGTTAATCTTGTCTCTTAATGAAGCCATTTTACTTAGCAGATTAGTGAGTCCTCTTTAAAATCAAAGAACAAAACAGTGTCACAAAGCACCAAAATTAAAGCACCAGCTAGGGCTAAGATATTAGAGCCAGATATTAGATTCAGCTTCATGTATAATTTTGTTTCACTTTGCTTTGTTAGAGGTTTAAATTTCTTTTTCTCCTCTAAATATTTACAAGTCATGATTGCCAGATCAATCCATTTGATCCCAATTATATACTCTATGAAAACATTACTTAGCCTTCTATAGTTTCTTGAATGCTAAAGTTTGGTACAAGTGACAAAGGCCAACTCAAACTGTTTAAGTAGGAAAGAGAATATATTGGACTCACATGCATGTATGCTCAGTCGCTTCTGACTCTTTGTGGCCCCATGGACTGTAGCTCACCAGGCCCCTCTCTTTGTCCCATGGCATTATCCGGCAAGAATATCCAAAAAATGCTCTTACTGAAAGAAAGAAAAAAGATGCACAGAAGGAAAAAAATCCACTTGTCCACAACTATAAAGTGCAATCTCTTATTTCCCCAACACAGCTGTCCTACCTCTGAGTATAATAGTGAGGTGAGGTGAAGTCGCTCAGTCAGTGTCCGACTCTTTGCGACCTCGTGGACTGTAACCTACTAGGCTTCTCCGTCCATGGGATTCTCCAGGCAAGAATACTGGAGTGGATTGCCATTTCCTTCTCCAGGGGATCTTCCCGACCCAGGGATCAAACCCGGGTCTCCCACATTGGAGGCAGACGCTTTCACCTCTGAGCCATCAGGGAAGCCCCGAGTATTTCAATCAATCAGAGAGGAAAATGGAGGCTAAGTCACAGTAAGGAACAGTGTTGTCTATGAGCAAGAAAGCTTGCCTAGCTTTCTTTCCTGCTCTCTGGCAAAGAGACCTCAAGGCCTATGATGCAAAGAGTGGCTTGTCATTTCCTCCTCCAGGAGATCTTCCCAACACAGGGAACAAAGCCATGTCTCGCATCTCCCGTATTGGCAGGCGGATTCTTTACCACTGAGTCACCTGGGAAGCATTTATTGGGTTACATAACTGAAAGTTCTAGGATGAGATATGACGTTGGGCATTACTAGATCCAAGTGCCAGCGTCTTGCAGAGAATTTGCCTCTTTCCATCTCTGCTCATCTTTAGGTTAGCTTCATTTTCACTTAAAATCTTTCCTCCTGGCAGCAAGATGGCAGCAACAGTATTGTATTGTATCAGCTTAGCATTCTCCTACTCAAGTAAGCCTCACTTTTGCTGTGGGAATAGAAAATCCCCTGAACAATTCTCCTTGGCCTGGCTTGGATCCCGCATTTATTCCATATTTGTTTTTCATCCATTCACTGTGGCAGAAGAAAAGGCATGGCTCTCATTAGCTGGACTTGGGACATAAGTCCACCTCTGGAGGCAAGGACTGGGTCAACTCCATTCAAACTGGGAGTGGAGTTGAGACTGGGAGTAGAGGACAGGCAGTTTTCCCCAAAAAATGCTCTTACTGAAAGAAAGAAAAAAGATGCGTAAAAGGAAAAAAAACCCACTTGTCCACAACTGTAAATTGTAAGTGCAACCTCTTATCTCCCCAACACAGCTATCCTACCTCTGAGTATAATAATATTTCAATCAATCAGAGAGGAAAATGGAGGCTAAGTCACAGTAAGGAGCACTGTTGTCTATGAGTAAGAATGGTTGCCTAGCTTTCTTTCCTGCTCTCTGGCAAAGAGACCTCAAGGCCTATGACACAAAACTGAAGGAATGTCCATCCACCCATCCATGCATTCCTTCATCCATGTAACACTGATGAGTTCCTACAGTGAGACAGGCCCTGAACTAGGCACTGAGGCTACAAAAATAAATAAGGTGGCTCCTTAAAGAGCCCCTGTGTGGCAAAAGTAGTAATAATGTAGTCACAAGAGATAAGATTTTGGCGTTACATGAAGCTGGGTTTCAATCCCAGCTCTTTTACTAATTAGGTATGTGAGTGTAAACAAAGTTTTCATTCCTTCTGTGTTTTAGTTTTTGCATCTAAAAACAGGTGTATTGTAAGAATTAAATGGGTAATATTTATAATTTGCTCAACATAAGGCCAGGCACATAAGGTCATTGTTCAATAATTAATAGTCATTACTGTGTTTATCAAATGAGATAATGCAAACAAACCATTGTATGCAGTGCCTGGCACATAGTAAGTGCTCAGGAAATGGTAATTGGCAGCTATTATCATATGAAATAGAATTAGGGACCAAATCCAAAAGGAAACAAAATTTAAAAATCAAGAAATATCTATTATGATAGATTTGGAAAAAGCATTGAGAATTCATCCAGACCTACCCCATCTTCAGAGAAAACACTTTAGTCATTTTAGATTTAGTAGAATTTATCTTCTCTTCAGAAAAAGTGCTCCCCAAAGCAATTGTCTTCCTTTTTGCTCTCATATTTCATCAGTTTACATAATATTTAATTAAATTACATAATTACAATAATAAGTACAACTGGCATAAACTTGTTTGGGGCTCTCTCCTGGGACTTCCCTCTAGTGGGAACAGATGTGCACAGTTGAGAGTCATTAACTAGCCGCAGACATTCAGTGTGTTCTGGGCATTGGTCAGTATATTTTACAGAGAAAATAGAGAGCTGGTTAAGTAGAAGTCAGCCACAAGAACCTTTGTAGTACTACCGTGGTCTTCTGCATACTCTTCATCTTACTGAATGCCACTATTACTTAAAAGTGTACCCCATATTTACTTGTATTTTTAAAACTTCTATAAGCAATATAATCAGAACTTTATAGCCAGAATTTTAAGCCTGCCTTCTGGAATCAGTTTTCCTATAATCACAACTATGTATTGGGCAAAAAAGCAGTGCTAGTAGAACATGAAGGATTAATACTTGGTACTGTTCTAAATCCATTTCTAACTCTAATCTGAAATAATAATCTTAATAAATCTAAATAATCTTAAATTCATTTCTAAGAAGGAAAAAAATAGAAACTTTCTCACACATTGAAATGACAATAACAATAAGGTAGAATCTAAAAGAAGATTCAAATATGCTTTCATTTCTGCCTGTCCAAATGCATGAAATTGAGAGATTATTCTTTTCATTTTTCATGATGATCTCATGAAGATTTTTGAAACTTATTTGTTTTTTGACTTGCAAACCTCAAAATCAGAGTGCAACAAAAGTGAGAAGACTTAGAACATCTGTATTTTAAAACTGGCAGGTTGGGGGAGATTAATGACTCTGTTTAAAAGTAGTAGTCATTCAAAGCTAAAATCTAATGAAATTCTTATTTGTAATCAGGTACTCCTGCTGAGTATTAGAAGTAGTTCAATCTGTGCCTCAGGAAGTTAAAATTTTATGATCAGAGTAGAAGCTATCGTCATTGCTGATTCTTGATCAATGGGAGAGTGACAAGCCAAGTAAGCAGGGCCAGGGGTGGGGGTGGGAGGTAGGTCTTGGGGTAAGTGCTGGACTGGCTTAGCCCCAATCAAATAATTACAATATTAATAAATATCAATAGTGGACATTTTAAAGAAAGAAAGAAAAGAAAAGAAGTTGTCATATAGGATAGGTCACATCCAGAAGACACATGCCTTTCCCTGGTTGTCTGTGAGGTAATTAAGAGTCCTGAGCGTATGTGCGCGTGCCTGCACACACACACAAACATACACACATACACACACACAAAATTAAAGGCATCTTTCAATCTTTGACTGTTTTAGATGACTTGGATCTTTCCCAGGTAATCACTGGCCACCTGGCAGACACTGACCTCATGTAGAATGGCTCACTAGTGAGAGATGACTTGAACCAGATCAATTCCTTACATTTGGCAACCTCCAGGTCTCTAAATATTATGGAGATCAACAGATTTTACTACTTATTTATGTGAACTAGGTCATCTGTAGTCATTATAATTTCAGACATTAGGTGTAAATAACAATTTAAAATTTTATTGCTACTTTTGGTGAAAGAAAGGGTCTGAGCCAAGATACTTTTTTTTCTGTTTTTTTTTTTTTAACTCTATTTCTTGAAATAGTTACACAATCCAAATTGCATGCTCTGCTCTGTAAAAACCTTATATTAACAACCATTGCTGCTGCTGCTGCTAAGTCACTTCAGTCGTGTCCAACTCTGTGCAACCCCATAGATGGCAGCCCACCAGGCTCCCCCATCCTTGAGATTCTCCAGGCAAGAACACTGGAGTGGATTGCCATTTCCTTCTCCAATGCATGAAAGTGAAAAGTGAAAGTGAAGTCACTCAGTCGTGTCCAACCCTCAGTGACCCCATAGACTGCAGCCTTCCAGGCTCCTCCCTCCATGGGATTTTCCAGGCAAGAGTACTGGAGTGGGGTGCCATTGCCTTCTCCAAACAACCATTGCACAAACTGGAATGTCCTTCTTCAAACCAAATTTAAGGGCTGAGAAATGTACTCTAGTTGGTCCCATTCCTTGATTCAAGCCTCCACCTTTGGCCCAAACAACGGTAACAAAACATGGCCAGGCCTACTTTCTGGAAGAAAAAGGAATATTCTGGTGAGTTTTGAGAACACTGAGTGAGGCAAATTGGAAAAAGACACTGGAACCAGGTTATGAAAGGGCTAGCATGTCCAAGTAAGGAGCCAACAGATTTTTACCTTACAGATAACAGAAAACCACTGCTGGTTTTCAAGTCAAGAATATTGATCCATATGATGAGACTAAAGGAGTCTAGGTACATGCAGACTTGGAAAGGCTCTATAACCTTCCAAGATGGGAAGGAAGCAATGCTGGTGGCTCTGATATACTTGGGAGAGAAGAAAAAGACAATAACCTTAGCAGAGGAGCTGGCAAGCAATAGGTGAGAGAGTCAAGTGTCTGAGTAGTCCCTCTAGGGTTCTCGGGGGAAAATTGAAAAACAGAACCAAATATCAAAACCACAAGTGAGACTCAGTCCTGCTGCATCAATGAACTAGCAGGATGCATAGGCCCTTTAGAAGAAACTTGGGTACAGTTGAGGCCGACAAGAAACAGTACCAAGAATCTCAGGAAAGTATCTTTTGTCATTCTACATCATCATTTCTACTAAAATTAAAGGAACATGTGTTCAAACTTCCAATCCTTATGAAATTAGAAGCCCAGTGTCTCTCAGGTTATTGAAAAGGATTTATGTTTCCTCTAGTTGTTTTGGGCTTGATTTCCTGCTTCAGCTGAACCCATAACTCATGCATGCCTGATCACTTGCCAGTGTTCTCTTATCTTAACTTTGCCTTGTTTCTTAAAGCTCACTCTAGGACATAGGACTTAGTAGACATTTACTGAAGATTCATGGAGGATAGAAGGATTACATCACACCCAGCCTAGCAGATAATTTAAAATTTAAACTTCAGTAATAGCCATTCCTATTACTCCCCTTCTTATTTTCCCTATGCCCTCTACTGGGAATTTTTGTGGAGTGTCTCTTTCATTTGGCCCCCAACTTCCCACCATGTAATTCTGCCTCAACTCCCTTCTTTGATATTCTTCCCTTTTATACACGATCTTCATAAGTCTATTTCATGTTTTATAGAGAGAATTTGGTTAGCTCTTTTTCTGCTGTGTTCTAAGGATTATCTTTACACAACCAAAATGCTTTGTTAAGAAAGAAAAATTATTTTTTTGCCCTTAAGAGGAATTCTGCTTCTAGCTATTAAGTCAGACTTTTCCCCTAGTATACTTGAATCTATAAGTTGAGCTTAGTGGTACATCTTTTTTTACTTAAGTATGGATTAGTATATCTAAACTGACCTGCAGATTCGTATACTGGGATAACCTGTACTGTGCTGGCCTTTCTGGCTATCACTGTCTGACAGCATATTAAGAACACCACTCATGTCAGACCCTACCCCTTGCCTTTCCTCTTGACAATTTATAGATCCAATGCTATTTAGACAGGTGGAGAGGTAATCTCACCAGCGAGGCAATTCCCGTGGGCCATTATACATGCAAGATATTTCCTCAATTCAAAAATGCTATTGGAGGATTTCACTGAACACTCCAGGAAAGAAATTCCTGAAATGGCAGTGTTGAAACTAGCAAAAGGGCTCTGCTACAAGAAGTAATATCCTCACCAAGCTGTTGATACCATTTGAGAAATTTACATCTTGAGACAGTATCGGATGGCAGTGATAACAAGCTCCTGGGTCAACGATTCTCCATGTCTGTCAATTGATCTCATCCCAAGTTAAGTAGGGGCAGTGACTGTCTTGCACTAGCAAGATTAGTACAGGTCCCCAAACTATCAGAAGCACCCATGAACACTTTAGTGCCTAAAAGAGAGTGAAATCCTATCAGAAAACAATGAACATAGGTTCTGTTCAGTTTCCATTCCAAGGACCATGTTTGTAGGCTTGGGAGTTGATTTAAACTGCTTCTTGTTTTTCAAATACTTGAATTGTCCTACCCACTTGGAGAGGAAATATTGAAGTTATCGATCACTGAGAGAAAAAATACAACAGGCAAGGATCTAGCAGCTATATTCAATGTACTTATTGTTGTGGAAGTGCTTCAATGTCCTGTCCCTCAACCTCTCCCCAGTGTTTGAAAGTGAAGTGAAAATGTTATTAGCTCAGTTGTGTCCAATTCTTTGCAAGCCTATGGATCGTACCCCACCAGGCTTCTCCGTCCATGGGATTCTCCAGGCAAGAATACTGGAGTGGGTTGCCATTTCCTCCTCCGGGGGATCTTCCCAATGCAGAAATTGAACTCAGGTCTCCTGGATTGCAGACAGATTCTTTACCATCTGATCTATCAGAGAAATCCCCAAATCCCTGAACCCAACAATGACAAAACTGTGAAAGACCAATGCAACTCACCCTCACTGAGTAGTGGAGGTCTCTTGGCAACCAGGGTGAAAACATCACCTTGGCAGGTGACAGACACTTGAGCCTTGGCTAGGGCATTAATGAACAATATTAATAAAGACTAATTAGATAGTGTTTGTTGAAATGTTTCCAAAATGATGAGCAAAATAAAGCCAACCTAAAGAAAATATTGAAAAACCTCCCACTGAGCATGCTCAGAAAGAGCATTTGAACTTCTTTTATTTTTAAAATGCTCAACCATTTTCTTCAAAAACTTGGCTTGATCTTCCTGATTCAGTGATAACTGAAGTCATGCCAACTTTGATGTTTTTAGCTTCAGCTGTTTTAGAGCTATATGTGATCCCCCCAAAAGGTTGGAGTGATTTTTATTTCTGAGTGAAGAAGGAAGCATATGTTTTAACCCTCATGTGCCTTTTTTGAGAAAGGATGAATTAACATCCTATAATGTTTTACCTTTGGGCTTAAAGAGTGTGGTTTGAAAGTCAAGGATACATTTTTCAGAAATTAAAATGGAAGCTCCAGCCTTCAGGATTAAGTCCATGAATTTTGTCTGTTTTACCAAATACATTTGGTGAATTGCTTGTCTGCTGCTATTGTTTTAAAATGGCAGCAGAGACAAGGCAGTCTGGAGACTTGAGCAAGATGGACCACACACAAACCTAACTTCAGGACATCAAAAAAACATGAAACTAATATGCAGAAACACTGGAGCATCTTGAATACATTTTTTTTCTAACCAGATAAATGACAGAATGGGAAATAAAAATGAATTTCAAAAGCTTTAATCCACCTGACAGTCTAATTTCCCCTTCTAATTATAGAAATAGGAAGGAAGGAATAAATAATGAGAATTTAGAGGCTGAGTGATACCAAATATAACTAATCCCATTGAAGGAGAAGGAACATAGAAGAAAGGGTTGTCAGGGTGGCTTCTAAGAGCCATGCCTACATTCTTTTCTATTTTCAACCATGCCAAGGCTTCCCTCACATTTCCCTGGGGATCAGTTGTCCATTGTGTCTCCTTAGGACATACCAGAGATGGTGAGGTAAAGAAATCAGGGTAATTACAGCTGATACCATTATTAGCTAGAAAGTTAGACAACAGCCCTAATGATGAAGCATGGATGTGTTAAATGGCTCCCAGCAAACCCTAGTTGGTGTAAAACTTACATGAGAAGTTTAGGATGGAGCATTCCCTGGGTTTCTATAGGTGGAAACATTGGATGATACTGGTGCTTCAGATCAGACCTAAGTCATTTTTGCCAATGATGACACAATGTTGTCTAGTAGTATCAAATTAAATTTCACTAAATCACGATTCCCCCTATATCCTGGTATGTACCCGAAACTCTGGAAGAACAACAAAAGGAAAGAATTGGTAAAGAAATGACAAATGTCTCACTCTCTCACAATGTCAGAAAAACTATGGGCAGAAAAATTGAAACCAGAATGAAAGAAAGGAAATTGAGTCTGTGTTTACAAAAGGATTCCAATTTGGGGTGAACTGTCCAACTCAACCAGTGGCTTTGGAGAAACATGATTAAAGTGATGACTGAGGTGTTTTGTGTCCTAGCCTCAGTTTCCTTTAGTCCCCTCGGAGTCCCGTAACAGCCAATCAGAAAGGAACCTGGCCCGGAGGCTTGTCAGTGATAATAATTGAAAACATCTGTCCATGTAGCAAGTGTGGGAAGCCAGAGCAGTTCTCTGACAGAGGGAGTTCTCAGACAGCAAGCCATAACCACGACTGCGCTCATATTCTCCTTCACAGGATTTTCTCACTGCCAGCTGTCTTTATTCTCCTGCCAGGAAAGCCAGGGGCCTGGGGCTCTTACCCGGGCTGGGGTTAAGTGAGCTGGGACCAGGGGAAGGAGGGGTACAGGCTGGCTCAGAGCTTTGGGTACCGAGATGAGGGCTATCTTATCAGGAACTAAAGAGACCCAGGGCCGGGGGAAAAAGAACAGCAAACAGAGAAACCAGTGAAGGATGAGGAGGACAGAGGAGTTCCCAGTCTGCACTCAGAGGACCTGTCTTTGAATCTGACACCACCATTTCTGTGTGACATCGGGCACCTCCCTGAGCCCCAAGTTTCTCATCTTTGTGCGCTCAGTCATTTGTCCAGCTCTTTGCCACTCCATTGACTGTAGCCCACCCAGCTCCACTGTCCATGGGAATTCTCCAGGCAAGAATACTGGATAATAGTGTTCATAAAGCTCTCGTGAAGCTGTTGTCAGGAAACAATAACATGATGCACTTGAGTGGCACAAAGCAAGGGCTGAACAAACATTAGCTGCTTTCTCAGAGAGAAGATGGCTTACCATATAGCACTTGAGGTTTAGAAAAACAGAAGCAGAAATTTCTACTGGAGGGCCTGATACCAGGGTCATGAGCCGAGATGTTCCTGCTGATTGTGTCACGTTGTCTTTGACAGTAGCCACGTTGTTCCTGCAAATATGGCTCATCCCCTGGCTGTAGACTTTGCCAACCTGTGTTGTTTGGCGTTTTGTGCTGACTGTTTGTTGTAGCTTCTCTGTGCCCCTAGAGCCATGTTCTGGGCTGCATCAACTTCCCTCTGATCTAGCTGGCTTCACCTCACTCCCAGTGTACCAATGCCTCATTCTGTCGATCCCAACAGTTTGCCAGGTCTTTCAGCTTGGTGCTGAATGTATCAAGGGAATATCTAGCCAGAGGAATGCCAGTAAAACATTACTTCAGCCAATTGAAGAGAAAATTCCAAATTGTAGGTTAGAGAACATTTAAAGCAAGGAAAGTTGGAGCAAGGAAAAGAAAGAAAATAAAGTTTTTAATAGGAAGATTTAGATGTTTCCCCTGCCTACAGGGAAAAAAAAAAGTTTTCATTGAAAATATAATAAACCAATAGATTTAGAAGGAAAAAAGAAACAAAGGATCTTAAAGGGAAACATTCAAAAACACCAAATTATCCACATCATTTCATTGCTTAAGATACTCTGTACCTAAATGAACCACCTCTGAAAACTGCATGAATAGTCACATCAGCACAACTGTATGTATAACTAACTCAGTTATATGATGTATGATATTCACTTGGAAGCTAGAAGGAATAAATCCAGCTTGCAAAGAAGCAGAACTTACTTTTGGTGAGGGGCTGCTTAGGTCCTGAGAAAATCTTGCTTAAAACATGGGTGGCAAGAAATAATACAAAAGGAGAAACTTGGGGAGGCCAACTTTGTATCATTAGTTAAGAACAGTTATGTATTGTATATGTATCCAACATAAACACTTGGCTAAGGATGTTATTCTACTGACAGTGTTTGCCTTTCCTTATGGTCATCAGCTGGTGACTACTGCTACTTGGCTGCAAAGCACTTCATCCATAAAGAAAAGCACCATAAGTAATAATGAGTGTGAGTTTGTGTTCATTGCAAAGCAAGAATTCAGCTTCAACAAGAGTTTTTTTATCCAATTGAAATGAATCAAACTGTTTAACCTAATTGGGCTTCTATAAATCAGGAGTGTTGTCATATTAGTAATCCTCCCAGATAAGGCATTGCAATGAGGCGCCATGCAAAGAGTACGAATGTATAAACACAAAATGAATAGAATCCATTGACCCTCTGCTATTTAGAAGCCTTGTACGTCTTCCCTATATTATCACTACTTAATAAAATTACTACTTAACAACTGACATTAGTAGATCCTTTTAACCGTTGAGAGACTGGATTTTTCCTTTCTGTGACTTTTTCTTCAGTCTGCACATACAACCACAGAAAACCTCACCTTTGGATGATTATAAGGTAATAAAATATGCTAGTAGGGTAGGTAATGTACATCCATTGGAAACTGGGTTTTTTAAAATACAGATTATATATGTTGTGTAATTTCTTCTAAAAAATGAAGTGGGTATTATGTTCTAATTTGAAAGGACTACCGATTTATATCTCATTGTAGATATATTTCTTTAAATGTCTTTCAAATAGTTATCTTTGAAAATTAAATCTAATATATATCTAAAGTCACTATTTGTCTACTTTAACACTTCTATGCAGCTATAATTTTCCCTTTTTTTTTTCCTATACTCACTTAAGGGTAACTTGGTTCAAATGCTCCCAGCAGCTTGCCTCTCAAGTTTCCAGATTCCTTCTCATCTAGGAAGGCTTTGTAATACGTCTATAGATGTATCTGATTTCCTTTTGAAATTACTTTTACCCTGAATGGCACATTCCTGGCACATACACCACCATTTCTCATCCAAATCCCATGTAGACATTATTGATTGGCCACATTGCTCTTTCAGCTTCAGGGTCGTTCCCCACAGAGCAGACAGCCACCATCAGCCAGGTAAAGCAAACCTGTGTGTCATCTCAGCCAGAGTGGGCCTCCTGGCCCATTGCCACCATTCTTTTATAGGTGTTATGAAAACAGAAATGCAGACTACAGACACACCCTTATGCTTCCAAGAGAACAGGAGGCTTCTGTCTGTTTCCTCAGAAATTCCCGAAGTCTGCCTTTTTCTTTCAATCTTTATTTTAATAAATAAATATATGTCTTATAGTAAAGATATCCATGCTGTCCTGTGCTTAGTCACTCAGTCGTGTCTGACTCTTTGCTTCCCCATGGACTGTAGTCTACCAGGCTCCTCTGTCCATGGGGATTCTCCAGGCAAGAATACTGGAGTGGGTTGCCATGTCCTCCTCAGGGGATCTTCCCAACCCAGGAGTCGAACTGGAGTCTCCTGCATTTCAGACAGATTTTTTACCAGCTGAGCTACCAGGGAAGCCCAAGCCCAAAGATATGCATACATACCCTGTATGTGTCAATTATATGTAAAGCATATACATACATAGGTAAGATATTATTACAACCTTTTAAATTTTAGGGTTTCCTTATTTTGCAGTTGAGAACTATGCTTACCATGTGTTTCTGAGCTTGTCAACTTTCCTTACCAATCATTTCAAACTTGAGGAAAGAAAAAAAAGAATTTAAACTTTGCATGTATGTGTTAAATTGTTCAACAACAGAATTTAGTGCACAAAGAAATTAGAACCCCTCTAGCCCAACTGTCTGATTTTCCAAAAGAGGAAGCTGGGGATGAGGAAGGTTAAGTGAATCCCCAGTCCTACATGCAATAAAAAGTGGAGGCAGGGAAGAAACCAGGCTTTCTGTGTCTTTGAACACATTGATCTTTCACCCAGTCATTAAACTGTGTGTTCTTATGAGACTAAAACTTCCTTACTGAATCACCTTTTTCTCCAGGTTCCTATGGTGTGCTGGGTCAGTAGGCCTCAGGGACATCTACACAATACTCTAAGTCAGTTCTTTCTCCTTTGGATGATGTAGACATTTCTGTAAAAAAGCAAAACTTATCAACACAATCCTCATAACTCCTACATTCTATTTCTGACACCTTAACCTAAAGTAATTTCACACTACCTCATAAAAACCTTTGAAAACAGAGCATCCAAGGATGATATTTTGCACCTACTGAATTCTCTTTTCCAAAAAAAAAAAACCTCTAAATGTTACATTAAATTGCTATATTTCCAAATTCTATTCTCCAGTCATTCTCTGTGATTTTTTTCAAAAGAAGCAAAAACAGAAAACAGGGGAAAGGAGAAAGGGAAAAAGGACTGACATGGAAAAGGACTCAAGGTCTTCACTGATCGTCTTGACTTGCCCTTCTGGACTTAAGAGAAAGCAGCTAACAAGAGTATCAGTGGATAGCTTGGCTCTGACTGTAGCTAGACAAGTATTAGAGAGTATTCATTTTTGTTCAGTTCAGTTCACTTTCTGTTGGAGCAAAAATGCATCTGAGTGAGGAAAAACTTAACCTGCCAGTGACCTGTAAAGCAAAATCTATTTGTAATAACAGGAAGGTATAGAATACCCAAATTTCCTACTGCAATGAAAATAGGAGTAAAGTAGAAGGTAACACACCACCTAAACTCAAAGATTTTGCAGTCTAATTGAGGGAGATAAAACATATGTGCATGAAATAACTTAGAGATAAAAATAAAACATGTCAACAACAATGTAATACAATCTGAATGTTTAAATGCCAAGAAAGCAAATAACGAAGTGATCAGAATACAGTTCTTAAAGGCTTCCTCGTAGAGACAGGCTTAAATATGGTTTTGGATATGGTGACTGACACACAGTGCAAAACAATTCAAATGTGTGTGGCCATAAAAATAGGCAAGCAGGGAATCAACCTCGGTCCCCTGAATTAATGCAATCTGCTTGTGTTATCAGAGAAGGCAATGGCACCCCACTCCAGTACTCTTGCCTGGAAAATCCCATGGACAGAGGAGCCTGGTAGGCTGCAGTCCATGGGGTCGCTAAGAGTCAGACACGACTGAGTGACTTCACTTTCACTTTTCACTTTCATGCATTGGAGAAGGAAATGGCAACCCACTCCAGTGTTCTTGCCTGGAGAATGCCAGGGACGGGGGAGCCTGGTGGGCTGCCGTCTCTGGGGTCACACAGAGTCGGACACAACTAAAGTGACTTAACAGCAGCAGCAGCAGCTTGTGTTATCCTTTTTTTTTTTCTTTTTATACTTTTTTATAATTTTACTGGTAGACTATAGTCCATAGGGTCAGACACAACTGAGGCAAATTAGCATTCATGCACACACTTTTTCAGAACAGATTTAGGTTTACAAAAAAACTGAATAGAATGTACAGAGAGTTTTCATATACTCTCCACTCCCCTTCCCCCTGCTCCCCAAAACACACACACAACCACGGACTCTCCCCTGTTATTAAAATCTTGCATTAGTGTGGTACATTTGTTTTAACTGATAAGCCAACATCAATACATCATTGTTAGCTAAAGTCCATAGTTTACATTAAGGTTCACTCTTAATGTTGTATATTACATGAATTTTGATAAATGTATAATGACAAGCATGCACCATTATATCCTACAGAATAATTCTGCTACCTAAGACTCCTCTGTGCTCTGCCCAGTCATCCCTCCCTCTTCCCAAACTCCTGGTAACCACTGATCTTTCACTATCTCTAGATTTTGCCTTTTACAGAATGTCAGATGCTTGAAATCATATAGCCTTTTCAGATGGGCCTCTTTCACTTGGCAGCATACATTTTAAATGGATCTCTTCATGGTTTGATAGTACACTCCTTTTCATTGCCAAATAATATTCCATCATCTCACAATGTGAATGTCCCACAGCTTGTTTATCTATTCACCCACTGAAGGACATTCATAAGCATTTTAGATTTAAAAACAAAGTTTTTATTTTTTTAACCAATTCATTACTCAGGTAGGAAGTTGATTCTCAGAACCCATATTCTTTTTACCTTGAGACTTCTTTGTCTAGGGAAGTATGTTGTCATTTTTCTTTAACATGAGAGTAGGTCATCATTTGTCTCCTTAAACTTGTGGGTCTTGGGCCACCTCACCCTTTTGCTTTCACTCTTTGATAACATGAAAGCAAAGCTTTTCATGACATATAACCAAAAGTTATAAAATTATGAGAATTATGAAATTAAGTTCTGAGTTTTTAGATTGAACACGGTTGCTATCAAGCATCTATTAGGGGTCATGTTTTTCCTGTCCATTAGAACTGCAATTATGGTTTGTCTTCACAATGAATCAGAATATAAATCTAAATTTGAAATTATGCCTTTTTCTTTTTTAGCCATAGTGTTAATGATATCCAAAGAAACAGTTCTATGACTTTTACAAAATGACATCCTATGCTGTTGTTAACTCTAAATGGAGCCAAATATTACCTGGCACACCTGTGTCTTACTTTTTGACACCAAATCACATTGATAACCAAATTACCCTAGTAATGATAATTTTCAAGGGCTCTTCCCACCATGGCATTTGAAGGAAATTGTCAATGAAAGTCATTTCCTGGGCTCCATAAATATGTATACATGTTGATTTTAAGACAGCACACAGGAGACTGCCAGAAAAATTGAAAAGTTCAAGCAGAAAAAATAAAGTATCTCTCTGTCATTTGCTGCTTTGTATTTGTTTCCTTAAAATGCACAGCTAAATGCTCACTACATACAGATATCACTTGGTAGGCAGGGTGTATCTTATTACAGTGTTATTTTCCAGTACATTTGGCATAGTTAAGGTAAAGTGTATTAACTTTCTCTCAAAATAAAGATGAAAACAGAGCTGTAGCAGTCGTGAATGCTTCAGCCATTGTCAGGAAGTTAAGAACTGACAGGAGGTCCAAATAACCAACTCTGCCTGGTGCGTATACCGTCGTTTTCCCCTGGGATAGTCAGTCTAATCCTACAATGTATCTGACTGGCATGAATGTAGAATTACTTTCAATAAAGATTTTATTTCAAGCTTGGATGATTTCCCCCAAAACATCTTGTCACTGAGGCAAAGTATATCATAGAATATCTGATTTTTTTCCCTCCAAGTCAGCTTTTGAGGGCGAAAAATACACATTTCAACTCAAGTACTCAACTCAGGTCAATTCTCTGTAAAAATCACATTTTAACATATCTAGGCTGATTAGAGATTTGCTACTTTAAAGAAATCAGGGAGCTGTCAAAGAGAGCTTACTCTAAAGTCTGCAAATGTTAAGAATAAGTAACACATTTGCTCATCTACAGCTTGCACCCCCCACCCCTGCAGTAACCTCCACTTGAAGAGCAGGCAGGACAGATGACTCCAAGAGCTAATACCCAGCTTCTAGAATATTTGTCTTTTTGCAAGTAAGGAACATTTAAAGGTCACATCTTCCAATAAGTATGAGATTGTTTCCAGGCTATATGAGAAATATGAATGGCCTGGTCATGATCACTCTAAAACCATCTTCATTTCTCCATTTCTCCTTGTCTCTGTCTTTATCCTTTTCTCTTCTTTCATGATGCCAAATTAAGTCAGCATGTCAAGATAGGGGAACAGTCGGTAGCAGTACACTACTCTATTTTGAGTTCACTGAAATGTTTCATTTTGGGCTTGCTTACATTATTTCAGCCTGGCTGTCACTTTGTTTAATTTATGCTTGGTTCATATACACTTAAAAATATCTTAGGTTACCTATAGCCTCACCCTTTAGTCACTAAAAGCACACAAATCACATGGCTTAGTTCTAATGGGATAGGAGTAATTACTTTAATATTTAATAATCATAGCACATTATATTTATACAATGTTTTAAATTCAAAATCCCTCTTATCTCTATTATTACATTTTATTACTAACATGTAATATTATAATAAAATATATGTGCAAGAATGAAAACTCAGCATGGATAACAGCAGATGAAACTTAGAGGAATGAAAAGGTCCAGATTTGAGTCATCACAGGTGATTACAGACAATAGACACATGAGTTAGCCCAACATCCATGTGTACAAGGATATATGCAGGAACTTGCACAATTTATTTCTCCACCACACTACAGATTACAAATGCATGTGTATAAAGGCAAAATAAATAGTTTCTATATTTAAGCCAAGTATTATATATATTTAAAGGGGTTTACCTTTCTGCTGCTGCTGCTGCTGTCACTTCAGTTGTGTCCGACTCTGTGCGACCCCAGAGACGGCAGCCCACCAGGCTCCCCCGTCCCTGGCATTCTCCAGGCAAGAACACTGGAGTGAGTTGCCATTTCCTTCTCCAGTGCATGAAAGTGAAAGTGAAGACGCTCAGTCGTGTCTGACTCTTAGCGACCCCATGGACTGCAGCCTACCAGGCTCCTCCGTCCATGGGATTTTCCAGGCAAAAGTACTGGAGTTGGGTGCCATCGCCTTCTCCGTACCTTTCTGCAGATATAAGCATTTTACCTAAAATACAATGTGATGGTCAGATTTCAGATGGTCAGGAAAAATGGTGTCATTATCTTTAGCTTCAACCATCCATAGTATAAATCAGATAAAAATTATGTTTTATTCTAAACTTTTCTCATCAGTTTTATTCAAACCAGGTACATGTTAAAAACTCATTGTCAGATAATATGTGGGAAAGAAAGGTACCCTGCATAGTTACAAGCCCTGAACTAGGTCTCAAGGAATAGTATGTCTGTTTAACAATCTCTGCATTCATGTTCTGACCATTTCTGGTGTACAAGAAATGTAAGTATTGTACCAAAATCAAAACTAATCCCTTTTGAGGCCCTATTTGCTTGTTTCTTTTCCCCAGAATTTAGATGTTTATGCAGTCCACAAATATTTATTGAGTACCTAGTATGTATCTATCTAGAAGGGAGTCAGAAAGACGCAGCTGTGACAGAGAAGAGCTCCCATGGGCATCATTTCTGAATAGGATGATAGGAAGGCAGGACTGTCTCAAACCAGGCATTATTTGAGGCCCATTCTTCTAAATGTTTTAATCAATTCAGAGTGTCTTCTAGACACTTCTAAACATTTTCCTGGGTCATTTCTAGTTTTGGAGGGCTAAGACTGGCCTAAGCATTTGGTGAGGGGCAGGGAGAGCATCCATTTATACAGTATTTCAGTAAGTATTTGTTGAGTACCTATGAGCCAAAGACTAATCCTGGTCTAGGAATATGGCACTAAACAGAAACAAAAGTCCTGGTCCTTAAGATGTTTACATTCTGTTGGAGAAAGGTAATAAAGCAGATAAGCAGGGTAGAAAGTGTCTGGCTTTTGTTACCTGTCCTGGATGGTCTTCATTTCCTTCTGGTTGTTTGTCTTCATCTCTAGCTTCCAATCCCGGGTCTGGTATCGGTCACCAACAGACACTGTGAAGGTTATCTTGCCATCTTTGTGTAGATATACCATGCAGTAATTTGGATTTAACTATCCTTGATACATTAAACATGAAGAACTCTGAGGTTTGTTTTATTTTTTAACTTTTTACTTTGCGTTGGAATATAGCCGATTAACAAATAATTATGTGATAGTTTCAGGCGAACAGCAAAGGGACTCAGCCATAAACATGTATGTATCCATTCTCCTCCAAACTCCCCTGCCATCCAGGCTGTCACATTACACTGAGCAGAGAAGAACTCTGAGATTTTGTTCTAACCCTAGGTCTGCTCCAAGGGGAGAATAGAGGTCTGTCTGATCTCAGAATCCTCAGACTTGCCCACAGCCTGGAAAGGAAGGGTTCCTGACCAAGCCACCTTCACAGGACCTTACCAAGTCTCTGCTCTTCTTAACTCTCCTCCCAATTCAGAGAAGTCTTTCTCTTGTCTGGCAGCATGGTAACCTGGCTCTTCATCTACCTTCCAATCTACTGGTTAGGCCATCATTCCAATTCTAAGTCCCGGGCACTTAAGCCTTTGAAACCCCAGTCCTTTGCAATTCAAATGCCCTAGTTTACAAAGAAACCAAAGCACTTTCTCTGCTCTTCTGTTGAACCATCGCTCTACTGAGGACAAGATGTTGTTGATGAAATCTTGGAGGAAAGAAAAAGGTATAAGCGAGGGTGGAGAAGAAACCTCAGTTATGACATATTACCCCACGTCATCTTTGACTTTCCCAAAATGTTCATTCTTTCATCATTAATCTAGAAGCCCAAACCAAACCACATTTTAAATATCATTGGATTTGCCATCCAGTATGGGAATCTGGAACATCTCTGAATGCCTCCTGATGGAGAACTTGTGTTCTTTTTATGTGTAGAATATTTAATAACCTTCATAGTCCCCTTATTCTTATAGTATACATTTAGAAAAAATCTATACCTAATGATAATAATAACTAAATGACAGAATTCTGAGGGATTTTTATTTTCTATTGTAACTTTTCCACATTTTCTAAAGTTTCTGTAATGTGAATCTTTTGAAGCAGATAGTCTATTTCACAACTCTAATTCTTCATACAGAAATGAAATTAGTCTGTGGGTCAATTTCAGGAACTGGATTTACTAGAGAAAAATAGACTTTTTTTTCCATATCATGGTTTTTTTTTGTTGTTTGTTTGTTTGTTTGCATTCAGTCATCACAGCTGCCCTAACTGTTCTTTTTTCTGAAGCAAAATACCCTCAGTCCCTGTCCTCTATCACTGAGCAGCCTGTCACTCAGATGCACACATTCACCTTGGAGCCTCAACTTGTGCAGCCAGAGTCAAGTCACTGTGAAAAATACATAAAATTTATTTTCCCTCAGAAAGTAAAATTAAGTGTGGACGACTGAATGCTGACACACAGACTACAACTGGCTTTCTTTCAGCTCTTCTGGAACCTCTTAAACTAGGAGACAATTTTCTAGAAAACTGCTGAAGGTTTAATGTTGATCCTTTAATGGAATAGCTATTCTCTTCACCTATGTGAAGAGGAAAAAAAAAGAGGTTGATGAATTCTGACTTAGCATATTGATAGTACATATTCCTTTTAGATTTATCTAAAATCATAAGGCAAATATTTAAGTTCCATATTTCCCACTAATGTCTTATAATTATGTGCCTTACTCTGCTTGGCCTAATTAATGCTGATCCATGCACAACCCCCAATGTTCTATATAAAATGTTACTAGCACATACTAGTGCTTGAACTGCCTTACTGGACAAATTCCAAGTAAAGACTAATAAACAGTGTTATATTTTTTTCGTTCCTAAAAATACTCCCAACATGTCATGTATTTCCTAGCCTTTCTCTCTTAAACCCAGAGCAGTGTCTTCCCAGGATGATGATATTATCCATGGTTATTGCTAGATCAACAGAGCTTAGGGAATAGGCAAATTAAGACTTCTTTTACTGCTGACATGGTCAAATGTAAATGGCTAAAACCATTTGAAAGCTTAACAGAAAACACCTAAGGGGAACCGTAGCTGAAATTCTCAGTCTGCCTCACCAATAGTGCATTTCCTCCCTCAATGATAAGTGAATACTCTCAGAAGTTGAACACCCTGTATAAATCTGGAGAAAAGGGCAATATGCATTAATTTGGTTTTTCTTCCACCTGAAACTCTTTTCATCTCTATAAATATATCCTTGAATGTGAACTAGGTGATGAAAAAAATCAAATATGTCACCCAAGACTTTCTGACTCACTTCCCTTCCACCCAGGTCTAAGGCCTCATCATTAAGAACCCCCTTGATTTCAAACCCCTTGATTTCTCGACTCTTAGTTATTTGTGGAAAGAAGATCTATCTCCCAGAGTAATAAAGATCTGCATCTTCATCTCAGTGTTGCTGCCATTTAACTATGTGATCTTGATCAAATTACTCAGTGTTTCTCAGGCTCATTTTATCCATCTGAAAATTTTCTTTTATATCTGAAAAAGAAAAAAAATGGTAATATCCCTAGTGTATATTAAAGTTACAGTTATTTAAACAGTAAAGTGGTAGTGCAAAATACAAGCACAAATCATCCAGAATAAAACATACCAGGTGTTTTTGTCTGTGAGTTGTAGGATATATTATTGGGGCAATCAGCTAGCTGGGATCACATAGAGTTGGACACCACTAAAGCGACTTAGCAGCAGCAGCAGCAGCTAGCTACTGAGAAAAAATAGAGATTATCTTCACACTTTATATAGTAAAATACACCGAGATTAATTAGAGGATACAAAATGACACCATTTTAAAAAACTAGAAAAAAATATTGATGACAATTACCTGATTTATTTAAATGGATGAATTTTATAATTAAAAAATAATGCTGCTGCTGCTGCTAAGTCGCTTCAGTCGTGTCTGACTCTGTGACCCCATAGACGGCAGCCCACCAGGCTCCCCCATCCCTGGGATTCTCTAGGCAAGAATACTGGAGTAGGTTGCCATTTCCTTCTCCAATGCCTGAAAGTGAAAAGTGAAAGCGAAGTCGCTCAGTCGTGTCCGACTCTTAGTAACCCCATGGACTGCAGCCTACCAGGCTCCTCCATCCATGGGATTTTCCAGGCAAGAATACTGGAGTGGGGTGCCATTGCCTTCCAAAAGAAACAATGCTAGATATGAACACATAAAAATATAAATAAACAAAATTAAGGAAAAATATAATTGAGAGAATATAAATACAACAAAAGTAATGAAATATTATGCTATTTAACACAAAAAAAACTCAGAAATCTGATATGTACAACTGTGTTCATTGTAGCATTGTCTGTAGCAGCAAAAAATTAGAAGCAACGTAAAAGTCCATCAGCAAGGGAATGGTTAAATAAATTATTTTCATACTATGAAATGTAACAGCATTTTTCAGAGGATGAGGTATTTTTAAATGTACTGACTTGGAAAGATTCCCATGATATATAGTTAAGGGGGGGAAAGCAAGTTGTACTATAACATATTATGTATTTTTATCTCATTCTTTTTTTTTTTTTAAGAAAATAGATACTAAAGGGATTGTTGTTGTTCAGTCGCTAAGTCATGTCTGATTCTGTGTGACCCCATGGACTAGCCCACCAGACTCCTCTGTCCATGAGATTTCCCAGGCAAAAGTACTGGAGTGAGTTGCCATTTCCATCTCCAGGGTATCTTCCCAATTGAGGGCTCAAATCAGTCCTGCGTTGGTAGGCAAATTCTTTACTGCTGAGCCACCAGGGAAACCCAGGTAGATGGACAGATAAATAGAAAAACATCCAGAAGGAACTCACATCTGTTAATTATAGTTGTCCTGAAGGAGTTTGACTAGAAAAACAGAAGGCTTGACCTTTTCATTCTATATTCTCCTGATTAGCACACTTTTTAAATACTATGTGTTAGTTTTGTTATACAAAATAATTAAATGGATGAAACAAAATTATGTATGCTCTCAGTAAGAAAAAGGCAGGTGATATGAAGGGTTATTCACAGAAGAGATAATCCATATTGCTGTGCTTTTTTAACTTCTTCCCCATTTCCTAAATTCAAAGAATCCTAACTTTAAACAGTGATAGATCATTTTTCACCTATCAAGTTAGCAATTATTTTAAGAAGAATAAAATCAAGTGATAATAATGCTATCAGGACTATGAATTGTCATGTTAAATATCCCACATTATCATGGTTTAAGAAAAGAAAACCCTTAACTTAATGATCTAGTGCGAATTCTCAAAGTGTGGTCCCCAAACCAATTGTATCCTTTCAAGGAACTTGTGACTAGTGTAATATTCTCAAGTCCCTCCCCAGAGTTGCTGAACCAGAAGTCTGAAGGTGAAGTTCAGTGATTTGTGATACAAACCAGTTTCCAAATTATTCTCATGAATGGTAAAGTTTCAGAACCATTGATCTAATTGCTACATTTCTACTACTGCAGAGTTTCTCAACAGCAGCAATACTGTCATTTGGGGCTGGATAAATTGTTTGGGGAGACTGTCCTATGCATCGTAGAATGTTTAGCACCATCCTTTGCCTCTGACTCACTAGATGCCATAGCAACTCACCTTCTCCACTCCACCCAGTCATGACAATCTTTGATATCTCCCGACATTGCAAATGCCTCATGGGAGATGTGGGGATAGGGAAGCTGCCCCTATTTGGAAACAATTGCCTAAAGAAATACTCCAAAAATGTGGAGAATGAGTATACAAAAAAAGGTTTTTTAATATATTAATTACATTTATACTAAGAAATCATAGAGTACAAACCATTCTATCCGATATAAGATAATTAGTAAAAGCTATGGTAAAGAATCTGCCTGCCAGTGCAGGTAGACGTAAGAGACACAGGTTTGATCCCTGGGTCGGGAAGATCTCCTGGAGGAGGGCCCAGCCACCCACTGCAGTATTCTTGCCTGGAGAATCTCATGGACAGAGGAGCCTGGCAGGCTGCAGTCCATAGGGTAACACAAAGTCGAACATGACTGAAGCGACTTAGCACGCACACACATATATAAGACGCAGGGCTTCCCCGGTGGCACTAGCAGTAAAGAACCCGCCTGCCAGTGCAGGAGATGCTGGAGACGCAGGATTGATCCCTGGGTTAGGAAGATACCTTGGAGAAGGGAGTGGCTGCCTACTCCAGTCTTCTTGTCTGGAGAATCCGATGAACAGAGGAGCCTGGCCGGCTACAGTTCATGGGGTCACAAAGAGTCGGACACGACTGAGTAACTAACTCACAATACACATGTAAGACATGAGAACTGCTCATGGCAGAAGTGAAAAACGTTGGCCACAAAATTATATAAAAAGTATTTTCTTGAGTGTGTATATAAATAAATTATTTATACATGTATATTGAATGCTGTCAGTGCCATTCTGCTCAAAACCCAAGGACGAACACCTGTTCACTGTTAGAGTTAAGTCCTAAGTCCTAAGTCCTCCCCACAGCATCTCCTACCTTATCTGTCTCACTCCCCAGCCTTCAGCCATACTACCCTCTTCTCTATTCCTAGAACCACCCAGCACAACCTCACCACTGGGGCTTTCTACCAACTTCTCCCTGCCTGGAGTTTTCCTTCCTGTGGTGTGTGCACATAAGCGGCTCTCTGCCCAGGTGTCCTTTCCTTAGAAAGAACTTCTGAGGACCTTGTCTGCTCTGTAGCACTTTCCACCTCTCTCTGCCCAACAAATTAATCTGGGGACTCTGTTATCTTCGACCAGCCATTCTTAGCAGAGAGACTCTCTGGGGATGGATTCTAGGCCATTAGGAACTTTCAAGAGTCTCCGAGGGTCAGTAGAAAAACCACACTTCTCTTAGTCTTTCTTGAAGTACCTCTGTGCCGAAATCACTTTGTATATTAATTAGTGGATTGTTTCTTGCCTGGTCCCCCACTAGATTATAAGTTGCATATGGGCAGGAACTTTGTCTGTTTTACTCACTGCATCATCTCCAACATCCAGCACAGCATCAGGCACCTAGCAGGTATTGAGTAATAGCAGGTCTATTGAATAATAGATTTTAATGAATGAAAAATGATTACCTTGAGTTACTGTTACAGTTATTGGTGTGTTTTTTTTCTTTATCATACTTTTCTTAACTTCTCAAATTCTAATAGAATGTATTACTAATCAGAGCAAGAGAAATTACAGCTGAGTTTTAATTCTGCCTTTGGAAAGCATGGTATATTTGAAGCACAGTGATTAGCATGTAATGGATATTCGGCAAATAATAACCACTGTTTGTGTTCCTTTTTGATATTATCTGCTATGTAAGGGCTTTGGCTATGATATCCCATTTTATATATGTTGTTGTCACCTTATAGAATACATATTACAACCAGAAATGAGCCATTTTTAAGTCTATGGGCTAGTCATTTTTTTAGTCATTCCTTGTCTCTTATAGTTCTGAGTATTGCTTTAAAGATACATTAGACTTTCCTTGTAATGGCCAATCAATATAAATATGAAACAAGTGAATAATTGAAAATGTTTCAATCTTTTGCAATGCAAAGTGGTTACTCAATAAATGTGAAGAATAAGGCCATGTCAGCTGTTAATGTGTAACTACCATATAAAGTACCTTTTCCACAATTTACTCTGAAAGAATTATATATACATAGCTTCAAAGATAATTTAAAAGCAAAAATATCAGAACATAGCAGTAATTCTCTTTTAGGAGGATAATTCTTTGCTTACTTTAGAAAACAATAATAATAAGATATATAAGTATAAAATTGAAGATTTTACAATTAGTTTAAGCCAGTTGATGTGTAAATTTGCATATAAAAGTGACAGTCACCAGTGAATGACCAACTTGAAATATATTAGTTTTAAATGCAAATAACATTTGTAAATGCTCATCTTCTTTTATAATATTTGGAAATTTTTCTAACGTACAGCCCTGACTTTCAGGGGAAAAGTAGACTTCCTACTAAGTCCCCAGTCTTTAAAAAAAAAAAAAAAAAAAAGGCCAATGTAGGCATGGCAGTATATTTTGTGCAGATTGAGAGTAGGCAAGCATATGGTTAGCATGGATCCCCCCCAAAGTAGTTACAGCACATAGGAAGCATAAATTGAGCACAGTGAAAATTTATTCTGTTTTTAGCAGCTTCTCCTCACTGAAGTGGTCAAAGTCACAATTAACGTTTCACATACAGTGGATGAGCTGCATTACACAAGCCAGGTGTGACCTGACGGCAAAAGTACACTTACCGCCGCACTTTCTCCATTAGAGTTAAACCATCCTAAGGTTATGTGTGTCGGAAAATCACAGTAATCCAGAGATAGAGAAGGGAATGCTTATAATACACCTCCAATAACTTGAGGCTTGTCCTGCAGGCAATTTTGTGGCTTTCTACTTCCTTTGCAAGTCACTATGATAACAGCAAAGCACAAACTTAAAAAGAAGTTTGCATCCTTATATCTGTTTGTAGCTGGACTACTATTGAATGCTTTGGCCTTCTTAATTCAGCATTAATTTTGAGTTTTATGGTAAATCTCTCTTTCAGTTTGAATCATTTGGCTATGATTTTCAGCAAATAAGAAATTTCTTTGAGTTAGTGATTCAGCTCACTTTTGGAAAAAACTTACCTAGCATAAGTCTGTGAGGATTTTTTTGGTCTGGGGCCCAACATCTGTAGCTGTGGATTATAGATTGTTTCTAAAATAATCTAAAATTGATGCATCGTTGCTCCTTCCATTGGGGCCTGACAAAAAGTAGCTCTGGCATTTCTTCTCCTTATTGTGCTGTAAACTGTACATCACCTTTTTAATCTCTTGCCAGAAAAATGAATTCTTACCTACTCTAAGATTTTATAAACTTAAATTTTACTTAGTGGTTAAAGAGTTTCTTTTGCAAAGAATATATATCAAGTGCTATTTTTGAACAAATTCATAAAATCATAATTATTCTTGTCAAGCTATTTTAAACTTAACAGTGTTCATAAATAGCCTTTTTCAAAAGAGTTGCAGTTTAAGATGTTTTTCCTGTTAGTGAAGCATTCACAGGCACTAACATTTGAGCTCCTCACATTGCTTCGAATCAGGTATCTTCACTATTTCGTGGGAGTAGACTAATGGTGAGTGAACAAACATGTAGAAGAATTTCCAAATATTGATCTACATATTTTTACACCTTTTCACCATGCAGCCATTTGCTGTATAGTAATCTCTCAACCATGTGACTGCTCTCACCTTTCTCATTCAGATGTGGTCTTTTTTGCCTTTGACCTTTGTTTTGTCCTCAAAGAGCTTCCCAGCTGGTGCAAGTGCAGGTAGACGTTAGAGATGTGGATTCAATCCCTGGGTTGAGAGTGGGTTTGCTGTGCCCCACTCCAGTATTCTTGTCCTAAAAAGGGAGTTCCTTTCATTTCTTTGTGAAAACAGGTTAAATGGTAGCTCACAATTTACAACACTGTCATGGAGTTTAAGGCCAGATGAAATCTAAGCCCTACCAGAGGGGAGGAACTTGCCAAAAGTGACCACAGTCTGATCTCTTTGAGTTAGCTACTATGGAGTTTTGAAGCCTGAGTGACAGAGGAGATTCCAATCCATGATGTTTCAGATTTAGTAGATCCTTGGGATTTCTCTGGAAGGAATGATGCTGAAGCTGAAGCTCCAGTACTTTGGCCACCTCATGCGAAGAGTTGACTCACTGGAAAAGACTCTGATGCTGGGAGGGATTGGGGGCAGGAGGAGAAGGGGACGACAGAGGATGAGATGGCTGGATGTCATCACTGATTCGATGGATGTGAGTCTGAGTGAACTCCGGGAGTTGGTGATGGACAGAGAGGCCTGGCGTGCTGCAATTCATGGGGTTGCAAAGAGTCAGACACGACTGAGCGACTGAACTGAACTGAACTGAACTAGCAAAGCACACTAGAGTAACATGTCTCAATATACGCTCCTCCTTATCACTCAAGAAAGAGGATCCACAATGTTCAAGTAAGTTAGGGAACATGTTAAGTTACACAAAGATGAACAGGGTTACTTTTCTGCAGGACTTGTCAGAGCCTGTATTATGCTATAGTGCACTGTAAATTTCCAAGAAGGAAAAATGGCATATAATTTTCTGCAAACGTATCTTACTCCAGACTGCTATTTTTGTGAAGTATGTCACAGAGATGGTGTTTGCAGAACTCACTTTAGTGAAAGCTGTCCTGGAAGTACTGCCAAACCCATAGTAAAAATGTATTTGGTTTCTGAATCAGATCCTCCCCTCCAATAGTACAGCTTAACTGCATTTTAAGCTACTGGAAGTATAACTTACTGTTTTTGAGAGTTTTCCATCTTAGATACTAGATTGCATTTTTTTTTTCCATTCCGGGCTTTCATTTCTTTCAGTAGCCTATATTTCTCCTCTACATATGTTTTACTAGTTGAAGCCTTCAAAAATAATGGCACTTACAATGCACAGCTAGTCCCCACAGCGAGAGAGGAAAGTATTAGATCCATTGATTTGAGGTTAAAAAAAGAGAGATTTGAAGAATTTTGTAGGACAGTATTCTAGCTGTATTTTGAAATTGTGGTTGACTACTTATGTTCTCCTAAATCAACCACGTAACTGCTTAAGAATCTATTGAGGTAGAGAGTAGGTAGGTTCGCCTTTGAATAGTGAAGTCTGTAACAGCATGAAAACATTTTCCAAATATCCCCAGTTTGGGAGGCTCCTTTGCTAGATATGTCTATCAGCACCTCTACTATAAAAGGGTTTAATCTAATGTGAATGTTGATATGAGAATATTTTTTCCTATCTACGTGAATCATATAGTTCAGTAGTTGGTAATTTCCATCCGCAAATAGTCTTCACCCTCAGCATCTTTTCTAACCTAAAGATTGATTAATTTCTCAATATACCAACTACTGATTGGTTGATATTCAGAACATAAACTGCCAATGAAATACACACATACACACACAAGCATACATTTTGTAACAGAAAGTAGGCAAGATAGTATGAATTCTATATAATATACATCCACATTTTCTTAACCTTTCTTAACTACATTTGATTTCTCTAAGTGTTATTGCAAGTTACTTAATTTTCCCAAACTTAAGAAAAAATTCCAAACTGCTAGGAAAATTTAACCTGCAGTAATGCAAGTATAACAAGAATACAGAACTATATATTCTTTGGTAAAATCTACTTGTAACAGGATTACTTGAGAGCACCCATGAGTTGAAAATGTTTTTATTAAAATCACATGGAAAGTGTGCAGAGAAATGGATACAGATGACACGGATTGAGATGGAATGAATGCTCTGCATTTACACACAGAGAAAGCACAAAATAAACACTTGACAAAGGGCAAATTTAGGAAACTGATGAACTGGCAGAAATCCGTTTTAGGACTCGTCCACGAACCACCAGCCAAGAGAGAGAAACCTTTGCCTGAAGGGGGCCTCTGACAGCCGCTCTGCCTCCTACTCTTCACTCCATTGAAGCTCAGCCTTGGTTTCTTCTCTGGATTGGTTCTTGCTCTGAATTCTCAGACCAGGACTTTGGCTGAGTGGGAAAAATATAAACACTGGGAAACTTTATAAATAGTCTAGTCCCATTTCTGCATCCTTTTACTCTCCCCACAGATCAAGTCCCACCAGCTGTGTCTTTCAGGCAGGGCTGAGTTACCCCTCCAGTCACCCCAGTTCCTCCAGACACCTATAGGCCTCTTCCAGTTTCTACCTCCATAACCTCCTGACAGCCATGATTGTCCCCTCTAGTAATCTACTCTTGGACCTTCCTTGATTTCTAACCTCACCTTGAGGGTGTGTGTTCACTCGCTCAATCATGTCCAATTCTTTGCAACCCTTTGGACTGTCACCCACCAGGCTCCTCTGTAGTTAGAGACAATTTTAGCTCCCAGCTACCCCAAATCTCACTGTTCTTGTTTTGACTTAAATTATAGCCATTATTAACTTGGAGAAGGAAATAGCAATCCACTCCAGTACTATTGCCTGGAAAATCAACTATATCTCTGTCTATCTGTCTTTATATTCTTCCTTTCCCTTTTCAGTCTCCCTGGATTCCTGGACCTCTTCTACTCTGTGGACCTTATATCAGTCATCCACCTTCATACTCGAATAGTCTCTTACTTTTAATTCTACCATCTTCATGCTCTATGACCTCTGAGCCCTGTTCTCTGCTAGATAACTCTCATCAGCTTAGAACTTCAGTACCAATGGGTAATGTTGTGAAAGCAACTTGTACCTAACAGTTACTCAATTAATTGATCAGTTATGTTATCTCTTTCTATATTTGTTTAACAAATTTATTTTACTGTGGCAGAGTCAATAAAAGAAGTTAGTATCCCCAAAAAGATACTACTTTTATTTTTTTTATTGGAATATAGTTGCTTTACAATGTTGTGTCAGTTTCTGCTGTACAAGAAAGTGAATCATCTATATGTATACATATATCCCCTCCCCTTGGGCCTTCTTCCCACCCCCACACCCATCCCCCCCTTCCAGATCATTAGAGAGCACTGAACAAGAAGGTATTACTTTAAATTCAGGAGCGAAAAATCTGTTTTCCTTCTCAATGAATCTTACTAGTGATTTTTGTAATGAAGAGGTCTGGGAGAAGCTCAAGAGAGCCTTTAAGCCAAGGTAAATAGGTGTGTTAAAGGGAAGAATAGCCCCACTCCACCTTTCCCTCCTCCAGGTCAGGAGAATGTTTTAAAATCATTCTACAGACTTTTGGTAAATGTAGTAGCAAGTGGTGCAGTTTCTATATTCCAAAGGAAACTTTAAACTTGATGTCTCCGATAACACACCAATACTTTAAAATAAGAGAATCCCTTCCAGAAATGTAGTCACGCCAATGTTACTCACAGATATGAAGACTTTTCATATAAAGAAGAAGAAAAGTGAAAATGGGAGGCAGAATATCCTGAATATTTAGTCCAAGTTTAAGAGTCATTTTGCCCACAATGAATCCATTGTAACCAGACTGTCAATCACAATGCTACAGTGTGGAATAAAAATCCAGACCCTCTTATGGAAGGATCTATAACCATGTGGAGAATGGCAGAGAGACAAGTCAGCCAATTACTAAGCATAGGAGCCATAACACACACCAGGGCAGTGATGTTTCCATGAGCGCTGCAGCCTGCCTGCCTGGGTCTGAGCCTCAGTTCTGTGACATCGGGCATTTCACCACTCTTGGCTTCAGGTTTCTTATTTGTAAAAAGGGCTTAATAATAGAATTGGACGTGAGTTTGAACAAACTCCAGAAAATAGTGAAGGACAGGGAAGCCTGGCGTACTGCAGTCCATGGGATCACAAAGATTTGGACATGTCTGAGCAACTAAACAACAACCACCTCATGGGATTATTATGAGGATCAAGTGAGACAATAAAACTGCTTAGAATAAAATCAATGATACTTCCATTTTTAAACCTAAGTAATAAGTAAAATAAAATTGCTTAGAATGATTATTATCGATATTGATCAAATCAAGGACATCTTGCTGATCAAGATTTGTGCTATGGGAAGTCCCAAATTGAAGGTGTTGGCCCTTCTCAGTGTCTTTCAGGAGAGTGAAGGCAGGGCCTTTTTCACAGAAATGGCCCTGAGATGAAGGTTTGTGGAGGGACGGAAAGGGAACAAGTCTTCTTCCTCTTGCCTCCATGCATGGAGACTAGGTCAGCCCACATAGGCCAGACACAGAGTCCTCTAGAGGTCAACTAGTGCTCCAGTGGATTCTGAGAACAGAGGCCCCACTACTATGTAGTAGTGTTCCTTTGCCTCACTTTATTCTCTGTGCTCAGATTTCCCTTGGGTTGGGGTGTCTGGAAGAATGCAGAGTTTTATATTTGTTAGCACCCTGTCCTTCCATATGCTTTCCCCTTTTTCCTTACATCACTAAATCCCCACTCTCCCTGATTTTAATATAAAACCAAGGAGGCTTCAATTGTGAAAATAAGCATTGTTTTGTTTTATTTTAAAGCCTCCAGGTAGAAGACGGGGCTTTAATTTCAAGAGTCCCATGTTGATTCAGGCAAGGCACTACCATTAATAAAACCACATCCTAATGTTTCATTGGTATTGCACCTCTCCATGGTCCTCACGTAAGCAAACATTTCTTTGATTCCAGTGGGACTTTTTCCCTGTGCAAATGCTACAAGCTTCTGTATTTTATTGAGTAAAAGGGGTGGGGATACTTGTTATACACCTAAATGTTCATCACTTTGCCGACAAAGGTCTGTATAGTTAAAGCTATGGTTTTTCCGATAGTCATACAGATGTGAGAGCTGGATCATAAAGAAGGCTGAGTGCTGAAGAATTGATGCTTTCGAACTGCGGTGCTGGAAAAGACTCTTGAGAGTCCCTAAAACAGTCAGTCCTAAAGGAAATGATATGGTTGGATAGCAACACCGACTCAATGAACATGAGTTTGAGCAAACTCTGGAAGAAGGACAAGGAAGTCTAGCATGCTGCAATTCATGGGGTTGCAAAGAGTCGGACATGACTTAGCACTTTCTACAAAACAGAGTACAAATAGCATTTTTCAGGAATACTTTACTCATACTAATCACTAAGAATTTAATTATTTCTTCAGCTCTTGTTTCTGCTCATCAGTTCAGTTCAGTTCAGTTGCTCAGTCGTGTCCGACTCTTTGCGACCCCATGAATTGCAGCACACCAGGCCTCCCTGTCCATCACCAGCTCCCGGAGTTCACTCAGACTCACGTCCATCAAGTCAGTGATGCCATCCAGCCATCTCATCCTCTGTCATCCCCTTCTCCTCCTGCCCCCAATCCCTCCCAGCATCAGAGTCTTTTCCAGTGAGTCAACTCTTCGCATGAGGTGGCCAAAGTACTGGAGTTTCAGCTTTAGCATCATCCCTTCCAAAGAAATCCCAGGGTTGATCTCTTTCAGAACGGACTGGTTGGATGTCCTTGCAGTCCAAGGGACTCTCAAGAGTCTTCTCCAACACCACAGTTCAAAAGCATCAATTCTTCGGCACTCAGCCTTCTTTACAGTCCAACTCTCACATCCATACATGACTACTGGAAAAACCATAGCCTTGACTAGACGGACCTTAGTCAGCAAAGTAATGTCTCTGCTTTTGAATATGCTATCTAGGTTACTCATAACTTTTCTTCCAAGGAGTAAGTGTCTTAATTTCATGGCTGCAGTCACCATCTGCAGTATGCCTATATTCTATTTTTTGCATCTTTGGCTTCTTACATGGGCTATGCATGTCTCACCTGTTTCCTCCATTGACTCTAGCCACTTCAAAGATTGAATCTTGTTAACTGTCACAGTAATTGTTGTAATTTATTCATTCCACATTTATTGAGCACCCACAATGGCTAGGTACTATGAGGATAGAATCCTTCCCTGAAAGTCATAAGTTCTATTTCCACACATAAGGAGTAGATTAAATAATCTTATGGCAGGTGTTTTTCTGAAATCTAAAATTGTTTCTGCTTGTGTCACACTCTCTGTTTTGCCAAAGCAATCCCTGCCCTTACTTTCCTTCTTCAAGTTGAAATTTAAGAAAGAAAAAGAATTCAAGAACGCAGAACTTTACAATTCAAAAACAGTCACAATTTTATTTAAACTCCAATGGGTCTTTTTGCTTTCTCTCTCTCCATAGGATAGTGGCCAGTGCATCCAAGAACCTCATGTCCACACAGAGCTTAGGGATTGTGTTTGGACCCACCCTTCTGCGCGCAGAAAACGAGACGGGAAACATGGCGGTACACATGGTGTACCAGAACCAGATCGCCGAGCTCATGCTGAGTGCGTACGACCAGATCTTCAGCTGACTGACAGCCGAGACGAGCTACTGAGTGTGTTCACATCTGTCTCGATGCCTAATATTTTTACATTTCTGTAAACATATTTCTGAAATATTTTTTTCCTTTCAAGCGACAGATGCCTCATTTTGTGAAAACTTAATGATGATTTTGTGTTTAAGTTCCAAACATTTGAATAAAATAGTTGACAATATTTGCCTATATGTCTTCTGCATTAACCCCTTCACTGCTATGCCTTCCAGCACTTCTAGGCATACATTATGGATGCTCTACGCTGTAAAATAGTGTGCAGAGGACACAGCATATCCAAAAATAGCCTTAATGAGACTCTTGGGCATTGCACATGTGCTTGTGTACGTGCAGGTATGTGAGTGAGTGTGAATGTGACTGAGAATACGGGTATGTGTCCACACAGGTGAACCTCTTCATTACTCTGGCTGCCTCAGGCCTGTGTTCAAACACCCCTGGGTACACAAGCAGAACTAAAAGAGGGGGCAAGACACAAATGAGTAATTTTTAAATAGAACAAAAGAAATCAGGATTTCAACCAAAATAGACATACCTCATCTTTCAAGAACACTTTTACAAGTGTAAATCTAGTCCAGCCATCCTTGGTGCTAAATGCTGAAATTTACAAATACATGTAGAGAGGCAATTTTTCTGAAATGAACATTTGCCATTTGATATGTTTTTTACATATACTATTTGCAGTCCCATAAACATACTGTCTTATAAACGAGAAGCAAAATTAGTGCCTTGCAATTTTAATCTTTATATTATACAGGAACTGCATGCCTGCTCATTTTTAATGTTAACATCCATTTTGAATCTTCATCAAACTGTATATCTTCCTTTTTTTCCCTGGCTATGTCATTTTATGTAGAATTTTTATTATGCTTCTGAGGATGCTTTATTGGTGAATTATATTAAATCCATCTAGAAAGAACATTTAAAAAAAAAAAAAGTTGCTGTTTTTTTTTAATGTGCCCCAAAGATTACTTGACTAGACTTAGATGGCTTTATCCATTTGATGGTTAGCTTCAGTTGTCATGGATAAACAAAAGGGTAACTGTCTAGAATATATCAAACATTGTTTTATTTTGAAAACTATGTTCTTGCTGAACACATCTCATACTGGTTTTGTGAAAGTATTCTGCTGATAAAAATGTAGACTTATGTTTGACAGCTTTTTAATCAAATTCAAATGGAATAAATAAAACTAATCCAGTGTGATAAAGAGTAAGTCTAGTTATTGATTTGTTCATAAAATGAAAAATAAAGCATGTAAATAAAATGCATGAAGCACAGACCCAAAAACAAACACTTAGAGCAATAAGGAGCTCAGAGGCTTGGGCTGTCTGCATGGATGGAGTGTACAGTGGAGGAGAGAAACTGCTCAATAGAACGCCAGATGTTCACACAGCTCCCACATCCACGGCACTGCCTGAGGAAGGAGAGGCTTCTCTCGGCCCTGTTGAATGTCTTCCTTTTGGCAATGGCGCCAGTAAGTCGGCATATGCCCAAAAACACAAGTGACCACAATAAATGCTGAAGTGTGGTTTCATTGAGTGGGATGTATACAAATACCACAAAGCCAAAGAAAGTCACACGAGACAACCCCATGATCTAAAGTCGCTGGTAACAGTGAGCTGACAGACTTGCCAGCTTCAAGCTCTTCTTTTATTCCACATTGTGCTTACGTCTTTCGGGAAAACATGGAGACATGAAACGAGTCTCTGGCATTCAAATGCTCATTTCCATGGCATTCCATATTCTCAGTGAGGTCTCCTCCAAGACTTTCATTACTTCTTTAGTTACTTTTGAAGCGGGAAGGACTAGGTTTAGTAGTCATAATGTTAAAATCTTATTCCTTCCTGTGTCCATATTTAAAGTAATTCTGGGAGCAAGAGCCAGAGAGAAGCAGTACTGAAAGCCAAAGAGAAGAGGCATTACCTGCTTGGAACAGGGACCCACAGCGCCTCGCCTCTGCCGCCTTCCAGATTTACAATCTTCAAAAGCAGCAGCTTCTTGATTTCCAATCTGATGGGATTTAGCCTGATTTAAACCCCAGCTGTGTCCTGTGCCTGCTAAGGGCATTTAATCAAAGACTAGGTTTGCTCTCTGGGAGAAGACCATTCCAAGGTGCTGAGCCAAAGTGCCCTTCTGACTTATACACACTAAAGGTATAAAAAGAGTTACACTGAAAGGTCATTAGATCCCATATCATCTCAGAGACAGCACCGGTGTTCCTATCAACTGTTCCAAGTTTAAAAGCCAAGATTGTAGGTATTCTGGGTTGCCTCAATAAGGAGTTCGATTTTATAAAAACTGACCAACATTTTCCATCATGAAGACCTTAAAAGATGGTGAGCATTTCTTAAGCACCTTATCTGAGCCAGGTGCAAGTTTAGACTCTACTGATCAAATACAAAGTACGGCAAATATTAATACACTCAGCAGTTTCACAGCCCAGTAAGGGAGACAGTTCAACACCAGATTAGGAACTCGGCCATCTTGGTAACCACGTTGCCCCAGGCTTCAGCACCTCTACAGAGAGATGTTCAAAAAGTATATTTTCCAGTTGATTTGATCAAAAAGTATTTTTGAATGAATGAACAGAAGTTAGTACAGAGATATTAGGAAGTTCAGTAGTTGACAGAGAACCAAAACGCAAATTGTGCCTAGGGTAGTCAGGTGAAGCTTCACTAGGAAGATAACCCTTTCCGTTTAATCTTGATCAACTGAATAAAATTAATCCCTCCCTCAATGTAGATGACCTACTAGCAAGCAGGGGTGGCGTGAGGAGAGTGCTGAAAGACCTAACATCTCCAAGGAAACGTGAGAAGCTCACGGTGATGCACATGCCTAAAAATTTTGGAGAACAGAATTGGAGTCAGAGACAGGGTATAATGGGTATCCCCCATGGCTCAGTGGTAAAGAATCCACCTGAAGTGCTGGAGCCTCAGGAGATGCAGGTTTGATCCCTGTCAGGAAGGTCCCCTATAGGAGAAAATGGCAACCCATTGCAGTATTCCTGCCTGGAGAATCCCATGGACAGAGGAGCCCTGTGGACTACAGTCCATAGACTCACAAAGAGTTGGACACGACTGAGCACACAGGCATAGGACATAATAAAATATTTAGATTTTATCCTGTAGGCAGCAGAGATCCAATGGAAGCTGTAAAATGAGAAACTTTGTTTCTTAGAAAGAGAGGGTCTCTAAATTCATCAGTGGGCAGAAAAGAAACAAAGGACACTGGCATTTCTCATGTTTGTGTTTATACGTTTATATGTGTACACCTTTTAACATTTTCCAGGAATGCAAGAGATAATCTTATATTCTCAGAAGCATTTATATATTATGATGAGCAAATATTTTAAAGAAATTATAACCTTAACATAACAGAACTCTAAAACAGGTTTCCTGGAAAATCAAGCTATTTAATGTGTCCCACTGCAGCACCTGACCCACCCAGGATGCAAGAGCTTACCTCTCTCTCTTACACAAAAAGCTTCTTGGAGATGGTATTTTTTTTTCCATCCTATATGTTATGAGTCTGACTTCACTTAGTATATGACATATGACAGGATCACCATGCCACAGCTAGTAACTGAAAACCATATGATAGTTTTCTCTATCCAATTAGAAAACAAAGGATCCAATTAAGAAAAATTAGAAAAGCTGTTAAAAGGGAACAATCATTTGCCAATGGTGCTGTCCTTACAGTTTAACACAGCTAGAAACTGACCTGTACTTCTCTTTCCACATTTATTTTTTGTGAATTATAAGTTAATCACCCTGTCAATTCCTAATTAAAAGGCCCTGCAAAGATTTTCATCCAAAAGGACTGTCACTAACAGTTCTGGGTCAAATTGCTCTGTTGTCAAAGAGAGAAATAAAACCAAAACAATATCAACTCTCTCCTGGGAAATTCAAATCACAATACGAAAAAGCAACAACAACAAAAAAAGAAAACTTTCTTCAAATATAATAATCACATATTATTTCCTCAATTAAAATGTATCATCTTAAATTTAGATGAGTCTTTTTCTTAAACCAAGGCCGCTTATTAGGGCCAGCCAATAATGGAAGTGATTTGCAAAGAGCAGACTTAAGGTATTAGGAGGCAGTTAACACCAGAGGAGGGCTTCCCTGGTGACTGACTCAGAGGGTAAAGAATCTGCCTGCAACGTAAGAGACTAGAGTTAAATCCCCGAATCGGGAAGATCCCCTGGAGAAGGAAATGTAACCAAGTCCAGTATTCGTACCTGGGAAATCTCATGGACAGAGGAGCCTGGCGGGCTACAATCCATAGGGTCACTAAGATTCCGACACAACTTAGTGACTAAAGAGTGACAACACCTGGGGAAAACTTAAGATGGACCCCTGGACAGAAGGGCTGACTTCTCAGCTCAAGCTGATATTGCTTACGTTGGCACATGGACACCAGGCTACCAGACCTTCAGATCTTTCATGAAAAGCCAGAAACTTATGTGAAAACTGATTTTTAAGGGCACCTAACAAAACATACCTAGGCTGACTCAGCCCAGGGACTTCCACTTTTTTTCAACACAGTGTTGTTAAACCTTGTGATGTTGTAAAGCCAGCTCCCCAGAAAAATCGTAGCATAAGAAGCAAACAGTGGGGATATGTAAATAAGCCAGAGCAATGGATTAGAGCAGAAAATGAGCAGACTAAGAAATAAGCACTTAGGAGAACTTAGGAGAACTTTAGGTCCTGGGCAAATTATTTACTTCATTTGTGTCCAGATGTTTCAATTTTTTTAAATTTATTTCTTTATTTTATTCTTGGATATGCCAGGTCTTTGTTGCCTCATAGCTTTTTCTCTAGTTGCAGTGAGCAGGGGCTACTCTAGTTGTGGGCATAGGCTTCTTATTGCAGTGGATTCCCTTGTTGAGAAGCACAGCCTCTGGGGCACTGAGGGCTTCAGTAGCTGCAGGTCCTGCGCTCTGTAGCACAGGCTCAGTGATTGTGGTGCACAGGCTTAGTTGCTCCTCGGCATGTGGGGTCTTCCCCGATCAGGGGTCAAACCCGCGTCTCCTGCCTTGGCAGGTGGATTCTTTGCCACTGAGCCACCAGAAAAGACCTCAGTTTCTGAACTTACAAATTAGAATTGTATTTGCCTTATCTCACTTCTTAAGACTGTCTAATGGAATTATGTGAAGAATATTAAAACAGGTAATATACCATGGAATTAGAAGGTGTCCCTCCTGGAGACAGATGATGTATTTCCAGCTTATTGAGTAACAATTAACAATATGATCTTCTGAAAATGATGAGAAGAAAAGTTGGGGCCAGACTCCAAAAAGCCTTGGATGGCATACACAAGAGATTTTATATTAAGTCCATAGTCAATTTTGAGACCCTGAAAGTTTGTTTAGCAGCAAAGTGACTTTAGCAGAGCTATAAAGATTTTCCTGGCAACTTTATGAAGTAGACCTTGGAGCTGGAAGAAGTTATAGGCACCATGACAGAAGATAATTGCCATAGTACTATTAACACAGATCTGAATTCAGACAGTGGCAAAAGCTATGGAAATCAACATTAAGGAGTATCATCCAATTGCATTTCTGAATTTCACCTACCACCTCTGAATTATGACTGCTCCGTGCAAAAAGTCCTGGGACATAGGACTCTCATAGCAGGCCCCTTTCCACTGGAATTTTTCTGGGCCTGGGGTAGGGATGATACTGATATCCTGACAACGATTTGACATTTGACAGTAATGTCTTAAGATATTTGGACCAACTTATACCCAAGTCAGAGGAACATGCCTGTGCCCATCTTCTGCTTCCAGTATGATCTCCAGATAATCATCAGGTCGTTTCTATCTCATCTGCTCTGATTTCTCCCTCCCTTATCTCCAGGTGATACCGCCTCCCTGGTCACTCAGAGGACCACCAAGAGAAACTCATCCTGGAATGACTGATTTTTGATTAGCTAACATGTCTTGAGTGCTTGTTAAGGAAATGCACTGTATAAATATAGCTGTATTTTATCTTCATAACTCTATGGAAGGAGGTACAATTATTATTCCTGATTTATACTTGAGAGAACTGAGGGGAAAAATAATGAAGTTACCCAAATTCATGAAGTCAGTGTCAGCTTAGTATTTGAATCTAAATTAGTATGGCTTCAGAGGCCCCTGCCTTAATCACTATACCATAGGTTCACTCAGCCAGGGAAAAAGAATGATGAATGTAAAGAAATAAACACCCTAAATATTTACACCCCAGGTGTGTGTACCTGATAACTCCCCTGTTTAAACACCTGGTGAGAGTTTCACTTTCATACTAATATCTATATAAGAACAAGAGGGATATTATGTATTTCCCCAAACACAGAGTACCTTTGTTGTTATGAGTAGATGGCTAAATCTCAATTTTGTTATTGCTATTATAACTTTAATATTCATGTATCATTTCATTTTCCTACATTGTACTGACCATGTCACTACATTATGGAGAGGAGGCCATGGAAGCCTCTTAGCCCACATTTTTGAAAGTACTTTGCATGGCTTCTACTCTACATTACATCATATTATCCTGTGTTGGATTGTATTTGTCAATGTCCTGTTATCATCCATCATATCTAACTGCCTAATATTGTACTGAAATTAAATCTGACCCTTTAGGAGTCCTGTGCAACATTAGAAAAAAAAAAAAAGAGTCCTCAACAGTCTTCCTCTTAGATATAATTGAAAAAGAGGCAGGCATCAAAACAAGCCGCCGGAGAGCGATCCTGAATCATCCAAATGATGAGCATACAGTGAACATCTTGCACCAAAAAGATGACAATTTTCTGTAGCGGTGTTGTCAAAATGAAAATGTCTAGCTGTGTTGGTGAGAGACCTGGCAGGAAGATACACAGAAACACACATACACACACACACATCCCTTGTAGACTCATCCAGCTGATTTTTGCTATCTTATCCTTGAAATGAAGACTTCAGGGTCTATGAAATTCTTAAGCCATCAGCTGGATTCTACAGAAGGCTCCTTGCTGAATTAGGAGAGTGTTAGGAAAGCAGTGAGGGAGAGAGGTAACACTACACCCAGAGCTGGTGCTCAATGTACACTTGTTGGATGAGTGAACTAAGACAAGCAACCAGAATATAAGCAACATTAAATACAACTATGATCCACCACTGTGTTTCTTATCAAGTAGTCATCACAGGGTACATGTAGTCCCAACTCACCAGCGTCTGTACTGACTCCTAGTCCCACTTGTAAGGGACCATCAAACAGACATGCCTTCAGCTGCCTCTCTTGAAGTCTAAGTGCACTAGAAATACTTCTCTCCAAAAGCACAGCAGCAGAGGATCAATGCGTTTGCTCACCTGACTCACGCAAGTCTACTGTGTATGCAAATTCTGTTTTGGATCTGGAAAAGTCCTGTTTGGATCTGAAAAAGTCCAGGCATCCAGAATACCCAGCCCCATCTTCCACTCACCTCCTCTGCTCGGCCAAATATAGGGTTTATGTGTCAGATAAATGCTAGAGAGTACTGACTTTTTGACCCATGTATGAAAATCTCAAAAGCCAAGAAATCTGGCAAATACACAGCATCGGCCTGAAAACTCCACACTTTCCTCTGGCGCCATTTAAGCTGACAAGTTTATCTGAGACAGGCACACTCACATTTGAAGAGCAGGGCTTGTGCTAACCATTCTCACATCACTAGCAAAGTGTGTTCTGAGTCCATATTGCACAGCATGCTTGAAGAAGTGTGGATTTTTCCACATCATTTGGTGACATTTTGCACAGTTTCATTCCTGCTCTGTATTGCTAGACCCTACCTTTTTTTCCCTCGCAAATATTCCACTAATGGGATTCCCTTCAGTATTCAGATTCTTTCCTCTGCTTCAGCATCTATTTGTACTGCGAGTGCACAAATCTGTCATGATGTGCCCCTCAGTCAAAGTCAAGCCTCCTTGATTGAAAGGAAAATGATAGAGGTGCTCTGGTGCTGAGGAGAGAGTCAGGGGACCATGGGCCAGCCTATGAGGGGTTGAAGAGATCCGTTAGAATTCCAGGGAGAGGTCAATGAGGAAGACTCCAGGGAACCATGGTCTAGCTGGAGGTGCCCGTTCCTAACGCCTCTTCCCAAGTCCAGGTGAAAGGCAGCTTTTAAGTGGCAGGTGAAAGGCAGCTTTTAAGTGAGAGGGGGTGAAGAAGACAATTGAAACCAAAATTGTTTTGAGCTCACCATTTTTCTAGCTATCAGTTCTGAGGTCACAGTCACTAAAACTGGAAACTTAAAAATGACTTCAAAAAGGCAAATGCTAACTAGATTTCACAGTGGATTTCATTTTACTTGGCTTTACAGAAAGAATGCAGGTATTAAATAGACTGTTTCCTGTATACAATAAGGTTAATTAGTAGTGAGGGATGGAAAATCAGTGTAGACATAACTCTTTTCGACAGGTATCAAAAATAATCCCCTGATCCCTACAGACCCCAGCTGCATTGAAAGAGGAGCAATATAAAAGATTCTTTAAGCACAAAATTTGCAAACATTCTCCAGGTGTCCACAGCACCCGCGCAATAGGCCCTGAGCCCCTGTGCATGGGCTGCTCCGCAAGCCCTTCCGCTGCAGTAACTTAAAGGCGCAGCTACTCACGCTGAATTTTGAGGCGCAGCATAAAGGCTCTGCTTACAAAGCGGCTGGGATCGCAGGCGGAGACAGGAGAACAAAAAGAAGAATATATTGTGGCCTGAATGGGACTTCCCTAAGCTCCTTATCAATAAGGTTAATAAGGGTCTATGCAATTTACTGATCACTAAGATGGAACAAGCCTCCTTGCGCTCCAAATCTCCACGTTGGCGCTGGCTTTTAATACTTTTCACAGCCAATAACATAAAAGCCCCTTTGCCCCACACCCCAGAGAATAAACTCTGGTTCACCATCCTGGCCTGCATAAAATCGTTGGTCCGTTATTACACTTCTACCTGCCTAGTTAAGCAGATTAACAGTTATTTCCTAGAATTCGATCAATGAGGTTCTTTGTCATTGAAGCTGGAGTACTCAGATATGTCTTTTTTAAAAAATGCATTTCTGAAAAACGAATTTTTTTTTCCCTCTGGTTTAATTTTGTTATCCTCAGTCGTATGCATGATACAAAAAAAAATTCCAAACTTCTATCTCCTCTATGAAATACATGTCATATCAAAAAGGTGACAAGAGGGGGGAAAAGTAATTAGTGAGTTCACAGAGTTCAGTAGAAAAGTTAAAATGGAGTAACACATTACTTTTTATGTTAAGATTTCACAAGACAAATCTTGCCTGTGTTTTAATTGCATGTGACCCTGGCAGTCCTACTCTGAAATGAAGTGCCGTAAAATTAAAGATGACAGACGCTCAAAACAAGTCTTGTGATCTTGATTAGACTACAAAGACCACACTCTCTCTCTGCTGCAACTCAGATATCATGGACTGTTTTATTTGGGGAATTGCTTCATTAATGCCTGCTTTGACTAGACATGTTTATTATTTAAAAAAATACTGAATATGGTGATATCTTGCATAACGAAATAATTCCCTAAAACAAAGTTATAAATGAAGAATGTTTAAATACCCCTAAAACCTAATTTTTATAGATACTTACACATAATTATGTGTGTGTGTATATGTGTGTGTGTGTGTGTATGTGTGTGTGTGTATGGATGTGGGTGAGTAGATGTAGATGTATATATTATATATCCATCTTTGATATGTGTATTACCTATTTTAACCTACAATTCTCTATTATAGCCTGAGAAGCAGAGCAGTTAATCTGTCATATTTCCTTATATATTCCCAGGTCAATCAAATGTGTGGAACTATACATTATCCTATAAAAACCATTTCTGAGAAACTCTGTCAGATTTTAAGCTTTCTGAGCATTGTCTAAGTAGAGGATCGGATCTGACCCACACCTATATTTAAAAATGATCACCAGATCATTCAACCTAAATTACGTAAGCCATAGAATAGATGCTTTTACACCTCACTTCTTCCTAGTTCGACAAAAGCAGGAAATTCGGGGCAAGTCCTCATGGCATTAGACTCTGTCACCTCTGTGTGTTCCCTCAGGCCAGCTCGAGTCCTGCTTTTGTCTCAAGTCCTCTGGGTCAGGGCTTCATCCTTACTATGACGTCGGATTAGTGTTCATCTCTAGGACTGCCTACCTTCTAAATCTCTATGATTCTCTTACTTTGTCCGATTTCAAGAACACTATTTTAAATTCATATATTTTGTATTAGGAAACAAAAGGATTTATGCTGGTTATATGGGTGTTCTATCAACAGGGATATATAGATTCAGCCTAGAATCAAAGATTGGTTTCTAGAGTTCATTTTTTTATTGTGCATCTGTAATTCCAGAAAAGTCTCTATACACATTCTGCTTCCATTTCTTTAAATTTGAAATACATATTGCAATTTCTCTCCTACCTAACATCAGGGCTACTGAGAGAATAAAATATGATAACATATATTAAACACTCTTTTAAAAATATGTGAAACAAGGCTTCCTAATCAGTAGTGTTTTTAGTATAATTATTCAATCAGTGGTCTTCAGTGTACACAAAAGGCTTTTTCACATGAAATCCAAATAGTCCTTTAACCTATAATACTGTATTTTCAAACAGCCTACATACTTGCCTTTAAAATGAAATCTGTGTCCCTGTAGAATTTCTCAAGACTAAGGTTGAAACCCATCAGGTGTGGGATATGTTGTATCTCTCACATGAGAGATTTAATTCGCCGGAAGAAGGAGGGATTACAAACATTGGATAGCATTTATTAGAATCCAGTTGAGCGTAGTGTTGAGAAGTTGAGCCCCACTAAGAGAACTGAGTTATACTCCCTGTCTCTCTCCAACCTGCCTCTGTCACTGTGCTTATGTGTTTCTCTGCCTCTCTCTGTTTTTTTCTACCTCTGTGCTGCTCCTCTGCCTCGCTCTATTCCTGCTCCTCACTCTCATACCCAGGGCAGTCATCTTAACCTAAAATTCATGGTTCCTGGGATCCCTGGGCTGCAACTGATACTTGAACTCTTAGAACTTTCAGCCTAGATTGTGTGCATTTCACTTCACTTAAAATCTGAAGTTTTCCTTATATTTTCAATGAAGTCTGTGACTTGGATTTACTGTTCTAGATTCGCTTTCCAGCATAACAATACTATTATCTTACATCTGAATTAAACTACGAGTGGGTCAAGTCAGATCCTAAGGTCTACCGGGCTCTAAGTACTCTCCGTGGATTTCTGTCTGATTGCCTGACAGGACAGAACAGGCTGGGCCAAGGAGTGAAATATAGATCCAACAAAATCAGTTAGTACACATTGAAAGATGATGATGCAATCCTTAGAGGATCTCCTATTTACAATTGATGAAACTAGTAAATAGAAGCACCCGTGAAATCAGGATACTTTGCCTGTTAGTCAATGAATGATATTTAGGATTTTAAGATAAATCCAGTAGCAACACAAATAGTCCATTCTCACAATGCCCACTTTTCAACTGTGCCAGACACATGTCCTATGCCTGCGTGGTACTTCTACACATTAGCTGCCACAAACCAAAGGGAATGTCATTGCTTTTAATAGGATTACATAGAACCCAGTCACAAACAGGAAGACTAGCTTTAGTCGGAGTAACTGGCCAGTAATTTGGATGTTTAACTAAATGATTGGCTGCCAAATTGACAGGTCATCCACACTGAACTAGCCACTATTCCATGAATTTTCATGACCAGGATCACAATGGTTCATTTGCATGTGTGAAATTCTGCTGTGAAGCTGGCTTTTGAACTGGCTAGCTCAGCCAAAGATATGTTTCCCAGTGCCATGCATTAGTACCCTAGAAATACCATCACATGGGGGTAGCATAGATCTTCCCAAATCCTGCTATTAGACCATCATCTACACCTACAACTACTAATCAGCATAACAACTGGGAAGTAAAGAATACAGGGGGAAAGTGGATTATAGGAAAACTAAAATTAACACCAAAATGAGCATTTGGATGAGGAAAGAAGTTTTAGAGAAGCAGTAGAAGTTTGGGGTTTACCCAGGACAATTACTAAGAGCAACTCCTTACCCAGCGAGCCCTCAGTGACTATTGAGGCATCATTGTTATGGTTCTTAACAAGTAGCTGTTAGCCACCTATTACAATACAATGGGACAGACAGGAAACCGATAAACAAAAGCCCCAGGAAATAAAAGCATTTCCCATAAAGGATTTATGATCTAGTTATGGGCTTCCCTTGTGGCTCAGCTGGTAAATAACCCACCTGCAATGCGGGAGACCTGGGTTCGATCCCTGGGTTGGGAAGATCCCCTGGAGAAGGGAAAGGCTGCCCACTCCAGTATTCTGGCCTGGAGAATTCCATGGACTCTGTAGTCCATGGGGTCGCAAAGAGTCAGACATGACTGAGCAACTTTCACTTTCACTATAGGTGAAGAAACATGAGGCCAAAAAGTAGAAAGTATAGTAACCTACATTTATTACTGACTTACCATGGACCAGTTATCTTACAACAAAATTGTGATATAGCAGTATTTTGATGAATATTTCAAAGATGAGGAAATATAATGTAGATATTATCATTGCCTAAGGGAGAAAAGCTAGGAAGTGGTTTTGAACTAGGTATGTCTACCTTTAGAACAAATATTCTTATTTCCTCCACATTAAAAATTTGGTTAAGAAGTCCAAAATATATTTACTGCCCTGGTGACTCAGATGGTAAAGAATCTGCTTGCAATGCAGGAGACTTGGGTTCAGTCCTTGGGTTGGGAATATCCCCTGGAGAAGGAAATGGCAACCCACTCCAGTATTCTTTCTGGGAGAATTACCATGGACAGAGAAGCCTGATGGGCTACAGTCCACGTGGTCTCAAAGAGTCAGAGATGACTGAGCAACTAACACTTTCACTTTCATAGTAGACAAACAATATATCTACTAACATAAAATTGAATAACTAAGCAAAGGAACATTTATATAATGAAGTATTTTAAAGACGTTTACAACCTATGGGGGGACGTCCCTGGTGGTCCAGTGGTGAAGGATTTGCCTTGCAGTGCAGAGGCTGCAGATTCAATCCCTGGTCAGGGAACTAAGATCCCACGTGCCGTGGGCAACTAAGACCTTACACTGCCAGGTAATTAATTAATTAAAAATAAAATTTATGTGTTTAAATACTATAGACCAGAGAAATTCTGCTAACAGAAAAGATCAAGTTATGAAATCATAGGTACAGTGTGATACCATTGTTGTTATATATCCTGTAATGTGTATGTACACACACAGCAGAATATGAGCAATGCTTATCTTTGAGTTGTGAGATTATCAGTAATTAATTTTCTCCCATTGTGCCTGGCACATCCCCAAGTTTTTGCTTTGAGCATTTGTTACTTTCATAATTAGAAAAAGACCAAATACAATAAATATGTATAAGTGGTAACCTAAGACTCTATGTAGTAATTGGTAGAAACAATAAGATGTGAGGACTTTCAAATGACATCATATTAGAAATCAGGGAGGCTCCAGGATGCCAATGGCTCTGGAAGGAAGACAGGTGAGGAAAAATGTAGGCCTCGAGGCAAGGTTGTAACATAAGCAAAGACCCAAAGGCAGAAATTGTGAAGTTGTCTTTGGGGAATAAGACTACCGTTTGGCTACAATGGAGAATTCTAACAGAGGAGGGTTCAGAGCAACAAATGACTTCACATCTTTTATGGATCTTGTCCTAAAAGGTGAAACTAAGTAAAACTTGGATGCCTTTATATGATAACATTTCTAGGACACAAAAGCATAGAGCACCAGACGTGTCCTTTGGCTTAGAAACCTGGTTAGCTAGCCAGCTTCACAGTGGAATTTCACACATGAGAAGATAGGTAAGGGCCAAATTGGGGAATCCCTGAAATGCCAAGCAAGCAAGTTGGACTTTATCCTGAAGGCAGTGGGGAAACTCTGAAGTTTGAAGCAGGGGGGTAATGAGAACAAAAACGTTTTAGTAAAATTAATCTGACAGCACGGGCTAAGTGGATTGGAAGGGACACAATGACATGTCTCTTGCCATATGCTTCTTCAAGTTGATATATTTTTCCTGTGAGGATTCTTTCTCAGTTAGGATTATAAACTCTTTGAGAAGAAAACCCATGTCTTAGATTCCTTTGTATCTCTAGCATTCCTGAGGATAAAGGAGGCATTAAACAGTGGATAAATTTTCCAGCTTTGGCTTCAGAGAGTCCTCTGTGGAACTCCCAGCTTCTGAAAGGAGTATCCTTGACCTCTCTCAGCCTCAGTGTGGTCTTGTAAAATGGGGACAAGTAACACCCACTTTGTAGGACTGTGGTGAGGATGAAATGAGACAATGAGATTTTGTGTGCAAAGCCCTTGATCAGAAGTGTGCTCTCCTTGATAACTCTTGTTCTAGCTATCACTGTTATGCCTAAAAAAGTTACCAGGACAACTTTATGGATGAAGAAAATGATGTTGATGTTTGAGTATGACTCTCTGTCTTAGACACTGAGTGGAAGAATGTGAGCCAAATATAACTTGAGAAGCCAATTATCCTATAGGCAAAGTTGGACACTAGAAAGATTTGAAGGGCAAAGACTGACCCAGTGAAATGGAGACATACAGAGGCCAACAGGATCTCTGTTTGTAAGCCAGAGTAAATCTGGAGCAAGTCAAAGAGAGATAGCTGGCTGGTCTGGGCTTATACTGTGCTGTGTGTGCTCACTCATGTCTGACTTTTTGCCACCCATGGACTGTAGCCTGCCGGGCTCCTCTGTCCATGGCACTTTCTAAGCAAGAGTACTAGAATGGGTTTCCATTTCCTACTCCAGGGGATCTTCCTGACACAGGGATTGAACCGACATTTCTTGCATCTCCTATATTGGCAGGCGGATTCTTTACCACTCTGCCACTTACTGTAATAATAAGTGACATCTGTGAGAAGCATGGGCTACCCACAAGAATAAACAATGATGTCTGGCAGCTGCTCATCCAGAGAAACCTTCCCATTTCTGCTAATATTCATAGTGTAACCTTCCTTCACTGGAGGAGGGCATGGAAACCCACTCCAGTATTCTTGCCCGGAGAATCCCATGGACAGAGGAGCCTGGCGGGCTACAGTCCATGGGGTCACAAAGAGGTGGACATGACTGAAGTGACTTAGCACAGCACCGCACACCCTTCCTTCACAGTGGCTCCTCCTTGCAGTTAGAACAGGCAGACACCTCCATGGCTGAGAAGAAAATGTCCTGAGCTTGTGGAGACATGACAGATTCTAGTTCTTGGACAGAAAGTACATGAGATGACTCTGGGGCTGCTCATTCTGTTATAAGACAAGAAAGCCACCAGAGACGTGTGTGATTGTGCCAAAAAGATGCAAGAGTCAATCTGAAGAGATTCCCACTGACCTAAGATGGGATAACTTGGGCATCAAAATGTATAATAACTGCAATGGATTTAAAGATATCAAATATTTTTTTAAAATCAAGTAAAATAAGAAACAAAATTCACTGCTCTCCAAAACAAGATATACCTAGAAAATAGAACAATATTCTGAAAATTGATGTATAAAGGAAGCAAATCAAGTATTCTGACTCTTATATGAGTAGTATTTCAGGATAACCAAATAGCTGATGAGAAAAAAAATATTCACAGGTAAATTGTAGCTAAGAATGCAGAAGGAAAATTTTATACATATTCTAAAGTAGATAGTATAATAAAGCTCCAAGTAATCATTGCCTAAATTTAAGTACCAACATTTTTCTAATCTTTTCTGCTACTTTTTTCCCTTGAGTATTTTAAAGCAAATCCCAGACAGCATCTCATTTCAACTGTAATATTTTTTTAATAAAAACAGATACCTGAAAAGCTACTGTTACACAATTACTATGTCCAGAAATTATGCTGAAAGTAAAATGAAACTATATCAGATAGAAGTGAGTTTTCATTAATTATCTTACCTAACCATGAATCAATTCACAGAACATTTAAGTATAAAAGATAAATCAGTTTTTATGAGCAAGACTGGGGGAGGGATTACCATGACTGACCACTACTCTCAAATGGACTTGATATGCAAAAAAACAATAGAAACTGCCAGAAATTATTCCAATATACCAAAGTTGATAGGCTCTGGTGCATTTTAATTTACCTGACAATAGAGAAGAGCTTTATTTACCTTTCTAAGTAAATCTGAGGCCTGATAATATCCATGCTATTCCCACCATGAAGTAACCATCAAGGATATCTATGAAGGAATAAAAAAGAAAGGCTACAGAAAAGATGTATATAATCTCCCAAATTTTCTGTCTTATGATCTAATCTCTCCTTTCCATTTAGATTATTTATTTAAAACTTCTACAAGCAAATCCTTCCCCCAAGTAAGCACAAAAATGACTTACAGAACTGCCATCTATATCCATGAAATTGATTTTTTGTTACCTTTTAAAATCTTCAAAATCCTAAGGAAGGCTTCTAAAAAACCAGTGGTGTTACAATTACTGTTTCTATAGCTGTTATTCTGGCCTATATATACATACATACATACATATGTGTACTATATATATATATGTTTTAAAGGCTGACATTCCAAGGAATTGAACAAAATGACATCTCAGCTATAAATGAAAGAAAACAGCCACCTATGTATGTTCATGTAAAGTGTTATTTTCCATTGATTCAACTTGATAATTTCTATACCTTAATTAAAAAATTTTTTTTCTCTTTCTTATCTTTATCAGTTTCATCGTTACAACTTAAAAAGAAATCACACCCTTCTTGCCTGCCCTCATTATCTCTAACCTATGCTGTTTATCTGCTTTCATTACAAGAACCTGTATTTCCAATCAGCAGTGAAAGACAAAATACATTCTTCCAGAAAAAAAGCATGGTCATGTATTTCTCAGTGTCCATTCCAACACAATGGTCTGAATAACAGAATTGTTAACACACAAACTGAGAAAAAGCAGCAATGCACCTGCTCTAAGACACATAGAAAGGCCTTTTTTCTCTGTTTTTTGTTTGTTTGTTTGTTTTATGTCATTTTGCCTGAAACTCACATAGAGTTATCATGGAGGTGAAAGGAGGCAAATGAGACAACCCTTTTAAGTTAGGAAGTTTTGGGTTGACATGTGTACACTTCTACATTTAAAATTGATAACCAACAAAGATCTACTCTATAGCACAGGGAACTCTGCTTGATATTAGATAACAACCTAGTTGGAAAAAGAATTCTAAAAAGAATAGATACATGTATGCATAAAACTGAATCACTTTGCTATGTACCTGAAATTAACACAATATTGTTAATCAGCTCTACTCCAATATAAAATAAAAAGGTTTTAAAAAATTAAATAAAATATGAGAAGAGAAGGAAAAATGAAAATATGCTTCTTGCAACAAAGAAGATATTGCCCATTTCACAGTCATGGGTGCAACTGCCCCGATTTGCTTTTCTCACCAGGAAGCAATAAGGCTGATTCATCTTTAAGGGAACATTGGTGAGTGGGAACTGGTACCTAGGTTGGGTACTGGAAAGTGGGCTCCAGCACCCCCAGAGCAGTATGGAAAAATTAGTGGTGGGGTGTGTGAGTGAGATGAAGGACAGAGTCCCACATGGGGGGTGGATGTCAAAACATGTCACTCACTCAAGAAATTTATAGGCAGAAACACTGCTCTAGCTACTTAGAATGACAAAACAAATCTTGTCTGTTTCACAAGGCTCAGCCTTGATTAGCTCAAATCCAAAATTTTATGAGTATAGTTCTTAATAGTATTTATTTATTCCTTCAAATTTCCCCCACTTTCATTTGATATCTTTTGCCAAACTCTCTTAAGACATACATATACACTCCCCCATGTACATGTATACATATATATCTGTATTACAGATACATAAATATACACATGTATAGGTGATACGTGTAACTAAAATAAAATTTTGACTGTTTCTACCCTGTTTCTCATCCATGAAATTCCAGTTTGTAGCAGAGATGGTGGCTACTAAATAATATGACTCTCCATCTCATCTCTTAAAGATGAAGCTCAGGTCGGTTTAAATATGTCTTTCATGAAAGGGATAGATTATTGACCAAGTGCATGAATGAAAGGAAGGCAGCTTTTAAATTCGAAGCAAAACTTGAAAACTCTAGAAGTTAAAGAGGCATTTTTGGTCAAAAAGAAATAGGTAAAGTTGTAAAAGAGAAAATCCCCAGTTTTGGGTCAGATAAATTTAACTCTGACCTCTGTCTCCATCGTCTGTTCTGCTGGCTGCATGGTCTGGCACAAGTCATCTCCAAATTTTAGTCTTCTCGCCTGTAAAACAGGAGTGATAACATCCACCTCAGTGAGCTGCTGTGAGCATTGATGAGATACTGTACAAAGAGTCCCTAACATGTAGTACGTCCTCAATAAACGACATTTGTTATTTTTGCCATTCTTATGTCAGGAGGAAAAGAGCCAACCCTGGAGGAACAGAGGAGAGATATTTGAGTCAGTGAGCAGATGTTTTCCGTCCTATTTTCACATTCCACACCACTTCAGTCTGACCCAAAAACACAGACGCCAGCCAGAAGGAAGCCCACCCAAGAATCATAAAGATAGATGCCAAACTGAATTAGTTAACCCCTGATTTAAATACAAGGACATTATATTTTATGAATCAATTCCTTAAGTACCCCACAGACCACAGGTATAGAAAGCCCTTAACTAAGTTTATTTTTTAATGTTGAAAGTACATTAATTATAAAGAAAAATATAATAAACAAGCATCAACCCACCCAACTGCAGAATGTTAGCACTTTGTCAAATTTGCCTCAAACTTTTTAAATAAAAGGCATGAAACTTTGCAGATCAAACTGAAGTCTTTTTTGTTCCCTGCCGGATTCCCACTCCTTTCCCATCTCAGAAGAAGCAATGATAATGAATATGGAATGGCTCTGTCCTGAGAGTCAGTGTTTTCTACTTTTACCAAGTAAGTTGCATATGTAAACAAGAGATGCCTTATGGAACTTTATATTTTTATACATGGATACACTATGTAGTATTCTGGAACTTTTTTACTTTCATTTTGTTTTTAAGAGCTCGGCCTTCTGATTCATATAAATGTAGTTTACTTATTCAAATGCTATACAGTCATTATTTTTTTTTAACCAATGCAATTCTCCTTGAAGAAGGAAAAATTAAACCCAATACTTTTTACCAGCGTCATCAGATATATGTTTACCTTTTCAGAATTACTTTCTCTCTTGCAGGCATGTCTCCTTGTACTTGTGAATTGCTGATGATATTACTAATTATTCTTTCATTCAATCTATATTTATTGTGAAACTTGCATGGGAAAGGTACTATTTTAGGCGGTGAGAATACAGAAGAGATGAAATCAAACATGAGTCTCACCCTCAAGTAGCTTGTTGTCTGCTAGAAGAGATAGGCAACACACCATTATTCAAATAATAAGCAAAATAACCTCAGCTCATAATAAAATTCTTTCAAAAAATGAAAGCAATCATATTATGAGAGTGAGAGGAGTGTGGTAAGATATCTACTTTAATTAGCATGGTATAAGAAGGCTTTCTGAGTAATGGTTACAGTTGAATGGAAATTTCAGGAACAAACAAGAAAGAGGCACATGTGATGAGAGCAGAGATGAGCATTCCAGGCAAAAACAACAACAACAAAATGCATCAGTGAGCTCTCTCACTCTAAGACTCGGAAAAGAGAGCAATACTGTGGGAATATAGTGAAACAGGGAGTGAGTATTATGTGATAACAATGCAAAAAGGAAGGATGGAGTCCTGTGAGGACTTCAGTTTTTCATCTGAAAAGTTCAGATAAGGAGTTCAGGGTTTCATCCAAGTGATACTGGCAGCCTGCAGTCGTAATAAGGGAGCTACATGATCTGATTTAGGGGTTTAACTGATCCTTGTAGATTCTGGGTAGAAAATAGATTATAAGAGTGTAAGAATGGGAGCAAGGTGACCAATCAAGACACTGTTTCAGTAGACCAGGAAGAGATCATCACAGTGGAGACAAAGATGGTGGCAGTGGAGACGGAGAAAAGATAAAGAGATCTGAAGTACCTTTGGGGGATGTGATTTTAAAAAAAAAGCATTGGTAGAGTGACACTAGAAGATGAAGGTGAGGGAGAAATCCCAAGAGAATTCCCAGGTCTTAGGTGCTAGGTATCAATGCCATTTATTGAAATGAGGAAGGTTGGGAAAGAAAATTGTTCAGTCCAGGAAAAGTCAAGACTTAAATACATTTAGTTTGAGATGACTAGATGCTAATATACCCAAGTATACATCTTGAGTAGTCAATAAGCATTCAGACCTCATGGGGGAAGTCAGTACCAGAGATAAAAGCATGTAGGCATCATTTCAATTATAGGACTAAAGGAATTTACTTAGGGAGAGCAGGCAAATGCAGATAAAACAGTACAGGATGTTTTGCAGTACAGGATGGGTCCTGGGAGGACTCCAATATTTAGAGGAGTAAGAAAAAAAGAACTCATTGAAAAAAGACTGCGAATAAGTAACCAAAAAGGTAAGAATTAATCGTGTCTGACTCTTTGAGGCCCCATGGACTATACAGTCCACGGAATTCTCCAGGCCAGAATACTGGAGTGGGTAGCCTTTCCCTTCTCCAGAGGATCTTCCCAACCCAGGGACTGAACCCAGGTTTCCCACATTGCAGGGAGATTCTTTACCTGCTGAGCCACAAAGGAAGCCCAAGAATACTGGAATGGGTTGCTGCTAAGTCGCTTCAGTCATGTCCGACTCTGTGCGACCCCACGGACGGCAGCCCACCAGGCTCCCACATCCCTGGGATTCTCCAGGCAAGAACACTGGAGTGGGTTGCCACTTCCTTCTCCAATGCATGAAAGTGAAAAGTGAAAGTGAAGTCGCTTAGTCGTGTCTGACTCTTAGCGATTGGAGTGGGTAGCCTATCCCTTCTCCAGAGAATCTTCCCGACCTAAGAATTGAAATGGGGTCTCCTGCACTGCAGGCAGATTCTTTACCAGCTGAGCTATCAGGGAAGCCCAGTACTTAAGAAGGAGTAAGAAAAAAGAACTCACTGAAAAAACAACAACAACAACAACAACAACTGAGAATGAGTAACCAGAAAGGTAAAAAGAACCCCAGGGGAATCTGTTATCCAGGAAACTAAAGAAAGATTACAAGGGTATCTTTAATGGCAAGGAGAAAAATGAAGCCAGACTGAAGAGCATAGAGAGTGAATAGAAAGGAGGTGAAAATATGGGCAGATAGAGCATAGATAATTTTTAGAGAAATGATGCTTTGCAGGGTGGCAGAGACATGAGGCACTAGAAGGGACTGTGTGGTCACCAGAGGTTTCTGATAATGTGAGAGAAGAAATTGGTGATGCAGAGAGAGAAGAACTGCAAAAATTAGATCTTTAAGAAGGTAGCAGAGGAGTGCATATATTCAGAGACATTTATATGTGTGTGTATACACATATGCATGTGTATATCGCATTATATGTTTTTCTTCATGTAAGAAATAAGATGGATATATGTAGAGTTTGGCTTCTATGTTAGGTTATGGGAATGTAAGGGAGTATATATCTGATTTCTTCAGTTTCT